>NW_025334018.1:14076973-15326973 GCF_019186645.2 Phyllostomus hastatus | reverse complement strand
GTATCCATCATTATAAATTATACAAAATAGTTTCATTGCCCTAAGAATCCTCTGTGCTCTGCCTGTTTATTCCCATCCTTGTCAACCAGTGAACTTTTCACTATCTCCATAGTTTTGCCTTATTCAGAATGTCATATAGTTGGAATCATATAGTATGTAGCCTTTTTAAACTGGCTTCTTTCACTTGGTAATAATATACATTCAAGGTTCCTCCATGTCTGCCCATGGCTTGATAGTTTATTTCCTTTTAGCTCTGAATACTATTCCATTGTCTAGATATACCACAGCTTATTTATCCATTCACCTGTGTGTTGCTTCCAAGTTTTGGCAAGTATGAGTAAAGCCGCTATAAACAATCATGAGCAATTTTTTTTGTGTGGGTGTAAGTTTTCAACTCCGTTGGATAAACACCAAGGAGCATGATTGCTGGATCACATGGTAAGAATATGTTTAGTTTATAGAAGTCTCCCAAAGTGTCTGTACCATTTTGCATTCTTATCAACAATGTGTTAAAGTTCCTCTTGCTTCACATCCTCACTAGCACTTATGTCAGGGTTCCAGATTTTGACCATTCTCATAGGAGAGTAGTGATATTGCATTGTTTTAATTTGCAAATCCCAGGTGACAAAGATATTGAAAATCTTTTCATATACTTATGTGCCATCTGTGGGTGATTTTGGTGGGGTGTCTGTTAAGGTCTCTGGCTCACTGTATAATCAGTTTGTGTTCTTACTGTTGAGTTTCCAGAGGGTTTTTTTGTGTGTGTGTAATAGTCATTTTTCACTTTCTCCCAGTTGGTGGCTTGTTTTCTGATTCTCTTGATACTGGCTTTTGCAGATCAGAAGTTTTTAATTTTAATGAAGTTCAACTTGTCATTTATCTCTTTCATGAATCGTGTCTTTGGTGTTGTTTCTAAAAATGTATCTCCATAACCAAGTCATCTAGGTCTTCTCCTATATTATCTTCTAGGAGTTTTATAGTTTTTTGTACATTTAGGTCTACAATTCATCTTGAATTAATTTCTGAGAGGTATGTAAGGTCCCTGTTTAGATTCTTCTTCTTCTTTTTAACTTGTGATTGTCTGGTTGTTCTGGCACCATTTGTTGATGATACTATCTTTTTCCATTGTATTGCCTTTGCTCCTTTGTCAAAGATTGGTTCACTATATATATGTGTGTATATTTCCGGGCTCTCTGTTCTGCTCCATTGATCTGTTTGTCTATTCCTTTGCCCATACCATACTGTCACAATACCTGTAGCTTTAGAGTAGATTTTAGGTTGGGTAACATTAGTTCTCCAGCTTTGTTCTTTTCCTTTAATAATGTGTTGGTTCTCCTAGGTCTTGTGTCTCTCTATATAAACTTTAGAATCAGTTGGTCAACATCTATACAAAACTTACTGGGATTTTGATTGGGATTGCATTGAATCTATAGATCAAGATGTGAAGAACTGACATCTTCAAAATATTGACATCTTCCTATCCATGAACATGGGATATCTCTCCATTTACTTAGGTTTTTTTTTTTTATTTTGTTTATCAGAGTGCTGTAGTTTTCTTCATATAGATCTTGTGCATATTTTGTTAGATTCACACCTAAGCATTTTATTTCAGTGGGGGGTACCAATCTATTGTGTTTTTAAGGTCAAATTCTACTTATTCATTGTTGGTATACAGGAAAGCAATTGAATTTTACATATTAACCATGTATCCTATAACCTTGCTACAATTTCTTATTAGTTCCAGGAGTTTTATGTTGATTCTTTTGAATTTTATTCATAGATGATCATATCACCTGTGAACAAAACCAGTTTTATGTTTTCCTTCCGATATGTATACTTTCCTTTTTCTTGCCTTGTTTCATTAACAAGGACTTCAGGGTGGTGTTTAAAAGAAGTGCCTTGTACCTGATCTTAATGCAAAGCTTCAAGTTTTCACCATTAAAAATGATGCTAACTGTTGGCTTTTTGTAGATTGTTCTTTTAAGCAAATTCCCTTCCATTACAACTGTAAAGGTTTTTTTTCTTGAATTATGAATGGGTGTTGGGTTTTGTCAAGTGCTTTTTCTGCATCTATTGATATAATTGTGTGATTTTTCTGTTTTAGTCTTTTGATGCAACAGATTACATTAATTGATTTTCCAATGTTGAACCAGTCTTGGTTCAATTTTATTGTGATGAGAACACTTAACATGAGATCTACCTTAACATTTTTTTAACAATTCATTCTTTTTGACTATAGGTACAATGTTGTACAGATGATCTGTAGAGGTTATTTATTTTTAAATGTTGAACCAGCCTTTCAAACTTTTTAAAAATTCAATTTATTAATATTTTGTTGAGTTTTTACATCTATATATACAAGAGACATTGGTCTTTAGATTTATTTTCTTGTAATGTCTTTGTCTGATTTTGGTATTGGGGTAAAGATGGCCTCATTAAATGAGTAAAGAAGTATTTTCTCTGCTTTTATCCTCTGAAAGAGATTGCACACAATTGGTATAATTTTTTCATAAAATGTTTGGTAAAATTTGTCAGAGAATCTGTCTGGGCCGGGTTCTTTCTGGTTTGGAAGGTTATATATTATTGATTCTATTTCTTTAATAGATGTAACCCTATTTAAATACTCTATTTCTTCTTGTATGAGTTTGGCAGATTGTGTTTTACAAGGAATTGGCCCATTTCATCTAGGTTATCAAATTTTTGAGCATAGAGTTGTTCATTGTATTTCTTTATCATCCTTTTAATTTGATCAGTTGTGTTGTCCTCTCTTTCATTCTGATGTAGTCATTTGTGTCTTCTCTTTTTTTCTTATTTGGCCTAGCAAGAAGCTGATCAATTTACTGATTTTTTTTCAAAGAACCACCTTTTGGTTTTGTTTACTTTATTGATCTCTTGTTTTTAATATCGTGGATTTCTGCTGTAATTCTTGTTATTTCTTTTCTTCTACTTTAGATTTAATTTGCTCTTCTTTTTCTAGTTTCCTAAAGTGGACTTAGATGATTGATTTTAGGTGTTTCTTCTTTTCTAATATTTTCATTTGGTGTGATAAATTTCTTTCTAGCACTGCTTTTGCTGGATCCCACAAATTTTTTAATTTGTATTTTCATTTTCATTTACTCAAAATATTTTTAAATTTCTCCTGAAATTTCTTTTTTGACCATGTGTTCTTTAGAAGAATGTTGTTTAGATTTCATGTAAAATCTAAAATTTTTAAATAATTTCTTAATATCACAAATAAATGGTCTACAATTAAATTACTTTAAAACAATTGTATTCGAACATCAATAAAAATAGTAGTATGATCAGTTAAAAAATTGCTTTAAAATTTGTTTTAATTGGTTTCTACAAATCAATATCCAAACAGGGTCCACTTGTTATAGTTATATGTTATGTCTCTCTACATGTTTTAAAATTTATAATAGTATCCATCTTTGTTCATGCTATGTACTTGTGAAAGACATTAGGTTGAATGTTCTATAGAATTCCCCACATTCTGGGTCTGGGTGGTTGCTTCCTCTAGGCATTTTACTCTCAGAGAGTCTTTATCTCCATACTTGTGAATCTGGAAGCTTGATGCAGGTTCCATTTGTGATAAGATACAATAGGAAATTGCTGATATTTCCTCCTACATCATGCAAGCAGGCAGATAGATATCTGATTGCCCTCCCTGCTGTGATCTTAAGACTGGGTAGTGGGTCTAGGTGTGGTCAGCCTGATCCCTCCATGATAAAGTCCTCTTTACAGATCAGAAGAAATTCAGGTCAAATTCTTTTGATCTGTAAAGTGGGAATAAACTAAACATACCCAGTCTACTTTAGGGAGTCTTTGTGAGTGAAACAGTATAACAGGTTTGAAAGCACTTTGTTCTCAGGAGCTATAGTTGTCAGCCCAATTCTGGGTTTTCTGCTATACAGTAATGTGAGGGGCCCATCTTTCCTAAGATGCATAGTTTTCATTCTGTTGAATTTCTAATAACCACATTTTTTTTGGCTTTCAGCTGGACTGTTGTGGTATAAATGGCACGAAAAATTGGCCAAATGGCCCGCCACCTTCTTGCCCTACAGGTCCACAAGTTGAGGTAATTTTTTTTGCAACTTTTCTGTTATTGGCCTCTGTAATTGGATGTTTAATGACCATAGACACTCCAGTCATATAGGACCCATCCTCCCAGCCAGAAACAGGGAACCTTGAACAAAATATAGACCAGGGAGACAACCTGGGTAACTAGACAAATCAGGAGAAAAAAGCACAAACAACAAGGTCATTTAGACTAGAGATATCATTAAGACCATTGCTGCCCTTAAACTATTACATTTGAGGGGGAAAGATTATGTGATAGTGGCAAAGGGTTATGTCTAGATTTTTCTTGAACAAGAAGCAGGTCTTTGTGGTTGAAAGTGAAATCTGTAAGGTTGAGGTTGAAAAGTGTCTCCTGCAACCTGTTTCTCTGTCCTCCTTCCTTGGAGTTGGCAGGATCTGGCCCTTTAGTGAAATAAATGCTAAGTGAAGGAGCAAGGATTTGGGGGAGAGAGAGTTGGTGGAACTGGGGAAACAACCTGCCCACATAATGTGGACTTCCAGACCAGGCCCAGAGAAGAGTCAAAGGCATCTTCCAACTTGGCTAACTCCTTAAGGTCCTGTTACCCCATGTTACCCACTCTTGCAGTTGTTTGGAAATCTCTGAAATTTTGTAGGTGTCTGAAGAAAGAATAGGACACCTACCAACCAGCAACTGCCCTGGAGCTTAATACAAACTACCTTCCCCAATAAGCCTCTCAATAAAGTTGATAATATAGGTGTATCATTTGTACATATAATTTGTTCTAGGGTTGCTATAAGAAAGCAACAGTGTGGTTCCAGTCCAACTTCCTGTATATCGGCATCGTCACTATCTGCGTATGTGTGATCCAGGTAAGAGCTTAACTGTGGGACTAGTTTAAGGGTTAAATGATTTAAGTCATATGGGGTTTTAGAAGAGTACCAGTTACATAATACGTGCTCAATAATGTGAGCTCCCCAGTCAAGTAGTAAACAATGTCATTACCAGTTGAAGGCATAGAGAATATAATGCTGGTCACTTTATCCTTAAGAGAAAAGCTTGTGATGTACAAAAAAATTCCACTGGGAAAAATGGCTTTGTATGCTAAGCAGGAATTGGTGATGAAAATTATAATCAAGTTCCTTGTTTCTCTGCTTAGTTTGACGTATCAGGAATCAACTGTGGGTAGTTTTGTGTTCTTTTTCATAATGTGATATTGCTAATATTTTTATACCCAAGTGTTTGGGATATAGCATAGATTACCTAATACTTAATCGAGGAGCTCAGAAAAAAAAATTTGTCTGCTTGGAAACCAAGGAGGCCTGGAGCATGGGCAGAGATGAATCACTGCCTGAAGTGTTGACTTGTACAGAATGTGCCTGTACCAGCAGCAGGGCTTCTGAAGCCTTCTCAAGGATTTCTTAAGGAGATGTATCAATACTTTATACTCCACTGTCTTGCCATCATCACTCCCACTTGTCTCCCCACTGCCATTTGAAAGCTAAAAAAGACACATCTGAGAAGGAATTGAATGTGATGGCAGGAAGGGTGATTTCAGTGTGATAAATACTTTCTTTTACTTTGGGGCTGATCACAGAGGTTGTGAGAGGGATGACCACTCCTATGAAGATCTCATATTTTCCCTATTTTTTCCTCAGGTGTTGGGGATGTCCTTTGCACTGACTCTGAACTGCCAGATTGATAAAACAAGCCAGGCCCTTGGGCTGTGACCTGTTACTGCCTTTGCTGAAAACACGTGTCTCATCTCTGGAAACCAAAACCACCTATAGCATGAAAGCCTGATGATCACCTTCCAGATTGACATCTTTGTCCCCCCTCTCAACTCTTCCCTGTTTTGGTCCCTGTCTCACACAACCAGAGAAGACGGTGTTGGCCAGGCACTTCCCATCTCAGGAAGCAAGATATCATTCACCCACTGATGGTGGCAGCCGTGTCGCTCAAAGTGGTGACACTAATACCTGAACATTTTTCAGACACGAGAGACCAAGAGAACCTGTGGCACTAATAGCTCACAATCAAAGGATGGGTCTGGGGCTTAAATTTTTGCATCTTCCCGTTGGCAAACAAGTCTCTTGTCTCCGAATCAAGCAAGAGACAAGCTAAAGGGACCTCTGGAGCCTGACCTACTAGATCATTGTCATAACCCTATTTCCTTTTGACTGAGGGTCTTGGCTACAGAAATGATGGAGTACTCCTTCTCCAAACAGTGAGGTTTCATTTCAATCTCTTATTCATTTATTCTGTCTTTCCAGGGGAAACTATCCAATTATTCATATCCTGACTTCAGACAATCTCTTAGCCTCTGACTTTCATAACTGTGGAGGAACTCAGCAGGAGCACTATCTCTCCTGGTTCAGTCGATACTCACATTCAGAAGCGTCATGATGTTATTTCTTTATCACATAAGACTTTTGTAAATGTACTATTTTAGCTCTTTAATAAATAAAACAGCGTATGATCTCTATCACTATGTTCCCATTGCGATATCTCAAACACACATTTCATGACTTAGATGGATCGCCTTGCCAGCAAGGCAGGAATGTTAGTTGTCTATGGCTGATAACAAATTGCCCCAAAAGTTAGTGGCTGAGAACAACAGACATTATCTCACAGTCTCTGTGGGCCATGGATCTGGGAGAAGCTTAGCTGGCTGATCCTGGTCTGCGATCTCTCTTTTGATGACAGTCAACATGTCAGCTGTGGCTACAGTCATTTCAAGGCTCACTCAGAAGGGGGTTCGCTTTCAAGCTCTGCCACATGGCTCTTGGGAGACAACAGTTCTTTGCTGCATGCGTGTTTCCACAGGGCTGCTGTATGACATGACAGCAGGCTTTCCGCATAGCAAGACATTCAAGAGAGAATGTGAAATGCAGCACCCAAAACAAGCCGTAGTCCTTTCACAACCTAATTCAGAAGTGCCATCACTTAGCATAATGTTCTCCAGTTCCATTCACACTGTTGCAAAGGGTAGGAGTTCTTTCTTTCTTTCTGCTGCATAGTATTCCAGTGTGTAAATGTTCCATTGCGTTTTTATCCACTCATTTACTGGTGGGTACTCGAACAACAATAAAAAAATTAAAAATTAAAAAAACAGAAGTGCCATCACCACACTTCTGCCATATTCTACTCCTTACAAGTAAGTTGAAAAGTTCAACCCACCCTCAGGGAGGAGATAATCAGGGAGTGAGTAAAGGTGTGCATACTCTGGGGTGGAAATCACTGGGGCTATCCTAGAGTTGGCAGCCATACAATGTTTGTTGGATCAGGAGAAGCTGAATTGAATTGTCTATAAACTGAATTAAATTATCTATGTGATAATCACATTTTGTAAAGCAAACGCTGAGAACATATCTCATCCAGAACCAAAGGCAAGGACGAAAAGGAAAGAGATGAAAGAATTGGTTTCTATCCTGAAATGTTGTGTAGGATCTTCCTACTTCTCTTTAAGGGGAATTGGTCATTTTAGTAGTAGTTTATAGGGGAACCAACCTCATCTTTTGCACTTTCCTGAGGCAAAGAAGTTTGCATAGGAGACATTCTCATGAGTATCACAAGTGTCAAAAGTGTCTCACATGCAACATGTACAAAATGAAATGTATCTTCCAAATCTACTCCTCTTCATTGTTCCACATATAAGTGAGTGATAATGCCACCCTCCCAGCTGCCCTGGCCAGAAACCTGGGCTTTTTCCTTAACTCTAGCCTGCCTTTCACTTCCAACACCGAGAGAGTCATGAAGTTCTACAGATTTATCTACAAAAATGCATCCATTATCCTCATTTTATTTTTGACCTGTATTCCTTCAGTAGTCCACTATCTTTTCTCCTGTATCCAGTCTTGGCCCCATCTAAACTATTCTTCATACAGAAGCCAAAACAATATTGCTAAAACATAAATTTAATCAAGATATGTTTCTGCTTGAAGCTCTTCAATAACTATGTTTCTCTTAGGATAAAATTCCAGTTCCTTATTATGCCATAAAGCCTACATGATACATCCCTGCCCTTAGCTCTCCAACCTCACATCTTGCCTTTCTCACTCTTACACTATGAAAACATATAAGTTTACGTATATGTGAGACATAAAGCAAATGAACAAACAAAACAAAAAACCTCATAGACGCAGACCACTGTATGGTAGTCACCAGAGGGGCTGGGGTTGGTGGATGACAAGGAGAGTGAAGGGGGTCAAATATATGGTGAGAAAAGAAGACTAAACTTTGGGTAATGAGCACACAGTGGAATACAGAGATGATGTGTTATAAATTTGTCTAACTGAAGTTTATATATTATTATCAAACAATGACACCCCAATAAATTTAAATTAAAAATGGGGGGGATAAGGCACTATGAACCAAGAGAAAAAGCAAATGAAAGAAAAGGACCCCAAAAATATAAATAGCCAAATTTTTCTAATTACAAAAATAAACAGCTTTAAAATATAAGTAGAGAAGAAACTATAGACTCAGCATTTTTAAAACTGAAAATATAACAATTGAAATTTTACAAACTTCAATGGATATGCTAAGCAGGAGATGTGACACAACTAAAGACAGATTAATAAACAAAAATGTGAATGAGGAAATTAACCATAATGTAGCTGCAGTGTGTTGAATTATGTCCCCAAAAAGGAATACCCAAATCCTAATCCCTGGTATCTGTGAATATAACCTATTTAGAAATAGAAGTAATTTTTTTTGTAAATGTGATTAAGTAAACGATCTTGAGATGAGATCATCTTAGGTTTAGACTGGGTCTTAAATCTGGTGTCCTTACAAGAAAAAGGAGATGAAGATTTGAAATACAGACACACAGGAGAAGACCCACAGATACAGACAAGAAGCCCCCAACTCCCAGATTCTTCTCAAGGAGTTAAGGATTTAGACCTCACAAAAACTTAGACCCCAGCTTTTGAAAATCCCACCAGAGCAACAGGCTCTGAAAACACCTAACTCTGAAACCTGGTGTCCAGAAGATCCACAAGACTATGTCCTACAAAAAAGCAGTTCTTTTTCTTTAAGTATGTTTTATTGATTATGCTATTACAGTTGTCCCAATTCCCCCCCCCTTATCTCCACTCAACCATGCACCCCCTAACCCTCCAGCATTAGTTCACATCCATGGGTTGTACATGTAAGTTCTTTGAATTCTCTGTTTCCTATACAATTTTTGACCTCTTCCTATCTATATTATGCCTACCAATTATGCCTCTTCTTCCCTGTACCTTTCCCCCAACTATCCCTCCCTTCTCCCTCTCCACTGAAAGCCCTCCCCATGATGTTCATTTCTCTGATTCTGTTCCTGTTCTAGTTGTTTGCTTAGGGTTTTTTTTTTAGATTCTTTTGTTGATTGTTGTGAGTTTGTTGTCATTTTACTGTTCATAGTTTTGATCTTCTTTTTCTTAGATAACTCCCTTTAACATTTCATATAATAGGGGCTGGGTGATGATGGACTCCTTTAACTTGACCTTATCTAGGAAGCACTTTATCTGCCCTTCCATTCTAAATGATAGCTTTGCTGGATAGAGTAATTTTGGATGTAGGTCCTTGCCTTTCATGACTTCAAATACTTTTTTCCAGCCCCTTTTTGCCTGCAAGGTTTCTTTTGAGAAATCAGCTGGTAGTCTTATGGGAACTCCTTTGTAGGTAACTGTCTCCTTTTCTCTTGCTGCTTTTAGGATTCTCTCCTTATCTTTAATCTTGGATAGCTTAATTATGATGTGCCTTGGTGTGTTCCGCTTTGGGTCCAATTTCTTTGGGACTCTCTGGGCTTCCGGGACTTCTTGGAAGTCTATTTCCTTTGCCAGATTGGGAAAGTTTTCCTTCATTATTTGTTCAAGTAAGTTTTGAATTTTTTGCTCTTGTTCTCCTTCTGGCATCCCTATAATTCAGATATTGGAATGTTTAAAGTTGTCCCAGAGGTTCCTAAGCCTCTCTCCATTTTTTTTTTAAATTCTTGTTTCTTCATTCTGTTCTGGTTGGATGTTTCTTTCTTTCTTTTGTTCCAAATCATTGATTTGAGTCCTGGTTTCCTTCCTGTCACTATTGGTTCCCTGAATATTTTGCTTTATTTCACTTTGGATATCTTTCATTTTGCAACCAAGCTCAATCAGTTCTGTGAGCATTTTGATTACCAGGGCTTTGAACTCTCCATCAGATAGGTTAGCTATCTCCTCATCGCTTAGCTCTCTTTCTGGAGTTTTGATCTGTTCTTTCATTTGGGCCATATTTCCTTGTCTTGGCACACCTGATAGGTTGTAAAAGGGCAGGGCCTTAAGTATTCACCCGGAAGGGCAACCCTCCTTGCTGTACTGCCTGTGGGGGAGGGGCCAGAGAGGGAACAATGCAGCTCACCTGTTGGGCTGTAGCCCCACTCTCCAACAAACGCTCGTGTGAGACTGGGAGATTCTCCCACCATGGCAACCTGCAGCATAGTTCACAGTCAGCTCTAAGTCTCAGTTTCCTGTTCGGTCAGCTCCACCCACTCAGTACCCCGCCTCACTGAGGGTTCTCTCAATCAGCCCCACCTTACCGGTCTGGTTGGTCTGGTGGACTGTGGAGTTCCATGCAGTTTGGTTTTCTGGCACTTCTGGTTGTTTTCCTTTTGGTTGTGCAAGGAAGCAAAGGGTTTCTACCTATGCCTCCATCTTGGCCAGAACTCCAAAAAAAAAAAAAGTGGTTCTTACTGGATGCATGAGCATTCACCATGGCTCCCCCACAAGACCCAGCACAGAGGGAAGACAAAATCACCCAACTCCCAGTTTTTCCCTGAAAGAAGGATATCTGTATATTTTTAAAGCCGTATGAAGGCCAGTCTTTCAATATAGCAGGCACTAGCAGCTGGCTACAATAGTACCCCCAACACTGGGGAAGGCAGCACACATGCCTCACCTTTTCCCTCCAGCCCACTTTAAACTGCCAGTGTCTAACTGAAAGGAGCTGAAACACACATGCATGCTGCAGCTTTCACAGCTTCCACCCAAGGGATGTGTTCCCAGATCACCCGGTTTCAGTAACCAAAGGGGCTTCCATCCCCAAGTCCCACAGCACAGAAAGCAAAGAAACTATTCCTAACAGACTATGCCCCAAGGCTTAGAGCAGAGGGAGCAGGCTAAATCATACATTTCCCAGTCTTTCCCAGAAAGAGACTTATCTACATACTTTAAAAAACACTGCCTGAGGGCCAGGTTTCTAATTTAGCAGGCACCTGGGGCTGGCTGTGGTCCTCCCCAGGACTGAGAATTCCACATTCTCCCTCCACCTGATTCAGTAATAAAACTAAGTCAGCAGCACCTCCCCGAAATGAGACTGGTGCTACAGTGTTTGCAGGTCCCATCTGAGGACAGGCTCACTGGAATGCCTAGCTCTGACAGCAAATGGGCCTTGCATTTATGAGTCTCACAAGACTGTAAGAAAACAACAATAACAACAACAACAACAAAACACTTCTTAACAGGTGTAGGAACACCCTCTCCTCCATAGCTATCCACCTTGAGTCAGCACAGAGGGAGCAGGCAAAATAGCCATCTCCCACCTCTTCTCTGCAGGAACTTAAACATATACTTTACCAGGCACTACCTGAGGATCCAGCTTCTTCTACTCAGCCTAAAGGTGGATGCTGACTGCGATCCTTCCCTTTGGGACACTGACATGTCTTGCCACAACCTAAACTACTGGGTGCCACTGAAAACAAAGAAGGTCACCTAGACAATCACAGAAGTTTGAGAGAGAACTAGGAGCTTGGGCCAGGCTGATCAATGAGATTCTTCTCCTATATCAAGACTGGGATAGATGGGCTGTTTTATCTAATGCAGAGAAAACAACACAGGCAGTCAAAAAAAAATGAAGAGACAAAGAGATATGTACCAAATAAAAGAACAAGATAAATCTCTAAAAACAGAAATTAATCAAACGGAATAAGTGGTTTACCTGATTGTTGAAAATAACAGTCATAATGATGCTCAATGAGGTCAGAAGAGCAATGAAAGAACAAAGGGAGACTTTCAGTGAAGAGATATAAAATATTTAAAAGTACCAAACAGAAATCACAAAGCTAAAACTAAAATGACCATAAAAATTCAATAGAAGCATTCAACAACAGGTTAGACCAAGTGAAAGGAAAGAAAAGAAATTTGGAAGACAGGAAAGTAGAATTCTTTCTACTTTCTTTTTAAATTCCTTTGTTTTGTTTTGTTTTAAAATTTTAAATTGTTGTTCAAGTACAGTTTTCTGCCTTTTACTCCCATCCCAGCCCACCCCCAGCCCTCCCCACCTCCCTCCTGTTTCCATGCACCCACCTCCTTGTTTTTGTCCATGTGTCCTTTATACTTGTTCCTGCAAACCCTTCCCCTTTTCCCCTGAAATGTCCTCCCCTCTCCCCTCTGGTCACTGTTAAATTCTTTTTTTTTTAATTGGCTACACCAGTCTGTGTTCCCACCAACAGTGCATGAGGGTTCCTTTCTCTCCACACCTTCATCAGCACTTGTTTATTGATTTATTGATGACAGCCATTCTGGCAGATGTGAGGTGATATCTCATTGTGGTCTTAATTTGCATCTCTCTGATGATCAGTGACGTTGAGCATTTTTCATATGTCTATTGGCCATCTGCATGTCCTCTCTTGCCTATTTTTAATTGGATTGTTTGTCCTCCTGCCATTGAGTTGTATAAGTTATTTCTTTAGAGACTATTTAAAAACTCAATTAAAGACATTATAGAAGATAGAACAAACAGAGAAATGTACCATTCTTAGAGATTCTATCTATCAGCATTATATACATGTCAATTATCTCCAAGTTAATCTATTGTTTCCAGTCAAGCCCAATATTTGTCCAACAGACTGCATTATGGAATTTGACAAGATACTTCTAAAATGTATATAAAAGAATCAAAGGATAAAAAATGCCAAGATACTTTTGATGAGTAGTAAGAGGGTACTTGCCAAGATTTACAAGAAGGGCCCCTGCCCCCAAAAACTGAATTATCTTCTGGAGGGTGGTCTCCTTGTCTTATAGGCTTCCCTGGTAGGTGAGTGTTCTACGAACACATCTGTACCAGCTGGCATTATCGTAAGAGGCTGCATTTGATTTCAGTGAGTTTTTTTAGACTCTTTCGGTGCATTTTCCCATTTCATGTTGGGTGATTTATGAGCACACCTGTCCATGCTGCACTGAGTTTTCAACCATTTTTTGACTAAAAATGGTATGACCCCCATACCCCACCCTCACTATTCACCTGATCTTGCCCTGAATGACTTCTTTTGTTGTTGTTTCTTTGGATGAAAAAAGTCCTCAAAGGGAAATGCTTTGCTGATACTGAAGAGGTGAAACAAAAAATGGCAGAAGCACTGAAAGGCATCAAAATTGACAAGTTCAAAACCTGTTTTGAGCAGTGCAAGAAACATCTCAATTGGTGTATCGTATCAAATGGTGAGTACTTTGAAGGTGACTGAAATTTATACATGTAAGAATAAGTAAACAAGTTTTTATAAATAAATTCTGTTTTTGGGGTTCCCTCTTATGCATTAAAAGCTATTATAATTAATACACAAGTACTCACTGAGACATAGATATACCAACAGAACCTAAGAAAATGACCAGAATATAAACCCACATACAGGTGAACACTGGCTACATGATAAAGTGGATATTATTTTCTTTCATTCAAGAAGAGATGGACTTTCCAATAAAGAATGCTGGGGAAATTGGTTAACCATATGGAAAGAAATGAAATTGGACTCCTATTCACACCATTCACAAAAATCAATGAGAAGAATTAGAGACAAATCTTTTTCTTTTCTTTCCACTGTATTATAATTGTTTTTAGTAATTATTAAAAATCCATGCAACTATCTGTTATTTTGTAAAAATAATATCTAATTTTTGAAAGGCAAAATTCTAAAACTTTTAGAAGAAATTATCAGAGAATTTGTTTTTATAGTGTATCAGTCTAAATCCAATCAGAGAAACAAAACCACTAGAATGTGGAAAGTGTGTGTATGTGCATGTTTGTAAAAAACTGTTCCAGTAATCTGTCCATCTTGCCTCCTTGTGAGGAGCTATTGTCTTCCCATCTGATCCTAAAACTTGAAGTCCACAGGGCAGGAAGTCAGGAAGAAAAGATGAATATGGCATGAGGGAAGCAAGAACAAGCTGGAAAACACAGGGACAAGCTGAAGGCCATGGGGCAGATTTCTATCTGTGTCAGTTCTTGGTGTCTCTGACCTAGATAGGCATGTCCTCCAGAAGACAGGGTTCCTTGTCACAGAAATAAGCACAGTCACCTGACCAAGAAGTAAGAGAGGCTAAAGAAAGACCCAGGAGGAGATGTCCTTTGAGATGGGGCCATGCCTCAAGCCTATGAGATGAGCCAGTGGATCAGAGACAATGTGTGAGCTACAAAAAGCTTGCTTCATTTTTGTCCTGTAAGTCTCCCACAGGGGTCTCTATCTAAAAATATATGCAATGGGGAATTCTGGGAAATGTAGTTCAGCCTAGCCAAGCTAACATAGTACAAAGCTTCCCAGGAGTAGGAGTATTTTTTCTTAGAAAAGACAAAAAGAGCAGTTGTAATAGCACATGTTTAAGTAATTTTACTCAAGAACAAATTATAAGTAGCATATTTTCAGGGCTTTTTAATATTTGAGAATATCTTTTTCTTGGTACCATATATTATTTAAATCTTAGATATGTACAAAAGTCTTGGTTTACATTTTATCTCCCAGAACTCTATAAAAGTTGTGCTGGGTTTTTTGTTTAGTGTTACTGAAACAAAAGTAGAAATTCATGAATGTTTTTGACTCCCTTTTATAAGGTAACATTAATATTTTTGTCTGAATAGTTTATGGTTATTCATTCTTGTCTTTATATCCTAAACCTCTTGTCAAAAATATAGTAGATATGGTTTTTGCAACAGACATCACCAGTAACCTACCCAGTAACTACTCCCTTTCTTCTTTACCAAAAGACATTAAATTTTGTGTGAACAGTAATGTTATAACTAGCCAAAAAAAAAAAAAGTCTCAGCTTTTATTGCAGTTAGAGGTGGTCATGCAACAGTTTGGCCAGTAATCCAATAACACAGGAAGAGGTTCTGCTTTCCTAATATATCCCCTCTTCATTGCTACATTCTTCCTCCTGTTGAAACGAGAATGAGACATTGGAGGTGGAGCTGCCTTCATATGGCTATTCATTCTTCATTCTTGTTCACTGGCATTATGTCAGTGAATAAAACAGTCAAGGATTTCTGGCCAAGATGGAGGCATAGATAGACACACCGTGCCTCCTTGCACAACCAAAATAAGGACAACAATAATTTAAAAATAAAAAACAACGAGAACTGACAAAAAATTGAACTGTATAGAAGTCCAACAACTGAAGAGTTAAAGAAGACACATTCATCTAGACCAGTAGGAGGGGCAGAGATGGGCAGCCAGGGTGGAGAGTGCTCACTGCAAAGCAGCAGCTGGCCGACCCCCAGTGCGCAAGGCAGCAACTGTCGGACCCAGCAAGATGGCGGATTGTGGCGCACAAGGCAGCTGGCAGACCAGGCAGTCCCACATTCATGTGCAGATAAACCAGGCAAAACTGGAGAGCAAGACAGACCGCACAACCCAGGGCTCTAGCATGTAGAAATAAAGCTTCAAATCATGGAAAGAAAACACCTGTGGGGGTTGAGGAGCAGGCAGAAACTCCCAGTCTCACAGGAGAGTTCATTGGAGAGACCCACAGGGTCCCAGAACATACACAAACCCACCCTCACAAGAACCAACAAGCACCAGAAGGGCCCAATTTGATTGTGGGTAGTGGGGGAAGTGACTGAAATCCGGCAGAGAGCAGAGCAAGCACCATAGTTCCCTCTCTGACTCCTCCTCCACATACAGTGTCACAAAGCAGAGATGTGGGTTGCCCCGCCCTGGTGAACATCTAAGACTCCACCCCCACTACATAACAGGCACGTCAAGACAAAAAAAAAATGGCCCAAACTAAAGAAGAGATCAAAGATCCAGAAAAATACAACTAAGAGACAAAGAGGTAGCCAACCTATCAGATGTACAGTTCAAAACACTAGTAATCAGGATGCTCACAGAATTGGTTGAATTTGGTTGCAAATTAGATGAAAAAAAAATGAAGGCTACTCTAAGGGAAATAAAGGAAAATGCACAGGGAACCAATAGGGATGGGAAGGAAATTGGGACTCAATGGAGTAGACCAGAAGGAAGAAAGAAACATCCAACCAGAAAAGAATGAAGAAACAAGAATTCAAAAAAATGAGGAGAGCCTGAGGAACTTCCAGGACATCTTTAAATGTTCCAACACCTGAATTTTAGGGGTACCAGAAGGAGAAGAGGAAGAGCAACAAGTGGAAAAGTTATTTGAACAAATAATAAAGGAGGACGTCCCCATTCTGGCTAAGGAAATAGATTTCTAAGAAGTCCAGGAAGCTCAGAGAGTCCCAAAGAAGTTGGACCCAGGGAGGAATACCCCAAGGCACATCATAATTACATTACCCAAGATTAAAGATAAGGACAGAATCTTAAAAGCAGCAAGAGAAAAGGAGACAGTTACCTAAAATGTAGTGCCCATAAGACTGTCAGCTGATTTCTCAAAAGAGACCTTATAGGCAAGAAGGGGCTGGAAAGAAGTGTTGCAGGCCATGAAAGGCAAGGACCTACATCCAAGATTGTAGATTATGCTATTACAGCAAGTAATAGCTGTAATTATGTAATTATGTAATACATAATGTAATATGTAATACATATGTATTACATAACATATGTGTGTTACATTACAGATGTAACACATAATGTATATATGTGTTACATTACATATGTAACACATAATGTATTATGTAATACATATATGTAATAGCTATAATTATGCTAATACAGCAAGGCTTTCATTTGGAACGGAGGAGCAGATGAAGTGCTTCTCAGATAGGGTCAAGTTGAAGGAGTTCATCATCGTCAAGCCCTTATTGTATGAAATGTTGAAGGGACTTATCTAGGAAAAAGAACATAGGAAACATGTACAGTGGGACGGCGGCAAACTCACAATTATTACCGGCCACACCTGGAACAAGAACAAAGGCAAACAGGGCAGGTGGTCAGAGCAGGAGCAGAACCGAGCAAATGGAGATCAAAAGGAGGGTTATCAACAGGGGAACAGTGGCAGGGAGAGGGGGAAGAGGTGCAGAGAATGAGTAGCATGGATGGTAGGTGGAAGGTGGACAGGGGGAGGGTGGGAGTGGTGTGGGAAATGTAGAAGCCAAGGAATTATTGAGTATGACACATGGACGTGAGCTGGGGGGGGATGTGGATGGGAGGGGAGTGAAGGGGGGAAAATGGGACAACTGTAATAGCATAATCAATAATATATATGTGTATGTATGTGTGTGTGTGTAGAGAGAGAAAGAAAGAATATTATACATGCCCATAAAAAATAATAAAATAAGAGTCAAAAACCCCTCCCCTAACTTAAACTTAGGTGCAGCTTAAACTCTATTGTACATCAACATATAATAATAGAATTAAATAAGTAATATATGCATAATAATGTTAATGAGGGATATGGGAAAAATATCAGAATATGGAATTCCAGGAGGCTGTTGGGTGCCAAATTAAATAAGTGTGGTGGTGGAGAATGCTTCACTGATGAGATGACAGTGGAGTAAAGACAAAAAAAGTATGGCCATGCAGTTGATTAGAGAAGGAACAACAGCTGGTAGTGAGGAAAAACCAAAGCAAAGGCTTGAGGCAGGAATGTGCCTGCTGTATTTAGGGAACAGCAAGCTACTAGTCTAGCTGAGCTTCAGTGGTGATGGGGAGAGAGGAAACAGGAGGACAATTAATGTAGGGCTTTTAGGTCATTATATATTATTTGGCATTGACTTTGAGTGAGATAGAAAGCTACTAGAGGGTTTAAAACAGAAGAGGAAATGTTCTCATTTGCATTTTTAAAGCTTTTCTTTTTTAAAAACTTTTTGTTTTGATCTAATTTTAGGCTTACAGAAAAATTGCAATAATAGTTGTATTTCTGGCTTATATTGTTTATCCCACTTCCTCTAATGCTAACACTTTACATCAAGAACAGGAAATTATCATTGGTGCGATACTATTAACTAAAATACAGACCTTATTCAAATTTCACTTTTTTTTTCGCTTATGTTTTTTTTTTCTGTTCCAGAATCCTATTTTAGGTCCCATATTGTAATTTCTTTTCTTTCTTTCTTTCTTTCTTCTTTTTTTTTGCCCCTCTTTAGTCTCTTGCAGTCTCCAACAGTTCTTTACTCTTTTTCTTTTATGACCCTGAGACTTTGGAAGAATACTAATCAGTCATTTTGTAAAATGCTTCTCAATTTGGATTCATCTGATATTTTCTCATGCTTGGAGAATATTAGTCATTTTGGGCTGCTGTAATAAAAATACCACAAACTGGATGGGTTAAACTATGTAAATCTCTTCCTCATCATTCTGGAGGCTGGAAATCCAAGATCAAGGTTCTAGCTGATTTAGTTCCAAGTGAGAGCTCTCTTCCTGGTGTGCAGATGGCTGCATTCTATGTTCTCTCCTCTCATGGCCTTTTCTTGGTGTGAACATGCTAGCTCCTCAGTGAATTCATGAAGGTGTGGTGGTGGTGGTGGTGGTGGTGGTGGTGGTAGGGACTCTCTAATGTCTCATCTTAAAGGACACTAATCCTGCCCTGGCTGGCATAGCTCAGTGGATTGAGCTCGGGCTACGAGCCAAAGCATCTCAGGTTCGATTCCCAGTCAGGGCACATGCCTGGGTTGCAGGCGAGGTCCCCAGTGGGGGCCGTGTGAGAAGCAACCACACATTGATTCTCTCTTTCTCCCTCCCTTCTCTTCTCTAAAAATAAATAAAATCTTAAAAAAAAAAAAAGGACACTAATCCTATTAGATCAGGGCCCCATCCTTTTAACCTCATTTACTGCCTTAGAACAAAACTGCAGGATTAGGGCTTCAATGTATAAAGTTTAGGAGAGACACACAAACATTCAGTCCATAACAGAAGGGTTTTGTATTTATGGAAAGACTACCACACACAAAGTCTTTCTCTATGCATTGTATCAAGGGATTCATGATTTTGACATGTCTTATTATTGGTGATATTTACCTTGATCATTTGGATAGACTGGTGTCTGCTAGGTTTCTCCACTATGAAGTTATTATCCTTCTTTTTACAGTTAATAAGTAACTTTGGAGAGATACTTTGAGACTGCAAATCCTCTTTCTTCTCAAACTTGTGTCCACCCATTTTAGTATCCATTGGTTTATCTTGTCTGCAAAAGTTGTTACTGGGGCATTTGCAATGATGATTTTCTATTTCCCCTTTCCATTTATATTAACTGGAATTCCACTGTAAGGAAGAGCTGTCCCTTCTCCATCATTTATGTATGACTTTTATATTGTTATAGACTCACTGGGCATATTTTATTCTAAGGATTAAAGTCAAATACCATCATTATTTATTGTTCAAATTATTCCAGTTTTGGACATTAGGAGATCCTTCAGGTCAGCTCCTGGTTTTGGTGAGCCTCCATCTTTTTTAGAAGCATTTCCTTACCTTCTGACATGACAAGATGTTCTAGCCTCACCTTATATTTTCCTTGCCCCAGCCTGTCCTGGAAGCAACTTCTCCACAGAGCCCTGGTTCCTTATGTTGGATAATGGTGTTTAGAAACCAAGATCTGGTGCTAGGTGTGCTCATTGTCCTGGAGTATCACTGCTTCTAGGCCCTCTCAGCCAACAGAGTAAGGAAATATATGAATATATATTAACCTACCCATACACCCATATGTACATTTAATTGGTTTGAATGTATAATTAAAAAAACCCTGAGTTTATACTGATGTCCCTTAGTCTAATCCAGTGCTACAGGGTTTATTTTAGCCTTCCTTCTTTCCTTGTTTTCCTCCAACAGTGAGGAACCTAGCTTTCATCTATAATATATGAAAATATTTGTTCAATTCTAACATATATGTATAGTTTCAGGATTTGCTAATTCTTACTCCTGTGAGAAACACTTTTACTGAAGAGATTACAGCCCTTAAGTCTTTAGCTTTTCAATAAGTAAAGATACTGCTTTCTAAGATACTTGTTATTTTCTTTTCCATTCCCTTAATTGTGGCTATGTTATTCTTTTGTAATACAGGCACTTTCATTTGTATTTGCATTCCAGTTTGAGTTTCCCCCATTTCCTGGTGGTGTTAATCATTTATTTATTTATATGGGGGTATGTGAAGGGTATGCAAGACTTTAAAATTCAGAGAAATGTTACTCTACAACACAGGTGGCAAACACAAGTCCCGAGGGCCGAATCTGGCCCTCCACCTTGTTTTATCCGGTCTGGCACCTTGTTTCTACCCAGCAGCAGCACGGTGCTCTTGCTTAACTGTTAAGGAGTAGTTACATGTATACAGTCCTAAAACTACATTTGGCCTTTTGAAGGCAACCATGAGGCTGATGTGGCCCTCAGCTAAAATGAATTTGACACCCCTACATCATGATGCAGAGTCTACAGCATTCCTGCTAACCTATTCCCCTCTTCTCTTTCCCTTAAGTAGTCAGTCTCATTAGTTTATCCTTCCTGTAGTTCTTCTGAACAAATACACAGGTATCTATGTATTTTCTTACATCTTTTTTTCTTCTATGAATGACAGCATGCTGTGTACTCTTTTGTGCTTTGCTTTTTTCATTTTAGGGTATGTCTTGGAGATCATTACATATCAGTTCATAGAGTTCTTCCACATTCTTTTCTTACAGCTACGTAGTATTCTACTGTGTGAACATATCATGGATTGTTCAACCACTCTATGAATGGGCATTTAGGTTGTTTCCAATATTTCATAATTGAAAACAATATTGTAATTAATATACTTTTTACTATATATTTTCACATTGTTGGAGGTGTGTCTTCAGGATAGATTCTAAAATTGATTGAAAGGTAAATACATGTCACTTAGACACTGTCAAATTTCCCTCCCAAAAGAATTGTAACAAATTGCATTCCAATCAGCAATGTATGAACATACCTATTTCCTCACAGCCTTGCAAGCAGAATGTTGTCATATTCTTAAATATTTTCATCTGACCAATGAGAAGTGATATCTGGTTTTAACTTGCAGTTATCTATTTTGAATTAATTTTTGAACACTTTCGTATGTTTGAAGGTCATTTTTGTATCTTTTATGATGAATTGTCTGTTCATGTACTATTCCCATTTTTGTACTGGATTTTTGGTCCTTTCCCCTCCTTCAACTTTTAACACAAATCACTTGGCTATTGTGCCAAGTGTACTCCATAGAACATTGGTGGAAGCAGGGAGACCATTGGTTATTTCAATCCAGATAAGATAATGCAAGGTTATCATGAGAGGTGGTGAAGATATAATTTCAATGTGAACCAAGAAAACTGCCTTTCCTAACAGTCTCATTGTAAGTTATAAGGAAAAAAGAAACTAAGGTGGACTTCAATTGTTTCTACTTGAACAAGTGGAAACTTGGACTTGGATTTGTCATTAACTGAGATACAAAGATCTTGGCTGACACAAATTTGGGGTGTGGATGATAATCAGAAGCTGGGGGTGGCCTGTGTTAATTTTGAGATGCCCATTAGACTTCCAAGAGGAAATGTCAAGAAGGCAGTTAAAGATACAATGTTGGAGTTCCCAGATACAGATAGCATTTTGACCCATGAGAAATAGATGAGATGATCACATGAGTATAGATGTAAAATAAACTCCAACATTACAGAGATGGTGGAGAAGGGAAGGAATCAGCCAGAGACTGAGAAGGAGCAGCCAATAAGGAAAACAAGAATATGGTGTCAGGGAAACAGAGAATTTCAGTAACAGATGATAAAGTGGCAATGACTATAACCTAGCAATTGTTGAAGACTTTGAAAAAAACAACACAGATTTAGTAGAGTGACAAAGATTAAATCTTAAGTGAATTTCAGAATGCAGAGTAGGAGGAGTTTGAAACCATCAACATACACAGATTTTGGGAATTTTGTTCTAAAGAATTCAAGCCACATTTTGTATCATACAATGAGAAATAAGGGTGCCTGAGGATTTCATGAGCAGAAAGTTCAAAAAAAAGGAGACTAAAACAAATGTTAAAATAACAAAATGGAAGGTGGATGTATTATCTTCAGGATAGTTTTAGCTGAATTTATTTAACAAACACTGATATACTGAAGAGTGACTGTTGAAGAATTTGTCAATACAACTCAATATTTTTTCCAATCCTCAAAATTCATTTTTTCTATTTTTAAATGTCCTTACACATGAGCCAACAATTTTGTTTATACTATCCTAAGTGATGTTATCCAAACCTATGACTTTGATATTTACTGATAGTCTTTAATTATGTATCTGCTAGCCCTAACATTTAATATTAATATTTTAACTTAATAGGAATGTAAAGGTTTAATTCTTAATATTTTTAGCTTTCTGTACCCTCTAATTTTCTATAACGTAACCTGTACTGCTTCTTTAGTAGTAATAGAACATTTGAAGATTTTTCAAAGGAAGTAGTAATTCATGAAACTATGTTCCCACTCACGAATAAATTAAAATATCAATGAAGACTGACAACTGATCATTGGATCTAGCTATATGAAAGTCACTGGTGTCCTTGGCAAGATCCATATTGATCAAATAGTGGGAATACAACCTGACTGTAATAATTTGGCAGTTCCTCAAATGTTAAACAGAAAGTTAGAATATGACCTAGCAATTATACTTAGGTAGATACTCAAGAGAATGGAAAACGTATGTCCATACAAAAACTTGTACCCAAACATTCATAGCAACATAACACCTGAGGAACCAAAAGTGTAAGCAGCCCAAATGTCCATGAATGAATAAACAAAGTATGCTATATATCCATATGATGGAATATTCAGCAATTAAAAAAAAATTAAGTACTAAAACATGCTAGAGCATGGATGAACCTTGACATTAGCTAAGTGAAAGAAACAAACCAGTCACTAAATAAAATACTTTGAATGATTCATTCCATGCATTTGAATGTCCGCAACAGGCAAAGCTACAGAGACAAGAAAGTGTATTAGTAGTTGCTAAGGCTGTGGGAAGGGGGTTCTGGGGAGTGACTGCCAATTCATATGAAGCTTGGGGCGGGAGTGATGAAAAATGTTCTGAAAGTAGATGTTGATGTTGCCAACTATGAATATAATAAAAGCCACTGAATCGTATACTTTAAAAGAGTGATTTTATGATACATGAATTATCTCAATAAAGCTGTTACAAAAAAGAAAGGCAGTAGAATCAAGCTGATAATCAGTTTGTATTTGTTCTACTTCTTGATACTTGCTGTTTTCTATTTTGTTGCCAAAGTACAGGTTTAATTTGACCTTACTTCGAGATTTTTTAAAATAAACTTTTCTTCCTTCCCCTTCATCCCTCTCTCCACCACTTCCAAACTCTCCAAACCAAACATAACTAGACAAAAAAACTGTTTGTCTCTTTTAAGAAAAACCACATTTTACATTTTTAAAAGGTATTAAATGTGGCCATTGTTCACATTTATTTTTCACAGTCCAAGTCACATGTCTATAGTCATAAAAAAAGCATTTACCTAGAAATAGTAACATATCACATTAAGCAAATACTACATTATATAGCCTGAATTCTAAAACTCATTTTGGATTATATGAAACTATCATGTAAAAGTTACAAAACAAGTGTTCCTCA
This sequence comes from Phyllostomus hastatus, assembly GCF_019186645.2. Taxonomy (NCBI): domain Eukaryota; kingdom Metazoa; phylum Chordata; class Mammalia; order Chiroptera; family Phyllostomidae; genus Phyllostomus; species Phyllostomus hastatus. The sequence goes on along the minus strand of NW_025334018.1, from coordinate 15,303,184 downwards.
GTCTTTAGAAATGTTTAAATTTTTAAATAATGCTGCTTAATACCTTTCATGAAATTAAAGAAAAAATTACAATGGTGAGCAGAAGGTATCATCCCTTCATGGGTAAAGACTGAGTATATATACAAGCCCAGCAACAACGTTAAGTTTAGAGCTGGCTTCCTCTCTTAGACCATATAATTTCAATAGTATATAACAATTATCTATTGTTGGAATAATACCTGAGCAATTTAGCTAAATACATAAACAACAGCTCTGGCCGGGTGGCTCAGCTGGTTGGAGCATCATCCCGTATGCCAAAGGGTTGTAAATTCAATCCCTGGTCAGGGCATATACCCAGACTGTGGGTTCCATCCTTGGACCAGACACATACTGGAAGCAACTGATATTTCTGCCTCACTCTTTCCCTTCCTCTCTAAAATCAATAATAAAAAAAAAATGTCCTCAAGTGAGGATAAAAATAAAAAATTTAATTTAAAAAAAGGATACAAACAATAACAAAAATCATGCATAAATATTCAAACTTGGGGAATTCTAGTTAAAAATAACAAAAATAGACTATCTTTCCTTCAAAAAAAAAAAAAAGGTTAAACAAAGATTTAGATTTCACATGTAGATCATTCCAAAGATTTGGATCAGAGAGGTATGTGAGTCAACCTTTTCTGCATTCCTTAAACATTTTCTAATCAACTGATGAAAAAACAAATTTCATATTCAAAGACACTTTCAGAATGCATCTACAGTTAACTTAATGCAAAAGTATATGGTAAAGAGAAAGCAAATTCATTGAAAACATTTCATTTTATTTTTGGTGCATGTTCTTGCGCATTTCTTCAAGGGCTGCTTCTTTCTCTCTCAGCATCTGCTTAAGTCTTCTTATTTTTTCATCTCGAATGGTTTCTTCTAACTCTGGTGGTGTCATGGGAAAAATATCTTCAGTATAATTTTTACTAAAGGAATGACTTTGTTCAAAATCTGCATTTAAACTCAAGGCATCTTTCTCCTGGTTCTCACGTGCATGGTGTTGTACTTCAGTTCTCTTTTCTTCCCTGGTTTTATTGCAGCTTGTGACAATGTTATGGTGTGATACATCTGAAGGTGGTAGAATATAACTGAGTTGGGAACCGGTGACATTAGTTCCTCCATTTGCAGCTGTGTTATAATAAGCACTCTCAGTTTTCCTCTTCTTTGTGTGATCCATCTTAACAATTTTTGATTTTCTTTTCTTATCAAAACCCTGTTGCAATGTTGAGCATGATTCCAACAGAAAAGCAAAATATTAGTGCCATATAGAGTGGGCTCTGAAATTTAACAAGTTTGCAGGTACAAATATTTAGCACTTAAATTCAACTCAACAAAATACATTGAGAACTATAGCAAAAGATTAATATTTATGGTATGCACACACACACAAACAACAAAAAGCAGACAATATCTAATAATTTTCACTGAAAATAAATTGCTTAATTCATTTTCCTGCTTAAGTATTAGAATCTGCACTGATGTACCACCAAAATATAACAGCCATTTGTGAAGAACCTGAGAATTAGAATTGATTTAATTTTTCTTCCTTAGCACGGTAGCAACATACTAAAGATTTTCATTGGGAAAGATCAACTAAGCTCTGATCTGAAGTTCAGGATATTAAATGACATAACAATGAAATAAGTAGACTGACAATAGGCAAAGTTACGAAGATGTTACTTTTCATCTTTACTGACTATGTAGATTTCTTAAGATGTTGGTAATACTGCAGTGAACATGTGCATGCTTGTACTTTCCCTATTTGGATTACTTCATTTTATTTATCCTCACCCGAGGACATTTTTTCATTGCTTTTAGAGAAAAGAAGGGAGAGAAACATCAACTGGTTCCCTTCTGTATGCACATGGGATCATATGTACCCGGACTAGGGAATAAACCTGTAAACCTTTTGGTTTATGGGACTACGTTCCAACCAACTAACCCCACACCAGCCAGGGCAGATTATTTTAGATAGGGTCTTCAAAGTAGTATAATCAATGAAAAACCTACAGCCATTTTCTTACAATTTTATGACAAAAAATAAACAGTAGATAAATAAAAACACCATCATTAATTAACCAGGGATGCATTTTTACCTATGCATATATACTTCTTTTTTAACATTATTTTGACATAATACGTATATATGCAAAGTTGCATACTATTATATTAAGATGTAAGACTAGTGGTGGCCATATAACTCAGTTGGTTAGAGTGTCCTCCCTATACTCCAGGATTGTGGGTTCCATCCCTGGACAGGGCACATCCAAGAATCAACCAATGAATGCATAAACAAGTTAAACAACAAATTTATGTTTCTCTATCTAAAAAATCAGTAATTTTTAAAAAAAGACACAGGAAAATTAATACATTGATGTCTCTTTAGAGTAACTACAAAGAAGATATTAAAATCTATTACCTGTTTCCTCTCTTCCTCTTTCCCTGTAAACTTTGTTTCTTTGTCACTCTTCACCAAACTCCCAAAGGAGTCAAAACCTTCTCCAGTGCCCAAGTGGTCAGTAATCCGAGTAAGGCATACTCTCAAATCTTTAGTGAGACCAAACAGCTTTTTCAACTCAGCATCGGTCTTCAGATACGCCTTATTGCTTCTTCCTTGAGAATTTTTCTTCTCATTTCTTTCTTGAGTAACTTTTTCTAATGTTGATGCCATCTCATTCTGGATCTGGATAAGGAAAAGAAAACACACAAACAATACTGCCCATTACTTAAGCCATTTTATCAGATTGGCAACTAAGTCATTACCTCATCTTACTTCAAGCATGCTTTAAAGTCCTACATGGTTGGTTTGCATTACTCTTGCCTTACCACCCACACTTGAAAAACTGAACTGAATTGAATACACTTAAAATTTTTCCATGCAATTCCTCATTTATTTTACTTTAGTGTACTAGAAAGGTAACAAGTACTCAATTCTCAAACAACCAAAATAAGAATACAGACTAAGGACAAGTTAAAAGTTATCTATATTTTAGTCTTCCAAAAAAGTCTCATGCTTTTAACCAATGGTATAATCAGAATTTACCTCCTTGTATCTCTGGAGTTCAATAAATTCTGCACTAAAAGGGGATAAACACTAATATTATTAAGTAGACCTCTATGTAAGGAAAAGGTGGGTACAAATACTTAGCAAATAAACACATATCTTAAGTAGAACAGAAGGGTTCCTATGTGGATATGTTGGATAACTGGATGAGTAATCAGAAGGGCTAAAAAAGTGGGGGGTGGGAGGGTAAGAAAACTAGTTTACTAAAAAAAAATCCAATCAAAGATGTTGATGAATACTATTTCCACAAACGACTTGAAAGGTACTGATCGACCCTGTCCAACCCCTTCTACCATCTACCTAAAAAACTTGCCAGATAGTTATATACAACAAAACAACCCCCCCCCCCACAGGATCTCCTATATGCACAATATTGATCTCATCATATACTAAAAGTAGGCTATTAAATATATACATATACGTGTGTACAAATGTATGTGTATACACACACACCATATTTTACTGAGCTTTTAATTCACATTATCTTTCTCCAATTCTTCTAAACCCTGTTGCTCTGTGATTTTTTTTCTTTCTTTTAAAGATTTGGCATGCCAAATGATTCAAGACAAAGATACTGCTTGGACTCTCTCAATTATACTCCTCTTCAAACACTTCCTTCAGACAAAAGCTTTGACTTAATTAAGCATTCATGTGTGCGTGGTATGTGTGTGATGGAGGATGGGAGAGGAGGGAAGAAAGGTATTATAGATAACTTTGAGAATTAAAAAAGAAAAAAATTCTACATAGATAAAAAGAACACCCTGACATGGGAAAATTACCTTTGGTTCTTGATCTCTGATAACACACTGTTGTGAAGTAATACTTGTTGCATCAACAGAGGAACTTATTTTCTCTATGCTCTGGATGATATTTTCTTTTGGGGGGGCATGTGGAAAGTCTGCCTTTATGAATAAAGTCTTACTCTGTTTTAAGTAGTTTATGGATGGGTTCAGTTTATGTGGGTTTAGGATAGAAAGAGATGTTGTCTCCACTTTTTTATTCTTCTCTGCCCTTAGATTGGCCATGGAAGCAAGCTGGGTATTTGAAAGTGATTTTGTCTCCATCTGGGAAGATTTATTTTTAGCCAAAACAAAATTTACAACCTCTCTGGATATTTCTGTGACTGGACTTGAACTCACTATCTGTGATACATCTTTTCTTGGTGGAATATCAGGAGAAACCGAATTCTGTTGATCAATTTGTGATGGCAAAACATCTGTTCCCTTTATAGCCAACAGATAGATTTTCCCATTAAACATAACCAAAGCATTATCCTTAATAGGCATACTTTTGGGCTGTGTCCCACTATGACTGATGGTACTCAATGGTGGCACATTTAGAGTGTTATCTCCCAAATTTTTCTTTTCTACAAAACTTTTTAAAATCTGTGAAGCCACATTATTTGAAGACTTAACAGGAACAAGAGGTGGAGTACAAGGCTGTCGACTTTCTTGAAAAATCCATTTCACTGGAGCAGCTTGAGCATGCTGACCACCACCTTTTAATTGTGTCTCTTTAGCAACATTCACTGGAATTTGTGTGGTATTTAGTATCACTGGCCTTGCTATTTCTGTAACAGGTTTTGGATAAATGTGTTGAAAGTTCTTGGTAACTACATTTTTCACTGTTTTTACAGGAGATACGTAAATAACAGATGGTATTTGGGAGGCCTCAACTGTTCCTGAGGTGCTGGTGGTTGCAGCTGCAAGAATCTTTTGCTGAACTGAAGGAGGCAATGACGACGCTGGTACAGATTTCACTTCAGCATGGGCTGGAATTTGTAAATGATGCCCAGAAGGCAAAACTGGAGATTTCACAGTCATTGGAAGACTCTGAGGACTCACTAAAATGTAAGATGAGTCATTTTGTTTTGAGGAGGAAGAAACAGCCAATCTTTGCATGGTGAGTCCATCAATTTTCACACCATGACTCTGAACTTTAGAAACTGATGAGGTCAAATTTTCAGTTCTCACAGAAGTGACTCTAACTTTTTCTGCTGTATCTACTGTTCTTGTAAATAAATAGTTTGAAGAATTGGCTGGCTGAAAAATGGGCAATTGAGGTGATGATGCACTTGTGGAAGAGCTGGAAATCTGAGTCTGAAAAGTAACTTGAACTGGGCTTCCTGTATTCCCTTTCAATGCATCAGACATAACTGAAGATTGAACTAGTGGTATAAGATTTCCAGAGAAATTAGGAATTGGAAGTAATTGCAGAAGATTTTTTCCATCCGAGCCAACCGTCTGAACTACTTGGTACATGCAGCCTGAAACACTTAAAAGAACATGAGTAAATAAATACAACGTACTACATGGTACATACATTTTATTTAAAAGCAAATGTTTGCAAATACTTTAAATATATGTAAAATATAATAAAAGTATATTGTCTGTCCCTTGGACTTTTCAAAGTGAAATATTACAAAACAAAGATTTTGAAGAAATCGAAAAAACAATAAAAAATATGCTCAGCTTTTAGATCTCACATTGTTAGGCAATAGGTATGAGAGAAACACCTACAGCTAAAACTGTAAGTAGTTGTCCAGTGTTTTACCCTGTATAAAATTATGTCTACTGGAATATGCTCCTCTTAAACTATTAGCATCCTCCCTCCCCCTTTTCCTTGAATTCTGTCCTCCTGTCCTCCTTTTACTTTTACTGAGCAGGATTCTCATTTCACCTTTATTTATGCTTATTCTATTTCTCTCATACTTCCTGCCCGCCACCTCCACCAATCTGTTGTGTTCTTCCCACTGACAATGACTCACAAGTTCCAGTGCTAGCCATTCTGCTTTTGCTAAGGCATCTCTTATGGTGATAACTTAGTGTGCCATATTTTTTCAGACTCAACTGAATTACTCATGTAGGAACCATTTTCTTCTTCAATTTATTGTCTCAGCCAATGTGAAGTTTGGTGCTAAAGAGCCCTTGGTATGGCAATTAGGCATACTAGTTCCAATTGCCTGTCAATCCGTAGACATACTGTAATGTGCTTTCAGATGAATGGTTTTCAATGAATGTGGAACACACTGAAAGTCAGTAATTATTGTTCATTTTTTAGTAATTTTTTTAATCTAGCCAATTTTGATCTGGATACTTATGAGCTATTAGTACAGATTGTCTCATTTTTAAAAAATCCCATACTAATATCTCCACAATTATTTGTAGATTTCTTGAATGTAGGCCCCTCAAGTTATTTATACCTGAATCTGCCTTTCAGTTCCTGAAAAATACCAAGACCTCACAGGACTTAGGGCCACCACACATGCTATTTCTCTGCCTAGGTACTACTCTCCCACTCACGTAACTCAAGCCTCACCATAAATGATACTTCCCAAGTATCTGACCACCTTAACTATCCTTTCCCCTCCTTCACAGTCTAAAATATTACACCTGTTTATTTCCTTCACAGTATATATCACAAGTTATCACCATATATTAATGTGTTCGTTTACTTGTTTGTACTGTTTCTCAAGCTCAATTCTAGCAACATGAGTGCTAGAATTATCATGTAATACCAGTATGCCCTTATGTGACTAAGAGCAAATGAAGAAAAAATTTTAATGGCAAAAATTAGAAACTCGTGCATTTTACAGCATATAGGTGAATTTTAAAACTTCAGATATTAGTAAGTATCAAAGCCAAAAATTCTATGCACCCTAGGAAGCAATGGAATTCAGTCTTACCCTTCTGCAACCCTAAAGAATATAACTACACCTTACAAATATTTAAAACAGCTTTCTGGACACTTGATATTGGTTCGATGTGTTATATTTACTTTTAGTAAATGGAAAGTTAATGTCTAATGGGAAGCATAACAAAAAGAAAAGTATGAATTCTTACTTTCAGAGCTTGAAGAGGAAGACCCACTTAATCACCTCCCCATCCCCCCAAAAGCACATACAAACAGAATCAGAACTTAGTGTCTGTTGTGGTTCAGGTATGAGGCTCAGTGATGGGGAAAGGGTCAGTGAAGTACAGCCTGTGGACCAAATCCTCCCTGTTTTTGTGCAGTCCACAAGCTAAGAATGGTTTTTATATTTTAAATATTTTATGATGTGAAAATTATGAGATTCAAATTTCAGTCTCCATAAAGTTTTATTAGTACACAGTTGAACTCATTTTTTCATGTACTGTATGTAGCTGCTTTCATGCTACAACAGCAGAGCTGAGTAGCCACAGCAGAGATCATACAGCCCGAAAAGCCTAAAATATTTGCTCTCTGGCTCTTTACAGAACATGTTTGTTTGCCTCCAACCTAGTTCAACCCACAATCCCTAAAATCAAATAATTAAGTAAGATAAAGGATATATTTGGATGAGTACAAAGATGTCTGCTGCACCTTTTCTTAAAACAGTCTCTTCACAAGACTTCTTAGGCATGATGCTCTCCTGCCTCTGTAGTGACTCCCTGTCTTCTTTGCCAACTCATGCTACTTCAATCAACCTTTAAATGTTGAAATTCACCAAAGCTTAGACTGAATTCTTCTTTCTACTCTGTAAGCTTTCCTTAGATGATTTCTTTTGTATGCATGACTTCAATTAAATTACCATTTTTATATCAACAATTCAACTATCTATATCTCAGCTCTTTTAAGATTCAGGCTTATGTATCCAAATCTCTCAAGACATTTCCATTTAGAATCTCAAATACACTCAAAACTCAACATGGCCTTTTCCAGTGTTTTCCCTCCCTTTGGTAAATGGCATCCATTTACCTCAGATGTCTATGTCAAAACAATTCCTGCTTCCTTACGATCTATTTTCAATAACAAAATCGTGCTATTATCTCCTGTATCTCCCTTAATCTGTTCTTTCCAAGCTGTCTTCACTCCAGTCCAAGTACACACCATCTCTAGCTTAGACTGTTATAGCAGCTTCATAACTGGTCTTTCCTTTGGTCATATCCTCTCCCCTTCAAATTGGAATGCCCTTCCCTGCTCAAAATGTTCCAGCAGCTTCCCATTTTATTTGAGCAAAAAGAAAACAAATAAATTTTGATGTAATATAAGTCAAAGGAAGAGTGAGTTTCAAGAAAATTGGGTGATTCAGGCCAAGTAGGCTACAGATTAAAAAATGTACACTGGAATAGATAGCAAGTGTCATCGATGGCTTTAAAAGAGCAGTCTGGTGTCGGGAGAAGTTGCTGAGGGGTGAATGCGAACAAAGGATATGAAGATAGCAAGTACAGACAGCTCTCTTATGAACTTTGACTATAAAAGGGATGAAAAATACTGGCAAGCAGCTAGCTGGAGGCTAAAAATGGGGTCAAAGAAGTCTTTCTTCTCTTTCTTTAAAGCTTGGATGCAGCAGAGCATGTGTAAAGGCTCAAGGGAGTCATCAAGAGAGAGAAACTGGTAATAAAAGACGAAAGTGGGATAATTAAGTAACAGGTTTGATAAGGAGGTAGAAAATGTAAACCAGAAGACAGGTTGGAGGGAATGAACCTTAAAGAGAGCTGGAGAAACAGCTCCTTCCATTGGAACTAGAAGAAAAGTTAGGTGCATTTGCAGGTAAGTTTATAGCTTTGGTGTCAGAAGGTTCCGGTAATTCTAAAGTAACGGCTTTTATTTTCTCTATGAAAAAGGACATGACATCATCTTCTAAGAATAAGAGCAAAAACAGGGAAGAGAATCAGAAAGATTCGAAAGTCTTTGTGCAAGAATAAGATGACCTAAGAAAATCTGTTTTCAAATCTAATAATTGATTTTTATCCCCCTCTCTTCTCCTCCAATCCCCTCCAAAAACAAAAGGAAAATACAACTTCATCTATGCCAGTGTATCAGTAGAGATTCACATAATCTACCAGAGACCACAAATTCCTTAAAGGCAGATTACCCCATTCATACTTATATCCTCTACACCTAACTAATATAGCAACTGGCACATTGTAGACAATGTTAGCTGGCTTGAATTCTACAAGCTACAATAAAAAAAAAACATGATTTCCTAGTAACAAATGGGTGAGTTCTAAAAATAAAACTAAAATGAAGAATGCTAAAGAGAGAGATGATAAATCAGGATAAAGTTCATACCACTTCGATCAATATATTTTTTTTCCCCATTATAAAAGACAATCCATTTAAGGAATAAAAACCCTACATAAACATTGTTTTTCTTTTTTAAGAAAGATTTTATTTATTTTTTTTTTGCGGGGGGGAGGAAGAAAGAGAGGGAGAGAAACATTGGTGTAAGAGAGAAACATCAGTCAGCTGCCTCTTGCACATGCTCCGAATGAGGAACCAGGCCCGCAACCCAGGCATGTGCCCTGACTGGGAATTGAACCTGCAACCTTTCGGTTTGCAGGATGATAACCAATTAATTGAGCTACACCAGCCAGGGCTGCTTCTATCTTCTTAAAGATCTTATTCTGCTAGCTAATGTCAGAACCAAAACTAGAATCAGATTCTGCATCCCACACTCTGGTTAGGTCACCTAAAAAGTATCATCAACATGCCAATTACCTTAAACCATCTAGGGTTTGAACTGAATAACTACATTAGAAAAATAATATAGTTTAAGACTTTAAAGAGAAAATAAGAAATACATCTATTTTAATCTTGCCTCTTCTAATTATTAGCTGATTGACTTGGGTAAATTTACTTAACCTCTTTGAAATTCTATTTCTCCATTTGTAAAATGGGGACAATAGGCTTGCAGTGAGAAGTAAATGAAGGAACTGGCTGGGATTATGATATATGCTACTAATAGTTTTTCAATAAAATATATAGTTGGTGTCCAAGAATATGTGAATTAATCAGGTAGTCTTAAAAATGTGAAAACTTTAATAAAAAAGTATAAGAATTTTAATAAAGGGAACATTAAACATATTTATATTATACAACTGACATTTTTTACATTCTAATATTGATGTGAAGCATGCACACATTAGAAATGGAGTAATAAAAATTTTGCAAGCTAATGAACATTTTGTATATTTTTTGCAAAATGTATTTTTTCAGCTGCTAGACCTTTTTCCATTTACTATGATTTAACATTACATAGTTATGTATGTTACAAATATATAAGCATATAACATTAAATATACCACATAACGTATACTATATTATATTATATACATAATAGATGCCATTATAAATATTTGTCAATAATCTAATCCTAATAAACAGCCCAGCAGGCGGGTATTGCCATTCCTATATCATAACTGAGAAAGTAGATGTTTAGTAATATTAAATAACTTACTCAGAATTATATGCTCTCTTGGGCAATCCCATCCATTTTCTTGTTTACTTTAGCATACCCCAACATACCAGGGTCCAAAAAATTCAATTGCATAAACTGAGAGATTAATGAAAAATAGAGTCAGTTAGCCTGACACACTCACTCACACACCAAAACAAAAGTAAACATAACATCTACACTGTAAAAAATTACACCCACACTAAACTGACAATGGAACATTATCTAACCAAAGCAAGGCCCCCCTACCCATTTTAACTACTCATTTTTAAGAACAAAAGGTTAAGGGTGGATGAAAGCCAACTGACAATTACATAACATTCTAATTCCTACTATTGTGATGTATTATCATAGGCTTTTATTATATTACTTCTAAGCCGATGACTCACAAATCGCTATTTTTAGCTCTGAGCCTCAGTTTCAGATTCAAATATCTTTCAGATGGCTTTCTTAGTGTGTTCCTCACCTTAATTTACCACTATCTACCTGGCATCATAATTGATCCCCTTTTCTTTTTAATTTTTTTATCCTCACCCAAGGACATTTTTTCATTGCTTTTTAGAGAGAGAGGAAGGGAAATAAACAACAATATGCCAGAGAAACATCGATTGGTTGCTTCCTGTAAGGCAAGGGATCTGGGATCTAGGCAACCTAGGTATGTGCCCTGATTGGGAATCAAACTCTCAATCTTTCAGATACGGGACCATGCTCCAACCGTCCCACACCAGGCAGGGCTGATCCTCTTATTCATGTCATTCAATGACACAGTCTGCCTATTTTCTCTTCTATATTTCTTTGAATTCAACCTTTACTTTCTATCAGGTAGTTCAAGTTCTAATCATCTCTGAAAGGACAACTGAAATAGAATCTTTAAAAAAAACTTTATTTTCAGAGAGGGAAAAGGAGGGAGAGAGAGAGGGAGAGAAACGCCAACATGTGGTTGCCTCTTGCACCGCCCCCTACTGGGGACCTGGCCTGCAACCCAGGCATGTGCCCTGACTGGGAATCAAACTGGCGGTGACCCTTTGGTTTGCAGGCCAGCACTCAATCCACTGAGCCAAACAAGCCAGGGCGCAAAATCACATCTTTACATGCCTGATCCCTCACCCCCAAATCCATACTGCCATCAGTTACCTAAAATGCATAGAGGACCATGACAGTCCTTTTCTTAAATGCTGATGTGTAAGAGATAAAGTCTAATCTCTTCAGCAGGGCAAACCAAAACCTTACAGGCTATCCTGCTTGTAGTATAGAATCGAACAATAAATACCAGTTGTTAGCAATAAGCCATACTGGTGCTTTATTTTACCAATTCCCTCTGCCTGGGCATAGCCTGCATTCATCTTTAATTGGATAGCTGATAACTTACATTCCCCAACTCAGCTGCTCCAGAAACCTTTCCTACAATTCCTCTTCTCTCTGCCTTCAGAGCATCCTGTGCACACCGCTATTAAAAATGTAATGTGTCATCTCCCCTCTAGACTGTAATGTTCTTCGTGGCATGGCCCATATCCTATTCTTTTGTTGGTCTTTCCATTAGGGCAGTCTGTCACAGAGCAGGTACTCACTGAATGCTGTTACAGCCAAATGTTGGAACTATATTGACAGTAAGTGGTAAACCAGGATATAAACCTAGGTTTCTGTAACTACACAGCTTACCTTCTTTCCGCTATACCATTCTGACTCCTGCTTTGCTCTTTGCTAATAAACTTTATACCTACAATCACAAATACCTTCCAGGTTTTTTCTTTGCATTATAAGATTAAACTTGAGTTTTGTATTTTATGCGCTGATAAATTAGCAATATTTTAAACAATAAACTTTCTGTATCATACTAAAAAACTTTTTGAGGAAAACTAACTCAAGAAAACTCAAGTACCTTAGAAAACAAAAAAATATATATTTTTAAGTTTATTAAAAAAATAAATGATTTACTACCATCAAAAATTATCAGAAAAATAAGAAAACTAATTTCCAATAAAGACTTACGAAATTCTATTTGGACATCATGCAGATTGTTACTTACAAAACAGAACAGAATCTATATGCAACCAATAACCAAAGTACTTGGTTTGAAGAAATAAATTATTTGGAAGATGATGAAAAATGCATAAATCAGTGAGTTAATAATAACTCCAAATTACTTATGAATGTAATCAAAACAATTCAGTCAGTAATGTTTTTAAAAAGGCCAAATACAGATAGCCAAAGGGTTAGAAACTGGATAAAAGAGTCGAACTACACAATAAAAACAAATGTGAATTTCTTATTCTATCTTATTTCCGATAATTAAAACAAATGCAATTAAGTTAGGGTAAGTCAAGTATCATCAATATCCAGGTACTAAATTAAGTTAGGGTAAGTCAAGTATCATCAAATTAAGTTAGGGTAAGTCAAGTATCATCAATATCCAGGTACTAAACAAGGTAGAAGAAATAAAGTTATTAAAAAGTAATCCTACTTTTGCATATCCACACACAGCACTCTCTCTGCCTCTTCACCCAATTTCCACCAAAAAATAATCGAACAAACAACATACATATACAAAAGCGGGGTCTTTTGATGATTTCAACTGAAATAGTTTTCTTGGCAGTTCTTCAATATCCTATTGTTTCAGCTCACCCCGTTTTATGACCATCCCATTTTAGAATATAATGCATGCTTTTTTAAAGTCCTTATTATAATTAGGTTTTGAATTTACTTATAATGAAGGAAAACCTGCTTTGGGAGCCACGATTTGTAAAGTGGTAGCCTCACAATAACAGCAACGTTTAAATAGTGCTTTTCTGTTTTTCCTAATTATTTTACATATATTCGCTGTTTTAATCTTTAAAATATCTCTAGGTGGACTTATTTACAGGATGCAAACTGAGGTACTTAGCCTCATGAAGCTAGAATTAAACCTCGGCAGTTTGATTTTCTTCATGAATCCTCTTCCACGAATTTTACATCTTAACTTCCATGCGTTCTTCTTCCTTTTCCTTCCGCAGAGACCCATTAACATTTTTTTTCTCACCACTTATTATACATCCACTAACCACAAAGTGCACAACTTAAAACACGCTACTGGAGAGTATTCCCGTGTCATTTTGTTCCCGTTTCATTTGTCGATTAATAGAAGCTTGAAAAAAAAAAAAAAAGAGCTACGGAGTTAGTGATAGGCAATTTTCTAAACTTACAAGTTACGTCTTTAATACTGGAATTTCCCCATATCAACCAAAGTTCTTTTACATCGATAACCAGTTAGAGATGGCATTCGCACCACCCCCGCCTCAAATACGCTGTTCCAAAAGATTGCTTTTACATGAAAATGTGGATTTTTTTTCACTTTTCCTTCTCTCCACAGAAAGCTGTTCTTTGAAATTTTAGAATAATCGGTTCCCTTATTCTAGAACAATTTCTCCGTTTCTAAATTCACAGACTCTTATTAACGACACAAAGACACATCCTCTCCTCACTCCTAAGGCACGGCTATTTTCACGGAAGGTCCAGCGCCACCTGGGTTGTACTTGCTACTCCGCGCAGATCACGGCTCGTTTCCCCTGCGAGGGCGCGAGAACCTTCCAGAAGGTTTGGGTCGCACAAGCGCGTCGGCCATGTTGGATTTCCTCTCCTGTGGAGATCTATTCGGTCCGCCTATGAAATTGGAGACGCTGGGCCAGGGCCAGAGGCCCGCTGCGTTAGGCTCTGAGGAGGTTTTACGTTTCCGAGAGGGACGCGCTCTAAGGGCTCTAACTGCCAAAGCGACGAGCGCCTCCCCCGAGCGGCGCGCCCGGCGGGGCGCAGACGCCTGTGAATCGCGGAGTGACAGGAAACGACGGCCGACGGGGCATCCTGCTTAGAGACGGGCGAGGGGCGGGTGTGTCGGAGGAGATCGCAAACCTGTACTTACCAGTGCGAGGCGTCGCCTGACTTTTCCTCTGCGGCTTTCAAGAAGACTCCCTGCAGGTTATTGGACATTTTAGAGGGGTGGGAAGGGTCAGCGCATCCGAGAGAGTGGACAGTGTGGGACCGGGGTCCTCCCAGGGGCGAGAATCGGAGCGAGGGGCTGAAGTTGCCCCGGAGGAACTCGAAGGGGGTTCGAAGCTGAAAAGAGGGCGCTAGCGAGCTCTCCAGAGGGCGTAACTCCAAGCTTCCGAGGCAACCGGCGCAGCCCCCAGAAACCGGAAAAATGGGACGCCTCTGACGGCGCTAACCCGGCCCGGAGCTCCGAGAGAAACCGCCCGAGTCTCCGCCCCCCGAAGCTTACGACGTCGCTCAACGAGCCTCTGGGAGTCGGCGCGGGAGGCGTGGCCTTAATGGCGCCGCCCCCAGCAGTGCTGGGTCCTCGGTGAAGACCGCGCCCTCCGAAGCCGCTAGCCCTAGCAAAGCTCAGCCAGGGACTTCTGGGAGCGTCACATCCGGTTGTCAAGGTGACTGGCTCGCTCAAGCCCCGCCTTTATGACGCAATCCAATCACAAGTGATATTTGCTATCTCTTCTTCCGGATCAAGGAATGAAATCGCCAAAGAAACTTCTCCAGTGACCTACGCAAAATAAAATGTTTCCGGGGTCAATTGTAAATTTTTTGCCTTTGTGTTCGCCGCTAGGATAGTTTTTTCTCCCCTGCCAGAAGTCGGAGGGCTGGAGGAATCGTCATTTCCTCGTGGCGTGAGGAAATTTTAGACGCCTACCTGTTTGCAGCGCCGAATTATTGCTACTTTCTGGGGACTTCTCGATTATTTCCTGTTTCCTGAAACTTTGCGTCTAGACTTAACCTTCTTTCTCCAACCCATGCTCATGTCTTAATCAAAATTATTTTTGTCATATAGTTAATTTATTCATTCTCTAAAAGTTTCATTTCCCATGTAGTTGTGGGTTTTGGGGGTTTTGTGTTTTTTGTTTGTTTTGGTTTGTTTTTTTTTGGGGGGGGCGTCTTTATTTGTATCGCCAGAGGAAAGTTTTTCAGGAGTCTCTTGATTCCTGCCATTCAATTCTTGCCATCACTTAACCAAGAAACGGATTCAGTTTCTAACTTAAGGGGCATAAGTTGTAGTTCAGCAGGAGCTAGAAGGAAGTTGTGGGATGAGTGGTTTAAAGACCCAGTTTACTAGGCACAGACAGCACCCATCTACACTGACACACTAAGTTTAGGAGACAGACTTAAGGTAGCTAGTTGCGAAATTTATGGCGTTCTTTCAAAAATGTTGGTTACCTGGTACCCTAACTCCTTAATGAGCTAATACTGATGAAAGAACTTTGTGTCCTGATATATTAACAAAGCGATACTTTCTAACTAGTCTTCATTCCTTGTTAAAGGTTAATTTCAATGATACAGAATGCTGTATATGTAATTGGCATTTATCGTTCAGTCAAATATCTTCTATACCAAAGGGGGTGGGTGGTGAGCTGTTAATACTGTTTTGGTTTTGGTCATGCTCCTATCTGGGAAAGCTGAATTACAAGTTAACCATTTTTGGCTTGTACCATTTTTCTCATCGTTTATTCCTTTTGCAGCCTGGCTTCTCCTCATGTCCTTCACCACCTCCTATGAATGAAACTCATTGTCCCAGATTGGGTTCCCTGGGAAACAAACTTTTGCAATGGACTTTTGTATGTTTATTAGGGGTCAGAATCTGTGGAAGGGAAGGAAAAGAGGCAAAATTGAGCAGAGAGAAGTTTTAACAATGCGTTAGCCTATCTCACATTTCTAAAACTGAGGTGAACTTGCAAAGTTTTCCCCAGTGGGGATGCAGGTTTTGCCAAGGAAGGTTGTAGGACCTTAGGCACGCAGTATCTCTTCAGCCAAGGCAACTACTCAAGGAGACTGATAACTGAGGCGTCTGCTGGCCACACTCCAGAAAGTGGCAGAGTAAGACCTTCATTCCTCAAGGGAGGTCAAGGAGATGCATCACAACATCCGCTGTACTCATTAAACCACGCCCTAAGTGGTTGCAATTAATGTTTATCTCACATTCATTCAAATCTCTCCTCAACAGCGCTATTAATTATTCCTTCATCCATGGCTGGTGTGGCTCAGTGGGTTGAGCGCTGGCCTGCAGAAAGAGAGAGGTTGCCAGTTCCATGCCTGGTAAGGGCATATACCTGGGTTGCAGGCCGGGTTCCCACTAGGGGGCCTCCCAGAGGCAGCCGATTTTTCTCCCTCTTTCTCCCTCCCTTTCCTGTCTAAAAAATAAATAATGTCTTCCAAAAATTTTATTCCTTCACTTTTGATGCCATTGGTGATATACTTTCTTGATTTTTCTTCTACTTTTTTTTTGTCTACTCAGTCTCTTTTGAAAATTTATCACCAGCCATTAAATAAGGAAGTTCCTTAAATCTCGGTCCTTGTTTCTCCTATTTTCAGTTGTCTTATTTTATCAAGTGATTTCAACCATATCCATGGCTTCAACTACCACCTCTACCCACTACATACTAAGCAATACTTATACTATGTGCCATATACTATTCTAAGTGCTTTATGAATATTAACTCATTTACTCTTAACTGTAAAAAGTATTTATTACATACAGATGAAGAAATCAAAGCACAGAGAATAACATAACAGCATTATTAAAGGGATAACAGTGAGACCAAAAAGAAATCAGAGCCCTGGTGGGGGTGGCTCAGTTGGTTGGAGTGTCATCCCATACGCCAAAAGGTTGCAGGTTCAATCCCCAGTCAGGGCACATACCTAGGTTAGGGTTCTGTCCCCCATAGGGATGCGTACAGGAGGCAACCAATGTCTGTCTGTCTGTCTGTCTCTCTCCCAAACCAATAAACATATCCTTGGGTGAGGATTAAAAAAAAAACTGCAATTTGCCCCCAATCTCCAGCCCTTCTTCTCCATAGCCTTTCTATCTTTATAAATAAAACATAATTTTAAAAAAAGAAATTAGAGCATGTTAAAACAGATCTTGTTAGCTAAAAGACAAGGTAACGAATTTAACAACTGACAGAAGTGAATAGATTAATAAGTCAACAAATGTAGATGATTTCACACACAGCTCTGAGAAATTAATAGTGGAAGCAGACAAAAATAAGCATAGTTGTCAAATTTGCAAATAATACAATAAACCAGGTCAAGCTATTAGATATGCAAATAATTCCACTCATCAGTTCAGATTCTTTTCAAACATATATAGAATGTGTATAAAAATAAACCATGTATTAGCTATAGCTATAATATTCTAAAGGATAAATACTATACAGACTGTTTTCCAACCATGAATTTATTAAACTAGATAATTTAATAAAGTATAGTTTTACCTGGCTGGCATAGCTCAGTGGATTGAGCGCAGGCTGCAAACCAAAGTCTCGCAGGTTCAATTCCCAGTTAGGGTACATGCCTGGATTGCAGGACATGACCCCCAGCAACCACACATTGATGTTTCTCTCTCTCTCTCTCTCTCTCTCTCTCTCTCTCTCTCTCTCTCTCTCCCTCCCTTCCCTCTCCAAAAATAAATAATAAAATAAAATCTTTAAAAAAGTATTTAAAAAAAATAGCTTTAAAATTTTTAGAGGCTAAATAACCTATTGCTAAATTATTTTTGGATTAAAGATACCATAATGGAAATTAAGTGACTTAAATTTGTCAGAAGATAAGGTTAAAAACAGATGTGTTAAGCATGAATTCAAGAAGTGTTGAAAAAACTGGTGTCCAAGAATTGCTTGTTGATGTCAGGAAGCGTCCACATACACATTGGAATTGGGTCTCTGAACCTAGTTTAGTTGGTGTCAGAGAACTGAAAAGTGCTAGAATGGAACATTGTGGTTTTTGAAGAGAAATAATACAAGGGGGGAGGAGGAGGAATGATGAACCTTTGATTCCTGGATGGCTATCTAGCCAGCCATGATATGAAACTACATTGAGATCTGAATGAATGTGCTGTGCTAAAATCAGTAACTGAAGGTAAAATTTACCAATGGAGTTTAGAAATAGTAGTAGACCCAACTCCGGAGGAGTTGACACACTGGGTATATAAGGAATTGCAAAATAATAAAAAACATACTAAATATACAATCCCATGGTTATTGTTATCTGTAATAGCCAAAACGAAAGTAAAAGTGGGTTTCCAAGATAGCTGCAGAGCAGGTGGACGCTACACTCACCTGCTCCCTGAACCAAAACAGATTTACAGCTAAATTATAGAGCAATCAACCTGAATAATCAACTGAAGGCTAACTGAACTGAAAGATTGTAACAAAGGATTTACAAAAGCCACATAGAGACTGGTAAGACGGGAGGAGACATGCAACAGGTGAGAAGCTGGATTAGTATGAATGATATCTCAGCTGCAAAGCACCCCCCTTCCAGGAATGTGGGGTCTCAATGTCAGACAGGAACCCCCAACACAGTACAACAGAGATTAGAAGAGGCACCCACGTAGCATCTGGTGGTGAAAATCAGTGGGGATTCAGTCCACCTGGGAGAGAATCTGCTAGAGACCCAGACACCACCTTCCCAGGGTAGAGTACTCCTATTGTTACAGCACCAACGTGGGGAGTGCATGCTGGGTCCTCCAACTACTGGCGACACCACTCTGTTGTGCTCAGGTCCTGCAAAGGTGTTTGATGGTACCCAGCAGGGACCTTTGGCATGCTCTTTTTCTGGAAAAGCTTTTGGTGGAGACTCAGACAATGACTTAATTGTGTAGCTTTGGGGAGGGGACCGTTCTTCCCCACCTGAGCTCATAGCTAAATACTTCCCCACCTGTTGAATCACTTGACCTGGCCTATCAATCCATGGCCCCTCCCTGCTGAGTTCAGTTGTGCAGGGAGATGAGTGCCATGCAGAGCTGGTAGTTTTAGTGCACCATCTCCTGGGGAGGCTTTTGTCCAGGAATCAGATGGGTGGTGCTGGGTTGTGTGGCTACATACAAAGGGGCCACTCATATCTACCCTGTGAGCTCAGCCCAAGCTATCCCAAAAAGGGGAATAAGTACTCCTACAGGCTGGTAAGATCTGCTCTCCCAAGCCCAGGTGGCCTGGCCCTGCTGAGCTCAGTTCTGGTGGGGAAGAAGGGAGGGCTTCTCAGAGTGGGGTCATTTGGAGTGTGTCTCCCATGGAAGCTATTGTCCAGGACCGGGACAAAGTGCTTGGCCCCTGTTGTGGGCTCATCTGGTACATCCCCCAATGGGAGACTCTTTTTAATCCATACCCCCAGTCACAGTGTCTCTGTCCCACTGGGCTTGCTCCTGCAGAGGGGATGGCTGGCTGCACCCAACATGAACCTGCAGCATGCTCCTCCTGGGGGAGCTAGAATTAAAGACTGTGGCAGACCCTATATGGTTTGACTCTGGAGTAGGGGCCATTTTCCTCTCGTTGAGTATCTGATGACATGGTTCCCAAGTAGGGAACTTGCTAACCCAGACCTCTCAACCTCAGTTGCCCCACCCTACTGAGCTAATGACCTGTGGAAGGGTCTGTGGGTTGCCACCAGCCTGGACCCACTCTGCAGTCTTTCTTTGGAAGGCCGGGCAACCTTAGGCATGGAGGCAGAGTAGCTGACAGGCAGAGTGGACTTCAGGGAGTGTTGGATTTTTATAGATCTTCCCACAGCATTAAGTTGGAGGAAGCCAACCCTTATACACAGATTGGCCTCTTGCACACACACACACCCAGGCTCAGTCCATGCAGCCACAAACAGTGAATAGCGTGGTAGCTCAGGCAGGTAGCCCAAGGCTGTTTACACACATCTGACATCGACCAGTACCTGAACCTCACCCAAGTGGAACCAAAACCAACACAACCCATACTGGGCTTCAGACCACACCAGAACTCAACCCGACTGCCCACACAAATGGCATACCCAAAGGGAAATTCTGACAGCCACCAGATCCTGCTGGGAACAACTCTGCCTTGGGAGACGGCCCCTGCACAGCATTCACACATGGTGATTGAGATGTATCCTTACAGTCAGCCTGCCTGAAGGGTTAACTCTACCCGTGAAAGGGCCAACAGCGTTCAAAACTCAACTACAACAGGAGGGTGCACATAACCCACAAGAAACATTCCTGGAGCACTGAGCTCAGGTGATCTAGAAGATTGTGCCACTAAGCCCAACAAGACACCCATATTATAAAGCCATCATTACATGTTTGGGACTCATAGCAGATCTACCTAATATACAGAGAAAAATGGGAAGACAAAGGAATATGTCCCAAATGAAAGAAAAAGAGCCCAGGCTGATGTGGCTCAGTCATTGAGTGTCAGCCTGCGAATCAAAGGACTGATGGTTGGATGCCCAGTCAGGGTACATGCCTGGGTTGTGGGCCAGGTGCCCAGTAGGGGGCATGTGAGAAGCAACCACATATTGATGTTTCCCTCTCTTTCTCCCTCCTTTTCCCTCTCTAAATAAATAAAATCTTTAAAAAGAAAGAAAAAAAAAGAGAAATCCTCAGAAAAAGAAAATTAAATAAAATGGGAGCAACCCAAATACCAGATGCAGAGCTTAAAACAATGGTTATAAGAATGCTCAAGGACCTTAGGAGGGGAAACAGATAAAAATGGATAATAAAACATAGAGATAGTAAGCATTAAAAAGCACATAGAAGCCATTCAAAAAAGACAAGTCAGAAATGAATACAATAGGCTCTCTGCTACTCCTGTTCGACAGACAGTTGCGTCTTCCTGTGCAGTACAGACTTCAACTATGAGACATGATGGGGAGGGTCGGAATGAATGGATTTGGCTGTGTTGAGCACCTGGCCACTAGGTCTGCTTTTTACTCTGGCAAAGTGGATGTTGTCATTATCGATGATCCTTTCATTGACCTCAACTGCATGGTCTACATGTTCCAGTATGATTCTACTCATGAGCAGTTCAAAGGCATAGTTAAGGCTGAGAATGGGAAACTTATCATCATGGAAAGTCCATCTCCATCTTCTAGGAGCAAGATCCTGACAACGTCAAATGCAGTGATGCTAGTGCTGAACATGTTGTGGAGTCCACTGGTGTCTTCACTACCTTGGAGAAAGCTGGGGCTCACTTGAAGGAGGTAGCCAAGAGGGTCATCATCTCTGCCCCTTCTGTGGATGTCCCCATGTTTGTGATGGGTGTGAACCATGACAAGTATTACAACTCCATGAAAACTGTCAGCAACGGCACCTGCATCACCAACTGATTGGGCCCCCTGGCCAAGGTCATCCATGGCAACTTTGGCACTGTGGAGGGACTCATGACCACAGTCTTTGCCATCACTGCCACCTAGAAGACCCTGGATGGCCCCTCTGGGAAGCTGTGGTGTGATGGCCGAGGGGCTGCCCAGAACATCATTCCTGCTTCTACTGGCATTGCCAAGACTGTGGGCAAGGTCATCCCTGAGCTGAATGGGAAGCTCACTGGCATGGCCTTCTATGTCCCCACCCCCAATGTGTTGGTTGTGGATCTGACCTGCTGTCTGGAGAAGGCCACCAAATATGATGACATCAAGAAGGTAGTAAAGCAGGCACCAGAGGACCCCCTCAAGGGCATCCTGGGCTATACTGAGGACCAGGTTGTCTCCTGAAACTTTAACAGTGACACCCACTCCTCCACCTTCAATGCTGGGGCTGGCACTGCCCTCAATGACCACTTTGTCAAGTTCATTTCCTGGTATGAAAATGAATTTGGCTATAGCAACAAGGTGGTGGACCTTGTGGTTCACATGGCCTCCAAGGAATATGAGCCCCCTAGACCACCAGCCCTAGAGACAGGAAAAGAAGCCCTCGGCTTCTGGGGAGTCCTTGCCCCAAATTGATTCCCTAACACTGACAATCTCCTGACCTCCATTTTCCATCCTAGACCCCCTGAAGAGGGGAAGGGCTTAGGGAGCCCTACCTTGTCATGAACCATCAATGAAGTTCACTGTACCTAGTCAAAGAAGGAGGAGGAGGAGAAATGAATATAATATCTGAAATGAAGAATATACTAGAAGGACTCAACAAAAGATTAGATGAAGCAGAGGATTAAGTCAGTGATTTAGAGGACAAGATAACAGTAAGCACACAGGCAGAGCTTAAAAAAAGAAAAGAGAATTTAAAAAGATCAGGAAAGTCTTTGGGACCTTGGGGACAAAATCAAGCATAACAATATCTGCATCACAGGGGTACCAGAAGAAGAAGAGAGTGAGTAAAGGATAAAGAAGTTGTTTGAAAAAATAATGGCTGGAAATTTCCCTAACCTGGTGAAGGAAAAGGTCACATAAGCTCAGGAAGCACAGAGAGTCCCAATCAAGATGAACCCAAAGAAGCCTACAGCAAGTCACATTATAATTAAAATGGCAAATGTGAAAGACAAAGAGAGAATCTTAAAGCAGCAAGAGAGACATAATCACCTATAAGGAAGTCCTCACAAGGCTGTCAGCTGATTCCTCCACAGAAACACTTCAGGCCAAAAGGGATTGGCATGAAATATTCAAAGTAATGAAAAGCAAGGACTTACAATCAAGACTAGTCTATCTAGCAAGGCTATCATTTAAAACTGAAAGTGAAATAAAGAGCTTCCCAGACCAAAAACAAAAAACCGAAAGGAATTTATTACCACCAAAACAGTATCGCAAGAGATGTTAAAGGGCCTGCTTTAAGAAGAAAAAAATGGTTGGGGGGGGCACAGGTATAAAGAAAAAATGGCAATAAATAAGTACCTATCAATAATAACCTTAAAGGTAAATGATTAAATGCTCCAATCAAAACACACCACCCATATATACGCTCTTAACAAGAGACCCACCTCAAAACCAAAGATACACTTGGACTGACAGTGAAGGGACAGAGAGAATATTCCATGCAAATGAAAACAAACAAGCAAAAAAAAGAGCTTGGATACCAATACTGACACTTGGACAAAACAAACTTCAAAACAAAGGCCGTAACAAAAGACAAAGAAAGTCACTACATGATACTAAAGGGACAGATCCAACAGGAGGATCTTGTAAACAACTATGCACCCAACATGGGAGCAACTAAATGTACAAAGAATATCTTGGTGGAAGTTAAAGGACAGATGGACAGCAATACAATCATATTAGGGAATTTTAACTCCCCACTCTCATGAACAGATCTTCCAGACAAAAAAATCAACAAGGCAAGAGTGACCTTAGGTAGCACACTGCATTGGATAAATTTTGGAGGAAGGGGCAATTTTTTAATTTTGTTGTTTATACCCTTACAGTTGTCCCACTATTTCCCCCACCACCTCCTTCGCCCAACCCACTCCTACTTGCATAATCAGTCCCCTTGCCGTTGCCCACGTCCATGGGTCCTTCATATAGGTTTTTTGACTAATCTCTTCATCTTCTTTCTATCACTCCCCACCTTTCTTCTCCTCTATAACAGCTATCAGTCTGTTCTATGTTTCTGTGCTTCTGGTTCTGTTTTGCTCATTAGTTTATTTTGTTCATTAGATTCCTCTTGTAAGTGAGATCATATGGTATTTGTCTTTCACTGACTGGCTTATATCACTTAGCATAACGGTCTCCATTTCCATCCATGCTGTCGCAAAAAGTAAGAATTCTTTTCTTTCTTTCTTTCTTTCTTTCTTTCTTTCTTTCTTTCTTTCTTTCTTTCTTTCTTTCTTTCTTTCTTTCTTTCTTTCTTTCCTTCTTTCTTTCTCTCTTTCTCTCTTTCTCTCTTTCTTTCTTTTCTACTATATAGTGTTCTGTTGCATAAATGTGCCACAGTTTCTTTATCCACTCATCTACTGATTGTCACAGGCTGTTTCCAAATCTTGGCTATTGTAAATAGTGCTGCTATGAACACAGGGGCGCATACATTCTTTTGAGTTGGTGTTTCAGGATTCTTAGTGTATATTCCCAGCAGTGGAATTGCTTAGTCAAAAGGCAGTTCTATTTTTAGTTTTCTTAGAAAATTTCACACTTTCACAGTGGCTGTACCAATCTGCATTCCCACCAACAGTGCACGAGGGTTACCTTTTCTCCACAACCTCATCACCACTTGTTATTTGCTGATATATTAATGGTAGCTGTTTTGGCAAGTGTAAGGTGATATCTCATTGTGGTTTTAATTTGCATCTCTTTGGTGGCTAGTGATACAGAGCACCCTTTCATATGCCTGTGGCCCTCTGTATGTCCTCCATGGAGAAGTGTCGATTCAGATCCTTTGCCCACTTTTTAATTGGATTGTTTGTTTTCCTGGTGTTGAGTAGTATAAGCTCTTTAAATACGCTGGAGATTAAACCCTTGTCTGATGTATCATTCGCAAATACGTTCTGCCATAGAGTGAGTTCCCTTCTCATTTTGATGATAGCTTCTTTAGCTGTGCAGAAGTTCTTAAATTTGATGTGGTCCCATTTGTTTATTTTTTCCTTTATTTCCCTTGCCCTAGGAGATATATTGGCAACAAATATTGCTATGCAAGATATCTGAAATTTCACTGCCTATGTTTTCCTCTAGGATTTTTATGATATCACAACTTATGTTTAAATCTTTTATGCTTTTTGAGTTTATTTTAGTGTATAGTGTAAGATGGTGGTCAAGTTTCAGGGTTGTTTTTTTTTTTTTTGCGTGTACCAGTCTAGTTCTCCCCATACCATTTATTGAAGAGACTGCTTTACTCCATTGTATGCTCTTGTCTCCTTTTTCAAATATTAATTTACCATAAAGACATGGGTTTATTTCTGGACCCTTTATTCTGTTCCATTGATCTATGTGTCTATTCTCATGCTAGCTGTTGAGGCTGCTCTGTGTGGTTTCAGAGACTGTAGCCCCAGGAGAGCAAGCTCTGAAAGGGGCTGGTAAGTCTCCCTGGAAAACCAGGTCATAAAGCAGGTGGCAGGCATGGCTCGATTCTAACACTGAGGGTCTGTGGAAATCAGGCCTGAAGTGTACATTTTTGTCCTCTGAATCTGGCTCTGCTCAGCAATAAGCCCTGTTAGTATAATCCAGATGTTTGTGTTCAAGGCACAAGGAGTGAAACTCCCTCCTTCATGATGTACGCCCTAAAGCCATCTGGCGCCTGCATGTCTCGCAGACACCAACCTGAAAAGATTTCTGTGTTTCTTTCATTGTTATTAATAGATAGTGTTAGTTTTTTACGACTACAGCCTGTTGGGCATTGATTGATAAGCTATGTATGTATGCTGTGTCCCCCTGCACTTACCAACTGTAATGAAAAGCCCTGTCGGAGAAGGGCTCAGGGCATTCTCCACTGGAGGGAATCACCACCCTTTTTCTCACCGGATCAACAAGATTGCATCTGGGACGACTCCTTATGTCCATCTGCAGTGGCTTGGGGGAACCTCACTGGCTGAAGTTCCCCTCACTAGCAGCAGACTGCTTTGGCTACAGTGGTCTTGTACAATAGTGTAGTTTGATATTAGGTACTGTGATACCTCTGAGTTTGTTCTCCTTCCTCAAGATTGCTGGGGCTATTCAGGGTCTTTTTTCATTTCATACACATTTTTTGGAATATTTTTAGATCTGTAAAATGTGCCATTGGTATGTTAATAGGAATTGCATTGAATCTATAGATTGCTTTGGGTTGTATGAACATTTTAATGACAGAAATTCTTCCAATCCATGGACATGATATATACTTTTACTTATTTGTATCTTCCTCAATTTCTTTCTTCAGTGCCCTATAGTTTTCTGAGTACAGGTCTTTTACCTCCTTGGTTAAATTTATTCCTAGGTACTTTTTTTGTTGCAATAGTAAATGGGATTGTTTTCTTAGTTTCTCTTTCTGATAGTTCATTACTGGCGTAAAGCAATGCCACTGATTTCTGAATATTGACTTCGTATCCCACTACTTTGCCAAATTCATTTGTTAGGTCGAATAGTTTTTTGGTGGAGCCTATAGGGTTTTCTTTGTATGGTACACAGAAAAAACAGTCCTGAGAGGTAAGGTCATAGCATTACAAGCCTACCTAAAGAAGTTAGAAAAATCTCCAATAAACAACCTAGCTTTACATGTAAAAGAACTAGAAAAACATCTACAAACAAAGTCCCGAGCAAGTAGAATGAAGAAAATAATCAAGATCAGAGCTGGTCCTTTGAAAAGATAGACAAAATTGACAACATTTTAACAAGACTCATCAAGAAAAAAAGAGAGAGGACCCAAATAAATAAAATCAAGTGAGAGAAGGAAAGTAACAAGATACCACAGAAATACAACAGATTGTAAGAAATTAATATGAACAACTATTGCCAAGAAACTGAACAACCTAGGCAAACTTGATACATTTCTAGAAACACACAGTCTTCCAAAACGGTATCAGGAAGAAGCAAAAAATCTGAATAGATCAGTAACAGTGAAATCAAAGCAGTAATCTAAAAACTCCCAGCTCACAAAAGCCCTGGAGCAGACAGCTTCACAGACAAATTCTACCAATCATTCAAAGAAGAACTAATACCTGTCCTTCTCAAACTATTCAAAAAATGCGAGCAGATGGATTGGATGAATTTAATTGATATTTACAGAACATTTCCTCCCAAAGCAGCAGAATATACATTTATCTCAAGTGCACCTGGAATATTCTTAAAGATGGATGATATATTAAGACACAAAATAAGTCTTAACAAATTCAAAAAGATTGAAATCATATCAGGCATACTCCCTGATCACAATGCTATGAACTTAGAAATCAATTACAATTAAAAAAACTGAAAAACACTCAAACACATGGAAGCTAAATAGCATGTTATTAAACAAGGAATGCGTTATCATTGAGATCAAGGAAAAATATAAAAAAAATTACCTGAAAACAAATGAAAAGGAACACATAGCAACCCCAAATCTATAGCACACAGTGAAAGTAGTCTTGAGAGGGAAGTTCATAGCAATACAGGCCTACCTCAAGAAACCATAAAAATTTAAATAAACAGTCTAACCCTATACCTAAAAGAACCAGAAAAAAAAACAACCATCAAAGCCCAGAATAAGTAAAAGGAAAGAAATAATAAAAACTAGAGTGCAAATCAATTAGAGTACAGACTAAAATTAGAGTACAGACTAAAAAGAAAAATACAAAAATCAATGAAACCAAGAGTTGGTTCTTCAACAAGATAAACAAGATTAATGAACCTTTAACCAGACTCACCAAGAAAAAAAGGGAAAGGACCCAAATGAAGAAGGAAAGTAATATCCAACAGCACAAAGATACAAAGGATTGTAAGAAAATGCTATGAACAACTATATGCCAATAAACTTAATGAAATGGATGAATATATGCCATGATGAAGTGGATAAATTCCTAGATACATACAATCTTCCCAAATTGAATAAGGAAGAATCAGAAAATCTGAATAGATCTATCTCAACTAATGAAATTGAGGCACTATTTAAGAAAAAGCTCCCAGAAAAAAAAAGTCCTGGACCAGAGGGTTTCATAGGTTAATCTTACTGAACATTCAAAGAAGAACCATCATTCTCAAACTATTTCAAAATATTTAAGAGGAGGGAAGATTTCCAAGCTATTCTTACAAGGCCAGTATTATCCTAATTCCAAAACCAGATAAAGACACTACAAAGAAAAAAATTATAAGCCAGTATCCTTGATAAACACAGATGCTAAAATCCTCAATAAAATATTAGCAAACTAAACCCAGCAATAAAGTAAAAAGATTATACACCATGATCAAGTGGGTTTTATTCCACCGGTGCAAATTTAGTACAATATTTTGAAATCAATAAATGTGATACACCACATAAACAAAATTAAGGATAAAAATTTCAAGGTCATATAAATAGATGCATAAAATGTATTTGATAAAATCTAGCACCCATTTATGATAAAACCTCTCACCAAAGTGAGAATAGAGGGATAATATCTCAATACAATAAAGGCCAAACCCACAGACAAAATCATATGCAATGGATAATAGCTTAAAGCATTTCTTTAAGTATGAGGAACAAGACAGATGTCTGCCATTCTAATTCAACACAGTACTGGAAGTCCTAGCCACAGCAATCAGACAAGAAGAAGGAATAAAAGGCATACAAATTGGAAACAAGAAAGTTACATTGTCATTATTCACAGATCACATGATATTGTACATAGAAAAACCCTGAAGACTCCACTGAAACTACTAGATCTAATAAATAAATTCAGCAAATTAGCAGGATACAAAATTAATATTCAGAAATAGGTGGCCTTTTTATACACCAATAATAAACTAACAGAAAGGAAAGTTAAGAAAACAATCCCATTTACTATTGCAACAACAACAAAAAAAGGTACCTAGATATAAATTTAACCAAGGAGGGAAAAGACTTTTACTCAGAAGAGTGAACCTGCAGTTCACTTAGCATAATAGTCTCCAGGTCCATCCCCGCTGTCACAAAAGGTGAAGAATTCCTTCTTTTTATGGCCACATAGTATGCCATTGTGTAAATGTACCATAGCTTCTTTATCCACTAATCTACTGATGGACACTTAGGTTGGCAGTTTCATTTTTAATTGTTTTGAGGAAACTCCATACTGTTTTCCACAGTGGTTGCACCAGTCTGCATGTCCACAAACAGTGCATGAGGGTTCTCTTTTCTCCACATCCTCACCAGAGCTTGTTTGTTGTTTTGTTGATGACAGCCATTCTGACAGGTATGAGGTGATATCTCATTGTGGTTTCAATTTGCATCTGTCTAATGGCTAGTGACATTGAGCATCTTTTCATATGTCCATGGGCCATCTGTGTGTCTTGCTTGGAGAAGTGTCTATTCAGGTCCCCATTTTTAAAATGGGTTGTTTGTATTCTTGGCATTGAGTTGTATAAGTTCTTTATATAATTTGGAAATTAACCCCTTATCAGATGTATCATTGGCAAATATGTTCTCCTATACAGTGGGTTCCCTTTTCATTTTGATGATAGTTTCTTTAGGTGTGTAGAAGATTTTTAGTTTGCTGTAGTCCCATTTGTTTATTTTTTTTTCCTTTGTTTCTCCCCCCTGAGCAGACATAATGGCAAAAACATTGCTGTAAGAAACATCTGAAATTTTACTGCTGTGTATTCTTCTAGAATTTTTATGGTTTCGTGACTTACATTTCAGTCTTTAATCCACTCTGAGTTTATTCTGCTGTATGGTGTAAGTTGGTGGTCTAGTTGGTTGGGTATTTTTTTTATGTATTTGTCCAATTTTCCCAACACCATTTATTGAATAGACTGTCTACCCCATTGTATGTTCTTGTCTCTTTTGTCAAGTATTAATTGACCATAAAGGTATGGTTTTATTTCTGTGCTCCCTATTCTGTTCCATTGATCTATATGCCTGTTCTGGTGCCAATACCATGTTTTTTTATTACTACCTTGTTGTTTTGATTATTATAGTCTTATAGTATAGTTTGATATCAGGTATTGTGATACCTCCAACTTTGTTCTTTTTTTTAAGGTTGCTGAGGCCATTTGGGGTCTTTTGTGGTTCCATATAAATTTTTGTAATAGATGTTCCAGATCTGTGAGATAGGCCATTGGTATTTCAATACAAATCGCATTGAATCTATAGATTGCTTTGTGTAGTATGGGATGTTATTTTTTTTTTCTATCCATGAACATGGCATATGATTCCCCTTATTTGTATCTTTCTCGGTTTCTTTCTTCAGTATCTTACACTTTTCTGAGTAAAAGTCTTTTCCCTCCTTGGTTAAATTTATATCTAGGTACCTTTTTTTGTTGTTGTTGCAATAGTAAATGGGATTGTTTTCTTAACTTTCCTTTCTGTTAGTTTGTTATTGGTGTATAAAAAGGCCACCAATTTCTGAATATTAATTTTGTATCCTGCTAATTTGCTGAATTTATTTATTAGATCCAGTAGTTTTAGTGGAGTCTTCAGGGTTTTTCTATGTACAATATCATGTGATCTGTGATTAGTGACAGTGTAACTCCAGAAAAAAACAAAGGCCATGTGATTTCACTTATAGGTGGAATTTAGTGAACAAAATAAACTGATGAACAAAATAGAAACAGAGGCACGATACACAAAACAGATTGACAGCTGTCAGAGGGGTGGAGGGTTGAGAAAAGTGAAGGGATTGAGCAAAAGATATGTATACATTTCACATAGACACAGACAACAGTGTGGCGATAGTCAGAGGGACAGCAGGGTGGGGTAGCTGAAGGTGGGCAAAGGGGGTGAAAGGAGACCGGAAGAGACCTTTCTTGGGGTGATGGGTGCACAATGCAGTGTGCAGATGATGTTTTATTGAGTTGTAGACTCAAAACCTGTATGGTTTTGCAAACCAATGTCACCCCAATACATTTAATTTAAAAAGGAAATTAAAGAAAAAAGAAACAAAAGACAAAGTGTGGGTCAGGCCTTGATGCTGAACCAAGCTCAGACTTGTCTGTATCTGAGCATCAGCCATTAGCCTCAAAACCACCTAGAAAGGGAGTAATTATGCAGGGACAATGATAAGTAAGTACCTCGAAAACCTCTGGTCACCAAAAAAGTAGTTACTGTCGGGGCCGGGCAAAACCAAGAAACAACTGAAACTAGGAAAGATAGCGAGAAGGAGCTGGCTCTTTTTGTGGCTTGGTATCACCAGCTTCTAAAAGAACCATGACTGAAATGGATCGTGAGAGTACCACATTTGGGGGCTGTGTTTGGGTTTGAACACTGCAGAGTGGAAGAGCACGTTTGTGTCAGTGCAGCTCCTGACGGAGCAGCCAGCCTCGTGGCCTGGATACAAACCACTGGAAAGTGTTTATCCTGAGAAGGGGGACTTGCCAACTCCTCCCCACAAATGCCAAATGGAACGTCCCAGATGACGTAGCTGACACACTTGATACGCAAGCTATGTGGATCTGGCTTTACGATGAACAGGATATTCACCTCCTGAATATGCTCATCACCCCAGTTATGGTAAATGCTATGACTAAGGGGATCCCTGCTGGATGGGCACCCCATGTAACCTTATTGCTACAAAATCAGACAACAGTTTGAGAACATTACCAGATTTGCTGTCTCGACTTCCCCATATGGGTCTTTACTGATACCAAGAACATCAAAGTAATGAAGAAAATGGGAGTAGAGAGAGGGGAGAGTCCAGAGACTCAGCCCAGCAGAGTGAAAGTCTTCAGGTTATTGAAAGAAAGGGGTGAGTGAAGTGGACAGTGATAGAGCTGAAACAAAGGTGTTGATGTATCATTACAAGAGATTCAGTAGATCAAGGGGCCCACTATAGGTCCCCAATACTAAAAGACCCAAACAAGTCTGCTCTATTTACCCCAGTTTGGAAGAATTTGGAGTTGTAAGGCAGAGATTATGATGGGGAATCTGACTGTCCCATGGAATGATGGTTAGAAAGATGAATCAAGATGACAGTTGACCTAGAGGCCAGGGTTTTCTGGCTCCAAACCCCAGCCCAGGACCTAAGGTCACATGCACAAATTGGGTGAAATAACCAGAAGGAGGAGAAGAAACTTTTCTGGGACACTTTGGCACAGGAGCCCAATGTAGTGTGATCGCAAAAACTGTTGTGAAGTCTTAATGAGGGATAAGGTTCAATTCAGAGCTTATGAAGATGAATGGTTGATGGGATTAAGGTGAATTTTGGATGTAAGCTTAGAGTTTTTTAAATTAATTTATTTATTTTTAGAGAGAGGGGAAGGGAAGGAGAAAGAGAGGAAGAGAAACATCATGTGTGGTTGCCTCTCACGTGGCCCCCACCAGGGACCTGGCCTACAACCCAGGCATGTGCCCAGACTGGGAATCGAACTGGCAACCCTTTGGTTCACAGGCTGCACTCAATCCACTGAGCTACACCAGCCAGGGCAAAAGCTTGGGTTTCTTAATAGATTTTGTGTGAAGGTGTCCCATCTCTTTTACCTGAATGTCTTACTGGGATGGATGTTATATATATGACTAGGGGTTGCTTCCCCTAATCCTGTGAACCAGAAGGTGTGCCAGCCTGCCCTTGGGCCAGCTTTAATTGGGCACTCTAAATGGAAACCTCTGGAACTGCCTGAGCCCACACCGGTGGTGAACTGAAAGCAATATAGAATGCCCGGTGGACAAAAAGAGAGGATCACTTTGATGAATGACATGCTAGAAGCTGGAATGCTGCAACCAATGGATTCACTGCACAGTATCCCAGTGTGACCTGTACAAAGGGCACACGGCTCTCAGAAACTAACGGTAGACTGTCAGGGCTTAAATAAAATGGCACTGATGCCAGGCAGCACCCGGGGAGACCAAGGGAGACCTCAGTCTGACACTGGTAGCAGGGTCCAGGTTCTTGTCACCACCCAAGGAAGGATTCGAGAGCGGACTAAAAGATTTAACAAAGTACAGTAGACTTTATTAAAGCAAAAGCACACACTTAAGAAGGGAGAGTGGGCAACCTCAGAGAATAAGATGCCCCGATGGGGTATGGGTGGAAGGTTTGGGTTAAAGGTAGGCAGAGGGGCAGATAGGGCAGCCCTCAGCTTCTGACGCTGGTGGCGTGACGGCTAACGCAGCTGGGCTTCATCCCTCCTCTCCAGGTAGTGACTTCTTTGTTGGTCTCTCCAGGTAGTGTCACTTTGTTAGTGACTTCTTCTCTTAGACCTGTCATGGCAGTCCCCGGGGGCAGAGTGGTCCCGAAGCCACAGTGCGAAATTATGATAAAAACAGAGGTGCACTCTCCCTCTCTGGAGCACGGCTGCACCTTTCCTGGTCCCCTACTCTTCCCCCCAGGCTGTTACCTTGGCCTTTCTCTCTCCTGAGCTCCAAGGGCCCTTCTTTTGGTTTGGTAACTTTTTCCAGAGCCTGCATGGCCCAGCTCGCTCGTTTCTACCTCTGAAACTTTCTGAATAAAATTTCTCTTATAATTTGAAAAATGTAAACAAACAAACAAACAAAAACTCATGATATTATAATGTCTGTGGTCATTTTTAGATCAATATGGCTGCTGAATCTGGTTGAGACTGATTTTTGTCTCAACTACAGGAAATTTGGGAGGGAGAATCGTGGGAACAGGTGGTCAGTAGAAGTCACCTCTGGGATGTTCTAGCCAGGATGGAGGAGGGAGGAGGGGTAGCGCTGGAGGCTTTTGTTCTCTGTTCTAACTTTCCTGCCTCGGTACTGAACAAGGTCTCCACCATACTGAAAGGCCAGCAGACTGAAGGAGTCAGGTGCTGAGTGGCTGACCTTGAACATGCTTTCTTCTCTCTCTCTCTCTCTCTCTCTCTCTCTCTCTCTCTCTCTCTCTCTCTCTCTCTCTCTCCCCCTCTCTCGCCTCTTTTCTCTCTCTCTGTGTCTCTCTCTCTCCCTCCCTCTCTCTCTCTCTCTCTCTCTCTCTCTCTCTCTCTCTCTCTCTCTCTTTCAGAAAAGAGCCAATTGCAGTTTGCCTTCAGGTGGGAAGAATCCCAGATCACTTTTACAGTCCTGCCACAGGATTATCTGAATTTACCAGCTTATCGTCATAATTTGGTCCTAAGGGATTTGGATTGATGCAGGTCTCAAGTGTAATGACAAACTATAGTGACAATGTCATGATAATGTCAGAAACCAAAATGTAGGCTAGGACTGATTTGAGTGCAAGGGTGACACCCACGAGCAACTGGGGCTGGTTAATAAATCGGCAGAGATCCAAGGGCCTGCCCAGATTGTAAAGTTCTTGGGAATACCTGGGCAAGAGACACCCCAAAATATTCCACAAGCAACTAAAAGTACCCTGTTGTCACTACCCACCCCTAGGACCAAACAAGAAGCCCGGTGTTGGATTGGTTTATTTGTATTTTGGAGGATGAATGCTTCGCATTTGGGAATATTGCTAGCTCCCATCTACAGGACTACCTGAAAGGAAGCTATAATTGAGTGGGGACCTGAGCAAAAGCGGGCCATGTTTGAATGACAAAAGGCAATAGCTGTCCCAGTGCCTTTGGGGCCACTGGGACCCCGACTCAGACGTGACTGTGGAAGTGCCTGCCACCAGTCTTCATTCAGACTGAAGTTTATGGCGAAAACCCATGAGCGCCTCCCAGCAGCTGCCATTGGCCTTTTGGACCAGAAAAATCCCAGAGGCTGCCATCTGGTTGGAACCCACCATCGGAGAGAGAATCATTAGCCGCTCTTGGACATGAACTGAGACTGCTTCAGTGAGTGAAGGACATAAAATAATCATGAAACCTGAGTACCCATAATGTCTTGGGTGTTATCAGAGAAACAGTCTAATAAGAAAGTCAGTACTCAGAAGGGTTTCATAATAAAATGGAAATCATTTGTACAGGAGTTTGCTGCTGGGGAAATGCAAGCAGGCACTCGTATGCACGAGCAGGTAGTCTTTTTCCCTCTAGGATGGACTGTGGAGTCACCTGACCGGCTGAAGGGTTGATTACCACATGGACAGCTTTCAACTGAATAACAAAGAGCTGCTTGGTTTACAGATGGCAGTTCCAAGATAAACGGACAATATGCCATTTAGAAAGCTGCCTCACTGAGACCAGTGGATGGCAAGCCTCTGACTGAGGAAGGTAAGAATAAAGAGGCACAGTGGGCTGAACTGCGTGCAGTTTTCCTAACAGCAATGGAAAAACTGAACACTGATAAAAAGCCCCTATAGTTGGGTTCCTACTGACTCGTGGGCAGTAAGCACTGGCCTGGCTGTAGGGTCAGGTGGATGGGCAGTGGAAAACTGGACCATTAAGAAGTGCCTGCAGGGGGCGTGGTTCTCTGGATATCACTCCGGGAACTTAAGGGACTAACTAAAGTAGGACAAGCCGATGTGCATCAGAAGAGCCCCCTTCCAGGTTCAGAAGGGGACTGGGGCCACCGAGTGGACTCTTTGCTGTGCCTCCTGCGTCCATGAAGTGAGTGGGCGTGGCGGGGGAGCTGCGCCGCCGCCGAGGGGCTAACTCGAGACACACTCCTCCTGCGCCTTCGGAGGCACAGGATGCTAACAAGAACCGCCCTGTCTGGCAACCAGAGACAGAGACTGTTCCTGTTAGTGAAATTAGAGATCCTTTTGTAGGAAGATCAGCGGAATGATCCTCAATAATATTACAAAAGTTCCTTTTTTTTTTTTAACACTATGGGTTTCAGATGCTGTAATCTCTTCAATACTGGCACCTCAGTCCAGCCCCTGGCACCGAGGAACTGCACCCAGAAACCTAGAGAGTCCCTGGGTTCCTGGGCCAGCCCCACGTAGGGCCATTTAAGTGCGACTTCCCACGTGGCCCACTGGGATTGGTTCCCCTATCGGGTCTTGCAGGCTCCAGCCCCACCTTTAAATCTTTACGTCAGAATTCCTAAGGGCTGGGTAGGGTGGATTATGCCTTCACCCCATCTGGGAAAGTTGGGGCTGACGGCGCATGCTGCTGTGTTGCCTCATGGTTGGGACAACCCAGCAGTTCTGTACCTGTGTGACGCTGCCCTGTATGAGTGGGGGTGGGGTGAGGAGAGGCACTTGCAAGACTAGTGTTGCTGCCAGCACTAAGGAGCAGCACAGAGGCCAAACCTAATGTCCCTTCCAAGGGTGGACATGACAGGTGAAGAGAAGGTAGCAATAACAGCTGAAAGAATAAGGGGATGAATAAGTGGGTTAATCACGAGGGAAATCCCACATTGTATTAATATCATGAGGGAGGCTGAAAGCAAAAGAATAATATTCTTGCAGCTTGATTTTACCAGATGCCTGAGAAGCTGAAACCGTGTTTGCTGAGACCACCTCTGATTTTGGAACCGGACGAGGCTGAATGGCAGCCTGCAGACCTGGGTGACATGCTCCTGGGAGACATTTTCATATGACATCTGATTGACTGGATAGATATTAATGACTAATGTGATTTTAACATGCAAGTATTTTTTTGACTTACGAAATTGCTTTGCTCTGAGGGATCTGTGTTTGAAGACTGGGGCTGGACTGCAATAATACCCTTTAGAAGATGTTTGATCTTTATCCACAGTTCTTGGCTCACAGAAACTTTTTAAGTGTCAAGAGTTTTTAGTTGTTAATAAGGTGATATTTGGACTTTACCTGAGGATGAGCACTGGCTGTCACAGGAGAACCAACAACGAGATTAGAGATCTGGAACTTTCAGTCCACCCCCTGCCCCGTGACCCCCCACTCTGACCTTCAGGGAGGTAAGAAGCTCTGGAAATTGAGTCCAGTTGCCGAAATAGTCAACCGTGACTATGTAATGAAACCTCCACAAGACCCCACAGGACAGCTCCAGGGTCCCTCTGTTGGAAAGCTTCCACGTGGGGAAAGTGCAGTTCTTTGTGCCACCATGCCGGTCTCCGAGCTACACAAGGACAGAAGCTCTTTGACCAGACCTGTTGTGTATAGGTTTAATGTAGTTTCAAACCCTCTTGTTTAAGGCTTAAGTGGAATGCTTTCATCTCCTGTTTATGACAAACATAAAAAAAGGAGAAAAAGTTGCTTTGATATAGGTATGAGGTAACTGGTGCCAGGACAGCATTGTACATCTGTTGTCACTGATAAGCAGACAGCAGCCCAGACGCTAAGGGCTATGCTGGGGGCTTATTGATAAGAAGGCAAGGAGGAGCAGCTAGGGGAGTTCTGGTTTGGGCAAGGTGACTCTTCACTAAACAAAAAACTCTCCAAAGACCCTTGGGGCATTTGCTCCTGTTTTGGGCAGGCGTTCCTCCTGGACAGCAGTGATAAATCAAGCAATGGTCCTGTGGAAAAAAAAAATCATCCCGCCTACCAACATTGGCTTCTTCATTTCCCTAGCAACGTGCTCTATAGCAACAGGGGGCTTTTACTTTGGCACTGGCATCTGGAAGTCAATTCGAGTTGGTACCTATAAAAAGGTACACCTCATATTAAATTTGGACATTATTCCTCTCACCTTTACTTGCCTGGAACAATAGTGTGATTAATCTTTCATTTGTTTGGAGTATATTATCTCTTCATTTGGCTTATTAGATATTCTGTATGCTATTGACTTTTGAAATTATTGCAATTCCCACAGCAAACCCATGCTAACTGAAGTGCTGGCAAAGACAAACTCAGTCTCTGAGCATTACTTGCACTGCCTCCCCAAGCAAAACATAAACACAACAGGATCTCACCCCATGTATCTCTTCGTCCTTCTGTTGATTCGCAGCCTTTAATATCTTCTGTAACTAGTAATCCAGGGACTGAGTGGGTTTTCTTGGATCCTGGGAGCTGTGCTAGCAAATTAACCAAGCCCAAGGAGGGGACTGTGAGGACCTTGGATGTACTTACAGCCAGGTGGTCTGGAATACAGGCAACAACCTGGGCTGGAGATGGCCATCCCAGGATGGAAAGGGTTGTCGGAACCTCCGGTCTGTAGCTGGCCAGTCAGAAGCTAAGTGACAACCTGAGCTTGCAACTGGCATCTGAAGTTGGGGGCCGTGTGTTGGGACGGAGCCCTTTGCCTGTGTAGCCTGATTCTATCTCCAGCTGATAGATAGTGTCGAAATTGAGTGACACCCTTGTGTCCAAGAATCGCTTGTTGGCCTCCACACCCACACTGGAATCCGGTCTGGGAACCTGCTTTACATACACACAGATATGTGTACATACATATGTATATATATGGAATATATACAGGGAAAATATATATATATATATATATATATATATATATATATATATATTCCAAACACACACACATGGCAGAATTAGTAAAATGTAAACTACTCCACCCTGGTCAGAACTAGAAGTTTTTCAAGAGAGCCTGTTGATTCATTAATTTCATTATTTGTAATATTCCTTCCTAGAATATCTAGGTCCTTTTCAACCTGTTTGTCTATGGCATTCTGACACACATTCATGTTTTTTACTTTAATTCTATTCTGTGAGCAAAGTAAACATATTTCTTTTATAGCTTGACTCTGCCTCTGAAATATCTGAGGAACTTATTCTGCTACATTGATTCTAATTATGATTTCTGAATGTGAAAACATGTTTCTTGAAACTGTGTTAATTTTTGAGTCCTTCGAGGTTGAATTAGCATTTAGGCAATTTTCATTTGCTTTGTAAAATTATTCTTTAATCAAAGCATTACTTATGTACAATAAACTATATCAATCTTAAGTATGCAACTCAGAAAATTCTTATTTATGCTTACATGCATGTAGAATATTTTCCAACCCTAGTAGGCTCCATGCTGTATCTTACCACTCAATATCCCACCACTAAGGATAAGCAATACTCAGACTTTTATTGCTATGGGTTAGTGTTTCTGGCTTTTACCTCTCATATAAATAAAATTTAACAGAATATGCAACATCTTCTTTGCTCGACATTATGTCCATGATATTTGTCCACACTGCTGTACATACCAGCAGTTAATTTCTTTCTGCTGTGTGATATTCCATTACATAACACCACAATTTATTTATCCTAATACTAATACATGTGTACTTTCTAGCTATTTGCTTCTTTTTTTTTTTTTTTTGTCAGTCGGTTGGGGAAGCTGCCCATGTCCAGAGTACTTTAAATTCTTTGCTTGAATATTTGAAGACGATGTAGGTAGTGCAAATGTAAGGTTCCCTTCACTGGTGACAAAGAACGGACAATATGGTTTTTCATACTTTCACTTTCATTCTGGGTCTGTCTTTCCATCTAAAGTGAGTCTCTTGTGTGCAGCATATATTTAGATGTAACTTTTTTAATCCATTCTAACACCCTATGTCCTGTTCTTTCAGTTACATTTCACATTCAATATTAGTTTTATACCTTATGTCTTCTGAATGGAACACTTAGTTCATTTGCGTGTAATTATTATGGGTATGTGCAGGTTGCCATTTTTTGCTTGTTTTTGTTGTTCTTCACTGTTCCTTCTTCTTCTCTTCAGCTATTTCTTTTTGATTTGATGGCTTTCTTTAGCGTTTTGATTGAGTTCCTTTCTCTTTATGTTTTGGCTTTTTTGTGTGTGCGGGGGTGGTTTGTGGTTACCATGCAGTGCATATATATCCATCTATATTTATAGTAGTCTATTTTAAGCTGACAGGCATTTAAGTTCAAATGTTTCCAAAGGCAAAACATTTTTACTCTTCCCTCCACTTGGGTTTTTGATGTCACATTTTACACCTTTTTCTTTTGTGCATCCCCTGATTATTTATTATTGTTCTAGTTATTTTTGTTACTTTTGTTTTTTTAATATATTTTATTGATTATGCTATTACAGTTGTCCCATTTTCCCCCCTTCACTCCCTTCCACCCTGCCCACCCTCTCCCACCCACATTCCCCCCCTTTAGTTCATGTCCATGTGTCATACTTATAAGTTCTTTAGCTTCTACATTTCCCATACTATTCTTATCCTCCCATCTATTTTCTACCTACCATCTATGCTACTCATTCTTTGTACCTTTTCCCCCCTCTCTCCTCTTCCCACTTCCCTGTTGATAACCCTCCATGTGATCTCCATTTCTGTGGTTCTGTTCCTGTTCTAGTTGTTTGCTTAGTTTGTTTTCATTTTTGGTGTGGTTGTTAATTATTGTGGGTTTGCTATCATTTTACTGTACATTTTTTTATCTTTTTCCTAGATAAGTCCCTTTAACATTTCATATAATAAGGACTCAGTGATGATGAACTCCTTTAACTTGACCTTATCTGAGAAGCACTTTATCTACCCTTCCATTCTAAATGAAAGCTTTGCTGTATAGAGCAATCTTGGATGTAGGTTCTTGCCTTTCATGACTTGAAATACTTTTTTCCAGCCCCTTCATGCCTATAAGGGCTCTCTTGAGAAATCAGCTGACAGTCTTATGGGCACTACATTTTAGGTAACTGTCTCCTTTCCTCTTGCTGCTTCTAAGATTCTCTCCTTATCTTTAATCTTGGGTAATGTAATTATGATGTGCCTTGGTGTGTTCCTCCTTGGGTCCAACTTCTTTGGGACTCTCTGAGTTTCCTGGACTTCCTGGAAGTCTGTTTCCTTAGCCAGAATGGGGAAATTCTCCTTTATTATTTGTTCAAATAACTTTTCCACTTGTTGCTCTTCCTCTTCTCCTTCTGGTACCCCTAAAATTCAGATGTTGGAACATTTAAAGATGTCCTGGAGGTTCCTAAGCCTCTCCTCATTTTTTTGAATTCTTGTTTCTTCATTCTTTTCTGATTGGATATTTCTTTCTTCCTTCTGGTCTACTCTGTTGATTTGAGTCCCAATTTCCTTCCCATCACTATTGGTTCCCTGTGCTTTTCCTTTATTTCCCTTAGAGTAGCCCTCATTTTTTATCTAATTTGCAACCAAATTCAACCAATTCTGTGAGCATCCTGATTATTAGTGGTTTGAACTGTGCATCTGATATGTTGGCTACCTCTGTCACTTAGTTTTATTTGTTCTGGAGCTTTGATCTATTCTTCTGTTTGGGCCATTTTTTTTTGTCTTGTTGCACCTGTTACGTATGAGGGGCAGAACCTTAGGTGTTCACCAGGGCAGGGCAACCCAGCCACTGGGTTGTGGCACTGTATGTAGTGCAGGAGTCCAAGAGGGAACAATGGCACTTGCTACTCTCTCTGCCAGATTCCAGTCACTTCCCCTGCTTCCCCCAAGCAAATTGGGCACTTCTGGTGCTGATTCCCATGTGGGTGGGCCTGTGTATGTCCTGGGACCCTGTGGGTCTCCCCAATGAACTCTCCTGTAAGGCTGTGAATTTCTCCCAGCACCTCAACTCCCATAGGTGTTTTCAATCGGTGTTTTGAGGCTTTATTTCCCCACGCTGGGACCCTGGGTTGTATGGTCTGTCTCACCCCCCAGTTTCACCTGGTTTATCTGCACGTGAATGTGGGACTGGATGCATCATGCCCCTCTACAATCCACCGCCTTGCTGGGGCTGCCAGCTGCCTCTGTGCGCACCCAGGGTCCACCAGCCACCCTGCCTTGAGCCCTCTCTGTCCTGGCTACCCAACTCTGCCTCTCTTACTGGTCTGGATGAATGTGTCTACTTTAACTCCTTGGTTGTTGGACTTTCATACAGTTCAATTTTCTGTCACTACCGGTTGTGTTTTTTTGTTTTTAAAATGTTGTTGTACTTATTTTGGTTGTGTGAGGAGGCACAGTGTGTCTACCTATGCCTCCATCTTGGCAGGAAGTCTCTACTTTTGTCTTTTAACCTTCATTATTAGCTTTTTAAATGGCTGACTCACTGTTTCTTATATATTTGCCTTTATCACTGAGATTTTCTTTCCTATATTTTCCTAATCCTGGTTATGACATTTTCTTTTCTGTATAAAGTAGGCTCTTTAACATTTCTTGTAGAGCTGGTTTAGTGGTGGTAAATTCCTTTAGTTGTTGGTGTCCCATAATTCTGTAGACTATTTTTACCCTTTTTCATTCTTATTTTGTTTTTCTTCTATGACTGGATAATTTCAAGAGATCTGAAATCAACTTCACAGATTCTTTCTTCTGAATCTGTTCATTGTATTCTTCAGTTCCAGCACTTTTGTTTGTTTGTTTTAACACCAGAGAATTTCTTGTGATTTTTATTTTTATTTTTCCATTAGGAAAGAATTTTTAAAATTTTATTTATTTTTTTAACATTTTTATTGCTGTTTAAGTACAGATTTCTGCCCTTTCCCCCCACCACCCCAGCCCTCCCTACCTCCCTCCCCTGTTTTCACCCCCCCCTTGTTATTGTCCATGTGTCCTTTATAGTTGTTCCTGTAAACCCTTCACCCTTTTCCCCCATTATCCCCTCCCCTCTCCCCTCTGGTCACTGTCAGCCTGTTCTCAATTTCAGTGTCTTTGGCTATCCTTTGTTTTGTTGTTTAGGTTCCTCTTAAAGGTGAGATCATATGGTATTTGTCTTTCACTGCCTGGCTTATTTCACTTGGCATAATGCTCTCCAGTTCCATCCATGCTGTTGAAAGGGGTAGGAGTTCCTTCTTTCTTTCTGCTGCATAGAATTCCATTGTGTAAATGTACCACAGTTTTTTGATCCATTCATTTACTGATGGGCATCTAGGTTGCTTCCAGCAACTAGCCATTGTAAATTGTGCTGCTGTGAACATTGGGGTGCATAGGTTCTTTTGGATTGGTGTTTCAGGGTTCTTAGGATATAATCCTAGCAGTGGAACTGCTGAGTCAAAAGGCAGATCCATTTTTAGTTTTCTGAGAAAATTCCATACTGTCTTCCCTAGTAGTTGTACCAGTCTGCAATCCTGCCAACAGTGCACTAGGGTTCCCTTTTCTCCACAACCTCTCCAACACTTGTTGTTTGTTGCTTTGTTTATGATGGCCATTGTCACTGGTGTGAAGTTGTATCTCATTGTGGTTTTAATTTGCATCTCTCTGATGGCTAGTGATACTGAGCATCTTTTCATGTGTCTCTGGACCCTCTGTATGTCCTTCTTGGAGAAGTGTCTGTTCAAGTACTTTGCCCATTTTTTAATTGAGTTGCCTGTCTTCTTAGGGTGGAATCGTGTGAGTTCTTTATACATTTTGAAGATCAGACCCTTGTCTGAGGTATCACTGGCAAATATATTTTCCCATACAGTTGTTTCTCTTTTCATTTTAATGCTGTTTTCTTTAGCCATGCATAAGCTTTTTATTTTTATGAGACCCCATTTGTTTATTCTTTCTTTTATGGCCCTTGCTCTAGGGGACGTATCAGTGAAAATATTGCTGCATGGAATATCTGAGATTTTCCTGACTATGTTCTCCTCTAGGACTTTAATAGTGTCATGACATATTTAAATCTTTTATCCACTTTGAATTTATTTTTGTGTATAGTGTAAGTTGGTGCTCAAGTTTCTTTCTTTCTTTCTTTCTTTTTTTTTTTTTGCATATAGCTGTCAGCTCTCCCAACACCATTTGTCAAAGAGGCTATTTTTGCTCCATTTTATGCTGCTGCTCCCTTTGTCAAATATTAATTGACTGTAGAGACTTGGGTTTATTCTGGGCTTTCTATTCTGCTCCATTGGTCCATGTGTTTGTTCTTATTGCCAGTATCAGGCTGTTTTGATTACAGTGGCTTTGTAATACAGCTTGATATCAGGTATTGTGATCCCTCCTACTTTGCTCTTCTTTCTCATAATTGCTGCAGCTATTTGGGGTCACTTATGGTTCCATATAAATTTTTGAAGTGTT
The DNA here is from genome assembly GCF_019186645.2 of Phyllostomus hastatus. Classification (NCBI taxonomy): domain Eukaryota; kingdom Metazoa; phylum Chordata; class Mammalia; order Chiroptera; family Phyllostomidae; genus Phyllostomus; species Phyllostomus hastatus. The sequence goes on along the minus strand of NW_025334018.1, from coordinate 15,259,984 downwards.
TGTTCTATATCTGTGAAATATGGCATTGGTACTTTAATAGGTATTGCACTGAATCTATAAATTGCTTTGGGCAGTATGGACATTTTGATGTTATTAATTCTCATCCATGAACATGGTATATGTTTCCATTTGTTTGTGTCTTCTTTAGTTTCTTTCTTTAGTGTTGTGTAGTTTTCTGAGTACAGGTCTTTTACCTCCTTGGTTAGGTTTATTCCTAGGTATTTTATTTTTTTTCTTGTTGCTATAACAAATGGAATTTTTTTCCTGATTTCTGTTTCTCATGTTTCATTATTGGTGTACAAAAATGTCTTTGATTTCTGGGTATTGACTTTGAATTCTGCTGTTTTGCCAAATTCATTTATTAGGTTGAGCAGTTTTTTGGTGGAGTCTATAGGATTTTCTATGTACATTATCATGTCATCTGCAAACAGTGAGAGTTTTGTTTCCTCTTTTCCAATTTGGATGCCTTTTATTTCCTTTTCCTGTCTGATTGCTATGGCTGGACTTCCAATACTATGTTGAATAGAAGTGGTGGAAGTGGACAACCTGGTCTTGTTCCTTGTTTCTTTTTTAAAAAGACTTCTCTTTGTTGAACTTCTTATTTTGTTTATGTACTATTTCTTGAGTTAATTGAGCTGTTTGTGTTAACTTAAAAATTCTTGTAATAATTATTTTAAATTCTCCTACATGTAACTGGTAGAGCTCCATTTTTAGATAATTCTTTTACAGGTAACTGGTAGGTCTCAGTTATTGGATACTATTTTTTCTTTTGGTTTTGTCATTTTAAAAAAAGTTTTCTGTGTTTCTTATGGCTTTGTGTTGATGTCTGTACTTTTCAGGGAGCAATGACCTCTTCCAGCCCTTTTAGACTGGCTTCAGTGAACAAAAACTTTCACCTGCAGGTGGTTGTGAAGGCACCAGCTGGTGGCTGCAGAGTTTCCAGTTCTGGGGAGGACATCATGGAGTACTCGCCATGCAGCTCAATTGCCTGTCATCAATATCAGTGAAGAATGCCAGAGTCCTCAGTGGCCAAGGCTGCAGGTATCTTCAGTGGCAGAGGTATCTAGGAATGTTGGGATCCTTGGTGGAAAGACTGCTTGGTCCTCTTGTTTTTAATGTCTGTGTGAAGACATTCAAGCCAAGAAGATCCCTCCTGGCACCAGGTCTGGAGCAATGGCAGTCTAAGGAGCATCCTGAACTTGGAAAGTTGGGTGCAAAAGAGACTCACCCAACAGGGAGATATCAGCACACCCAGGAGCTCCAGCCCTGGGGAGGAAATTTGGTGACAGGAATTCTGGGCAGCTCCATCAGCTGTGTCCGGTGTCTAAATGATGTTGGGGTCTTTGGTAACAAAGGCTGCAGATGTCCCTGGTGGTGATGAGGATTGGTCGGTTCCTCCTGTTCCCATTTGCCACCTGGGGTGAAATCTTTCCAATGGGTGGAGAAGCTTCTTGGTGCCAAGCTTCTTTGAACTAGTGGGTAAGGTGAGGCAGGCAAAATGCTCCCTGTGTTTTCTGTGCAGCCGTGCCCACATTTTGTGCTCCACGGGCTCCCACTGCTCCTTCACTATAGTCCAGACCTTTCACAGAGCTGTTTGTTGGTTTGTGGGGAAGTCAAGCACCAGAATCTCCAAGTTCACCATCTTGCTGATATCACCTCCCAATTTGAGGTGCTTCTCAGGCTCAACTAAGCACTTAGTCTTACAAAATTGTCTAGGCCACTCAGAGGCTATGAGGCAGGAGCCACAGCTTGCCATAGGGCCCTCTTTGGTGGAACTAAACCTTGCTTCAGTTCCTGCAGTAGTCCACATAGCTGCCTAGGAGACATTTTCTCTGGCCTTTCAAGTAAAAGTTCAGTTTCAAAGAAATGAGACTAATGTTGGGTGAAATGTGGAAACTTTTCTATTTAAAAGCCTCTTACTCCTTAAAAGTTAGACACAACTACATGGGTATACCTTCCAGGTTTCCCACAGGAAGCTGCCTAGTTGTAAGAGTTTTTAAGGAAATCCCCCAAATATTGCTCTAATGAGGTATTTATAGCTGTCCAAGTCCAGACTCAACTAATCAATCAGGGTTCATTTTAACCAAAGCAAAATAACTCAGTTAATATATACCACTTTTACTTATTTCCAGAGCTAAGAAGCTAAGAAGATACAAGTCTCAGGCAGAAGAGAAAAGAATTTAACCCTTTATCCACATTCTACCTCTCATGACCTTTCATTAATACCTTTAACATAAAAAGACAAATTAATACATTTTATAATCACCAGAATTTTTATTATGCCATGTTCTTTCTGGCCCTTAACAAATTCCACTTTTCTTTAGCCAATTAGTTTTCAGCATCCACGCATCTTTGTATTCTAGACATCTCATGTAAGTTTACATCAAATAACAACACACCAGACATTTAGTAACGAAACACAGTACAGTATCTTTTTTCATTCTTTTCAGTAAAAGTGTTTCTTTTATATACCATCTGCAAATTAGGAATTTTATCCCATCTGAAATGTCTTAGTCACTCAAAAATAAGGTTTTGTCCAGTCCTCTGGCTTAAACTTTAAAAGTTCGTCACGAAAGACATTTAAGAAATTTTTACATTCACATCAGTTGTCACTAGATGACAGCAGAGGACACTAGTCAGGCTCCAGCAGAGTGTGACACTGTCTGAATAGGACCTGGATGACTTTGTTCACAAGTTGTTTCTAGCCAAGCTGTGGTTTACCCAATCCCACACATATTAGGTATTTTGGTTAATTTTTTTCTATAACCCTCAGCCTCATAAAGTTATTGTTAGTGTGTCTTGCCAACACACAGCAGGGACTACCTTTCTTTGCCAGGAGTCTTTCAAAACATTACAACAGAAACTGCAGCTGGTGGTAGGACTGGTGTAACCACACGGCTGCTGGGGGAGGGAGGCTGCCAGTAAGCCTTGCAGCACTCCAGAAAACCAGGTAGGAGTCAGCTTCCCTGGTTCCCCCAGTGCCAGCTCAGGTGTAAAAACGTAAGAGTCACATCAGGTGAGTTGGAGAGTCATCCTGCCTTTAAACTCTCTTTCCCCTCAACAGCAAGTATCTCCTATTAGAGATGCCATCTCTTTAAATTCCAGGTGTTGAAATACTAGGTTTTCTCTCTCTTTATTTTTTAAACAGCCTTGCTAGGTATTAGTATTTTTATTAAACTTTTCAACAAACAAACTTTGCTATTTTCTCTATTGTGTATCTGTTCATTGAATTCTGCTCTTGTCTTGTTTTCTTCTAGTTGATTTAGGCTTGATTTGCTTTGTTCCTATTTTTCTTAAGGTGCAAGCATAGATTTTTAAATTTCTCTTATAACAGATGTATTTACAATTTTTTAATTTTGATTTTTAGAGTGAAGGGGAGAAAGAAAGAGGAATAGAAACATCAAATGGTTACCTCTCATATATGCCCCAACTCAGGACCAAACTCACAGCCCAGGCATGCGCCCTGACTGGGAATCAAACTAGCAACATTTTGCTTTTTGCTTTTTGGGACAATGCCCGACCAACTGAGCTTCACTAGTCAGGGCTTGTAACAGATGTGTTTCAAGTTTTACATTTCCCTCTAAGTCCTGCTTTAGATGTATCTCTGAAGTTTTGAAATAGTTTCCATTATTATTCAACTTAAAACATTTCCCATCTTCCACTGAGTTCTTCTTTGAATAACTGGTCATTTGGAGTATGTTGCTTAATTTCCAAAAATATTTAGATGTTTTACAAAGTTGTCTTTTTGTCATTGATTTCTAGCTTAATTTCCCTTTGTCACGTCAAATCACTGTATGATTTCATCCCCTTGAATATATTCAGACTTGCTTAACAGCCTAACAGATGGCCAGAGTACACCTGGGTAGAGCTGTTCATTAATATTGATTAAGATAGGGTGGATAATAATGTAATTGAAACTTTTTAAATCCTTTATGTGAATATGCTAAATCTCAAATTCTGATTGTGGATTTCTCATTTGTTTTTTTTTAGTTCTGTCAACTTTTGCTTCATATATTCAGTAGAGAAAATAACTCATGGTATGAAGCATCCCCATTTAGATTCACTGCTGACTTCTCATCAGATACTGGGAAGGACAGCAGGCAATAAAATAACATATTCAAGTTGCTGAAAGAAAAAGAATATCAACCAAGAATTGAATGTCCAACAAAACCATCTTTTAAAAATGAAGATAAAATTAAGATGTTCCCAAGCAAACAAAAACTGATAATTTATTTGTCACTAGCAAGCCAGAACTATAATAAACACTAAAAGGAAAATCTTCAGGCCCAAATGAAAGGACACAAGAAATTAAGTTCAATTCAACAGAGAAATAAAGGGTACTGCTAAAAGTAACTACAGAGGTAAATATAAAATACTACTAAAACATATTTGGTTTGTAACTCTGTTTTTCTCCTATTTTATTCAAAAGATAATTGCATAAGCAATAATTATAAAATTGTGTTGATGGGCATAAAAATCAGTGGCCTTATAAACATGAAATATATATATAAATATTAGCACAAATGATACAGAGAAATAATATAGCTATATTGAAACAAAATGTATGGTATTGAAATTAAGTATTAATATAAACTAAAATGATTTAACTTAAAATGTTTATTATCATCTCCAGGGTGGTCGCTGAGAAAATAACTGCAAAAGGAAAAAAAACATATAGAAAGTAAAACTAGTAGACTAGAAAATGCTTATTTAACACAAAAGAAGTCAGTAACAGAAATAAAGAAATAAGGAAGACACAGAAATCTACAGAAAAAAAGTCATCATGGTAAATGGTGAATAAAGAAGCTCCAGGAATCAATCCCACCAGCAGAACAACTACTAAAACAATAAGAACTATCACAATAAATTATTTTAGAACTCTGGAGGCTGGGTGAAAAGTTGGCAGCGACCAGTGGAGCACCTGGTGAGGAACAAGTCTGGTAAATATCAGTCCATTTCTGTGTTTGGGACAGTGGTTATCACCCTCCTGCCCCGGTCCTGCAGCAGCTAGCCATAGGCATGGTGGTCCACATTCTGGTGTGAGTTATTGGTTCCAGGGGGTCTATAAGGGCTTTGCCCTCCAAAACTCAGGAATGTGTATTTTGATCTGACTGGCATTTCACTGCAGGGGCAGCACAGAGGGTGGCCATGCAAAACTCAGGCAGCAGTGATTTCCAGGTGGCATCTGTTTAAAGAATCTGAAGAGACAGAACACTGGTTTCCTTTATTCTCCCCTTTGGTCCAGGAATTTAAGGAAGTCTTTGTCAGATCACTGGCTACTCATGTAGATAGTGGAACAGAGGTATCAGTTACCACACATGACAAAGAATACAATCTTCATAAAAAAAAGTTTTAAAAAGTCATTAAAGAAGTAATACATTGGTCCTCATCAACCAACAACAGAACTCTTTGGATATGAGGAGAATCTGATTTCTGGAGTTACCACATTATTGTATCCATCTTCAACAACAACAACAAATTGCAAAGCATTCAAAGAAATGGGAAAGTATGATTTATACAAAGGAAAAAGAAAAGGACAGAAACCATCCCCGAGGAAGCCTAGAAATTGAACTTAATGACCAAAGACTTTAAATTAACCATCTTTAATATGATCAAAGAGCTGAAGGTAAAAATAGACAATTAAGGAAATATAAAATTCTTAGGAGAAAAGATAGAAATAAAACCTCATAATTTTGAGTTCAGTAATGATTTCTTATAAATGACACCAAAAGCACAGGAGACTAAGGGAAAATAGATAAAATTGATTTCATAAAATTAAAAATTTTCATGTTTGGAAGACAACAAATGAACATTGACCAGTGTGGCTCAGTAGACTGGGCATTGTCCTGCAAAGAGAAAGGTCGACAGTTCAATTCCCAGTAAGGCCACAAGCCTAGGTGGTAGGTTTGGTCCCTAGTCAGGGTGAGTGTGAGCGGCAACTAGTCAATGCTTCTCTCTCACACTTATGTTTCTCCCTCTCTTCCTCCCTCCCCTCCCCTTCCCTGAAAGAAAGAAGAAATGAAGGAGGGAAGGGAGAAGGTAGAAAGAAAGAAAGGAGAATGAATCTTGTCCAGCCACAATGGCATGAAATTAGAAACCAACTACAGAAAGGAAGCTGAAAAAAAGCACCACAAATACATGGATTCTAAACAACATGCTACTAAACAATCAATAGATCAAAGAAGAAATAAAACAGGAAATAAAAAACTACCTGAAACACATGAACATGAAAGCACAACTTTTCAAAATTTATGAGATGCAGCAAAAGCATATCTAAGGTGGAAGTTCCTACTTATAGAAGCCTACTTTAAGAAACAAAAAGAAAGCCCAAACAATTAACTTTACATGTAAAGGACCTAGTGAAAAAAAAAAACAGAACAAAACAAAATCCAAAGTAAACAGAAGGAAGGAAATAATTAAGATGAGAATGAAAATAAAATAATTTTAATGAAAAAGATTAATAAAACAAAGAGCTAGTTCTTTGAAAAGATAAACAAAATTGACAAACTTTTAGCCAAACTTTTCAAGAAAAAGAGAGCCATGATGAATAAAATCATAAATGAAAGAGAAATTCCAACCAACACCACAGTAATACAAAGAATCATTAAAGAATACTAGGAGTAATTATATGACAATAAATTTGACAATCTAGAAAAAATGGATACATTTCTAGAAGCATATAATCTTTTCACACTAAACCAGAAATAAATGAAAAATCTAAATAGACATATTGTAATAAAATTGAAGCAGTAATCAAAATACTCCCAATAAATGAAGGTCCAGGACCAGGTGGCTTCATAGATTAATTCTGCCCAACATTTAGAGAATACCTTTCCTTCTTAAACAATTTCACTTTACAACAAGGATAACCAGTGTACAATAACATTCCTTATTTCCATAGGAGGCCCCATTAGAAGTATCTTCAACATCTGTATTTCTACCAATAGTCTCTTCAAAGCAACAGAGGCTTTTCCTAACTTGCATCTCAACACTCATCTACAGTCCACCGATTAATCAGTTCCAAAGAAACTTTTTGTTTAGATAGTCATTATAGTAACATCCCACTTCATGGACTAAAATCTGTATTAGTCTGTCGTGGTTGTCATAACATAACCACAGACTGAGATCACACAATGTATATTTTTTAACCACAATGGGATGACATTAGAAATTAATAGCCACAGGAAAACTAAAGCCCTTGCCAGTGTGGCTCAGTTGGTTGGAGTGTTGTCCACAACAGAGGTTTGGGGTTCCATTCCTGATTAGGGCACATATTTAGGTTGTGGGTTTGATCTGCAGTCCAGGAGTATATGATCCCTGGTCTGGGCATGTACAGGAAGCAACTGATCAATGTTTCTCTCTCATCAATATTTCTCTCCCTCTATTCGTGTCTCTCTAAAAGCAATGAAAAGAATTTAATAACCACAAGAAAGCTAAAAAATTCACAAATTTGGGGAAATTAAACAGCATAATCTTAACAGAAATGGATCAAAAAAGAAATCACAATGAAAACTAGAAAATATAGATGAATGAAAACAAAGAAGAAAACATCAAAACTTATGGAACACAGAAAAAGAATTGCTAAGGGGAGAAATTATAGGTATAAATGCTTCCACTACAAATGTAATTAAAAAGTACATTATTACAACAATTCAAGAATGTAACTTCACAACATAAAGAACTAGAAAATGTAAACTAAACCACAAAGTAGCAAAAAAAAAAAGAGAGAAATAGTAAGGATTACAGCAAAGATTAAAAAACTAGAAAATAGGAAACCAATAGAGAATATCAATGCAACAAAAAGTTGGTTCTTTCAAAGGAACAACAAAAATGACAAACCTGTAGAAACCCAAGAAACCTAAGAAAAAGGGAAGATTCAAATTACTGAAATCAGAAATGAAACTAGGTACATCACTACTGAATCTACAGAAATAAAAAGGATTATAAGAGAGTACTGTGAACAACTATATATCCAACAAAATGGATTACCTATATGAAATGCACAAATTTCCAGAAACAAAAAACTTAGACTAAATCATGAATAAATAAAAAATCTTAATAGAACTAAAAATAGTAATGGGACTGAAATCAGTCATTTTAAAAAATCTCCCAACAAAGAAAACTGAACCTGATGGCTTTACTGATGAATTCTACCACATATTTTAAAAAGAACTTATACTAGCACTTCTGAGACTTTTCTAAAAATTGAAGAGAAGGGAACACTTTCTAACTTACTCTATGAGGTCAGCATTACCCTTATACCAAAGAAAGACAAAAACACTTTAAGAAAACAATAGATCAAATCTCTTATGAACATTGATGCAAAAAATCTCAAAAAGTTCTAAAAAACAAGAATTTCCCAACATAGAAGTAGACACCATGAGCAAGTGGAATTTATTCCTGGAATGCAAGGATAGTTTGACATATAAAAATTGATCAATGTAATATGCCACATTAACAGAAAGAAAGGAAAGAAACCTGTAAGATCTCAACTGATGCATAAAAATCATTTGAAAAAATTTTAAAACATTTTTCATTATAAAAACAATCAGTGAACTAGGAATAGAAGGAACCTACCTTAATATAATAAAAGCCATATGTGAAAACCCATAGTGAATATCATACTCAATGGTGAAAACATTTCCTATAAGATCAGGGACAAGACTTCTATTCAACATAGTAATGGAAGTTCTAGCCAGAGTAATTAGTCAAGAAAAAGAAATAAAAGGTATTCAAATTACAAAGAAAGAAGTGCAATTATCTGCACATAATATGATCTACTATATAGAAAAACCTAGAGATTCCACACACACATAAAAAACTTAGAGTAATTTTAGCAAAGGAGCAGGATACAAAGTCAACATACAAAACTCAGTTGCTTTTCTGTACACTAAACTGAGCAATCTGAAAGGGAAATTACAAAGCAATTTCATTGGAAATAGTCACTCTTTTCTGGTCTGCAGTTTCTGCTGAAAAATCAGCTTACAGTCTTAGGGGTGTTCCCTTGTATGTTATAGTTTATTTTCTTGCTGCTTTTAAGATTCTTTCTTTAACTTTTGACATTTTCACAGTTTAATCCTCACCTGAGGATATGTTGATTGATTTGAGAGAGGAAGGAGAAGAGAAAGAGAGAGAGAAATGTCAATCAGTGTTTAATCCTATGTACCATGACTTCGAAAGGAACCTACAACTTAGGTATGTGTCGTGACAGTGGATCAAACCTTCAACCTTTTTGGTGTGATGATGTTCCAACGGAGTCTCCTGGCGAGGGCAACTTTTGACATTTTGATTATGGTGTGTCTTGGTGTGGGTCTCTCTGGGTTCACATGGCTTGGGACTCTGTGCTTCCTGGTCATGGATGCCTGTTTCCTTTGCCAGGTTAAGAAAGTTTTCAACCATTATTTCTTCAAATAGTTTTCTCTTTTCTCTTTCTGGGACTCCTATAATGCAAATATGAGTATGCTTGTTGTCCCAGAGTTTCCTGGTATTCTCTCATTTTTTAAATTTTCCTTTTTTCTTTGCTGTTCTGATTGGGTAACTTTAACCATGCTGTCTTCCATAACAGTGATCCATTCTTCTGTTTCATCTAATCTGCTGATTCTCTCATGTACTTTTCATTTCAGTTTAGTTTTCAGTTCCGTTTGGCTCTTTTTAATGTTTTCTATCTCTTTGTTGAAGTTCTTTCTGTGTTTGTCCATATTTCTCCTGGGTTTGGTGACCACCCTTATGATCATTACTTTGAACCCTTTATCTTTGGTTTGATTGCTTATCTCTTTTTACTTCATTCTTTTCCTGGGGTTTTCTTTTCTTTCTTTTGAAACATGCTCCCATTTCCTTGTTTTGCCTGTCTCTGTTTGTTTCTAGGTAATAGGTAAATCTGCTACATTCCATAATATTGAAAGAGTGGTTTTAAATGGAAGGTGTCCTGTGGGGTTCAAGCATGCACCACCTGCCTTCCCTGTCACCAGAGCCAGGTGTTTGAGGTGTCCCCTTGGTGGGCTGCGTGCCCTCCTGTTGCAGTTGTGCCACAACTGTTGTGGGCAGACTGGTGAGTAGGGCTGTGCCCTGGCCCAGCTGTCTCCGAGGCCTGGCTGCAACTGTTATTGGCACACAGATGTGCTGGCTTGTCCCCAGAATGGCTGTGTGCGGGGCCCAGCTGAGACTGCTGCACGTGCAATGATGAGAGGAGCTGGTGTGGATACACTGGTGTGTGATGCAAGTCTCCCAGGTGGGTAGCTGGGGTCTGGACTCTGCTGTTGCCTCACAGTGGCTTTGGTTTGCATTGGCAAGACAAGTTTGGGCTGGGCAAGTCCTCAGAGGGGCAATAGGGTGAGGCAAATATCTAGTAGTCTAATGGAGAGTGCCAAAACTCGTTCCCACCAATATGGTGCCAGCTAGGTGTAAGGAGAGCGAAACAAAGCAAACCTAGAGAAAACAGTACATGCCAGTGCCTCCATCCCTGAAGAAAGTTCCAAGGGATCCCTAACCCTCTGGCATACACTCCAAATCTGTCAGTATATCTGCTTCATTATGACCCAGATGCTTCTCACACTGCTGCCTCTGCCCTGGGGTTGAGAGTGAGTTTGTGAATGAGCCCTTTAAAAGCAAAGACTTGGTTTTCCAATCTCTCAGCTTCCCTGGAGGCAAGCCTCTCTGGTCCTCAAAACCAGATGGGGGCTCCCCTTCCTGATGCTGGTCCCCTGGGCTGAGAAGCCTGACCTGGTTCTTGAAGCCTTCACTCCTCAGTGGGTCTGTTCTCTGCAAATGTGATATCCCTCACACCTGTGGGATACCACACTGAGGGTGTGGGTCCCAACTAGACTGTGTCTCTACCCCTCCTGTCTCAGTGTGGCTTTTTCTTTACTTCCTCAGTTGCAGTAATGTTTTTCACTAGTCCTCAGTTTGTTCTTAGATAGTTGCTCTACATAAAGTATAGTTTTCATGTGCTCATGGGAGGAGGTGAGATCAGGATCTCCCTTCTCTGCCATCTTGATCAGAAGTTCGAGTATAGATCTGAAATGTTCAGTATGACGAGCTAACAATAGTATGCACCTGTCACACCCACCCATTTCAAGATGGAAGAACATCTGCATCATCCCCAGTAAAATCTTTGCATTTTCCAGGACTGCCACAGAAAGCACCACAGACTGGGTGGCTTAAACAAATTTCTTTTCACAATATCAGGCACTAGAAGTCTGAGCTCAAGGTATTGACATGGTTGGTTTCTTCTGAGGTCTCTCTCTTTGGCTTGTAGATGGCTACCTTCTCCCTGTGCCTTCAATTGGTCTTCCCTCTCTATGCACCTGTGCCCAACTTCCTCTTCTTATAATTCATGCTCGGGTTAGGATCTACCCTAATAGTCTTATTTTAACTATTCATCTACTTTTTGAAATTTTAATATTCTTTGACTTATTATTTTAATTGCATTTTCCCCATTTATTGATCTATTTAAAGACACTATCTTCAAATGGTCACATTCTGAGGTAATGAGAATTAGGACTTCAACATATGAATTGGGAAGGTCACAACTAAACTTAAAACCCTCATGCCCCTTTCCTGTCAATCTTTTCCATAAAGCAAGCACTTTCTGACTTCTATCACCATAGTGTTGCCTGCTCTTGTGTTTGAAATAAAGTCATATAGTATGTATTTATGTCTGTGTGTAGCTTCCTCTGGCCAATACAATGCTTCTGTGATTCATCCATGCTGTTGTGTGTACCTTTGAACTTCTTTTTTTTTCACTTCCAAGCAGTGAGCTGTTACATAAACATGCCTTAACTTGTTTTATCCCTTATCTTATGATGGTCATGAGGGTTATTGTCACAGCTGGACTATTGTGAATATAATTGCTGAGAAGATTCTTAAAGTCTCATTGTGAACATGTTTTTACTTCTTTTACATAAATTTTTATGAATGGATTTTGCAGGATCAATGAGTAGAAATTTTTTATTTTGGAAGAAACTACCACATTGTTCCCCCAAATTGGTTTACCAGCAACAGAAGAGATCCAGTTTGTCATACACTTATCTATTATCTGTTGTTGTCAGTCTTTTTTATTACAGCCATACCAGTGGGTATGTAGTGGTACCTCATCGTAGCATCATTATATCTGTAATGTTGCACATCTTTTCATGTGAAGTTTGTCCATTCATTTATCTTCTGTGAAGTATTTGTTAAAATTCTTTGCACATTTAAAGAACTGGATGCCATACTAGTAGGTATGTAGTGGTACTTCATTGTAGTGTTTATTACTATTACTGTAGTGTTGCACATTTTTTCATGTGCAGTTTGTCCATTCATATATCTTCTCCTGAGAAGTATTTGTTCAAGTCCTTCACACATTAAAAAATCTGGATGGTTCTTTTTATTATTGATTTGTTAATATTCTGTATGTATACAAGTTATAAATATGTCATCCAATCTGTAATTTACCCATTTAGATTCTTTAAGATTTTGTCCATTTATTTTTTAAAGAGGGGAAGGGAGGGAGAAAGAGAGGGAGAGAAATATCAAAGTGTGATTGCCTCTCATGTGCTCCATACTGGGGACCTGGCCCGCAACCCAGGCATGTGACCTGACTGGGAATCCAACTGGTGACCCTTTGCTTTGCAGTCCAGTGCTCATAGATTCTTAACATTATCTTTTGAGAAACAGAAATCTTACATTTTTAAAAAGTCCTCTGTATCATTTTATATTCCTATGAAAACTTTGTCATCCTCAATGTCAAAAAGATCCTCCTATGTTTCCATTTAGACACTTTATGGCTTGGGCTCTTTCCTGTAGGTCTATGACGCACCTCAAAATGTCTAGATAGGACAAAGGTAAAGGTTGAAGTTCATTGTTTGTCTTTGGATGTTCTGATGTAAAAAGCATCAGTTGAAGATTTCCTTCCCCACTGAATTTTCTTGACTCTGGCTGGAAATCAACTATGCATGGGTTGTCTATTTTAGACTCTATTATGTTTCATCAGTGTATTTGTCTATCCCCATGTCAGCTGTCTTGTTTACTGTAACATGATACATCTTGAAATCAGTGCTTATGTCTTCCAGTTGTCTTCAAGATTTCTTTGGCTATTTTAGATGGTATGAATTTACAAATTTTAGAATCAACTTGGCAATTTCTTCAAAATACCATGCTGGAAATTTTGCTAGGGGTTACACTGACTCCATAGATCAAGTAGAAATTGGGTGTCTTAACAATATTGAGTCTTCCCATCATGAACATGGCATACCTTCTCATTTATAGCCATGTGCTGCTTACCAGTATACATTCTGAGAAATGCGTCATTAGGTGATTTTGTCGTATGCGAATGTCACAGAGCGCACTTACATGAACCTACATGGTATAACTCACTACACACCTGAGCTATAGATGGTATAAGTTATGGTATAGCCTATTGCTTTGTGGGGGAGGAAAAATAACTTTCCCTTTAATCTTCTGGGTTCTTGGCTGAGACATCCTAGTAATAAGACAAATAGAAGAAAAACAAATAAAAGCTTCATAACATGTACACCTTCTGCATACGTTGAACCCAGATAAAAATGAGTCGCTTGTTGACATGGCTGAAGCCACCACTGTACACACCCCCTCAGCTGAAGACAAAAGGAGGTGTGGGGTCGAGGAGAGTGTTATGGGGAGTTACAGGAAAAGCACAGCAACAAGGGTAAGGTTTTTATACAGACTTAAATCCTTGTCCTCTGCATTTTTAAGAATTTGTCAGGATAAGGTCAACTTCAGTGTAGTAAGAGATATTTTATAATGGAGATTTCCCTTTAAAATGTAAATGTCTTTTACAAAAGGTAACTTCATTTTTTTTTCAAAGCTTCTTCCACATCTGTCTAAAATAAACCTTAGGCCAAACAGACATATTTTGAGGTGTCAAATTCTGTTCCTCTATAGTACGTAGGCTACCAACCTATACAACATGTAACTGAATTGCATACTGCAGGCAACTGTAACACAATGTACATATTTGTGTAAAGCACTGTGCTACTACAGTATGATGGCTCTGTCACTAGGTGGTGATGGTTCTTCAGCTCCATTATGATCTTATGGGACCACTAGTGTCAATATGCAGACCATTGCTGATCAACACTGCTAAGCAGCACAGAACTGCAGTTAGGTAGTTTAGAGTTCTTAACGGCAATTTTTGTTAGGTATTTTAAGAATTCCTTAAACAGCAAATTTCAGTGTGAAGATCTTACATGTCATTAGATTTGTTCCTTGTTACACCACTATTTTATACACTAGATAACAGTATGTATTTCAGTTTTTGAGTATTCATTGTTAATACAGAATTGCAGTTTATCATCATTATTGAATTTCTATCCAACGACCTTTCTAAGTACACTTATTGTTCCAAAGTTAGTTTTGAAAACTTCATAGGATTTTTGTAAACATGCATTATCCTTTTTTTCATGTCTTATACTGAGTAGGATTTCCACTGCAATGTTGAATAGAATTATATCTGTCTTTTGTCCAGTCCTAGAAGGGATCTAATATGGAACCATTAAATATATTAGCTGTTAGATTTTTATAGGTGCCTGTTATAAAGTGGTGAAATTTTCTTTTGTTTCAGGTTTGGTGGGAGTTTTAATCCTAAAAGTGTTCCATTTTACCAAATTTTTGTTCTGATTTTTCTCCTTTATGTCATTGTAGTAAATTATATTACTGGGATAAACTCCACTTGGTCATGCTGTATCATTTGTTCTTCATGGCTAAGCCCCATTTCCTACTATTTTGTTAAGTATTTTTGCAGCTGTGTTCATGAGGGACATAATGTTTTCCTTTTTGCACATTTGCCAAGTTTTGTTACTGGGGTTATGGCAGCCTCATAGAACAAGGTGAAAAGTTCAGTTTCTTGAGAGAGTTTGTGTGGAACTTAGTATTTTTCTAACTTAAATGTCTGACAGAATTCACCTGTGAAGTAGCCAGGGCTTGAAGTTTTCTTCTGGGAAAGATCTGTAATTACAAATTCAGTACTTTAATAAACATGGAGCTATTTTTAGATTTATTCCTCTTGCATCCCTTTTGACAACTTACATTTCAAAAGGCATTTGTTTCATCCAAACTGCTGAATTTATTGGCTTAAAGTTGTCCATAACATGCTCTATTATCCTTAATGTCAAATAGCTAGGTAATTATGCCCCTCTTTTCATTCCTGGTATTAGTAATTTGTGTTTTCTCTTTTTTACTGGATCAGGTTTTTTCCCCTAGTTTCCTAGGCTGTCATAACACATTACCATAAAGTGGGTGGCCTGGAAGAACCAAAACTTATTCTCATATTTCTGGAGGAAATATGAGAATTTCTGGATTCATAGAAATCCACAATCAAGTCTCCCTCTACAGGCTGTGGGAGAGAATCCTTCCTTGCTTCTTCCTGGTTTCTGGTTGCTGGCCACCTCTGGCATTCTTTAGCTTGAGGCTGCATTACTCCAGTCTCTGCCTGTCTTCACTCTGCCTTCTCCATTCCTGTGTTACAAGGTAGGTGGTCTTCTTATAGATTCCCCATTGAATTTAGGGTTCATCATAACCTAGAATGATCCATCATAATTATATCTACAAATACCCTATTTCCAAACACAATCATACCCCAAAGGTCTGGATGAATATGACTTTGGGGAAAACACTACTCAACCTCATATATTAGCCTTGCGAGGTGTGCATTAGTATCAGTCATTAAAAAAACTCAGTTGAATTTGCTGATTTTCTTTTCACTAACGTACATCAATTTTGGAAAAATTCCCAGTATGTCTTCAAACATTTCTTCTGTATCCTTCTCTTTATCCTCTCCTGAAGGCTGTTACAGATTTAAGTCCTTGAAACTCAATTACAAGATGTAAGTCTACTTGATTTTGCCTTCGAACTTACATTCTGTATTTTTATTTTTACTCTTTTCAAATTTTCAGTTTTTATACTTTCAAATACCGTCTTCAACTTTATCTATCCTTTTCTCTATGTGTAACCATATCCAGTTGTGGAACTTTCTTGTGCTTTTCAAAGTTTGCCTGTTGCCAACTGAAAGTCCCCATCTTTTCATGCATGTTTTGCACTATTTTCACTAGTTCCTTCAGCATCTTTATCATAGTTATCTACCCAATAATTGCAACATCTGGGAAATCTGTTTGCTTTTATCGACTGTTTCCTCTCTGGATCAAATTTTTCTGCTTCTTTACACGTCTTCTGATTTCTTACTGTATGCTGGATATTTTGTATAAAAGCAGAGTAGGTGTGGAAACAAGTAAGTTACCTCCAGAAAAGGGCATGCCTGTTCCTCCGTGGGACTCCTAGAGTGGAAGGCGGAGCCCATCACATCTGCAGTTGAGGTGGAGATGAGCTTTGTTGCTGCTTTGGTTTGATTCACTTTGCCAGTTGCTTAAGTATTTTAAGTGAACAAGTCTTCTTTCAGCACAGATTGGGATCTCAGCATTGGTGAGACTTCAGTAAAATCTGTTTTTTGGCTGAACTGCATGTCAGGCATTCTCTCCGTATTTCATTCAGGCTTTCTGACAAGGCAAACTCTCTGAATCACCATGCCTCCTGGAGGACAGAACTGCTTATGACTCATGATGCCCTGGAAAGAGCCTTCCTAACAAATGAGTGCATTCTCTTCTAGAACCAGCTGTACATCCTGGGTTTACCAGGGCACTAATAAGGCAATAGTAGTAACTGAACTTCATTTCATAGCGAGTCTGTACAGGACACTGCAGGGGAGACAGGAAAAGCTGTCTCTCTCATAAATCCATGAAGCATTTACAATACATATATGACACAGTTCTGGAAATACACAATATAACCTTACTACATGGAAAGGATAAAAAGATGTCTAAATTATACTGGATCTCTAGTTTGATTTTCTAATATCTGGTTAAAAGTGGACTAGTGCAGGCTCCTTCTATTGTGTGACTGTGTCATCTCCTAATCAATATCCAACTGGCGTAAGGAGAAACAATTGTGAAAGGGCATTCTTGTGTTGCAGACACATCCACTTCATTTATATTCTACCAGCTAAACTTCACTCTTGTGTCGATTCTTAGTTGAAAAGGAGTCTGGAAAACGTCATCTATGTTTACCCAGGACAAAAAGGAAATGGATTTTCACTGTCAGTCCATAGTGTCTGCTAATCTTGTCAGCCTCAAACCTCTTACTTTTAAAGCCAAGCATTTGATACAAAAATGTTAACTGAATTAAAGAGAAATGTGTTATTGGTTCATCCAATCTATTGTATCTGACACTGGAGGCAAAGCACAAGTATATTTTGAGGGAGTATATAGTTATCTTCCATTACTTAAGCCTTAAGGTGAGAGATAAACAGATATTCAAAAATTTCTAATTATAATCCCTTCTTGAACTTATTAATATTTTGAGCCTATGTTATTTCTAAGGATAAAAGTTAAACAATGGAATTAAAACACGATCAAAGTAACATTTTTATTTTAAAATAATTTAATGTGTTAGTGTATATGTTTAACATAATATTCTAGTACAAACATACAAGTCCACATTCTTCCCTGTGTCTTCTCACCCACACATAGTTTATATTTTCATGAATGTTGATGCTATCGATTTTCCCCTTACCAAACTGTGGTCTTCGTGATTTAATTAGTTTCCTTGACATACAGCAATCAGGACTACATGCCGTTTCTCAGGTGTGGCTGTGCTATGACTTGCAGAGACATAACAATTTTTAAACTTCACACCCATATTTTTTCTAGTGATGCTAATTGATGTTTATCGAAATGTTGCCCATGTTCACTACTGCTTGATATAAACAGGATTTCATTCCATTTGGTCTTAGTCCACAACTCTTCAGAAACAGTCCTATTCTAGCACCTTACTCATGACCAAGCTCTCTGGCCCCACCATATAACCATTTTCCTTTAAATTGCTTCCTCTTATACTGAAAGCTTGTTCTTCACCATCTTTTATCTTGGCTGTAGAACCATTTTCTCCTAAAAAGATAAATCTTGTTCATCTTCTACAAGGATTCTTGTGCAAACCAGGTTGTCACCAGATACCTTCAGATGAGCATTTTCTTCTTTTGAATTTTATCTGGGATCTGTAAACCATTCTTTATCTGTGTAGACAGGGATTCGGGCAGAAGCTATTCAATCTCTTGCATGACCAGAGCAACAGAAAATTGTTTTGGTGGATGTATCACAATTGTCTTGCACCTAGCTATTTTGGGTGGCTCATTTGTCCTTTAGAATTTGAGTTCTACAAAGATCACATCCCAGTAAAAAGGCTCAGTATTTGCCTGTTCAAGGCTTCTTTTACAAGTAATTATAATTTGCTATAAAGAAAGGTCTAAAAAGCTCTTGACTGCAGTTTAAGCTAACTTTATTAATGATCTGCTGTTATTCACAAACTTCTCAGCCTTGTGAATGAACACTAACCTTTGTTTTATGTGAAACATGATTGGAGTAAATTGAAATGTAGCTACTTCTCTCATTTTGGATTAAAATCTCACACCAGAGACTGAGCTTCATGAAATTATTGCAACGACGTGTGACAGGCCAGCTGGCACAGGATCTAGCCTTGTGGCAGGAACCGAGTGAATACCCCCAAAAACCCTCTTGTGCGAAGCTGGAGCAATGACAGTGCTCAGGTGAATTCAGGTTGGCTTCCCTTTATAGGTGGATTCCAGGGAAAAGAATTTCTTTACAATAATTTCTAAAACACAAAAATGCTGAGTTTTGCAGACTGCTGGGTGCATTTCTGGTGTTTCACTTAAAGTAGAAGAAAAAAATCTACAGTGCTTTAGTCCTTTGGTTTTATTTTCTGGGATTAAAAAAAAAGTATAGGCATAAATGTCTTTTTACATGATCCTCTTGAAAATATCCTTTAAAATAATTTATAAAATGGCTTAATTCACATCTCTTGATTATCAGAACCTGTCAATGTCACTGTCAGCCTTGATTAATTGGTTGGAAATTTCAGAGCAAAAGTAACTCATGAATCTTTTCCCAATCCCTGAGAATGATAACCATCACAGAATTATGTTATCCTTCCATCAGAAATCTCTGGAGAGCAGATGTGTTCGTTCGTTGTTAATAGGACAAGGAACCGTGTCGTAGAGGGTTAATCCATGTAAACTGGTTTCCACCCGTAAAGAAATTTTCTGGAACAGAAAAGAAAAATCATACATAGAGGTTTGTTCTTTCATGACAGATCACATTTTCAGTATGTTCTGAAGAATATCTTTTGGGATTAGCAAGGCAAATCAGTTCTAATGAGTGACAAGAATGAGACAGCTGTTGTCCCGCCAAAGGCAGCATCTGCAGTACTAGTACGGCTGGGAAAGCCAAGCTTGTCTATTCAGAAGTTGCTCATTTATCTTTCGTTTCTATGAAGAATCAGTAAAACTCAGTGTTGGGGATGGCCAATGTACATGTAGGCAAGAGTTGATGAAAATTCCAAAAAAGGGTTTCTACAAATATGATCGTTTTACAACCCCATTTCCAAAGCCGAGTCTTGCTAGTAATACACTACTTCTGCAAACAGAGAAACAATTCATCTGAGAAGTTTCTCTTCTGGCATTGCTGTTCGGAAAGTTATTTTTTGAAAGGGTGAAGACTTGCCTCTAGAAAGTTCTCGTGTTCCACCTGAAGGAAGTTAGACCACATAAATCTAGTTCTGTGTTTTCTTACCTGAAAATCACGGACATAGGTCAGGAAAAAACCAAAGAAGGAAAATGACATAGACCATTCAGCTGCAGTGGTGATCATGTGAAGCACATAGCCCTTGAGTGGCAACGAAAAAAAGAATAGTTCTGTGAAATTTCATTCAAATGGTCTATAGTTTCTCTCAAATAAAAAACCCGCCCCGGCCAGTGTGGTTCAGTGGACTGAGCTCCGGCCTGCGAACCAAAGGGCTGCTGGTTTGATTCCCAGTCAGGGCACAGGCCTGGGTTGCATTCCAGGTCCCCAGTAGGGGGTGCATGAGAGGCAACCACACACTGATGTTTCTCTTCCCTGTCCTTCTCCCTCCCTTCCCCTTGCTAAAATAAATAAAAAAAATATTTTTAAAAACCCATAACACTTATAAACCCTTATTTTTTTTCAACGCATCTTGAGAATGAAAGGCAGGCTTTAGGAAGGTCCTCTGAAATGACGTGGCTGTCACAGTTCTATGTAGAGCGCGGAAAGGTTCCATCTGAATAACTGGGACAGAACAGACGTCCTACTCAACAGTCAAGAAGCTACTGGCTTTCCCAGAGCCAGAGATTCACCCAAAACCGGAACAAATCAAAACTTAAGTAAACAATGATTCTGGTAAACTTAACTGTTCTTTTTTTTTTTTAAGATATCAGTCTTTTTTTTTTAAGATTTTATTTATTTATTTTCAGAGTGGGAAGGGAGGGAGATAGAGAGAGAGATAGAGAGAGAGAAACATCAATGTGCGGTTGCTGGGGGTTATAGCCTGCAACCCAGGCATGTACCCTGGCTGGGAATCGAACCTGTGACACTTTGGTTCGCAGCCCGCGCTCAATCCACTGAGCTACGCCAGCCAGGCCTTAACTGTTCTTTTTAAAGCACTAAATAATATATGGATCATACTTCAAAGAAGCAAGTAAATTGTTTCAATCATTCATTTTCACAAACATGTCCTATCAGAACTGATTTTTCTTTTCAAAATAATTTAAAATAAAATGCCACTGAGTGGTTTGTGAAAACATACACTCATTTTCTTATCTATTCAGTATGTCCCTTCTCTTTTTTCCTCGGGATCTCTGTTTAGATGTCTACCATATGATGGAACCCAAAGGCAGAGTCCATGATAACACACTTCCATAAAATAAAAAATGGGAAAAGGCATTTCTTTTTCAATTCAGAAGACAAGTGTTCTAATGACAGAAGCTCTCCGTTGGGTATGTTGTATACTATTACTATATCCTTATTTCGAGGAGTCAATTTCTGACAAAACTCTGCCATCGCAATTCTTTTCATGTCTTGAAAATGTGCACAGACCACAAGAGACAGAATATACATAATTTTACATAAACGCTATCATATATAGAAAATAATCTTAATATGTGACTGATGGTTCCCCTGAAAATGTTTCATTGTTAGTGATGAAGTGAAAAACACGTCAAAATTCATCTGTAATAGAAAACGAAGCCTTTTAGACCCTAGGCTCTTACCTTGTCCTGGCGATTCCAGTGGAGCTTCTGTACTATATCTGTGCCGAAGCTGCCGCTGTACAAGAGTGACGAGCAGGTCAGCACTAGGGGAGATGCCCGTCAAGGAAGATTCTCAGACAGAAGCAGTAAGTTTAAATTAGATTCAACACAAAAACTGCTGTAAAGGCCCAAAGGGAGTAGGGTCTCCCCCGCTAGAGCACGGGTGCACCTTTCCCTTCCTCCTCACCTTCCCCCTGCACATCTCCTGAACTCCAGGGGTCCCCACGAGACCGGCACCCAGGGAGCAGAGGACAGCGGCAGCCTGTGTCAGGCCAACCCTCTGCACTTGTCTCCAAGGCCCCTTTCTCCGACTGTCCAGTGAGCTGCCAGCAGCCCCACCTCGGTCTCCCTCCTGTTGCTGCTTCTATCCTAAGCACTTTCTTGTCTCACTGTCCCCAGCTTTGTAAATGTACTCCCAAAATAGTAATAATAAATAATCCAAAAGGATTACTCATATATTCATTTCCAAGGTCCAAACCCATCTTCTTGGAGACCTCACATCACACGGCGGTTGGATTCGAACGTGCCCAGAGGCTCACTATGAAATGTTCCCATGGCCAGCTTCCTCCCCCGCTCAGTAATCCGGCACTTCTGTCCCAAGCTTCTGCTACACGACTGTCCTCAGGGAAGACGTTATCTCACCCACAACATCTCTGAAGTGAGCATGAGTAGGCTAAATATTATCTTTGTTCCTAGCTCAGTTACTCAGGTCCTATGTAAAATTTAAATTACATCTCTCAGATCCTTGAATTTAGGGTCGCTCACCCAAGAATCTCACCGTCCACAAAAGGACTGCTTACACTGTGCCAACAGTGTTCACGTAAATTCTGTCACTCAGCTCCGTTCCCAGTGTAGCCACACATTCCGCAAAGGATACTGCTAAACGCACTTACTCCGCACCAGATCACCAACAGCAGTCGGATCCAGAAGATTTGTTTGCCGTGGATTTTGGGCTGCATTTGGTAGGAAAGGACGGTCTGCACAAACATGTACAGGGAGCCCATGCCGAAGGTGAGCACAGCGCCACAGATGTGCACGGTGAAGAAGGTGGTTTTCTGAGGGCCGCGGGGAGAAACAGAACGTGAAAGGAGCTGCACACACACGGCCAACGCAGGGCGTGCCAGCGCGAGCCGGCCAGTTCACTGGGCCATTCCCTGCGTGGAAACCCCCGCCAGTTCTACTAGCTACTTCCCAGGCTCATTTTCTTTCATGACATTCTGCATAAACCTGTGTGGACTGTAGTCATTCAAGTTACTTCATAGGCCACAACTGAAAATACGATAGTCATTATTCATCCATTTAATGTGTTTGCATTTTTAGGTGCATTTTGTATGTCAAGCATGGTTTAGTATTCTGGTACACTAGTGAAAAAAGCAAACAAAAATATGGCCCTTAGAGTTTTCATTCAAGTGAAGCTGTGTGAACAATAAATAATGCACTTTGGAAATAAGTAAATTCCACAGTATGTTAGATGCTGACAAGGGTGAGAAAAAAGAGAGTGCTCGAGGTGGAGAGGATTGGGGTGGTCGAGAATACTGGGGTAGAAAGGTTCAATTTAAATCTAAATACAAGTTACAGACTCAAGAAATTAAAATGTGCCCTCCTGGCTCTAGTTTGATTGATTTTCAGAATTATGTGACAAGGGATTATCATAAATTGTAATTCTTTTCCTCCTTTACCTCACTCTTCTTATCGGTAAGCATTTACATGTTCCTTTTTTCCTGTAACACCCGCTGCTTAAAACGTGATGGCCGTAGCTCTCTCTAAAAGGTCTACAGTCAAAAGCCTTCCTTGAAGCCACTCCCTTTGTCTCATCAGACACTGCGTTGGGGGGGGCGGGGGGCACACAGCGTGGCACCTGGCAGAGAGGGTCTGACTTTCTGACTCAGGGAACAGAGAGAGGCCGGGGCTCGGTTGCCTCATTCTACAATTGAGGTGCTGACCCACAAACACAGAGTCCATTTTCGTAGTTGAAGACATAGACTGTTTCTAGTATGAAGAAGTAAAGTACAACAATTTATTTGCCAAAGTCATTAGTTTCCTTTTGGAGAGAGAAAGGGAGACTCCGATATGGTTTTGGGTGTTAAAACTGGCAGTATGTTATGAACACTAAGGAGAGAAAAAAATTAATCATTATTACTACTCTGTGTAACAAAGAAAAAAAACATTCAGCATCCATAAATGGTAATATAAAATGCTAATATTTTCTTTGTTCATAATTATGTAGACTTAGCTATACAAAAAGGCTAGTAAACACAGGCAAAAAATGAAATTAATTGTTTTAGGGCTAAGAACAGAAATATGGGTAAATTTTTCCTATTGGGAACCATCCTGCCTGGGTTCAGAAGCTGTAACCTCCCATGGCTAAGGCTGAGTAAAAAGACCTTGGAGACCATAAGCCACTAAGGAGACAAAGATTATCTTCCTGGCAGGGGCACCACCTCTGCACACTTTTACTTCACCCTGCTTGGCCCCGGGTGGATGACTGGTTAGCCAGTGACGGGTAAGATTCCTCAAGAGAGGGACAACCTAAGACAGGCATGGTCATGAAGGGCCCCTCAGGGAAGAATTTGGGGGATTATGGAAAAAGGGGGTGATGGACCCTCGCCCCTGGGCCTTTGACAAAGCCTGAGTCCTTATTCTGTCTGTAAGAAGTCTCCTAATCTCTTGGCTGCCTTATTTCCCCTGCCTGACTTAAGCCTGAAACAATGCCGGAGGGCAATGCAGCTCTGGGCAGGAACGGGTGGTTCCCTGGGGTGATCAGGCCTAAGAAAGAATGCGTAAAATCCTGTGAAACCTGCTTTGCTAAGAATGCCCTCAATTTTCTGATAAGGTCCAAGCATGAAATGAGTTTGTTTCTCAGTTTTATGGCCCTTCAGCTAACTGACCCTGAGGCAGAATAAACCCTCAGAGTTCTTTGAATGTTATCTATTGTTTGATCATTACTGCCCAACAAAGATGAATGACCTTCCTTTAGGTAATGCTCCCCGAAAAGCAGTAACAGCCTGTCCAGGCGGGGGCTGGGCCGCTCTCTCCCTCAGAGCGTGGCAGTGCCATGCAGTAGGTGTGAATTTGTCTGTCCCACCTACAGCGCCGCAGACACCACTGGTCGGCGGAGTCTGCACCATCTTCCCCTTGAAACTATTCCCACATACACTGATGAGGCTGAAAACAGACATGGCCCGTTCGATGCCCGCTGTGAGCCCGCAAAGCCCTGTGAACCAAATCCTGTGGATTAAAAAGCAACGACAAAGAATGGAGAGCGTTTACTACCATGTTTTTATTAGAACAGAGTTGTATAAAACTGCTTTGTGGTGCATGGTTACATGGTAGTTCTAGGAAATTAATATAGACTTCCGCCTCCTTATCCCTTGCAAGTTCCTTGAGGATAAATTTCCTAGGAAGAGAGAACTTCCTCTAAGTAGGCACCGAGTACACTTACCATGTATTTGTTTTACTAATTACTGTTATACATACTTTTCTTCAAAGAAATTAAATTTGTATTTTTAAGTCAGATTTTTCAAACACCGTATTATAATTATTAGGTCACTTTAAATGCAGGTAACTACAGTGATAGCAGATTTTTTTATTCATTCTGCTCAGTCCCTTTGGCCCCTCTCAGTAAGTAAGTAAGTGACTAAATATTTAATGAGAGCATGTTTGTCCAAAGTTTTATGTTAGGAGCTGAATGTACAATGGTGGACAAAACCACTACGCCCATAAGTAATGGAGAAGTATATTGGAGTAAAATTTCTAAAAACGAAACTTATAAAATACAGTTATTTTTAAACTTAGACTACAATAAGCACTATGAAGAGTTAATTTCTGTTTGGAGAACGCAGAGAGAACAGGAACTACATGGCAGCAGGTCCACCAACAGAAAGGACTTCCCTGGGGAGAGGTCTGCTCGGCCCGGCACCGAGAGCCGAAGGCTGGGCTCGGGTGCTGGCAGGTCCAGCAGCAGAGACGACACAGGGAATGGAGTTCGGTAAACCTGCCTTATTGAAGCCACAAAGACACCACCATTCCCCTTACCAACGTCTCCATTATACATACGATGGAGATGGGAGTAAGGGGAATGATGAGGAACGAGGCTGTCCCCCTGCTCAAAATTCTGCAGGTCTAACGTTACACGAGAAGAGATACAATTGCGAGAGAGAGAGAGCAAGTAATGTGATAAACTGCCAAGCTGCTTCATTTACTCAAAGGTCTTATGTGCTCGGGCTGCTGTCTACCTCTCCAACCTCATTCTGAATCACTTGCCTTCTTAATGCCTCCGCTGTGTGTGCGCTGGACACATGTGTGTATGAAACAGGCGCTGGGGCTCTGGGCTCTGTTACAGCAGTAAGCACGGCCCTGATATCCACCTGCATTGTACTCACGGAGGTTCCCAGTGGGAGCCATTGCTGAGACACTGGGAAATAGGAAAGCACCATCAGACATTACGGGAAGGGAGGACTTTGCATAAGAGAGACAGAACATGCCTCTAATATACTTATTTGTATGATGTGTGTTTTTATGTCTGGCTAGTTATCAACTATCTAAACGGAAACTTTAAAGACTGTAGAGATCAATCAAGAAGCACCACAGGCCCAGGAAACAAGCGGTAGTGCCGACGACTCATCTGGAAGAACACTGGGAGAAATAAACGCGGAGAGTCTGCAAACATTCGGTGAAGGCAGACTGCTACTTGAGCATTAAGAGTCCCCGAGAAAAAGCTGAAAGAGCTCCAGATCGCTCCTGTGCTTCCTCGCCTGAGGGCGGGGCACCCAGGAACGCAGGCGGTCCATGGGAACGTCTGAACCAGGATGCAAAACATGTACAGGCGTGTCCCTCACCAGGCATATTTTTAAAAAAGGCTTAAATCTGTAATTGTGTCACTTAGGTTTATATCCATTATCTCTGGCCTTGGAGTAATTTCCAACTAAGTAGTAATAAAGAGTCTAATAAATAGAATCCTATCCATCCTTAAAAAGACAGACTACTTTATATTTGGCCAAGAGATTATTGAGAATGCAGTTTTCTAATCGTGGGTGCAGCTATTTCTAAAAAGGCTGAGTAATTTCAAAGCAGTGAGTGAATGCAGCTATCTCTAAAACAGTCAAATAATTTCAAAGCAGTGAATTCTGTGTCGTTGAGAAAAAGAAACAGTGTCAGCATGTAACTGAATGCTCGGGGTCTAGGTACTTCAGGAAAACAGGCCGGGTTACAACACAAACCTGAAAGTTGGCCACGAGAGAAAGGCCTAAACAGCTCAGCAGTCCCAGTACAAGGCCGGCCCTGTTTAATCTGAGGACACACTTCCCTTCGGGGCTCAGGGCATGAACTTGCTTATAACGGACATAAATGGTAGCAACGCCTGGGAAGAGAGAATCCAAAAGATAAGAGTTAATAAATAACCAAGACACAAAGTTGCCAATAAACAGTTCACAAGGTCACTGCTATCCAGAAACATAGGTTTTCCTTGTAAAGTTAATCTGAGAGATGACCAACCCCATCCCTCCCCCCAAACTAAGAGAAAGCTGTAGACTTTAAAGAAAATGTAAGGTTGCTTTATAAAACTACTGGCATCTCTGTGGAACTGAGAGGCCATTCACTCCCAGGGTCGGGGGGCTGGGGCTGGTTTAACATCTACTAATATTTAGCATAAAATTTAAGATGCAAGTTTGGTGTTTTCTGAAAATCTCAGAAATTTGTGGTGAATGTTATATAATGTTATATAACGTTATATAACACTTATTTATATGTAAATGTTATATAAAACAAAATATTTGTATGTTTAATGTTAAAGTCGAAGGTAATTAGTTCTAGAATATGAATAAAATGCCCATAGGTGAAAACTACCACAAGATTATTTGTCTCACTCTCATTTCATTTCAAAATCTTACAACTTGCCTCAAGCAGACGTAGCATTTCCACAGAAGGTGAAAACACTATACCCTCCCTGTTAATCAAGAAAGGGCCAACTCAAGCTTTCCACTGCAAACATTACCAAAGAACTCAAAAGTATAGAGAACGTAGCCTTTGTTGACATTTTAAAAACTTTAGTGAAAAGCTGAATTTCTGTATGTTAAATCATTTCCTCGACTGTAATTTTTGACTTTGTATGAAAGAATACAAATATTTAAAACAATCACAACTGGTAAAAAAAAAAGACCCAATGTTTTAGTAAACCATTAATAAAAATTTGGTTCAAGAAATAAGTAATCAATAGCAACATGGACTACTGTAGAACTCCACCCCTTGGGCATTAGAATATCACTCAAAAACCCAAATGTGGTTCCACTGCCATTCTCCAGCTTCTCGATGATTCACCCCAAAGGAACTTCGCTGGGGTTAGCTGTGGTCAGTGTGTGCAGCTCTGACCTCTCCTGGCTGCTTAAGAAATCGACGTAAGGCCCCAAGGCCTCCAGGAATACTGGGTTATACTTTGCAACTGTATTTGAATGAGTAGTCAAATAGTCCTACGGTGTTTTTTTTAAGATTTTCCATCATTCGGCATTCTAGAAATTGTTTCTTTTCAAAGGAATGTGTTTATGACTGATCATTTAGTGATAACATTCCCTCAAGTGTAGTAACTAAGAAGTAAAACAAGTAGCACAATACTGTCTAAAGGTGAAAAGGGGTGATTTCGCTACACATTTCGGTGGTTAAAACGGCTCTCACACTCACATAAAACTGCGGCGAAATTCAGCATTGCCCCGAACAAGCATTTTTCTGGAGCGACTGTGCCAGTGTCACTGAAAGAAAAAAAAAAAAGAGGCTTGTGGATTCCTTCTCAGGGATAAGAAATAATGGTGGCTCCTTCAAGTCCTTTATCTTTTCACAAACCCATCCTCACCTCCTTTAATTTCATAATGGAGCATGACCACTCGGGTTCACGACATTTGCCTTGTTCGCTTTTTCCGAATCACTTAAGATTATTTTCTTCACGTAACAGAAACCAACGTAAACTGACGAAAAGCCGCCCTCCGAGTGCTGAGGATGTGCTGCCCACTGACCTCGGTCAGGCAGACGTCTCCCTGCCTCTCCTGAATGTTCTCTAACCGTCACGTGTCACTGCGCAACTTGGTCTTTTGTTATCTGTTGTTGTTGACTCTGCCTGGGACTCGACTAACATCTAATTGTTTCCTAATTAATTAAAATATATTCATCAGGCACCTACCGTGTGCCACACAGCATTCTGGGAACAGGAATGCGGTGGTAAGTAAAGAAGACAAAGCCCTTGGCCTCCTGGGGCCTCTATTCAGGACCAGTTTGGAGCCCCCACCTCCCTGTGGCCTTGACCCCTCCTCCAGCAGAAGGCTGACTCGCTCAGCCTTCTGCCCAGGCCTGTGTTAAAACCAGCTACTCCAATGCACATGCAAAGCCTGTCTTTCAGGGCACTGAGGTGTATGCTGGCAGGCCCCAACCTTTTTGGCACCAGGGTCCAGTTTTGTGGAAGATGTTGGGGGACACGGGGGAGGGGGGAACATGACAGGAGGCGGAGCTTACGCCCACTGTGGATGGATGAGGGGAGCTCAGGGGAGCTCGGCTTGCTATCCTACTGTGGGAATGGGGGGCGAGATGGGGTGACGGGGGACAGACCTCGGAACACCCGTCCTCGGCCCGGAGGCTGGGGAGCCCTGGCATACGCAGATCCAGTTTAACAGCCCACCACCTACTAACGGTGGAGCCTTGGGTGTGTTCCTCTATCTTCCTAAGCCTGTCTGCCCAATGGAGCTACTCGTGTGCTCCCAGCCTCACTGAGTGGGCAGAACTGAAACTGCGGTCACGCGTGTGAAACAGCCACCGCAGCAGCAGGCACACGCTGCGAGTGTGCGCCTTCCCCTTCCCTCAGCTGCCGCAGGGCCCAGAGAGGCAAAGCCTTTGTCGGCCTCGAACTGAACTGCTGCAGGAAAGAGACAGTGAGGACCTCAAACGGGACACTAATGAGAATAAAGATAGGAACGTACAGTCGTTTCTGGTAAGGCACCAGGAAAATTCGGTGAACACTTGGATTACGTTCAAGAAAAGCAAAGTATCAAACATAAATCTGAAGGCCTATTCTACAAAGTATCACCAGATACAGAAGATTCTGTTACTTTTTGATCACATTCAGGGAGTGGGGATTTTGGGGTTTTTTTTTGTTTGTTTTTTTTTTTGCTGTTGATCTCTCTACCCTTCATCTTTTCAAGAATAACATACATGTACTACCGCTATCAGAAAAAAACAGTGCAATTTTAGTAGCTGCGCTCCAAATGATGTTCTTGTTTTGGATTAGCCAGAAAGGAAACAGAAGCGTGCGTTTCCAAGTGGGGCGGCCCCTTCCCGGCTGCGGAACCCGGACGGAAGCCGCCTGCACATGGGAACAGCTCCCACCGCTCCCCCAGCACAGCCCGCCACCCAGGGGTCAGCACACGCTTTTGATCACACACCACAAAAAAAAGTCTGATCACGTAGCTTCAAAATATATGTATTATTAGACACATATTACGTTTAAGTATTTTGAGGTTTAAAAAATACACAAAGGAAGTTCTAATAATTTCACCTTATACTCCACGGGCCAGTGTCACGCACCCACTGGAGCACCCACCCCTCCAACCTAGGGGACGCCGGAAACCCACTTGCAGAATTGTCTTGGAAGTGAAATTTACGTTTGGTTATGTCCTCAGCAGCTGTAGCAAACCTTGTAGTTAGGGTTTATGAATGGAAAGGAGCTAGTTTAACTTAATCATTTTTCAGGTGAAGGAAATGAGCTTACCAGAGCTCAAAGTAAGTACCACTGAATTTAAATATATTATAATGTTGGGGCAAGACCCTAGGGTAATAGTACTGAGTTTACCAGCAGAAAAAAGGGGAGGGACAGGAAAGGAAGTGCCCAGGGGACGACTGGCCAGGAAATCACATGCAGGACCAGCAGGGAACTGAAACTGAAGAACTGAGAGGGCCTCTCAAGTTATTTAAAACTCTTTAAGATGAAAGCAGGCAAGTTTTTGAAGGGGAAATAAAAACGCAGGACCCTCACCAACCTTCTCTGTGCCTTTTCTCCTGGAGTTACTGAAGAATGACCTGGCTCTTTAAGCTACGTGTGCTCTGGCAGGGTAGCAAACACTGGTGATTACGTATCAAATGACTCCTGGAATTGGAACCTTAAGTAAGACATATCTTTGGGCTTTGCACACCTGCCCCCAGGGCCCCCGATTTGTTGGTATTCTCTGTGCTGCCCTACACCTCTGTGCAAATGAGTGGGACAGGAACAGCCTGGTCTCTTCCTCACATTTATGAAAAACAGATTTGCCCGCTGGCCTCTCAGCCTTTAAAAGTTTACTATTTTGTGTATTGGAAAGGCTATTTTTTCAAAAGGAAAGCAAATAAATGAAACAACTCCAACACCACCAACACCTCCCAAAGCTCTGGGAGGAAACCCGCCAAAGCACGGACCGCTGGTGCGGAGGCAGGAACTCGAGGGAGATGGGCGAGGGAGGCTGCTGACTCCTTTTATCGTCGCGCCGGCATGGTTTCAAATTTGTTACAGTAAACACATACGGCCTTCCCAGTTGGGGGAGAAAGGTTACAGGCACACATAAAACTGAGGACCTATCCTTACCAGTAATTTTGAAATTCTGAAAATACTGCCAACAAGTTCTGATACCTAACGTGTCAGCCAGCAGGACCTAGGCGACATGGCCTAAAAACTAAGAGCACGGCCTCCGGAGTCAGACAGAGCGGTGAAATCGGATCTCGGTTCCCTCCCTCACTGGGTCATGTGTCCTTGGACAAATCGCTGAACCTTCCTGGACCTCATTTCCTCAGATGGGGTAGTAGTTTCCACTACAAAGCATGGCCGTAAGGACTCAGTTACTTAAGACCCGAAGAATGCTGAGAACATTACCTTGTACACAGTAAGTAGATCCAAAAATGTTCTTCATTACTATTATCTTTTAATATTATTATTGTCATCTGCAGCATTTTCTGCACTTTAGGGCAAAGTTACTCCAATTCTACCTGCTCAGATGAATTCAAATACTTGTTTGGAGGACAAGGCACTGAAGTGTCCTGATCACTGAGCAGTTCGCCCACTGAATCTTAGCCCTCTCTGTCCACATTTCTCCGGCACCAGGGAGAGCCAAAGGCGCCCTCCTTATTACATCCTTCTCACCGCTGCAATGCCAAACACAAAGTCTGAATTTTACAATGCTAACGTTACACCTCGGCTTCAGCGTGGGCCCGTGAACGAGACACGCACATGCCCCTGCGCGGGACAGGGGGCTGACCTGATGTAAGGCAGAGCAGGGTCGACGTGGTGGAGTGTGATGGCGGTGATGTACGAGAAGATGAAGGTGGCCGCCGTCCAGATCACAAGGGCCGAGGGGAGGAAGCTGAGGCCTTGCTGAAACCACCACATCTCAAACAGGTCTTCTGAAGCAGAGAAAAAACAAATCAGACACGATCATTCATGAGCATTTCATCTCTTCCACTTTAGCCACCCGCTGCCCCAACCTTGGACGTAGCCCCCCGAGCTGCCCCCCTCTGAGACCGCCCTGCACACACCCCTGAACACCGGATCCTCTTCGGCTTCTCAGGAATGAAACCACGAGCCCCCTACTCGCCACATCCAGAAACCTCTCTCCCATCCTCCCACACGAAATCGAGTACCAAGTGCTGTCCATTCCTCCTAAATGTCCTCAAAATCCTCCTCTTCTCTCCATCTTCGTGGCCGCCACTTCTTGGCCAGCTCATTATCATCGCCTACTAAACGGTCCCCCTCTAGACTGGACCACAGCCAATCTAGACGGCGCCTCAAACCAGGGTGATCCTTCTAGTTCTAAAACACCAATCTGACCACCTTCTTCTCCCAAGAGGAATCTTTCAGTGCTTCCCCTGTCTCCTTTTAAAGGTTCTTTCCTCCTTAACATGGTCTAGAAGGTCCCTGCATTGTCTGATCTCGACTTTCTATATTCCTCTCTGGTCACTCTGTCTCTGCTCCCAATTCCTTGCTCATCATCATCATCACAAAAGCAGACTTACCCTGTGTCAGCAATGGTACTGAGCACTTTAAATACATTTACTCCTCACAGCAGAATTATAGAGGTTAAGAGAACTGCCCAAGGTCATGGGGAAGTGGAGACAAGGCTCAAACCCACGCCGTTCCGTTCCACCACCACCTGCCAGGCTGTACGGCCCCAGCAGACTGCTTCCCGATCTCCAAACGCGCCGCGCTCCCGCGCGCACCTTCACCCGCACTGTGCTGCCTGGGCCAGCAGACTCCGGTGCTGCCCACCCCCCACCACGGCCACCAGGGGACTCCTGCACATTTTCAAGTCTCAGCTCTTCACCTTCAGCCGAGGGTCCCCACTCTGTCTCCATGAGCAGCCTTTCCTTCCCCCCAGGACGCTCCCACACTTGGCTGTTGCTTGCTTGTTTTGGTTTCATCTTCCTCACTGCACTTGAAGTTCTGTGAGAGCAGGAACCAACTGTTCTGTTCACCGTCACAGTCCCAGTTCCTCCGTGAAAGGGGAGAAGAGAGGGCCTAAACACACACGGGCCACACCTCGCCGCTTTCTCCCTCGAGTTCGGGACTGAGGATGTCGGGAGGCAATAATGGGTCAATACTGCGGATTAGAACACACAACTGTCTCTTCGTGCACGCCATTTTCTAAAGTAAATATAGAACCACCTTCAAATTGTAAGAAATTACTCGTAGGCATGGGAAAATAATTTCACGTGTGGACGAGTATCTTCTCACAGTTTAACGGACTGGAATCGAGTATTTCCCAGGAACTTTGTAAAGACTTACAAAGCTTATCTCCACCCATCCGCCAGTGCGTTCGGCTCCCTCCTCTCCGACTGACTTTCCAAATAATGAAACCTCAGCCATTTCTGACTCGTACCTGCCATTTACCCCATCAGCTGACTTGTTGCTAAACATGTATATTCAAATCTTGCCAAGGTAGTTTCTTTTCCTTTGTCACCATTATGGGCTTGATTTGAATAATTCCATGACGAATGACCATAACCTCCTTCCTATTCTATTTCTCTGGTCAGGCCTTCACAGTCCACCGATTTTCTCATCTCCTCAGTTCATCGCGACAATTCCCAGATTCATTCCTAGAGTGCTTTCCCCAGCGTAGGTTTCGGGGACAATAATTCTCAATTTCCATACATTTTGAAGTACAGTACTTCCACAATCTTTGTCTCCTTTCATGTCTTTAAACGTTATATGAATTTGTTTCTGATCATTCGAGCCTGAAATCCCCAGGACTCTCGCGCCCCATGCGCTGGTTCTGCTGAGCCTTGCCCGTGACTTTGATGGTGTCTGGTGCTGAGCTCAGCTGAGAGGACCCTACAAGGCTGTGATAAGGGCGATGAGTCCAGGGAGGGTCTGTATTTATTTTTGCTAGGTACTCTGGCACACTGCCAGTCTGGGCCAACTTTAATTTCTTGGCTTCCAGGTTTTTTAGCCCATGTCAATTTGAATCCTGGGTCTGAGGGCAGGTGGGCCCTGTGGTCTTGATCCAGCAGGGAGTCGGACTTGAAAGGGCAGGACCAACAGGAAGGTCACGACCAACAGGAAGGTCACCAGGGCGGGCAGCCCTGGGTACCTCGCAGCAGGCAGAACTGGGAGGACGAGTATTGGGGCGTGGCACCTCACCCTCGGGGTGACTGTTCCTCCCCTTGCACATCACTGGTCACATGGCAGACCCCTTAAAGGAACAAGGGGGCTGGGGAGAAGCTTCAAGGGACTCCCATACAAGCCCCTGAATGACCAGTTCCTTAAGCATTAAGTCCTCACGACAGTGAGTTTCTGGCCTGCATCAAATAATCGCAGGAACAAAGCCTCGGGCCTGCTGACCACAGAGACAGAGTTTTCGTCACACCAGCCCCCACAACCAGGCTTCTGAAGCAGCGGGACCAGGAGGAGCACCGCCGTGGCTGACATCAGGACAAGCCACATTGATGAAAGATCCCCTGCCCTGGTGCTGACCAACCAGTGGAGACCAGGACCCTGAGACACAGCTGGAAAGCTGGTGAATATTCTATTGAGATCCTCCAGAGACTTCCTGATAAAAGCCCTTAATAAAAAGGGCTTTTAAGACGAAGGACCCAGCACACGCCCAGAGGGCCTGGGCACGTGTCTGGGGGAAAGGGCGGGTGAGGAAAGGTGCCTCCAGGAACTCTGTACTCCCCCCCCAGGCCCAGCACATGTTCCTTCTTCTGGGCCCCAAGGTTCCTTTTTTTGCTTGTTCCTCCATAACTTGTTTCCTGAGTCCGTGCAGCCCAGCTGGCTCACTTTTTCCAGGGCTCCCTACTTCCACCCTGAAACTTTCTAAATACACTTTCCCTTGTACTTGAGTTCCTGGGCTCTGAATTCTTCTCTAGGCTGAATTCAAGGACCGAGGTCTGACATCTCATGTCATTAACAGTTTCTGTTCTCAGGTGGTACCTTTATTCCCCTACCTGGAGCTATGGCAGAAATGAATAAATTTCTCTGTGATCTTCCTTTGCCGAGATGGAGATGTTTTTTCCTAGTCTACCTTTCACTGATTTTGTATAGATTTTTTTTTTTGAGGGTTCTGGATAATGTTGCGGGAAGGGGCTTGTGCAAGGCCATGAGTTGTATTAAGTTCAGGTAGGAATATTTACATTTTACTTGTTACGAAAAAGTCACTCCCTGAAACACCCTAATTTACGCAAACTCCCCCAAGAGTGCTGCCTCTACAAACTGTCCACCTGGGAGGTCCGAGGCGGACGGTCCTCTCTCTCTACCCTGGGTGGGGAGCAGGCGGAGCCCGTCACCTGTCCCCCCCCCGGGGCTTCATTTCTGCCACCAGCCAAATGCCCCCAAAGGCGACACACCGCTCCTCGACTACTCCGGTCTCAGCTCTCTGACCTTCTGACCCCTGGGGGTTTCCCTTTCTTTCCTGCAGGACCTGCTATGCATTCCAAAGGCTAGCATAACTTATCC
Source organism: Phyllostomus hastatus (assembly GCF_019186645.2). Lineage (NCBI taxonomy): Eukaryota > Metazoa > Chordata > Mammalia > Chiroptera > Phyllostomidae > Phyllostomus > Phyllostomus hastatus. The sequence goes on along the minus strand of NW_025334018.1, from coordinate 15,224,855 downwards.
AGCATTTAGGTGTTTTGGCAAAAGGGATTTTTCAAAACACTTTGTCCACCCCATGGCTAGAAACATAAACTCTTCCTCATTTAATCTTTCTTGCATGTCCAAATCCTTCCTGGTCTTCAGAATGGAGCTCAAATAGCATCTTCCACCCACACCTCCCCTAATCCCTTTGCCTCTGGAAATAATCGCCATTGCACAAGAGGACACGGGACCTGCACATTCTCACAGCTCACTGTCCTCCACAGGATGCAGATGGGGAGGGCGTCTTAAGTGGGTGCAATTCTTAATGGGGACCCCACTTCTCTACCTAAGCGTAGCAGAGGGCCTCGCTCAACCAATATTTTTTGAATGAACAAACTGCCAGAACCAAATCCTCTTAAACCCCCAAAAGGTTTTTGATTTTTCCGTTTTAGTAAACAGTATTATCATTTTTCCAGGTTACCCAGATTCTAAGACCTCCTTGTAACCGCAGGTTCTCTCTTCCAAAGCCCCCACAGCTGCCACTAAGTGGTGGCGATTCTACCCCCAGTCACCTGCAACCCTTCTTCCCCCCAGTTCCCAGCGTGGCCAGCCGAGTCAGAGTCTTCGTCCTCTCGGCTTAACTGCCTTCCTCCTTCCCCTCCATCCGTTCCACGTGCACTGCCAAGTGAACCTCCCTGCAACATCCCTCTGCTCAAAAGCTTGTTTTTATAAAATTGTATGAACTTGGGCAAGTTTCATTAAACTGCTTGTCTGAATGAGTTTCTCCTTTGAAAAATGGGCATAATATTATTGGCAAAGGCTGCACTGTCTGATGCAGTAGATACTGGCTGCATGTGGCTATTTAAATTAAAATTTCAAATGACTAAAATAAAATTTAAAATTTCAGTAGTCAAAAGACACACGTGCCTAGTGGTTATCATACAGGACAGTGAAGATAGAGTACATTTCCCTTCTCAGGGAAAAGTTCTACTGGGCTGTGCTAGACAGTCATTGCTGAAACTGCACTGATATAGCACAAATAAAGCACTGAACACACTGCTGACATAAATGTTAGCTCTTAGCATTAACTGTGAAGTGTCCTAAAATGATACTCACTTCATGGGGTTTACTGAAGAACTAAATGACATAATGTACGCAATAGGTGATAGGGATAACATAGTATCACAGGTGGTCAATGGATGTTTGTTCCTCTTTTAGAATGCAAAAGATGAAATACCTGTTTCAGTATCAGCCTTCAAATCTGCCCAAACCTGCCCCTTTGTATATCCTGAAATCCACATACAAAGCAAATCAGAGGTTGTTTCAACTCACATGCTTTTAAAAAGGTACAATTCCAAGTCAAGGCACCAATGCTGTTCATGGGCAGAACACTATGCTATAGCATTATTAATAGATTGTATTTCCTATAGAGTGGCTATTAGTGTGTTTTATAATGATGTTGTACCATCTAGAATTAACTATTTTAAGTCTAGAATATCAATTCTCTAATCCTTTCTCATATTAGACACCTTTCATTAACTTCAAAAAAGATAAAAGAAAAAAACTACTGAGTTTCCCCTATAGAAGGAAAAACAAAAACTCAGAGAGAATAATAGCTCATTATCAAGCAAGATAAAGCACTATTCTTTGTGATCCAACTGAAAGAACATAGCTGTGAGATCAGATTTATGTAAGTGCAAATCCTAGCTTTATCATGTCCCAGCTGTGTGATTTCAGGCAAGTTGCTTAGCTTCTGCAAGTTATAATATTCTGATTTGTAAAGTAGCCATCTCAAAGTTGTTCCTTAGAGTAGAACCAAGGAAATGTAAATATAATGACAGCTGACATCAGTTTTGCACAACCATAACTAGCCACAGGAGTGGGGAAAAACATTTAATTCTTGGTATACATGGGTCATCCTGAGTTCCTATCTCCTTAGGTTTGGGGGTTCTAGTTGTTCCAATGGACAATTCAGATGAGAAGCGGGCTTGAAATGGTCGCCCAGTTTGCTAATGACACCTGAGCAATTCACGTGCACGGATTAGGTGAGTAAGAGAAGTATTGCCCTTGCATTTTCACACTAGAAAGCTGGAAGCAAGGCTGGCAAACAGCCAACCAAGCAAAATAAGAAGTTTAATGGTTAATAATGTAAGAAACCTTTAAAAATCCTTGAAAAGATTCAGGAATAACCTTCCCACAGCACCACAAATGTTCCACAAAATGTTCTGGCATCTCTCACCTACGTCCTCTGCTTTGACGGTCCATGAATCAGAATTGCACTTACAATTTTTTAATTCCGTAAATATTTAAATGCCACTGGTAATAAGATGGACTCCTTATGCGGTCTCCTCTAAGTGGTGGCTGCTAAAAAATGATAAGAGAAAACTCGGGATATTCCAAGCAAAGAAAGCAAGCCCCACGCTTCCTGTAGAGAAGGCTCGACGCGCAGAGCAGAAAACGGTTCTGTTTCTAAACTCTAACTTGGCCTTCTGACAAATTAAATTTTCTTATAATGCCTAAATCCCAGAGTCTAGAAGATTAAGCAAAATTTTTTTTATAAGTTGGATCAAATATTACAGGGAGCTACGGGAGAATCTGATGATGCACTGCAAGTTACAGAACTGCGTTTGGGAGCTGATTAATAGGTTAATATCTGGAAGATCTGGAAAAAATCCTATCTGTGTTTTTCACATGCCTCTTACAGTACAGCCCTGTTGTGCATACACAGGACTTGCCTTTACCTTTCGGTGTTGGGTTCACCCCTCCACCGGCCCCGCGACAGAATTGCGCTCAGTAGACTTGAACTTGGCGTAAACACACACGGCCGCCGCAGATCTCCATCTCAAACCTTCCCCGCACCTCCCCGCCGAGGAATCTGAGCCCAGAGTGACAACTGGAACGCGTCCTCAACCTCAGTTTTTGTGGGACAGGGGCAAATGTTCTCTGTAACCACTTAAAACAAACAAAACCAGGAGATTGCATATTTAGATCGCTGCCTTTTTCCGGAGGCGCGAAACACTTGGACCAACACCAGGGCTCGGCTTCGCCCGGGGGCCAGATAAAGATGCGGGAGGAGGAGCCTGGCAGGGCTTGGGCAGCGGGGGTGGGGGAGGGGGCCAGACACCAAGAACCCGGACGGGGAGGTGAGCGGCAGAGACCGCCGCCCAGCCTGCAAGCACCCCCGACCCCCGGCAACCCTGGAGCCCTCCCGCGGCCACCACCGGGTCCCTCTCCCGCGCCTCTCACAGTGTTGTCTCTGGAAGCAGCAGAACTGCCACATGACTCGCACGCCCGCCCCAGGGGTGGGGGTCTCCAGGATGCGCCCATGTCCCCGGCCTGCCGGACACTCCCGACCCTCTGACACACACCCCACGAGAGGGCTGGGGACGCTCCTCATCCCCCTTTCGGCCTACCTTGGGGGGATGAGCCCGCCGGGGCTGACCGCTGGGGCCCGGAGCCTGCGGGCTGGACGGAGACGGGGCGGGGCCCGGGGCGCGCACAGGAGCAGGGAGGGCGGCCCCGGGCGCGCTCACCGCGGTCGTGAGCGCGCCCGCGCCGCCGATCGCTCCGACCCTGTGTTCCTTTACGGCCGTCGCGAAAGTGTCGTGAACGCGCTGCCGCCCATCAGAGTCACTCAGGCGGCTGGAGGCGGAGGTCTTAATTCAAGTGCTGTGGTTATCCGGGTGTGCGGGTAAGGCTGCGAGGTTCGGTCTTGGGAAGAGGGTCGGGGTGTGCGTGTGTTGGGGGACACGACTCTCAGGGGGTTGTGCAGAGAGCGCTGCGTACTGCGGGGTGGGGCGTCGGCATATAGCTGTGTATGGACTCGCGCGAGGCGGACGCCGTCCTTCCTCCCGCTGGGTGGCCTCGCGCGCGGTGTTGTGCGGAGCGCGAGGGGCCGAGCGCCCCTCCGGCCCGGGGGGGAGACCTTGGGGTGGCCAGGTGCCAGCGCGGGAGCCCGGAGGTTGCTGCGGGAGTCGGAGCGGGCAGAGCCTCGGCGGGCCAGGCTTGGGCGGACCGAGGGCCGGGGGCGCTGCCCGCGCGGAACAGACCTTGCCTGGCAGGTCCACACCATCCTGTGCCGGGGTGGCCTTCCCTTTGGAATGCGGTGCTGGTGTTTCGTGGTTGGGCCACGCGTCTCGGTCAGCAACTTCTCTCGAAATGTCAGTGTGTATTGACAAGCTCGGAGCTCGCGAGCTAGAGTTTATTTGAGCACTGTTCTTGGAAGGCGAAGGGGCTGGAGGGTGGCAGGCGTTTGCCGGTGTTCCGGGAGCGCTGGATGAATGGGATCTGTACATTTAGCCACGTTTGACTTGTTTTCTCCGATTCGGTGCTTGCCGTTTTTGTGTCATTTTTACTTTTTCGTGTCATTGAAATCTCTTAGTTCATTAGTGAATCCGTATTAAGATAGTAAGCAGGTTTAGAGTTATATCAAATATTAGTGCCTTGTCTTGTGTGTGGACAAAGATATTCAGCTCCTACTCTAGGACTAGGAGGGATGTGTCCCGTGTGTGTGTTGGATTGGCTGACCACACGAGTCAGACCGTGGCGAGGGCTTTTCGAGCATTACTACTGGAGAACCGTTGACGTTCGCGTAAAATTCCAGAGAGTGAGACTCTAAAGGCATTTTGCTGCGTATTTGTTCTGTGCTAATAAAAATTAGTCAAAGCCCCTTAATGCAACTTGTCTTTACACTCCTTCCACTTAAGAGATAAGTCAGATAAATCTGCCTCTTGTATTAACCTGTTCCAACAGAGGAGTCTTTATTTGTTGTCCAGTTAATAAATTATTGGATATTTACAACCATGGTTTTACACATTTATGCTCCTTTCCCACACCCAGTCTCTCAAAGTTTCCATTAAAAGCACTAGGAAGTTTTTGATATAGAACTCTGAACTTTTTTTTATAACTCCAATTACATTTTATTGCATTGTCGATTTCTTTTCTAAGCAACAGTAGTTCTTGAAGCTGGTTCAAAGTGCCAGCAATGTTCCTTTCGCGGGTCACGCTGGGCTACCTTTTTTTTTTTTAAGGGAATAGGAAAATAATCTACAGAATGCTAGGCTATTTGCTTTTGCTTTTTTTACTGGAGGAAGTTGTTTTCCTATTTCTAAGGAACGCGAGATTTCACTTTGGCAAAACAGTAGATCTAAATTGTTTTACACAGTACTGTTTTTGCTTCCAAGTCTCCTGAAAAGGCTTTTGTTTCTGCTGGCTTGTTTGTGTATCACTTGTTAAATAATGCTGAATGTAATCCTGTGATCCTACTGGTTTTCTTTCTTTTTGTTTTACTTTGCTTTCTGTAATGCACTGGGCCCAGCAAATAGTGTAGAGCATTAGTGTTTTCCTTTTGCAGTGCCGGGAAGGTTGCGGAGAGCTGTGTGGTCACCAGTGTCTTTCTTTGGAAGCATTGCAAATATACTGCTGAATCAGTGCAGCTCAAAACTTGGCACACCCAGGCACGGGGAGCTGGGGATTCTGGAATCTCCCACTACAGGTTGGAGATTGTGTAAGCTCACTGGTGTTTTGCTGAGTGGTGGAGATTCCTTTTCCAGTGTGATACGTGTCAGACGCTCCCCAGTTCTGAACACAGGAGGGATGTAGGCTGCATGCCATTAGCCTCAGTCGCTGTAAGGGCAGATGTTTTGCGTCACTGACTTAAGGTCCACAAATTGTGTGTAACTTCAGTGAAGGTATTCATGAAATAGCTCTGATTATATTGTTGTGCCTTTTGTTGGACTTTTCACATAAGAGTCTTCATGCCTGCATGGAGAAATATTTTCGTCCGGCCCCATGGGCCCCCCTCGTCTGGATCCCACAGTGGCGTGTTATAACTTAGGTGTTTACAAGACACCCCCCAACCCCCTTGGAGCTTCTTCTGGGCATGGATGGCACGGTTTAGTCTTTCTGTTTCCTCAGGGTCTGGAACTACTAAGTGATCATTAAATACTAGATGAATCACGTTGTTCATTGTCTCCACAAATAAGAACTAATTACCTACTTAGTGTTAGGTGTGCTGTGAGATTCTGGGTAAAGAATGTGAAGACAGGCATTGCCCCTGCACTCACGTCCCTTACAGAATAGGGGGGGGAAGACCAAAAGACCACCGCTGCCACCACCACCAGTAGGAAACAGCAACCAGAACAAGTTTAAAGCGTGTTTAGTGCTGTGGAAGCAGAGTTGAACTATAGCCAGGTTATATTATAACAGGAGGGGCACTTGCTGATAACAAGTGGAAAGGTTATAATAGCTGTAGGACTGTGATCAGTAATAATTGGAAATGAAATCCCAGGTGATAGGAGTTTTTTCCTTTAGTGCATTTGCTTTTCCTGTTGACAATTTGTGAAAACATATCCTCAGTTAACAAATAGGCAGTACTACAAAACTGTAGATTTGTTTATAAGCTCGTTGACGGCTTCCCGTACATCAGAATGGAAACGCCTTGTTGTGGTCCGTCCGCCGCTGCATTGGCCTGCTTCCATCTTTATTTCATTCCGCTCTCCCACCTTGCTGACCGCTCTCCAGCCCTGCTGATCCCTGCGGCCCCTGGACAAGATAAGCGTTTTCTTGCCTCAGGGCCTGTTCCCGTTTCAGGGATGGTTTCTCCCACCCTTGGAATGGCTAGCTCCTTTCCTCCCTCAGAATTTGGTGTTAGTGCTGCCTCTTCCCGTACTTCAGCCACCTTCGACTGTTTTCTGGCTCCACACTTTGTTTTCCTTGCAGCACCCCTCACAGTGTGTAATGCTGTTTGCTGGTTTACCTTGAGTTATTTTCCCGTTGGTCGTAGGAGCTGGGACTGTGTCTCTCTAGTTTACTGCACTCACATGCTGGCTGAGTGCATGTGGAACTTGGAATCCATTTTCTCTTGAAAACATGACTGGTGGCGAGGTTTCTAGGCTTGCCAGCAATAGTTTTACTTTATTTTTTTTTAAGTTCCTTATCGTGTGACAAAAAAATGACATTTTGCTCCTCATCCTCTTGGGCATAGGCCTGGCTTAGATAAAAATCCTAAATGGCTAAAGTAATTTTTTTTGCAATAGTTGTACCTCTTTTCCATATTTCCAGGTCACATCCTTGTGTGCTTTCTTTCCAGGTAGTCCGATCTTCCTCTTGTCACCTGCCCCGTGCCCCGCTCTCTTGAAATATACATGCTTTTCCTGTGCTAAAATCCGGGAGCTCCTGTTTTTTCCTAAGATGATTTTCATGTCAGTAGCCTGTGGGTTTCGGGTGTAATGGGAGGAAGGAAGAGTGGAGATGCACTGGTGGCTCTCCCACTCTCCATCTGTGTTGAGAGCAAAGTGTATCAGGGGCTACATGTATCTGAACGTACATTTGCAATCTTGTTGCTAATAGCTTCACAGAGACAATCTTGCCAGATTGAAATGTTCAAACACTTACTGGCTTTTTTCCCATGTGTGAATTATATAGTGGCTAGATCTAGAAAGTTTTGTCAAAATGTAGATTTTCTCCAAAAGAGAAATAGGTTAAAAAAAAATCTAGGTCAGCGGGGAAAACACTCAGAAGGAAAGTATCAGTTTATCGTACAGTCTTGCCAAATGCTCAAACTTAAAACCATTAGGATCAGTTGCTGGTAGCGGTTAGTGCCAAAAGCAAGCTAGCACCGTCAATATGTCACCTTAAAAACAGAAAATAAGGGAACGGAGTACTATTATAGTCATAAAATATTAATTAGGTTGGCTCAACTTTTTATTCCTTCTTTAAGTGGAATTCTATAAGAGCTGATTGATTATAGTTTATCAAATATGAAAACGCATTATTCAGTTTGAATAGAAAATCTGGCTTACCACAAAGCTGCGCATTGTGTTGGTTATCAGCCTGTCCTTTGATCTGAAATGATCTGGGTTTGTAACCGGTTGTTTGACATTACGTAAACATTGCTCAATGACAGTTTTAATCAATTGGTTTGTGACGCATGTTGACTTAAACGTCCAAACTTATAGAGGAGTTTGATGAATTTATTTGAGCCAAACTGATGACAGTTGCAGGAGGCAAAATCTCAGTGGCTTGAGACAATGTTCCAGAGAAGGGCAGTTTTGCAGCTTCTTTTATAATCAGAATCAAAGGAGGAGAAGTCAGGGGGTGCTGTATGAAATTCATTGGTGGTAGATTTGGGAGGCGGGAGAAAGCAAAGCTGGGAAACCGCTGAGATTGGATAAAGAGTGAAACACAGAGATGCATACTTCTTTTACATTGGTGGGTGCAGGATGGTTAGCAATGAACATTCACAGCACGTGGAGATGGTGTTGGGGGAACAGTGTATCGAGGGGTTCTGTGGTCTGTGCTCTGGTCTGATGGGTGTGCCCTGAAGGGTCTGGGAAAGGAGACATTACAAGGCTATGTTATCTCAGATGCAGAAAGACAGTGCTACTTAAAGATCGACTGTATCGAGGAAACACCAGGCCCGCCATTCCTTGGGGATTTTTGTGTTCAGACCGTCCTGTGTGGTTACCTTTGGTCTCCAGGTCTGTCCGGCCGCCGCGCAGCCCTCCCCTGAACCGGTCGGGTTCAGTGTGCGACCGCTTTCTCACGCACACAGTTATTGAGTGACATGATTGCTGGTGGGCGATTTGGAGTGCCACTTTAGATCTTCTGTGACATTGAAATTTTGGAATTTGTTGACTTACAGCGACAGAGGCAAGAAGTCCTGGGCACGTTTTGATACTAGACCCACTGTCGAGACGCCCTGGACCCTGTGTCGCCCTCAGGACCCCCGTAGTGCGGTCTCTCGAGGGCTCTGCAGCAGTCAGGGTGGCTCCGTGTCCAATGCCAGAAGGTCAGAGTGCACCGCTCTTGGTTTGACGCCACCTCCCTTTTAGTTCTATTAAGATTCTTTCTTTTTTAAGAAAAATCCTCGTATGGCTTCTCGGCCCCCCTGCTCACTCACCGTGAGTTTCCCAGAAAGTTCTTCGTTTCCTTTTCTCTTCATACTTAATCCCTTTGAGAACTTTTCTGTTTTATTGTCTTTAACTACACTTTAGCTTCTAAGGGGATAGCTTGAAATTTTCATTTCAGACCCGTATGTCGGTGCTTTGATTTTGTCTGAAACATCTGTATACTTAAAAGCTGCGTGTATATTTTTCCTACCCTTTTCCCCAGATCGTCCCTCCTCGCCACTCTGCCACCAAAAGCCAAAATAAACAACTGATGGTTCTCTCCAACCCCCTCCTTTTTACAGCAGGACCGGTAGTCTCTGTTGGTTACTTTTCTCCTCTACACCTCCACCCTCCTATCTTTCTTTTAGAAAACAGTTACTTAAAGATTTTTAAAAGATTTTATTCATTTATTTTTAGAGAGAGGAGAAGGAAGGGAGAGGGGGGAGAGAAACATCAATGTGTGGTCGCCTCTCATGCGCCCCCTACTGGGGACCTGGCCTACAGCCCAGGTGTGTGCCCTAGACTGGGAATGGAACTGGTGGCCCTTTGATTTGAGTGGTTGATTCACTCAACCACTGAGCCACACCAGCCAGGGCAAAATTACGTAAAGATCTGACTCTCATTTCCATTTTCACCGCCCTACCCTAGGCCCTCACCACTTCAAAACTGTAAGGTCCCCATACTAATTTTTAAATGTTCTCACTGCTTTCTTTAGTCTGATGACTATGTATCTACCCTATTGATCTTGAAAATAGACTTGTCATTATTTTCTTACATTGCTTAATAACGTAACTGTGTCATCTCTAATCTCGCCTGAGTCACGTGCGTGCCCTTCAAGGGCTAAACTCAAAGTCCTCCGTGAACAGCCAGCACTTCTGCACTCAGACTTTTATCTCGTTTCTCCGGTTCCTCGGGCCGCTCTGCTAACACCCGTCCGGCCCTCCGAAAGCGCATTGTGTTCCTTGCTGTTCACCCCCACCTGGAGTGGCGGATGCAGAATATTCCTTTCCACTTGCAAGAAGTTTTATCTTCTCATCTGGCTTAAAGAGAAAGCCCGTGTTTGTCTGAACCTCACTTACTACCTGTACGAGCTTCTGCAAGTTCATTAGACTGTCTGGGCCTTAGTTTCATTTTCTGTAAAATTAGGGATCTTTAATAGTCCTTACTTTCTAGGGCTGTTGTGAGGATTAAATAAATTAACATAGAAAACATGCTTAAAGTTTTTAATACACAGTAAGTGCTCAATAAATGCTAACTATCAGCATTAAACTAAAATCTAGTGTAAGACCCATGGTATTCAAGTCGTCCCTCTGATGTTAATACTAATTTGCCAGCTTTGCGTGCATGTGAAGTGATTAGATCTTTTCTGAGACTTCCTCCAGTGTACTGCTGATAGCAGTGAGGCGGAAAAAGGAGCATGCGCTTTGAAGTCAGGCAAACTGTAAGGGAACAGGAAGCACATTGCTATTAAAATGCCTTGGTATTTTCCACTTAAAGGTGAGGTCACATGACTTCACTGGGCTCGCACCATCAGGAAGAAGTAGAACTGAAAACAGGCCCCTGGTGTTCTGATTCCGGTTTGATATGTATGACTCTATTACCAGTTTAACTTTTTAAAGAAATTTACTGGCCTTGTTGTAAGTGATGGCTGACCGACTTTTTTTCCCCGCTCAGGTAAATAGCCACGAAAAGCTGTAAAAGAGGATAAAGTCCCCTCTCCAAATAAAAGAAAGCCGAAGTCCATGAGTGGGCATCGGTCAGCGAGGAAACGATGCGGAGACTCGCACCTCGAGTCCCCCGGGGGCTTCGGGCATATGAGTACTCCCGGGTGTATCCTGAGCAAATTGTTCCAGTTAACGACACCACCGTTGTCGAGACACCAGCTAAAGCGGCTGGAAGAGCACAGATACCAGAGCGCTGGACGGTCCCTGCTTGAGCCCTTAATGCAGCGGTACTGGGAGTGGCTCGTGGGCAGGGTTCCCTCCTGGATCGCCCCAAACCTCATCACCATCGTCGGCCTGTCGGTGAACATCTGCACGACTGTTCTCTTAGTCTTCTACTGCCCCACGGCCACAGAGCAGGTAAGAGGGCCTCCTGCCCGACAAGAGCGGTTGCTACGCACCAGACACACTGTCAGTGGGGTTTCTAGGTCATGGCGGCGAAAGGGAAGATAATCTGACAGCCGTCTGTCGACTGTTTGGAAATGTCCTATCTCACATACTGGTGGTAAAGCTCGCCAGTACCGCCTACCTCCGTACACCATGCTTAAGTAAAGGGTGGACCCTGACTCTGGTAAGTGTATTACTGTGAGCAGGGATTAACGTATAAAGTGTTCCTTTTAAAATGAGTAAATCTCAGTTCTTTATGAAAGAGTTTTATTTCATTTCTCTTTCAATGGCTGAATCAAGTTTTTGCAAAGGTTAAAATAATCAGAGAATAAAGTCAGGTAGTGAGGTGGCTGGCTGTAGATTAGTCTTATCAAAAGTGCTGCCCTGGCCCTGGCTGGCGTAGCTCAGTGGATTGAGCGTGCTACCAAAGTGTCGCAGGTTCGATTCCCAGTCAGGGCACATGCCTGGGTTGCAGGCCATGGCCCCCAGCAACCGCACATTGGTGTTTCTCTCTCTCTTTCTCCCTCCCTTTCTTCTCTAAAAATAAATAAATAAATTTTTTTAAAAAAGCGCTGTCCTCTCTGTTCAGAAACCAGAAAGGTTAACGTTCATGCTCCCTGTCACTACCAGAACCAAGAAGTAGAGACAAGGATTGAATCTTTATGGGCATTTTACTTGGATGCCAGCGATCTGAGAAGACGGTGGGTTATGTACTCTCAAAAACCGTCTTAACATCTCACCTCAAGCCAGCTTTTTTATAGGGAGAAGGAAAGGGTAGGTAGGGGATTTGCGGGGGGAAGGTTAATCCGATAAAGAGTAGCAGTCCACTGATTTTCCTAGTATTTCTCTACCTGCCGATCAACAGTTTCCATCTGCATCGCTGACAGCATTCCCTCCCTGGAACACAGTGGCTCAGACACCATCCCAGTCCGTGGCTTGCGGGCCTCTGGGGCATGGAGGTTGGATTGCTTGTCGGCCTCCTGGACCCACGCAGGGCGCACATTCTAATTCTCGGAATGACGGCTTTCTGTGTGCATTGATCGCTGAAGCCTGTCAACTATAACCACAGCCCAGACGTCTGACTCTTGAGTTCCCCTACCTGTTGAGGCTCAGCAGCCCTCTAAGGAGGGTTGAATATCCCTTTTCTCTTCCTGTAAACATGTGGCCGATAGACCCCAGGTGTATCTCTGTTACTGTGACGGGGCAAAGGGGACCAGAAAAAGTCACTGCAGCGTATTTCCTGCCGTGGCCACCATTAAAGAAGGGAAGCAAGGAGTTGAACTGCTCGCAAAGACCCTCCCTGTGCCTCTCAAATGCAACTCTCTGCCGCCATTTCCTCTTTTACCCTCTGAACTCCTCGCTTGAAACGGAAACGGAAACTAGAACCCGTTGTCACAATGGGCAAGTTGATGTGTTTTCTCTGGTTTGAAAATCACCTCGTCCAAAAGTGAACTGAAGGAGATGAAACAATCAAACATTTGTTGTTCCCATAACTAACCAGAATGACTCATCACGGGTAATCCAAAAGGTAGAAGGTCACCCTCAACTAAAGGTGTCAGAAGTGACTCTGAGCCATGTGTCACGTGATGGCCACTCCATTCCTTGTCTTGTTTGAAGCTCGAAGTGACAGTTTCTTTGAGAAGTCTTTTCATGCGATTTGCCCTTTGAGATACAGTTGTTGTCATCCATCCCTCTCTGTTTTCATCATCCGTAGCTGATTTTTTTATTCTCGACGGTCACTCCCCCTCATCCTTGAATAACTTCCTTTTCATTCCTCCTTCCCTACAGACTCAGTCCATACAGATTGTGCGAACGTATTTCTGGTTCTTCCTCATTTTCTGAACTGTCTTACATCACATCAGTCAGGACACTTAAAAAACAAAAACCAGTATGACTGTTTACATGTGGTTGGGAAGGTTTCCCGGGCCAGGATGGGTAGGGGGCCTGGGTGTGGCGGGCTCGGCGGGGGCAGGGCAGCAGCCTGTTCCGGGAACCAGCGTGTCTGGGGCACAGGGCAGCTTCCGTGAGGCCGTCGGGGGATTCTCCGGGAGCTGTCTCTGTTCTGGCCCAGACCTTTCTGGTTTAGCTGGCAGGTCCTGCAGCGGCCAGCCTGTGGTCATGTCATGGGCTATCTCCTTCACAAATGTGTCCTTGGATTCTTTACCATCTGTCCTTTGAGCTGTTCTTACAAGACGCTTACTTGAGAACCTAACAGCTACTTCCAGAGCAATTTGGACTGGATTTTCCACGTCCTTAGATGTACAGAAGAGCAACAGGGGAGCTGGTTGATTCCAGTAAGCGCCCCCCAATAGTCCTGAGCGAGTTCCGGGATGGTGATCAGGGAGTGAGAGTGGGTTAAGGGGTTGCTCAGCCTCTAACTGAACGCCCCAAGTGTGCCAGGCGCCATGCTCCCGAAAATACTTTTCCTCAGCCTCTGTTCTTAAGTGCTTTGGAACTATTGGAGTAACCCTAGAATTAGTCAGATCTTTGGGGAAATTTCCAGAATAGGAACTGCTCTAATCACAGAAAGCTTTTCAGAATTGCTGCCGGGAGAAATCAGGGTAGACTGTGACTGAGCCCCTGTTCTGCGCTCTGCAAGGGAAGGTCCCGTCCCACAGAGCCCGCGCCTGGGCGCCTTGACGGCCGCAGGGCAGCACTGCTGTTCGGCTCCGTTCGGAACACGTTAAACCAGGTCATGGCTGTTCTCCACGATAGGCTCTTGTTATCTCTGCAGTGTTCCTTGACTCACAGCTTATTTATCCTTTTAAATCTTATTTTGGAGTACTATGAGGATTAAATGGGAGTATGCATTCAGAGTGCCTAGTACCTAATGCCCAGTAAGTGGTAGGTAGTTATTCATTGGTCAAAAATATTGAGCATATAACCTATTCTTCCACAACCCCTCCCGTTCCTGATTTTTTTCTAATGATACATTGCATAGGGACTCACAAGTTCATCTAAGTCCTCACTGAATCTCTTATTTGTTTTCTTTTTCAGTGTTATTGTAGTCAAGCATTCCAGGGAAATTCTCATTCATTTTAGCTCTAATTTTTTTCAGCCTCTCGGTGGGCGAGCATCAAGTTTAACGTCTACAGTATTATGAACTTTCCACGTATTTTTTAAGTTACTGGTGTTTTAAACTCCATCAGAATCTCAGATATCAGTCTTTCTCGTAGAAAAGAGTGTCACGACCGACTACCCGCCGCCGGGCCCGTGCCGCAGCGGTGCTCCGGCAGAGCCGCGGTCAGGCCCAGCAGCATCCGGGCTCGACTCCCTCTTCGTGTTCCTGGGAGCCGGGGCACCGGGCAGTGCCGTGTGCCCCGCACCGGGCATTGTTCAGCCCGGGTGTCCGCTGGGACAGAAAGCATGACCCAGACCCTGGAACACACTGGGGCCCAGTGGGCAGCGCAAGTCCGCCCGGTGAATGCCGGTCACGGTGAAGTGGGGACCCAAGGTCTTCCAGGGCCGTCCACCCAGTTTCTCGCTTAACCAGGAAGTGTTTCCCCTCCGAGGTCACGAAATCGTGCTGATGCAGTGTGTTGGGGTTTACACTGATTAATAAATGTTTGAAACTTGGAAAAGAAAGAAAGAAAAGAATGTCACTATTAAAATGGGTTCAGTTGAGTTTGCCTTTTTTTTATTAGGGGGGAAGAACAGACTTTCCCATAGATAAGAAAGGAAAATAAGTCCTCATTTTTCAAACTCATAAAGCAGAAATGTAGATTTCTCCCTCTTTGTATGGAATACCAAAATATTCTCATGATCTATTTCTGTTACTAAACATTTAAACCTCATCAGCTAGTAGCTTTGGTTTTAGTATCCTTCAGTTAACTTAGAATTTATCTAGCAGCTTGATTTATGTTACATATACTTGAGTTATCCTTGCCACATAAGAGAGAGAGGAAATTGATATTATCTGTTTTATATACAGGAAAGCCTGTACTGAGTCATATGCAGTTACCAAAAAGAGCTCTTTCAGGCTTAAATATAACTTTTAAAATATGATAATAGTGTTTTCTGTGAATACTCATCATTTGTTTTTGTTTGTTTTATGTTTCTACATTTAATGCTTTTCATTTAACCCACTAAAAATGGTTAAAGTATTTAAAAATGTAGAAAAATGGAAGAATAATTAAAATGGCACATTGCCCAGTTGACTCGTATGGACATTCAAAAGAAAAGGGGGAAAATTACATAGTTGGAAAAATTCAAACAGAAAGGTGTAAAACAAAAGTAAAATATTCCCTTTGTCACCTGACTCGCCTCCCCACCCCCACCCCCAGCTCCTCCTCGTGTGTACGTTTAACAGTCTGTGTTTGTGCTCTCCCAGGAAAAGAAATCACTCTTGTTCCAGCGTAGGTGTGCGTATGAGTGTAGGTAATGTGCACTACAGTTCTGTTTCAAAATCTTAGTTAAACCTCAAGTTTCTTTCAATTTTTCACCGGGATTGACTCACTTAAAACCATCTCTGAAGATTTTGCAAGGTAATGGATGAGATGATTTGCTCCTGCCAGCCCTTCCCCACCCGCCTCTCCCTCCGTGTGAGAACGGTTTCCTGGTTGCTCCCCAGTCCCCCCACTCGTCTGCTGTTCCTCCAGGCTGCTAGCCCAGCGGGGCCACACCGATTCCTGCATGAGAAGGCCGCCTTCTTACAACGCCTCTGAGAGCTGTGACTTCATGGCAACAAGGGAGAAGCAGATAAATATTAGTTTAGTGTTCCACTGATTCACAGGAAGAAAGAGATGCTCAGAGACAAGACAGGAAGGCTTTGTTCTCTCTCTCTCTCGTAGGTGATGATGACTGTCTTGCTGCTTCTGAGGGTGATGTGTGTGGATAGGTAAAGTCGCCTCTGCTCCAGAGTAACTCTTCACCACATTAGAATCCTAAGTTCGGACCCCAGGAGTCCGAGCTCTGCAGACCCCTAGAGCAGGACTGGCCAGTAGGCATGCCTGTGACGATGGGGGTGTCCTGTGTCTGTGCTCTCCCACACGGTAGCCACAGCCACGGCTTGCTCTTGAGTACTTAAAGTGAGTGTTTGCTGCAACTGAGGAATTGAATTTTTAGTTTTAATTTAATTTTAATGAACCTACACTAAAATAGCCACACAGCACTGCTGTAGAGGGACTGGATTCCTCTAGGAACAAGAGCAGGAGCCCCAAGCCGGGGGGACGGGGATCTCAGTCGCACGGGATTGGTCCCTCCGTCCAGTGCACGTACGGGCCTGCAGTCCCTGCTTTCCGGGTTGGAGCTCGTCCTGGGGAAGGCGTGTGCCTTAGTCCGTTCAGCAGCCCCAGGGCCGGGAAGTGTGAGGCCCCAAGAACATGTTAAAGGAAAAGACCTTCCTGACCTTTAATAACTGAGAACTAAATGGACCTCTGTCAGAGGAAAACAAGCCTTTGCAGTGCAGAATATACTGAAGATTATTTGCAGCTCTGGGCATCTAATGCCCACAGTTTCATTTGATAACCAATACCTGAGAAAATATGTTGTGTTTATAAAAAATGTCTTGTGGCCTGGGTGTAGGAAATAGTGAAAAGTGATACAAAACATTCTGTATTTTTAAAGAGGACAGTCTAAAGAGAAGCTCTCCTTTTTTAACATACAACATTTAAAATCAATATTAGTGGTTCATTATCTGTCTGGAAAAAAAAGAATATTTTAAAAAATATGACCGTAGCTATTTGGAAAATCACGTTGTAAGCACTCTGTGTGCTAGATCGGTATTTCTCCCGTGTCATTCCGCGGAACATTGAAGACGTGTGTTTAAAATCAGTTACGTGCTCAGGTTGGGCAGCGGGAGCACGTCGGGCCCCCCTTATGGAGGGTGCACAGCATGCGACAGTCGTGTTAGGGGCTGGGGGAAGTCCCGTGGCAGAGAAATCGTGTAACCTAGTGTTTCCCACACGAGTTTGGTTTAGCATGGAAGTCTTTTTTCACGTAATGCCTGTACATGTCTTTAAAGATGCACTTTGGAAAAAACAGTGCTAGATTATGCTTTCATTGACTTAGAATCTGAATGTTGAGGGAACCTCGTAGAAATCACCCAGGCTAATCTGGCATGGGTTTCCGTGATGTGCCTGTGAGGCGGTCCCCCGGCCTCTGCTTCAACAGACTCATGAGCAGGGGGTTTCCTTCTTTTACAACTCGGATTGTTTCAGAACTTTTTTACATTCCGTGGCACTAGGGTCTTCCCTCCCATTGCTTGCAGCCAGCAGCGCGTCTCTGGAGAAGGAAGATACGGCGTAGCAGCCAGGCGTAGCGGCGAAAGTGTCTCAATGGTCCTGTGCTCTCTTCTTCTCTCGCAGGCCCCTCTGTGGGCGTACGTGGCCTGCGCGTGCGGCCTCTTCATTTACCAGTCTCTGGACGCCATCGACGGGAAGCAGGCGAGAAGGACCAACAGCAGCTCTCCCCTGGGGGAGCTGTTCGACCACGGCTGCGATTCCCTGTCCACAGGTAGTGTCGGTTTGTTTGTGAGTGGTACTGGTTAGAAGTGACAGGAGGAGTGTGATAAACAAGAATTCTATGGTGTTGTAGTAGTTACCGGAATGAGTGATTTCGTGCAAGTTTTAGTACTTTCAAAAACTGTAAATCTGGTTAATGTTTGATTATTAGCTATATTGGGAAATTTTAATTTCTACTTAAAAGTTATTTTTAAAGATAAATACTACCATTCTAGCCCCTATTATTTTTAAAAAGCTTAGAGCATAGTTGTCACCATCAAAAATCTCAAATTATAGGTGCTATAGTGGGAGTCTGGGGAAATCCCCGTCTTTGTGTGTAAGTAGATGTTGTGTAGACATTTAAAATTATGTGGTCGACTTGGAGTGCAACTGTGTGATAATAGGCTTGGATAAAAAGACTGGAAAAATACACTAGCATGCTTGCAATAGAAGAGTTACCACAGTTAGATTATAGGTAATATGTCTCTATTTGTACTGTTTTTCAAATAACATTTCAGTGCTTTTTTACAGGGGAAAAGAGACTCAGAAACAAAATGACAGTTTCTAACTAGCCTCACTGTCAGAACCCCCACCTCCCCTCCCCTCTACACACACACTATTTAGTTCTTCAGTTGCTTTCTTGTCACTTGGCATAGCAATTAAAAGGGAAACAAACACAACCCTAGATGGTTTTGCCTGGTGGACACAGACCTGCAGGTGCCGGTGCGTGGTGCCGTTTCTGTGTGTCCTGACAGCGGCTTGCTTGGTGGGGGAGGAACGGCTAAACGCTCGTGAAAGCTTTTGAGGCTCAGGAAAAACTCATAATTTCCATTGGGCATCGATCGCAAAAGGCTATTTTAATTTAATTAGGTGACAGCACAATGATAGGTATCCTATCATTGTTTTTTATTTTAAGCGATAGCCATTTTTGCACTGTAGTCTGAGTTCCAAACCTTTATAGGAAGTCCATAATATCGGCTAAATAAGAAAAGACGGCTACTGCCCGGTCAGCGTGTCTCGGTTGGGGCACCGTTTCACAACTGAAAGGTTGTGGGTTTGGTTCCCAGTTGGAGCGCGTACCTAGTTTGCAGGTTCAATCCCCGGTCAGGGCACATGTGATCCCCCTTCGAGATGCACATGATCCCCAGTCCTCGTGCCTAGGGGAGGCAGCCAAACGACGCTTCTCTCTCATATCTATGTTTCTCTCCCTTCCTCTCTCCCTAAAAAGCAGTGAAGCAAACAAACAAAAAAATGTCCTTAGGTGAGGATGAAAAAAAAGGGACAGCTATCGATCTGAAGTGAGTAGGTCCCTCTGTGAATTATCTAGGTGTTTTTTTTCCTTTTGACTCTATGCCTTGTCGTTTCTACTGCTCGTTAATATACTATCCCTAAATGTAACATTACCAAAGTTTTTATATACATAAAAAAATACACTAGTACTGGGTTGGGGGACTACTCCAAAAAAATGCTGAAGTATTTTAGTTGCTTTCAGAAATGCAGGTTTCACTAAATGGTGTAGTGAAAGAAGAGGTTGAAATTATGGGGTGAAATATAACAGAAAAGGTTATTATATTCTTCTTTCTTGCCACCATTGGTAACTGAGAGAAGGTGGTACATTTGCAGCGCACCTTCTTGCCTCCGGCAAAATCCTTTCAACCCAGTGTTTGCTCCTGAGATGGTTCAGTTTTCATTGTGATCTTTCTTCTGCAGTTTTCGTGGTTCTTGGGACTTGCATTGCGGTCCAGCTGGGGACGAACCCGGACTGGATGTTTTTCTGTTGTTTCGCCGGGACCTTCATGTTCTACTGTGCGCACTGGCAAACGTACGTTTCCGGAACTCTGCGATTCGGGATGTAAGTAACGCTTACTGGGGACTTTGTCTCCTCTTTCAAACGTGGAGGGTGTGCTTGGTAGGTATTTGAGTATTAGGAATTGGTCAAATCACAAAATTAGTAAATGAAAAGTTGAAAACCCTGATTATCATAGCTGTTACCTAATGGTCTCCATTACGTGTCCTTTTGTCACAGTTTTTGAAAGGAAATACTAGAACCTCCCAATCAATATTTAAAAGAAATTTTTTTTAGATTTTATTTACTTTTAGAGAGAAGGGAAGGAAGAGAAACATCAGTGTGTGGTTGCCTCTCACTTGCTCCCCGCTGGGGACCTGGCCTGCAACCCAGGCATGCGCCCTGACTGGGAATCGAACCAGCTGCCCTTTGGTTCTCAGGCCGGTGCTCAATCCACTGAGCCACACCAGCCAGGGCCCAATCTGTATTTTTAAAGTAATGAGAAAAGCAGTAGCCCCTCCTCACTCATAATCCACTTGTCTTTCCAGCAGACAAATCCACTTGTCTTTTTTCTACTGCTACTCACCTTAACTCTGTGTTTTATTTTGACATATGACAATTCATTTTCAGGAAAGAAAAGGTTGTTTATGAGAGCAAAGAGCAACTCTCGTCTCTAAGTAGCATAGCTTAATTAGGTTTTACTCTTTCCACGTTACTTTTTTTATGGATCTGTAACAGTCCAAGCTCTTGGTTATCCGGTCGGCATGAGAGTGCCCCCGCCTCAGAATGCGCTGAGGAAGGACCTCGCCGGCTGGCCGGCCCGTCGGTGTGCCAGCACCACAGACCCTGCTCACGCGGCTCCAGTTCTGTTTTTCTTGTGGAATAGGATTAAAAGAGAAAACAGTTGGAAAAAAGGCCCAGAATACATCCTGAAATGTCAAAATAAAAATAGGATGGCCAACGCTGGAACATCCCAACCTAGCCTCTAATTAAGACGGATCTTTAATGGAGTTTTAAATTTTAGATTCCTAATAAATTTAGTTTTGGGGCTGTGAAAAATCTAAAGTACATAGAAATTCAGGTGTTCCCTCCAGGTGTAGTTGAGATGATTTTTGCTAAACCTATTTAAATATAATTTAAGATGTTCTTAACTTATGACAGCAACTGAATCATTATTAATATTTTGGATGCTGACTAAGAGACATGTCTCAGAGTAATTTCAAAATAAAGGGGTTTAGAGAACATGGTTAAGGCCCCTCTCAGGATGTTTTCCCTATTTTCAGTGCCTGTGCCTGCGCAGGTGGAAACCACCTGCTTATATCAGCAGGTTAAACATGGTCAGTGCCCAGAAAATACTGAGGATTTCTGATAATTTTTTAAAAACAGTAACTGAAAATATTATGTACCAATTTTTTTCTCAATATTATTTTCATAGTTTTTATTTTACCTTAATGTTTTCATAGTTTTTCTCTGCATTAGGGAAAATTACAAAATTAATAGAGTTCTAAGATCACTTGATTGGCCCAAATTAAATTTTAATTTTTTGTGATGTTATTATTTTCCAAGATAGCAGAAGTTTTGATACCTGGATTTCACGTAGTTTACGTGTCATCAGTATTATTTCAGAGTTAACTTTCAGGCCCTTATTTTGAAAGCTTATTTATCTAGCCCTAATTTATTCTCTTTCCCTTTCAAGTAAAGCAGCACCAACCATATGGTGTGGGAGCTGAAGGAAGGAAAGCGAAACCGTGGAAACAGAGGAGGAGTTAATAGATGGTGTTTGTAGGAGTGAGTTGCTATCACAGCTTTCTGTGTGCCAGCCTTGCAGTTTCCCTGGTAGTGTGATCCTCCGGCGGAGTATGTGCTTGGAGAACTGCAAGCAGCTCCAGACTGTTCAGTCATCGGGCGCCCGTAGCAGGTGGCAGGAGACAGGCTGGAGAAGATCCAGAAAACCGAGGGCCTTCCACGTCCTGCCAGGAGATGCGGGCTTTGATCCCGAGTCTGTGGGGAGCCTTTGCAGGACCTAACGCAGGGACATGACCAAAGCACCTTTGGAAGCTCAGGCTGACGGCAGCTTGGAGAGTGGGTTGGAGGAGGCTGTGACAGAGTGAGGGGACCCTTTAGGAGGCATCCGCATAATTGGTGTGAGGAGTGAAGTCTGAGCTGGCACAGTGGCGGAGCTGTTGGGGAGAGCGAGGGGGCTGGAGAGAGGTTGGGGAGTTAGGAACTGTAGAGCATGGTCTCTGTTTGGGTGCGGAGAGTGAACGGGAGAGCAGGGGCCAGACTGACTGCCCCTGCCCCCTCTCAGGTGGCTGCATGGAAAGTGGAGCAAGGCACCGCGGGAAAAGGAGCCAACTTGAAGGGGGAGTTCTGTCTAGAACTTGTATGCGAGGGGTTTTAGACACCCAGTGAGGATGAGAAGAGCAGAAAACAGGGCGAGCCTAGAAAGAAGCCCACGAAATTATTGAACAGCTGGAGTGGGTAGAGACAGAACCTGAAATGAAAGTCCAGGAGAGGGATGAATTTCGAAAGAGAACAATGCTGAATGCTGCCAAGACTCAAAATGAGCCCAGAAAACTGTACACTGAATTTGGCAGTAGAGGCCATCCAGCGTGGTTTCCCTGTAGCGGTGGTGGGTGGAGCCAGGTTGTGGGGACCCAGGAGCACAGCGGCAGTGCAGGTCGTTGACGAAGTGGGCGGCTGTGAGGGGAGCAGCACGGCGTTGGTTAGAGGAGAGGACCAGGGCTCAGGAAGACGGCGGGGCTGTCTTTTACTGGGAAGGATTCAGTGCAGGCGAGAAAGTGACCAGAGAGGCCATTACAGACAGGAGGACTGGGTGGGGGGACCCTCTTCTTCCGAGACCACAGTCCCGCCTTAATGGTGTGAGAAAATGCAGGGGTATTGAGGCTAGTTTGAATTTAACATCTCAGTTTAAATAATGTTACAGCAGAGTGGTTTTGATTTGGGAAAATTGTATGCAGTTTTCTGAATTCCTGCATTTACATGAAAGCAACACTGAATCCATTTTTAATTAAAAATAAACTACAACATTCGTAGAAATTTACTGCAAATGCTTTATTTTTAAGGAGCTAGCTATCCAAATGCCAAAGTAATGGAGGCATGTGAGATAATACAGAGATTTTTAAAGAAGTCCCAACACTTCCATTTTGGATTTTACATGTTTTTCTGGAGCAGATAGAATAGGCACATGTGTAATGAGGTAAAATTGTATGCATGCAGGAGGAAACCCTGCTTTTATTTTGTTTAATCAGGAAAGAACAAGGTCAACTCGCAAATGTAATTTGAGTAAAGAAATTTTTAAAACTCACTTCTTAGAGGAAAGTGGAAACAACCTTTGGAATTTTATTTTAAAATATCTTTATTTTAATTGTTTTATTTTGATGTTCACACGCACGAGTGAAAAAATCACAAGCATTTCTTTTTCATATATAATAACTTTGGGCTGCTACACATTTAATAACATTAATAAAATAGTATGTTTGCCAAATAAGAAACTTTTGCTAGTTTTTCTTAGTTTCCTAATGTCAGTATTTTTAGTTCCTATTAAGTGTGCTTTTAGTGTCTTGAACAAAAATAGGCACAACAATTTAATTAACCCACAACTAAATAATTTCCGTTCAGAGTAGGTATGGTGAGAAAGCCAGTGTTATTTGGATACGTCCCCCGTGAAACCCTGAGCCGTGTCGTCTAGCACTTTGCTCTGATCACAGGTGAGAGCTGCCGCCTGCAGAGAAGGTAGCACCAGTCACACCCAGACAGACCTCTGTCCCGACAGTGCCTCTGCAGCGACCAAGGAGAGGTCTCAGGGAGCTGAGGACCGACCGCTCCTGGGACCCTTCCAGACCAGCTTAGCCCTGTAGGGTATGGAAGCCAGGGGAGGGGAAAGGGCTTAGAGGCTAGAACTTCGCACAAGGATTGAGTCAGTGGAAGGGGATAAGCATTAAGACTTGAAGCTCATTTGTAAACACTTGTAAAATATTCTTAAGCAGGTTTATGGGTTATATTAAATGCAGGAGTCCACATTTCCTCTCTTAAGGTCTCAACCCTCCGTACCTAGGTATTTTTATACATAGAACTCGTCAATGTGTAGAACCATTTTAATAAACACTTAGAAACCCTGAAGTTGAGGGTTGCCAGTCTTTTTTTTTTTTTAATTTTTTTAAATTAATTTTTAGAGAGGGGAGGGAGGGAGAAAGAGAGAAAGAGAAACATCAATGTGTGGTTGCTGGGGGCCGTGGCCTGCAACCCAGGCATGTGCCCTGACTGGGAATCGAACCTGTGACACTTTGGTTCGCAGCCCGCGCTCAATCCACTGAGCTACGCCAGCCAGGGCTGAGGGTTGCCAGTCTTTAATAAACTACATTTATGCAAAACATAGGCCTTAAAATGTCTTTAATGCTGTGAAAGGTGGAATTCTTTCTTATTATCATTCAGGAAAAAATACTCAAGTTACCTTTTCAGGAGAGAAGAAAGCAAGAAATTATAGTACGTTGAACTCAGGCCTGTATGTCTTGCCTCAAGGATTGTCTCCAAGTTCCCTCTTTTCTGTCTCGGCTTGAGCAAGGCCCGTAACGCTCATGGGCCTCATTTTCTAATGTATGAAAAAAGGATGTTGGATACGGTGGTATTTAAGGTTCCTTCCGTGAGCCCATTAAATTTACAGATGTTACTTCTAGTTTTCCTAGTATTTATCATTACGACAGGCAGAGTGTTCCCCTTCGCTTTATTACACTTTTCAATTCATGCTTCTGCGGTTTCACGTTTATATTAGTGAAAAACCCTGCCACCATTTATTTCTATGTAACTAAGTAACTCTTGACTTTTTTTTTCTATAATTAAATGAAAAAAGTTAATAGGCTTTGTATTCTACTGGCAGTGTAACAAATCCAGTTTACTTTCCCTTTTTTTTTTTATTTGATTTATTTATTTTTAGAGAAAGGGGAAGGGAGGAGGAGAAACATCAATGTATAGTTGCCTCTCACATGGCCCCTACAGCCCAGATATGTGCCCTGACTTGGGAATCAAACTAGTGACCCTTTGGTTCGCGGCCGGTGCTCAATCCACTGAGCTATACTAGCCAGGGCAGTTTATGCTCTTATCCCAGTAACCTCTAAAGAATAACTATTCGAAGACCCCCTAGTCAGTAAATCTGTTGTCTGTCAATGTATGGTCCATTTCCTGGGGATTAAGAATTAGGAAACTCCCTACTGAATGACTTTCTAGGATCTGCATATCTGTAAATGTTTAATCACATGGATTGATTTACTTATTCTTAGGAAAGGAGGGAGGGAGGGTTGCCTCCCCAACTTACCCGGTCCAGGGACCAGGTGTGCAACCCAGATGTGTGCCCCGACTGGAAATCCAGCCAGCAACCTTTTGCTTTGTGGGAAGGACACCCAACCCGCTGAGCTGTACCGGTCAGGGCTGTCACAGGGGCTATGAAAGACCAGAGATTTTCTTTTGGTTTCTATTTTCCTCCTGTGTATTTCTTCTCAGAAATGATGCATTCATTTGGACTCTACCTATGTTATCAAAATATTATAGATAACACCCTAAAACCACCGTTTGCATTAATGTAAAACCTAGAGTGCCCTTTGGACTCCCATGGCATTGGTGACACTGCGGGCCTCTCGCTGTCTCTTTGGCATTGCTCAGTGCCTCGTTGTGATTATGTCCGTTTTATCTGAAGCCTGTTTGAAACCACTGGGTTTTTTTTCTGTCACCATCTGTGTCCCAAAACTTTTTCAGTGATTGAGTTGGGCGTTTTACTTATTTTTATCACAAATAAAAGTTTCCAATGTAATAGAGAGTTATCATGCTGGTGTGCAATTAAGGGAAGAGAAAGAGGATAAGATTCTGGACAACAGATTATCAGGAAACAGGACGAGGGAATGGCCACCTTGAATTGTGCTCTAACCGTTTCCCAGAAAGTCCCATTTTCCCGCCTGCCCTTCCGCACACCCGAGCTGATTTGCTGAGACAGCAGCGGTGTGGGTGTGGGCGAGCTGCCCCGCGGGGGCGGGCGGCGGTGAGATAGCAGTGGTTTCTCAGACTACCAGACGTCCCTGCCTGGTGGCTTCTGGGAAGCATTTGTCCACAAGACAGTCCGGTGGGCCCGGTGCTGAAGGGACGAATGTCACAGTGTGGTCACTAGGCAAGTAGCATCACCATTCGTGGGTAACCGAGAGCAGACTCTGCGTTTTTCTAGTTTTCGCAGCTGCTGATCTACAAGTCATTTATTCACTGTGTTAGACGGTTTTATTTTTCAAGCTTTTATACTATTTTGCTTTGGGTAAGAAATATACATGTAAACATAGGATAATGGTAGTATTGTATAAATCGTATCATTGAATCTTTAGATGCCTTCATAAGGAGAATGCAACCTTTTAAATCGATTTTTGTTACCTGTTTTAGTTGGGCTCTTCAGCAAAAGCTCTGAGTAAAGTTATTTTGAAATGTTTGTTTCCTTATGCATAGATTCGATGTTACAGAGTCCCAGATCATAATTATAATATGCCAGCTTCTCACAGGAACCCTGGGGCCCTGGTTCTGGAACTTCACGGTAACTGCTAGAGTATTCATGCTGTCCAATGAACAATGACGTGAACTCAGTAAAGACAGCACCTTTGTCATGCACAGACCAATGAAACCAAACAAAAAAATCAAAAGTGTTTCTGGTGGCATTTCACAGACAAGCAGGTTATTAGAAAACAAATAATTTTCATATATAATAGGGCAATAAAAATCCACCCTATTAAACAAAAATTTTTTAAAATAATATTTTGATGAGTTGATGCTAAAAACAATTCCCATTTACCTACTACACCTAATATCATTTTTGCTAATTGCAATATTTTTAAAACAAATACCTTTCCACCATTAAATATAATGTTTTTGGTATTTATATTTTGAAAACAGAAGAAAGCAAGCAGAGTTTTCCTTAGGTAAGTTGAGGGGATTTTTTTATAGTCATGTAGAAAAGATTCTGTTTGTTCTCTTAACTTCTTAAAGTAATGTACTAGTTCTTCTGCCTCTGTTTTCAGGTTCTTTAAAAAAATTAATGCTAGAAGCTGTCCTTACTTCTGTTATGGTTTCTGTTTTCCTCTCTTATTTGTGCTTTTAAAACTAAGTATTCTTGACTTTCCTGTTACTATAGTCATCCTTTGACTGCCTTCTTTTTCAGGTTTTTTAAAAATTAAAAACATATTTCTGTAATTAATGCTAAGAGTAAGTAATGTATCTTTGTTTTCATATATTAGAAGTGTGATTTTTGACCTTACGACTTTTAAACTTTCAAAATTTATTAGGAAATGGTTTCCCAGTAGACTAGCCCTGAATCCTTCACACTTTAGTATGAAAAAGTTTATTGACAACAAAAACAGAGCTTAGATTCTGTTTATTTTGCAGTTAGGGAGTGTTCATATGGACACCCAGCAGATGTAGCACAACAAGGCTGCATCCAGTTTCCCAAACTGAGTCCTCGTGCCCCAGAATGCTTCAGTAATCCGACAGCAGTAGTGAGTCTCTGGTAGCAGAGTTCTTTCTGAAAGGTGTCTGTTCGAGTTGTAAATCCAGTTATTCAATGGCAGTAACAATGGCTTTGGGGACAAAGTCATAGTGAGGAATATTCTGCAATTTTTTCCCCCAAAATAAATTTGGCAAGTGGAGAGTACTGAGTACTATAGGCATGTTTTAGGAACAAGAGTAAAGCCATTTTCCGTTGCCTTTACCGTGTATTTGCACACTCATTTGTGGAATCCCCGTCTGGAGTGCAATAGTGCGCGTAGGTCAGGGTGCGCTGTACGTTAGCGGCCCTTGACTGCGAGCCCGCCTTGGGGCTGTGCCAAAGGCCGGACGCTTCGTGCTGACCGCAGCGGTCCACATTCTTTCGCCAAAGGTCATTTCCACCAATATTCTTAAGGAAATGAATGGTCATGATATTGACGACATTATTTACTTTCACCTTGCTTATCTGTAAATAACAAAGCACCCTATATTTACGGAGCCCTTCCTATTAAAATTTTTGTAGAAACTAATGCATTTGAATTTTAACATCATGAAAAATGTCTTTTTCTCCAGATATACCTGTCTTCTTCACTTTCACCAGTTGCTGCTAATTTGCAGAGATTTGCTTTTAATATTTGTCACTTTAACGGATTTGGTCATTGCAATGAAATTGTCAGATGTGCCTTTTAAAAAAAAAATTCAGGAGGCAAATAGCCTCACAAAGAGCAATTATTTCTAATTTGTTTCCAAATTAAATTTGATTATTAGCATCTAACCCTTCTATGTCAGCTATTATGTATCGAGTTCTACCATTTTAGGGAAAATTATTTGAGAATATGAGAAGCATCATCCTGGAACATACAGCTATCTTAGTGATAGCAAGTTAGAAACATGTGGCCGTGTGTATCTCAGCTGATTAGCAGACAGAACTTAGAGGAGCTTGTCGGCACTGTGTGGGAACAGCACTTACTGTCTCTGCAACGGGCCCTCGGAAAAGCCACTTGGTGTGTCTGACTCAGCTTCTCATCTGTAGGATGGCGGGTGGTAATAGGTCCTTCCTCTTTGGAAGGTTTTGAAGATTGAGTCAAAAGTGTAATATACTCACTACAGTGGCTGGCATATAATATGTGGTCATTATCATTATTATTAATTTTAAGACCTGTGTTAGTGACTCCCAGTAGTTTCCAGATTTCTCCAGAATTGATTATGCTAGTTTGAGTGGAAGAATATGTCTGGGGCCCCTTTGTTTAACTTCAAGATTGTTGCTAAACGAGGGACTCTTTTTTTCTAATCTTGTTCCCCGGTGATAAGAATGGGCTACCTCTTAAATTTGAGGCCTGAACTTCAGTTCCTTTAAGAGGACTTACTGTATTCTAGCCTTTGGCTGGTTTCCTCTTCTTACTCAAAGTTACCAGATGGGTTGGGGTTTTTTGTGTCTTCAGATATAATCTGAAGATCCATGTAGTCACTCACGTGGTAAATAATACTGTTTTAAATAACTCAGCTGACCTCAAAAATAGATGCTTAGACTGTCCGTATATGGCACTTGAATCTGAAACACTCACAGCGATCGCTCAGTGGCACGGGTGATGTTACTTCACATTAATCAAAGCTTGCCACACCCAGTTTGCCCCTCACCAAGGGCAGGAAATGAAATATTGGAAGGCAGTATATTGAGTTTACAGCTGATCTTTATTCCAGTCTACCAGTCTTCACCCCACCCGTGGTATTTTTCTGGTGAAGTATGCAGTGAATGCCACATGCTGGTTATACATAAGTTCCCTAGGACTTCAGGTCCGTTTATTAATAATTGCAAATCTAGAAATAGCAATCTAGTCTCTGAATAGGATTCCAGGTGCCTCCCATGACTTTTTAAGCGAAACGCTTCTGTTTGAGTAATAGCTCACAAGTCAAACTGAAACCAGGGTTTCTTTGCCATCCTGAATGTCGCTCCAGTACATATTGTGTTAACCAGGCTCTGGCCCCCCAAACACAGCACAGTTGTGTTTACTGTGTATAGTTTAACCGAACCATTTACGTTTGCAAGTTAACTGCAAGTGTATCTTTGAAATGCACATGACATAAAAAATTTTTGGAGAAAAATGATGAACAGGTTGATCCACTCTCCCCGAATGTCATTTTAATCCCTTCACATCGCTCAGTTAGTACTGAGTCTTGTTGGAATTCAGACCAAATGCACGGGGTAGGTATCCCAGCTTGCGGCTTTGTAAAGGTCTTTCGTATTTTCTGTTCTCTTTTCCATTTACCCAAGGTACAAGTAATTGCATGAGGTTCCCTCCATTTTTATTTTGTAATTCTATACTTCTGGCCCTTCCCCTCCCAAAAGGCTACTTCACATATCCAGCAAAATGTTGTAAGATGTCTGCCCTCCTCCACCCGAGACAGAATCGATCATCTTTGACACCTGCTCAGTCTCCTGAGTCTGCTACTGGGTGTAATTTCCCCTGTTGGCAACACCACTCACCAGGTCAGCACTACAGATTCTTTTTAGCCTAATTCAGTCCATGTTCCCCCCACAATGTGTATATCACTATATGTTTGCAGTTTAATAAGCTTATTTAAAACCACATTCTTGAGCCAACCAATGCCAAGTTTTTTTAGTGGCGAGAGACTGGTCTCGGCCTGGTCACTCACGACGGGCGTGCGGGCTTCCGCATTGTGCGGATCCGTGGACCCGGCTCGCGTTGCAGACTGTCCTCAGTGTCGGTCTCAGAACTGAGGGCTCCGCTCTGGGGGTCAACCCCCTTGCTGTTGTTGATACCTGTTCTTCTTAGACTTTTTAAAAATGTACTCTCTTCACAGATAAATTATGCACTTTGTTTAAAAACTGACACTATAAAGCAGGTAATGCACTTAAACAGTCCCCGCCCACCCTCACCTCCCGGCCGTCCAGTCCCCACACTGGCCTCGCCCCTAGACACCACCGTGCTCAGTGTGCGTGCGTCCTTCCAGGAATTCGTTACGCCGTTAATGGCAGAAATGAAAATGGAGTGTTATTTTTCTTCTTTATACAGAAAGTAACATACACATTCTAGAACACGTTTTTTACCTAAAAGGTCTTTGATGCATTTCCATGTCACTGTGTAGGGAGCCGCCCCCTCTTTTTTTAAAAGCTGCCAAATGTTTCGTTACATGAGAGTACCATAATGTCTGTAGCCACACCCTCATTCATAATTTCCACGTTATAAATGATGCTGTAATGAACAACCTGTGCAGACATTTGGTGCAAGCGTATCTGTAGGATAAATCCTCAAAAGTAAAAGGCATTTGTATCCAGTGCCCTGAGAACGACATCTCCAGTTTCTGGGAAGTGCCCACGGGAAAGAAACACCGCCGTGTGCTTTGCTCCTCAGTCTTACTGCCCACACTCCTCTTC
This sequence comes from Phyllostomus hastatus, assembly GCF_019186645.2. NCBI lineage: Eukaryota > Metazoa > Chordata > Mammalia > Chiroptera > Phyllostomidae > Phyllostomus > Phyllostomus hastatus. The sequence goes on along the minus strand of NW_025334018.1, from coordinate 15,194,748 downwards.
CCCGACCTCCGACCTCCGACTCCTGCTGCCCTGTTTTCACACCAGCTGTGTGTCCTGTGGACTGCAAGACCATCTCTGGCTGCCTCAAAGCTAATAACTCTTGGCTGCTTTCCTTATCTTCTTTCCAGAAACTTGAGGGTAGTGGAACTATTAAGTTTAAGAACTCGAGAACTGGGTGAAACTTTTTTCACACCCACGGCACAGAAGGCATTACATGGATCTGTCTCTGGGGCAGTACGTTTTGCAGGGTCTCAGTGATTTTGTCACTTTAGTGACAGCCCACCGTTTTTCCACGATACTACAAAGCACTTCTTTCAAGATCGCGTACTACAGAGCAGCTCAACGCAGTGCAATCCTCTGCTTGACACTCAGAATTTAAGACACCTCTGTTGTTTTGGTTTGGTTTTGTTGTTTTCGTTTTTTGGTTGGAAAGGTTAAGCTATAGGTTCAGCCCAAACTTTAGTCGGAAATCTTTTTTTTGAAAGGAGGGGTTTTTATTGCTCTGTGAAATTCCTCAATTTCAATTAAAAGGCTCTGAATTTTATTTGGTTTTGCTCATAACAAATTTTTGACACCCCCTTGTCCCCTCTCCTCGATATTTGAGATTTTTTCTATTGTGCATGATAGAGGGATGCTGCTAAGCTTGCGACTAATTAACTTGAAATTGTTTTGAGTAATTCTGCTTTTTTGGCTTTTTGTACCTAATCAGAATTGATGTGACTGAAGTGCAAATCTTCATAATAATCATGCATTTGCTGGCAGTGATTGGAGGACCACCTTTTTGGCAGTCGATGGTAATTTTGTTCACATTGTGTACCCCGTAATGCATGTTGTCTTTTGCTTGTGTTTCTAATGTAAGATAATCAGGTTGAAGGGTGGTGTGTAAAATCGTTTTATCCTTTCTGAAAACGAAAAGTCTCAGCAAGAGTTGGACACAAACTCCCTTTAGGACCTGGCGAATTTCACTCCTTGAGTTCTGTGGCACATATACTCCGGGGCTGCTTTTGGAGGCCATCTGAATGATGGTTATCTGTTATTCCGTTTTACAGATGAGGAAACAGCAAGCAGTGTGTGTTGATATAGCGACTAGATTAAACCAGACCTTTTTTTTTTTTTAATTCTCTTTTTCTGGTCGTATGCTTAAAGCTAAGTCACAAATTCGGGGTAGTAAATTAACTCTGGCCCCCAAAACAGAACGAATGCTTATTGAAGTCAGTGCTGTAGGGGTTTTTTTCAACAAGCCAGGACCTTGATTTTCAACCTGACCTGAAGTGCAGTCACCCCCACAACCACAGACCCTTTTCCAGAGACCTCTGAAGGAGGCTGGAACGGGTGATGTGGAGGCCGAGGGCCCAGGCTCAGGGGCTGGCCCGCCTGAGTCTGCTCCAGGCCGTCCCGTCTGCCGTGAACAGTTCCTCACCGGTCTGCCGCGCAGTTTCCTCCTCTGTAAAATGAGGCCGACACGAGTACCTGTCTCGTCAGGTTATTTTGAGGATGGAATGAGTGAGTATGTGTACGGCGCTTAGAACAGTGCCTGTCACATAGGAAGCCCTCCCACGCCCCGTCCTCACAGTCGGGACGTGCCCTTCCAGATTTGAGCTGACGCAGTGTGTACCCCCGGTCCCCTTCCTGCTGAAAACTGCCACCACCCATTCAGAACACGGTTATCTGTAACTCACTGGATGTCATCTTACCAAAAAGATACGCTACTCCTGAGTGAATGGAATTCTTAAAAGTCAGATTAATTTCAGGTATAAGGGAAGTTTGTCGAGTGGGAGCTTCCCCTTACAAGTCACTTCAGGGTGGTAACTTAGACCCTGGAAGAATCCTAAGTATTTATTACCAGAACTTGTTTAATGCCCTTTACATTTAGAGGGGTGCGGGTAGTATTGTGAGCAGGGGGGTGCAGGAATAAAAATAATCCATTGTCAACCAGGAAAATTTTGAAACTGTTCAGTCATGTCCATAATATCATTTAGATTCACATCAGTCTCAAAAGCCAGCAGGTCTCCAGTGCTGGCGAAATCTGAGCTCTGTAGATTTCACTGCAGAATTTGACTACTTTTGTTCACTGGGTGTGTACACAGTTTTATATACACACTACATATTGTGTGTATACATACATATTGTCTACATATACACAATACCTTATATATATAGGTATACACACACACATAATGTTAATTAGTATTAACATAACTAATTTATATAACTGCATTTTTAAAACAATTTAGCCATAGAGGAAGGAGAGGCTTTTCTGTAATTTATATCTTTTCCCAAAACCAGGTCATAAAGCCTACTTCCACTTAAATTTGTTAGGTCTCCTGACTATACTATTTTCATAGGCTTTGTGTTTTCTGCCAAAAATCTACCCCCCTCCAAAACTATTTTGAATATCTTAAACAGATATAATTTTGGTAGTTTCAGCATAGTGATAGCAAGAAGAAAACGGGATTCTGGCTTGACCGTCCAGAATTAAGTCAGCAGCAGGCATGCACACCTAACTGTCCGTATCAGATGTCCACGTTGCATTTTTTCAGTTAGGGTTTATACACGCAACCCGTAGTTGGTGACAGTCGGAAGGGAAGCACTCGACATCACCGGGGATATTGGAGGCTGAGGGAGCCACTCTGTGTCCTTGGAGCGGCTCCCAGTCCAGGTCCCCATGCCCGACCCGAGACCACTGCACTTCACTTTCCCCTTGTACTTGGCCCTACGCACGCACGCACTGCTGCGTGTGTCCGCACAGGGAAGACCCAGCGCACAGAGTGCCCTGGCCCGCGTGTGCGCCCACGCGGAGGGGAGGTTTGTTCGGGGCCTAGAAGTGAGATGTCCATCTCTTTTGTGGTTGATGTCTTAAGGTGGAAATTGCTTTTCAAATCCTGATTAAAAAGCTTTTACTAACATTTAGAAGGCAAATTTATGGTAAAAACAAATAAAAATAGTGCAGAAGTCTTCATAAAGCTGATTCCAGAAGATCAGCTGCTTGCGCAGGTAAGTGACTTCCGTCTGCTGGGTGTGGATCGCCCATTTCTTGCTGTTCTTTTATTTTTTTTTTTTTTCTTAAAAGGGATCAGTTTTTACCAAGGCTGTAGTTCATATTTGTTCATTTGGGTGGGTGCTTTTTGTCTTGTTTTTTTTTATTTCTTTCCTTTTTTTTAAGGAAGATAATATTCTCATGCATACAAGTCAGTGCACAGTTCACATGTTGAACCGTGCACAAAGAAGCACATTGTGTGTGTGTGTGTGTGTGTGTGTGTGTGTGTGTGTGTGCCCGGAAGGTGTGTATCCCTTTCGAGTGTCTTGGAGTTACCTTTCGCCATAATCACTCTCTAAAAAGGGGGTAGAGAAGAATATTGTTACTTGGAAGGGGACCCATAAACCATCCCCTCGTAGTTGCTTTCACTGCCGTTTCATTCTTCTGAACCTGGTAGTGGGTTAAATGTGCATTAAACTCTGAGACACCGTGTTCATAGGGAGAACTGAAGACTTACTAGGTAGTGTAACTTATATCTGTTTCTAAACTGAAGGACCTAAGTGGGATTTTTCTTAAACCCTTAGTGGACACTAACTAGTGTTACGTTGTAGCTTTGTGGAATTCACTTATACGAAAAGGATTTACAAATAGTCCTATCCATATTCTTTGGAAGAAAGTATCTAATCTCAAAATGATACTTTCTATTTTTGCTGAAATTTACAAAGCCTATAAAAACTCCTTACTGTGCTCATAAGGCAACTAGTCTGTCAGTTGGTAACTGATACTCTGCATTAACCCAAACTATTGCCAAAGCAAGGGTCCTTTGAAATCTGGTAAATTGGAGGGTTTAAGATCTTTTCCCCTCCCCCATTTCTAACCCTTCAAAACATGGATCACAATAGTTTGGCATCATTTTGGATGCGTGACTTCATAGCAGGAGTCCAGAGGGTTTTCCCCTGGCTGCAAGCAGATGCCATGACCCGCGGGAGTTCCTGTCCCCCCCAGCCTCTGGGCAGGTGGGGGTAGAGGTGTTTCCATGCCGCTCTCTGGCTGCTTCTACAGAGTGGATGCACTTGGGCCACCTTGGCTGAGTTCCAGGCGGACGGAAAGAGAAAGACTGGGACAGACAGAATGTGCCCGCCCCCCTTCAGCTTGTGCGTGAGGGGAAAAGGGCAATACTTGTAAGTGGTTCCGTTGGTGCCGATTTTTAAGGGACCGCCTGGAGAGTCTGGGGTTACCTGGCCCCAGCTTCCCCCTCACTCTGCCTCAGACTTGCTGGTAGCTAACTTCTTTTCTCCTCCGTAATGTGGAGGCACGGTGTGTCTTTTTATTTTTATTTTTAATTCTAACTTGAGGATACATTTATTGATTTTTAGAGAGAGAAACATCAGTTCATTACCTGCCATATGTGCACCACCTGGGGATGGCAGCCGCAGCCTAGGTGCGTGCCCTGACCGGGAATCAAACCTGACACCTTGTGGTGTACGGGATGACGCTCCAACCAGCCGAGCCACCCAGCCAGGGCGAGTGTGTCTTTATGCTCTCAGAACAGTAGCTCTACTCTGAGAGTAAGAAAAAGGGAAAAGATCTTCATTCAGCAAGCATACATTGAGCCCCTACAGCATGCAGGGCTCAGGAGAGAACATAAAATCAAACAGAGCCCCGCACTCGGGGGCCTGTGTTTCGGCGTGTGTCGCTGACGTGGGCAGGAGTGAAGAGGGTCCTGGGAATGTTCATGGCACTCGCTTCTGCGTCTGTATCTGCTTGCTTGCTTGCTTGCCGACCTGGTGGCCAAGCCATTTACTCATTTGCTGGCTTTTCTAACGTTTCTGTTTATTCTCTCTTCTTCCAAAGGTCAACCATTTCCATGACCCAAAAGCGCTTTCCAAATTCTCAGTCCAGCTGTGACGCGGTTCAGTCCAGCTGCGGCCCAGGGCCCTGCTGCGGCGGAGCTGGCTCCGCCCGCCGGCCCGGCAGAGGCAGGGCCCTGTCGGGCTTTCTTCTTTTGAGATCTGGGCGAGTGTAGTGTTTCCCTCTTGCCAGACCGGTCCTTCGTCACGGGGCGGGGAGAGGAAACCGCCCCGCGCATTGAGTTTCAGCCAGGCGCACCTGGTTGAGATTTTAATATTCCCTGTTTTCTGAACTACAGCAGAACGTTCCCTTGGCCAAGTTCAAAGCAGCCAGGGTGTTGGTTTTCCCCGTTACTGAAAACAAGTCTCGGGTTGGGTGTGTGGGGTTTGGAGATGATTAGGAAAGGAAGACCACTGTTGAGCGTGGCCCGTGGGTTCTGGGCTGGCGCTTTAAGTGGGCCCACTGCATTGTAGAGACTTCAGCGCTGCCACAGGACAACTTGAAATTTGAACAGTTGGTTTCAGCTTTTTTCTTTCTTTTTTCTTTTTTTTTGAGCTACAGTTTTGCAAGAGGTCACAGAGTTGTGTAAACAAACTGAGGTCTTGAGAATGTGGAAGAAATGGATGATCTAAACATAAAGATTTACATCTCTACCAATTGTACTGCAGTTTTATGCACGCAAATAGGAAACTTCACACTTCCTATTTGATTTTGAAAGTGTAGGCAGATGGCTGCCCTGAAGAAAACACACGTACACAGCCCTCGTTAAAATGACTTTATTATGAGAACTCACTACCTACTAAAGTGCCGCAGGCTTTGGGGTCTCGTCCCTACAGCCACTTGTTTGCACCGTGAGACGATGCCCCTTCACTCTGGCTTCCTCTTCCGTTAGAGCTGGGCCAGAGCCCAGACTTCGGAAAAGCTGAAGGGGAGGTATTGAAAGGGAGAGAGTCTCAAATGGTTTTAAGCATTAGTACAAGTATATTTCATTTTAAATGATGGATTTGTACTTGCCAGATTAACACACGATCTCAATCTCTTCATTCCCCCTTATTTTGGGGAAATCCATCATTTTCAGCATGCTATAGAAATGTATCACTTACTTCTCCTGAAAAGTCGGTTTCTCCAAGAGGATTTTGGGCACCCAGTTGTGGCTCTGTCCCCCTACCTGGCTGTGCTTGCTGTGCCCCTCCGCCCGCCCCCTCCCCCTCCCCGCATGCCAGCGCCTTCTCTGCTGCCCGCTGGTTTTCCGGCTGCCTGCACCCTGACAGTTTGGCCTGGGAACTCTTCTGAGGAGAACTTTGGTCTTCACTTTTCTTCTCTGGTTTACAGATTTTTTTCAATCTAGTTGCAAAGTTTCTCGTCTTTTATGATGCGTGCTTTACCTAGCGTAACAATTAGTACTGAATTACAGGTAGAGGTCGGTGAAAAGTGCGCAGCGAAGAAGGCACAGGGCACGGCTTGGGTCAGCCCCAGAGGACGGCTTGCGTCACTGCAGCCAGACTTCTGGGACGTGGTGGGCGAGCCTGACCTATAGTGTGACTCTGGTGAACAAAGCTGGGTCCTTTTTTTCTAGTTGATGTCGGAAGTGGGGTTAATTTCTGTCTAGCCTCATCTGAGACTTGTTATTTGCTTATAAATGGAAAGGGGAGAGAAACTGCCATTGATTTAAGTGTTTAGTAAACTGGAGGGCATGTCGAACAACTCAGAGTGTGAATCGAATATTTGACCGTTCTGTTTTCTTATTTTAATTTGAATGTATTTTAATTGTTCTTTCTCTCTGCCTGCTAAAGATTCCAGTGCTGAATATCCAAGTGAAAATCTTCCCTGCACTGTGTACTGTAGCAGGGACCATATTTTCCTGCACGAATTACTTCCGTGTGATCTTCACGGGTGGAGTTGGGAAAAACGGCTCCACGATCGCTGTGAGTATTTCTCAGGATTCCCAGTGATTGCTTATGGTTCTGTGGTCATTTCGGTTTTCGTTCGAATTGTGCGAAATCAGTTGTAACTGGGAGTTTCCACTCAGTCTTAAAAAAAAAGTGCTATCCAAAACTTCAGATTTATTTATATATGCATACATGTATGTTCTTATATGTACATTTTTGTGGTGCACACACACACTTTATATGCATATATGTTAAAAAATATGACCTTCTTTAAAAAATAAGCCTGCCCTCGTAAAAGGAGAATCCTCAGTTTGTGCGTAACTGATGCAGCCTGCCATGTTTCCTTGGCTGCTCTGAAGCCCCGTTAGAGAGACCGCGCACAGCCGTCGAGCCCCCTGGGGTCTGAGAAGCGTGAGCCGCTCCCCAGCGAGTGCCGCTCCCCAGCGAGTGCCGGGCCCCTCTCCTCTCTGCCCCGCCCAGGGAACCAGTGTTCTCTCGCCTTTCCTGCACATCGGCTCCGTGATCACGTTGGCCGTGATGATCTACAAGAAGTCGGCGGTCCAGCTCTTTGAGAAGCACCCCTGCCTTTACATACTGACGTTTGGTTTTGTGTCTGCCAAGATCACCAATAAGCTCGTGGTAAGCATGAAAGGTTTCGTTTTTCGTTTCCGTCTGATTTGGATGCTGTGGCCGTGGTTTTCATTCCGTAGTGTGCTGAGGGGGTCTGGCGTTTGCGCCCCTCCCTCCAGCACCTCCGACACCAGCGTGGGCGCCGTCTGCATCGTCTGCGTCTCCTGCGAAGTTGCGGCAAGGTGATCGGGAGCTCCGGGAACCGCTGCAGTTTCTCTCCACAGTCGCGTTCGGTGGTTTTGTTCGTCTGCATCCTTCCGTCTCGAACTGTCCCCTCAAATTAGGCTCCTTGTGAGAAGCAGCTTTGGGGGGCTTAGTTGATTGACATGGTAGACCCCTTTGGTGTGTAGCTCTCACACACTTTGTGGTGTCAGTGTTTTAGTTTTGGAAATTGCAACGGCGGAAGCGCGTGCCTCACGGACTCTCCTCTGTCCCCAGGTGGCACACATGACCAAGAGCGAGATGCACCTGCACGACACGGCGTTCATAGGCCCGGCCCTGTTGTTCCTGGACCAGTACTTTAACAGCTTTATTGATGAGTACATAGTACTTTGGATCGCCCTGGTGGGTATTGCCTTGCATGATGTGGAGGCTACTTACTATCTGTTTCGCTGGGCCAGAGCCAAGAGATTGATCTTAGAATTGTAACGATTTGGAATGTCAAAACCACATTTTGTGGGACTTTTGTGGGAGTTCCTTGTGGCTTTGTCTTCGAGCCATTTTTTGCACTATTATTAATTCTGCCTGTGTGAGGGCTTATACATTCCCTATATCTGGCGGGAGTTGGCAAACTTCCCTGTGGGCCAGCGGCCTGATTTTGTAAACACGGTTTCACTGGGGCACAGCCACGGCCACGCGTGTACCTGTTGTCCGTGGCTGTTCTCACGCTGCGATGGCAGGGCGGGGCTTTGGTGACGGAGACGGTGTGGTCTGCAAAACGTGAGATGACGGCCGTCTCGCAGAGAGAGCGTCTGCTGATCCTTGACGTAGAGGAAGAATCGGCGGGATGCCGGGTCACTAGGGTGCACGGAGCTGAGGGCGAGTCTGCAGAGCCCGGGGTCAGAAGCCGTTCCTCCGCACGCTTAGGCGAGGCTGGGGCAGGCCCGGGAACCTGTCTAATTGTCTCCCTCCTTTCCAGGTCTTATCTTTCTTCGACTTGATCCGCTACTGTGTCAGCGTCTGCAATCAGATCGCGTCTCACCTACACATACACGTCTTCAGAATCAAGGCCTCTGCAGCCCAGTCTAATCATCACTAGGGATGTGATTGGCGTTGTGCCGGAAACTCATGCTTTCTGCAGGAAAGAATCAATGTGGGGAGGACAAGAACAAATATAATTTATAATAATCACTGTTGTATGACTTTTATTCTTTGTTATTGGTAACACTCCTTAATGGTCCTTTGTGAGAATGGGAATTCAAGTCCTGTCCTTGAAATGTATGCGTTGGTGATACAGGATTTGGCCCAAGAAAGCATGCAGGAAGAAATGCCTGCGTTTGTAACTGTCCTGGACTCGGAATAAAATTGTCACGGGGGCAGATCCCCAGCGGTGATTTCTTACATAGAACATATGCAGGCCAGAAGACGGTTGCTTTGTCATTTTAACAAATCATCTTTCGGCGACATCTCTGTTTAGTGTCTTCTCAACCTTTCTTTACTAAGGAGCTCAGCTTATGGCACAGACATGTCCCACCAGCTGGCAAGGTGGACCTGGTGATAAAGACCTTGAATTTGGATGGAACGGTTTCCCCTCTTCACATTGTTGAGGAGGACATTTTTTTACTGTTCAGGAAGCGGTGTCTCTCACGGGCTGGGGAACCCTGTCAGCATGCGGAATAATGTGGTACCTTTGTCGATCCATTTTATTTTTTTAAATAAATATATGATCTGAAAGCCAGCCTTTTTCTCGGTTTTATTCAGTGGAAAGATAAACTAAGTTTTCAGTCATTTTTAAAACTTGAAGCAAACTTTATTTCTGTTCTTTAATCAATGAGAACACCTGGTCGGCTGCATTGTCATTATGCGACCTGTGACCTTTCTGCTCCGTATAAACTGTTCAGCTCAGAACTGTGTTTAACGGAAACATGGAGCTGTGTTCGGCCTCTTCTCGATGGGCCTTTCGTTGTAGGTGTCCCGCCCTCCAAAGACGTTTGCATTTTTTGTCCGGAGTGCTGGGGCCTCGGGGGCCACACTCGCGTGCACACACACAGTAAGGAGGTGGAGGTTTTGGAAGACAAGAAGCTTCTAAACGTTCACCATCCTCCCACTGTTTCAGCAGAACGTAGTAATGATGTACAGGGAAGGCAGACAAGGCGACCGCTAACCTCCTTCGGACTCCTAGGATTCTCTCTTCTTAAGAGGAAAGAAAGTCAGCCCGGGGATCCCTCTGAAGACCAGGGCTGGGTTTCCCAAAGTACCAAGTGGGAAGCCGGGTGTCTGAAACTGCAGGTTCCGATCGGGCCGTGAGGGGCAGGCAGGCCCGTTTATGGAAGCAGCGCAGTGCTCCGCGCCTGCTTCCGTCCGCCGTGATTCCTGCCCTCCAGTTACCCGGGACTGGGGTCGGCTCGCTCTGGCCGGCAGCCCGGCCTCCCAGGATGCTGAGAGGCGTACCTGTCGGGAACCAGGAGCTGCTGCCCTGCCCCCAGTGCGGCAGCTGCTTGTACCTGCATCCCTTCCCCGTCCTGCCGGAGCTGGAGCTGGGGACCCCTAGAATTCTGCCGCTCAGACACAGCCCCAGAGCTCCGGGCCACCGGGACCGCCAGTTCCCCCATTGCTGGTGGTGTATTCTCACATCTGCCCCCTTGTTTTTCTGGTCCTCCCCCAGCCGTGGAAGCCCACGATAACACAAACAAACCACAAGAGGATTTTCATTTTATTCTTATCCTCACGTGTCCACAACTGCTTTCCCTGGAGGATTTGCTGATGGCGGCTCCTGGGACAGGGCGGCTACAGCAGCTTCAGAGTCTCTACAACACCTGGGCTACTGTTCGCTGCTCTGTATCACCTCTGCAGAAAGTGAGCGCTGCTCTGTGAGCTCAGAGGTCAAGGCTTCCCAGGTCTTGAGAAAGCAGATTCCGAGGATCCCAAACTCAAGACGTCAGCTTGAAGCAAGACGCGGAAGGAGACTCCCTGGTCTCCCGGGGCCCAGCGCTCCGCCGGTCTACCACGTCGTCCCAGGCCCGAGTCCAGGACCGGCCTGCAGATAGAGTCCCTGCTGCTCAGCACAGGCCTTACTTCACAGTCCTCTCCCTTGGGTTCTTCTGTTTCTTCTGTTCCTCGTATTCAAGTATTTTCCGTTGGAAATAGCCTGCGGGTCCAGATGCCGGTGTTAGAGGTGTCTCATCTGGCCTGGCGGGCTGCGGGGCTCCGGGGCCAGACTCAGAAACAGCCTTTGTGCCCTCCGCTCCCCAAGCTCCCCTGCTACACCCACATTCTTGCTGGGGAACTCCCACGCCCTCCAGGCCACTATTGCATTTGGCCCCAGAACGGGCCTACAAGGGATAATTAGTAGGAATTAGCTCCAGACTCAAAGACCAAGGACCTCCCGCTGGCTGAGGAAGAAAGCAACTGCTACAAAATGTCAGCCCAGGGCGCATGTCCCGGGCCTTCAGGTGATCTTACAACTTCACTGATGAGATCAGCGCTATTCCCAGGGCCTCACCTCGCTCAGGGCCAGAGACATACCTGCAGGAGGGTTCTTGCTCTTCTCAGCCTCCTGGATGAAGAGGGAGAAGAGCTGTGTCTTCACGAACTTCTTCACGAACCGCCGCTTGGCCTTGGAGGTCAGAGCCTTGCAGAAGGCCCGTTCTTGGAAGTGGCCTTGCCCACTCGATTCCCGCTTGATGTGGGAAGCGTAGTGACCCACGGTCTTGACAAAGAACTGCACGAAGGGGCCTGAAACGTGCTCGTTGATTTTTTCAGAAGCTGCGAGGGGACACACAGAGGCCACCTCAGGGTAGCAGGAGCAGGCCGAAAGCTCCGGGGAGTGGGGGGCGGGGGGCCCATAATTACTGATTGACTCATTAAAGCAGGAGGCTGGGCATGGCTGCTCTACCACTGCCGAGGAAGAAGAAAAGCTCAGACTTGCCCTGGGATCCAGGCCTCTGGGACTGGCCCAGGCCTGTGCAGTAGGTTCGTGTAAAGTTCTGGAAGAGTGGCTGGGAATCATGCCCTCGGGATGTGTGGAGAAACCCCAAGTAAGGGGGCCCGGGACTTACTGTGGGACTCATCGATCCCCTGACTGAGCGAGCTCAAGATGTCATCCTGAAGCTTGGGCGGGAGGATGTCTTTTTCGTCACCAACCTAGTGGGGGACAGGGTCAGCTCAGAGGTCAGGCAGTCAGGGGGGAGGCGTGGAGTGAGCACCCCCCACTGCACCCCCAAATTAATAGTCGGCCACACAGGAGAAGAACAACAGAGGCTGTTTCTAAGTCTTCAGTTTGTAAACATGAGTGAGTTTCCTCGAGACCCCTCTGGTATTGGTTTACACCCTTGCCCTAAATATACGGGTTGCCTTGTGAAGTCACCTGGGTGTCTGTCACGGGCCCCCCGAGGGAGGAGAGGGCCTAGGAGCATGGGTTCTCGCTCCACAAAAGTGCTTAAGTTGGAAGAAGTAGAGCGTGGGTGAGGCTGGAGTGGGGCAGTTGGCAGTGAGCCTGCAGCGAGCCCAGATACTCACAGACTTTAAGAAGGTTCCTTCACAAAGATTCACCAGCAGGACCTGAAAGAAACACGGAAATGGCTTTATCTCCTCCCCTGTCTTCATAGACCTCAGAGGGGCCCACGTGACCACTGCAGCCCAAGGACCCACAATATCAGCCTCTTCAATTCTCATTTCCTGTCTGACGCTCCCTTCCCACCATCCCGGCTTGGAAGTCTCAGTTCCCTTCCCTGGGAGAGGGGGTGAGGGTGTAGGAAAGGGGACACAGCTGGGGGAGAGGGGAACACAGTGTGGGGACATCGTAGCCACTCCCCGCCTAGGTAAGCACTGAGCAAAGTAATTGTTTCTACAGGTGGGAGTATTAGAACAAGACAAGTGCTTTGCACATTTATCTCACTTAACCCTCCCAGCAGTGCTGTGGAGGCAGGTGCACCCCGACTCAGAGAAGTGGCCTGAAGTCATACTGCTGACGGGTAGAAGTGTCAGCTCCACGCCCAGACGGCCCCATGCTCAGGGGGGAGTCCCTCTCCCTGCACTCGCTGTCAGCCCCGTCCCCTGGGTCGGCGTTAGGACAGGGATGGATGGACACCTTTCCACCTGTACGTGCTTGCAGGCGGCCAAAAACTCCCTCCGACTTTGGGAGACCGCCAGAGGAGAAAGGGGGCGCCGGGTGGCCCAGAAGAGGGAAGGGAGGGCAGTGCGGAGACCACGTGTCTGCAGGCTGCAGGTGAGACGGGCCGGCACTCGGCACTCGGGGCCTGGGTTCGGGGCCGGCCCCCTCCCTGCCCGAGAGCTGACGTCACGGAGAGCGGTCCCACCGCAGCTGGGATTCCAGCCTGCAGCTGTTTCTCGGATCCTCTGGACATTCTCAAACAACTGAATTTGTGTCCAGTGTTTAAACTGGGAAATGTCACGTAGAATTTGGAACTTGGGGCTTTTGAAAAGTCAGTCTAACACTGGCCCTCACTTCTGAAGAGCGACATTCAGAGGGAGCTGAGTGCAGCTGCCCCCTGGGGCTCAGCACGTGCTCGACAGTTTGCCCCGCCCCTCGCCACGCCCCCCGCCAGCCAAGTGACCTGCGGGGCTCCTCCTCTCAGTTTGGACCCTTCGCTCTTGACAACCGGGTGGACGGCCCCTCCGTGCTCCCTTCTTCCAATACAAGGAAAAGGGGGACTGGAGAGCGAGCCGAGGGACAGAGCGGGCGCGGGGGTGGGCCCCGCTCAGGGGGGAGAAGGCGAGCCAGCCCACACCTGAAACCACTGGGCGCGGCTCACCTGCCTTCATTCAGGGAAGACTGTTTGTTTCGGGGGTTGGGAGCTAAGCATGAGGGAGAAGAATTTTGTTTTTTGTGAGGTTTTTTCCCCAAAATCTTTCTAGTATTTGAGTATATTACTGCCAAGTAATCCCTTCCAGAAAGCTTATGTGGGGAGTCGGGGGAACCCCACACCCGCCGTAGCCCCTGCCCATTTCAGAGCAGCCACTGCTGCAAAAAGCAGGCCAAGGCTGTTGAGTGGCAGGCGCAGAGTCCCGCTGGCCTGGGGGTGTCTTCCCGCCCGGCCCTCTGCGGGAGGAGCCACAGTGTCTGAAAAAATGGAACTGCCGAGTCAGGAAGTTTCGTAACTAATGACATTGAGACATTTTAGGTCTCATTGCTAAACACAGGGCTGACACTCTGTCCCAGTGAGTCACAAGGCACAGGCTCGTTCAAAGGGCGTGTGTACTCAGCAGTTCTGACAAGGGCTGGGAGGGCCAGGAAGTAAGGAAGAGAAACACTTCTTTCCTTCCCAGCAGCACTCTGGGTTCTCCCTGCGCCTCCAGCATGTCCAGGGGATGGACATTTTTGGATGGAGACACAGTCAAGGTCAGCCAGTGCAGACACGCAGACCTAGGCAGCTCTTCTTGCCTGAGATACGTAACATGCTAACCCTTGGCAGCCCCTGCTGACAGCTCCAAGTGGGACACACGTTCTGAGTTGTCTTTCCAACCCTGGGGGTCAACGTGTGCTCTGAGTGTCCGTTTCCACCACTGAGCTCGCTGGGGGTGTCGGGGGCACCGCCCCAGAGTCAGCGGGCAAAACCACAGGGCTATCCCCTGATTGGCCATGGGGCGCCGAGCTCGCCGGAAAAAGAGCTCAGGCTACAGAAACCTGCATTTTCAAGATTCGGTTTTCAGTAGGGCTACATTCGTTGGCTCCTGTCCAAGGGATGTGCGTGAACTCCAGGGGCTGGTGTGCTGTGTAGACCAGCTGTGCTCAGCCATTCGGATGGGACAGGGGTCACCCCAGGGCCTGCCAGTGGGGCCAGCTGGCCTGGGACGGTCGGCTGACCCCTCAGGAAGCTACGTGCTGCCCTTGAGGCCCGAAGGGACATCACCGAGGAGGAGACAGCTGACGCTTACTGAGCATCAGCTATGTGTCGGCACCGGCGAGGAACTTCACGTGGGTGACTTCCCCCAGAATCCTGAGGAACTGGACACTGTCGCCCCCATTTTACGGAAGCAGCAGCTCAGGCTTCAGGAGGAAAAGCAACCTGCCCCAGATCACACAGCCCTGAGCGGCCGAGCTGGGGTTCGAATCCAGGTCTGCCAGGCCCCAGATCACGGCCTCTGCCTGCTGGGCCGTACCTCTTCCATGGGGCTCTCCATAACCTCCTGCTGGAAGCGCATCTGGACGCCGACCATGAAGGGGGTGGGGCAGCAGACGGTGGCCAGGAGGCTCTCGGGGACGACGGGGATGTAGGTGTGTGCCCAGCTGAAGGGGTAGAGCAGCGCGGCGGCGGCGTGGATGCACTGAGACAGGGTGCTGGGGACGGGGTGCAGAGAACGAGAGTCAGGGCGGGCCCCCTGCGCCTCCTCCCCCGGGACCCCCACGCTGCCCACCACCCACAGCGGCTGCTTCGCGTGCCGCCAGCGCAGGTGCAGAGGCGGGTCTGAGTGCCGTGCTGGTCATGTGGGACTCTTCCCAGCTGGGAGGGGTGGGGCAGAGACCAGGAGAGGCTGAGGCTGCGCTCCAGGACGGGGCCTCTCGGTCCCTATTTCTCAGGCTTCTGAGCTCACCACTGGACAAAAATAAAAGTGGCTCTACAGAGGGGAGGGCAGGAGCAATGCCGTTGCTCAAACAGATCATGCACAGAGCATCCTTCTGCGTGCTCACCACTGTGCTAAGGGCGTGGAGAGCAGGAAGTGCAAGACTCTGCCCTGCTTTTAAGGAACTCTCAGTGTAGTTAAGGAGACAAACACATAAACATTGGGGCGCAGTGTTTACCTCTGGCCACTCGAGGTTACTTCAAGCTATCAGGCGGGTGGCTGAGTTAGCCTGGGAAATTCCGGGATTCCAGGAACCTCTCCCAGCAATTCCTACCCGGAAAGTCCCACAGAGGGGGCCCTCGGCCCTCTCCAGTGAAGCCTTCCCAGGGAATGACTTCCTAAGTCCCAACTCAGGCCAGCTCCTCACCCACTCCCCACCCACCCTCACGCATAGCCCCACTCATCCCTGTTCCCCTCCGGCTTCCACAGGGCCTCATCTCTCCTGGTGACCCCCAGAGCACAGCCAACGAAAACACAGATGCGGAAACCTTGTTGCAGTTCTTGCTATCAAGCTAGCGGAGCACTTCCTGAGTGAGGCAGAGTCTCCGTGAGTCTCGAGTCTCGCCCGCCCGGGCTCAGGCTGCCTGGAAGTCCCCTCCCTGCCCGCATTTCAGGAATCCAGCCAGGGTGCGGGAAGGAAGTAGGGAGAGGTGGGATGTCCCGGAGAAAGTGAAGATCTGAGAGGGAAGTCCTGGCGGGCTTTGCCCTGTCCAGGCTGCTGACACCTGCGGTCACGTTTGCATCCTAAGCACTGATCGGAGGGAGGGGAAGGGCCAGCATCCTAGCTCCAGCCCCAGGGAGGCCTCGCCTTTCCCAGCAGGGCCGGGAGGGGAGGAGCTACGGCCAAAACACAAGGTTACACCACTTCCCTCGCAGAGTCGCCAGCAACGAGTGCCTTCCAGCCCACTCCCTGCCCGAGCTCGCTTCTCTCTTAAACTTATGACATTCACCTGACCGTCTCTGGCCTAACGTTTGGGTCCCTCACATCCTTTTCTCCTTCTTCTTCTGCCCTAAAAGGTAGAGTCAGAGCAGTCGGCCGATATCACCGGCTTTCTCCCTCCCAAGACACGAAGAGAAGGCGAACCTCCCACTGTTTTGTGATACTTTTTCCTCCTCCCTCTGCCCCGTGTGTCCCGCTGTCCTTCTCAGCCCGAGACATGGCAGCGTCCTGCTGCAACGACACACAGGCACGTGCCGAGCTGGGAGCTTATTACTCAGCGTATCAGCTCTCCCTGCTAACCTGAGCCTGGTGCGGGCCACGCAGTCCTCGCCCCAACCTGGTGAGACGGGTCCTACCATCTTCCCCACACTTTCCCCACAAGGCAGTCATGGCCTCGAGAAGTGAAGAAGCTGACCTAAGGGAACCAACCACATCGCTGAAGCGGAAGAACAGCACTTGAACCTCCTTCTGCTGATTTAAACACCTATGCTTTCAACTTCTAGAGAATTCTACATCCCTTTCAGGACAAAGACCATGTGTCGTTTGTCTGTATCCTCCTGACTGCTTGGCACAGGACAGACAGCTGACACACAGTCAGTGTTGAACGAGCGACTGGATAGATGACGTGTGTTTGTCCTTGTGGATAATGGCCTTGACCTCCATTCCATTATGTTCCGCCCTGCCCCGTCCTCGCCCTCCTTCCCTCCCTCAGCCTTCCAAGAGCAGGGTCATACCTGCACCCACCCGCAAGGTGTCGGCCCGGGCTGTCCCTGGGACACGCCGGGACCTTCTCAGAGCTAAATCAGATCCCTGCTTCAGCGGGGGTCCCAGTCGAGTTTGGAGGCAGAAGCAGCGCGGATCAAGGCCCAGAAGCGGAGCACACGGGTCCAACAGCCTGACCCTGTGAGGGCCTCGCAGCTGTCCCCTTGACCCCGAGGACGCCACGCAGTGCAGCCGAGCTGCTCAGTGGCCGGACCCACCTGAGACCTTCGGCCAGGAAGATGATCCTTCTCTCCAGCACCGCCGAGGCGAAGATCTGAAGAATCTGTTCGAAGCTGAGGCACTCCAGCAGAGAACTAAAGTCCACGTGTTCCAGGTGGGAGTCCAGGGGCCGCGTCAAGGAGATGAACTTGGGGAAGCCAGAGAGAGAGGGCGTCACCGCGCTGAGACACCTCGCAGACCCCAGAATGCTGGGTCCTTGCCTGCCTCCACTGTCCGCACGGGGTGAATCTGCTCTCTCTCTCTCTCCTGAGAAAAACCCACCCATGGGTTCCCTCCTCCTGGGGGTAACAGAGACGTCATCCTCCCTTGAATGGCCCGAGAGGTCCAGCCTCCGTCCTAGCCTCCCAGAGCGCACGCCACCGCCCTGGCCGGGCTCCGCCCCATCACCTCCTTCCTGTCCTCGGGCAAGTCCTGCACTTTCCATGTTAGGACCTCCCTGCACTGCCCTTCTCCCTCCCTTCTTATGGCCCCTCAAGCCTCAGAGGCCCCCCTTGGCCACCTGATGCGATGTGTGTTCTCCGCCATTTCTCACTCAGCACCTGGGTTTTCTCCCCATTGTCACAATCATACAATTTTTAATGACATATTCGTCTGTTCCCTTAGTGAACGTCCGTCTCCCCCACCAGACTTTTAGCTCCGTGAGGTGGGGGATCAGGTTCATTTTATTCACCGTGTGAGAGCCAGAAACGAGTGAAGCTCGGTGCCCAGCAAGCATTGCACACTTACTTTCTGAGTGAGTGAAGAAGCCCCGCCCCTCCCCTTGTGTACATGTGGGGGCGCCAAGGACCAGAGGGGCCCGCAGTTACCCAGGGGAACGGGGCCAGCACTGCAATCCTTAAAGCAATATTCTGGGTAAGCGGTGACGGAAGGAGACCTGAGCTGGGGTGGTGAACACGCAGTACCGTGTGCAGAGGATGGCTTATGGAATTGTGCACCAGAAACCAGCATAATTTTGTTAGCCAGTGTCAACCCAATAAATTCAATAAAAAGGGGGAAAAACTATTAAGTTTTTAAAAAGCAAAAGCAAGAACCAATGTTCTACTTTCTGCTCTGTCTGCTTGGTGCCTGAAAACAATGGCATCCTGGGTGGCATGGGCGGGGCCTCAGGGGTGGGGAGGGGCAATAAGACATAGACAGATGGAGCCCACAGGTAGAGATACAGGGAAACGAGGGTGGGGTGTGCAGGCACCTGGCAGGTTGGGGGCTGGAGGCATAGTCCATTCTAGCACCAGGAACCTCTGCTCACGTGGTTTATTTAGTATAAATAAAAGACTTGCCCTGGCTGATATGGCTCAGTGGATTGAGTGCAGGTCTGTGAACCAAAGGGTCACTGGTTCGATTCCCAGTCAGGGCACATGCCTGGGTTGCAGGCCAGGTCTCCAGTAGGTGGCGCACAGGAGGCAAGCACACATTGATGTTTCCTTCCCTCTCTCCCTCCCTTTCCCTTTCTAAAAATAAATAAAATCTTTTTTTTTTTTAAGTCTTGGTGGCTTGAACAGTGACCAGGTCCTTAAGAGCATCAGGTTGGGAGGGCCGGAAACCTTGGTTTTGATTTTCAGCTCCACCAATAAATCCAGCCAAGACCCAGGTTCCGGGCCTGGCTTCGTCTCTCTGAGTGTTAACCCGGTGAAGAGAAGGACTGTGGTTAGAGACACTACAGAAACCTGCCCCCTCCGGCCGGGGGCGGGGGGCCTTCTTTGGAACCCACCTCAGTGCCCGAGTCAGGGATGAAGCTCTTGAGAGTGACGGTCTTCCCGGGGGCAGGGAAGGCCGCCTCCCGGAGGCCCTGCATGAACGGGTAGATGACCGCCACGGAGATCTGGTGCCTCTTCTCCACCTCGTCCAGGATCTGCGGAAAAGGACCACAGGCAGCATGGCTCAAAGGGAGGTGTGGCTCAAAGGGAGGCGTGGCTCAAAGGGCCGTGACTGTGTGGACACCAGACACCACCTGTGTGAGGCTCCCGATTGGGTCCAGCCAATCTTTGTGGCTCTTCCCGGCCCCTTCACCAGCTGGTCCTTTCTCCACCCTGGCACAACCAGCCTAGTGCTTTTCCCCAGCCTCTCCTTTTCATCCACCCTCAACCCATCCATATTCTCCCTTCTCCTGACATCAGCATAAACTGCCTCCCCCAGGAAGTCATCCCAGAGTAAACGCATCAACCACGGGATACCACTTCATTTATGTGGGGTGCAGTGGGAGCCTAGGAGGCTGCTCTCGGGCACCACTCTGCCCTCCAACTTCCACCGGGTACTCCCCAAGGCCAGGGCCAGCCCTGGCCCCCAGCACCCTGCACAGGTAAATGCCCCACCCAAGCAGGGGCTGACGGAGGTCCCTGTCTTCATCCTCCAAGGGGCCGGCTCGGGCACAGCACACTTTTGCGCCCCGTCCGTTCTGAGGGCCCACTCTGACCCCACCTCGGGGTGCTGGCTCTCAGAGGAGCTCCAGCAGGGGTCCCGGAGGCCCAGGGAGGAGTGGGAGGGAGTCTGACGTTGTATGACAATTGTCTCCACGTTTCTTAGAGCTCCGCCTTCCTCACGGGCCACCTCACCTGAGCCTCACACCAGCCATGAGCTGGGAAGGTGCGAGGTCATTAATATGCATGTGACAGACGAAGAAACGGAAAATTCCCTGTCCCCGACCTGGGGCCCCTCCCCCTGTCCCTCCAGCTGCTTTCCGACTTGACCGGAGTGGGGGCCCTGGGCACTCGGCAGGGCAGATGGGCCCCTGGATTCAGTTCTCGCTTTTCTCTGAAGTCAAGTCAGGCCCAAACCCCTGTCTGCCTCAGTTTCCCCATGTGGGCCTCACGTGACCCCGGCTGTGAGGGCAGCGCTCCCTAAGGGCTTAGGGAGCTTGGCGGGGCAGGCAGCCGGGCAGACTGGGGAGCTGAACAGTCCCAGCAGGACCCCACCCCCCGAGGAATCCCTTTTGGGCCCTACCTTGGAGAACAGGCCGAAGCAGCCGATGCAGCTGATGATGCAGTACACCTTGGGGAGCCGAGGGCCCGGGCCGGCAGGCTGGGGGCGGAGAGTCTCCTTCAGGGCTGCGGCCTCCCCAGGGCCTTCACCCACGCCCCCGCTGCTTGCCTCCCCACCGCCCGCCTCATTTTCCTGTGCCTGTCCCATATCTCTACCTGCGGCCTCCATCTGCCTGTTTCTTATCGCCCATCCCCAGCCGAGTCCCCACCCATGCACGAAGCTGGTGGCTGGGGCTGGGGGACTCATGGTCAAAGGTGGGCTGGGTGGAGGAAGGCCTGGCTGTACAGAGGCCCCGGTCATGGCTCTCAGGCTGCAAGGAGGCCAGAGCAGCCGCCAAAGTCAAGGGGGGCTAGCGGGCTCACAGGCAAGCACTGCGGTCATCCGGGGTCGGCGGAGAGAGGGGGCAAGTGTGTTGCAGGATGAGGAAGTGGTGAGGGAGGACAGCACTGTGAAAGTGACCTGGAGACCCCGAGAGCCAGAGTAAGTGTTCAAACTCCGGTCTGTGCTCTGGGAGGCCCCCGGGCCAAGGCCCGGAGGTCTGGATGAGAAGGCCCAGAGGAGTAGGCTGGAGCCTCCCACCGAGGGCAGCCGGTGGGAGCAGGGAGAGCAAAGACCACGGCAGGGCCGGCAGAGGCCCCTGGGCGGGCGGGCAGTGGCCTCCCTGTCCCTGTGGGGCTGCAGGGGCACTAACATGGCCACCGGTGCTGGGCTGCGCTCTCACTACAGCCACCGCCGCCAGGGAGCCCGGGCTCTGGCAGCCGAGGCTTGAGCCAGCCCAGCTGTGGAGCCGAGCGGGCTGCAGAGAGGAGGGGGCGGTTCTGAGCTGCACAGACCAGGAGGCGCCTGCAGTATCCGATCTTCCTGCTCCCATCCACGTTGGTCAGGACGAAGGAGAAGGTCTCCCTGAGGAAGAGCACAGGAGATGTTCATTTGCTCCCTAGGCTGCAAGACAGAAGGTGGTCAGTGTGGGAAGGGTGGGGTAGAGCGAGGGGGTGGGTGGAGGGGGTGAGGAGGGCTCAGGGAGCTGCCAGTTTGCCATGAGAGCGGTAACAGTACAAGGAGCGTATTAAGTGCTTATTGATGTCAAGCCCCGAATGCATCATCTCATTTAACTCTCAGAACAACCCGTTGGGACAGGTTTGATGATTGTGCCCACTTTGAAGTTGAAGGAACTGAGGCGGAGGGGACACCTCTTATCCAAGGTCGTTGAGCTCATACATGGCAAAGCCAAAATTCAAACTCACAGCCAAATTCTGGGGCTCATTCTATCAGGGACTTTGCTGTGCCACCTTCTTAGAGGCCAAGGGCCTTCTTCTAAGTCCAGCTCTGACGGTGGCGGAGTGAAAACACAGAGCCTGCCACTCCTGGCACAGCAGAGGGAACCTCACCCTCCTCTGCACAGAGGCAACTGGTCAACCGGGTTAGCTACGATCCTTGGTCTTGAGGGACCCCAGGCAAGATGGTTATAAATGAATGACCTGGATCCCTCCCCATCAGGAGGAAAGCTGGTGAGAAATGGGCGTACCCACCCAGTGAGGGACCAGAGCAGCCACAAGGCTCACATTGTCCCTTCCCCGCCAATCCCAGAGTTCCCATCGCAGGGCCGAGCAGTTACCTGGGATACTCAGTGAGTGGTGCCCACTCGTTCCCATCCGGGAAGCAAAACAAAGGGATGGCACTGAGCAGACGCTCCTCCTCCTCCTGCTGACCCCGAAGCAGGTTCTCCCGCTGGAAGGGACAGGAAAGGAGATGAGCCCCCGGTGCACGTGGGTGCGGCCGGAGAGGGCTGGAGGGCGGGTGGGCCCCTCCTGAGACTCTAAAGCAGTCTGAGAGTGAGCTTTCCACTGGCGAGGGGTCACAGCGTGCCTCTGCTGGCCACTCTGCATGGGGACTTGGTTCTGGGCCTGGCAGGAACGACCCCAGGGCAGAAACGGCCCCTCCCGGGCCAGGTCTACTTGAGCCAGAATCAGACAGACTTCAGTGTCTCGAGGATCTACGTAGTCAGGAAGGGGACGGGGGCCACACCTGAATACAGAAGGCCCAGGGACCGCCCAGCTTCCTGCAGGGACCCCGTCGGTGACATACCACATCAAGAAGACACATGGCCAGCTCACTTGTCACACTTTCAGGGTCAGTGAAAATCTCTGTCACCCAGTGCAGGAGCAGACGAGGAGCTCAGCGCGTGGCTGCCCCACCCTCTCCTTGCCACCCAGCCCAGGGAGGGGGTGCCTGCCAGGAGCTCTGGTAAGACGGTAAGCTTCTCTACAGAGAAGGGTGGCTGGGGATGGAATCTGGGAGAACTAGGAGGTCCAGAAAGGGGCAGAAGAACTAGCCTAGTTTCCCAGCTAGAGTGCCTAGGTCAGGGCCTTGCAAAGAAACCAGACCTAGATTCTCCGGGCGATAACAGAACACAGGGCCGGGCCTACGGGGAGACGGGAGTGGGCAAGCTCAGGGCAGCTCCAGACTGAGCCAGCCCGGGCCGGGCGGAGAGAGGGCCCCGCACCACCCGCTGCCTCTCAGACACCCTGTCCTCCGCCTCCGCCCCTCCTGCAGGTCTTACCTTGGGAAACTGGTAGGTGATCGTAGGCTCATAGCTCTCCCCTGAGCGCTGTTTTTTGAGGGAAACCACGAGGAGGTATTCAAAGAAGTGCTGCCCTCCGCTGAGGCCGGGCAGACAGTGCTCTGAGGCCCTTTCTGGCTCCTTGGCAGCTTCCCCCCGATCGCCCTGGACAGACCCTAAAACCAGACATGGGGCCCACTCACTGTCTCGGAGATCCGCGCCCCAAGCAGAGACTGCAGGGCCACGGGCAACCTCGGCACTCCCCACCCCCACCACCCCAGCAACGCCGAGGCCCCTGGAGCGTGCCCGGGGCCTCAGATTCTGGAATAGGACCCGAGCCAAGTGGGCAGTTTCCGTGCCTGCCCTGGGAGACGTGACATCACTCGGAGCCGGCGGAGAAAAGAAACCACTGCTGTGGAAGCCAAGGAAATGTACTGGGGAGGCCCCCCGGGAGGCCCTGTGCCCAGGGTGCCGCAGGGACTCTGTCCACCTACAGGGTGCCCAGCACGGGGCCCGAAACCGCATGCACCGAGTAGCCCTGAGCTCACTAAAGCACAGGAGGTCCATAGCCGTGTGGCTGTGGCCACACCAATCCTCCCCACCCCAAGGGGCCTGACAGGCCCTAGAAACCAGCACAGAAAGCCTCCCAGCCCAGTCACGTGGGGCCCTAGGTGGCGGCCCAGATACAAAAGGAAGAAAAAAAGAAGTATTTCAAGGAAGAAACAGCCCCATGGAAGAGAGCCACCGTGGAAAAAGGGAAGTGGGCAGCCCAGTCCAGACCTGCTTGGAGTCGAGGCAGCCAAGGCAGCCGTTTGCCAAACAGCCTGAGCATCCCGCCTGCCCCTCGTCCTTCCAGCTCCCCGGGCCTGCGAGGGCATGGGGCGCTGCCCTTCCCTCCAACACAGGCTGGCTACAGAACGCCTGAGCAAGGGGCCGCTGCTTCAGTGTCCGACCGCAGCGCCGTGAAGGCGAGCCCCACGTTGTCTTCCAGATGAGGGGGAGCAGTTTCCATGCTGGGCACCCAATGGTTGGGCAAGGAGGATGTGACGGGACCCAGGAAGGCGGCAGGACGCCTGCACTGACAGAGGCAGCAGCATCCTGGCTCGGCAGCTCAGACCTCAGCTCCTCCCAAGAACCCCGGGGTGTGGTGAGACAAAAGGTCGTGAGTAAACACCTCCAAGGCCCAGCTGCGCAGGGCTTTGAATTCTGGGCTGCAGGTTGTACCGAGGGTTTATTTACAGTCTCAGGCAAGAGAAGGATTCGAGATAAGATCAGACCGTGGGCACTGGAACCTCACTGGGCTGGTCGTGGGACCCCGATCTCCTAACCCCTAACTTTGATTCTTGGCCTTGCGCGTCCCAACCTGGCCAAGAGCTGCCCCAACCCCCTGCGGGGCCACCTGCTGCACGTCAGAACTTCCGGGACTTTTGGGCTGCAAGCCAGAGCACAGGACCAAACACTCCCCACGCCGAGGATGCCATTGCTTTCCCTGATATCTAAACGGAGAAATTGTTCCAGTAAGAGGGAAACCTGGACATCAAGACAAAACTAAAAAGCCTCCTCTCCTGGTGGTGAAGTGGAAGCAAAGTCCGTCTCTGAACTGAGAGCTCCTGATACTCCCGATCTGCAAGGGACCACCTCTCTCAGCCTGGCAACACCTCCTGAGACAGACCCTCTCACTGGGACCTGTTCTGGGGTCCCAGCAGGGGATCCCTCTTGCAGATTGGAGGCACTGACTCTGGACAGTGTCCCTGGCCTACAGTGGTGAACTGGTTGCCTCGGCAGCCTGAGGGTCGCTCAGTGGAAGTCAAAAACATGGGGGTGATCTCCACCCCACCCCCACTCCTGCTCAGACTTTTTTTCTGTTGGGCCAGGTCAACAGTTCTGCTTAACTAAAAGCAGAGCAACTGGCCCCTGGGGCTCTAGAGGCTTCTGGAGGCTATGTCTGGAGGGTAGGAAAGAGAGAGAGAGAGAGAGCAGCAATAAACCGCCTAGGAGTCTCACAGAAACCGCCGGGTGAGTGAACCCACGAAGTAGGAGGGAAGCACTTTGGCCAGGGAGCTGCACCCAACAGAAGCCAGGAGGCTTTAAAAACGTTTGATGCCAGAGCCTGCCACTCCTGCAGAGAATCAGCAGCCCACTGGAAGAAAGTGGGGTGCTGGAATGCAGGAGACGGCTGGCTGCCTTGCTCTTAAGCGCTTTGGGCCCGGCTTCCCCGGGACTAACAGAAGCCAGCGCTCAGTGGCCCCAGCAGGACTCCTGCGAGAACCCCTACCGCGGTAACTAAGGAGGCGGCGCATGCTGTCAGGGTGAGACAGTGACCCCAGGCGCTCAGAACGCTCACCACTCCTTGCGCAGACTTGTCGCCCAGTCCTCACCACCTGTCTGAGGAATAAGCACCTGGCTGATACTCAGGGGGAAACTGAGGCACAGCGTAATCCAGGGACTGTTAACGGGATCTGCTGGGGGTGGGAATGGCGAGAGTCCTGTTCCCTCGCTCCTGCCTTCTGGACACAGCACACACAGAACGTCCCACCGACGTGGGGTGCTCCCGTTGGAGGACCCACATCTCTTCACCGATGGTCCCAGAACCTCGGGTCCTTCGAGCTGCAATTTACAGCCCACTCACCCCCTTCTGCTCCACCAGCCTAGCCAGGGGCACAGCAAAACTCATGAACGCAAACGAAACGTGACTGGACTTGGAGGGTGAGGCCCAGGAAATCCAGGAGGATGACTTCCTTCTGTCTTTCCAGGGGGTTATCAGCCGAGGAGGCACATCCGCCACACGGGCACATTTCATCTGGGTCATCTGGGCTAGTCCCCAGTGCCCTGGGAAGGAATCAGTACCCTGGGTTTTTAATTGCGGAGGGAGCCACCCTTTCTAAGGAAGCCAGGAGTCCGGTTACACTTGTTCCTCCACCCGCAAGCTCCTCCCACAGCTACCTGAGGAAAGTCCCAGAACCAGCTGGAGTGCCCGTGAGGAGTGTTTGCATGCTTTCTCTGAAAAGCCGGCCCCTGCTCTTCTAGCTCAGCTGCTGGCAACCCAGGACCACCCCCGTTGCCACTCCTCCCACCAGGATGATTTACACATCCCTGTGTGTACACACACGCACGCACACGCCCACTCCTACCACACCACTGCCCTGGAGGGACGTGGAGCTCCCCAGGAGGGTGCAGGACAGACCCCAGGTATGGAGGATGGAGAGGGCACACTGTCCAGGTGGCAGACCTCAGGACAGGTAGCACTGGCGGCTGATCTTCCAGTTCCTCAACGTCCAGGAGGCGCCTTGGGCACAAACACCGCCTCGTCTGGGGGGCCAGGGTGGGTGGGCATGACTGCACTGTCTCCTCTGGGCTGAGGAAGAGGACCCCTTCCATTCACACAGCCGTCTCAGGGTCGGGGGAGGCCAGGAAAGACCAGGCCAAGTCCTCCAGGAATCGGGGACAGCAGCCCCACCCTGCATTCCGCTCGGGCCACTGCACAGTCCCAGACCTTTGTCCCCACCCGTGGCCTCTGACCTCTCTGCCTCGCTGAGGGTGAAACGACGGATACGGAACCCGGGTTCAGACAGAACGGGGTAGGGGTGGCTGGGGGCGGAGGGCAGGGGCGATGGCAGCAGCCCCAGGCCTCCCCGGCTCTGGGCTGGGGCGCAGGGGTGGCCTGGTTCAGCCTTTCCATTTGCCAGTGCTGGGGGTGGGGGTGGGTCTGCGCGGGCCGACGGGCTGCGTTCCCCTCTGACAGCCCGACCCCTGGGCAGGGCGCTGAGGATCCCGGGCTGCTCAGCCGCAGGACTGGCTAGAGGCAACCAGCAATAAATGTTCGCTGAATGAATGAAAAAAAAATCAACGAATTTCTATTTGCCCTCTTTCCAAAGAGCAGTGGCCCCGCTAAGAAAGAAGGAAATGGGCATCGACTTCGAACGTGACCCCGCAACGCTGGGAGGAATTCTCCCTTCGCCCAGGGGGGCCCGGGGGCGGGGCTTGCCTGGCTCTCACACCCCGCGGCTGCCGCTGAGCGGGCGCCGCCGCAGCTCTGCTCGCGGCCACACGCTCCGCAGCCCCTCGACGGCCCGGGGCGGGGGCTCCACGTCGCCCGGGAGGCCAGTGTTTCTGGCGGGTAGCTACCAGCGGTGCGGGGGCGCGCCGCGCGGCGGGGCGGGGCGGGGCGGGGCGGCGGGCACCCCGGGGCTGGGGCGGGGTCTCTCGGGAGGGCGCTCCAGGCACCCTGCGGTCGCACCGCAAGCTTCCTGGATGGAAGGACACGTGTCCCCGGGGCCCCACCACGGTTTCCTCTGCCCCGCCGCCTCCTCTTTCACCACCCCCCCCCCTTGGCCGGCCACTCCTCTGACCTCCGACCTTGTCCCCACCAGGCCCCGTCCACCCCTACCTGCGCCCTCTCTCCGCGCACCTGAGCCCTGCCCAGCCCTCCCGAAGACGCGGCAGATTGCTCCCGGATCCCGACACTCCGCGCCTCCGGCCCCGGCCCCGGCCCCTGCCGCGGTCACCTTGTGTCCTAACCGCGGTCCCCGCGCTGCCACCGCGCCCTCGCCCCGCGCCCCGGCCCGGCACTAACCCCCACGGCCGCGCTTCAGTCTCAGGCTGGCTCGGAGGCGGCGGCCGAGCCCATCCATGGCCCCTCCAGAGCCCGGCGCCCGCTCCCAGGTCCGCGCCGGCCCCGCCCCCGTGCCGACCTCCGGACCGCCGACACTTTCGCTTTCACGCGGGGGGAGGCCGAGGGGACGGGCCCGGAGCTGGGCGGCGCACCTTCCGGACTCTGCCCAACCCCCGGCGCACCTGGGCGGGCCCGCGCTTCCCTCTGCCCCGGCGGGCTGCCTGGGGTGGCAGAGGGCGCTCCGCCGGTCTCGGGGCGGGGCGGGGCCACCTCGCTCCCACCCTCCGTGGGGCGCGCCGGGAAGCGTGCCTTTGTGAACCCCGCAGTCCCCAAACGCTCGGGGTCGGGAGAGGTCAGCCCCTACCTGGGCAGCACCGGCCAGCAGTGTCCCGTGGGCACCCGCGCACCTTCCAGGCGGCTCCCCACTTATCCCAGAAGGGAGTAGCTTTTTCCGAGCGGGCACACCTTTCCAGCCCTTCCATTCCCCCCTCAGTAACTGCGGTTTCTTATGCCATATTTGTCCTTCTGCCCTAGGGACACGTGTGCCTGCCTTGCTTACAGCCCGGTTCCACTTCCCTAACGAACCACGGGAACCGACCGGAGCCGCACGGGCTGCTGCAGCGGCGGTGCAGGTGCTTGGTGCCCGGGGTCCTGACCCTGCCTTCCCACCGGCCCGGCCCGTTTTCTCCTAACCTACTGGAGTGGCACTGGTTAACAGCATTATCCAGATTTCAGATGTACAGACAGCCCGGTGACTCGAAATCTCTGACCACCCTCGTGTGCGCGCGCCACCTGCGGAAGTCGCGTCTCCTTCCATCGTCATGGATTTGACCCTTTACTCTCTTCCCCTCTCCTCACAGCCCCTTCTCCCCCGGTAATCAGCATTCTGTTGTGTGTGTCCGAGTGTGCTTTGTTTTTCTCCTTCAGCGGATGAGCACCTAAAGAACACGGGCACACACAGGCAATGGAATTCTACTCAGCCGTAGAAAGGTAAAGACTGGCCATTTGTGACAGCGTGGATGGATCTGGAAGGTATTATGCTAACTGAAGTAAGTCAGATGGAAAGGGACAAGAACCATATGCTTTCACTGATGTGTCGAATATAAAATACAAAGAAACAAACCATCCAGCGTGTTTCTAGGCAACTGAACCCAAAACCAGGGTAAGTTCCACCGGGCCGCCCCGCCCCCCCGCCAGTGACATGCGAAAGTTCAGGAACAGAAAGCTCTTTGTCAACTGTTCTGTGATCCGCATGGAAGGGCTGACGGTGGTGCTGGTTGCGGCCGTCCACACCGCCCGCCGGTTCTCTAATCCCGAAGCTCAGCTCCTCCTGCGCCCTTGTCACCGCCACTGGCTTCCAGACCTGCCCCACGCTGCTAGCTTCGGTTGTCGGGCACGGCGGTCTGCATCTGACAAGCCCCACCTGCTCCCAGGGCAACTGCCCTGGCCCCTTCCCCTCCCGTGACCCGCATCCGTGGGAGGGAGTGGAGTCCATCCAAAGTGGCTCCCCTCTCAGAGGTTTTGGTCTCCGTTCCAGGCATGTGAGGCAGAGGGAATGAGACACTCTGGCAGAAAGATATCTGAGATCTCTGCATATGACCCCCCCCCCCGCCCGCCCCAAGCTGCGGCTCCCTCTCCCCTCCTGTGCACGGCCTCCAGGTGACTCTCCCGTCATAGACTTCGGGTCAGCAGGAGTCGGGAATCCAGCCCTGGTATTAAACTGTCTGGTCTTAGCCCAGGGATTCTAAAAGTCGCCTCTCCCGTGGGCCTCTGCAATTTTGTGCTTAATTACACAGTCTGTTTCTGTTCCCTGTTCTCTGGGCCTTCCAGCACGCAAGGACACATGTCTTCCCTGAGCATGTTCGCCGCTTGCACCTGTGTCTCGGGGATGTCCGTGTGAGCTTAGAACTTGCTCACGACAGACTTGTCCCATTGGTTGAATATTATTGTGCCTTAATTTTCCTAACCTGTTTTAGGCTGGTCCCACCCAAACCACTTCCTTCCTTTACAAACTGATGAGGAAAATATGTACCTCTGCACACTGAAAAGATGTGTACCAGAATGATCATGGAAACGCTGTTTGAAATAGCTTCAAACTGGAAGGAGCCTCAGATGTCTATAAATAACGAAATGGCCCTGGCTGGTGTGGCTCAGTGGTTTGAGTGCCGGCCCATGAACCAAAGGGTCGCCGGTTTGATTCCTCATTGGGGCACATGCCTGGGCTGCCAGCCAGGTCCCCAGTTGGGGGCATGTGAGAGGCAACGGAACATTGATGTTCCTCCCCCTCTCTTTCTCCCTCCCTTCCCCTCTCTCTAGAAATAACTAAATAAAATCTCTTTTAAAAAGATGGTGTTGATGGTCATTAGGGGTAGGAACCAGCAGGCATGAGGGGCAGAAAGGGCAAGGTCTGAGAGGAGGGAGAGAAGGTGGGAGTCAGGGGTTTAGGTAGAAGACTGGCTTTACGTGGGGAAAGGGTGGTACTTAGTTTGGGCCGGGGGAGAGATGAGACAGGATATGGGTGTTGATTAATTTGCACATGTGGGAGTGGGAAGTTAGAATGAGATGCCTCAGTTTCTGCTGAGAGAAGGGGGCATCTTCTTTTTTTTTTTTTTTTTTTTGTAGCTGTCACGCATCAGCCAGAAATACGTGGTGACAGCCAGGACGATGGCCAGGACTGGGAAAGAGCATCTGTATACTGAAAACAAAGATGACCTTTTCCATTAGCACAAAGGCTCCTGGAGCCAGAGTTCTCAAATCTCTTCCTCCTAGACACTAGCCTCTGCTCTATGGTTGAATAACCTTGACCAGACCTTGACCAGACCTTGACATGCATCTGTGTCTGTTTCTGTTCTGCTTGTTTGTTTATGTTGTTTTTTACATTCAACTGTTGATAAATATGTATTTATTGCCATTTGACTGTTCATGTTTTAAATGATTTTTTTCTCCTTCTTAAAGAAGACCCTTTAACTTTCCATGTACTACTGATTTGGTGGTGATGAAGAACTTGAGCTATTTTTTGTCAAGGAAGCTCTTTATCTGTCTTTCAATTCTAAGTGATAGCTTTGCTGGGTAGAGTGATCTTGGTTGTAGGTGCTTGCTTTTCATCACTTTGAATATTTCTTACCAGACCTTTTTGGCCTGCAAAGTTTCTGCTGAGAAGTCAGCTGACAGTCTTATGGGAGCTCCCTGGTAGAAAACTATTTTTCTCTTGCTGCTTTTAAGATTCTCTCTCTGTTTTTAACCTTCATATTGTCATTTTAATTATGATGTGTCTTGGTGTGGGCCTCTTTGGCTTCATCTTGTTTAGGACTCTCTGCAATTTCTGGACTTGCATGTCTATTTCCTTTACCAGGTTAGGGACGTTTTTCATCATTTTTTAAAAACAGGTTTTCTATTTCTTGTTCTCTCCTCATTCTGGTTGTCCCTATGATGTGAATGTTGCTACACTTAAAGTTGTCCCAGAAGCTTCTTACACTAACCCTATTTTTTTAATTCTTTTTTCTTTTTGCTGCTCTGACTGGGTGTTTTTTGCTTATCTTCCAAATCTCTGATTTGAACTACATGTTTCTTGAGTGAATAAATGAATGAATGACTAGATGGGCAGTCTGCCTTAAACTTTTATCTCTAAGGAGACAGAAAATTACTTGAAATACCTTTCTTCTGGGACCTACTGAGGGCCAACAGGTTGCTTAAGACCCACTATACCTTTTGCCTTTGCCGGCGGATCCTTTGGTCGGAGGTGAAACAGACGGGCAGAATCTGATCCGGGCCGTCTCAGGCTGCTTTCTGGAGGTGGATTTCCGGTGGCCATGTGACTCAGCCCCGGCCAGGGGAGTGTCAGGAGATGTCTGTCCTGGTCGAGGGAAATCTGCCGGGAACTTCTGCTTTCCTGGACGGGATCTCGTCTTTTCACTGCAGGATGTCAGTGAGTCCGGGTGTGGTGACCAGACCTCTGAGGTGAAGCGGGTGCGCACGGCGGAGCTGGATGAACGCACTCTCGGGGGAGGGGGTACAGCCAGGGATGGCTGGCGGGAGCCTGGAGCTGCCTCGGCTCGGCGTGTCCTGTGACCCGAGGTAATAACTCTCCTGATGGACGGAGGCAGTGAGCTGTCTACATATATTTTACATCACAGCCAACACACACACACACACACACACACACACACACATTCTATACAAAAAAACGCAAAAGTAGTTCACAACACAATGCCCCTTCTGTTACGTGCAAGGTATTTTTCCTTTGCCTCCCATTTTGTTATTTGCATCTTTAAAAACTGAGCCACCCTACAATGATTTCATTACCTAAAATATGCATGTGACCTGCAGAGTAAAAAACACTGGGGGTTTTCTGGTACGTTTTCCTGCAGACTGTAGAGTCAGACTGCCCGGGCTGGTACCCCAGTTTGGCCAGTTACTAGCTTTGTCGCATTGGATGAGTTTCTCAACCTCCCTGTGATTTCATTTTTGGATAAAAATTGCCCACCTCCTAAGGTTGCTTTAAGGGTTATAGGAGTTAATACACATAAACCGCTTGAAGCCATCGGGAGGCCCAAACAGAAGACTGATGGGATCTCACACACACGAGGAAGGCAGGGTCCCCGTCCCCCAGAGCTGACAGTCTGGTGGGAACGATGTCACAACACGGAGGAGCTGGGAGTCAGGGAGACACAGAGCAGTCCAGGAACACGAAGGAGAAATACACCCCGGCAGGCAGAATCGAATCTAATTTCCAAGAGTCAGCCCTAGAAGACACAATGAATTGTGAAAATTCCACTTACTTCCTTTTATTTTAATGAATAGACCAATTCTTTGAGCAATCTTAGCGTTACAGAAAAATGGACTGCAAAGCAGAGAGACTTCCCATGTGCTCCCTCCTCCTCACACGCAGTTTTCCCTGTTGTTAACGCCTGTCATGTACGTGGTGCGTTTGTTGTAATTGGTAAGTCAACATTGATACACATTTATTAACTACAGTCCAAGGTTTGCACTAGGATCACTTGCTGTCTCACACATTCCGTGGGTTTTGACAAACGGACAGTGACGCAACTCACCATTGGTGTCATGTGGATGGTCTCCGTGTTCTGAAAATCCCCTGGGCTCTGCCCACTCTCTCCTCCCTCCTTCCCTGGCAGCCACCACTGGCCCATCCTTTCACGGTCTCCACGGTTTGCCTTTTCCAGAATTCCTCAGAATTGGAATCATACACTACATAGACTTTTTAGATTGGCTTCTCTCATTTAATATCTACTTACTTAAAAAAAAACAACTTCTCTAAATACATTCAGAAGAAAAGAAACAGATAGAATTTTTTTATGTCTTTTTGGCATGATTCAAGGCTCTGAGCCACCAACCAGCATAACCTATTTCCCCGCAAGCATGTGCTTAATAAAACTCGCTGGGTAGATGTGAATAAACCCCAGCATCAGGACCACCAGCCACATCAGCACATGGTCAGCAGGTAACTGTTGAGCTGAACTGCAGTTCTGACACCTTCAAAAGGCGTTTCCCAGTTCTCCTTGGCCATTCAGTTAATAGGAATGGGTAGCTGTCATGGATTGAGCTCTTTTTACGTCCAGGCTCTACGCTGAGCATCTTGTTTAGTTTCAAATCAGCGTTACCAATAATTCTTTGAGCAGGTGTTACTGTCCCCCTTTTACGGATGAAGAAACCGGCTCAGAGATGTTAAGAAACTCGCCCGGAGTCACAAAGCAGCTGAAGTGAATCTTTAATTCATTCCCAGATGGGAACCTTACCTCCAGGCCCTTGGGGGCACCGCTGATGGGTCCACCAGCAGCTGCTGCAGCACCTTCTGTGGGTCGCCAAGGGGCCCGGCACTCAGAGTCCTGTTCCCCTGTACCACTCCCAGCACTGTGGGTTTTCCTCGCCCAACCAAGGAGAACTTAAAAACCACCCAGTAGTCCCAGGGCCACAGGAATTGACCTTTCAGAATCAGGGTCTGGTCTGACACTCTGGATGGGGAAAACAAGGTTTGCACATTGATGCTGAGGTCATTCTAGATGAATTCTCCATCCTATACCTTTTCTTGCAAGGTAGTGCATCTTCTATCACCTTTCTGATTTTTCAAACGGTAACCTTGTACAACACTTCTAGTGAGATGTCTTCCATGTGATTTCGAGTTGACTAATTTGAGTTGAAATTCTCTTCTCCTTGCCTGGATTGCGATGAAACTTCATTGCCAGCAATGAAATCTCTTGGTTTCACACTCTCTCTGTGCCCCTGCACCTCGTTTGTTTCACTGACCATCATATTCTGGCCATTTATTGATAGAAAGGATCTTGAACTGTAGAAGTCAAACCAGAAGGGACCGCCTGGGAGGCGGCCCTGTGCCCCAGGCGGTCCCTGCGCAGTGCTGGCACGGCCGCCGGCACGACCTCCGCACGGGGAAAAGCCCGCCGTGACAACTGGGAGTTTGCTGGTCCCTGGCCTCCCTGCCGGCGCGTGAAGCCTCGTCATCACACAGCCAGTTAGTGGATGTTGGGGCCAGAGCCCAGGAGACACCTCTTGTCTTCTCCTTTTCCCTCTTTTCACTGAATGTACGCAGATAAGTGAGAGCAGCGAGCCCTCAGCACAGCTCTAGAACCCAGAGATCAGTACGTACTTGCTCATTGGCCCATTGAGGACATTGGCCCCCAGGGGTCCACATTCACTCTAATAACAGAGGCCAAGAAGGTACGACCCTCACACCCCCATGACTCCCCACTACCCCCACCCCTGCCCTGCCCAGGAAGGAGCTGCCCTGAACAGCCTTGTCAGTCAAAAGTCAGAAGGGCCGTGTGCCCAGGACCACAGTCATAGGGAAATGACGAAAGGTTTGAAAGAGAAGTGTGTGGGGAAAGGGGGAAGGTCACGGAGGGCAGGGATCTGGAGGGAGGGGGGAGAGATGGCTGGGTGGGGTGGCCGGCGGTGGGGCTGGCAGCAGGCTCACAACCAGTGGGGCCCGCTGGGGCCTCAGGGTCTGCTTGCCCTTCTTGCCTCTGGCCCCTGCAGACGATGTTATCCGGTCTTACGCCTTGGTCCCGTGTGAAGAGATGGGTACACATAAGTGTGTGTGTGTACATACACACTCACATAGGTGCCCGTGTGTCTATGCATCCTACATCAAATTGACACCTGTCCCCAAACTGAGCCCTGAGCCACCCAGACTCTGTGCCCCTGGGAGCTGGCACTCCGGGAATTATGCTCCGACTGGAGGGTAATTCAGCCTGCGTGGATGCCCTTAGCAGACTTCTTTCACGGCCGAAAAGGGCCACAGCCTAGTTCTCTGCTCAATTACACCTTACTCTCTAACATGTCTTCACGCGGCTGTCATTTCCTGAGGGTCGCCTGTGTCCCCACCACACAACCTTGAACCTGGCTCCGAGGAGGCACCGTCTCAGCTCTTAGGGGAGTTCTCACAGCCAGTGTGGCTCTTGTGAAAACCAAGGGAGACTTTACTTATGAAAGCGCTCTGAACAGTCAGCGTCTCTGATCTAACCTCATTGCCGTACACATCAGTGGCGTGTGTGACAGAGCCCATTGGTGTCCTTACCACTGAGAGGAAGCGGAACTCGGTACACAGCACCTGTGGGACCGCATGGAGGGTCTGAGGTCTGAGCAGCAATCGAGTGATCAAGGCGTGTGAGAAACCATGAGCCTCAGGTTCCCAGGGTGAGTGGGGCTGCGCAATTCAATACGGTTTCATTTTGCTCTCTTCATGGTTTTCTCCAATTTTCATAATGGTCAAAGGAAACAAATGCAAGCTGGTGTAGTTTTTTTATCTCCAGGGGCCCAGATACCAGTCCCCTGCCTATCAGGAAGCTGAAAATCTGAGTTGCTGAGAGGCCTGGTTGCAGGAGACCTGGGGGCTGGAGGAGGGGCTGAGGTTGTTTACCCGCCAGTTCTGGGGAAGGAGGCGGAGCCATCACCCACAGCACTAACCGGAGGAAACTGCCTATTCCCCAAGGTCATTGCGAAGCTTCCTGCCCAGGCACCTGTTGCCTCAGTTCACTGACTTAGGTTACCTTGACCTCGGAGTTTTTCCATAGATATCCACAGGAAGTTTGGGAAAGGCCAGCCTCCTACCTCCCAGCTCAAACTTGAACTTTTCATGTGTCCTTGGGGGAGGCTGCAAGGAGAAAGAGCATGAGGCTTTGTTGTTGTTGTTGTTGTTGTTGTAAATCCTCACCTGAGGTTATATTTATTGATTTTAGAGAGAGGAAGGAGAGAGAGCAAAACATCAAACCCACAGCCTAGGTATGTACCCTGACCAGGAATCGAACCTACAACCTTTTGGTGTATGGGGAGACCCTACAACCATCCCTGGCCAGAGCAGCACCAAGCTTTTGAATCCCTGCACTTAAATCCCGGCTCTGCCGGGATTGACAGCTGCATGACCCCTTCCTTGTAGAATGAGGAGAGGGCATCAGAACCACAAGCTCTGAGGGTTCCGTAACTTTCTCTCCCATCCGTTTTAATATTTCCCCTCTCCTTCCCAAATCCCACAGTCCCTCTGCCCCTACTCTTGTACAGCCAGCCAGAACTCAAAATTCTTCATTTATTTCACAAAGCGGTGTATTGCTCTCTAAACCGGATCCCGGGACCTAACTTTGCAGGACAGAGACCACGTGTTTGCTAACGACGATCACAACGTGTCTTCTCCAAGAGGAATCTGCCTCCCGCTTTAAGACAACATGCACTTTTTTCTCACGTCTGTATTGGTCCTTCGCTCCACAGTCCCCGAGTTTCTCAAGATAACCTGAAAGGGATGAGACAGCCAAACTGGCCTGCCGTCTTCTACCGGTTTCGCGAGTCCCCGGGGCGTTGCTCTGCTCGCAGACCACTGGTAAAGCGTCTGAAACCACCGGTGCCCTCCCAACCCTGTTCCCTTCCGTGTCCCTGCTGTGTCTTTCTTTCGGTCCGTTTACTCGTGCAGTCTCCCAAAGCCGGCACGCCGTGCCGACATCGGAGCAGCACAAGTTTAGTACACGCACCTGCCTAACTTTGGGTGGGGAGGGATTGTTTTGGAGCCAAATGGCAAAGAGCAGGCCGTGGATGAAAGCGTCCGTCACCAACCCAGCATTCTTCCCCTGGTGAGCTCTGCAGGTGGACCCTCGATGCATTCAGCCGCCAGCAGAAATCCTTTGACTTGGGGGAGGGAAGTCCCCCTGCTCTGATCACCAGGAATGAATTGTGATCCACCTGGACCACACAGAGCCCTCTCCTTCTCCCGAGGCTGGCTACGTGAGCCCGTGAGATGTGACGGAAGTTTGCTGGATGTCGCTCCCGGGAAAGCTTTTGCTTTCTTGGGGAGAAAGAAGCAGACGCCACCGGCAGGCCCTCGTCCGTCTCTTTGCCATTTCGGCTTCCCTGGAATATGACATTGCGCCCATTTTTCTCTTCAGATTTTCACGGTTCCCTTAAAATCCTCTCACCTACTTATAACAGTGGCTGTGTCTTGTCTGTTGATCTCTGTCATTTCTACGCTTGCTGTTGACACTTTTTTTCTCCTGGGTATGAGTCACATTTCCTGTTTCTTTGGCATGTCTGGTGATGTTTTACTGGAGCCTGAACATCGCCACCGTGGTCGAATGTTTAGATTGTGGCGGCAGGCAGCTCATTTGCTCGCAGACCGGCCTGAGCGTTGTGAAGTTCATGGGCAAGCTTCGTCAGGGGAGGGAGGTCCAGAGTTCCCTTCAGGGCCGGGGTGCCCTTTCATAAGGATTGAACCTCGTGAGGTCCCCATGTAATGTCCCAGCTGCTCCCCCAAGGCTTTCTTCTCCGGCCAGCCTTACAGCCAGTGTCTCCCCGCGCCGTGCAGGCTCCAGTGTTTGCTCGGCTCCCAGCTCTCCGGTGGCGTGGTCTTCCTCCGTCACCGTTCTTCGACCGTTTTTACACTGAGCCAAAGACCCGAGGGAGCCCCACCGGGTTTCTGAAGCCCCCTTTTCTGTGTGGCTCACTTATCTCCGGAATGTTGTTGCTCAACTTCCACCCATCCCAGCCCCTTCCAAGTTTCGTCCTCTCGTCTCACGGAGCCCCCACCCCCCGCCCCCTGCGCTCGCTCGCGGTGCAGTCTGGGAATTGCCCGGGGGCCAAACTCTGGGGTAACGGCAGGGCTCCCTCCTCCCATTTGCTTTCCTCCTCTCTGGGGTCACGGTGCTGCACTGCGCTGCCCTGCACGGTGCCTCCTGTGCAAAAACAGTGGTTTCACATATTTAATCGACTTTTCTCATTTATGGCATGAGGGTTCCTCAGCTGTAACTGGAACTGGCCTCAAACACTGCTCAAACGTATAGCACATTTCAGCCCCCACGCTGGTGCCTCGGGTGTGAACTTGAGTGTGAGTTCATCGCCATGTGGTAGAGGAACCGAAACGCAGAGTGGGGAAATCCTTGGGACTGGGAGTCGTGTCCAGGTATTTCACATTCTCAGGCTGTTCTTTGTTTCATTTCATTTTATTTTTTGATGTGAGAGATGGGTGAAGGGAGGGAGAGAGGGTGAGAGACATCGATGCGAGAGAGAAACGTTGATTGGTTGCCTTCAGTACACGCCCCTGGGGACCCAATCCGCAGCCCAGGTGTATGCCCCAACTGGGGATTGAACTGGCAAGCTTTTTATGGTTCATGGGATGATACCCAACCCACTGAGCCACACCGGCTGGGGCCAGGCTGTTCTGCATGCTCAGGTTGTAGCGTCTGCCCTCCAGCCGAGCTCCCCTGAGCACTCCCCGTCCCTCAGTCCCTGCCTTTTAACACTTGGAAGATGGACTTCTTCAGGCAGCCCCCCTCCAGCACCTTCCCCAGCACCTCTTTCAGACTAGCTTGGAGAGGTCTGTCCGGCCCAAGTGCATTCGGGCCATTAGGAGGACCGAGACCCACTGCATCACGGGCCGGTAGGCTGGGCATCTGCTTCTCCCCACTGTGGTGTCTGCTTCAGGGCTGCCCCAAGGGCCCCTCGCACGTCTGTGACCACATCTGCGAAACTGTTGTGAGTGGCAGCGCCTAAGCAAGTGGGAGTCATCTGGAAACAATGAGAGCGATCAACATCTGCCTCTGTGTGTCGGGCCATGAGGGGCGGAGGGGCTCAGGTAAAAGGCCCCCTTCATCCGGGGGCACTCATTCCAGGGCCCGCTGCCCAGCTGGGGGGCACTGGCGGAGAGCCCCCTGCTGCCGGTCGTCCCGGGGCCTGCAGATGTGCCCGTCCCCCAAGGTCATGCCCTCACCGGGGTAGTCCACATCCGGGGACCGAGTGAGGCGGGAGTACGGGCCCCGGCATTCCGGCGTGGAGCAGGACAACTCTGGCAGACGCCACCTGCGGTAGCGCTCCTGGCCAGGCTGGCCGAAGCTTCGTCGGAGCTGTGTCGTGACTCAGCTTCCCCGCTGCCCAGTGCTGTCCCTGGTAAACGGCTAGTGCCCCAGCTCTGACTCCACATCTGTTTCCGGAGGACCTGACCCGTGACCCGGGGAACCACCACTGCACGTGGAGTCCGGGTCCCCTGCAGCCAGCACCTCAAGGCCGGGCCATGGGCCGTGAGTCCACAGGGAGGCCGCCCTGACTCAGCCGGTCACTGCTCCCTGCCCTCCTTCTTTGCCTGTGGGACAGAACAGAGAAAGGAATGGCTAGTGACTATTGGAAGTGATCCTAGGTATTTACTGAGGGTCCTTTCTGACCGAGGCACTCTGCTCATGTTACAGGAACCCCCCCAGCCCCGGGGCCTTCCTGAACTAGGGTTCTTCGTTCCCCACCGCCGTGTTAGGAGCCGTGGCTCTCAATGCCAGAGTTTGATAAAAAGGAAAGGGACTATTTTAGTGAGAAGTTATACAGATTTAGAATGGTGGCAGAATTCTACCATTAAATCTCCCTTTAGAAACGAAGATACACCCACAAACACACGGTCCCACCCTCCCCACTTTGCCCAGTCTGACCAGCCTCAGGGCAGGCCAGTCGGAGGGCCTGCCTTCCAGATTTCTTCCTGCAGGGTCTTGCATTGTCCCCATCCCACAGGGCAGCCACCTTTTTGTTTAAGTCCCAGGCTGGAACCTCCTCGGTAACCCCATTCCTGACTCCTCCCACAATCAGCTACACCTGCCAGCACTCCCATATTTCCCTGCCTTTCTCGGCTGCCACAGTGAGTCCAGGCAGGTGTGGCGCCATGGCGTGGAGTGAACCATCTCTGCGTGAACCATCTCCAAGCTCTCAGAGTTGCCCCAAAGGTGCTGTAATGGGGGCAGGGGAGCTGTCTCCCAGCTACATCACGGGACAAAGTCATGCCCATCTCCCCGGCTCCCAGCAGGCTATGAAGCTAGCCTGCTGTTACTGATATGCAAAATAACTCTCCAACTCTGTGCTGCTGCCTTTCCTAGTCCCCAAACTAGGCTTGTGGGGGGCCCTGGGGCCTCTCAGCCTACACCCCATTACACTAAGGGGCTCACATGCATGGTCACATTTAATCCCCACCAACAGCCCCATGGGGAAGGTCATAGTATTATCCGCATTCTGTAAGGACCTCCCCTGGCCCTGTCTGCAGAGAATTGGGGCAAGCCCGAGGCTGGGTGACGTGTGATGACCTCAGGCCCCTCCGGGCCCCGGGCCCCATCTTCTACCAGGAGGGGTGTCCAACCTGCAGCCTGTGGGCCGCATACGGCCCAGGATGGCTATGAATGTGGCTCAACACAAAACAGTAAATTTACTTAAAACCGTTGTTTTTGCTCATCAGTTTTCATTCGTGTTTGTATATTTAATGTGTGACCCAAGACAATTCTTCCAGTGTGGCCCAGAGACACCAAAAGGCTGGACACTGCTGTCCGCATGTGCCCTGACAATGGCTTCCTCCTCATCTCCAGCTGCCGTTTCCATCCTCCTGTGCCTCCTTCCTCCCCCAGCTCTCAATTCTGTGGCCACCGCGCAGGCCCCGCCAGCAATTCAGAGGCACTTTCAGCGCCCACCCCCCACCCTCGAAAATAGGAAGGCGAAAAGATCTCAGCCCACATCCTGTACTTGAGCAAATTTCCCACTGGTGGTTCAACCCAGGCAAGCTTTTATGCAACACTTCTCGGCTTATGGCTAGCCTGGAGGCCACCAAGCCTGGGCTCCCAGGAGGTGGCTCGCTCATTCGTTCATTCATTCATTCATTCATCCATTTACTCATTTATCAATGATGAACTACCAACGATGCACCTGCTGAGTGCAGGAGCTGGCTGAAGTACACAGACGAAGGACTTATTCATTCTTGCACTTGCTTATTTAACAATGACTGAGTTGGTTTGAGACAGGTCTTGAAGATCTGGGGGCAAGCAGGGAGCAGGCTTGACCTCGCATTACAAGTAGTGGAGGGAGAAGGGGCAGAGTCTATTATCAAACGACTTTACTGGAGTCCAGTCTCACACGCAAAGTCCTGAAGAAGGTACGAGAGATGTTTTCAGTCCAGGTTTAATAGTGACTTCTCATGCAAAAGGGGTTCTCAGACAAGGTGGGTGTTTGGGTGTCTTCTTACTTTGTCTCCCTCCTCCCTAGTTCATTTTGGGGGCTGGGTCTTTCTATTTAGGTTCTCTGGGTGCCTGGCAGGCCCACCCCTCTCACCGGGGAGCAAACACCTTTTCTGAACTTTCTCAGTCCCCTCTCTCCCCCTGCTGGACACTCGGCCTCCTTCACCCTTGCTCCCTGCGTCCTGCTTTTCCGAAGGGACTCTCTTTGCACCCGCCCCAGGCTGACGCATGTGGAACCAGCCCGTCTCCTCTGCCCAGAGCCACATTAACAAAGGCCCCCTTTCTTTTCTTTTTTAAAAATTGAATTTACTCAGGGGACATCAGTGTGCACAACCACACAGGTTTCAAAGTGCACGACTCAGTAAGACGTCATCTGCACACCGCACCGTGTGGCCCCAAAGCCCCTTTTCAGTATGCCAGGTTTAGCCCTGAACCAGGCCCAGAAGGCAAGGAGGGAGGCGCCATGTCTCAGGAGTGCGTGCGTGCATGTTGGGGCAAATGAGGAAAATCCATTTCCCCGTATTCAGGGTAGAATACAGGGAAATGGGTTTTCTACATTTTCTCCTTCCACCCTCCCCAGTGTTCTTCTGCTTCCTCCTTTTTTGGGTGCACTGTTTCTACGTTGAGCTGGGGAGACAGCACTGTCCCAGGACAGAAGCCCAGTGCCCAGTGCTCAGCAGGTGTGTAGGTGCCTACCAGTCACCACCAGAGGGCGCTATGTCCCCTTGGCCTCCTGGGTCCAGGCTCTTTCCCAGTCTAGGCTGTGGGTGGGACAGAGCACTCCTGGGGGGACCGCCAGGGAAGGGGTGCTGCTGAGGGGGGCCTGGACCCTGGCTTCCATCTGGACCAGTGACAGTGCCTCAGTTTCCTCACTGACTAATAAAAGCCTTCTTCATTTTTATTTCCAGCTGTGGCAGGACAGGGTTCTAAATTCCTCCTCAAGCTAATCTCTAAAGCATACTTCTGACCAAACCTTGGGTTTGTAAGTATAGCTTTCCCACCTTCTAGGATTTAGGTCCTCCTTAGGGTTTGGACCAGGGCTGGATCTTGCCTTTTGAGGACTCTGTAGATACAACATCACGGTGGCTGGGGCTGGCACTGAAATCTGGCCTTATCCACCGAGCAATGGACACCCTCCCTCCCCCTCCCACAGGGCAGTTCTCAGTCCCGACTCGGCCCCTGGACTCCCGTCGGTTACACGTGTTCACCAGGCGGGAGTTCCTGCCCCTGAGACCTGGCTGCAGGGCTAGTTTCTGACGCGTCTTCCGCGCCAGGCCCTCCCCCTCTCCTACCCCGAAGCGCGCCCCCTGCAGGAAGCTGGCCTGGTCCCGGCCCGTCCCAGCAGCCTCCCGCCCTCCCGCAGCCCCGTCCATGTGCACTGCTCAGCCCGTCGGCAAGGAGTTCTCTGCTCCTCCATCCTCCATCTTCCGTAGCGCTCACCTGCGTCCTCTTTCCCGCGCTGGGTGCAGGAGCTACAAAAGAAGACACAGATTAAACTCCACAAGAAATATTTTTTGAATCGCACAATAACAATATGAATGAAACACTAAGTGAAAAACTGGGAAAAAAATTAAAATAAATATGAGAGAGAACAGGTAATATTAAAATAAATATGAGAGAGAAAAGGTATGTACTACATACATGTAGTCCAGGGAGAACTCCTAGAGAGCAACACCAAAAGCAGAAACAACCCAGTAAAAACGGGCAGGCGTACACACCCCGAAAGTGAGCGTGGGCCATGGGGGCGGGAGCCCTGGGTGTCTGCCGGCCAGTTTAGAAGAGGAGGGAGGGGCCTCAGGGTGGACCTGCTGCTGGCCCTGCAGCCTCCCTGCCTCATGGTGAGTTGGGGTGCAGCTGGAGGAGGACCAGAGTGGAACTATTAAAAGTGGGGGGCCAGCACCCTGGCTCAGTGGACTGAGTGTTGGCCTGTGAACTGGAAGGTCGCTGGTTTGATTCCCAGTCAGGGCACATGCCTGGGTGGAGGGCCCAATCAGTGTTCCTCTCGTCTTTCTCCCTCCCTTCCCTTCTCTCTAAAAATAAATACATAAAGTTTTAAATAAAAAGAAAAAAGCCAGGGAGAGCACACTGGCCCATGGGTCAGATCCGGCCCGTTGCGTCTCGTTGTGAACAAAATGCCGTTGGAACACAGCCGAGCCCCGTTCGTTCATGCTCTGTCTGCGGCTGCGTTCTCCCTCCAGTGGCGGGGGGAGGAGACCCAGCCGGCGTGGCCCGCGAAGCCTGAAGTGCTGCTTCCTTGCCGTCGACAGAAAAGTCTGCCGTTCTCCCTCTAAAGCACGGGGCCAAAGAGGGGCGAAGGCTGCCCCAGCCAGAGGCCCACACACTCTCATTCCAGGGATAATGGTGCGTTCTCCCATACCTTCCAACCCTTTCCTTCTAGAAAAAATGATGTTTTTTATCCTGCACTTTGAACAACACTTTCGTGTGAATTGTTAATCCTCATGGCGTATGAAGGAGGTCAGGTGAGACGAATATGCAGGTGAATCCACGGGCTCAGGGGACGCAAGGTCACGCAGCCGGTAAGTGGGGCAGCACCAGCGTTTCTGCAGGGGAGGGCTCGAGAGACGCCCTGCGACCCGGAGGGGAGTGAGTGTGGGAACACTAGGGGGTTTATTTCAAAGCTGC
The DNA here is from genome assembly GCF_019186645.2 of Phyllostomus hastatus. Taxonomy (NCBI): domain Eukaryota; kingdom Metazoa; phylum Chordata; class Mammalia; order Chiroptera; family Phyllostomidae; genus Phyllostomus; species Phyllostomus hastatus. The sequence goes on along the minus strand of NW_025334018.1, from coordinate 15,151,444 downwards.
TTCGGACGTTCTCTGAGGGCCAAGGGAACCCCCAGATATATGTGCCCTGCAGCAGGGGTGGTGAGCGCCGCTGGATACTGGGGGGGGGGGCAGTTCCCGGGCCCCCTAAATGCCCCCAGTGCTCAGACCTCCTTACTATGAGGTAGGCATCATTTGGGCGCCTCCCTGGTTCCTACCTCTGGCTCGGTCCCTTGCTGCCTCTGGTCATCGTGTTCTCAAGAAGCGGAATGGTCGAGTCACTACAGCACAGTCCGGAGTCAGATCGTTTGGGTTCCCACCCCGGCTCTGTCACTAACTTACTGGCTGTGTGACCCTGGGCAATTTACTTACCTTCTCTGTGCCCCAGTCTCCTCCTCCGGAACATGGGGGCAATAAGAATGCCTCTCTCCCAGAGACGTGAGGGAGCAAGTTACTAACTGCAAAGCATTTAGTCTAGTGCCTGCCACGTCACAAACACTTTTTGTGTTTGTTGTAACTTGGATTTTTATGGACAGTGGCCCAACACATTGACCTTGGCCTTGTTTGGAGCCCGAGAGTCCGTCACAGGCCCCGCGTCTCGGGCGCCGAGCCCTGGACTCTGCAGGGTCGTCTCTGATCCCTGCTGCGGGCAGAGGACCATTTGCTTTGCAAACACCCAGACGATGAAGGTGATAAGGGCCTCTTGTTTAGCTCCTGGCGCATTGTATTTGCCCAATGAGTGTTGGCTGTTATTATTTTCCAGATGGGCCCAGCTCTGGGTAGTCAGGGCCTCGAGTTCTTGGCAGCCAGTGACTACGGGTTCAGCCAGAAGTCAGCTGAGCTGAGGGCCTGACGAGGCTCAGGGGAGGCTGTGGGTGGTCAATAGCCCCGGGAGTGCCATCAGCCTTTGGTAACACGACGTCTCGAGGACCCCTCCCTGAATTCTCTGTGACCCCAGATTGCCCTTACACGAGGCTGGACCAGCACCTTTTAGAGGGTCTTGAGAACACAGCGGGTGTATCTTTAAGTGGGAGGAGTCCCCACACTTCCTCTCACGGTGCCCCCCACAGTGCCACTCTGTCCTAACCAGGGTCACGGTCTGGCTGGGTAGATGCCTGGGGCTGGTGTCCCTGCCAAAGGTAACACCGGGCCTGCGGTGGGGGACGGCAGGCCGCGCCTTTGCTTCCCTGGTTGCCTTCCGGGACCGAGGGACCCTCAGATGTGGTCTGGACACATATGACGTGGCATCCCGGTGGGCTTCCTGTAGGTGCCTCCCTTTCTGCATGGGTAGTGAGGCTGGGAGAGGAGTGGAGTGGAGGGGGGTCCTAGAACATGGCAATGCTCAGCCTCGATCCACGGGCACCTCCCCAGCTGTCCCACGCCTCGCTGCTTCTCCCTCCTGCGGCGAAGCCCAGTTAGAAATGTCTGTCCCCGTGAATTTCCCCCATCCTCTGTCAACGGGGCCACCTTCAATGACACAGAAGCAACCTCGGCAAGCAACGCTTTCTCATTCCGAACCTGCTGGAACCTCCCAGGCCGCTACACTCCCGGACCTCCGCGGTGCAGCAGAACTGAGGAGTTGGAGCGCGGGCGGGGTCAGCCACACGGTGTGACCAGGCCGACCGGCCGCCTGACTTCCCTTGTCCACACTCCACCCCTAGGGTCCAGCTGGTCTCTTTGCCCTGTGGGGCCTACTCTGAAATGACTTTGAACTCTAGGCCAGCCTCCTACCCGTGCCAGATATGCCATTTCCCTAAATGTACCTTCAGTCCACAGCCTTCTAAGGCTGTTCTCACGGAGTCTCCATCGTGTCCCGGGTTGATTACCCAACAAGGAAAACACAGATAAGAGTCAGAGGGTAAATGGAGCCAGGTGATGCCCCTGCCCCTTTAGTCCCAGCCCCTTTGCCTGCAGAAGGGAGCCAGGTGCGGGGGGGCAGTGCCATGCTCCCTATAAAAAGCTCTTGGGTGCTCATCCAGGCCTGGAACTCACATTTAGGACTTCCCACCAAAATGGGTCAATTGCTGGTTCTTGCTGGTGAGTCTTCCCCAGGCGGCCCCGTTCGGCTCCCAGAGTAGCTGCTTTTTCTCCGCAATGCACTCTCCACCCACACTCGATGTGCTCCCAGGCTGCCTGTGTCATCCCCGTTCTGCAGCCTCCTTGGGATGGTGGCAAAGTGAGGAAGGAAGGGAGGAAGGAGAGAAGGGCGGGCGGGAGGCAGGCAGGCAGGAAGGAAGGCCCACTGAGCAGCGGAGGGCTTCAGCGGGGAGGATGATGGATAGCACTGGGGAGCCCCCCTGGAGCATGAGGGGAGACTCGGGCGAGCCCCCTCCATGCTCACGCTCTGTGATCCTCCCTCACTGCCAGCTCCAGAGCTGCGGCTCAGTGCATGGACTTGACCGAGGACTAATCGGTTAACAGGTGCAATTAGCAGAGAAAAAAATGGACAAGCAGATCTTATCGGAATATGTACTGTGAGGCTGGGTGGGAGGGGGCTGGACAGGGGGCAGAAAAGCCTTGAAGAGCGAATGCAGTTCCTCCAGCGCCGACTGGCCCCCAGAGGCGGTGCCTGACCTGGCCGGCAGCCGGGGGGTACTGGTCGGTGGGCCTTCCGCATGTACATGGCCGGGCGGTTTGAAAGGGAGTAAACTTTAGAATCAACATTTGAGTTGGAAAGCAGAGAGAAGCTGGTTCTGGAAAGGTGAGTCCCAGTTATCAGCGTGAAGAGGCTGCTATGGGAAGGGGCCCTCGGCCCGAAGCCCCCCTTCTCTGTCGCCAGCTGCTCCTCTGCCCTGCTCCACCCGTCTGGCCTGTCTCTGGGGTCCGGTCATTCCGCACATATGGATGGAGGGTTGACTGTGTCCCGGGCACCGTGCTGGGCAGTGGGGACCCGGTGGGGTAAGCAGAGTCCCTGCCCTAACGGAGCTCCCGGTCCAACAGAAAGACCAGCAGAGGATTGTCTTTCAGTGTGATAAGTTCTGAGATGCAGATAATCCACCACGAACACCAACGCAGCCTGGAGGGAGGGCAGAGAGGCCCCGCCCACACGCCATCTCTCCTGGGAAGACTCCCAGGACTTGTTTTCACGACACTCTGTGCGCATCCCTACATCACCAGCAGTCACGTCGCCTGGCACCTTTGTGCTCACAGGCTCCACCCTCCCGTCAGGCTGTGAGCTCTTTGAGGGCAGGGACCTTGTCTAGTTTTTCTGTTCTTATCTCCAGCACCCAGCACTTCATAGGAGTTTGTTGAAAGAATAACCGTGAATTTTCCCGGTTCCTGAGCTGCACACTGTCCCGCGAGCTTCCAGGCGGCTCACTGGAAGCCTAGCCAGGCCCCTTCCCCCAGAGCATCATGGGAGGGCCCACGTTGGGAGCAGATTTCCAGAGGTGGCGGGGCGCGGGAAATCAGGCCTCAGATGCTCTCCATGTACCAGCCAGTGTTCCCCAGGCCTGGTCCCCTCCCTCCAGGGAAAGGACAAGCCTGCCACCCTCTGACGGAGGTCTCTTTTCTCCTTCAGGGCTGGCCCTCCTGCTGCAGCTGGGTGAGTGCCGCGCGGGAGGGCGGGGAGGGCCAGGGTGCCGGGGAAGGCGACGGTAGTCAGGGCACGGTTCGTCTCTTGCTCCTGCCGTTGCAGGCACGGCGACCAACATCGTGTGCTACTTCACCAACTGGAGCCAGTACCGCCCTGGGGTCGCCAGCTACATGCCCGACAACGTGGACCCTTGTCTCTGCACGCACATCATCTACGCTTTTGCCGGCATGGCCGACAACCAGATCAAAACCATCGAGTGGAACGACGAGGTCCTCTACGCCGGCATCAATGGCCTCAAGAGCTAGTGAGTCCCGGGGTTCGGGCTCTGGACGCGGCTGGGGGTGTCCACAGGGGCCCTTCAGGAGTCCCCCAGAGACACCAGCTCCAGAACGTCTGGTCCTCGCGTCCTGACCCAATCGGTCTCACCCAATCACTCTCCTGCCGCACGAGCAGGCCCCGTGCTCCGCGCGGGAGAGGCAGGTTGCTGTCATTTTTCTGGCTTGTCTTCTCACCCGATTCTCAATGTTGCAGCCTGTGCTTCCCGGCAGGTGTGAAGACTGCCCCCTGGAGTTTGCCAAGCTACAGTGCATCCCACGCCAACCTAGGAGCTGGCTCCCAATACACTCGAAGATGGTTCTTGTGCCAGTTAAATGCTGAGCGTATTGATTGGGCGACAACCACGTCAGGCATTTTTCTAAGTGTTTTTCACGTATTATTTATGAAACCCTCACAACAAACACTGTGAAGCAGGCATATTAAAGATTTAAAAAGTACTGTCACCCTGACACGGTGAGGTAGGCAAGCAGCAGGTCACAGCCCCTTGTCGGTGCAATTTCCTTTACATCGGTATCTTTCTGTCGTCAGCAACCCAGAGCTGAAAACCCTGCTCTCTGTCGGCGGCTGGAACTTTGGGACCCAGAGGTGAGACCCGATTCACGGCGGAATCACTCCCACGTTGCTCCGTCCCTGCCGAGACCCCCGGGCTCTGTGCTTCTCTGAAGTGGGTGGCCAGTGACCTAGGGTCTCAGCTGAGACACCGGGAAACCTGGCCAAAGCTCTCCCGGCGCAGCCTGTCCCTCCTCCATCCCAGCTCTGCCCTGCACTGCAGCTTACCTGCCTGCTCCCTTGGCTGTGCCTTCCTCTGTGGGAGAGTCTCCACGGCGGAGACTCTGCTTGACTCGCCACTGTCCCCCTGCACTGCTCGACGGGGGGGGGCGACGACTGAACGCCTGAGTGTCTGTCCAGACAGTAGTCGGGGGGCCAAGTGACAAAGCAGAGAATCCAGGCGCTTCGGCCGCTGTTGCGTCCTCCTGCGCCTGCCCCCCGCGGGGTTCATGCCCTTCCTCTAGAGGGTCCCTGTCAAAGCCCATCACCAACACTGTGACGGTGGTGATGCGTTGACCCCAGATTCTCCAACATGGTGGCCACTGCCGAGAACCGCCACACCTTCATCCAGTCGGCCATCCGGTTTCTGAGGAAGTACAACTTCGATGGGCTGGACGTTGATTGGGAGTATCCCGGCAACCGTGGCAGCCCCGCGGACACCCAGCAGCTCTTCACCGTCCTGCTGAAGGTGACCCCCCTGCCCGTGTCCAAAGGACATAGGATCTGGCCCACGACCGTCCGGGGAGAAGGGCTCTCTCTGTCTGCTGGGGGGTTCTGAGAGAGGCTGACCACCCTACAGAGGACGGCAGAGAGCTCAGCCTTTCTGGCTCAAAGCCTGATTTCCTTAGTGCAAGATCAGATCTTTCTTTCAGCAAAAACTCACGTGGCCAAGCTACAGAGAGTGGTATAAGGCAGCATAATGAAATTTTGTAGAATTAAAGTGAGAAATGTAATGGCCAAGGGGGACGGAAACATTCACGTCCTGTCTCTGGGCACAGCGGTGGGAGTCAGAGAGCCCTCAGCGGGCAGGACGTAGGGCGAGATGGACCAGCTGCAGACTGAGGTGTTCAGGTGCCCCGCGCCCTGAGGGGTGGAGCAGACACCTCCAGGGCACAGGGGGCTCCTGCCCCCTGCCCCAGACATAAAGTTGTTGGGTGAGCGAGCCCACTGCCCTGGTCACGGCTGGCTTGAGCACCTAGGTTTGCTTTAACACTCTTACTTCCTTTTCTTCCATGGCTGAGTTTTCTGATTATTAGATTCAATCACATGCAGTTTGCAGAGCTAGGAGCCATTTTTGTCTAAACATAACCATTCTTGTCTTGCTTTCCTGCTTTGACATCATTTGTTCATTTTAAAGTGTAGCTCTCAGAGAGTCACCAATGTTCCTTCATTTGCAAGTTCTGGGGAGACACCTGACTGCTGTCCCCAGAGACCAACAGCCGTTCTGGGACCAAGGACTCTAAACCGAGCTCTTGGCAGATTTCCCCCTAAGAACGTGACCTTGGCACATGCTCCCTGGGCCCTGCAGCCTGAGCCCAGTGTCCTCTGTTCCGTAGGAAATGTATGAGGCGTTTGAGCAAGAGGCTGCCCAGAGTCACAAGTCCAGGTTGCTGATCTCTGCGGCTGTGTCGGCTGGCAAAGGGACCATCGAGACCGCCTACCAGATCCCCGAGATGTCGAAGTAAGTCAGCCCCAAGCCCAGAAGCCCAGGCAGAGCTAAGCGAGCCCGGTACCTCCCCATAGACTGGCCAGTGCCCAGGACTCCTGCACAGAGAGGGCTCATTCCCAAAGGAATAAGAGGATCCTAACTCCTGAGGGACGCGAGAAGCCAGCCCGAACCCTGGGCTTGTTTCCAACCTGTTTCCGAGATTCCCAATGATAAGAGGCTACAGGAGGAAGTTAGCTGAGTCTCTAACTTGCACCAGTTCTGAGAGTCTGAGCGCAGCCTTCTACACCGATGACGGATTGTGTGCCTTCTGTGTATCAGGCACCCTTGAGATCGAGGCGAGGGAGAATGGAATAAAGAATAACAAAGCAAATTGCCTTGTGGCATAATTACAAACGACACATCTGACGAGTTCTAGGAGCTTTAGGGGGAGCGTCATGGAGAGTGTGACTTCCCATCGGTCATTTCTCTTCTGTGGTACCCCACCCCTCACCACCCAAGGTACATGGACCTCATCAACGTGATGACCTACGACCTCAGGGGCTCCTGGGAGGGCTTCACAGGCGAGAACAGCCCCCTGTTTGCAGGGCCCAATGACCAGGGAGACTACAGATTCTTTAACGTGGTGAGTGACGCAGTGGGTTCAGGATGGCCAGTCGTACTGGGTGTCTTTGAAGCACGTCCCGGGGTCTCTGGCCAAGGACACGGGATGGACAGGAAGAAGACGGCAGTCTTTCCCAACCCAGCACGTGTTCCCTGCTTCCCGTCCCCGGGATTCATTGTGTTCATTTATCTTTCACACCAAGGATAGTGGCTTCGGGGTTAGTCCCAAGTGATGGAAAACATCTTTTCATTTTTTAGAAAAGATTTTATTTATTTATTTTTAGAGAGAGGGGAGGGAGGGAGAAAGAAAGGGAAAGAAACACTGACTGGCATGCCCCCAACGGAGGCCTGGCCCGCAACGCAGGTGTGTGCCCTGGCTGGGAATTGAACCAGCGGCCTTTCGGTTCGTAGGCCGACACTCGATCCATTGAGCCACACCAGCCAGGGCTGGAAAACCTTTAAAAATCTACTGACGCTAGAAGCCCATTTCACGACCCACCTTTCCCCCACTCTTCCTCACCTCCCTCCCACCCTCTCCCTATGCTATGAGGTTTACCTTCCTACCCTGAAATGTGTAGGCAGGTGTAACAATGAATCTACTTAACGATTCGGAGGTGGGTAAATTGGTTAGCTGTGATTCAAATGATTCAAATGAATTAAAAACGGGTGCGGGAAGGTCTCCCAGGTACCCAGCCGGTGCTCGAACAACTCTGAGCCGCCGGCGGGGGACAAGGGGATGTGTGGCTGAACGCCAGCTGTGCCACCAACGCCCGGCCCAGAGTGAGGGGCAGGAGGGTGAGAGAACATTTCATTCCCAGGTGACACCGGGCCGGATGCACTACCTAACTCACGTACCTCCTGAGCGAGGTACCTCTGACACCTGGGTCCGGCGGGGAAGGCGCTCCTTCCCTTCCTCTGAGGTTGGCTTGGCCACATGTGGTATTCACAGTGGCCGGAGGGTTGGGTGGAAAGTGTCGGCTTTTCCATAGGCCTCTGGGACATGCTCAGCTGCTCCTTACCAACACCTTCCTCGCCTCGCCCGCAGGATTATGCGATGAACTACTGGAAGAACCAAGGGGCCCCTGCCGAGAAGCTGATGGTGGGCTTTGGGGCTTACGCCCAGACCTTCACTCTCACGCACCCCGCTGACCACGGCCTGGACGCGCCCACCGCTGGCCCGGGGACTGCCGGGCCGTATACCCAGGAAGCTGGGACTCTTGCCTACTTTGAGGTGATGCCCCAGGGGGCCTGGGGCACCTGGGAGAGCCACTGTCTCTGCTCTAAAGGGTTGGAGGTGCCTCCACGAAGAGGGAACAGATACCCTGGTTTCTAACACAGGGTGCCCCGTGTTGACTTCTCCAAGTATCCGTGGTAGGGGAGGAAGGGCAGGGCGACCCACTGATGAGGCGTCTTACATTTTACCCTTTTACAGTCAATGTGCGTCTTTAATTCCAGCAGCAGTTAACACTTACCGAGAGCAAGCAGACGGGCAGTCTGTGCTCTAAGTGACTTCTATCCATTCTCTGACCTAGCCCTCACCAGGAACAATGAGGAGCCGATTTTACCCTCTTGTGCAAGAGGGTGCACTGAGGCACAGAGGGGTTAAGAACTTTGCTCGAGGTCGCAGAACCAGTAAGTGGCAGAGCTAGGATTCAAATCTACCATATTTGCTGTGTGTAATGTGCACCCATGTTTTGCACGCATTACACACAGGGATTATTGTGCCTGTGGTATGCAATCATCACACCAAGCCATGATGTACATCCTTATTTTTCCCTCAAAAATGTGGGCAGACAAGTGTGCGTTACATACAGCAAAATTCGGGGTAAGTTGTTAAGCTTCCAGCCCTAACCCTTACACTCTGCCGTCCTCGTGCTGGCTCTTTGTGGAGAAAACCCTTTCAAACAAGAGCAGGTAAATTCATTTCAGAGGGAACTGGGGCACAAGGCGCCAAGAAGCTGCCCTGCCCGTTGTCTCGCAGGTGGCTGCTGGCAGACACAGGACAGGAGCTCATGTCCCATTCCTGCCAGGGCCCTCGCCACTGCGCAGCCGGAGGGGGAGCAGAGCCAGGGGGTTGGGGTGAAATTGGAACCATGTGTTCTTATTTCCAGCAAAGAGGGGTGGGGTGTACATCCAGAAAACAGGTGCAAGGAGTAGGAAGAGGTGGGCTGAGCAGAGGAGGGGCCCCCTGAACCGTGACCCCCCCTCCTGCACTGGCCCCAGGTCTGCTCCTTCCTGAGAGGAGCCACCGAGGTGTGGAACGCCCCCCAGGAGGTGCCCTACGCCTACAAGGGGAACCAGTGGATTGGGTATGGCAACCCCAAGAGCTTCGCCCTCAAGGTAAGGCCCTCTGCACCGTTCCCTCCGCACATGTGGAAGGGGTGGGGCACCTGCCCTGCAGGAGCGTTTGAATCACAGCCCCAGGAGACACATAAGAGAAGGCAAGGCTTCAGGTTGAGCCGGCGGCACGCTGCAGAGCCCGCGGTTGGAGCGACCCCTCTGTTCCTGTGCACTTGCACTTTGCGGCCTTACTCCTCTCGGATCCTGCACACTCCTGTCCCCCTGCTCCTGCAGACTCCCTTTGGGCCCCCTCCCTGCACTGCTCTGGCCCTGACCCGGTTCTCCAAGGCAGGCAATCTGGTCCACTCCGAGGACCATGGTGTCGAACAGAGTTCTTCCTCCCCTTTGCTCCTCCCCTGCTCCCAGCAAATCTACCTGTATACAGGCCGAACCAAAACCAAGAGGCAGAGACCGCCTGGGCCCTTCGGCTTTGGCCTCTAGATGCTTGGGTCCGGGTGGTTCTGCTCACGGACCCCAGGGCGCTTGACCCCATCCCGCCCTGTCCGGAGCCCTCCCTTTTTTCCTAGATACTTGCCGTGTGAAGGGCCCTATCATCTCTTGTGACACCACCACCCGCCCAAGCTCCAGCGCAGACAGCCTTCTCGGAAGGGGTGGGGGCCGCAGAGAACAGGAGGAGAGAGCTGCTTGGGCCCAACATTCTATCTCCCTGACTTGGTACCCTAGCCTTCCCTTGTGTCCAGCCGTGTCCGTGAGTCCCTCAGAGTCCCTACAGGAAAGCCACTCTCCCGTGCCCTCCTCTCGTGACGGCACTGTGCCCCCGTCCCGGCCATGCTGCGGCAGTCTCTCCCTGAACTTGTTGTGCAAGGGCACCCCGCAGGCCCCCCGACTGTCTCCTGCAGGCCGAGTGGCTGCTGAAGAACGGCTTTGGAGGCGCCATGGTCTGGGCCATTGACCTGGATGACTTCACGGGCACCTTCTGTGGACAAGGCAAATACCCACTCATGAATGCCCTCAAGTCTGCACTCGGCGTCTTCACCCCCAGTGAGTAGTGGCATGCCACCTGCCAGCCACGAGACCACCCACACACTCAGGGAGGAAGCCAGGGCCGCCCGGAGCTGCTCCCAGCCTGGCCTCGTTCAGACTTCCCGCCTGTCCCGGCATTTCCACGTGGAGCTAGTGGCCCTGGGGCCCGGAGAGAGGCCGTTGGGGGGGGGGGGCGGCCCAGTCATGGCTAACAGTCTTGGTGAGAAAGGACCTGTCGCCCTTCCTGAGGGTTTTCCTCTGCAGAGCTGCCGAGGGAGCTCCAGGACCGTGACCTGGACATCGAGGAGCCTGGGTAGGGAAGGGGCCGCACACACCTTGTCCTCTGTCCCCCACCTGCCCCGCTCCAGCCTTTATGGACTTTAGGGAGCAGTGAGAACAGAAGAAGGGACAGGTTAACAAGTGAGGAGATGAGGAAAGGGATGAAAGAAGGAGAAGCCTGAAGGGGTCCAGCTTGCACCTGCCCCCCGGTGAGCAGCAGAGTCCAGTTGGTCTCAACACACAGTTCGGCCCCGGCCCCAGGCGCCACTGCTGTCCTGAAGCGAGAGGTCCCGGCAGGCCGCGGGGAGCTGGTGCTGACCACGGCGTCTTCGCCCCGCGCCGGGCCTGCTGGTCCTTTAGGGTTCCTGTCCTCCTCACAGGCACTCTTAGAGACAGGCATTGTCTATTTAAACATAAAAACCAGCCCTTGCTGGTGTGGTTCGTGGACTGAGCCCTGGCCTGCAAACCAAAAATATCATGTTGCCGGGTAGGTGCTCAGGGCACAGGCCTGGGCTGCGGGCCAGGTCCCCGGTGGGGGGCGTGCGAGAGGCAACCCATCAATGTGTCTCTCACACATCGATGTTTCTCTCCCTATCTGTCTCCCTCCCTCCCCTTCTCTCTCAAAGTAAATAAATGAAATCTTTAAAAAATAAATAAATAAATTGGCCAACACGAATACACCATAAAAAATAAAAATAAACACCAGGGAGGGAGGAAAGGGAGGACTTGATCCAAGAGTCCCAGTTTCAGCTGCACGGGACGAATGAAGTCCTAGGGATTTATACAGAACGGAGCCACAGCTACCTACACTGCACTGTTCTTCTTGACCGTCGGCTGGGAGGGCAGATCTTATGGTTCGTGTTCCTGTGATAGTGATAATAATAATAATAATAATAATAATAATAATAATAATTAAAGAAGGCCAGAGAAGACTCTGGAGGGGATGGATTTGGTGATGGCATCGATCGAGCCGATTGTGATGTGCACTGACCTCCAAACCCCTCAGGCTGTACACTGAACATGTACAACTTTTTGTATGTCAACCAAACCTCAGCGAAATGATTAAAAAACTATCAGTGCAGGAGGCAGAGCCTTGGCTCTGCACTCAGACAGGACTGGCCGTGGAGCTCAGTTCTTGCTTCAGCTACAAGAATTAAGTGATCTTTAAAATTCTCCCACTTTGTAGGATTTTTTTGGAGGGGGCAGTAATGGAACAGTATATTTGGAGAAGCATTTAGGTGATAAATAAACATTATTTTTCCTTTTAAAAATAAAAGCTAATAATTGTGTAGCACTCAGTGTTACATACCAAGTACAGTGGAAAATGCTTTACCTAATAATTCTAAGAGGTGGTTAGAACTCTGTCACTGGAATTCTATGGCTCCTCCCTTCCCGTCTTCACAAGGAGGAAATTGAGGCTCAGATAAGATAACAGCTTCTTTACGGTCACATAGCTGGTGGCAGAGCTGGGCCGTGAACTTGGGTGTCTGGCTCAGGCCCAGAGCGAGTGACCACTGATTCAGGTGCAGTGTGGCCTCGGCTGAGAGGACCCCCTGCCCCCCGCCCGTGACCCTGTCACAGACCCAACCCTCGTCCTGGGAAAGGGGTCCCCTGCAGAACCCTCTCCTTACTCTCTTCCAGATTGCAGAGTGCCCCCCTTTACCCTGGGCACCACCTCGGCCCCCATCGTCACCACGACTCCCAGGGGTGGCGACAGTGAGTTCTGTGCCGGGAAGTCCAACGGTCTCTACCCCAGCCCCACCAGCAGGCGGGCCTTCTACAACTGTGTGGGGGGCCACACCTACACGGAGGCTTGTCAGGAGGGCCTGGTCTTCGACGCCAGCTGCTCTTGCTGTAACTGGCCTTAGCCATCCACCCACTGGAGCCCCTGGGAACTGGAGGACCAAAGGATAATTAAATAGAAGTTTTGCCTCAGAGTGCCAAGTTGTCTGTTTTGATTTATAAAGTTGTGTGATCATTGCCCCGTGTATACAAGAGGCTCCACCTTCCTGCTCCCCAGAGCTCTGCAGAGTTGGGGCTGGGAGAGAAGGAGGGGCAGCAGCTGGGACCTCCCTGTGGGGAGTTCTGGTCCTCCGGGCCCCCTGAGGCAGGAGGGGAGAGGAAACGGGAGGCAAAGGGGGTCAAGTTCTTGTTCTTTTCCACAAATATGCCTCCAAAGCTCTCACAGAAAGATCCAGAAGAGTGGCAGGACTCAGGACACTTCGTTGACTGCGTCACCTCCTTCAGAAAGCCTTCCCACACCAAGTTCACTCATCTCCCAACCCCAGCAAGCCACCCTTGCTGTCTGGGGGCAGAACAGGAGGGCCGCCTGCAGGCTAGGCTACGGACTCCACTCCGCCCGTTCAAGGTCAGAAAGAAAGACCATCAGCTCTGACTTCAAATGAGCTCACATTTAAAAAATAAGTTCATTACCACAGATGAATGTACCTTTCAGTTCCCTTAGGGAAGGCACCCAAAATTTTAAAGCAAAGGCACATTGCAGTGGGGCGCGAGGTCTCGCTCCCGCCATCTCCATGGCAGTGTGGCCTCTGCTCTTCCTCGGGCCAATTTCCAGGCTGAAGGAGTTGAGAGAGAAAGCTGCTCACCAGCAAGGAACCACTTCCCCACTGACCAGCTCACCAGGGGTGGGGGCCAGTTCTCGGGTTGTGCTCTTTTGACAAAACCAGCGCTAATGATAAGCACAACCCCTGGACACATGGTTAAATCTGAACGTTCATTAAGTGATAACGTATCTCTCTCTTCCTGGCCCTTTTCTGACAGAACTTAAATGATAGCCTCTTGTGATGACCACCTGACAGGTGTTCCCTGATAAACCCACGTGCGCTCGGATGGAGGTGGCTAGGGACAGCTGTGTCCTCTGGTCTCCAGGACCAGTGGGGGAGGCGCTGGTACTGCTGCCCCTTGGTGGACCAGCCACTTGTGCCATGGCCTTCACCATGGACTGCAAGATGCACAGAGTGGGCAGGCCAGCAGTGGCGGGATCGGTGGGCACCATGGGAATTCTGGGTTAGGAGCAGGGGATCGGAGCAGGGCGATGGAAGTCCGGCAGTCCCACCGTGGAGCTAGGGGCGCAGCCTGCGTGTTCTGGCCACTACAGGGTTTGTCACTCACTCATCCGTCTACAATGCTCTCGTTTATCTGATTGTTCGACAACGGTGTTCGTTTTGCAAGTGAATGAATGCTCGTGTCAGCAATGAGCGGAAAGCAAAATTGTGGTGGTAGTATTTGTGGTGATAATAACAAATTCAAACATTGATGGAGGACCGCATTATCTGAAAACAATATTCTTTCCACATTAAGGAACCTACAGAGCAGGAGTGCCCTGGGGATTGGCCGTGGTCCACAAATCACTTGTTAATGCACCGGAAAAAAAATTGTGACCTTCTATCGTTCAAAATAAAAGTTGCCAAATTTTCAACTGTTTTTACGTAGATGGGATAACTGCTCTATAGTTCTTTGACAAGGTTGATGTCGAACACGAGAAAACGCGCCACGAGCCGAGGGCGTGGCTTTTCTCTTTGCTGCCCGCTGTGTGCTGGGCTTCAGAAATGCTTGCACCATTGGGGCGTTACTTCTTCATTAATTCAAGTTCTCCGCAACGGTACTGAAGCTTTTTACACGTGTCTTCTACGTTTTCCGTTGCATTTTATTCCAAATCAATTACAAATATTTTGTCCAAGTATTCATTGAATGCAGCTCCACAACGCTTTACCCGTTGAAGTTTTAGAAAGTTGATGTTAATTTAAAAAAAAATTGCAAATAGACTCTGAAAGAGGCATTGACCACCCGAAATGTGAAGTGCTCAAATGCTCTGCAATACACAACTTTGAAATTCTAAAACTGCATTTTGGAATATTTTACCCTGTGGAAAGAATCTTTTGATGGAGTCACTATTTTTTAGCTACTATTTCTAACCGGACACATCAATTGCCATATTGGATTAGAAAGAGACGCAAGAGGCCTCCCATCCTGTTGCATCAACATTTGGGGAGACATTCAGGGGACCCACAAATAGAGATCGCTACCTTGGTGAGTTTTATCTTTTAAAGGTATTTGCTGAAGGAAAAGTTCTCTGGATGGAGACAGAAAGATATCACCCATGAAAATATTTGAGTTGAAATATTCAAACATTTTAATAGAAAAAAATTGGAATTGAAAATATTTCCCATTCAGCAGAATATCATCTGAGCATCTGTAGGGAGAGTTTTTCTTAACTAAAAATGTTCTGGTCTGCAAAGAACAATCAACAGAAGGTGTAATGGGGCTGAATTGTGTCCTTAAATAGTCACACGTTGACGTGCCACCCCCAAGGCCCCTAGAGAGGTCACAGAGGTCAAGCAAGTTTCATTTGGGTGGGCCCTACTTCCATGTGGTTGCTGTCCTTACAGGAAGAGGAGAGCAGGACAGAGATGGCCATGTGGCCGCCCGGGGAAGGTTGCCATCTGCCAGCCGCGGGGAGAGTCCCCGGCAGAAACTGACCCAGCAGTCCCCTGATCTCAGACTGGTGTTTCCAGAGCTGCGAGGAAATGCGTTTCTGTTGTCTAAGCCACTCAGTCGGTGGCACTGGTTACGGCCGCCCGAGCAGACTAACACCAACGCTATCCGCATTTTTGGAATGATGAACCATGAAAAGCAACTTTGAAGAAGATTTCAGGCACTATTATGAAAAACATTGAAAATAATAAAACCAAGCCCTGGTTGGCGTAGCTCAGTGGATTGAGCATGGGCTGCAAACCAAAGTGTTGCAGGTTTGATTCCCAGTCAGGGTACATGCTTGGGTTGCAGGCCATAACCCCCAGCAACTGCACATTGATATTTCTCTCTCTCTCTCTCTCTCTCTCTTCCCTCTCTAAAAATAAAATCTTTAAAAAATAAAAATAAAAAATAATAATAAAACCATATTGGAAAAAAATTCCAATTTCCAGAAAAATGCCAGAAATATGGCTAAGAATCTGAGGCTTGCGAATATGTAGCAAGAATAATTACTTGGAATTTTAAACTTTGTGTTACTAGGCAGTTATAGGTTTTTGCTATTTAGAAAAACTTCTTTTGAAAATAATTTTAATAGAACTACTTGATAAGTTTATTTGTATAGCAAAATATCAATCAAAAATAAATATTTTGAAAATCACATGATTCTGATACCCTTTCACTCCCACGCGCATCTGGGCGTGGGTGAGAGTTAAGTGGAGCGACTCAGAAGTGCTGACCAGGCGTCCCACTCTGCCCCCAACGGCCTCATGAGTCAGCAGAAAAGAAGTTCCCAGATTCGCGCCAAGTGCCCCGCCTAGCCATTTTGTAAGCTAATTACGAGAAGATGGATTTAATTTCTCAAAAATTGGACCTATCTGGCACATATTTCACAGCCATTCAAGCATCTCTGGCCCACGGTTGCCCTCTGTGGTCCCTGTGGTTTGCACCTCAGCCATTCCTACACGTATCTGGTGGCTGTCTTTATCTTAAGAGTCTGCACACAGGAATGGCTCCTTATCGCACAGCCCTGGCCGTGCCAGGAAGGAAGTCGTCTTTGGTATTCCCCCAGTGCTTGCTCCAAGCCCCTTCCTGCTGCTCCGTGTACATAACTGACACTCCAGGAGCCCTCTCTAAACCTCAGCTTGCTGACTCATCATACAGACGCCCTGAGGTCGTTGTGGTGCTTGTTCCCACTTTACAGGGAGAAACGTGATACAGAGAGGCCGAGAGGAGGCCCGAGGTCACGCAGCTTGGAAATGCGCAGCAGAGCTGGCGGTGTGGCTCCCGTGTCTGGGACCTTACTGCACACTCCAGGCTGCCCTTTGGCCCCACCCCACTGTGAGGCCGCCTCTCATTCCCAGCCCGGGCTGGATGTTCTCAGAGCCACGCTTCTCCAAAAATGGTTTGTTGATTCTCTCCACTGACCTCGGACCGTTTCTTTGGAATCTTTAAATCCAGAGACATAGCTGCCCACTCAGCCAGCTGGACTCCTTTCTGTTTGGTTCAGATAGTTCCTCTGGACTAACTTGTCCTGCAGGCCTTCATTCACCAGAGCGGACTTCCATGCATTTATCTGTCTGCACCAGTGTCTAGTTTGCCTGGACAGCCCAGCACGCGCTTGCTCCCTGATGTAACACAGGCCCTCACTGGGCCACGATTAAGCAGGGAGGTGAGCATCAATGAAAAGTTTGGTATGGGGTGTTCCCATGGTGTCCACTCCAAGTGCAGTACTGACTACAAGGTTGTAGGAGACAGGAATTGCGCCTCTTCCCTCTCTTCTATCTAATTCCTGACTCACCTTTTACTAGAAGAATACTTTTTAAAAATTACTTCCTACCTGGTTTTCCATGTGCTATGGGAACACTCTCAGCATATACTTGAATAGTTTTTCAAAGATTTTATTTATTTATTTTTAGAGAGAGGGGAAGGGAGGAAGAGGAGAGAAACGTTGATTGCTGCCTCTTGCACGTACCCCAACCAGGGACAAGGTCCGCACAACCCATGTGCCCTGACTGGGAATCGAACCAGCCACCTTTGGGTTTGCAAATGATACCCAACTCGCTGAACTACACCAGTCAGGGCTACTTATGCATTTTTTAAACAAGGAAATAGATCGGTAATACTTTAGTATTTAACCCATTTATATTTAATGTAATGACTGATATATTTAGGTTCAAATCTATATATATTTTTTGCTGCTCCAGTCAACAACTAAAGGGAACTTTTATTGAGACCCCACAGCCATGGGACTTATGGAGGGTGGTCTGTATTTGACCTTCTCCTTGAGAAGTAGGTTGGTGGTAGCTTGTGACCTTTGATAGCATAGGATTGTGAGGGAAACTCTTGGGACAGATCATTTTGCGGAAGTTGCATTTCTGGGTGAGCTAGTGGAGGGAAGCCCCAGTAATGCCCCCTGGCAGGCAGAGCACCGAGTTTGGGGTGAAGTGTTGCTGGATGTTCAAGTCCGAGCGAGGTGGCCATTCTCCAGCTGCTTGCTCACAACATTCAGACACTGCCGGCCAGGCGTGATGTCCTCCTTGTCTTGAGTTTGGGCTTTAACATTCTCGATGGTGTCGCTGGGTTCAATTCAACCTCAAGGGCGGCAGTGAGCTTGCCCACCAGGGTCTCAGAAAGACATACATCTCTACACCTGCCGATCGGCTGCCTCATTGAACGGAAAGAGCCCTCTTCGACTCCCATTTTAAATATTTTCTCTCCTCTGTGGGGAGAATACCAATTATGAAAAGGGAAGCAAGGAAGGAAAACCTTCAGAGTGCGGACTAGTTTTCAGGCAGATAAATTCTAGCCAAGCGTACCTAGGAAATTTGACAATCTGGATGTTTATTCTACTTCGAAGGGTTGTCAAGGAGTCCGGCACCAGAAGTGAAGGCACAGGGGAAGGAGAGAGACAACCCGTCTCTGGAAGGGGCCATGGAATCGTTTGCTACAAATGCCCGAGTGTGAGATAGCCAATCGCTTGCTCCCCAGGCAGAGACAATAGTTCCCTGCACACCAGCCGTGCGGAGTTATGTAAGCTGTTTCATTATACGGCTTATCAGCACGGTTTCTGGGCTGGAGCCCAATCTCCTCTTCTTGTAAATTGAAATCAAGATAGTACGATTTACTGGTCAATAATGGGTTCTTAGATGGGTTTGAGGTTTGGAGCGCTACCCATGTCAACATTGACTTTAGAGGCAATCTCCATCCAGGAGAATCTGATGAGTCACGGGAGGGGGGAGACAGGCTATAAAAGGCAGGCTGAACTGGGGAGTTATTACCACTGAGGCAAGATGGCCAAGCTCACCCTCCTCACTGGTAAGGACCCGCCGTGGCGCTGTCTTGGGAACCACTCCCCCGCTCCTGTTTTCCTGCCCCTTTAGAACTTTCTTTTACCTTTGAACTCAACCAGCTCGCCTGAGATGATTGTTTTGGGCAAAAGCAGGGCTCCTTCTCTGGTGATAGGGTGGTGATAGGCTTTCCCCAGCCCTGCATTCCCCTCCCCGCCACCCCCCCTCCCAAGCCTCAAGGCCCAGGGAGCCTCAGCGGTCTCGTGAGCAGGAGTAGAGGGGACTGGGCTTCTAGGAGAGACCGTGACACTTCGTCAGCCCCAGAGGCTGGGAGTCTACAGAGAGTGTCACAAGGACGCAGAGTGAAACCCCGGAAACCCTTCCTCCTGCAAACAGAACACCGCGTAGGAGGCTACCGCGGTCGCGGGTGCGTTCCTCCAGCTCATTACTCTCTCTGTTGCTTTAAGGTTTGCTCCTCATGCTGACAGCCGGGACGGGTATGTATTCTTCTCGGGACGGACCGCCGCTGGCGTTCCCCTTTTGTTTCATCATCATTTGCAAACTCTGTCCATCTGTCCTCTGTCCTTCCGCATAAAACAGAGACTATTCATTGATTTTTTTAGAGGGTTCAAAATTCCCCAATCAAGTTAAAGGACTGGGATCATTGGCCTAAAAATCCTGAAGCTGAAACCAACTTGACAGGTGGTCTTCGTACAAATACATGATAAGGATAAAGAATAACATGCTGAGGCCTCTCCATGGCACCTGCAGCTCTGCTAAAGCATTTTCAAATCTGTCCCCTTCCCAGTGTTTAAAATAACTCTTCCCCAAGAGGAGGACGGAAGAGCGTTCCCACCCCGCCTCATGGACCAGTTAGCTAAAGCAGCGCAGACTTGTCCTGCAACTCGTCCCAGGAAATGCAGGGCAGTCACAGCAGAATCTAAACCTGCAGCTGGGACTTGCCTCGGAGCGGATGGTTCATGTCCCTCGAGTGAAATTATTCCTCAGGGAGACAGCTACAAGAGCTAAACAGATTATCATCCTTTCTGGGTGATCGTTTCACCTGAATGAGTGAAATGGGAATGAATAGTAACAGCAATATCTACCTCAAAGCATTTTGGTGACGATTAATGAATGCATTCAATAAACTACCGGGAGCAGTGCTTGGTGCAGAGGTACTGGTATGAGCATCAGTGACTGCCAGGGTCAGCGTGCAGAGGCAGCTAGAATACATTGAAGTCAGCGTTTGCAGCTTTAAGATTTCATTTCAGCAAAGGGCACTGATTTCTAAGGCTCTTTAATTCTCTCAGAGGGACAGAGCTACCTCTGAGAGACACCTTCAGCCCCGAATCACCTGCTAATTACGGGTTTGCTGCAATACACAAAGATCTCAGGCAGGTCTTCCGTATCCCTGTCCCCAGACTCCATAAGGAAGTTATTTGTAAGTCTGTGGTTTCTTACTCGGGGATCTTGCTCTGTAATTGTTTCTCACCCTCTTCCTCGGGATGCCAGTCTCTGCCTACCAGCTGACATGCTACTTCACCAACTGGGCCCAGTACCGGCCAGGCCTGGGGCGCTTCAAGCCCGAGGACATCGACCCCTGCCTCTGCACCCACCTGATCTACGCCTTCGCGGGGATGAAAGACAACGAGATCACCACCATTGAGTGGAATGACGTGACCCTCTACCAGGCTTTCAACGGCCTGAAAAGCAAGTAAGTGTTGTAAGGTCAGAAGTTTAACACCTCTTAACTTTCGAGAATAGTCTGAGCAAAACCTTCCACAGTAGCCTCCCGGCTGGAATTCCAAACAAGGCAGCAAGCAGCACACAGGTCCGTTCCGAGCTTCCTCACCATGTCCAGTGCGGGGCTGGCTCTCACGGGCGAGGGGGCTGGCAATGGAGTCCAGCTCAGCTGCCTAGGGAAATTTAGAAAAAGTCAAGTGCTGTGGACTCAGGTGAGAACAGTCTTCCACGGGGAAGCAACCCAAAGCTGGCGCTGATGGAGCCCTCAGTGTCCTCGGGGCTCCCCTGCGAGGCGAGGGACAGGAACTGCAGGCACACCCAGAAATGGCCAGCCTTAGGCCTCCTGCCCCTCGCTGTCCGCGTTTAGGAAGAAAGGATGGGAATGAAGAAACCGGCATGACAGGCTGCGGGAAACGTCTCTTGGACTCTTGCTCAGGAGAACAGCTGACAGCGGAGTGACTTATCTTCCTTTCCATTTGTTCCTCCGACACACTCTGCGCGTCTACTCCCCAGGAACAGTCAACTGAAAACCCTGCTGGCTATCGGCGGCTGGAACTTCGGAACTGCCCCGTAAGTTTGCGACATGACTTTCTGTACCGACGTGATGGCAAGGTGTGGACCACGGTGGCGTGCCCCTCACCCTGCCTCCTTGGGGTCTCCCTCAGGTTCACCACCATGGTGTCCACTCCCGAGAACCGCCAGACTTTCATCACCTCGGTCATCCGATTCCTGCGCCAGCACGGCTTCGACGGGCTGGACTTCGACTGGGAGTACCCCGGCTCTCGGGGGAGCCCGCCTCAGGACAAGCACCTCTTCACTGTCCTGGTGCAGGTGAGGAGCGCTCCATGCCGTTCTCTTTACGCTTACATTTCACGGTTAGATTACAGTTTACATTCGATGTTATTTTGTATTGGTTTCTGGGACGCACACAACTTATCGCCTATGAAAGATCCCCGAGGCTACACAGAAAACCTGGCTCCCCGCCATCTCAGCGGGAGCCGAAGGGCCGGGGTGGCCAATCCAGCGAGAACGCTGAAGAATGAGAGATGGAAGAGGAACTCGATCTAATTCAAAGAGTAGTCATGACAGTCAAGGTGGAGTTGAGGCTCACAGACGGTCTCCTGCTCCTGTACAGGAGATGCGAGAAGCTTTTGAGCAGGAGGCCAAGCAGGTCAACAAGCCCAGGCTGATGGTCACCGCCGCAGTAGCTGGCGGCATCTCCAACATCGAGGCCGGCTACGAGATCCCCCAGCTGTCCCAGTGAGTGATCGCTTGTCCCGCAACTCTTCTGCGCGTCACTTGTGTGGGACACTCGTCCTTAGTCTGCCTCGCTGTTCAGGGGCCTTGGTGAGGCAGAGGCTTGGGAAGCGATATCTTTGCCTGCAGGGGTGTGGGAGGTGACCATCAGGCATGATGGTGACTCCTTCACCTGGACAACAGGTACCTGGACTTCATCCATGTCATGACCTATGACCTCCACGGATCCTGGGAGAGCTACACGGGAGAAAACAGCCCCCTCTTCAAATACCCAACTGACACAGGCAGCAACGCCTACCTCAATGTGGTGAGTCCCTCCACGGGCACATATACAGACCAGAGATGGCGTCATAAATCACATGGAGATCTGGGGATGTAGCAAACATAGATTCTGCAAATGTCTCACTTGTTATAGCTGTCTTCTTAAGTGGCTGATCAAATCTCCTTTACTGTAATTCTACCAAAATGTCTTTTAAAAATGCTACTGAATCCTCTGTCATTAACATCAAACAATTTACCTGTAAACATGGGGGTTTCACATGACTAGACCCTGGGCCATCTGCCTGGAGGGGGCGCTCTCGCTAGCCCGCTGCCATTGCAGGATTACATCATGAACTACTGGAAGGACAATGGTGCCCCTGCTGAGAAGCTCATCGTTGGATTCCCCACCTACGGACACACCTTCCTCCTGAACAACCCCTCCAACCACGGGATCGGGGCTCCCACCACAGGCCCTGGCTCCGCTGGGCCCTACACCAGGCAGTCTGGGTTCTGGGCCTACTATGAGGTATGCTCCTGGGAATCTTCCAGAGGAGGAGAAAAGTGGCTTTCTCTAGGCCCTGGATTTAACAATATAAACAATCCAGCACTTCTTGGCTCACTTCACAAGTCATTGGCTCATTTCAGGAGGCAAGATGAGCTCTCCTGTTGCACGTTAGGCTGGATTCCAAGTACAGAGGGAGTAGGGAGAAAGGGTATCATCAATGAGATTATATCAATGTATAGACACTTCTTAATGCCTGCCAAGGCATCCTTTGATTTAAGAGCTTCTCCCAAGTGGGAGAAAGGATCAAAATCCTGCATGAGCAGAGAACTGTGCTCATAGGGCTCTAGGCCTTCCTTTCCAAGCAGCTTCTGTGTATCCCTTCTCTCCCCCACCCCCACCCCCATGCCCTTTACTCCTGCTGCACGACCTCCTCCTCCTCTCCTCTTAGATCTGTACCTTCCTGAAGAACGGAGCTACCGAGGTGTGGGAGGCTGCTGAGGACGTGCCCTACGCCTACAAAGGCAACGAGTGGCTTGGCTATGACAACACCAAGAGCTTCAAAATCAAGGTAGGCTGTGCTGCCCATGAGTCTGTCCCCATCTGCAGCCCCAGGGCCCCTGGTTGGCCCGATGCCTTCACATAATTGGATTCCTCCTAATGACTACAGGCTGACTGGCTGAAGAAGAACAACTTCACAGGCGCCATGGTCTGGGCCATCGACCTGGATGACTTCACGGGCACTTTCTGCAATGAGGGCAGATTCCCCCTGACCACCACGCTGAAGGAGGCCCTGGGCCTGCAGAGTGCAAGTGAGTTGGGCGTGAGGAGGGACCCTAAGTCTCAAACTTGAGAGAAATTTCAAAGTCTTGAAAGTCAGGGAGCCATTGTCCAAGTGATTTCTATGGCTATTGCTCCACTCATATTTGGTGATGAGGAGAGCAGCCAGGGTTCTTCCCCACAGCTGTGTCCATTATGCGTTTCCCAAGCCAGGTTTTGAACATCTACTAGGTATTCAGCACTAAGCAGGTATCACAGGGGATCCTGAATACGTAAGTCACAACCTCTGCTCTATAGAAGGTTATAGTCTAATTAGAGAGAGAGTCCTGATGCAGTCACAAAGGTACATAATGACCCAGAAGACATTCCATGGTTACGCACCAGAGGAAGGATAAGGAACATCCCTGGGGGTCCGGGACGGTCAGGGCCGGAGGCACTGGGGCGACCGAGGGACAAGGAGAAAATGAACCAAGCCTGAAGCAGGGGCGTCCTGCCTGCGGCCTGCGGCCCACATGCGGCCCAGGATGGTTGTGAACGTGGCCCGACACAGAACTGTAAATTTACTTAAAACAGTACTTACTTTTATTACTAAGTTTTATACTGCTTTGTTACTTAGATATGTACATCTTCTATATTAGTGACCGCAAACTTGGGACCTGCTCGATGATTTCAAAAGATTATCGAAAGGGTTGCTGCACAATGAAGGTTATTATGTGAGGACTTTTTTGCTTATCCGTGGTAGCGGATATGATGAAAATTATGTGCCGACCTTGTTTTGCTCATCCGTTTTCATTAGTGTTTCTGTATTTAACGTGTGGCCCAGGACAACTGTGCTCCTTCCAGTGTGTCCCAGAGACGCCAAAAGGTTGGATGCCCCTTGATGAGAGGCAGTTGATAAGCCAAGAGGAGAGGGGAGACTGAAATATGCAGAGACATGGAAGGAGGAGCTAAGAACGAAATCCAGGATATTAGTTTTCATGCATCAGACACACTAACAAAAAGCAGGGGGCTCAGGATCTGGTTTCTCTCCTTTAGGTTGCAAAGCCCCAGCCGAGCCCATTGCTCCCATCACCGAGGCTCCCAGTACAGGTGGAGGCAGCGGCAGTGGCGGCAGCAGTGGCGGCGGTAGTGGCAGCGGTAGTGGCAGCTCCGGGGGCAGCCCCAGTGGCAGTGGGTTCTGTGCCAACAGAGCCAGTGGCCTGTACCCCGACCCCACTGACAAAAATGCCTTCTACAACTGCTTGAACGGACAGACCTTCCTTCAGCACTGCCAGGCCGGCCTGGTCTTCGATGCCTCCTGCTCCTGCTGCAACTGGTGATGTCTTCGCCAGACTCCACGTCCCCCAACCAGCTCGGAAATTGCCGTACAATAAAGGGCTGAGCATTACTGTTCAGTAGCTTCTCCTTCTTTCCTGAAGGGTCTTTGGTGTAATTAACCCCCGTCTCCCAGTGAAATACAATACTGTAGCTCCACCAGCCAGCCGCCAGCCGCATGGTTTCCATGGTGAGCACCCACAGAATGCACAGTTCTTTCCTGGTTGCTGAGTGGTAGGGCAGAGAGATTCAAGGAATGAAGGGCCCAAACGTGTACTTGGCTGAGGATGGGAGCAGTCAAGGATGTGAGACTCAGATAATAAGGACCCAGAAACAAACATGTCTCTACATTCCTTTAGAGCAACAATTTTCAACTGGTGGGCCACAAGAATTTTTAAAACATGCCATACCTGACTGTGTAGTCAGGGACACTGACCTCTTTTCCCTTAGATTGTCACATAAACAAATGACAACAGCCAACACAACAATAGCCATTCAGTGTGAATGAACGAAAATTATACCTCTTGTTTTGCTAGACTGGCAAAAAACATAATACATATATTTTTGTGTGCCACAGGATTTTAGGAATTAGTTCATGTGTGCCATGAGATGAAAAAGGTTGAAAACCATGGCTTTAGAGGAACATTTCTAAGTGGTCAAGGGATTCAGTGGTGAAGATTTGGAGGTAATGTATGTGTGAAAAAAGAGAGGAGTGGGTTTGAGCAGGATTTGGGGGGATCAGGAGCAACGGCGGGACGGAGGAGACGGGGGTGATTTGGGAGGGCGATATAAGGTGAGAACCCGGCCTGCGTGAAAGTTTGGAGGTTGTATGTACATGTCCTGAACTAAACCCAGACAAATTCAACTTTATGATTCAAAATTGACTTCAGAATTGAAATAACTTTTGAAGATCGCAGGTTGTCCCCATCCATCGATGGACACTTAGATTGCTTCTGTGTCTTGGGTTCTATAAACGCTGCTGCTCTGTGCACGGCAGGGCACGGGTCTCCCGGACCTAGTGCTTCCATTTCCTGTGGGTGTGTGCCCAGAAGTGGGATTGTTAGATTACACAGCAGTTTTAGTTTTTAATTTTTGGGAGAGCCTCCATACTGCACTCCGTAGTGGCTGCCCCAGTTTACGTTCCCACCACAGTGCACAAGGATTCCCTTTTTCCCACATCCTTGTCATACTTGCTGTCTCTTGTCTTCTTGGTGACGGCCATTCTAATGGGTGTGTAGTGATAGCTCATTGTGCTTCTGGTTTGCATTTTCCTGATGGCTAATGATGTTGAGTGTCTTTTCATGTACCTGTTGGCCATTTGGATGTCTTCTTTGGAAAAATGTCTATTCAGTTCCTCTGCTCATTTTTAAAAAGGATTTTATTTATTTATTTTTAAAGAGAGGGAAAGAGAGGGAGAGAAACATCAATGTGTGGTTGCCTCTTGTGCGCCCCCTACTGGGGACCTGGCCTGCAAACCAGGCATGTGCCCTGACTGGGAATCGAACTGGGGACCCTTGGGTTTGCAGGCCAGTGCTCAATTCACTGAGCCACACCAACTAGGGCTCCTCTGCCCATTTTTTAAATTGGATTATTATTTTTTGCTAATGAGTTACATGAGTTCTTATGTACTTTGGATATTACCCCCTTATCCCATATATGGCGTGCAAATATTTTCTTCCATCCCCTAGGTTGCCTTTTCATTTTGTTGATTGTTTCTTTTGCTGAACAGAATTTTATTTATTTTTTGTTGCTTAATTCCTCTGGCTAAGGATTCCACTACGGTGTTGAGCAGAAGTGGGAGAAGACGGCATCTTTGCTTTATTCCTGATCTTCCAGAAAAAGCTTTCAGCTTTTCGCCTTTGAACACGATGCTAGTTGTGAGCTTTTCGTACATGGCCAGGGGTCTTAGTTTTGAACAACGGTTTATAGTCTGGCTAATGTGAACAGTCATGGAACTTTGTAAAGGTACTTGTTAGCTCCCAGACTCTCTGGAAGGTCAAGGGGGCTGGAAACAAGGGCCTCTCTTCACTGCAGGAGCGGCTTCTGTTGTGGCACTGCACGGTGCTCTGCCCACAGCCAGTGACTCCCAGGAGCCGCCGCCGCTGCAGCCCACCACTGTGGCCCCGGAAGGACGAGTCTCCCCCCCTGCCCATGGCTTCCTCTCACATCAATTAATTTAAAACCCAAGACTCACACATGTTGGCAGACTCTGGGTCCCAGGCCAGCTCCCTGGCTGTGAGTGAGGCCGGAAATGCGAGTTTTCTGACTCCTACTTGGGGAGGTAGGATTCGTTAAGCAGAAATTATCAAAATACAGGGAGTGTGCAAAGACAGTGGACGGCCACTGATGACAGACAGAAGTAGAAGGAATGGAGTTAGTAGGTGTGTTTTAGTGAACAGCACCCTCTCTTACTCTAGTGGAATTCAAGAAAGTTCTCAGCCTGGCTAGGACGAACTCCTCCCAGGAATGAGAGCTCGAGGTGGGGGCGGGGTGGGGAGGTGGGGCGGGAGGCCGGAGGTGGGGCGGGGCTGTGGATCTGGAAAGCAGAGACCCCTCAGCACTCATGTACAAGGTTTTGCACAAGCGAGCATAACAGACGGGATAAACTCGGTAGGAGAGAATTACAGGGGACGAGCTACTTTTCTACTTTTGTCCATCTTGACCACCAAAATCACACCTCTAATGATCAGGGATGGCTGGCTTACACTGGGGTCTGGAAGATGAGAAGCTCTATCTCGGCCCATGCCCACTGAGTCCTTGTTACCTTTCACCCTCTTTCTTTGGTGACTTCTACCATCTGTCTTCACACTTGAAGTTTTGCACTTCCATTATTAACTCATTTTTAGTTTTGTGTTTAAGTGTGGTTTTATTCTTTTTTGAATTTCATATGCTTTTTTCCAATAAAATGTATTACAACTACTTACTGAGCACCTACTATATTCCAGACACTAATTTATGTATTTGGGATCCAATAGTGAAGGAAACAGACAAAAATCCCCATTCCATGGAGCTTACATTTTGAATGGGGAGAGGTGGATATTAAATAATAAATATAATAATGCGTATACCATATTGCATGTTGGTGGCTGGAAAGTGTTATAACAAGTGTGAAAGAGACTCCTGACCAGCATGGCTCAGTTGGTTGGACGTCATCCCACAAACTGAAAGGTCGCGGGTTGATTCCCAGTCAGGGCACGTGCCTGGGTTGCGGGTTGCATCCTCTGTCAGAGCGAGTGTGAGAGGCAATGGATCAATGTTTCTCTCTCACATTGATGTTTCTTTCCCTCTCTCTCTTCCTCCCGTTCCCTCTCTCTAAAAATAAATAAATAAAATTCTTTCAAAAAAAGGTTTAAAATGCAAGTTGCTTTTAAAAAAATGTCAAGGAGAGCAGGGGGCCTGCAGGCTGACGGTGAAGGGGCTGCGTTTCAGACGGGGTGGTCGTGCAGACCACCGCCAGGAGGATTGGTGAGCAGGGCCAGTTCCTCCTGCACCTGACCTATGCCCTGGCTTTTGTGCTCTGCTGTTGACACCTCGGAATTCTTAATAATATTCAAACACGAGTTCCATGTTTTCATTTTACCCTGGTCCCCCCGGAGGACCTGAGTGGGAGATGGAGGAAGTGAAGATGTAGCTGACCAGGGGGCAGTGCTATCGTGTGGCTGTCCAGGGGCAGTGTTGACCGCAGAGGGAAAGACCAGTGCGGAGGTCCGCAGGAAGGAGAAATCCTGACACCTTAAATGGACAGCAGCAAGGAGGCCAGTCTGGTTGGAGAAAAGGGAGCAAGGGCAGAGGAGTTGTGGGAGACGTTGTAGGAGATGTGATCAGGGGAAAGCGGATTGACGAACGTTTTCTATGAAGGCCTGTGAGTAAATCGCCCAGGTCGGTGTGGCTCAGTTGGTTGGAGCATTTGTTCCATAACCGGAAGGTTGCAGGTTTGATTCCAGGTCGGGGCACATAGCTAGGCTGTGGGTTTGACTCCTGGACCGGGTGTGGGCGTGTGCGTCCCCTGGTCCAGATATGCGTGGGAGGCAACCGACCTGTGCTTCCCGCTCACATCACTGTTTCTCTCCCTTCCTGCCTCTCTGTCTAAACACGATGAAAAAAATGTCCTCGGGTGAGGATAAATAAATAAAGGTCAGTTAGGAGGGATTTTAGGCCTTGTGAACCCTGTGGTCTGTGTTGTGATTACCCAGCTGGTGTAGTATTGTGCAAGCAGCCGGAGATGAAACATCAACGAATAACCATGGCTGTGTCCCAATAAAATGTTATTTATAGACACTGCAATTTGAATTTCATGTAATGTTCATCTGTCTCAAAATGTGGCTGATTTAAAAAATTTTTTTCCACCCATTTAAAAATGTAAAAATTATTCTTCGCTTACAGGCTACTATAGAAGAACAAGCAGTAGGTTGGATTTGGCCCCCAGACAGTAGCTGGCTGATCCTGGGCTTAAGCCCTTGTAAGAGTTCCGCTTTTATCCCAAAAGAAACAGGAGCCTTTGAAAGTTTCTGAGTGGATGGACAATTTGATTTGATTTCTATTACGATGACCCAGGTGAGAGATGATGGCTCAGAATAGGGCAGCCGACATACAGGGGGTCAGGGTGACTGAATTTAGGCTGCAGTTTTAAGATTTATCATTATTTTTCATCTAGCTCAAATTTCCTTGTGAGCGCTATGTAGCATGTGGAGGGGGTGGGAGGAGCCAAGGGCAGTTCTGACGTTTTGGCCTGAGAGACGGCAAATCCGGAGTTACCGTCATCTGAGGCAGGAAAGGCTGAAGGGAGAGCGGGTCCTGGAGGGAGGCTGTGAGTTTGGTCTGGACATGTCAAATTTAAGACTTCCACAGGACTCTGGCTGGCGTAGCTCAGTGGATTAAGCTCGGGCTGCGAACCAAAGTGTCGCAGGTTCGATTCCCAGTCAGGGCACATGCCTGGGTTGCAGGCCATGACCCTCAGCAACCGCACATTGACGTTTCTCTCTCTCTCTCTCTCCCTCCCTCCCTTCCCTCTCTAAAAATAAATAAATAAAATCTTTAGAAAAAAAAGATTTCCACAGGATTTCTAAGTGACATGTGGAGTAGGCATTTGCACATGAAACTTTTGGAGGTAACTGGTATGAAGTTGGTGTTTAAGTCAACAGGAGGTTGGGTAGATCGTCAAGGGTGTGAATGAGGACAGGGAAGGAAAGGACCCCAGGACTGAGCCCTGGGCCTTCCAACATCCAGAGGCTGGAGACGAGAGCGGGACTCAGAGACTGGGGACGAGAAAAGTCTTCCTGGAGCGCTGTGCCCCTTGCCTTTAAAGATTGCCATGGCGGTCACATGGACTAGTTCCCCAGATTGCTGAGGATCCAGACTGGCGAAAAGACACCAGGTGGTTAAGATCCCCCAACCTAATACTCCATGACTGTTGTTAATGACCTTGGAGGAAGTTGCTCAGAGGGCTGAGGGGAGCTTGAATCAGCATCTCTGATGGAATTACCACTTGAAAACTCCAACTGGTTGAACGGGAAGTGTTTTTTTTAATAAGGCCTCATGCAAACAGGCTCAAACAACTAGTCCACTTCTCTGACTCTCTTCCTGTGACCGGCAAGGTCAGTTCAAGATGGTCCAGGCTAGCGGGATGTTAAGGTGCTACATGCCCCGGTTAAATGGGGCAAAAGACTTAGAACCATGTGACTTCTGTCATTGGCTCCCACAACAGGTGACAAAGTGAGCACCAGGTGGCGTCAATGACCCAACAGAACTGCTGGACTCCTATTGACTTTCCATCTTAGAGTTCAATGTGATTATGGCTTTTCGATAAAGGGTTCACATATCATGAAATTGATGATGGCTCCAATCCTTGTTTATTTATCCTTCACATTGGCTTGCGGGTGCCCCCCCCCCAGGGGCTGCCAAAGGGATGGGTGCAGTTAGACGGATCGCTTGGTGAGTAAAACGGAGGCAAGGTTAGGGAACAGAATACCTAGACACAGGCTGGTGAGGAACTAGAAACCACCCCTGTTTCTACAAGATCCGAGTAGAGGGGCTGATCAGGTGGGCGGCACTGGGGTCCAGCCTAGTCAGCCACTCCCTGGCGCCTCCTGACTCGATGAGTTGGAGGTATCATTAGCTTTCTAACTGGAGACATGGACAGAATTGTGCCGCCCAAAAGCCATATCTTGAAGCCCTAACCCCCCTGTGATTGTATCGGAGGTAGGACCATTGAGGTTAAATAAGGTCACAAGGATGAAACCTGATCCAATAGAACTGGTATCCTTATAAAAGGGGGAGAGATACCAGATCTCTCTCTCTCTCCTGCTCCCCTTCCCCACCCATGTAAGGAGACAGCCAAAATGTGGCTGTCTGCTCAGTCCTGTTGGAACACTTGCCTTAGACTTTCCAGCCTCCAGAACTGTGAGAAAATAAATACATTTTGGTTGTTTGAGTCACCCAGGCTCTGGAACTTTGTTATGACAGCCTGAGCTAAGACAATGTCCAAGCCTAATCTGATGGCTACTTCATCTCCTATTGCTCACAGAGGATGAGGACAAAAGAACACAGTGGGGCAGCTCAGAGACAAACTGCTTCGGTCTGGTGTTCACTTCTAACTGGCAGGCGACTGGATTGCTTGCCCAGGGCCACAGGTGTCCTCAATAGAGCCATGTCCAGCTACCGCCCATCTGTTCTCAGCTACCCCTTCAGAACCTCTGAATCTGAGGACAGGAAGTTTTCTGGTGCCAACCAGCTATGATCCCAATCCGGTCATCCTTTTGTTTCTTTTCATTCCTCCAACCCCGTCCTCTTGGTGACTGTGAAATCAGGACTGCACCCTGTGCTAAAGGCCAAACGGAGAATAACCTGGGTCACTGCTACCTCTAGCTGGCTCTTGATGGTCTGCGCAGGTGCAGCCGTGCACATCATTGCAGCTTGCTTTGGGTGCATCATTCCGAACTCTGCCACACGGATGCTGAGAAGCAATTCTTATCACTGTGCTGGTGCACGGCACGTGCACCAACTATTACGTGACCACAGGAATGGGGCGTGTTGATACAGGAGTCCCACCTAGGTGATGGTCCCAGGTGGGGCAAGATGCCATCAATCTTTATGGAAGGAGGAAAAGGGAGGACGGATACATCTGAAACTGTGAGAGGTGGGGGTGCTGATGCATTCTCAGGGTCGTGCATTAGACCCTTCCAGGAGAGTTATGACCCGGGTCATCCCAGGTCTTAGATGCAGCTCTCACAGGGGGTGGGCTCACCTGCCAGTCTTCATAATACTGAATCAATCACCTGGCACCGGCACCGGAACACTGAATTTGCACCTGCAGAGTTAGGTGCAGTCAGGAGAATCAGTAGCCATTGTGGTGTCTCCTCTTGTCAGTATTCTTCTAGAATATTCTGTTGCATTACACATCCAGTATGTGACAGCGTAACAACCCGTCAGTGAAGGATTCTGTGTCCTATGCCTAGCAGGTCATGCAGGAGAAATTTCCTTCCCTCTGGATGGGAGTAGCTCCGTGATCACTGATGCTGATTTGGAACTAATGCTGTGGTCTTTAGCCAGTCATCTCTTGACTTTAGTACTGCATCGACCAATAACGGCCTATTCAACTCCATACAGTGATTATGCTCATCAGCAAAGAGACCACCAGTGACTGGTTGAGTCTGGTTGTACATGAACCTTTCTGGGCTCTATTACCTGAGAGATGTAAGCTGAAACCACCCGCCACAATGACGCAAATTTTGAAGTCTGATAATAAAAAGTTTTGGCTAAGATGTGGAGTAGGGGCACTGCTCATACAGTGTTGTCGGTAGTGCAAATTGATACGACTGCTTTGGGCGAATGTTTAGCTAAGTAGCAAACTTTAAGATGCACATGCTGTTTCACCCAGCAATCCCATTTTTAGGTGTAAGCCCTGGAGAAATTTGCAAACGTGCATCAAGAGATATGTACAGGAATGCCTATGGAAGCACGTAGGGAAAAAAAAACAACTAAAAACAAACCACATGTTGTTCTATGCAGAAAGGACAAGTGAGTCAATCACAGCATATTCATATGCATAATGGAACATCCATACAGCTGTGAAAATAAGTGAACAGTTGCTTCTTATAACAACTAGGGTAAATCTCGATAATATAATGGTGTGCTAAAACTTAATGACATGAGTCAGAACTAGTGAAGCTGTTATAATAAACTAATTACAATAAGCCATCAGAAAATGAACTGATGTGTTATTTAGGGATACAGGCATATGTGCTAAAATTCTAATAAAGCAAGTAAATGGTTAGCATAAAACCCAGGGGAGTGAGAAGCATCCAACTGGGAAAGGACATGCAGGATACCGTATTCTTTGGACCATAAGACGAATCTACTTTTTAGAGGAGGAAAATAGGAAAAAAATTTTGAAGCAAAAACTGTGGTGAAATATTTAGTAACATAAATAACATAATATTTCACCAATGTAAATGTGAAGCTACATTCGGACTATAAGACACACCCCTATTTTCCTCACAAATCTGGGGAGAAAAAAAGTGCATCTTATAGTTTGAAAAATACAGTAATATTCAAAGATAAAATTATTCTACTTAAGCTCGGTGGTGAGACAGAGATTTTGCTTTAATATTGTTCTTTAAATGTATATCTAAACTCATGCGTATGGCACATTTACCATAAAAACTGAGGCAGACAAAAAATGATACAGGCTTATTGGAAATGGAACAACATGAAAGGGTACATAATGCCAACACTTTAAAACGTTTATTTATTCTACAAGTGATGATGGTAGTTCTTCCCAACACGCAAGTGCTCAGATGGCAGGTGAGCTGGCTGGGAGCTCTCACCTGGAGCTCCTAAGGAGCCATTAGGAAAGGATGCGTTATCTGCAGGTCATTCATGAGCACCAGGGGTGCCAGGTTCTATAGCAAATACCTCACGAAGTCCACACAGCAGCTGGACTGGTAGCCAAATAGGATACACCTGGGACTATTGCCTTGCCACTTGATTTCGCAAATCCTTGCATTAACCCTGATTTGACACAGTCCTGGCTCTTTTTCTCAATAGTATCCTCCTGGCACCTCAGGGAAATGTTCACCCAGTTCGACCTAGACCACCAACCAGCCTGCTTAACTGATATAAGGAGGTAGTGCCGTGGAAATATTAGATTTCCATTCTGGAGGCAGCTAATTTTGATACTGAATCTACATTGGGTGCTTAAGATTTGATCCATCGTCTCATCTACAAAATTGGGCTGGTAGTAACAATCCTTTTCATAGGCGAAATGAAATCATGAAGTGGAACCCTCTGAGGAACATTCATTGTTTTTCGGTCGCTCGGCATTCACTCTCCATTCCTTTGGATTTCATTTTGTGACCAGTCCTGATGGGAATGGAAATTCAAATGCCCCATGCTTCCCCTCGTCAAACCAGTCTGGATCCATAATAAGGCTGCGAAGGTGCCCACATCTCATGCCAGGGAGGCTCACCAGTTGTGTGCCAGGTATTGTCACGAGGCCACCAGCAGTACAGACAGTATGTACTAGAGTCCATAGTACTCTATGGACTTCAGAGGAAGGAGAGACCATTGAGCTTCAGAGAGAGGATCTGAGCTTGGCTTTAAAGATTTGTTGTATTGGGGTAGGCAGTGAGGAGAAAGGAAGACATTGCAGGCAAAGGATAGAGGGGTAGTGCAAACAAATGCATACAAGACGTGTTTAGGGATAGTGAATAGAACATTTTGACAGAAGCAGAAACTTATGAATTGTAGTGGATAATGTTTGGACACGTGGGCTGGAATAAATTTCAAATATGAAATTCCAGCCCTGACCAGTGTGGCTTAGTTGGTTGGGTGTCGTCCCACAGAGCTTAAGGTCCACAAGTCTGATTCCCAGCCAGGGCACCTGCCTGGGCTGCGGGTTC
Source organism: Phyllostomus hastatus (assembly GCF_019186645.2). Lineage (NCBI taxonomy): Eukaryota > Metazoa > Chordata > Mammalia > Chiroptera > Phyllostomidae > Phyllostomus > Phyllostomus hastatus. The sequence continues at coordinate 15,117,657 of NW_025334018.1, read as the reverse complement.
GGTCCCCAGTTGGAGCGTGTACTAGAGGCAAAGGATATGAGAGGCAGCCCATCAGTGTTTCCCTCACACATCAGCATTTGTCTCTTCCTCTTTCTCCCTCCCTTTCCCCTGCTAAAATAAATAAAAAGCCATGAAACTCCAGAAATAGTGAAGTTGCAAATATTTCTGTTAAAAGAGACTTTTCAATATCATCACCATCGTCTCTCCCAGCAACATGAAATTTTTTTTAACGTCTCCTGGAAGGAATTCGGAACTATGGATCACTCAAGAGCTTTTGGTGAGCCCTGGAGGGGGTATTTACGGAACCACAGGGTCTGAGATTGAATTATTAAACAACAATGGCTTAAGGCCGTTCCGAAGAACAGGTGTGGGTAGAATGTTGAAAAAGTAGCACCTGAAGTGGAAAAGGTTCTTAGGCACTGATTGTACAAATTATAGATAAATAATTCCATGAAAAATGTTTAAGAACATCTGGTAACTTCCAAAGGCTTTTATTATTTACTTTCCAATACAGACAGGCTTTGATGTCGGGCACGCAGTGTCCACAGCAGAAAAACCCAACCACGGTGATGCAACAGATGCTTATCAGCCCCGGGAACTGCCAAAAAGGCTATTAAGTGGCTGCTTTCTGAGGGGACATCTCCACCACCCTGTTGGAGACACGATACTTTTGCCCTCAGGGAGCTGGGGGCGCAGGGGCAGGCGACTGTAGGTTGGAGGCCCACGAAGGGGCGTTTGCAGGAAAGGAGATCTGTTAATTTATTGATTAGCTATCCACACACCTGGGTTAAATGCGCTCCATCTGGGAGCCTTCGTGATAACCAGCAACTCGGGTGGCATAAATAGCCCGTCCAGCCTCTGCTCGACCAGTACCGACCGCAACCATGGCTAGGCTGATTCTCCTGGCAGGTGGGTTTGTCATGAGAGATGGTGCCTTACTCTTCCTTCCCGGCATTCTTTTTCCTCTCTGGACAGCCAAGTAGGCTTCACGTTACACCTCAATCCTTTCCCACTCTTCTTTCATCATTTCAAATTTCCAGAGGAATCCTGACGCATACAAACCAGTCCAGCTCTTCTTTGCTTAATGGATTCTGGTAATATGTCCACCTTCGGGTCTCCCACGGGCAGGGTCCAACCAGAAAGTCCCACTGTCTTCCAGTGTTTGTCTTGCTCTGTCGTCCCTTTCTGGGTTGTTCCTTTCCCTCATTCATCCTCCCGCACCCCTCATTTTAATCGGTGTTATTTTTATGTACATGTTTGTGTTATTTTTATGTACATGTTTGTGTGTCTAGCTTTCAGGGATGAAAATCGGTAGGAAGTGAGAGAGAGTTAAGCAAGTTATTATTTTTCTAGTGTGTTCAGAATTATTTCTCTTTTTTCCCCTACTGTCCTACTCAGTTGTTGATGAATCATGTAAATGTCGTTGTTAGAAATTACATCATTCAAAGCAATTGATTCTGTAAATGGTTTAGAGCCACGTTGTACCCACAGTTTGTTCGTTGCTCTAGGGCTGTGACTTACATTTTCTATAGCTTCAGAAGCTTTTCTAAATGAAACCTCTGGCTCGGGTTACAAAACAATCAGATCTCGAGGGCTTTGATAGAAGCCAGGGAGAGGGATCTGGAGTCTGGCCTCAGAGTTTCACAATCTCTTCTGCTATAATGGCTCCTACAAGTTGGTTCCAAAAAAAAAAAAAAAAAAAATCCAAGGCTCTAGCAGATACTGATTCACTGCTTTGGAGTGGAAGGCTGTACTTGCCCCGGGCCAGGGAGGTGAAGCGAGGATGGACGGGTCATCATTCGAGAGAGTGCATTTTGGGTCATTTCGATCAGCAGATCTGTAGACTTTGAACCCTGCATTCAATAACAGTTACTTCTGACATGGAAGGTGAAAGAAGAGAGAGCCAGGCTGTTTCTGACTGCGAGAAGGGAAGGCAGGGAGATCTGTTAGTGACTTCGCTGGGAAGCCTGCACTTTGGCGTAACCTGTAAGAGCTGCTTGGACGGCAACGACCTATCACAGACAGGATGGCATCCAAGTGCTCGGAATTAGATTCTGCGGGTTAAACAACTGGTTCAGAGAGTGTGCTTTCTCTCTCTCTAGGTCTGGCCCTCCTGCTGAATGCTCAGCTAGGTAAGTCATGCACTCTCTGTTTTATCTTTGACATAATCTTTTCCCGCCATAAACGTCCAAGTCTTATAAATTATGCATACTGCAATTGTCTACTCCTATGTGTGATTTTTAAGTATTCCAATAATACCTGTTAAGGAAGTAAATCAAGAGATACCCCATACTAGGGAAAGAGAGCTACTACCTACTTAGTAGACAGATGGGTCTGACGTTGGGAGGATCTGTGTCAGCTGCATCTTCTTCAGCATGACCACCTGAGAGGTACACACTGGCATTCACTGGGCTAAAGAGGACTACTGGGCATCTCTTCTTCAGTGCTTCCCAGCCTCATACAAGACTCCAAAATGAATCTGTCAAAGTTAAGACTAACCAACCCTTAATCTGTGGCTAGTTCCCAAGTCAGAATCTTCTAGCTCATTTGCAGAAGTGTTTGTACACAGAGACCAGGCATCTGAGGCAAAGGGAGGGAAACAGAGGCTGGGCCAAAACCCATTTCAGTGGCACCTATACATCAAGCCATTGTTCTTGCTCCTTCCCACCCACAGGTTCTGCCTACCAGCTGATATGCTACTTCACCAACTGGGCCCAGTACCGGCCAGGCCTGGGGCGCTTCACGCCCGAGGACATCGACCCCTGCCTCTGCACCCACCTGATCTACGCCTTCGCGGGGATGAAAGACAACGAGATCGCCACCATCGAGTGGAATGACGTGACCCTCTACCAGGCTTTCAACGGCCTGAAAAGCAAGTAAGAGAGGGAGGAGACACCTAATTTGGGATCTCTCAGTTCAGTACTTCCCAAACGTTATGCGCAAACAAGTCACCTGGGGTCTTCCTAAAATGCAGTTCCAGTTCAGTGAGTCTGGATTTAGGGGCCAAGATTCTGCATTTCTAACCAGCCCCCATGTGTTTCTGGCCCAGGAGCCCCACTTGAAGTAGCAAGAATAGAGAAGATGCAAAATATTGCCTACTCTAGCAGCTATTCAAAAATATCCCTTCCATTTTTTCATTTCTTCATCAGTATCTTTTTTATGACCCAGGAAATGGCAAGCCATCCTAGCTGCTTGCATCAGAGAGCAGAAGGCAGAGACTACTACCGTATATCACTGTGTATAATGTGCACCTATGTTTTTGTGCACATTATACACGGGATTGTTTCACCCATGGCATGTAACCATTATACCCATGTACAATGTGCATCCTTATATTTTCCTAAAAAATTTGCTCAAAAAAGTGTGTATTATGCATGACAAAATACATAACAATTAGACATTGTGAAGCCCAAGAAATCAGAAGAGTTTGCTGTATTTGAATAGAATTCTATTTTGTGTTAAAAAAAAAAAATCAAACCAACAGATGAAAACCCTGGTATCTTTCCACTCCCAGTTTGTTCAGTTTAGTTACATGTAGGAGAAGTCAGGCTATAGGACATTGCTAGTGACCATGAGGGGTAGCACCGTTCATGGATGCAGCTCTCTGAATTTAAGTTATGGTACCTAAGGGGAAACAAACCCCTTGGCAGTGCTGTTTTTTGAAGTGTGGCCCATTTGCTACCTGCGTGGAAATCCCCTGGGGCACTTGAGCAATGCCAGTCCCTGCCCCAGTCCAGCTGCATCAGAATCCCCGGGAAAGGGGCTATAAACCTGGCACTCTAACGTTGGTTCTAACGTTGCCCTTGCACTTCATTCTTACATAAACTGCTGTTTGAGAACTTCTGTTCCAGAGAATGCATGTACCTCTCAGCCACGTAAAGGCTGAGAAAGGAACTAGGCTCAAGCAACATTTACCACTTCATCTGATGGAATTGGATTTATGCTAATTATGCTGATAGGTAGGCAGCTAGAAATAGACATCTATATATGACTATCTATATCTATTTCAAAAATATTGTCAATTCATTCCTTAGGGAAAAAAAATAATTCCATAATTTAGATTTCCCCAAAGAACCCTGAGTAAACTTATGAGAATCACAACACAAAGAATTTTTATAAGGAAAGTTTCCAGGAGTGGAGGAAAAATGTTCTACGATGTAACATCTCAAGATGACGTTAAAATGTGAGACCAGGCCCGACACCAATGCAATGCTGTCTTCAGTAGAGAGGCTCACGGATTTTGAAGTTTCTCTTTTTGACCCTTCGCTTTACAGGAACAGCCAGCTGAAAACCCTCCTGGCCATCGGAGGCTGGAACTTTGGAACGGCCCCGTAAGTGCTCTGTGGGTGAGGCCAGTGCTTACTTGCTGTTGCAAAAAAGGTAGCTCAGTGTGTCCCAAGTCCCTTCCGATCTCACGATCTACAATAGGATATTGAGGATGCACACTAAACAAATATGATGCTTAAATGAATGACGACACCAGATATAGGACACAATTTATTTTAGACATTTCAATTTGAATGGATATTCTGGGACCCTGTGCACCAAGGTTGAGTTCATGAGATTCCAAAACAATCTCTTCTTAAAGTACCTCAAGTGCACAACCCCCAAGGAGGGTGTCGGAGTAGTTTTCCCTACTTACCTTGGTGTGGGGGAGGAAAGAGAAAGTCATGCACATGAACATGGCTCCTCTGAGGGCGCATGAACTTGGGGGACTATTTGGACAAAGATCCCAGTGAGCAGAGGTGGCCAGAAACTCAAAGCAACCAGTGCAACTTGGGAGAGAGATCAGAGCTGGGTTGGTAACAGAACAAAGGCCAAGTAGTGACTACAAAGTAAGGACAGAGAACCGAGAACACACTTCAATTGGGCTGTGGGTCCTGGTGAAGAGTTCTGAGGCAAAAATATAGGAGTCTGATGGGATGACAAGGTGTGGAGACCACGGTGGTGTGCCCCTCACCCTGCCTCTTTGGGGTCTCCCTCAGGTTCACCACCATGGTGTCCACTCCCGAGAACCGCCAGACTTTCATCACCTCGGTCATCAGATTCCTGCGCCAGCACGGCTTCGACGGGCTGGACTTTGACTGGGAGTACCCCGGCTCTCGGGGGAGCCCGCCTCAGGACAAGCACCTCTTCACCGTCCTGGTGCAGGTGAGGACCCAAGTCTTTAGCCCAAGAGGATTCAGAGTCCTTTCCACCCAAGGAAAAGCTGGCAGTTCCTGAGTCAGACTACACTGGAATTCAGAATTACAGAATCTTGGCAGCACATGGATTCTTACACAGCATGCGTGCATTCAGCCACCACTGAATGATGACAATAACGACTGTAACAATATGTGCGCTATGTGCTGGGTACTAGTCTACATGCTGTTTTAGAAACCTAAACTCATTTCATTGTTTCATATACTCTATGGTGTAGGTACTATGAGATTTATAATATTCATTTTATAGCCGAGGGAGTTAAGGTACAGTGGTTTACATAACTTGCCTAAGATCACACAACTAGGGGGTATCGCAACTACCCAGGCAGCCTGACTGGAGAGCCAGCCCATTGCTTCTAACCACACACCAGGCGGCCTGTTGTTACTAAGCACCTACTCTACCCCAGTCTCTGGCTTAGGTGTCAGGCTGAAGGTACGTTGCCATCTTTGACTTGAAGGAACACCCAGTCTGAAATGGAAGACTGGAAAATCACCAACAGTCACAGTATACTTTGGTAAATGCCATGATAGGGGTCCTTGGTGTGCAAATGCAACACAGAGAGAAGGCACCTGATTCTGTTCTGGGGCAGGGGCAGGGAGAGCTTCCTCAAGACAGTGGCTCTGGAGCTCAGTCTTGGAAGACACGGGCATTCACCAAATAGGTGAGGATGGGAACCGCACCAACGGAGACATAGATGTGTGTGAGCAAGAGGGTGAGTGAGGGACTGGGAGAGATGTGTATGAGCAGTGGGGGCGACAGTCAGACTGATCTGCTCGTGTAGCATGTTAAGGAACTTGGACTTTCCCCTTGAGGCCATGGGATGGCTTTAGAGGACTCGTAAGTAGTAGAGAGATATGATAACGCTTGTGTTTTTAGAAAGATCACTCTTTCTAAGAATCTTTAGAAAGATTTAATCGTGAATTAGAGGGGGTTAGGGAGTGAGGCAGGGATAGACAGAGTGAGGAGACTGCGGCAGTGAACCACGCAAGAGGTGCTGGTGCCCCAGCCGAGGCTCGCATAGGGAGAGCAGAAGTGGGAGTGATCGAGCCGTCTTGGGAGGGAAGAATCAGTAGGACCTGGAGACCAGCCAGAAGTGGAAGAGAGAGGGAACTTACAGTCCTCTGACTTTGAGGACTGGTGTGGCTGTGGTGCTACTAACTAAGGTGATAAATATAGGAGGAAGAGTCGATCTGGGATAAGAAGAACTGATTACCTTGTTTTTGAACATGGTGAGCATGTTAAGTTTGTAGAACATCTTAAACGAATGCCCAGTGGATATTGGATGAACACCAATCGGGAGTTCAGGACCGAGAACTTGACCTGATATATTGTATTGAAGTCATCAGCAGAGGGAGATGAATAAGAGGTCACCAAGGAAAAGTGAAGGACTTGAGAAAAGCCAAGGACTAAGGATGGTTTTAATTCACCCTCTCCCAAGACAGAGGTTATTTCTGTACCATCCCATACACCAGGTGGTCAGCCAGCCTCCGAATAGTTTCATTGTCAAGTAATTCACTATTTCATTGTTGGGCAGCTTTAGTGATCAGAAGGAACACCTCTTAAGGAAAACATGCCTCTAGTCATACTTTGTAACTTCTAGTCATCAGTTTTAGCTCTGCCCACTGAAGTACCAGAATAAAACTGTACCTTTTGCAATTTGTTTGGTTCAATATTTGATGACAGCTACATTTTCCTGCCTGTAACTTCTCTTCTTCCCATTAAATATCCTAGTTCCCTCAGACAACTTTCAGAGCCGTGCTTTGCTGGGGCACATTCTAGCATGCCCTCATAATGCAATCCTGAGAACCGAACCCAGTATTCCAAACGACATTCAAGTCACACAAAATACAAGAGGTTGAACCTCCAGCACTGAACAGGCGTCTATCACCTAACTGTTACCACTTTCCTCATTGGCCACTTCGGCATGTCAGTTGATGGGATGTCGGGCCTACAAAGTTGTTCATCTGTTGGGCAGAGGGAAGCAACCTTTTGTACTGCTAACAGCTGGGTGGGTATAGTTTACTGCAACAACTAAAACCTCAGACTATAGGGAGATAAGTGGGCTGTGACTGGTCATCAGAGCCCTGGGTTCTGGTCATGACTTGGCTACTAACTTGCTTTGGAACTTCGATAAAAATGCATAACTTCTATGCATATTATATAGCTATAAAATTCATTATTATCTTCTGTCTACCTGATAAGAGTGTTGAGAGACTTTTTTGTAAAAGCACTGTGGAAAACAAAAGCATTACGTAAACATGTACTTATTATCTTTTAAGGTGTTTTAATCAGACTCCTAAATGCCCTACTACATTTGATGATTCTGCAGGAAATGCGTGAAGCTTTTGAGCAGGAGGCCAAGCAGGTCAACAAGCCCAGGCTGATGGTCACCGCCGCGGTAGCTGGTGGCATCTCCAACATCGAGGCTGGCTACGAGATCCCCCAGCTGTCCCAGTGAGTGATCGCTTGTCCCGCAACTCCTGTGCGCGTCACTTGTGCGAGACACTCGTCCTTAGTCTGCCTCGCTGTTCAGGGGCCTTGGTGAGGCAGAGGCTTGGGAAGTGATATCTTTGCCTGCAGGGGTGTGGGAAGTGACCATCAGGCATGATGGTGACTCTTTCACCTGGACAACAGGTACCTGGACTTCATCCATGTCATGACCTATGACCTCCACGGATCCTGGGAGAGCTACACGGGAGAAAACAGCCCCCTCTACAAATACCCAACTGACACAGGCAGCAACGCCTACCTCAATGTGGTGAGTCCCTCCACGGGCACATATACAGACCAGAGATGGCGTCATAAATCACATGGAGATCTGGGGATGTAGCAAACATAGATTCTGCAAATGTCTCACTTGTTATAGCTGTCTTCTTAAGTGGCTGATCAAATCTCCTTTACTGTAATTCTACCAAAATGTCTTTTAAAAATGCTACTGAATCCTCTGTCATTAACATCAAACAATTTACCTGTTAAACATGGGGGTTTCACATGACTAGACCCTGGGCCATCTGCCTGGAGGGGGCGCTCTCGCTAGCCCGCTGCCATTGCAGGATTACATCATGAACTACTGGAAGGACAATGGTGCCCCTGCTGAGAAGCTCATCATTGGATTCCCGACCTATGGACACACCTTCCTCCTGAGCAACCCCTCCAACCACGGGATCGGGGCTCCCACCACGGGCCCTGGCCCCGCTGGGCCCTACACCAGGCAGCCTGGGTTCTGGGCCTACTATGAGGTATGCTCCTGGGAATTTTCCAGAGGAAGAGAAAAGTGGCTTTCTCTAGGCCCTGGATTTAACAATATAAACAATCCAGCACTTCTTGGCTCACTTCACAAGTCGTTGGCTCATTTCAGGAGGCAAGATGAGCTCTCCTGTTGCACATTAGGCTGGATTCCAAGTACAGGGGGAGTAGGAAGAAAGGGTATCATCAATTATACTGCATCAATGTATACAGACATCTAACTGCCTGCCAAGACATTTTTTAAGAGCTCCTCCCCACACTGAAAATAAATGACCCAACTGGGAGAAAGAATCAAAATCCTACATGAACTGAGAAATTTGCTGATAGAGCTCTAGCCGGCAGTGTCCAACTTTTTGGCATTTCTGGGCCACACATTAAATACATTGCAACACATAATCACAAAAAAAATCTCATAATGTTTTAGGTAAATTTACAATTTTGTGTTAGGCCGAATTCACAGCCATCCTGGGCTATGGTCGCAGGTGGGGCACCCCTGCCAAGGCCTTCCTTTCCAAGTAGCTTTCCTGTATCCCTTCTCTATCCCGCCCCCGCCCCCATGCCCTTTACTCCTGCTGCACGATCTCCTCCTCCTCTCCTCTTAGATCTGTACCTTCCTGAAGAACGGAGCTACCGAGGTGTGGGAGGCTTCTCAAGACGTCCCCTACGCCTACAAAGGCAATGAGTGGCTTGGCTATGACAACACCAAGAGCTTCAAAATCAAGGTAGGCTGTGCTGCCCGTGAGTCTGTTCCCATCTGTAGCCCCAGGGCCCCTTCTCGGCCTTGAAGCCTTCACATCATTGGCTTCCTCTCTAATGACCACAGGCTGACTGGCTGAAGAAGAACAACTTTGCAGGCGCCATGATCTGGGCCATCGACCTGGATGACTTCACGGGCACTTTCTGCAACGAGGGCAGATTCCCCCTGACCACCACGCTGAAGGAGGCCCTGGGCCTGCAGAGTGCAAGTGAGTGACAGCAGGAGGGTGCTCAGGGCTCTGTAAATGCTCCTTCTCCAACTCAAGACAGCTCTCACATCCGCCCACCCCCCATGGCCCAGGGAGCCTCTTCCCGTTTCTCCTCCCTGCTCCCGAGAGGCCAGTGCTGTGATCTGTCCCTGCCCTTGAGTTTCCATGCCAGAAAGTTCATGCTCTTATGGGAAGAAATCAAGCCTACCTGGGTGGGTTTTCCAGGTTTGCTAAACATCTTAAAGGCATGGCAAAGCCTCAAGAAATAATTAGGCTGACCTCACAGTATAAGCATGTGCTTCTCTGTGATCCCCTTGTTAAGTCCCTTGCAGCCACCTGGGGAGATTTAACAAGAAATGCTCAGCAATGTTCACATGTTTCCAGTCTGTAATTTGGGAAAAGTACCAACTCCCTGAACTTTCCTCAAATTTTCTTTTAGAGCGTATTTGCTCAAGGCCTATATTCAGATCCTAGAAAAGTATTTTGCGTATTCAGGTGCTCCGTAAATTTGTTTTAATGATTTTTGCACTGTAAGGGAAGAGAGAACTTTATAAATTAAAAACAAAACAAAACAGCCTGGCTCGACATTACAGCTTCCCCTGTTCCTGAGAATGGAGCCATGCTGTGGTCTTTTCAGCTGCAAGGATCCAGCGCCAACTGCACCCTACCCCCAGGTCCACTGGTCTCTGCACCTGTAGGCAAAGTTGAGAGCCTCTCCCAGGTCACTAACCTGCTCTTGTATTGTTCCAGGTTGCACTGCGCCCCCACCTCAGCCCATCACAACAGCCACTCCTCCCAGCAGCAGCAGCGGAAGCGGAAGTGGGTCCGGGAGTGGGAGCGGCAGCCCTGGAGGCACTGGCTTCTGTGCAGACAAAGCCAACGGCCTCTACCCTGTGGAGGGCAACAGGAATGCCTTCTGGCAGTGCCTAAATGGCATCACATACCTGCAGAACTGCCAGGCCGGGCTTGTCTTTGACACCAGCTGCAACTGCTGCAACTGGCCCTAAACCCGACCTGTCTCCATTCCCTCGGGCTCTGAATAGTCTCCATTATTCAGCACACCTTGCTTCTACCTGGAGTTCTGCAATAAAGTCCATCAGCTGAAACATGAGTGGTGTTGGTATTCGGTGGTTTGGGTGGAAACCTCTCCAGATGAGAAAATGCTGGCCAGGCATGGGGTGGAGTGGTGGCAGCAAGTGACACGGTAGAGATGACACGCAGCTCTCCGTCTGCCTGCGTTGATGGGCACGGAGGTTGGAGACGGTCGGGGGAATGGTCTGAAGGCTTGGTGCTGGGATGGGATGGGATGAGGTCACGAAGAAGATAGTTCTGTAGCCTGGTGATGGTCCTCAGGAAGGAGCCCATGCGATTCCGTGAGGCTCGGGGGTATGGGCCTGCTTGGCCAGCTCAGAGCACGGGAGACAGGGGCACTCTGCTCACATCCCCTGAGGTCCCAGAGCTGGCCCAGCACCTCCCGGGTTGGCAGCTTTGAAAAGACCTGTGCTAAGGAGTGACTCCTTCTGGGGTGTCCACCTAGCCCATGGGCCAGCAGTGTCCCTTCCCCAGGTGCCGCCCTCCTTGAACCCATAGTGGTGGTCACCAGCGGCTGTGCTGGGCTACATCAGGTCCTACTCTGGCTTGGCCGGTTGACTGGAGTGGATATCGGACTCCACAGGGCCAATCAAATGACCACCTCTTGGGATCTGCAACCAGGAACAAAGCCCGGTTGCCAGCCCCTGAGAATGGCTGGCTTGTAATAGGTCAGCACAGGAGCTGCAGTGGGAGCCTGAGCATGGAAAAGTGAGCTGGACAGAACAAGGACACTGAAGGGGAAGTGCAGAGAAAAGCCCCAGCACCGTGGAGAAAGAGCCCCTGCCGATGGGTCTCCAGCTGATCCCGGCCCCTCGCTGAGGCCCAGGTGCACCGATCCTGGTGGGTTCTGCGAGACTCCCCTGTAACGATCTAACACGTTCTTTGCTGCTTACGGTGGCTCAGGTTGCTTTCTTTTATTTGCAGCTAAAAGAACTTTCACTGACATAAAAAGAATGTAATGGCTCCTGCTTACTGCCATGACCAGCACAGGGAAGAGGTCCTTGGCGGGGGCGGGGGGGGGGGCAGGTGGCTGTGACAGGAGATTAAGAAAGACACAGGCACAGTTTAAGGAAAAGCAGGGGCCAGGTGGGGCATTGTCCTCTGATGGAGAGACAATGAGCCCTGGACATGGGCTCCGAGTTTATTTTATAGGGGTAGGTTAGATAAAGGTCAAGGACGTTTAGCAGACTCAGGGAAAAACTGCAGGCATAATTGCTCCATTCCCAGGCTATCTTAATGACAAATATTTCTTCTGCAAAAGTTACAGCCGCATTCAGCCGAAGCTTGTGGTTACGTATCTCCTTCTTAACCCCCGCGGGTCCCAGCGGTGGTCGCTGCTGGCTCGATCCGCCTCTCCGATGCTGGCAGTCAAGGGCGGCCTTGCCAAGCACTCAGCCTTTGCTCTTCCGCCAGCCTTCACCGTCCTCCACGGCGCACTGCGTGTCCAACACTGTTTTGAGTGTTTTACGTGTACTTCCTTGTTGAATTCTCCCAGCAACCTTGTGAGGAAAATAATATTAATTCCAGGAAACCGAGGCACGGAGGAACTGGGTGGCCTGCCCACCGTCGCTCAGCTCATAAGCGGCAGAGGCAAGACCCAGAGCCAAGTGGGCTGCTTGCTTCCAGAGCTCACAGTCCCAGTGACTGCACCCCACTGCCTCCCTTGACAGGCCTCTGCGTCCTGGTGGGGGGCGGCCACGTTCTGGTCGTGGTGAGGCACACGCACGCAGTCTTCTGGGTAATGACCGTTGATGAGCTCGCGACACATACCGATTCTGTATTACCATGTACATATGTTCCAGCTAATGTTCCAGGTACTGTAAAGACAGTGGTCAAGTGTGGATTTACTTGTTAGGTGAAGCCATTAGAAGGGCGTGGCAGGGATAGAGGGGTCTTGGCCAGACGGGGCTGGCACAGAGTCATAGAACACAGGAAGCAATGCTCATTGTGACATCCTGAGCTCCGGGCACTCCCGTGGCGCGCCTTGGAGATCGAAGACGTAGGTATGGGAGCCTAGGGTCCTCCGTGGTCAGGTGAAGAAGGCACGAGTCAGTCCAGCTGGGGGTTGTTATAAGTGTAGTGACATTTCTAGCCAAAGAATGATGAAGCTTGGAGACAAATAGAACATAGGAGTTGGAGGTGTCCTTTTGGAAGGAGCTTTCTGATTAGGTCACTACTAAGACAGATGGCAGAAAGCCATGTCACAATGGCCTGAACGGGGACTTGGAGGGTGGGGTTGCTGCTTGGCTGCCAGTTTCAGTGACACCCTGCATTTCTCGGTTCAAGTCCACGTAGGACAGTGGTGACTCATGAGGGTTGGATATGAAGAAAACTGGAATTCTGAAAGTTCCTCGCAAGGAGAGCTCTGATTCAGATATTCTTGGAACCTTTCAAAGCGCGAACCATTCACTCGATCTAGGAGCACAGGGCACCAAAAAGCAACGGGTGTCCCAGCCGTTCTGGAACTTCACCCAAGGTAATTGTGTTCTTGAACCCTAGGGCGTTAGGAGAACCCATTCCTTCAGTACTGGAGTCTAAGTGGGAAGAGGTGACATAGGCGCAAGATGACTTAGGGACCCTGATCCGGGTGGGGGTGGGGAGGTGTTCGTCTCACCAAGCCAGGAGGCTCGCCATGGGGTGGCACCCACCCGCACATGCGGGCACCATTTTTTAAATGGTACGAAGGTACCCTTGGAGTTAGCTGTAGCCCTGGGCATGGAGGTGCTAGAGTGGACGCGCACTGACATTTGTTAAGTGCCAATTGTAAGTCAGTCCCTTGTCACGCAAGATTTGTCCCACGGTGTCTCCTAAATCCTCGTGGCAGCGTTAAGAAGTGAGAATGATTAGAGCCATTTTACGGATGAACCAGGGCTTAGGTGGATGGAGTTACTTCTGCAAGGTCACATAGCTAGTAAATGACAGGCTAGGACCTATTGGGAACCTCCTCTGAGTGGCTCCGAAGCCTGGGTCATCTTCTACCCCCCCACCCCCACCGATGAGAGAGGCTGGTATTTAGGAAAGACCGGCAGGTGGGATTCAGAAAGTCTGCTTCCCTCTGCTCCGGTCCGGGTTCGCCCATCCTGCAGCGGAACCTGGGCCACGGGTTCTCGAGCCTCTGCAGGTCCAGATCCTGCTTCGAGTCACAGGTGCTTTCATAACATTTGAAACATCATTTCGTAATTATTTTATCCTACAAGCAAATTCACGGGTAACATAATCTACCACACATCATTTCATAAACAATACCATGCCATCATTTTAATGTCAAAGAGAAAAACTCCCAATAAAACAACGTATGTTCATGTTCAGATATGGCTGCTTCAGAAGACAAGGAGGTGTTCCAAAGGTTAGGCTCCTGCACTGTGCGGTGGCTAACGAAGAGTCTGAGATTAAGAGAGAAGGTTAATGACATTTCATACGAGCAGTGTAGCAAGATAAAAGAGCAGAATTACGAACAGACACTGGAATTTGTGTTAGGAGGATTACCAACACTCCAGATATATGGTTTCTAATAACAGAAAAAGGCAAATAGCTTCAGTTAAAGTAGGATAGCATTTATAAACCATTCGATTATAAACCATTGAATTAAAAAAGGGAAAAGAGTGTGATTATGCTATTCTGTAATAGCATAACCTTACAGAACACACATAACATTTTTGGTATTGTTAATGTGCTTCCTCTAGGGTGGCCAGATTTTTTTAAGTAAATTATTTTATTATTCATATATAAGACAAAAAGGCCCACGTTGTAACCAGACAGATCAGTGAAACGTGCAAGTTAAACACAGAGGTATAAGCAGTCAGCACCCAGTTCAAGAAATGGGACACCGTTGTCACTTCAAAAGCTCTGCCCAGGTCCCTTTTCAGCTACCCCCTCACCCTCCTTTACAAAGCTATCACCTCTCTGACTTCCAGCACACGGAGAGTTCTGTCTATTTTTGAACTTTATAGAAATTTAATGTAGAAGTGTTCATCTCTGAATTGTTTCATTCAACACCGAGATTAATCTCGATTACTATATATGCAGGATTTTAGTCATTGTCATTGCTGTATAGTACTCCTCGGTATGAATCTCACAACTTATTTTTCCATTCTGCTACTGGGGGCAGTTGGTTGTTTCGGGTTGGGACTGTTATGGATAATGTTGCTTTCCATGTTCTCGTCAATGTCTTTTGGGACACAAATGGATGCCTTCCAGCTGAGTGAAAATACCATGGAGTGGAAGTTATCGACCACAGGGATGTGGCTGTTAAGCTTCAGTAAATACTGCTGAACAGTTTTCCAAAGTGGATGTGTCAGTCTGTACTTACACTGAAGGCGTATTCAAGATTCCCAGTCGCCGGACATCCTTAGCAGCAGTGAGTGCTGCTGTAGTTATCATTTTAGCCACCTGATGGGTGTCTCGTTGTGGTTTGAATTTGCATTCCTTTATGACTACTGAAGTTGAGCACTTTTTACATGTTTACTGGTTATGTTTACATGCTATTTGGATAGTCATTTTTTGGAGGTGCCCTTTTAAGTCTTCTACCCATTTATAGTAGGTTCTTTTTTCTTAGTGACCTGTAATGGTACTTTACATATTCTAGCGCCACACTGTAATGGGAGCAATGTACTTTAAATTTTCTAACATGCACATTTAGAAAGAAACAAGGGAAGTAAATTTTATTATTGTTTTATTTAATTCAATATATCCATAAAATTATCATTTCGAGATTAACATTATAAAATTTCTTAATGAGATCTTTTGCATTCTTGTTTTCATTCTAAGTCTTTAATGTCTGGTGTATGTATCTTGCACTTGATGCACATCTCATTTGGGACCAATCACATTTCAGTGCTCAGTTTGTGAACAGTGTGCACACAGTGGCTACTGTGTTGGAAATTGCAGGTCTAAAGATGGGTTTTGTGCTTATATCTTCTCCCAAACCATGGCTTACTTTCTTACTCTTAATGCTATTTCTTAAAAAAAAACAAAACAAAACAATGAAACAATTTGAAACCTAAAGGAAAATTGCAAAACAGTACAAAGTATTATCCCTTTCACCCAAATTTCTCAGTTGTTAAATGCTACTTCTCTCTTCCCATCTACATAAACTTTTTTTCTGACAGAATGCCCCCATCTTCCCTAAAAACTCTAGTGTAACTCTCCCAGAGAGTCTCTCCAATATTATGACCACACTACCCTGCCAATCAGAAAATCAGCTTTGATATAACACTACCATTAAATCCACAGACCCCATTCAGACTTTCCAGCTGTCCCAGCCACCTACCTCTCCTAACCCATCCAGGATCCTACCCAGGAATACGTGTTGTATGAGATTGTCATGCTTCATCAAAATCCTTCAGCCTAGAATAATTCCTCAACTTCTCTCTGCCCTTTATCCTTGATCATCTTGGGATACATTCATTCACTTTCTTTTTGCTAGTCTTCATATGAAATGTGGATTCCATCCTTTTATTGTTATTTCTTTAGCATGCGAAGAAATCATTCCATTGTCTCCTGGCTCCCATTGCTTCTGTTGGAAACTCAGCCATCAGCATATTGTCGCTTCTTTAAAAGTAACACACCTTTTGCTGTAGCCGGTGTGGCTTGGTTGGTTGGAGCATCATTTCATAAACCAAAAGGTTGTGGGTTCATTCCTGGTCAGAGCACATGCCTAGATTGTGGGCCCAGTACCAATCAGGTCACATATA
Organism: Phyllostomus hastatus; assembly: GCF_019186645.2. Lineage (NCBI taxonomy): Eukaryota > Metazoa > Chordata > Mammalia > Chiroptera > Phyllostomidae > Phyllostomus > Phyllostomus hastatus. The sequence continues at coordinate 15,101,459 of NW_025334018.1, read as the reverse complement.
AGATGCTACTGATCGATGTCTCTCTCTCTCACATTGGTGTTTCTCTCCTCTCTCCCCCTCACTTCCACTCTCTCTAAAATCTATAAGCATATCCTTGGATGAGTATAAAATAAATAAGTAAATAAACACGTCTTTTTAATCTGATTGATCTCAAAAATTTCTCCTTTGGATTTTCATTAGTTTTATTATAGTATGACCAAGGGAATTTTCTTTTATTTGTCTTACTTGAGCTTGTAGCATTTGTTAACCTGTGGTTCACTGTTTGTTTGTTTGTTTGTTTTTTGTTTTTTTATCAATTCTAGATATTCTCAGCCATCACCTCTTCCACTCTTGCATCTGCCACATTTTCCTCCTGCCCTCTCCCTCTCTCTCCATTCCTCAAGGAACTTCAAATACCTATGTATTAGACCTTGCTGTTGTTTCTCTTCTGTCTACTAAACTTTCCCCCCTGTATTTTCTGTCCTTTTGCCTCCCCAAGCTTCAATCTTAGTATATTTTTCTGATTAATTTTTCATTTCATGTATCCTTTTTTCCCCTGCTTTTGTAATTGCTGTTAGACACAAGCATTGAGTTAACTGTCAGTGATGACACTTTTTATTTCTATAATTTTATTTCATTCTTTTTTATTGCTTCTAAAATTCTGCATCTAGTCATTTAATTTCTGGAATCAGCTTATCCCCTTTACGGAGCTGCCTTGTTATCATTTAATCTAATAAAATTTTTTAAAAGATTATATGTATTTTCAGAGAGAGGAGAAGAGAGGGAGAAAGAGAAGAACAGAACAACCAATGTGTGGTTGCCTCTCACATGTCCCCTACTGGGGTCCTGGCCTGCAATCCAGGCATGTGCCCTGACTGGGAATCAAACCAGTGACTCTTTGATTCATAGGCCAGCACTCAATCTACTAAGCCACACCAGCCAGGGCTAATCTAATAAATTTTTAAATGAGACAAAAATCTACTTAAAATATTATAGCAAAAATTGAATCTACTTAACCCTGTTCAATTAGACACTACAACAAAGCAGGTGGTTTCCTGGAATGATAATTATAACGGCCTCATAGTAGTCAATAAGAAAAGCAGATAACTGTCTCATAAAGCTTAACAGACAATGTTCATAAATATCAGGCATGATGTTATAACTATGGTTAGAAAATGTGCATTGTGGGAACTTAAGGACTTCACCAGAAATGTCCACAGTACCCAGTTTTGTCTAAGTATTCTTCTGTACTGAGCAGCCACTTGCATAGCTTTTTTGGTACATGATCATCATTCAAACACTGGATCCTTGACAGTCCTTAGAGCTACCTGACACTCTGTCTTAACTTCTCAAGGTTACCATTAGACAACAGGTTATACAGAAGATACTCATGCCATATGGACAGTCCATCTTTGACTGTACCAAGTTCGGGTTGGCTTTAACGGAACGTTGACAGATTTGCATCAGTCAGGATGCAGCTGTGCCTAGTGTGAGTTTTATGAGTAACATGACCAGGAAGATGGATGGGGAAAATTCTCTTTCCTTGAATAATACACAGGGATCTTTATTAACTTTGCCTTTAGGGGCTGATCTATCTTTTTCCTTTGGCCTCTAACTTCAAAAACCAACAATTTACTTCATGGCCACCTATTTTTCTGGTTTTCTTTTGCTTCCTGTCCTCACCCTGTAGTCTCGAGGCTTCCTCTAAAATCTCAAGACAAGTATTGTGGTTTTAAAGTCCATGTTTGATAACTCCAAGTGTCTGGATTTCCTTTGGCTTTATTTCTACTTGTTTGTTATTATTGATGTTGGCTGTTTTATATTTCATGTCAAACATTTTGCATGAAAAAAAAGAAATTAGTTGAGACTCTGGGTGATGTTATATTCAGAGATGATGTTCTTTTATTCCCCTGTAGGCAGCAAAAGCAGAAGCAGCTCACCCTCATGTGATTAGGGGCAGGCAATCAGAGCTTTGCATCCGGGACTGTCGAGAGCTGGTCTGTTTCTTACTTACCTTCATTCCTAGGGTTCTCTCCTTCCCAACTAAAAGCCCAGGGTGCGTTCCAGTCCTCCCTCCTCCATGAGCAGCCTCATTTTTGCTCCCCAGCTTCCAGAGATGGTTCAAAGTCCTGCCCAAACCTCCTGCTTCTCAGCTAGCTTTGTAATTAGCAGATGGTCAAAGGGAAGAGCAGCACCAATTGTTGTGCTCGTCACGCTGGGCTTGCCCTCTGTCTGGGGTCTTGACCCTGCCCGTTTTTTGGATCCTTGGTATATCTCTGATGCCTTCCAATATTTTATTTAGTCTAGCTTCTTTTTATCTCTTCTCAGCCAGAGGAGTAGTTGGAACCAAACCAAACTACTCAACGAGGGAATGGGTTTTCATATTTTCCAAGTACTTTGTAAGATACGTTTCATGTCATGAATAACATAAACACTAGTGTCTTTTTTAAGAAATCATCACTGAAGGGTACGTTTTATTGATTTCAGAGAGAGAGGAAGGGAGGGAGAGAGAAACATTGATGTGAGGGAGAAGTATCTATTCGATGCCTTCTGTGGGCCCTCAACCAAGGATCAAACCTGCAACCTAGGTGTGTGCCCTGACTGAGGGCTGAACCTGCAGCCTTTTGGTGTGCAAGGATGATGCTCTAACCCGCTGAGCCACTGAGCCAGGACTGAACACTAATTTCAAAAACATTGCGGGTATCTCCGCTAACCAAAGTGTTGCAGGTTCGATTCCCAGCCAGGGTACATGCCTGGGTTGCAGGCCATAACCCCCAGCAACCACATATTGATGTTTCTCTCTCTCTCTCTATCTCCCTCCCTCCCCTCTCTAAAAAATAAATAAGTAAAATCTTTTTAAAACACTGTGGCCATCTAAAATATTAATAAAACTGAAAGTTGTCCATCCGTGCCAAGATTTCTGTACACGTTAGCTACCACGGTATTGCTGCCACGGGAGTGGACAGAATGCTCGGAGTAAATTATACCGTACCTTTGAGACTGCATCTTTGTTGCTCGTCCCAACCTTCTCCCGTGTTGCTAGGCTTTCTGCCTCATTTCTCACTAGCAAACGTCTTCAGTGTTATCATACACATCAAGTACAACCAGTCATGTTTGTGGAGTCCAGCAGCCCATCGGTGCGCTGTGTAGGCCCTGAGCCAAGGCACTGCCAGGCATCCAGCCGCCCTGGCCCACGAGGCAGGAGCCTCCTTCCAGTAACTTTTAACAAGTAAAGTGCTTCCACAAGTGTCCAAAATATCCTCCAGGACTCGGTATCACCTTTTTTTTTTTGAAACCCTGCATTAGATGTGTAATGTCTTCCCCCGCACACAGCGCCAGCCCAGGGTGCTTGTGGACCCCAGCGGTCATCTTTCAGGGCCAAAGAGTTGTAGGGGCCCGTCACACCCTGTGCTCTGTTGCCTCCCACTCCTCACAGCCCCCAGAGGCATCCTAGAACCGAGTGAAAACTAGTGAGTGCTAATATCCAGGGCAAAGGTGAAGAAGCCAACCCATGCCCTGACGCTTCTTCTTGGGCTAGGATGGGTGCCCTCCTGAGCCGGCTGGGTATCGCCATCTTCAGGAACAGTAACTGTTCGCATCATCACCTTGCAAGCTCCAGGCACTGGGGTGCTTTAATTCTGTTATCACCATGGTCTCAAAGTACAGAGGAATTATTATTCCCAGTTCAGAGATGAGGAAACTGGGACGGGACTCAGACATTTGCGTGACTGCCCAAGATTTTAAGAGTATTCAGCCCTTCCGTGATTCTCTTGCATTCTTACTGCTCCACTTCAGGCTGCCAGGCCTGTTAAAATCTGGTGCCCCATTTAGGGGGGGCAAAGGGACAACCTGGTGGGAAAGGCTTGAGGAAAAGGAAAACTGGGTCTAAGAGGTGCCTATTACCGAACTACCTAAGCTCCACTCGGTCTCCGTTTCCGCTGCTCTGGTCCTTGTCCTCGGAGCCCACCTCCACAAGCCATAAATGCAGCGGCTGTGCTTTCCTGTCCCTGATCCTGGTAGCCCTCATTTCCAGGTATCCTGAGCCCCCTTGTCCCCTCTCTCCTCAGTGCATTCCCGGTGGCCCAGTTTCCAAAGCCCCGGTGCACCCTTCATCCTGCAGCCCCTACGGCCACGGGTCCGGCAAAACCCTCCAGCCCCAACCCAGCCGCAGCACCCACACTCCCCTGGGCGCCGGGTTTGGGCGGCGCAGACCCCCACCGCAAAGGTGGCTTCTTGGGTGTCTCCACTTGCTGCACTGGCGCGCTCTGAGCCAATCAGAGCAGGTGCCTCTGTTCCCTTGGCAACGCAGTTTGCAAACGCTAACCCGGATAGCCGAGCAATGTGCTGCAACAAAGCAGGTGAGGACGGTTGAGGTCAAGGGTAGAAAGCAGGAGGAAGACTGGGGAGGCAGGGAAATCGAGGTGCAGGAAATGCAGCAGTCTTTTTCCCTGCGTGGAGTTTGGTCTGGTTCTGTTGAGAGCTCCGGCAGGGCAGGCCGTGTCCTCTGCTCCGCCTGCCCACCCCGCCCCCACAGCTGTCGCCGGCATCCAGGGGCCTTCCCTCACGTGGAGTGTCTCCTCTTTCTTGACCTCCAGAAGCGCTGGTTAACTACTCCTTTGGGACACGTCAACAGAGGAAGCTCTTTCCTCACGCTTATCCCCCCAACTTTTTGGGGAACAAGTTTCTCCCTCTTAGGGGAGCACCCCACAGAGGGCCTGGATGTTACACTACAGAAAACGTGAGTATTCACCTTCCCTTAGGTGGGTCTCCGTTCCCCCAGGTATTTAAAGATAGCCAGGTTTCCTGGAAGAAAAAGTACAGAACTTGGAATCTTTCGGGTCCCAACATGAGAAAGTGCCCTTGTTCTCTGCAACCAGCTATCAGGGTCAATGTTAAAAATTAAAGAATCATCATTGCCCCCTTCCAACTGCCACCAAACTCGAGCCTTTGTTTCATAGAGTTACAGAGAGAGTCCCCACTCCATTCCCACCTCCAGAGGGTTGCGAACCAATGACAGTTAGCTGCCCCCCAACGCCCCCACCCACCCCCATTCATCCAAACATGGACTGTGGATGTGCTGGTAGGTGAGCTTATGAAATAATATGACCAGACACACTTGCATCAGAGCATATCGGGCTCTGTGCCTCAGAGCACTGGACTCACTGGCGGGCATAGAAATGTCACTCACTCTCCGTATCCAGCACATTCCTTTGCAAAGCCACCTGTTACTCATGTAATTGTTCAAATGGTCTCCTTGACTCAGGGCAGTCAAGACAGAGCAACTTTTGCAGAGAAGACTCAGATAAGAACATTCTAGGTGCACTCTGTTTTGATGACCATAATGTTCTCTGTGTTTTTCTTTCTTTCTTTCTTTTTTAAATATATTCTACCCGAAGAGGTATGACTGGGTATACAACCTCTCTAAGATCCCGACCAGCAGAAAAGGATATTCTTTGGGAGCCAGAACAGCCGCGAGGTTTAAGCCGATCAACAAGGTTAGAAATGACTGCACGTGCTTAAGTTTTCCTGTGATCTGTGGTGTTGCGTGTATTTGCATCGGGGAGCACAGGGCGGTGAGTGGGAGGGTACCTACACAGTATGTTCTGAAATTCAAGAGAAAAAAAAGACATTTAGGCAAAAGCTATTAAGACTTTCTGAAAAGCCTGGGCGTTAGCCTTGCCAATGCATGTGCGAGTGTCCGAGGAGAGTGGGGAACAATTCCCCGAAGAAGTGGCTCCAAGTCAGAGCTTCAGTGCCGACCGAGACACCTGATGGTCAAACACTGGAAGCTTTGTTTATATGCATCGGATTATCTTGCCAGTTAAAAAAAACAAATTCCAGCTTTTCTACCCTTTTGTGTGATTGGATTTCAAGTCCAAAATTCCTCGGTATAGCATCCTAATCTCTAGGACATTTTCCTGACAGTGAAGCTCAAAGAGAAGAATACTGACTCTAAAAAAAAAAAACAAAAAACCTCTGCGTGAGATGGTGGGGGTGGTAGCTGCAAAAAGTTCCTTCGGCTCTCTGCGCAGCCTAGGCTGACTTCTACGGCTCACGCACGGTGTGCCTTCATGCAGCTGAGCCACCCCTGTCTTGCTTCTTGCTTTTCTATCTATCACAGGCCTCCTTCTGTAGCTGGAGGTGGTTAAACCATAGCTGACACATGAACAGGAGGAGGGTGCTTCTGGTTTTTTTGTACTTAGAAGGCTTTCTGTGTACACCTGCGTACCACCCGCTAATATATCGATCTTTTCTTGGTAACAGGACGTGACGCCTCACCCAGGCACGTACCAGACAGTGAGTCTTCAGGAGCGAAACATCAAACAAAATTTTGCTCCATTTAATGTCATGTTGCCTCGATTTGGGACATATTCGAGGGACAAGTATCATCCTGGGTACGTGTCATCTCTTCTGGGGCACTTCAACGAAGAGCAGTAGGGAAGAAAGGACAGAGAAGGGGTCACCCCCAAACCATGCCAGCTAAATAGCCGCTTATCTTTAAGACTCAACCTCTTGCCTGGCAGATCTCTGGCATCAGGAAGTACAAACTCATTTAATCAGTATGAATGATTGTGGCAGGCATTTCTGTAGGTTCCAGAGATTTTGCATTAAACCCATGACACAAGGCTCCTGATTTCCTGGAGCTTACATTCTAGAATCCAGACAGCTGAGAAACAAATAAACAAGAAAATATCAATAGTAATAGGGAGAATGGCCTTATAATACATTAGTCTGAACTGACACATCTAAAGGTCAACAGGGGCCTTATTAATAATTATACCAAGACTGTAGCCATGAGCCGGGTCCGTCACCAGCGAGCCAGGAAGAACGGTGACCGGGTGACGTGCTTTGAGGAGAATAGTACAGGATGACGATATGATACAGAGGCTACTTTATCAAGAGAGGTCTTTCCGGGGAAATGACACTTGATCTGAAATCAGAAGGAGACTGAGCCAGCCTCGGAAAACCTGGCCCCGGGGAGAGCTGTGGTGCTGACAGGGTTCGCGTGTGGTCACTAACGCCTAGACGTGATGTTACATATTTTTATTTCTAGCCCTGGCACATACAATCCAGAGATAAGGCCACCCCCCAAAGTCACCTGGCCGATGAAATTTGGATCTCCAGACTGGGCCCAGGTTCCATGCCTGCAGAAAAGAACCCTCAAAGCGGAGGTAATAGCACCGGGCTTCTGCGGAGCACTGTCTAGTTCTCACATAGGGGTTCCTAACCGGGAGTCTGTGCGTGAGCTTTAGAAAGTCTTTGTTCCCCTGAAATTATATGCACAATTTTATGTGTATATGCATATGGGGACTTGAGGGTGGGGGGAGTTGCATAGTTTTATTAGATTTTTAAAGGTATGCATGACTGCACAGAAGTTAACATTTTAAAATTCAATCCTCAAATAATCTGTGGTGGGTACGGCAGAATTATATGACAGAGGAGGGATTGAGACTCAGGTGAATCATGTGACTTGTGCAGGCTGCACAGAATGGATCCACCTCTTGCTGGATCCTAAGCCACTGCTCTTTCTGTCTTCGGGGGGCTGTGGAGCATTCTGGTAAGAGCATGGGTTCTGGGGACAGACTGCCTGGGTTCAAATCCCAGCTCTGGTACTTGCCTGCTGTGTGATCTTGGACAAGTCCCCTGGTTTTTCTAAGCCTCAGTTTTCTTACCTTTAAGATGAGTATAGTAAGAAAACCAGTCTCATAAAGATTGCAATAAGGCACAAAAGCATTTAACACAGAATCTCTAACGTAATAAATACTCAACCCATGTTAGCTATCACAATCCTAAAGCTGCCTTTTATTTCCTAGTGGAATTTCGGATTAATTTCACAAATATTTACGAAATGCCTGCTGTATTCAAGTCATTGTGCTAGGGCCTATAGGTAACATTCAAGAATTAAACATATCACCTTTGTTTTCAAGAAGTTTACCAGCTAATAACTCTTAGAGATTTACCGAATAAAAACTGATTCTTGGCATGATAGACACCAGAGGAAGACGACAAAGAGTGGGCGTACATACAAAAGTTGAGGGCATCGCTGAGGCCAGAGGGCTGCGGGGCGGGGCTTAGCCAGTCGCGCACCCCTGCAGCAGTCCCGCCTGTTTTGCACAGCCTGGTGCGGCGGGGAGAACCAGAGATCGGGGCCTCTCATCAGAAGTTGGTCCGAGACAACATTCTTTCATTGCAGCTGCCCACGGACAAGGACTTCAGAAGACATCGGAACCGCTTGGCCTACTTGCGCCTGTTTTACAATTGAGGAGCTGGGACTTCCCTCGCGAGCTGCTCCTGACCGCAGAGTCTCCTGGATGGAGGACGGGGCTGCTCCTCCGGCTCTGCGTAGCTGCGGTCGGTCCCCTCATCCGCCGCATGGGGCCCAGGAGAGGCAGGGGACTCATAACTCCACGTGAGGGCGTAAAGACCAGTTCAGAACGTTCTCTGTCCGTGTGCTGCTTTGTGGGGTGCGTAACGCACATGGGTCTGGGGAAATTTATTAGTCTGAACGGACACATCCGAGAGTCAACGGGGGCCTTACTAATAATTTTACCAAGACCATAGCCATAAGCTGGGTCCGTCACCAGCAAACCAGGAAGAGTGGTGACCGGGTGACATGCCATGAGGAAAACAAAAGAGCCAGCATGGTCAGCGGGGTGGCAAACATCTGATTACTTGCCTGTGAGTCTCTGAATTGTCAGCACCAGATCTGACTAGACGCAATCAACTCAAGTTGGATGGGAAATCCAATTACTAGCACCCCTAGGCTGGACTATTGACATCCTTCTGTCAGTGGCCCAGATGTCCTAGAACTGTGTTTGGCTTTGGGGCTGCAGGAGAGGTGGTGCCATACACTTCAGAACCCCTGGAGGAAATTCAGATTGATTTTTTTAAGTGAAAAGTGTTCCGTAGCCATCAGCCTGCCCTTCCCCAGGCTGCCGATGCCCAGCGCTGTGAGAAGCCAGGGCACGGGACCTCGAGAATACAAGAGTAGCAAGATGACTTGGAGAGTGAAAGAATTTCCCCAGGGCATCTTCAACCCCATTAGCCTCGAGGGAGTAAAAGCCCAGCAGCCAGCCTCACGCGTGGTAGGGCCAGACGACCCTGCTCCAGAGGCGGGGGCACAGCCTGAGAGGCCAGAAGGGCCGAGACAGCCGGATGGTCTTCCTGTAAAAGGGAAGCCCCGTGAGGAGCTTCTTGACAGGGACCCCCTGTCTCCCCAAAACTTCATGGCATGTCTGAAGAAAGCAACACAGACCTGATTTCTTGCCACTGTTTGTCCCATTTGATTAGCAGAGTCTCACTAATTGCTCCCCAAAGAGAAAGCCTCTTTCCCAAGAATCCAAGCTCTCCCGAATTTCCCCTCTTCTTATGATTTGAGACTATTCTTTCATACACAGTCAAAACAATGCATGTCACCTCGTCCCTTGGATTCTACGTGCAGGGGACGGTTGTGTCCCAGTCACCATGGAAGTCATGGGTCATCTGGGTGACCAGATGAAACCAAGGAACCTAAAGCAGAGATCCTGACCCATCAGGATCCTGGGGGGCATTTTCTTACAGGTCATTTAAGAGTAGGAAACAGGAGCTGTGGAGAACCTGTAATGCCAGGTCGACATCCATGTGGGCCCCACCAGCATGGCCGCGTGGGGGCCCCCAGGGAGAGGTTATGGTCTGTGACCCTCAGAGGGCTGCAGAGGAAACCTCGTTTACCTCCCCCGGGGAAAAAATGTAACAGGGCAGACCCAGAGCTGAAGGTTAGGACACGTGGGTTCCAGGAGCGCGTGTCTAAGGCCCATCTCCAGGGCCCTGGGAACCACAGGTGACCAGCTCTCCTATCGCTGTACCAATAATAGCGTCCTTAATTTTATAACTGTTTTCAAAAGAAACTAATGAGGATTGTTGTTATATGGATTTTCCATGGTCTTAAATTGTGTTCCTCTTCTCCCCAAAGCCCACCACAGTGACAGTTTAAAGAGGCCACCACCTTGCCCTGGCCAGCTGGCTCAATGGATTGGAGCATCCTCCCACTTACCAAAAGGTTGTGGGTTCGATCCCCGGTCAGGGTGCACATGGGAGGCAACCTGTCGATGTTTCTCTCTCTCCCCCTTCCTCTCTGTCCAAAATGAAGAAACACGTCCTCCTGTGAGGATTTTTTAAATAATAAAGAGGCCACCAGAGCCACTGAGTCCCCAGACCCCTTCAGCAAGCCCGTGAAGGTGTCAACTGTCCCAACATGAGGTTTATGTAACCACTTGGGATAGTCTCCCCTCGAAAGCTGAGGAGTCCCTGCTCTGGGATTTGGGGGGCCAAGGGCCCTTGTGCACTCTTCCCAGCCCCTGCCCTGTCCCGTCGAGGGTGGTGCTGCCGGCAGGCAGAGCTGCTGCGATCAGCAGTCTGGCTCATCCTGTTTCCTTCATCCTCTTCTCCAAAAGCCTCCAGCGTTTCCTGGAGAGGGAAAATGGGACGGATTTGAGCTGTCCTCATTACATACTCCCTATAGTGAGTACCTCTTGGGCTGGTGTCTAGCTCCTAGCAATTCCCTCGTGTCTGGAAAAAGCCCCTGACATAGAAGGATAGGTCCTGGTAAGGTAGAACTTGGAACAAAGCGGTACAGACACTAAGAGTCCTTGAACCCAAGTCACGTTTAGTGACAATTCTACAGGGAAAACCCGGAACTCCTGGCAGAGGGTCGAGGAGCTGTCTTCCCACGGTGACTTCGCTCTCCATTGTTAAGCTCTAGCTGCCCTTTTTCCCAAGGCCGCACCAAGCACCTTCCTGCCCCCAGGCCTTTGCTAATGCTGTTACCATTTCCTTGGAAAATGACTCTCCCGATCCTTTGTACACACGGTTTCCTCTCATTCTTTGTCACCGCTCACATGTCACTTACTCCAAAAAGACTCCCCTGACCATCCTGTTTGCCGCCATCATTGGTCCTATTGCGATTGGCGATTATCTGATGGATGTTTTCACGGTTTCTTCCCTTCCCCTTCTTTCACTCCCTCTCCTCACCTTCCCTTCCCTTCCCCTTCTTTCGCTCCCCTTCCTCTCCTTTCCCCACCTTCCCTTCCCTTCCCTTTCTTCCTTTCTTGATTTCTTCTCTGTGTCCCCCACGGGGCTTTAGGCACGGACCATGTTTGTCTCGTTTGCTGCTCTTTGCAGCATGAGGCACAGGCCTCATGTAGCTGCTCAGTAAATACTTACTGGATAAATAATGCATGACTCCACCTCCACAACTCAAGAATCTCTTCCTTGGGTTCCTTCAGGTACCTGTATCCTTCCGATAAATTATGTTTGGGCTTAAGTCAGCCAGAGAGTCTCTTTCTGTGGCTAGCAGCGCCGAACACCGTAACCAGTGTACACTCTGGGAGCTGCTATTCCCAGGAAACGCAACTCTCGTACAAAACCCACTAAGGCTCCAGCTTCTCCCCAAGAAGACGCCCAGCTAGTGCTCCGTTCCCCCCTTATTCAAGGAGGTAAATTGCTGTTTGTCCTCTGGTGGGCTTCCCTGGGCCCTTGGACATTCCGTATCCAGGCAAGGCCAGCAAATCCGTGTCGATGAAAGAAGTCAAGGACAACATGAAGAATTCGAGGTTCACGTCTGTGGAGACCACGGAGATGAGCGAGGCAGAGTTCCCGGGGACCCCTCTCCCGGGGACCCCTCTCCACGTCTCCTCCGATGGCAGTGTTCATTCTGCATGTCATAGTAACCCCTGTTGAACTTTTTCAGTTAAGACAAACTCAAAAATGTTCATGTTAGTCAATAGATAAGAGTTCTTAACTGAAACGCGTTTGCCTTCAGTAGACGCATTAAGTCGCTTTTTCTGTATGTTCATGAGATCAAAGGTCCATTGTCTTTATTAGTGGGATCTCTCAGAGCCAGTGGTCCAGATACTACCGTTTTTTGATTCTAAGATGTTCATTTCTCTACATTTACTATTTCCAGAATTAAGATGTGATCTATAGTATGTGAATACATTTAATAACAAAGTACATCTGGCACCCAGAGAATGTACTATTAAATATATTCTGAATCGATGCCCTTAAAGAAGTGTTTCTAGCAGTGTGTGAAGGTGGTAAAATTCTCCATTTATCTATATTTTCTTTAATTCCCCTTTAAGTGCACGTTGTAGTTTGCGGGTGGGAAGGCTCTGCCCGTCTCTCATTAGATGTAACTCTACTCTGTGGGATTCCAGGTTCTGCCCCAGAGTGTTTCTTGGTGTGACCCATGTCCCCACTGCCCTTTTCCCCCTGTAATTTCCACTTGTTCTTCTTTCTGCCTCAATTTTGGATAGTTTTTGTTTCCTGAGTTTTCAGTCTCTGATATAATATTAAGTCCATCTAGTCCATTTATATGTGTGTATATATTCTCATATGCCACTGTCAGCCTTTTTAATGGGTTGTGAATCTTTTCAATATCAATTGCATTGACTATGGAGTTGACTTTAGGAAATACAGACTTTTTAACAATATTCATTCTTCCAAACCAGGAACACAGGGTATCTTTCCATGTGTTTGTTCCTCGATTTCTTTCATCAGCATCTTGAAGTTTCCAGATCTTTCACTTCCTTGTTAAGTTTACTATTCAGTATTTCATTTCTGATGCTATTGTAAATGGGATTGATTTTTCATCTTTGCAACTCTTTGCTTGGCTTGATTCAAGTAAATATTTGCATGATTTCATTGTTCTCTCTGTACTCCTGTTAGTTACAATCACACACAGATGTCCCCACAGTTGCAGAAATGATTAAGTCCTGAACCTCTCACTCAGTACTGTCTAACAGAAATAATTACCTACCCCCCTCCTTGCAGTGCCGATACCTTAGAACACTTTGCATTTTTCTCTTTTCTGCCTTTTTTAAATTATTCATGTCACACATTTTAATCTTTTTGTGACACTCTACTATTGCTTTACAGGAGTTCATTTACAATTTTCTATGTTTTAACCCCTTTCCTTTGCTCTTCATTTCTTGTTGCATTTCCATTTATCAGCGGGATAACTTTTCCCGGGTTGGGGAATTCACGATATTGTTATTTTCTAATTGAGTCTTCTAACAACTGTTTTAACTATTTTTTTCTAAAGATGTCTTTATTTCACCTTTGATTTTCGGCAACGCTGCTGTTGGTGTAGAACACTGGTTTATCGGGTACTTCTTTTGGCCCCTGAATGCATCCTCTCTTCACTGATTGCCATGTTCGCATTTCTTTATCCTCGGAGGCAGTGGCCCGCATACTGCACTCGATATTTAAGTCCCATTGGTCGATGGCAAGTACTGATGCCTTCCCATGGCTACCCCTGCGGTAAGAGGCAACCCCTGCCTGGGACCCAGTTCTTTTCAAATTTACCTTGTAATTCTAACGTTCTGCAGAGCCTGAGAAACTCTGAAATGAGAGAAATGCCCTTCATCTTAACTTACGGTCAAAAACTTGGAGTTCTTTAAAAAAATAAATACTGATTTCCTGGCTCCTCCCCAGCCATTGTGGCATGCAGGGCGAGCATGCGCCCAGACACCCTCTTGTTAAAAGTACCTCGGGCGTGTGTCGCGCCAACCGAGGCCAAGGACCACAGCCTCCGGGGACCGCTTGAGGACCAGTCCTTATCCTCAGCTGTCCGTTAGGCCCTCGGGAGCTGTAAGACCCTGTGCACCAGGCTGCACCCCGCATCAGCAGGTGAGAATTCCCGGGACTGGACACAAACACGAGTGTGTAAAACTCTCCAGGTGATTCCAATGCACATCCAAGTTGAGAACAATTCAAGTAGATTGGCTGTCTTTAATTCCAGCTGAAGTCAGGTGATACCAGATGTAAATCTGGTTTTCACCCTTTCCCGGGAGGGTTTGGTCTGCAAAAACCTGTATGTGCAAAACGATGTACACGCAGGCTTTGGGGCCGCTTTGAGAGGGAACAGGAGTTTTGGAGAACAGGCTCTGAGATCAGAAAGTGAGTACCATGGGCACAGAGCAGAGTACTGAGAAAACCCCTGTGTAAGTGAGCATTTGGTGATGCCGCGGGACACTCACTGCCCGCGGGACACTCACTGCCTGCGGGACACTCACTGCCCGCTGGACACTCACTGCCCGCTGGGCACTCACTGCCAGGACGCAGAGTTCTCCAGGCCATCAGAACCAGCACAGCGACTGTCTGAGGGGCCCCACCCCCTGCTTCCCTCCATCATGTCTCGGATCAAACTGGGGTCCCTGACTGGGCAGGCTCGTCCTGTGCCGTCACAAGGTCATGGATTAACTGTGCCAGCTTTAGTGTTTTACATGCATGGGAGGGACCCAGAAGGCATTCGCTGTCCTGGGAGGGGTTGACATGAGGGGTGTGGGGTGACTCTTTCATGCTGTCTGTTGTTAGTTGCGAGTTCTTGCTGCCTTGGGCAGGTCTGCTGGGTGCAGATAGCACAGGACTTGCTCACTGTCCTTTGCCAACACTTACCGTTTGCTGATTTACTGCTGGCAGCCATTCTGACAGGTGTGAGGTGATATCTCATTGTGGTTTTAATGTGCATTTCTCTGATGATTAGTGATATTAAGCATTTTTCATGTGTGTATTGGCCATCTATATGTCCTCTTTGGAAAAATGTCTATTCAGGTCCTCTATTTTTTAATTGGATTGTTTTGGCTTGGGGTGGGGGCTGGTGTTAAGTTGTAAGAGTTTTAAATATATGTTGGATAGTAACCCCTTACCAGATGTATCACTGGTAAATATCTTCTTCCATTCTGCAGGTTATCTTTCTGTTTTGTTGATGGTTTCCTTTGCTGTGTAAAAATTTTTTAATTTAATATAGTTTGATTTATTTTTCTTTTGTTTCCCTTGCCTAAGGAGACATTTACAAAAAACATATTGCTAAGAGCAATGTTAAAGAGTTTACTGCCTATGATTTCTTTTAGAAGTTTTATGATTTGGGTCTTACATTTAAGTCTTTAATCCATTTTGAATTTATTCTTATATAGGATATAAGAAAGTGGTCTAGTTTCACTTTTTGCATGTATCTATCCAGTTTTCCCAACACCATTGGAGACACTGTCTTTGCCCCATTGTACATTTTTGCCTCCTTTGTCATAGATTAATTGACCATAAAGGCCTGGGCTTATATCTGGCCTCTTTATTCTATGTCATTGCTCTGTGTCTCTTTTGATGCCAGTACCAGGCTGTTTTGATTACTGTAGCCTTGTAGTATAGTTTGATATCAGGTAACATGATGCCTCCAATTTTGTTGCTTTTTTCTCAAGTTTCCTTTGTTTATTTGAGGTCTTTTGTGGTTCCTATAAATTTTAGGATTATTTATTCTAGTTCTGTGAAAGTTGCCTTTGGTATTTTGACAGGGATTGCATTGAATATATGAATAAATTTATCCATAGATTTTTTTTATTCAATTGTAAATGGGTTTTCCTAATCTCCCTTTTTGATAGTTTGTTCTTGGTGTATAAATGTGCAGCCAAATTCTCAATTTTCATTTTGTATCCTCCTACCTTTATTGAGTTCACTCATCAGTTCTAATTGTTTTTAGGAATCTTGAGGTTTCTTTTTTCCCACATAATTGATATCCATATTTATGCAATACGACCAAACACATATAACACATGACTACATACATACTGAGTAGTGTTCTAAAGCCCATATGAATGTAAATTAAACTCACTGGATCCTTACAAAAGCCCTATGAGCTGAGTATTGTTATTATTCCTTTTTCCTGATGAGGGAACAGGAATATAGAGGATGAGCAATTACCTGAGGTCACACAGCTGGTAATTGGTAAAGGTGACATGACATTCAGACCCAGACAGTCTGGCTATCCAGTTGACACTCCCAACCACCATACCACACCGACTCTTGTGTGAACTGACTGAGCTGCAACTTCCTCACCTGAAGAGTGGGACTAATATATCCTATCGCATGGGATTGCTATTGGGTCTCACTGAACTCATGCATGAAAGAACTTACTTTAATTGCTGGCACATGATTAGAGTTAATACATGCTAGCTCTTAATAATAATAAAAATGATAACGCTACTATTAAGACCTCAACTGCCACCACCAATTCAACTTCATTTGTTTCCCACTCTGTCCCAGCCATAGTCTCTGCTCTTAGTTCAACCGTTCCCCAAATTCATCATACTTATTCCATACGTTGTATAGGTTTCTTGATGTATATATGGTGTCATCTGCAAACAATGACTGTTTTACTTTATCCTTTCCAAGCTGAATGCCTTTCATTTCTTTTTGTCTTATTGCTGGGGCTAGACTAGAACACCCAGAACTATGTCGAATAGAAGTGGTGAATGCAGAATATATTCAAAGATGCCGGCTGTAGCCACCATGGTGGTGAACCGGGAGAAGGCATGACCCTTGTTGGCACTCAGATGCCATCACCGTTTCCCCCTTCCGTCCCTCTTTCATGCGCATCTGGTTTAGCCCAAGCTCCACGAATTATCAGAAGAACCGTTACCAGCCCATGCGCCCTGGTCCTTGGAAATCACTTTCAGCTCCAGCATTAGTCCTGGTGGTCTGGTGGTATAATAATCATTCCACAGAACCCACAGTAAAGCTGGTCTGGCCTTTTGGTGGCAGACGAACCACACCTTAGTTATTGTAGGGTCCCCCAGCACCCAGTTACCAGTCACATCCCGTGCCCTCTCAGCAACTCCCCAATCCCTATAGGAAGGTCATCGTAACACAGCAATAGGAAAGCAAAATGACATCCCCACTCACAGAACACTTGTTATGACTCTCCCCTCCCTCCTTCTCTTTTCCTGTCCCTAGGATCTGGTGTCACAGCTCCTCGGTTGCTCCGAGTCGCCCAAACACTCCTTTCTGCCCTCACACGGCCATGCTCTTGCCTCTGCAGCTCCCTTCTCATACAAGGCCTTTCCCCTCTCTGACAAACCTCCACTTTTATTCTCTGCCCTTTTCAAATGTTGCTTTGTAAACCCTTCAGCCAAGCAGAACTGACCATTGCTTCCTCATTCTTTTCTGACCACGTCGTACACGCTCTCTCGTGGCTCCTCCCCGAGTCAGTTTTCAGTGGGGTGTGCACGTGTCTGTCTCTCCACCAGAAAGGGAGCTTCCTGGGATGATCCCATTCATCTTTGTTCTCCTACAGTGCCTTGAAAGGTGCCGGGTCTATGCTCCTCAACAAATACCTAATATCCTTGAGGTATCTCAGTAACACCTAACATCCCTCATGAATTCCCCACGCTGGCAACATTCTCCCAGGATCTTCTTTGCTCTAGCTGAGGTGGCAGGAGACACTGTATTCATTCAGATCCCCTCTTTCATAGCCCCTGCATCCTTGCATATCTGTGAGCTACAGCCTCAGCACTGGCTGTGGTACCAGCACACGATGCACGCTCGATAAATACTTGTTGAAATAAATCAAAGCATTGTGAATAACCATTGATTAATTAACAGAGCCCCCAAAATAGCTGCTGCTAAGTTTCAAGTTCGAATAAACGACTAAAAGCAGAACACACATAAAAAAGACATTTGGGAAGGAACTTCAAGGGCGTTGGGAGTTCTCTGATTTATTAGCTGCAGAAAGTAAGACTCTAGTGAGCAGAAGGGGCCGGGGTGGTTCTCAAGGCGGCCGTGCGCCCCCAGAAACGCTAGGGCAGTCCCGGAGTCCTGCAGAGAGGGCGCAGGCCGCTGCCCCTGCCGTCTAGGCGGAGAAGGCAAAGCCCACCCTATTGTTGGCCATATCGTAGACGGAATAGTACTCCTTGAGGAAAACGTCGCCCAAAATCCACAGGGGCTGCCCGCTGGGGGAGGGCAGGTAAGTGGCCTCGATCCCCAGCCTGCAGTAGCCATTGTTCTGAGGAGACAAAGGACATAAGGACATAACCAGTTGCACTGTAGAGACCTTCGCCCACCAGAACCTCCCCCAGCCTGTATTCCCCGGCACCCATTGGGGTCTCTGGATCCTTGTTCGCCCTCAGCCCTGCCCCTGGGGATCCAGGGAGCCTGGGAGCGGCTACGTACGTTGAGGACGTAAGCAGAGGGAGGCAGAGGGAACTGGGCCCCGCTGATGATGAAGGTGATGGTGGGCAGGCTCTGCACGGAGCTGCAGTCGACCACAAACTGGGAGACGGAAAGGCGAGGCTGTAGCCGCCAGGGGACTGGAGCCCAGACGCAGGGCCCGAGCCCCCGTCCCTGTGAGACTCTCTTCCCGACCTTCCCTTTTGCAGGGCACGGCCGGCAAGGCCTGACCCCAGGTCCAGCTCCGACCACGCCCTCGTGCTGTCCGTGTCCTCTCCTTAGACACATCTCAGCCCTTAGCTTTTGATGCTATCAATATGGCCATGTGGAGTTGGGCTCACTCCAGAACACAATTTCTACTCTCAGAAAGTATGATTACAGAGAAAAGGCACAGATACACAGCAACAGAGGCACGCACACCACACACCCACCACACACCACACACACACACCCTGGGGGGCCAGGATTCCGTCTGGGCCCAGACTCTCATGCAGGGAGCAGCAGCTACTGATACGTGAACCAAAGCGGGGAGGTGTGGGGACAGGGGGCTTCTCAGAGTCACACTCTAAGGTGTATTCCCAGCGAAGACAGAAGCCCACGTGGAAGGGGAAATGCATTGTGCCCCGACGACAGTGTCGTCCCATCCCAGCGGCCAGACCCAGCTGGCGTGTGCTCCTAGGACCTGCAATGCATTAGCAGCCCCTCCTGACTCACAGGCTGGACGGAGCCGGTGCAGCTTGTGCCCTTGCCCTTCCTGGCGTGGAGGGTCCATGCCTGACAGGTGTCCGCACCTGATCTGTCCTGCCAGGGGCTCGAGGGCCTACCCAGCCCTGCCTCCTCCCTCTCGTGAGCCCCCTGCCCGAGCCTGGGCTGCCGTGTTGAGGCCGCCTGGGTGGACCAAGAGACCCACGGCTTCCCTTTACTCACATCGCCGTTCTGAGCCTGCTGGGCTCCCGTCGCCTGCAGGAAGGAGCCCATGTACTGCTGGGGGACCGCCAGCAGGAAGGTGCCCGTGTCCACGATGGCCTGGCAGCCCTGGGAGCACCAGCCAGTGGCCTGGTTACCGATGACAAACCTGAGGGGGACACCAGTTGCAGAGAGAGTCATGACCCTCTGCTGCCAACGTGACCCATGTCCACCCCTCATGCCCCCAACCCCGCAGCTCTGACGTTTGGACTCTCCCGGGAAGCCGAGCCACCCCCCACCACCTCCGCCCAGGTAACGCTCCTGTGCAAAGTGATGGCTGGGGCAACGGCCTCAGTCCCGGCCTGGCAGGAACTGGAGCTTGTCTTCTTTAACCCCCGCGTAGGTACCCATGGGCCCCGCACATGCGCCAAAATCAGCCAGGGCTTGGAGTCGACTAATAACTCCACCTGGAGCACCCGCCACGCGCCAGGCCCTCTTACAGGGGCTGAGGTGATGTAAAGAGGGGTAAGCGGTGCTCGCTGCTTTTGAGGAGCTTGTCCTAACAGAGATGAGCCAGCGCGAGACACTGAGCCTCGACTCACACTCGGAGGCAGCAGTGGACGAACCCCACACCGCGGGGTGTAGAGAGGCCCCTGTGAGCCAGTCCCCGGTCCCTGGCCCAGCTCTCTTGCTGCTCCGCCCTTCCTCTTCACTCCACACGTGTGTGGTGCCGTCCGTGAGCCAAAGGACATGGAGATCCCATGGGAGCAAGACAGACACGCGTCCAGTAGAAGCGCCAGACACATAACAAAAGCACACGGTGGTGCGGCGCCAGGAGGGGCCGAGCAGGGAGCCCTGTGTGCCTGAGAAGAAGGGAGTCCATCTAGCTGGTGTGGGGCAGGGGCAGGGGTCAGATGAGGATTTTTCCGAGCAAGTGATGCTTTAGAAAGAATGAGACAGGCACCTCTATTCCAAGCACATTAAACTAGTCCCCGGACCTGCCTTAGCTCTTCTCTCTCTCTCCCTCTCTCTCTCTCTCTCTCTCTCTCTCTCTCACTGGGTCATTTCCCAGAGGCTCACCCAATGGTTGGGACATGTAAACTGTGACAGGGGCACAGGTAAGTACTACAGGAGTGAGAGAGAGAGAGGGACAGAGAGAGAAAGAGGGGGGTTGATTACTGGGCTCGGCCGACTTTTTGGAGGAGACAGGAATTCACCCGGCCTCACAAGGCTGTGCCCACGTGGGAGTAAGCACAGAGGAGAGGGGTCATACAGCAGGGGATCGATTCGAAAGCAGAGAAGTGAGAAAGTCCCGACAGGGTGCGGGGACACAGTGTGGGGTCACAGGGCGGGGACTCGGGGAAGCCCGTGCCTCAGGTCGGGAGGTGGTGACACGGCCGCGTTGACAGGCAGAGCCGGGCTTTTGTGTGGCCTTGAGCCCGGGCCCAGGGTATTTTGTCTTTAACCCGCATGCGCTGAAGAATTTTTGAGGACCTCGGGTGTCAGCGTAACTGATCCCTGATCGTGGGCTTCGAGATCCGATACACCTGCGCTCAGGTGTTTGAAATGCGCGAAATGCGTGCCTTGGGTAAGCTGCTTACCCTCCGAGCCTCGGTTTCTTTATCTGTAGAGTGGAACATACTGCTGCCCTCCTGGTGTTGCTGTGGCTAGTACACTCAGTGATATATGCAAAGCACTGAGCATGGTATCAGACACATAGAAAACAGCAGCGCCAGCGGCCGCTGTGACTAACGGTGGAAGGTTAGAGACTGTGCTGACTGCGACAACGAAGCTTCCAAGAACAAAGACAGGGACTCGCATGCCTGGGCATGGACCAGTTTGCTGGCACCACAGGCCTCAGTGGCCAGTTCAAACATTCAGTGACAAGCTGGCCACCAGAGTGTATCACAGCCTGAGGGTTTGGCGATTCCTTAACAAAGCCGTGGCGGGAACGGGAGATACCGTCCTGCTGGAGAAGCACCTGGGAGTGTCCACACGCCACGGGAACAGCCCTCTCTACTTACTCCTGAATGCCAATCTGCCAGTACAGCTCCCGGGTGACGGGGGCCCAGACGATCTGACCGGAATAGAGCCGGGGGTCCACCCCTCCGAGGACGAGCTCCCCGCCGTACTGGTAGGTTGGTTGGCTGAAAAGAAACGAGCGTGAGTTTCCACAGCACGAGTGGGTCATCGTTCTTCTCTCTCAGCCCGCCCCCTCCCTGCCCGCCCCCTCCGGCACAGGGCACTGCAGAGCGAGGGCTGCTCTCCCGAGGTCACCGTCTCACAGCACAACGGAAAGGGGAACCCTCAGAGAAACACGCAAAGTATTAGGACTCTGGAAACACGGACTGTCTGTAAAAAAGGTGGAATTGGAAGCCAGGCACCCGAAAAGGAACTGTAAAAGGAAACCCTGCCTGGGGCAGAGGGAGAACCCCCACTGAGAGTCCCTGGAATGGGCCCGATCTCTCACAGGGGCGCTGGAGGGGCCCTAGATAACGCCAACAGGACTGAGAGCCATTGGGTTCACTACCCTGCACCTGCCAGTCATAGAAGAGAGACATTTGGACCTCAGGTCCTCTGAGGAGCATGTGTCTAGAGAAAAAAAAATCCAGGAATAGAGCATGTCACAAAAGTTCAAGGCCAGATGGAGTAGGAAAAGCTCTGGATTTCAGCTCAAGATGCTTATGTTTGAGTCTCGGCTTCACACCTCCCAGGAGGGGAACTTCCTCAGCATTCACAACCTCTCTGAGCTTCCGTTTCCCCACCGGAAAAAGGAGGCTAATTGCAGACGTGTAAGGTGTCATTTGAAGGCATTGCTATGAGAACCCGTTAGAAAGCCAGAGGCATCGTTATAACTATCATCTCATGGTTGCTCTCTTTGCCACTGAACGCTCACAAGTCCAGTTCTGTAGTCTAGCACTGTGCTGCTCCAACACAGCGATCTCCAGGTTTACTAGGCAAATACTGAGGGACTATTGTTTATTTTTAAGAAAAGAGTCATCGCCCTGGCTGGGTAGCTCAGCTGGTTGTAGTGTCGTCTCACTGTGCCAAGGTTGCTGGTTCGATCCCTGATTCGATTCAGGGCACATATAAGAATCAGCCAATGAGTTCATAAGTAAATGGAACAACAAATCAATGTTTCTGTCTCCCTTCCCCCTCTCTCTAAAATCAATAAAAGATTTTTAAAAAGAGGCATCATATGGTTTATAACCATAATAAAAAAATTCTTCCATTGCACTTAAAATCGCCCCCCAAAAATGTGCTTATAAACTTTCAGAGCTACATGGATTGTATGTAGCAAGTTTTATTCACTGAGTCAGAAAACTTGATGACCTGAGCCCCGCCTGAGGTTTGAGTCCCCCCCCAACCCCCACCCACAAAGCCCCCCAGAGCCTCGCCTGCTGAGCGCTTCCCAGGACGTGGCCCCCTACCGAGAGAAGTAGAAGCTGAAGACGGGCTGGGTGAGCTGGCCTTGCTGCAGCATGCCCTGCATGACCGTCGGGGCGCTGCCCACCGCCATGCTGGGGTAGGCCATCCCCAGGATGCCGTCGAAGTCCGAGTAGTAGAAGGGGCTGCTGGGCTCATTCTCGCTCAGGCCGAACTCCTGGTTGTTGACGACGATGTTCTGAACCTGGGGCGAGCAGACGGAAGAGCTGAGCGGTTCCCACGGACAGACCCCTCCCGGACGTAGGTGCCCGAGGGCTGGAATTTAGCACCTCTCCTGGGGAGAGAGAGGAGTTGGCTTCTTTCCTGCCAAGCTCCCTCGTGGGTGTGGGTGTGGATGTGGGAGGTGAAAGGGCAACAGCGTCACCCGACCGGGTGTGTTTTGGAGACGAAGAGCGTGGGTGCTGGGAAAGCAGAGGTGGTTGTTTTCTGGAGTTTGAGTTTCCATTGCCAAGGTCAGCAACTGCGTTTTGACCGAATAATCCGTGTGCAAGGACGATGGAGAAACCATGGGTGTCAGATGTAAAAGCACAAGAACACAGTGAAAGGACAGGCCCTCAAGTATCCAGAGTGAACGTGTGTGCGGAGGAGGAATGCAGACTTTCCTGTGTGGTTGCAGAGGGCAGACTTTCCTGTGTGGTTGCAGGGGGCAAAGCCGCAAGGAGGCGAAACAGGAGAGCATTCTGCAGCCCGGACCGCGGCGGAAGCAACTCCGTCCTGGGAGGAGGGCTGAACGAGATGGCCTTCGGCGTCTTCCCCAGCTCTCAGCTGCGGGGGAGGCTGGACCTCACTGCTTGTCGTGGATTTCTCTGGCCACTAACGGCTCTAGAAATGGGAGCCAAAGCCCAGCCCCTCAGAAGCCATGAGAACATCACTCACGGTCACGGTGTCATATCCGAGGACCACGCTCAGGCTGCCGCTCCCGTAGGACAGGGTGTAGGTTTGCCCGTTGTTTCTGAAGGTGGAGGACAGGCTGGGGTTGAACCTGTGGTGATTGGCTGGGAAAAGACAGGACGAACTGTCACCGTCACGCCCTGCTTCCCAAAATCCTTGGAGGCAGCTTACCCTCCCTGGCCTGGGCTCGTCAGACCGAGGCTGGGGTGGGCTCAGCCTCAGGTCCTTTGGGGCACTGACCACCTGTGTTGGCCCCAGAAAAGCCTGTCCCCTTGGGTAACAAACAGCACCTGAATTCCTTCCAATCCATCATTCCCTGAGGGATGGGTCCCCTCAAAAGTGTCGGAAATCCTGGCCCACTGGAGAGAGCTGAGGGGAAAGGACAATGTAGAAAGAACTGGAAGTTCTAGTCTATTTCTGCTGTCTCTCTCCAGAATGGCCAGCACTTCTGAAATGTGGCCTGAGGGCGAGGTGGCTGGACACTCCTCATTTAAAAAGGACTGGACAGTGGATATGCACCAAGAACTCTGGACTGGACACTGTGAGGCTGGGCTCAACCCTGCCCCCACCCCTCACTCTGCTCCCGCCGTGGCAGGTGGTGGTGGCGGTGGTCATGTACTCACAGCAGGCCTGGCTCTGGCAGTAGGTGGAGGGCACCCACAGGTTGGAGGAGCCGGTGTCAAAGAGGACCAGGAAGTTTTGGGGTGGTGTCCCAATGCTGATCTCCCCAAAATAGAAAGCCTGCGAAGAAAGCTTTGTCACCCTCACTACGCAGCTTAGCCTTGTCCTAAAGAAGCTGACCCACCGGAAGTCACATTTTGCCCAAATCATTTCCTTGCAGGAAAAAGAGGCTCCTGCCACAGCTTTTCCACCCTGTGTGGAGCTAGCTGTCCACAGTATTTTACTTTTTTGTTGCTAATTGTTCATCCTTGACCGGCTGAGACAGTCTTACAGGACAATATCTTCTAAATGGGTTTTCTCCTTCGAGGTAAGGTGATACCCCCATAGATTTACCGCGCTATGCCAGAGCCTGCAACATTTGAGAAGCAATTGCTTTGTTCTCCTTTCCTCCTCCTCCTTCTCTCTCTCCCTCTCTCTCTCTCTCTCTCTCTCTCTCTCACACACACACACACACACACACACACACACACTTCTCCCCCTTCTCTTCCAGTGTTAGATACTCCCTCCACTGTCCTCCTCCCTCCCGGCCACACACCAGCACAGGGTGCTGGGACATCTAGGACGAGAGGTTGCCGGGAAAGCCAGAAGAGAATGTCACTGAGAGGCGGTTTAAGTTCTAAGTGAATTTCCCATGTCACTTCCCTGCCTCCCCTTCCTCCACCCGTAACATGTGAGGTCCCTGAAGCGGCTTCCAGCTCTGACGCTCTACGTGACACGTCCCTAAGGACAGTCCACAGGACACCAGGCAGTTGAGACGCCCTAGGCAGACACTGCAGCCTCAGGAACGTGGGGATACTTTCTCTGGACACCAGCGCATCTTTCTGGGGGGTGGGGGGCACACAGAGTCCAGAGGCTCTGGGGATTCTCCCAGGGGCCCTGCACGGGTTTTCCTTCTTCCTCCTGCAGCTCATCGCTAGGACTTCCTTGGGATCGGTCCACTGAGTCGAACACTCCCACCGTGAATCTCTTAACCATGGAAGTGAGGCTTTGGAGAGATGGGCTGGTGATGAGAGGAAGGAGGGAAGGACAGGGAGCTGCTACCTGTCAGGTGGTAGCAGCTCCTCATGTATGCAGATACTTTCCACAGGAAAGTGAAAGGGAAGAGCAAGGCCAGACCGGAGCTCCCGAGGGGGACAGAGAAGTACTCAAACACGGCCGTCAGCCAGCCGAGGGTTACGGACACGCCACTCCCTTCACTCACGTCCAGGTAGTTGGTGATGGGCTCATAAGCAACAGCGTCGCTGCTGAAGCGATACTTGGCGGCGGGGTCGGCCTTCGGGTGGCTCTTCAGGAATCGCTCCAGCACGCCCCGCTCCTCCAGCGTCTGGCGGATGGACTTGCCCTTTTTCAGGATGACTCTGCAGACACAGGGCGGGGAAGAGGGGCGAGCTTCGCCTCGTCCCACTCAAGCCCTCTCTCCCCTCAACGGTCCGACCTAGCGTTTCCAACCGCTCCTGTAGCCAACTCCGCAAGCACCTGTCAGCGGGAAATCCTCCTGGAGTTCCGCGAGTTCTGACCACCCCAGTCATTCCAGGAGTCCCGGCACAGAAATGCACTACATAATATTTTGGGGGGCTTGTGATTATCTATTATTTCCAGAGAATAAATGTCTGTTTCTTCCCAGTCTGTCCTCTAAGCTCGAGACAGGGATGGTCCATCCTTCTTACACCAACAAAACACCCAACCCACGCTTACACACGCACACACACTCTCCACCCACCCACCCACCCATCCACCCATCCATGTCAAGTCCTGGCCCCCAGTGGGGCTTCAGTTCGTGGCACCAAGAGACAAGCTGACCTCTCCAAGAGACCCGTAGAGGAAGCCCTTTGTTCTTCCCCATCTCGCCTGGCTCCCTTAGTGCTGGAATTCACAATGGGGTGAATCCCAATACACACCTTTCCACACCCTCTGAGAGCTGTAGGAAAACCAAGACCAAGACCAGGATCTTCATGGTGCTGATTTTCAACCGCCCGCCAACACTCAGGACACAGCGACAGACCCGTGTTGGGACACGCAGAGGGAGGTCGGGTCCCTCTCTTATACCCTCATCTCCCTGGGCTATTAATCCCGAGGCACGTGGGCTTTTCCAGCTCTGTACCAGCCTGTTCCCCTGCACGTCCGAGGGCTGTTTGCTTTTCCCTTTGGCAGGCGCACAGGTCTTTAAAGTCCACTCTGTGGTCTATTTAAAAAGCAGTTAATGGCTTTGCTGATGGAATCTAAAGATTAGGCCGTGATAACAAATGTAAAGTGTGCTGGGGACAAAAGATCCCGGTGCCCGCGTCTACTGGGGAGTGTGCGTGGCAACCTCTGCCAGAGCCGTTCGCTCCCACCTCCGAAGGGCACATGCTTCTTTGAGATTTGCAGTCTCCTCTCCATGTCTTTCCTGCCTCTTCCTCGGATCAGCCTCACCTGCGGCTCTCCATATGCGATTCTCGGGGTCCACGGCAGTCTGCTGTTTCGTTTCAACGCCTCCGTTCTCAGATTAGCCAACATTTACGGAACGCCTACTCCATGCTCACTTCCTATCTGAGCTCTGGAAGTGCAAAGATAAGAAATGGGCCTTGAATGCAAACAGCTGCATGCCTGCTAAAATGATTGACACATGATGAAACTGTGAGGCAATGAGACTACCCTAGGCATTCAAATGTGTGTTGAATGAAGTCCTCCTAAAGGGAGCAGGGAGAGGGGATGCGGGCTCCTGCTGGGGCGGGAAAGGCTGCACAGAAGAGGCGGCATTTGAGTCAGGGCCTTGCAGGCTGCTGGATGAGGGAGCACGGGAAGTGGAAGAGCCACTAGAGGCAGGAGGGAGGCGTGCAAGCGTGAACCCATGTGATGAATTCAGAGAACGTGGTGAGCCCTGGGCCAGAGAGCAATTCCCAGCATGCATCTGCCCAATTCTCCTCATGCTAGTTGCAACTTTGAACATTGTTTCCTACTCAAGAAACCATTTGAGCCCTGGCTGGCGTAGCTCAGTGGATTGAGCACGGACTGCGAACCAGGCATCGCAGGTTCGATTCCCAGTCAGGGCACAAACATGCCTAGGTTGCAGGCCATGGCCCCCAGCAACCACACATTGATGTTTCTCTCTCTCTCTCCCACCTTTCCTCTCTAAAAATAAATAAATAAATAATCTTTAAAAAAACCCATTTGAAATGGAAAGGGCTATAACGCTAAAATAGGAATAGTCTTGCATCTACAACACTCAGTAAAGGAGTAGCGTTTGGTATTTTAACTATTACCCTACCAAATTACATATGACATGCCTCATAACTGATCACAACACACCATGGTTAGAATCCCTGCAGTGCAGCATGCCCAGATTGTAAGGCGGGCCCTACATGCCTGGCTAGGCAATATTGACTTTATTCTGTGAGCAGTAAAGAGCCACTGAAGTTGTTTAAAATCCAGCAAATGACACACTTAATACTTTTCCTCTGCCATTTATACCATGTGACGTTCTAGAAGCATCAGTGGGAAAGGCCAGTTACCAACATGATTCTCTCTGTAAAATTGTGGCTGGCAGAAGAGAAGTTACTGGAACTTTGTCACGGATCTGCCCTCCAAGCTGCTGAACTATGCACAGATCAAAAGAAGCTTCCAGTTTCACGTGTGTGATCCAATGTTTCTTATATACATGCTAAATAAATTCTTCAAGGGAAGCTTAAGAGCTACTGTGGATATGCTTATAACAGTAACTCCCACGCATTGAGCGCCATCTTTGTCCCAGGCACACTCGTCACGCGCCCACTGCTGATTTAACTGCCCGCTGACCACACAGCTAACAAAGGGCGGAGCGGGGATTTTACATCTGGTTTCTCTGAACTCAGCTTCGACCTAACCACAGCCTCCTCTTTCCAGCAAGAGGAGCAAGTGTGAGCAAGTTCTGTTTGCTTCGGTGTGCACGAAACTATCGGCTTTAACAATAATAGCGATAAAGAAATTTATACTTGAGTCCTCCTTTTTTGTAGAAAGATACTCCAGTCGCTTTTTTCTGTGCTTCGAGTTTTCTTCCCATCCCTGTAAAACGTGTAGCCCTGTGTGCTGCTGCCCCCTGGTGGCAGTACTCCTCACTTGCCAAAGCCGTTTTGGAAATGAAAAGGGAGGAAAGCGGAAGGTGGAAGGATCAGTGAAGGAACGTGTATGAAGGACCCGCGGACTGGACACGGACTATGGAAGGGGGGCAGGCTGGGTGGAGGGGGGCAAAGGGGGAAATAATTGGAACAACTGCAAAACATTAAAATGAATAAGGAAATAAATAAAAGTGAGAAAAGCTCATAACGTCTGTACTCATTTTCCCAACGAGGACCACCAGGCTCTCCTGAGCCCGCCCCCTCGTGCCCAAGCCAATCAGCCAACCAGTCACCTTGCAGCTGCGTCCTCAGGCCTCCCCCACCCACCGCTGTGCCTCTGGCCTCTGGGCGCTGCCTCAGCACCCTGGACTCTGGCTTCTACGCTTATTCACTGATAGTCCGTTGTTAGGAGCAGCTGCCCCTTCTTCCCCATTGGATTACTCGATTATTCCCTGATAGCACGTGAACTCACAGTGTGCACTTCAGTCTGTGGGTTATAACCCATTATTATCGTTATCTTGTTGCTCAGACTGTCCCACTCTTGGCCACTGGGAACTCCTTCAAGGTGGCTCTTGGGCCCCTCTGATGGGGTCTTAACGTTTTTGAGGACTTGTTTAGTTTCTGGAAACATAAGATATTCCTGTCTTGTACCTTCCCTGCTCCAGCCCAAGAATCAGCCGCCTCTTCGAGGGTTCCCCAGTCCTTTTATTGGGAAACAAAATTTAGGGATCAAGATCTGGGCCTCCTGTGGGCCTCCTGCTCCTGAGATGCCGCTACCTCCAGGCCCTCTCAGTGGTCCCAGCCAGGAGTACATTTATGTGATGCCTGCTGTATATCTCCATGCCAAGTTTTCAGGTGACCTGTTGTACACTGTGAGAACCATGAGTTCGTACCGAAACCTCCAATTCCAACACCACCGGGCTCACTCCGGGCACTCCCTGTCTAGCCTGTTCTGCAAGTCACTACAGTTTTGGGGTTGGTTTGTTATGTAGTTTAACTGATTTGTGACTTGTGCTGTGGCCATTGGCCTGTGGCCACGAACTCACACGTGTGTGGGTACATCCTTACCTGTTCCAGTCATTTTGGATGGGTGCCTGGCCTCACGGGCATTCTAATTTGAGACTCTTAAAGACTCGGAGGCTTGCACTTCCAAAAGACAAGGTAACATCAGCCCTGGCCAGTGCAGCTCAGCTGGTTGGGGCATCATCTCATAACCCGAAGGGTCTCAGGTTGAACTCCTAGTCCAGGCACGTGCCTAGGCTGCAAGTTTGGTTCCCGGTCGGGGTGCGGGCAGGAGGCAACCCATCGATGTTTCTCTCTCTGACGTCGATGGTTCTCTGTCCCTTCTCTTGTGTAAGCATGTTCTCAGGAGAGGATTTAAAAAAAAAGGTAGCATCACTGATAGGCATGGCTCCCACTCTGAGCATCATGGTCTCCTAGAAGGCGGGGCCAGAAACTGGGCCTGTGTCTATACTGACTTACGAGGGTCCGTCGGGGCAGGAAGTGCCCCCGGGGGGCGGACTGCAGGGTGGAGTCAGCAAGAACCCACACGTCTGGAGGAGACCTGGGAGAAGCGTGCAGGTCACACACAAATTGCATGCAGGTCACACACAGGTGTGCTGCGTCTGCTTCCCTCTCAATCACTGCCTATGGGAAGAACGAGCAGGGAGGGATCTTTTCAGAGACAGCTAAGATGCCACCAAGCAGGGAATATAATTGGAAGGTGCAACTTCTGCCTCCTTCTCCCGGCCTCCCTTGAGCATGACGGAAAACTCCAGGAGAGATTCTGGTTCTGACCCACAGTCACGTGAGAGGTTGGCAGAGAGAAGCACAGAGCAGAACCATCCTGTGGATCCGACACACCTCGCTCTTCCCAAACCTGCAGTAGGGGAAGTGGCCTTGAAAAGGAGAAGCTGAAATCGGGTTGCACAGGCCACCTCAGGAAAGTAACTTCGGGCTTGGGGTGGTGAACACACAACACGATATGCAATTGATGTGTTACATGTAGAATTGTACCCCCACGACCTCTGTAGTTTTATCAACCACAGTCATGCCAGTCAATTCAAGGAAGGAAGGAAGGAAGGAAGGAAGGAAGGAAAATAACTCCAGAGAACTCAGACGGATTCTTTGTTTCTAGTTTATTTGACAGAAAGAGATTAGCTTGTTGTGGCTTTGCCCCATGAGTGGTTACGAATGGCTGGGGACAGGTGGCTTCTGTCAAGAAAAGACAAGGGCTGTCCCCAGCATGTGCCACCAACAGAGCTTAGGGTCCTTGACCCACAGAAGAGTTTTCTAGGTTTCCTTTCCTTAGAGAGAGAGGACTCGGAAGGGACATCGAGTTGACAGAATGCTTTCTGTCCACGGGAAACAAGAGGTTGTCAAAAGCAAGAGACATGTGTCCTGGGGGCTCGATGACAGGCCACAGGGCAGAATCCTGTTCTCAGCTCCCATCTAAAGACCAAGGTAACCTATCGGGGTCAGTGTCCCCTCAGATGTCAAAGTCCTCCCACCAGGAGGACCATCATCTCTGCGAGGGACAGTCATCTTAGCAGGTGCTACAGCCTTCCTTCCACGGACCTCGACCTTCCCTCCAGAGGTCTCAGTCCGAAGAGTCACGGAGGCCAGAATCATCTACTCAGGGGCCACAGGAGTCACGATCTTTTCTACAGGGGTCACGATCTTTCCCACAGGGGTCACGATCTTTCCCACAGGGGTCACAATCTTTCCCACAGGAGTCACGATCTTTTCTACAGGGGTCACGGTCTTTCCCACAGGGGTCACGACCTTTCCCACAGGGGTCATGGTCTTTTCCACAGGGGTCACGATCTTTCCCACAGGGGTCACGGTCTTTTCCACAGGGGTCACGATCTTTTCCACAGGGGTCATGGTCTTTTCCACAGGGGTCATGGTCTTTTCCACAGGGGTCACGATCTTTCCCACAGGGGTCATGGTCTTTCCCACAGGGGTCACGATCTTTCCCACAGGGGTCACGATCTTTCCCACGGGGGTCACAGTCTTTCCCATGGGGGTCTCCGTCTCCCCTTGCAGAACCACACTGTGCTTCACAAAGGGTGCGGTTCCCCAGGTGGGGCTCACTGCCCTGCCTCTGGGGAGTGTCGTCACAGTGTCAGCCTTTCTCTGGGTCCCAGTGGCCACGCCCTCTGCCCCTGGGAGCAGCCCCCGCGAATCAGTGGTCAGCGCCTCGGTCACATTCACCCCTCCTGGGAGCAGCCCCCGAGAATCAGTGGTCAGCCTTCCGGGGCTGGTTCTTGAGGAATTTGTAGCAGATGAGACCAAAATTTTTAG
Source organism: Phyllostomus hastatus (assembly GCF_019186645.2). Lineage (NCBI taxonomy): Eukaryota > Metazoa > Chordata > Mammalia > Chiroptera > Phyllostomidae > Phyllostomus > Phyllostomus hastatus. The sequence continues at coordinate 15,070,200 of NW_025334018.1, read as the reverse complement.
TGAAAGGGTTGAGCTGGACTCTACAGAAAATCATCAGAAAAGGATGAGATTTCCCATGTCTTCCTTCCCATCCCATAATTCCTGGCAGGGCCAGCACCACCCCAGGCCTGAAGTCCCTGCTCCCCAAACCCAGAACTGGAGGATCTCACAGGCACCCACATGAGGACATAGGTAAAGTCCCACCGCACAGAGGCCCTGCTCCCCGGCCTCATCACATACACCGGACCCCAGGCACCCATGGCACTCAGTGGGTTTGCCGCACTCCCGGTGAAGGACCCAGGAAGGCGCCTGCCAGGCCTCTGTCCTCAGGCCCCCACTTTGGCCTCTGTGACGGCCCCTTCAGCAGGACCGCGCCCCCAGGGCCCAACTCCTTACTTGTTGAATCCTCAAGGCGAAACCGACCGCGCCCCCCATTGTAGGAGACACTAGGAAGAGCCACAGGCCGAGGAGGCTGTTCCGGACAGCGTTTCTTACAGACCGGGGTGCAGTCCAGGCTCCCCCTGGCAGCTGTCTTCCCGTTCCGAGCCCCCTCTCCCCTTCCCCCCCCACAGTGAGCCCTGCACACCGTCAGCTCCAGGGCGCCAGGCCCCCTGCCTAACTGCCAGGGGGAGTCTCCAGCGCCCAACAGATATCAAAAGAAATGTAATTTTTCTTTCTGGCCCTTGGTCCATGAAGGCAGGAGAGAAAAACCGGGAGGAATAAACTAACGTTCACTGAGCGCTCACCATGAGCTTGCCGTTTCCCTTCCCTATCTCGTTTGGTGGCCGTAGCATGTCCCGAGTCTAAGGACCGCTCCCGCAGGACGGACGCAGGAAGCCAGGCCCGGAGAGGGCAAAGGACACGCTCCCAAACTGGGAGCACAGATCGGCCTGGGAATCGTCGAAGCTCCTCCCCTTCCCTCAGCGTCCCCTAAAGCCTCAGATCTGACGCACGCCCAGTGCAGCCGCTCACACAGCTCGCGACCCCAGCTTCCAGGTCACAGCCACTCACCGGCCTGCCGCAGGAGGCGATGCAACACGCAGACGAGGGGGAAAGGGCCCTCGCCGCAGAACACGCCCCTGACGTCGTCCAGGTCCAAGGTCCACACCATGGCCCCCCCGAAGTGCTCTCTCTTTATATACGATGCCTGAAGGGGGAGTGGTCCGTCAATCTGCTGTCCTGGCCACCCTCGGACAGGCCCCCTGGCCCAGAACAGAAGACGGACTCCCAGAAGGCAATGCGGCAGGAGGGTCAGGAGGACAGCCTGTGTCAGAACCTAGCCTCTACCACTCACCAGCTGTGGGATCTTGACCCACCGAGACTTCTCCTCTTCCAAATAAGAGGGCTGGACCGGGTGGGTTTAGGAGACCTTGTGTAGTTCGGGTACGCCTGAAACTCACACGTGCCTGCCTTTTCGCCCTCTACTCAGCACACACGCACCCCCCCCCCCGCCCCACCCCAGTGCAGACAAGGGCCTCGTGGTAGCCAGGGGGAAGCTATAGGCTGGATCGAGAAGAACTGAGGGCTCACCTTGTATCTGAAGCTGGTGGGGTCGTCATAGCCAAGCCACTCCTCCCCTTTGTAGGCATACGGGACGTACTGGTGGTCGATCCACAGCTTCCGCGCCCCCTGGAGGAAGGAGCACACCTGCCCGGAGGATCTGGGTTAGTTCTGCGGAGGGCCATGGAGGGAAGCGGCCGCAGGCGCCCTGCCCCGTGTCCGGGAATGAAGCATCCGGAACCCCGCACCGGGGAGGGAGGGGAAGGGGGACCCGAGCAGAAGTGGGGGAGCCACTTGCAGGAAAGCCTCCCTCCGTTCTGAATAAACCGTCCTGCTCCGCATCGCTTCCTCCAGCGCCCACGATGGAAAGGACAGCAAGAAGCAGGGGGCGAGTGACTCCCGTGGGAAACCCAGCCTGGGTTCCGTAAAGAATGCCAAGAGCAAAGTCCTCGCCGTGGCACACTTGACCCTGGACCCAACCTGTGTCTTTTCCAAAGAGTTTTCATGAGCAAATCTCTCTGTTCATTAGCAGTTGGTGTGAACTGCCCCATCTAGGGACTTGTCGAACTAGCTTTTGAATCTAAGGAATTTCAAGTTCCCGAAGGCAAAGAGAAGTAGGTCATGGCAATCGATCACGCATCCGGGGGCGGCGTCTCCCTGCAAGCGGAGGTATTTGAGCTGGGTGCAGAAGTTAGTATCTAAGTCTTTGTGGGGTTTGATGGTTCTTTAAAAGTTCTTTCAAAATCTCTTTGACCCATAATGCCCTCCAAGGACATTATTTCACTACATTCTTATTCATCGCGATGTTTTCATTCATCGCGATGCGTCACTGCATTAGCAGGAAAACGTCCCTGCAGGTCAGCGCGGAGCAAAGATTAGAAAGACGCTGGCCCCTCCCCCTGGCACCCCTACGCCCCGCCTACCTTTGCGCCTGCTGCCCTCCGCCTGAGAGGGCCTTCCCGTCTTCCCGCTCCCGCCCGCCCATCAGGGCCCTGCTGCGCTTCGGAGCTCTGCTCAGCAGCTGCCTGCTCCAGAAGACCTTCCAGCCCCGACCGCCGCCCCCCTGGGCCTCTCACTGTCTACTCCCGGGCGTTACATCGCCTTGGTGCCTTGTGTCTTTCCTCCACAAAAATCGCAAGCTGTGCTGAGACTGGGGTGAAGGACGTAGAATTGGGGTAGAGGAGAAAGAATCCGTGGTACAGATTGTTTCGGAATTGCCTCAAAACAATCTCGTGGTGGGGAGGGAGAGGGCCAGGGACTAGAGGTGGGACAAGGTCGGCCAGGAGAGGTGAATGAATGAGGCGGGTGGAGGGGCGGCACTGGGGGAGGGGAGAGGAGATGGTACTATTACTTTTGCAAATGTTTACAATTATATATATGTATACATAGAGCAAATATTAACTATTTCCATTTAGGCTGTATAGTAAGTCAGGATTGACTAGTATGACATTGAAGTCTTTCGAGGGGTAGAATATCAGTCCCCCTTTATTCAGATCCCATCTAGCCCCTCAGCCCTTGCAAAGGACTCACATAACTTCCCCTGAAGAAAAAGGAACTGCCCCAGAGAATGGATTTCCCCTGCCCAGCAAACTACTTCTCGGCCCCGTCTCCAGCCCTCACCCTTGCCTTTGCCCCTGACCTTGCTCTCTGGCCCAGCTACAGGTGGGGGGGCCTTAACCAACCGACCGAGGTCCCTGTTCCTGTCACCTCGAAATAAGCCAAGAAGCCGGGCTGCTTGGTGTACTTCCCCGGAGCCGCAGGCCCCACAGCTTTGGCCCGCAGCCAGTTCTCAGAGGCCTGGCGGAGGTGAAACGTCCGTCCGTAGGTGGGGAACCCCATGAGCAGCTTCTCCGAGGGGGCCCCCGACTCTCGCCAGGAGTTCATGGCATATGCCTGCACAGAGGAAGAACAGACCCCTCCTGTCACTGCGGCGCGGGCTTGGGGGCAGATGTCCGGGCTGCCTCTGGGAGCGTCCCTCTCTCACCGAAGATTTGGGGTCTCCGAGCTGAGAGAACAGGGGGCTGTTGTGTCCTGTGAACTTTTCCCAGCTTCCGTGTAAGTCGTACGTCAAGACGCTGATGAAGTCCAGGAGTCTGTAAAGGGCGGGAGGAGGGCATAGGTAGAAAGTGTGGGCTGGCTAGTCGGCTCATCACAGTGCTAACTAGATGACTAGCTAACTAGCTAACTAGCTGTGTGCTGGCCACCCAAGCTCCCCTGCCGTTTCTGCCTGAGGGGCCGGCCCAGCTGTGCCATCCACTTTAGATGCTGCCACCAGAGCAGACTGCTGGTTAGGCACACCTGCGTCTCAGGACCTGCGCCACCCTGAGCGTATCCATGGAAACAGGGAGGCGCCACACTAGAACACCAAGGCCCTCCAGAGGTGTGCACACGTTGTCAGGAGCAAAGCGGCACTGTCCCTCCACAGTCAAAGAGCTTCTGTCGTCTGCCACTCAAGGGACCATCGAAACCCCCGTCATCCAGGAAGCTGTCACAGTGACGAGGTGTACCGCACTTACCAGGTCACTGGAACTCGAGTTTCCATGGATTATCTCATTTAATTTCAATCCGGCCAATACCCTGAGTACCGCAGCTGTCTCCGTGTTAAAGCTGCAGAAACTGAGACCTGGCCGGGTGAACTGACTGGCCTAAGGTCCCCCAGGTGGGGGAAGGCAGGACCCCCCTGCCCCACCCCACGGGGCCTCTTCCCCTCCCGCTCACACTGAAACCCCTCTCCCTGGCGTAACCACACACAGGCGCGCCCCCCCCGCCCCCCCGTCCTGTCTTTGCTCGGCCGGCATCCGTCTGTAAATACTTAATTCTTTTTTTTTTTAAGATTTTATTTATTTATTTTTAGAGAGGGAAGGGAGAGAGAAAGAGAGAGAGAGAGAAACATCAATGTGCGGTTGCTGGGGGCCGTGGCCTGCAACCCAGGTATGTGGCCTGACTGGGAATCGAACCTGCGACACTGGTTCACAGCCCGTGCTCAATCTACTGAGCTACGCCAGCCAGGGCTTGTAAATACTTAATTCTTGAAATTCGAGCAAATTAGTGCAGAGCCAGCCTGGCCAGGAGGAGTTATGAGCTCTTCATTGTCTGGCTTTGGAACTTTTGCAGGGTTCCCGAACCCTGAACACTGGGCCCGACTGGGAATTTCTGTGCCAGATTATGTGCCAGTGATTGGTGATTCAGCTGCCTCTCAATGTCGGTCACCTGCCAAATGGCAGATGTCCGCAGATGGAGTCTGGGACGGCAGAGGCCGGGCCCATGGGCCACCCCCTGGGAGGCCTGGTGGTGGGCTACGCAGGAGATCCTACCCGGGACGGTGTTGTGGGGACTGGCGCTGCCTCCCCTCCCTCTGACCCCTAAAGAAAGCCTGGGGTCTCAGGGATCCCGTCCGTGTCCCCACCATGCTCCTCAGCCCACCCCCTCCAAGGGAGGCACGCAGGAGGCTCTAGGGCAGGGTCTGGGCAGCTCTGGGGTTCTGAGCGTGAGAGACATCCTGCCTTCTGACCTCCGAGGCGGCCCCCACTCACCTTCCTAGTTGGGGCACATCGTACGCTGTTTGGATGACGTGCGGGTCCCCGGAGACAGCCGCAGACAGCAGCAGCCTCGGGCGCGAGGTGAGCTGGGCCTCCTTCTGGAAGGCCGACAGCAGTTCCTGGGGGGACGAGAGGCAGCCAGACGGCACAATCAGGGAGAGGGGCGCCCTCCAGGACCCCTTCATTCGCAGAGCCCCTTGAGCCAGGCTCTGGAAACGTGAAGGCGAGCCAGACTCAGGCCCTGACTCAGGCCCTGCCCACGGGCCCTTCAGAAAGGCAGGCATGAGCCAATGTGGTCAGCGATTTAAGAGGGGGGGGCAGGCAGGGTCAGGAGCAGAGGGTGCAGACCGCCTGCCTTTGGGTGTCCAGGAAGCTGCCCAGAGAGGGCACCGCTTAGCTGGAGGCCTGGAGCAGGACCTGCACACGACAGAGAACAAGCTACCCCAGGACACCTGCTCAGCAGCTCTTTGGCCCAACACCTCTAGGCTGATGGCAGGAAAAGAACATTCTGTTACCACTCTCTCCTGCCCTTGCCCTTGGCCTCCTGCTTGCTCTTCCCATGCCACGAGCCCATATACGATAGAAGTAGAATCATTTCCAGACCCGGGAGCTGCCAGACGGGGCTTACTTGAATTAAGAAGAGAAAATTCCACCGGTCGTGCGTGGGGCTGCCTCTCAGTCCCGGGTACAAGAAGCAGAGGTCCAGACCATCGAAGCCGTGTGTCCTCAGGAGGGATATAGCTGAACTGATAAACCTCCCCCGGGTGGCGGGTGTGGACAGCATATGGGTGAACCTGCAGGGAGACCCGGGCTGAGGCCAGGAGCGCTCTCTGTGAACCACCACCTCCCGCAGGGCCCCTGGGTCCTCATCCCGTGAAGAGCACCAGGATGTGGCTGGAGGAGAGGAAGGCGGGTCTTTGAAACTCTCAGACCCTTGTTAGATTCGCTCCCAGCACTGGGGGCCGAGTACCCAGGAATGGGGTATCGGGGCAGCGGGGAGGAGGTACAGAAACCTTGACCTGGCTCTGGGCGGGGGCACCAATAAGCCCCAGCCTGGCGTGGGAGGCGGGCTCCGTCTCAACGGCGGCAGGAACACGGGGCCCACCGGCCAGGCACTCTGCCTGCATGGCCCCTTCACTTGTCTGGGCGCTGACACTCTGTCCCTGACCGAACTAAGGGAGGGAACCCCCGCCGAGGGCCAGCATTTCCTCAAAGCTGTCTGAGCTAATCTGGGCCGGGGCTGCAAGATGAGGTGTAAGAGGCCCGGGCTCTGATAGGGGTTCTGGCCTCTTTGCTCTTTGATTCGTCAGCTGTTTGATTTTTTTTCTACATTACTGGAAAATGTGTAATTAATTGAAGTTGAACTGGAAGCTATGCTCGGCTAATTCTATGTGCAGGGATTAGACACCTCACCAGGTTCAGGGTGAGGCAGACCGGGGTCCCTGACCTGTCTGCCACCTCCCAGGTGGGTGGTCGCAGAGGGACACCTGTGTGCAATGTGGCAAGTTCCCTAATGCCTCTCATTCCTGCTTTCTCTTCTGCAAATGTGCAATGCAAAGAAGCCCTCTGTGAGCCTCTTCCGAGTACCCACGAGATGGTGTGTGTAAAGCCCCCAGGCCCTCCTCTGCACACAAGTGTCTGCACACAGGTGTCTGCATGCAGCCCTCTGCACACAGCCAGCAATCAGGGGCCCCGGAGGGGCGGGGCCTGGGGTGGGGCCTGGGGTGGGCGGAGCCAGCTCTTACCCACAGCCCATCCTCCCTCCACTGTCCTGCACAGAAACAGCCGTGCAATCCCAGGCCACCAGGTTGCCCTCCCCTGAAGCTCCTTCCTCCAGGGCGAGGTGGATAGTTATAAATACCCATTTATAAAGTGAGGAAACCCAGGACCTGTGAGGTTTGGGGTTTCTTCTTCTCATCCTAAACAGGACCCCTACCTCCTAGGAAGGGTTGCGGAGACAATGGTGAGGCCCCATTTTGTCCCTCATTTCCCCCCACCCCCTTTCTCATACCCGGCTGGAAGTTCCCTGTCCCTCTCCCTCGCCACAGAGGGGAGGCGGGGGGGCCCTTGAGTCCAGGGCCAGGTCAGGACAGGAGCGGGGAGGGGGGCCTGGGGGCGAGGGTCTGCACTAGTTTTCTCTCCGCAGCCAGGCTGGCTTCCCCTCCCTGTCCTCACTTCCAGCCCGCCTGCTGCACCCTCCCACCTGCCACCCCCCGCACCCCAGAGAGAAGATGGAGCCGCACCGCCTCACCTGGACGTGCCGAAGTTCCAGCCTCCGACGGACAGCAGAGTTTTCAACCCCCGGTTCCTGCGATGCGGGAGAGAGTCAATCAGCTGGGTGCACGCGCCAGTGGGCGGCTGCAGTCTCCGCTGTTCCCGTCATTCATTCGGGGGGCCAATGGGAAGTGGGCGGTGGGAGGGAAGGAGCAGAGCAGAGCACAGGAAAGGGGCGCAAAGGAGAAGAGGGGAGAGATCAACCCACAGGCGTCACCCCCCAGGAAGCCCCAGGCTGCCCAAAGTCCGCCCAAGTTCCCCCCGTCCCCATACTGTCCCCGTGAAAAGGAAAACGTAGGCTGAAATGTCTCTCTTCACTCGTTTTCTTAATCAACAAATATTCACTGAGCGATTACTATGTGCCATGGAGTGCTTTCGGTGCTTGAAATTCGACAGCGAGCACGACACTCAAGCTGTTCCCTACTCACAGGGGCCTTGTAATCTAATGACACGGGTTTTCCTGTCTGCTCGCCTGTGACCATCCACGCAGGCACAGAGAGAGAGAACCCAGGAGTTGTGCAGGAAGGAATGCTCACACAGCACTCACGGAGCGCCAGCGCTGCGCCAGGCACTGACCTAGCCGCTGGGAGACAAAGACAGAGCAGACCCCGCCCCTTCCCTTGGGGGTTCACAGCTGGGGGTTGCAGGTGACAAGTGGCAATAAAAACGCCAGCATTTGTGAGGCATCTGTGATGGGCAGGCCCTCTCTGAAGCACTTTAGCACAATGCGTGAAATCCTCACCACTGGCCTTGAAGGGTGAGTTAGGGGCAGGCAGGCCGAGAAGAGGGAGAAGGACATTCCAGGGAGAAGCATCAGCAACCACAAAGAGAGAGGGCAAGGAGTTCAGGGCGTCTGTCAGCAGGGAGTTCCCAACTCCTGGGATGCTCCCGAGTCCTGCCTGAGGGGAGGCTGGGACCCGAAGAATCAGAGGAACACTGGGGAGGAACAGGAGAAAAGCCTTGATTCTCTTCCATCTGTGAAGCCTGAAAATGTGACCCCCACGTTCAATGCAGACACACCTCTCCTTGAGCTTGTTGAACTCCGGGTAGAGAATTTTCTCATCCTGGAGGTCCTTGGCCACCAGCTGATTGTCGTTCATTGAGGCAAAGGCGAATACCAGGTGGGTGCAGAGAAAGGGGTCCAGGTCACGGGGCCAGATCGAGGCCAGGCCAGGCCGGCTGTGTGCCCAGTTGGTGAAATAACACACCAGTTTGTGGGCAGCACCTGGCAAGGGAGAGCACGCGTCAGCTGGCAGAGGCCAAGGGACGGGATGGAGCTCAGCTTCCAGACAGCAGTGTGGACACAGCCCGAGAGGACAGGCCACTGTACTATCACCCCTCACCCCTGCCCCCCAGTGCTATGCTGAGGTCCCCTGCTGCTGAGGTCCCAGAAGGAAAAGAATGCCTAGAACTCCTGGTCAGAATGGGTCCTCGGGCCTGGATCCCAGCACACAGAGAGTGCCACCAACAGCAGGTGACTGAGAAGCCTCTGCTGAACTGTACGGGACCAGCGACCCCTGACCCAGGGCCAAGGCAGGGCGAGGATGCAGGGCACTGCCCAGCCGGAGAGTCGGCCTGGCTCTGGAGTGGGGGGCACAGCGTCCTTACCGCCGTGGTGCTGCAGCGCAAGGGCCAGCCCTGCAGGAAACGAAGGAGGCCATCACTCACAGATTCGGCGGGTGCCCAGAGTGGGTGACATGCCCCCCCAGCCCTCTAGGGACCCACCGACCCAGCACCATAGCAGACGCAGACACGCCAATGGAGACTCACGCCCTGTCCACTTGTTTCTTCATCTCTAGGCTGAGTCAGTGCAACCAGACCTATCCAAGCTCCTTTGCACTCCAATAAACCCCATGTGCACACACACATGCTGTGCTCAGGGGCGACCAGAAGTCCCAGCCAAAGCCCTGGGCCAGTGGTCCTCCACCCAGCTACAAATAGGAAAGCAGTGGTATCCTGGCTCCTGCCCACAGAGGTTCTGACTTCTCTGGTCTGAGGTGGAAACCAAACCTAAGAATGTTCCACGCGCAGCCAGGTTAGGGAACCACTGCTCTCCTCACTCCTCCCCGAGCCCCTCCGGCCCCGCCCCACCTCTGTCTAATCCAGGGCACCCCGGGGCCCAGAGGGAGGACAAGCTTACAAAGCCTGGACTGAGGGACACACTCACCAACCCACAGCAGCAGTCTCCCCATCTCCAAGGTCTGAGGGCTGCAAGGCTGGAGACCAGGGCCCTTTATATGAGCTGCCCCAGGTGACAGCACCGTGGGACAGCGCCGGGGTGGCCCAGCAACACATGTGCACGCACACACAGCCAAGGACAGTGACTAATGGGCTGCTGCCCCAGGGTCAGAGCGACCCCAGCGCCTCCTGTCCTCCCTTCTCTGGCTCCCAGAGCCAGCAGAGCAGAACCTCCAGCAGACAGTGGCTTGGAGCGGGCGTCCCCACGGGCCGTGGCCAGGGCAGGGTAGGGAAGGGCTGGCCCCTCTTCCTGGCATTCGGCCCACGCGGCCCGAATAGGAGGGGAAACCCCGCATGGGAGCAGAACTGCTAGTGTTACGAGATTGCTGTGGAGGGAAACGTGTTACAGTTTTAAAGCCCCGGCTTGGGACTCGGGCGGGCCTAAGCGTGCGTCTCAGCGCTACCGACGAGAAGTTCCACAGTCTGGGGCAAGTTCCTCAGCTCTTCGGGCTTCAGCTTCCACCCTTGTAAAATGGAAATAATCGCCCATAGCACTCAACAGGCTTTTAGAGGAGTTAAAGAGGTAACATCTAAGAAGTGTTAGGTCAGTGCTTGGCAGCCCCTAAGGGCCCGGTAAATGGCACTGGCCACTGGGTGGGGGGCAAATGAGCTGCCCAGCAGCACAGGGTTCTCACACCCAGACGCTGGCACTCGCCAGGCAGGGGCTCGAAATGGCTGGAGGGACAGGACCAGGCAGCTCACTCTCCACGCTACCGGAGGAATAACAGTCAGAGCCCAGTGACACGCGTCAGCTGACACGAAGCATCTCAGGTCAGGAGACAGCAGAGACTGGCCGGAGCAGGGACGTGGCTCAGTAGCCACTGAGGGCAGCCGCGTGGTAAAATAGACCCATGTTGGAAGAAGAGTCTTTGATGTCTCAAGAGAAGACAGACAAAAGCCTGAATTTCTGTCCGAGCCGACAGTGACTGAGCCAGCGTGTGGGGCCACGCCGAGCGTGTGCCATGCACGGAAGGAATACAATGAATGCAGTTCGGGTACCTGAGAGCCGAACTTTGAAACTACAACAGAGCCACAGGAAAAGTGAATTAGATCGGTGGCCAGGTGCTTTTGCGGTCCCTCCATTTCTTTTTCCCACGACAGAAAAAGGCCGTGGGTAGGTCCCAGAGTTCAGGACCTGAATCTCGGGAGGGCGGGGGGCACCCAAAGTCAGTTGTGCTCAGTGTCCATCCCCAGAGACTGACACAGTCACCAAATCCATGTCCCCGAGGTACTAACCAGATGCCAACAGAGTGAATGAGACAGAAAAATAACACTGCCTAGCAGTTGAATTTGCTTCCCTTCCGGTGTGAAGAAACCAGCAGAAGCAACCTTTTCATCAGCAGTTTGCTTGGGTGTCACAGAACGAGATCGATGGACGGGACGGGACGGGACGTTTCGGGCGAGGGTGTTGCGCTGAGGCTGGGAAAGCCTCGTGCAATGCCCGCCCAGCAGAGGCTGTGTCTCCTCCACCTGCTCCGCAAATACTCCTCGGGCAGGTGCCCGGCCCGCTAGGCGCTCCTGCCATGTCTGATTCCATGGAGATCGAGACACAGTCCCTGCCCGTTAGGGAGCTCCGGTCCAGTGAGCAGATGGACCCCGTGTGCGGTTCTCTCTGGGAGAAGAGGGTGACTCTCATCCCTCTTGGGTGGGTGCAGCGGGGAACACATGAGCCCCGCCTGCCCCCTCAGCGCCACCCTCCATCCCTTGGGTCAGTGCGAACCTGAGCGGGGAGGTAATGCAGCCTCCTGGGAACAGCAGTGGATCGGGCTTGGCGACATTGGCACCATTGGGTTAGATTACCCCTTGTGTGTAGCTTCTGACTCTGACGACCTTGCTCTTAGCTGTGGCCCAGTTTCTAGCCCAGGGGCCCTGATTCTTGTTACCGGCTCTCTGCTTTGATTCCCCTTCCTGTCCCATGTGCTGTACAGTTGATTCCTAGGGCCTGGGGCCCGACTCGGTCTCACCGGGCTTCCGGGGCCTTGCCGGCTGTGTCTGAAGACCCCCTTGAGGTGCAGTGCCTGCCTCTCTCTCCTCCTGAGCCTCCCCTCACCCCAGGCCTGCTCCCCAGACTCCACATCGCTGAGATTTCCCACTGGGTCTGTGCCCTCCTAGCCAGGCTCCTGCCAGGGGCGCTGGCTAGAACACTGTACCCATCTCAGAGCCAAGTTCGCTTATCTGAACCTCATTCATCTGCACTTGGGTCACTCCTCCGGGCTCCTATTCTGCTGCAGCGGGCAAGGCAAGATCGCAAACCTCACCATTTCATCCCTACAAAAGTGACCGGTAATGCGGAGAGGAGTGCCAAGCGATCACAATGGATGCCCGGGAGTGAGCTCTGCTTCACTCAGGGACGGCCGAGCCCGAGAGGTGGCAGCTCCGGCTCTGTGCGCCGCAGATGATGAATAGTGGGATGTCGAGGGAGGCGGGTGTTGGGAATCAGTGTGCCACATCGCTCTGTTTGTTCTCGGTCCTCGCCCCCTCCCCCGAGAGTTCTTGCTGTCAGAAAATGCAGCCACTGCTTTTTGTCTGTGCACCCCCACCCGGATCCTAAAAGCACTCCTCCTCTCCGGGGCTCAGCCTGTTCTCACCGAACGGGAAGAAATTTACAAATGCCTCGTGGGTGGCTTCCCAAATCCCCGCACCAGTGCGGCCTCTTCCGTATTTCCCCGCACTCAGCTAGACGGCGGCGTGGTGGTCTCCACCAGACCCTTTGGTAGGACTTGGAAGAGGTAAACTAGCTCTCCGTAAGTGCCCACTTTTGCTGGAGAATCCCAGAAAATGTGTTTTGGGTCTCCAAGGTTGGTCTGCTCACTTGACTTTTCCAAAACCCTGCTGTATGGGCTGCTGGTGTTTGAGAAATTTTAACTCAGGAGTGAGGGTGAAAGATTCCGACCGAATCTCTCATGAGTATGTTGAAGGAACTGGAGAAGTACGATTAACAAAATCAGCTGGTTGACGGTGTGGGAGTGCAGGGTGCTGACTACAGATCTACAGATCGGTGTAAACTCCCAGGTTTGCCCTCACCTTTGACACGGAGGAAATACACTAGGGCAGTGTTTTTCCCTAATATTTAACACAAAAGATGGCTTTTGGTTGTGCATAAGGATTTTTACAAATTTAAAAATGTATGTTTATTTTAATGTGCATTAAAAATGTATCTTACCCAAACAGCCATCATTTCCCGGATATCATTGAAGTTTAAAAACTGAGGCAGTTCAAAAAAGACTATGTTAACAAAGTGGTAGAGGTAAGTACTGTGTCCAAGCGTGCGTCATTCATTACCGTCCCCAGCTGAGGGTTCCCGCTGAAATGGAGAAGGTCAGCGTGACGTTCCTAATGCTTGTACCATGGTGCCGCCCAAAGGGGTGCGCTTCCTCGGAGCCTGGCACCCAACGTGGAAGGGACAGGCGAGATGTCTGTGTTTGCTGAAGGGGCTTCCAACCAAAGGCACTGGCCGGGCACCCACCCGGAAGCTAAAGGATGTTGTTTGGAGATTTATCTCTTTACATACAGATCTTTTGAAGTTTAATGATGTATTTCACCTCGAAGCTGCAGGACATTATTTATGAGACAGGAGAGTCTCTGGAATACGTTGAGCACTACACTAACCCTTACTCCAGACAACCAAAGGGCACTGCAGGGTCCTGGGTTGCACTGTCTCTTAGGACAGATTAACCCCTCCTCTCCTGATGGGCACAGCTCTGTCTCTCTGGTTTGCACTAGTAATGGGACCGTGTTGTGAATTCATGTCATGAATAATGATGAAAAACTTCCTGGTGGCCCATTTTTGATGGAGAACTCAAGAAAATATGTTTTGGGCCCAAGACTGGTCTGCTCACTTGACTCCCCCCCCGCAACCCTGCTGTATGGGCTGCTGCTGTTTGAGACAATTAACTCAAAACTGAGACCAGAGTGAGCCTACCTTTCTTCCAAATGCAGTTTGCTGCACAAGTGACTGCGTGTTGTGTGACTCAGAGGGGCAGTGAGAAACCCACTATGAGAGGTAACTGGTCGTGAACTCCCCGCATCTGCCCCACACGCCGGCTTTCCTCCGGTGCCCCTGAGCTTCCCCAGAGCACATCAAGGCACCCAGTGCATGCCTTCCTGAAATACTTAGGCAAGCACACTTTGGGACAAATCTTCTGTTTGTAGATGCAGTTACTAAGTCACGCCACTACTGACACACAAATGCGAAAGGCACAGTATCCGTGCTGTTCGAAGTCAGCAAGACCCTGCCTTCTGAAAACCGCAGCCTTCACTCCCAGGTCTAGCTGTGGCCTGTTCCGGGGCCCTCTGAAGATAAATGAAACTACAGGGGCGCCCCCACCTGCCCCCGTTCCACCCCCCAATTTCCTGCCCTTTCGAACATGCCGCTCGGAGGAAACAAGGACGGAAGACAGAGCGGGCAGAGCCCGGGTGACTGTGGCGGTGCTGATGGCAGATGCAACTTGCTCTCACGGGCCCAGATCCGAGCCCAAACTGTGTGCAACAGCAATGCGACTGTCCCTTCTCTGATGTTTCCCTTCTCTGATGTCACTTTAACCACCTTAACCCAGACCTACCTTCCCTGGGGCTCTTAACCTGTTACACCTGTTCTCTCTGCCACTCCAAGTCCTCACCCCTGGCCTCGCTATCTCTAAATGATCACAAATTTTAAGCTTTTACTTCTGGGAAGAACTTAAGGGTTTCTACCAACTCACTCTGTTTACACTTAAGAACAGAGCTTTGTTCCCATCTCACCTGGAACCTGGTAGGTCACATGACCACAGTCCCCATGGATTTTCCCTGGAGGGGACTGGGAGACAGGTGGAGCTTGGCAAAGGAAGCTTTACTTAAAACATTGTGTCTGTATTTCCTCCAAATGCCCCATTTTTGAGTGAGTGTAGCTACACTAAACTTGCAAAGCACATACTGATTATATTTAGTGCTGATACACTCGGTAACTGATCCTTGACTTCTAATTGGCAGGGGTAGCCGGTCCACCAACCTGAGGAACCCAGTGTTTACCTTAAGTTCCAACCAGCTACTCTGGGGGGCTGGGAAGTAAAAAGAAAGGGGGGGAGGGGTTGCACGACTGACACCCTGACAAGGGAAGTATGTCTAACCGTACAGAAGACACGCTTCAAAGGGCAGGCCAGCAAGGCCTGAATGTTTTATTCACGGGCCAGTATTTCCGGTCCTCTTTCTGATGCTGTAATTCAAGGCTTCCGCGCCTCCCCCCCCACAGTTTTCAGACGCCCCGCATCCACAGAAGGGGGTCTGGAGGCAGGAGAGGTGAGCCCCAGGCTGCGTGCAGGTAAGGAAAGTGGCGTTCCTCTGCACGTCTGGTCCGGCTTTACCTTCACTGAAACGCTAAGCCCTCCCCTGCACCCCAAACTCCCCCCGCCACCTCGTGGCATCTGAGACAGAAAGACACTCATCCCGCACGTACACAACTCCATGGGAGGCGGGGAGGCATCACACAGGCACCAGTCACATTTTATTGGGCCAGAAAGTGGATTTCTGAGTCAGTTCAATGGCAAGATGTGCAGAACCGTGGTGAGCGATGCGGCTCTCCCTCAGGGTGAGCGGGGTGGATTTCCGTGAACGGGGCCCCGCCCACGCCCGCGGTGGATCAGTCTACTAAAACGCTCCGATGTCCATGAGTGGCCTGCGAGCTGCGTCCTCCGGTCCAGGAATGCCCACATCCCACATGCCACCCGGTTGTGGCCAATTCCTCACGCACAGCCACATGGGAAGCACAAAACCCTTTTGTGAACTCTGTTTTAGGGTGGTGGGGAGGGTGAGCCCCAGGAACAATGTGGGATGGACTTCTTATCCCCCCTACAACCAAAAACTACACACACACACACACACACACACACTCAGACGTACAAACCAACCCATCTTCCAGGAAGGTTTTCTTCCCCGCGCCTACAGGATCCCAGCACCCAGACACCCCCCGGCTGGGAGACACGCCCAGTGATGCCCAGATCCGGGCGTCAGCCTGCCGCGGAGGCCTCCGCACGGCCTCACAAGCTGAGGGGCAGGGGCAAAGGGCGAGGCTACTCTGGGGGATCTGCCTTTTGTCTTCAACCCGGCCTACTCAGCGACACTGTTAGGCCCCGGGGCTGGGGGAGGATCCGTGAGCACCACGTGGTGGATGACCCGGTGGTCCCAGCCCACGGTGGTCAGGAGGGAGTGGTTGAGTGGAGACCACGTGACGTCCCTCACGAAGTCTCTGTGGGCTCGACTTCGGAACCTGGAACAGGAGAGTCTGAGTGCGGTAGGGGGCAGGAGGGAAAACCGACTTGGGGAGGAGAACCCGACACACCCACGCCCCCCTGGGTGTGGGGCTGCCGGCAGGAGAGCAGCGTGGCTACCCTCCAGGGTCTCCTCCATCCCTACTGCCCCAGACTCGGGCGACTCCAGCACGGGCAGGGGTGTGGGCAGCCCAGATCAGACGGCACATCGAGGCCAAGCAGCAAGCACACTTCAGATATTCTGTGGGGCGCCTGTCCCCCCAACAGGCTGCATCCGCTGTGGTTCTCTCTGCAGAAAGGGCAGCCCGCCCTCCGGGAGACAGAATGCCAGCCCTAGAATCCCACCCGCCGCCACCTTCCTCCTCTACCCAGGGACAGAGCCGGTTGAGCGCCGGCCCCAGGAGCAGAGTGGTGGCCTTCACCCAGTCCCCTTGAAGGAAGACAATGCACTTTTCTGCAGGAGAGGAAGGAGCCGGCCACCCGCCGCCCCTCTCCCCAGCTCCCCCTTGCACTTACACCTCGGACAGGCTCGAGTCCAGCAGGGCGAGGGAGCAGTCCTCGCTGACAGATGCCAGCAGGGGGGCGCTAGGACAGGAAGGAGAGGGTTGTGAAAGGTGCAGCCCATGGGACCCCGGACACACCCTGCATGGCAGCCCCCAGCCCGACCCCCACGTCGGGCTAAGGTCTGGCTGCTCCTCGGGTCCCCGTCACAGGGCCCACGCAGAGACGAGGGAAACAGAGGGGAGCCCTGGGTGACACGCAGCCTGCGACTAACCGTCCCGCCCGGCCCCACCCCCGCAGCTCCAGCCACCACCCACACACACGGGCTTTTCAACTGCACTGTCCCCACAGTATTGACCAATCTGGGCGCTGAGCAGGGTGTCAGCCACGGCAGACAAGGACCGCACCACCCAACAAAGGGTGCCAGACGGCGGACACTCTGAATCCTCAGGAGAGCAAACCCACTCGGCTAGGCCTTGGCCAGAGTGACCCTGCCCCCTCGAGGGGCCCGTTCACGCCCAGCAGGCCCTGGTGACAAAGGACAGTACCTGTGTGGGGAGAACACCAGCCCCGTGACGCACTGGGAGTGCACCGCCGAGCTGAGGGCGCAGCCCGCACTCTTGGTGTCCACGAGGGAGACGGTGCCGTTCTCATCACCTACAGAGAAGACAGGGCGCGTCACAGGGGGGGAGGGCGGGGCCCCGGGGGCAGCTGGGCCCGGACCCGAATGCCCGTCCCTCGAGGCTGGACAAGTCAGCCGGCTGAGGACCGGTTTCCTCTCTGGGTGAGTGGGGACGAGCAGTCGCTGGCGGCCGTGGGAATTCAGTCAATGGATGATGAAGTGGTTGTTTTAACCACAAACCACGTCACCAGCACAGCACTACAACTACCCACAGTGTAACGAAACCCCCTACACGGTAAGTCCTCACTAACGTGGTCCGATTGTGTGAGTCTAAGGGAAACAACATACAAGGAAACCAACTTGACTGCAGGCGGAACTGATACCAGAGTTACTTCCTAGGATGTCCCATCAACATTGTAACGAAAGGACGTTGAGTGAAATGACATCACTTGAGGACCTGCTGCATAGTGAGTAATCCGTGTGCTCTGGGGCCCACTGACTCCCAGCCATGTCCAGGATACCAGAACCAGAACCAACAATCGGGACTCACATCCCCCGGGGAAAAAATCATCATGTTGCCCAAAGCTAAACTGAAACCACTTTTGGGTCCCCACCCCTCCCAGCCCCCCATCAGCATAAGCCATCGGTGCCCAGGGGCGCCGAGGATGGAGCTGCCGGAGCCTCGCGGGTGTGGAGCTGGCACTGCCCCTTCCCCCCTCCCCTCCCCAGAGTCCCCACACGGCTCCTTTGTCGCCCTCACCAAAGACGAAGACTTCGCTCTGCTGAGGATGCCAAGCCAGGGCGGTAGGAAGGTGGCCAGAGGCACTGCAGCCTGCAGAGGACAAAGAAGGGGTCAGGGAGAGACCCGGAGCCCGCCCCGAGAGGCAGCCTCCCGGATGGAGCCCCGCTGAGTTCCAGGAGCGCTGCACTCGGGCCCCCCCAGCCCGCCCAGGCAGCCGTGCCCTCCGCCTCCTCGGCCCTCACAACCTCACTGGGCCACCAGCCTCCTGCCCTCTCCGGACACAAGTCACAGGCAGGTTTCGAGCACACGGCACGAAGATATCAGCTCTGGCCCCTGTGCTGACCCTTCCAGGAAAGGGGAATTAAGTCGCCCACCCAGGACCCAGCCCTCCCCCATGGTGCCCGCTGCACAAAACGGGGTCAGCAGAGCCTCAGCGGCAAAGAAAGCAATCGTGTAACTCAGGCCACAGCAGCGGGGCATTCGGTAGCTTGTCCTCCGACCCGGTCCAAGGCAAGCCCCTTCCGGGCGGGTTGGCGGTACCGCCCGCCCACACCGGCTCTCAGACTCACCCATCTGCGACGCCGGCTTGGGGCAGCGGGTATCCCAGAGCAGAATCCGACTGTCCTGGGAGCAGAGGAGCAGAAAGGGGGCTTCAGACCCAAAGCAGCAGCTGCGGGTCAGGGGGTTGCCACACTGGACACTGGCCTAAGGGCTGGAGAGTGGTGGGGAGCGGGGAGGGAGGTGGAGGCCGTGTCTCACCTCGCTGCACGAGAGAAACACCGAATCCTGGTGGGGAGAGGCGGCGACACGGGTGACCTGCCCCGAGTGAGCTGCGGAGGAGAGAGGAGGGGACTCTGACACAGGAGAAGCTGGAGGTGCCCCCCCCACCCCCCACGCAGGGGGCAGAGGGAGGGTGTGAGCGACAGGCCTGGTCTCCAGCTGCCATTTACTACATTTCATGAGATACTGAATTAGACCAAACCTCAGAGGAAATGGTGATGGAGTTATAAAACCTGAAAAGGCTTAGGGAAAAAATCCAATTAGCACAGATGATGCAAGAGAAATCAGGGGCTGAAGAAGAAGAGGGAGGGAACTCGTAGCTGGCCCCCACTGTGCTGCAGTAACCTCCACCCCGCAGGGCACGCCTCAGCGGGGTTCTGGGCACCAAGGTGTTAGGGGTGTCGCCCTCCTGAACGTCCTCCTTCCTGACAGTGACTGAGGAGCTGCCTGCAGTCTCTCCGGGCTCTTCCCCGCCTCTCCCTCCGCAGACACCTTCTCCCCCGTCACAGAAGGAACACGCAGCTGTGTCCCAAAGCTCACCGCGGTACAGTGCTCGGCGGTGTGACCAGCAAACGTGCGACACAAAGGGGGCTTCTCCCCGAGAGCCGCAGAGCAAGGACAGAGCCCTCAGGTAAAATTCAGGGAGGGGGCCACCTTGCCCCTCCCACACCCGACTTATCTCCGTCAGTCTAAGGATGGGAATGTTGAGAAACAGGACAGATTCCTAAGCCTCAAGGCTCCTACTTGGAGAAGGCCAAGGATCTGCTGGGGCTGGGTTTAGCTACGGCGCAATGCCTGAAGGGGCGGTGATGGTGAAAGGGCTCGAAGGCCGTGACAGGACAGTGGGACTTTGGTCTGCAAGCCACAAGGAACCAGTGGCAGAGCAGAGGGGACAAGTCCAGAGCCGAGAGTGCCACCGTCTGTCTGTGTGAGGTGAGGCCTAGAAGCAAGTGGGAGCACGAGCAATGGGAGGGAGGTCACTGCCACATGGAACAAGGCGCACAGGAACGCGGTGATCGACTGAGAGCGGGAAGCAGGGGAGGGGAAGGTGACTGCGACTGAGAGCCCCAGGTGGCCGAGAAGGGGGTGAGGCCATCAACAGAGGCAGGGAGTTAAGGGAAAGGGCAAGGGACGGACGCCTGTGGAAGAGAGCCATCAGGCAGGAGAGCGGGGGCTGCTGCCCCTGACTGACATCCAAGCCAAGTCCAGGGCGCCCAATGCGAAAAATAAGAATGACACAGCTAAGGCCAGGGCTGGGAAGGAAGAGTGGGCACTCACCCCGGTACGAGTTCAGCACCATCTGCTGAGGCAGGTCCCAAACCTTGATGCTAAGAAGCAAAGGGAAACGGATACTTCAGTGGATTGCAAGCCCTCTGGGGAAACCTTACAGACGCGCCGTGTTAGTCACTGGGTTCTCACGATGAGTCCGAAGCATTATACAATAAGGCTAATCGGACGGTGAGGACACCGCAGGAGGCCCAGGGACAGGAGTGCTGAGGGCGAGGACCCACCAGAAGTCCTGGCTCCCGCTGACAGCCTGCGTGCCGGAGCGCAGCACGCTGACGCTGCACACGATGTCGTCGTGCTCGTACTTGCAGAACTTGCTGACGATGAGTGTCTCGTTCTCGTCCAGCTCCCACAGTTCGACAGCACCTGTCAGGGAGAGGATGCAGGGGGATGGAAACAAGCTTGAATTCCACCAAGACAGCAACTCACTCCCGGGACCCAGGTAGCCCATCACCACTACACTAACAAAGTAAGTTATTTCTACAACAGCAAAGTCCATATCATTGGAAGGGTTAGCCTCTATGCTGGCATTACTCTTTTCCTAGTAACGGCCCAGACAATTAGGTGAGGAAGACTTCTAGAAAAAGATGGAACAGCCAGTAAAATCCATTACCCCACTTCCAGTGAGAAAACACTGGAAAAGAAGTTCCTGGGAGAAAAGGACAACAAAGCTTCCTAATTATAATAAATATTTGCTGAACAATTCCAATACACATCTCACGGAATCTTAAAAATACACGTTGAACAACACAGTGTCTTGCACAGTGACTGGCTAAGTACTGGGAACGCCCCAGAAGTTGTCCTGAGTATATGAAGTGTTGAAGTTCAACTGTCAGAGAGGGTCAATTTTTACTGTCCACATCTACCCTTCCCAGTGAAGCCTGCCAACACCCAAATTCTGTGTTTTTTTTTAAAATAACAAAGTCTCCACTACTGAGTCTGACAGTCAAAACAAAGAAAGCAGAGTAAAGACATTTATGAAGAAAAAAATGGGAAGAGACAGCACAGATTGGCTTGGTCTGGACTGGGGGGATACGGGGCAGGTTACATAGAAGGAAAAGTGAATGTAACCCATTTCTTAATTTTTCTGTGGATTTTGCTAGAATCTTCTATCCGGCCACTTAGAATCATTGTGTAGAAAAAGGCATTTCTACCTACACAAAACCAACACCCTCAAGCTCCCCCAAGAACTCAGTTTGGGGCATGAGAGTGAACCTAGCCCGACCTGTACCCCCTGGCCTCCATTCCCCCTGCGAGATTGAGGAGAAAGTGACTCACCTGAATCGGAAGCCACCAGGATACCTTTGTCCCCCACCCAAGTGAGGTCAGCCACTCCGGCCTCCGTCTGGACTCCAGCGGAGCAGAAGCCTTCATTGGGGGCGGCACAGGGGTCTTTGAACAGCCAGAGGGAGCCAGCCCAGCAGCGACCACTCAGGCTTGAAGCCCCAAGCAGGAGCGCTCCATCTAAAGGAGGTACAAGCTGTCAGCGCAAGAGGCGTGTAAGGGCTCGTCTCCATGGCGACCGCACAGAAAACCACGCGGGCCTGGATTTGAGCTCAGGAACACTGGGCACAGTTGGGGACAGAGCTCAGCGAGGGAGGGACCAGGGTGGCAGGCGGGGCGGGGGCAGGCTGGAAGGACTAGTCTGGGGAAGGGTCCTCCCGAGCCGGGGTGAGAGAGCCCCAGGCCCGCGATCTCCGCTCACCCGACCGGTACCGCGCAGCCTCCAACTGCCGCTCCATACAGGCGGGCGCATTAGGGGGAAGGTTCCACTCGCGGGCCGCCGGGGGCACTACAGGAGGCGGCGTTTCCTTCCTCATGTCCACGGTTTCAATGCCAACCTAGACCCAAAGTGGCCGTCCGCAGGAGATTGAGCCCGGAGAGTTCCCACGTGGTACCTCCCAGGGCCTCCGCCCCTCTGGACAGGCAGGCTCTCTACATCTCGCGAGAATTGCTTCTACTTTTCATTCTGCGTTCCGGCTGCCGCCCTCAGCAATAGGTTCACCTCGTTTTGTGCTTCTTATCGCGAGAGAAAAAAATTCGACAGGAAGTTGAAGGGAACGAGAGTTCACGTTCTTTTCTCGCGATCCTTGCGAGCGACCATCTTGCTCCTGCCCCTGACAGATTCTGTCGTTCAGGTCACTGGGACGCCAAGAGTTCCGAGCGGACCCTCGCTGACCATGCTGTCTCGAGTGGTACTTTCCGCTGCCGCCGCAGCAGGTAAGGGGTGTAGACCGTGGTCTGACCTGTCAGTGACTGTAAAGCAGCCCGTCTGGGGTTATATGGAGGGGGTGGAAGGAAAAGGGGCGAAGAAAGGCGCAGCGGGACTTGGGCCTGAATGGGGATTTATTAGCGCCTCTCGGAAGGTGAGCGTGGGGTCTCGGGGGACAGGAAAGAGGGTTTGAATGGCCTTAGTGATCGGGCCCCGGGGGGACCGAGGAAGGGGCAAACCAGATTTCACCTTGACCTTGCTGACCTGCGCCTTTTGTATTTGCAGGCCCCTCTCTGAAGAGCGCGGCCCTCCTCGGGCCAGGGTGAGTAAGAGGGGTGTAATAACGCCCCTTCGTCCTTGTTTTAGCATCACTTTTCGCTTCTCGGGGACCTTCTCTTAGCTTCGGGCCAGGAATGACCTTTCTTTAAGGAATTTTGGAACTCGTAAAGCATCATTCAAACATTGGGGCTTTTGTAACTGCCTGGAACATTATCGTCGTATCACATAATGGCAAAGTTGAAGGGTTTAAATGACGTGTTCTAACTGAACTACAAACTGGTTTTGTTGTCTTCTAAGCCCCGCCCATCTCCCTGTGACCTTCAGCTAGATACAACTGCCAAAGCTCCGATCAGAGTTCCTAGAGTAAGAATTTTTGCATACCCAAGAACACGTTTTTGCTTTCTTTTGAATTAAATTTATTGGGGTGACATTGGTTAACATTAAGTTTCAAGCCCACAATTCTCTCGTGCATTGTCTGTATATTGTACTGTGTGCTCCTTCGGTCATCATATATCGGGCCCCCTTTAACCTCTTCTTCCTTCCCCTCTGGTGACCTTCATGCTGTTGTCTGTGTCTGTGAGTTTGTTTTGTTAGTTCATGGCTTTCTGATTCCTATCCCACGTATGAGTGAGCAGGTTTTGTTATGAAGTGCATTGCTTTTGCTCCGTATCCCAGATTCCGACTTTCACTGTTAGATCAGAAGAGTTAGAGAAATGTATTGACTCAGTAGGTATTTATTTGCTACTCGTAGAACCAGAGTTAGAAGGGGGAGTGAGGCTAAGTGCCTGCCTTTATGGAGCTCACACAGTCTAGAGTGGGGGTGGCTATAGAGCAGTGGGTTAGAGTGAGGACTCCAGAGCTGGAAGAGCGAGGGACACCGGACCTCCCCACTTAGCAGCTGTGTGACCTCAGTCTCCTTATCTGCAAAGTGGAGGTAATAGTACACTGTGGATTTTAAAAATTACAAGACTTTATTCCCATGAAACTGTAAAAACAGTGCATGGTATAGTGTGTGCTTGGTAAATGTTAGCAGCTGTTACTATTAATATTATTTCATAAAACATGTCGGTTTTGGGGGGAGGAATTTCTGTTTTTAGCCCTAAATCTTGCCAAATTTGATAACTGTACTATGGCTTGAAAAAGTGGCTTTCTTCTACCTGCAACTATTTTTGTGTATGCAGTAAAGTGAGACCGCTTTCATAATTGACTGCTTCCAACTTACCAGAGGTAAAAGTAAGAGACTCTCTATAGGCGGATAAATAATCATTATATGGGTAATAAGTGAAATATACAAGATAGACACATAACATACAAGGAACATGCTCGATTTCGCCGCCTTTCACATTCCACATCTCATACATCAGCAAGGCTCTCCACCAGCTGAGGTCTGGACCCCGACCCCTTCTGCCGCCACCACTGCTGCTGGGCATGGACCCCCATCAGCCTCCACCTGGGAGATTTCAGGAGTCTCCACTAGTTTCCTTGCATCTCTTTCTTTCCCAGTGCAGCCCGTTGTCACAGCAGCCACAGGGATTATGTCCGTCCCCTCGCCTGTGCCCCTCCACAAACCCTTCAGAGTTCCCCATCCCACTTGAAATAAAATCTAAACTTACAGAACCCAGAAGACCCAAAATGCATCCATCCCTTCCTGCCTCTTTATGTATCTCCTCCTGCTGTCTTAGCTCATTCTGTGGTTACAATGGTCTTCCCGCTTGTCCTTTGAAAACTGCCAGCGTATTTTTGCCGCAGGGTCTTTGTACTTGCTCTTCTCGCTTTCCCCTGGTCCTTGGCTCACATGTCCTCAGGCCTCCCGCCAAAAAAAAGCCATTCTCCCACTCCGTTGCTCCCTCCCTCCTTCCCTTGCTCCTTCCTTCTCCATGGGATTTAGAACAGCTGCCTGAAATTGCGTGTGGCCCTGTGCGTGCACGCCCCACACCCCTGCTAGAGAGTGGAAGGTCAGGACTGGGTCTGCTCACCGCCGTGCTCTCAGGGCCTGGCATAAGTACCAAGTCGGTGAATGGTTTGTGGAATGAATGACCCTTAGCCCAAGACTGCAGAGACCTTTGTAAAGGATGTCCTCGAGGTGTTCTGAAGGCTGGGTGGGGGGCATGTCAGACAGAAGGAACGGCACGAGGCATGTTTTTATTGTTTTGTTTGTTGTTGAGACTTAAGTACTTTCATATGGCTGGAGGGTAGGAGAGAGAATAGAGGTGAGGGTATAAAATTTGACAGGTGCTGAATCGTGTGTTATATGAGTTTGTTTTCTCTAGGCAGGAGAGAGCTTGCTGGAGTTTCTAAGTCAAATTTGCGTTTTAAAAACATTGACGACAGTGTGGAGGGGGCTGGGTTTAAGCGATATTTGACCAGAAGAGAGGAGGTAAGGGCTTGAACTGAGCCAGCCAAGTGGGAAGGGATTTGTGTCAGCCTAAAGCGAGTTCTTTAGTGCTGTGATTAAAGTCAGTGGTTCCCTCCACGGGACTCCTGTCACAGTCTGGAAACTTTTGGTTGTCACTCCTGGGTGGGAAGGTGGGGGTGTGACACCAGGTGCCTGCAGTGTGTAAAGGCTGCGGAGACGCTGCTGGTCACTTTGCAGTGCACGGAACTGTCTTCCGCAACAAAGAATTGTCAGTAGTCCCAGGTGTCAGTGGTGCTGAGCTTGAGAAAACCCTGATCTAAAGGGAAGAATCTCAAGCATGGTTCTCAGACTGCAAAAGTTTGGTGGGGTAGCTAATAAACTGGGGGGCAGAAATAATATTCACACTATGCTGTGCACCTGAAACTAATACAAAATACTGTTGAATATAAATTGTAATTGAAAAAAATAATATTCAAGAGACAAGCAACTAACCAAAATCAAAGAAATAATATAAACTCTTACATTGCACGGGGAGGCACAGAGAGTGGGGAGGGAGGACAAAAACATGCTGCGGATTTGAGGGAGACTAAGCTTGACAGCAGGTAGGGAAAAGACTAGGGTACTTTATTTCATCAGAAACTTAATGAGATACCAGTTTGCTATAATCACTAAGAATGCAGTCTTAGACTACTTCGACACAAGAATAGCTTGCAAATCTATAGTACAACAGCTCAATCCCAAAAATGGCAATAGCGAGTTCAAAATGTCTATTTGTGGAATGAATGCTTTGGTCGTGCTGTACTGGTGAATCCGCTCTGTGCACCTCGTTTTTGTAAGCAAAGCCACCGAGCCCCTTGTGGACGGTCAGGAGCGTGAGGGAGCGAGGTGTCTAACCCAGATGCAGGAGCGTTACCTTTCTTTCAGAGAATGGTGTTAGAACCAACGGAGGGAGGTTTCCAGGACGTACACAGCTGTGCAATTCAAAGGTGAATGTAATTAGCTCTGCCTAACACTGAAAACCCTGTTTCACATAGTGTGGTTGGTCACCACCCTATCACAGAGAGTATCAAAGGTCAAAGTTCTTGCCAGGGAGCGCACAGCACAGAGGGCGTGTAGTAGCTAACTGCTCACGTAGAACTTTACCATATGCCAAGTACTATTCTAAACACTGTACGTGTACTAACTCAGTTCTCACCAGAGCCCTGCAAGGCGGTACCCTTTATTCCCACGTACGGGAATCGGACAGTACAAAGTTTAAATCGCTTGCTCAAAGTCAAGTGGCAAGTTTAGGACTTGAACCCGGGTGCTATGGCTGCCGTCCGTGTTCCCATGTATTTCAGTGCTAACAGTAGACGTACAGAGTGCCAGACAGACAACTGGTGAGACTTACCAGTGGGATCCTAGTGCTGGGGAGGAGATGACATACGGCTCTACCAGGTCATTTACCCTTGTCACACAGCTGATCATTCGACCCTAACCTTCCCGTTCCTGGTCTCGTCTCTCCCTGTTGTGACCGTGGGAAACTGCCTCCGTCCTCACCCCCATTCATTGTTTCTGCTGACTGTCCCTACACTGAGTTCTCTTTTAAAGAATGGGCGTTGAGTTTGCACAATTGCTGCCTGCAGGGTGTTGCAGGCAACCAGGATCTTCCACACTGGACAGCCAAGCCTGGCCCCTGTGCCGCCTCTTCCGGAATATGGAGGGAAAGTTCGCCACGGGCTGATCCCCGAGGAATTCTTCCAGTTCCTTTATCCTAAAACCGGCGTAACAGGTGAGCGTTTGCCCATGCAGGTGGCACGGTTCATGCTAACCCAGGGCGTTGGTGGCCTCTGACCTCTTCGCACGTGCCACGCAAGTCAAGTCAGCGGTTGTGGAAGTAAGCTGTGGGAGTGGCTCCGTGCAACAGGACCTTGAGTTGCTCTGACTTGTCTTTGGAATATATTTGTTTGGGATTTTTAACTTGAATTTTAGCATTGTCTTCTCCATTTGTGGATGTACCAAGTTCATCAAATGGTCCAGGCGCACAGCGGTGAGCCAGGGGCCGGCCATCACGGGCCTCAGATTCAATTGCAGGATGCACAGTCCAGAAATGCAGAACTATAGGCTGTACTGTCAGATAACAATGGAAAGAGTGGCAGGTTAAAATAAAGCATGAAAACAGAAATTGGGCCGTATTTATCCGTTTTTCCCCTCTCAGAAAAGCATAAACTGTTCTGAAACCTTGTATTTTCATAATGTAATGTGTTTTCATTTAACATTATTTAATGCTTACAACAGTCCTATGAAGACATTTTTATTATCCAGAAGAACTAAGAAACTGCGCTGGCTGGTATGGCTCAGTGGACTGAGTGCCGGCCTATGAAGCAAAGGGTCGCCGGTTCGATTCCCAGTCAGGGCACGTGCCTGGGTTGCAGGCCAGGTCCCCAGTGGGGGGCATGTGAGAGGCAACCACACACTGATGTTTCTCTCTTTTCCTTCCCATCTCTAAAAATAAATAAATCTTGAAAAAAAAACTAAGAAATCAAGATTTTGCCAGGGTTTATTCTCTCTTCATGAGTTGTACTTGAATTCAGGTGTTCCGAGTACCCAGTGTCCTTTCCCCTGCATGCGCTGCCTTCCTTGCTGAACCCAGTACTGCTGGGACGGAAACCTTGGGAACCGGAGGCTTTGTTTTTACCCCCAGGGAGTGGCCTAAAATAGCAGGTCCCTAACCGAAACTTTTGCAGGAAACATTAGTGTGCTCAGAGCTTCACTAAAATGTTATGTGTGGCGGGCCTTTTAGGTCTTTTTTTTTATATATATTTTATTGTTGATGCCGTGACAGTCATCCCACTCCCCCCCCCTCCCCCCGCCATGCAGCCCACCCCACCGCTTCCACAGCCAGTCCCCGCACCGTTGTCCATGTGAGGGCAAATGTTTAAAAAATAACTTGGAATTTGGTGTGGGAAACTCAGGGTAAAATATATCTGAGACTATAGTTGACCCTTGACATGCGTTCAGACTGCAGGGTCCACTTACATGCGGATGTTTTCCCATAAGTACTGTAAATCTTTTCCTTACGACTTTCTTTTCTCCTGCTTGTTTTGATTGCTGAATGTAGTGTATAACCCATACAGTGTACAAAGTACGTGTTGATTGACTGTTTATGTTACTCACTGGTGAGGCTTCTGTCAGCAGCAGGCTGTTAGTGCTTAAGTTCTGAGGGAGTCAGAAGTTACATGCGAATTTTGGACCGGGTGGTGGGGGCAGCACCCCTAACTTCCCCATCGCCCACCACGTTGCTCCGGGGTCTGCAGTACAACCCTTTCGTTCTCGGCAGAGCCTCCCATCCGCTGGTGCTAGTCTTGCTCGGGAACACTGGGAGAGCTGCCCCGGGGGCCTGCCTTGTCTCTGCGCAGCATTTTGTGAGGGGAATAAAGATAGCTACATCGATGTGAAGCATTGTGATTGGGAATTGAGAGTTCTAACACTTAATTTTTCATTTTATATATATATATATACTATTTTATAGTTGTGGGGTTTTCTTTAACCTTCGGTGCCAGGTTCCTGTTCAGTAAAAATGAGCAGGAGTGGGTAAGTTTTGTCCCGAGCAGTGTCCCATTCAGTAAGTTGTGCAGCTCGCTGCACAGATTCCTTCTGAGAGTCACCATCCTCATGGAGTGGCTGTTTGCTGTGCGGCCGTGCCAGGCCCTTGACACCGTTATTTCTGTTTCATCGGCCCTGGGAGAGGGCCCTGTTCCCGGGTTACGGAGCAGGAAACTAAACGCCGAGGTATTTGTGTTGATCAGCTCCGTACAAGCGCAGAGTCCCCTTTCCTCGAGTCCAGATCCCTGCCCTCTCAGCTCGGCTGGGTGTCTTCCAGTCCGCAGTTCCTCACTCGGCCATGACTTCACTTTGCCCGCCACTGAGGGAATACAGAAGTGCCTCTCTGTCTTCCCCTTCTCGCCCAGGCATATCCGTCATAAAGTAACATTTTCTTCTTTCAGGACCCTATGTGCTCGGAACTGGGCTCATCCTGTATTTCCTGTCCAAAGAAATATACGTGGTCACTCCCGAGACCATTTCTGCCATATCAACCATAGGGCTGCTCGTCTTCATGGTGAAAAAGTACGGCGCCTCTGTCGGGGAGTTCGCTGATAAACTCAACGAGGTAAGAGCCGCAGACCCCAGTTCCCACTCGGGGCCGCACCTGATGCGTCCATCAGGGCCGTCAGGTGGTGTTTTCCTGTGTGAATGTGTGTATGTGTGTTCGATATAATCGGAAATTAGCCTAATTACTATGTGTACACTTATAGGTATTGTTAGATACTAATTTGAGATCAGAAGTTTAAGGATTTGTGCATTTTTCCTATATGTATGTTTCTTCAAGGCGTCGTGAGCTACTTAGAGTGTGCTTTGATTTTATAAATGAGGGGTATGACTTTGAGGAAGAATGAAATGGATCTGTTTTGAGAACCTTGGTGCTTTCACTGATCTTTGTTATAAATATCATAATTGCAGCAAAAAATCGCCCAGCTAGAAGAAGCGAAGCAGGCTTCCATGAAAGGCATCCAGGATGCAATTGATCTGGAGAAGTCGCAGCAGGCGCTGGTTCAAAAGCGCCATTACCTGTTTGATGTCCAGAGGGTAGGTTTCGGAGCTTCCTAAGGGGAATGAAGTTACTCGTCCGTGTGCACTTGAAGCAGAAATTCAGAACCTGTTACCTGAGGAATGGCTGAGTGGATAGAGCGTGTTTCATTCAGGAAAGAGAAGATGGGGGGGGAGTTGGCGGTTATTGCTGTGCAGACATTGAAGACCTATCCAGTGGGTAGTTGATTAGGATTATTACTCTGAAATTAGGAAGAGTGCAAGTTATAAAAGAACACATTTCGGATCCACATAAAAGGAAATAGTCATTAATTTATAGCTGATTAAAAAATAGTATTCACTGCCTAAGGCACGTCATGAGGACACATTTGCCATAAGACCGTCTGATACCTTACATTCCAAATTCACAAAGCAGATTTGGGTAGCACTAGAACTTTTCACTGTGGTCAGAGCATAGTTAGATTCTCAGACGTTTTGTTTCTAAAGCAATGTCGGGAACATACGTGTTTGGGTGTTGTGTTGCTCACTGCTTTGAGCCTGGCACTTCCCACCTCGTGTTTACAGTGAGGCATCCTGACAGTGGGGCGTCTGTTACAGGAGTCCGAAGATTGTGGAGTTTGAACCTCTGCCAGGAGCTGTCCAAAAATCTGTATTTTTAAAAATAGGATCCCCCAAAATTCTTAGGTGCATAAATGTTTGAAAACCTTTTTCCATGCATATTTAGGTTACGAGGAGCGAATGCTTTCTGTCTCACGTATAATATGTACACACAAAGAAGATCTGACTTTTGAGGACGTAGTTTTTTCAAAGGAATCAAATGCTAGTCTCTAACATTCTTATCATTGAGTTCTCCCTCTGCGGAGACACCGGCAGGGCAGGGCTCTGGGATCACAGCAGAGAACAAGGCAGAGTCTGCCGTCATGGAGTCTATGTTTTAGCCGCAGTTTGAGAGGACAGAAAGGAAAATCTATGAGACATGAGTTCAAGTGGCAGTAAGTGCTCTGCAGAGCAATAAAGGAATGTTAAAGGGGCAGAGTTTGCAAGGAGGGAGTTCCAGTTTCTGTGGGCAGTCCGGAAAGGCCTCTGGTGTGGTTTTTGAGCAGAGACCTGAAGAAGTAGTGCTGTGAGCCGTGTGGACTCCTGGGGGAACAGCGTTCCAGGCAGAGGGAGGAACAACTGCAAGGTCCCCTACCAGGAAGCTTGCCCGGTGTAGGCAAAGCAAAGGAGGGAGGCCGGTGTAGTGAAGGAGAGTGGGTGGGGCGGAGGACTGGAAAAGCGAGGTGGGGTGTGGCCAGGGCCAGCTCACGGAAAGTCCTACAGGCTCCGTGAGAGCTTGGAAGTGAGCAGAAGGAGAAAGTCACTGAGGGTTTTAGGCAGAGATGGGATAGGATTTCCCTCCTGTTTGAAGGGTCACGCTGGCTGCCTTGCTGCAGCCTCGGTCTCAGGCGCCCGGGGCCGGAAGTGCCCGCGACGTGGTGGAGCAGAGCTTAGGACATGGGATGTGTGAGTCTGGACCTGACGGGGAGACGTGCGGGCTGCACTCCGGGGGTCCTGAGTTGACAGGTGGCACTTGAAGCTGTAGGACTGGGACACACAGGGGAACCGCAGGTGTTTCAATTTGTAGTCGCTTACGATCAAGTGATAAAGGGCCTAAGAATTTGCCATAGGATGTGGCCACATGGAGGTTCTTGGTGGCCTCAGTAAGGGCTATTTTAGTGAAGCGATGGCAGTAGATTGGGGGAAAAAAACAGAAAGAAAGAAATAGGAGTCAGTATAGACAACTGCAAAAATTGTCAAGGAGTTTTACTGTAATGGTGAACAGAGGAGTTAGCTAGGAGGAGAGGGTGTGGCGGTCAAGGCAGATTTTTTTTTAAAGATGGAAAGCACCATTACCTGTGAGCATGTGACAGGAGTTAGCAGAGAGAGAGAAGTCAATGCAGGAAAGGGGAGGGAGGAATTTGCCGGAATGATGCCCTTTGGGAGACCAGAGGGCCTGTGGGAGAGGGCCCCAGCGGAGGGGCTGTGAGAACGTGGGTGGGTCAGCCGCAGTCGCATAGAGGAAGGCAGGGTGCGTGAGTGTGGGGTCAGGTGGGCTGTCTCACGGGGTGGCAGAAGTTCGTGGGGAGTCTGGCATCGCTTCCTTTTCTCAGTGACGTGGGAAGGAGGGCCGTTCGCGGGGAGTCGAAGGCAGTGAGGGAGAGGGAGAGGTGGGAGCGGAGAGCGAGGGCACTGAGGAGGTGTGCTGGGAGTGCTGGGGCCTGCTGGAGGTGGATGCACCAGGCCTTTATGTCTGACGGGCAGACCTGGAAGGGAGGGGTCTCATCACAGACTGGCCAGTGAAAACATTCCTATCACCAGTATTAATTTGATACTGTTCTGGAGGCAAGAGTTGATATGATTAGAGAAGAGAAAGTTGATTAATAGAAAAAGTAACGAGTATCCAGAAGTATTCAGAGAAAGTGAATTCATGGGGAACAGTCCTACCAGATACTAAGATTCACTGTAAGATTAGAATGAACTTGAACCAGCGCAGTGCGGTGTGAATAGAAAGGTTGGCCAGCAGGCGAGACGGTTCAGACGGACCTGCACACAGAGGGCGGTTGGGTAGGAGGCATTCTCATCGTGGGGGAGGAAAGACAGGTGGGCACCTCCGTTGATAGTGTAAAGTTGGTCTCCTGCCTTCCGCCTCGTACTAAAACAAGTTCCAAATGAATTGAAGATCTTGAGAAATGGAACCATAGAAGTAGAAAGAGAGAACGTGAGAAGCGATACGGCACCCTTGGCATTGACAGGGCCTTTCTGATAAAACCAGCAGAGTCCAGAAGTGCATGCGTGGTGACAGATGGTGACTGGACTCGTGCGGTGACCGTTTCACAGTGCATACAGATACTGAGTCGTCATTTGTCCGTGTGAAGTTACTGTACTGTTGTGTGGCAGTTACACTGAATGAGAAAGAGAACACTCAGAAACTGTGGGAGGCAGGAACCTCTGAGTGGAAGTGATCCTTGAGCTGTGCAAACAGTTTTCATCGTTTCTTGCTTTTGCTTCAGAATAACATCGCCATGGCCCTGGAGGTCACCTACCGGGAGCGGCTGCACAGAGTGTACCGGGAGGTGAAGAGTCGCCTGGACTACCACATCTCCGTGCAGGACATGATGCGGCGGAAGGAGCAGGAGCACATGATAAATTGGGTGGAGAAGCACGTGGTGCAGAGCATCTCCGCACAGCAGGTACGCGGCGTTGGAAGCTTCTGGAGTTGTGGCGGGGCCTCTGCCGTGCACCGGGTGACGGCTGTGTTAGGATCGGAGGGGCCGGCCAGGAGACCTCAGCCTGCAGACAGGCCCTGGCTGCTTCTCCTGCGGAGTGGGGCCTAGAAACGGCTGCACGTTCGCGTGCTGGCTTCTTCCGCCCTCAGAGTCTGGTTAGTGTCCCTCACCTCAGAGGTCAAACCACAGGTTGCTCAGAACTCTGCTTGTTACCGACTTGTGTTCAGGTTCCTCATCTGGGAACCGTCCACCAATGTCGCTCACTTCTCCATAACTCTCAGCCACCGGACAAGGCTACTTCCGAGCCTCTTCCGTCCTAGGTCCTTGACGATTATTCCGTTTCCTCTTCCTGCCACTCGGTTTATTGGTCTGGAACAGAAGTGTTTTCTGTTATTTACCTGAACTTGATTTCCTTTTTAAAATTATATTTTTTATGTACTTATGACCTAATTTCCTCTTTTCCAGATATATAGTATATTTAATGAGTTTTTTTAAGAAACCATCTTTTACATAAAAAGTACTATATACTTATTAAGAAACTTGGAAAATACAAAAAAGTACAGAAAAGAAATCAATTATTTCCATCCCCAACGTTTGCTATATTCCTACCGTTCGTTAGTGTGGTCTTTAGCGGGTGGTAACCCGTGCAGGCAGCTAATACCTGGTCGTGCAGGTTAACACCAGTGGCACGTGGTTACAGGGGCATCTGGCTTCAAACTCTGCGTAGGTTTCACTTGTGAAAGCTGTGAGCCAGGGGATTCTAACTGCAGGGGTGCCTCGGCACTTGTTAATTCGTTCTGGAACTTCTGACGAGTGCCCAACGACGAAGCATTTTCTCTCGTGGGGCGGCATCTTGACGCGAACAGGTTCCGGCAGACGCAGCGAGTCCTGAGCAAGCGTAGGAGCTGAGACATTTTTCTCGTCAAAAGGCCACAAGTGCAGGGTGTGACGAGTTCTGAGATGTGGCTGTAAGTCCCTGGATTTGCTCAGAGTCGCACCTTCCCTGTGTACATCATTAAGTAATTCCCGGTAGTCTGTTGTTCTGAGCCAGGCGTCCATTCTGAGGGTGCAGAGGAACCTCCAGGTCCCGCAGGGAGCACCCTTGAGATGCCGGTGTCGGGCCGCCTTGGGAAGGTCTAACCAGGTTTCTCTTTCCTCGTCACAGGAGAAGGAGACGATCTCCAAGTGCATTTCAGATCTGAAGCTGCTTGCAAAGAAGGCCCAGGCGCAGCCCATCATGTAAATGACCCACCCAGACCGGGACGGCTAGAAACCCTGACTGAGCGGAAGCCGGGCTGTGGCAGAAGCTTCCTGTGTCGCCTCCTCCTGGAGTCCAGCGCCCCCACCTGAAAGTGAGGAGCGCGGGCTCCCTCTCGTGAGGGAGTTAACACAGTCTGCTGGCCAGGACACGTTTCTTGCTCCGCATTTTGAATCGTCTGATGGTGGTTTTGGAAAAAGCAGTGTGCTTTTAATAATATTTGGTGCCTGGCGAAAGACTACTGAGTTATCATTTACATTTGTAATTAATTCTGTCGTCTTACAATAAAGTGACAGTTGAACACGGTTTGTCAAGTCATGTAATCTTCTGAAATGATATGGTGACATTTGTTGTGTGGGTAAGAATTAAAGATGCCATTGAACCGATAACCTTGTGGAGAAGACTGTTACCGGTGAGCTGCTTCTGGCTGCCTGGTAGGTGGTGGGAAGTTTAGAGCCTTTTAGTATTCTTTAAATAACTAAAGGAAATACTGTACATGAAATCATATCACTGACTTTATTATCATTTTTGTAATGTCTGTAGAAAATATTAGGGACTCAGTATGTTGTGAAATCATTCTGAAGAATCCAGCAGGTAGCCCTGGCTGGTGTGGCCCCGTGGGCTGAGTGCCAGCCTGCGAACCAAAGGGTCGCCAGTTTGATTCCCAGTCAGGGCACATGCCTGGGTTGCAGGCCAGGTCCCCAGTGGGGGGCGCATGGGGGACAACCGGACAACCACACATTGATATTTCTCCCCCTCTCTTTCTCCCTCACTTTCCCTCTGTTAATAAATAAAATCTTAATAAAAAAAAGAACAATCCAGCAGGTAAATCAGAAAACTCTGCCTTCCCATAGGTTTTTCTGCATTTAGTTCTTCCATACTTGTATAAAGATTTACTTGTACGCAAATGGACAACTTACATAATAGGAAATATTTGAGAATAGGTATCGTATGGGTGATAGCTATTTTCTCGACTTCTTAGGATTTTAATTTATGTAACAGTCATCTGGGTCGGTGTTTACTGATGGCTAATGTATTCATCTACTGTGGAAATCACATTGACATCTTTATTGTTAAAAGCGTGTGAGAGGGTCAACACAGGTGTTCTGAATTATTTGATGATTACAGACACCTAGTTCGTGCTAAGCCCCGTCTTACACTGGTCCTCCAGAGATGCCAGGTCCTAACGCAGAGGTGAAAGTCGGCTGGAAAGGCAGTAAGAACATGTGACACAACACCAGAGAAGCAGCTCTGCTGGGACACGTGTGTGTGCGTGTGTGTGTGTGTGTGTGTGTGTGCAGGGGTTTGCCTGCACCCCGAGTGGGAGCTGGCCGAGCCGTCTCCGGGAGGCCGTGTCTCTGTTCCTAACGCAGGAGCTGAGGCTCACAGAACAGGCCGTTCAGGAGGGGAGATGGATGTAAAGTGGGAGAGAGCGGGAATGGGTGGGAATCACAAGCGCACACACACCGAAATGGCCAGTTTTATTACCTTGGACGTCGATGGTAAGATTGCCTGCAAAACCCCAGGCCCTTGACCACACACGCCTGGTCTGAAGGTCAGAGACCCCTCAGGCTGACCCCGGGAAAGGCTGGGAGGGCCCCGCCACGACTGGCGAACCAACAGGCCGCACGTGTGTGGGCTGCACGATCGTTGCTGCCTCGCAGCCGCCCTCTAAAATCACTCACGAGTCTCTAGCGGCTCACTCAAATGTTCTAGCGAATATTCCGGGAGTAGAATTCCGGAAAGTACAGTTCAGCCTAAACAAATGGACTTGAGAACCACCACAACTGCCTTGTCAAATGTTAACCTGAGAGTAACACCTAAAGCAAAATCTCGTCCCACGAAGGCAAGTACAGCATCCAGGAAAACACGGAGAAAGCAGGAGAGCAACTGGTCCGAAAAGAAATGTCCGACCTGGCATTTTGAAGAGGAAGTCAGCCAGAAGAGGGTCGGGATTGGAGTCCGGGAAGATGGAGCAGCCAGCGTGCATGATTGTAGAGGAGCCAGTGAAGGAGAGTAACATTTTTTAAGCCCAAGAAATTAAGAGGGTTCCCTGGCTGGTGTGGCTCAGTGGATCGAGTGCTGTCCTGCGCACCAAAGGGTCGCTGGTTCGATTCTTGGTCAGGGCACGTGCCTGGGTTGCGGGCCAGGTGCCCAGTAGAGGGCGCTCGGTAGGCAACCACGCATTGATGTTTCTCTCCTTCTTTCCCCCTGTCTCTACAAATAAATAAAATCTTTTTAAAAACATTAAGAGGGAACTATAAAAAGTAAGGAGTTAACCTTAGGGTCCCTAAATACAATGCTTAGAAGTTAGACTTTGTTCTGAGGACAGGGAAGCCCATGAAAAACATCTTAAGCAGAGGAATGATGACCAGATTCTTGTTTCAGAACATCAGTAGCAACTGGAGGGCAGTTTGGAGAGAGGACATTGGCTCCTCCTAACTGTAGGGCATTGAAGACCTTGGCAGTGTGGATGGAAAGGCAGGAATCGATGAGAAATACAAAAGACAACATTAGTAATGCTTAAGTAGGGAGTATATGGGAGAGGGGAGGAACTGAATCACAGTTCTCTTGAGAGAAGGAAAAGGACGGCGCCATCCACTGTGATGTGGAATATTGGAGGCAGTTTGTCTCAAGAAAGACGGTAGGCTGAGCTCAGAGCCATGGCGGAATGCACGCCAGAGGGAAGGCAGAGACAGGGTTCTGCAACGGGACGGCTGGCCCCCAGGCAAGGGGAGTGAGTACGAGAGGTGCATGTAAGTTGTCCCCTAGGTTTCTGGCTTGCGGTGGCGCTACAACTTGAGATAGAGGATAGATGAGAAGAAGCCAGTTTCTGGGGAAAAGGTTCTGCTTTCAGTTTTATTCTTGGCCATGAGTATTGAATATCATTTTGAATAGGAGTGAGTGAGACCACCATGTGGTGACATGTGGGAAACGAACTTACATTATGGCTGGAATCACAAACTAAGGCATCCGTGGCATATAGTATAGATAGTCAGGTCCTGGGAGTGGGTGAAACAACCTAAGAAAATAGTGTGGAGTGGGGAGGGAAGGCTGTCTCAGATCAGATGGAGGTCAAGCAGGCCAAGAGGGGAAGTCTGATGCTAAGAGGTCGAGGTAAACAAGGGCCCATTTGACTCAACCACAGCGAGACCACTGCTGCTCTTCGTGGGAGCGCTCTGTTCAGCACTGTGGCTGCAGAGAGGAGGCCCTGAGGACAGACTCCGGCCGGCAGCCAGTAAGAAGCTGGGGCTCGGTCATACAGCTGGAAGGAAGCGAATTCACACAACAAAGAGGGAGTTCAGAAGTGGATCTCGCTCCGGTCAAGCCTCTGATAACACCGAGGCCGCAGCCAGTACGTGAACCGCAGCCTGGTGAGACGCTGAAGCAGAGAACCCTGTGAAAACCGCCCAGGCCTCTAACCCACAGAGACTGGGATCGTAAATGTGTGTCAGTAAAACCCTCTAAATCAGTGGTTGATTGTTACGCTGCAGTATAAAACCGAGACGGCGAGGATCCCTGCCATTCCCACCTGCGGCATGGGGTTTCCCTGTTCACCCGCTGGGGGTCCGATGCGCCTTCCCACCCTCCAGCCGGCTTTCGACTGGGTCTCCTGACCGCGTACGCCCGGCCTGGACACCCCAGCTACAGGTCGCCACACACAGGCGGCTGTTTCCGGAGCCGACACCAGCTCCAGGTCTCACTCGACTCGCTTCCTTTCTGACCTTTGAGGATTCCCAACGTTTAGTTCAGCCACGCGTGTTTGAACTATGGTCTTTAAAGTATGTGACCCAGCTTGTGCCGGTGTTCTTTGACAAAGATTTCTTGAAAGATCTGTTCTGCTCTCTGGGGTTTTCCCATTTGCCCTTCAGCCCGTTGAAGTCTTACTCCCCACCCTGACCAAACCCAGGCCGCTGTAGCAGAAGAGATTGTGATCTCTCCATTTCCAAACCCAGTCACCTCTTTCCAGGCCTTGTCTGCCTTGGCCTTTGAGCAGACTGGCAGAATTAGCCGCAACCTTTCCTTCCTCACCATCCTCCCTGGCTTCTGACCGCATTGGTTCACTGTCACTGTTTCTGTTTCCTTCAGTGACTCCTTTTTTATTTTTTTTAAATTTTTTGCCTCCCTCCTAAATGTTGGTGTTCCTTTGAGTTCTAGACTAAGGACTTTTATTCTCATTCTACAAACTGTACCTGCATGACCTTGTCCCCTCCCTTGGCCTGTACTGTCACACATATGACGATGACTTCCTAATCCGTGTCTCAAATTGTATTAAGCCGGATAGGTTAGACTAAGTGCTTTAAGAAACTGTCCCCCCAAATCTCAACAGCGTAAACATGGAGAGAGGTTATTACAGAATCCACTCCAGGTTCTGGTGACCCTCCGGAGAAGCTGTCCCTGTATGGTGGCTCGGTGACCTGGCCTCAGAGCTTTCAACCTCATCTCCTCATCCAGAATCTCCGTGCTCACCCTGCAGGGGGGGCGGGGGCGGGGAAGGGGGCAGAGGAGGTCTAGCTTCAGCAGTGAAGTGATCCAACTAGAGGGGGTAGCCATGACTGTTACACCTCGCCCACTGGGCAGAATTTGTCACGTGGCACTGCCCAACCACAAGTGGCTCTGTGACAGAAGGAGCCAGCCACTGGTCAGGGACGAGCGCTAGTGTCTGCCACACAGATCTAGGTCTCTTTTGTGAGCCCCAGACCCGTGCATCCGACCACCCTCACTATGTCTCTGGCAGAATGCCCCGCAGGCACCCTAACCTCCATGTCCAGAAGCGGACTCACTACCTCCCCCGCTCCCACATTCCCCTGTCAGCCAGTGAGACGCGCAGAAAGCCGGGAGTCATCCCGAGTGCTCTGTCTCCCTTCCCTTCCGCTCGCATCTAACAAGTGGATACATGCACCAGTCCGCCTGCCTCTTCTTCCCCGTGGCCACGGCCTCTGGTCACCTCTCCCCCACTTCTCATCACAGCTGCAACGCCAAACCCCTCCTGACCAGCCCTCGCGAGTTCCTCCTGCGCTCTGTTGCCTCAGCCCAAATGTCATCATGTTCCTGCTCTTCCGCAGTCTCCCTGTGGCCTTTAAGGTCAAGTTCGTTTAGGGTCTTGCCCTCCTCTCCAGCCTTTCTTAACTCTTCCATTTCCCATCCCCACCCCACGCTCATACCCCGCAGCACCTGTGATGGTGAAACAGTATTTGCACTTCCCTAAACATGACACAGCAGGCGTTTGCTCACGCTGTCCCTCTGCCTAGAACACGTGAGTCAGCTTTCAAGACACAACTGAAATGTCATCTTCGTGATGCTTTTCTTGATACCCACTCTCCCTCCTTATTGCGTAGCCTGAGCTGCTTCTCCTTCGGGTCCCACTGCATCCTGCAGAGACGCCTGATGTCACATCTGCCACATGTCACCACGCTTGCGTGCCCCGGAACGTGGCATTGCGTGTGGGTGCTCAGCAAACATCGGTTCATGGGTTGATCCTCGCTCCCAGTCCTGAGCTGCTGCTGTTCCCTTCTCTGGCTTCCTCTTCCTCCTGCCCTTCCGTGACATCTTCGGCCCCAGTCTTTGACGGTTTCCCCTCCCGTGTTTCCCCACCACCCTCCCAGATGTCCCTCAGAGGAATTTCTCTCCCTGCCTCTGCCTACTGCTGGTCCGGGCTCTCCGTGTCCCTCAGCTGGCTCCCGGCGGGAACCCCTCCTCAGCCAGGGGTTCCTTGGCTGCCCCGGCTGCCTCCCAAACTGTTCTGGCCCCCAGTTTTAGGGATGCTTTCAGACCGCAAGTCCGATCGTGTTCCCCTTGTTTAAATAAATGCCTTTGGTACAGATAACCCACTTCTCTTCTAAGAAGCCAGAAGCTCTGAGGAAACTGGCTCCTTCCTGCTTCTTCAGCTTCTCTCCCCCCCGCCCCCCCCCCCATGCTGCATGTCCCAGCAGCCGCACACTCTGGCACACTCTGTGCTTGAGAAACCACCCCTCACGCTAGTTTGGTCAGACTTCCTGTCCCCCTTTCTGACACAGGGCTTTTGGGCTTTAATGTTCTGTTCCGTGTGATCATCACCCACCATGCCCCCCTCTGCTTTTGGCCTAAGGAAACTCCAACTGGCACCTCAGAGTTCGGCTCGTCTTCCTCCTCCAGGAAGCCTGCCCTGGTTCCCTGTGTCACAGACACACACGGGCGGGGGCCCCGTGCCTTCACAGCTCATTGTCTTGCTCACCATTACAACCTCAGAACTTACACTCAGGCGTGGCACAAAATAAGTGCTCGCTGTGGAGTGAACGAAAGAACGGATTCTCTCCGCCACTGAGATTCAAAATCTTTGCCGTCCGTCATCGACTCACCTGCTACATCCTCCGCCCCCCCGCCCCACCCTGCGTCCCCGAGCGCCAAGTCCTACTACTTCCAGTGTCCGGGCCGGTTTCCCGTGGGCCCCTCCCCATTCTCGCTGCTCCCGCCCACCCGTGTTAAATACCTCGAACACTGCCCTGCTCTCCTAGAAGATTCCTGCGCCTCTTTCTCTACCCGCAGCTTATCTTACGTGATGTGCTATCACCTTCCTTAATGGCCATGTTTACTATATCCCAGTCCAGAAACCTTTCACGGTCCCTTATTAACCCTGAAAATACATTCCTTGCTCGGGCTGAAAGACTCCAGCAGTCTGGCTGAAGTCCACCCAAGGAACTGAGTCTTCTTCCCCACGTTCCGGCTCTTGTTTCCTCCCTCAGGTTCCTGCTCTTTGGCAGTCTTTCTGTGGCCTTTAAGGTCAAGTTCAAATTGCCCCACCCTTACAAACGCCCCGCCCTGGAACGGTGCTGAGATCTCAGAAATACAGCGCTTGAACCCAGCAACCAGACATGGGCCTGGGGCGCTCCTCACACACTTTCTCCTTCCCTCCCCGCCCCATCCAGGTGCAGGCCCCGGCCCCGGCCCCCAGGTCTATCCGCAGGCATCTCTGCCTGATGTCGCCCACTCCACGAGGCCCTGGGACTTGCCCTGTCTCTGTCTTCCCCAGGCTCTCTGCCTGGTCAACTCTGTCCTGTCCTCTCTCTGGTTGTCCCTGAATGTGTCTGCTCCTTCCCCGGGCACCTGTTTTATCCAGAGTCTCCCCCATGGACTCTCAGGCATGGGTGGCGTTTGCTGCTTTTCTCCGTGGCGCGAACTCGACCCGCGATCAGCCTCCCCTTCACTCGTCTGGCCATCTCTGCCCCGGGAGGTGGTCGGGTCCGTGACAGCACCCAGCCCGCTGTGTGGCCCATTGCGTTTACTTAATGAGTGTATTTATTAATATTGTGTTATGAATAAACGTTTATAAATGATTTGCCTTCTCTTTGAAGGGCTCTCCGTGCTCTTAACACAAAGTCCGCACAGCTGGCATTTAACTTTATTTTTTTAATCCTCAGCCGAGGACATGCTTCTTGATTTGGGAGAGAGAGGAAGTGGGGAGAGAGAACTGGTTGCCTCCCGTACACACCCCGATGGGGGGTCGAACCCACAACCTAGGTATGGGCCCTGACCGGGGATCGAACTCACAACCTTTTGGTGTACCTGACATCGCTCCAACCAATCGATCCACCAGCCAGGGCAGCGCTTAACTCTTCACACAGCTGCTCGGTTTGTCTGTTTGTTCTATTCACCTCATCTCCGTGGTTAGAATAAATGACACTGTAAGATGCTTGATGACAATGACCATCCCACACTGCTCACCACCGCCCCCAACACCAGTACCTGGCGTGTGGTTAAATACTCAACATGTACTTGATTAAAAATAAATTTGTCTGATCCCTTGTGCTCTGACTTTCATGTTTCAAAAGATATGAAAGAAGTTCTCTGCTTATGGGATTAAAAAAATACAGTGTTGTCCTCAAAGAGGAAGTCCGCCCTCGAGTTTCATTGATTTGCAACACAGCTTGATGAGGCCACGACAGTGACAGTAGTCACTTAGTCATTTTTGAAAAATAAGAGTAGCTGCGGAAGCAAGTTTCAAGTTCAGTTTTACACAGTGGCTTCTCGTGACTGGACGTTTTCTGAAAAGGTAAATGGATTTACCCCATGCTTTTAATCTAGACAAGATAATCATTCACCGAAGGAAAATGTCACCTGATTGTTAGTAGTTTCTATCACTTTCTGTCTTCTAAACTTCATCTGGTGGGAAGGGGATTGGGTTTGAACGCCCGCACGGAGTTGGTGAATTTAAGCGCAACCAGGAAGGTCCTGCGGTGCTGGACAGCATGTGAAAAAGTGTACGTAGCATTGTTTCTGTTTCATTGTCTGCTTCTGCCAAGTGCGTGAGTGTTGTTTTCCAAGGACAATGTGTTTCCCTCTTTCCTCCGCCTGGATTTGTAAGTAGCTATTGCCCTGTGGTGTTGGGTAATGGTTTTGTCTTTCGGGTTGGGGTGGCCTGACTTTTTTTTAAGGCTTCTGTGGTAACATTTCTTTGGGACAGTTACAAATTCAGAGCCACTGTGGTGAAGGTTCAGATTTTACAGAAACCTCTGAAGATCTTCTCTTCCACCTCCCCAGGGGTAGTAGGGTCTAGTATAAGTTCATAGGACAAGTTCATACTGTGTTTCTTTGGCTCAAGCCCATATTTCAACATATTTTAAATGGTGTATAAATATCTTATGGTGCTTTATAGAGCACTGTTGATTTTTAAATGCAAAAAAGGAGCAAAAGAGTGCTAGAAAAACCATTGCCACCGCTGATTCCACTACGCATGGTGGCCTTCTGTTCTCCTAGCTCAGGGTTCTCGCACCGTTTCCCCGCTGGTGCCTTTCTTACCGTCCCGCTGCGTGATCTAAAACAGTCGGGTCGAGTGGTAAGTCGCTGGATACGAAGCTGCTGTTGCTGCTGCTCCAAGGCAGTGAGGTCCTGCTCCCAGCCCTCCCCCACGTGCAAGGACTTGGGAATTGATTCCCTTTTGAGAGCTGGACGATTAAACAACTGATGTCATTCGTTGTCTAGATACATTACCCTAAAATACAGTGATATAGCAGAGCCAAAAATTCTTACCATGGGTTTACTTAAATATGAGATAAAAGTGTGGCCTCCTAAAATTGTTTTATTATAAAGTAATGAAATATAAATAGTAACACAAGTGGAGACGTTTATGAACAAGCAGGGAACTGGGTAAGCAAGCTGTAGTGCGTAGCTGTAGCGGAAAGACCTGTCACCACGAAAAATGCTTCTAGGAAATGTTCTGTGAAGTGAGAGAATGCCTATGATAAAAAGCTTTTTTTTAAGAACTTCCGGCCAAGATGGAGGCACAGGTAGACACACTGTGCCTCCTCGAACAACCAAAAGAAGAACAATGACAATTTAAAAACAAAAAGCAACCAGAACTGCCAGAAAATTGAACTGTATGGAAGTCTGACAACCAAGGAGTTAAAGAAGAAACGTCCATCCAGACCAGTAGGAGGAGCGGAGTAGGGCAGCTGGGTGGAGAGGACTCCCAGCAAGGTGGTGGCTGGAGGAGCAGGCAGTCCCACATTCTCATGCAGATAAACCAGGAGGAACAACTGGGAAGCAGAATGAACTGCGCAACCCAGGGCCCCAGCTCGGGGAAATAAAGCCTCAAAACACCGATTGAAAACACCTGTGGCAGGAGAGACTCCCAGCCTCACAGGAGAGTTCGTTGGAGAGACCCACTGGGTCCCAGGAAAGTACACAAACCCATCCACACAGGAATTAGCACCAGAAGGGCTCGATTTGCTGGTGGGAGGCAGGGGAAGTGACTGAAACCCGGCAGAGAGCGGAGCAAGTGCCATTGTTCCCTCTCAGACCCCTCCCCCACATACAGCATCACAACGCAGACATGGGTTGCCTCGCCCCGGTGAATACCTAAGGCTTTGCCCCTCACTATGTAACAGATGCAACAAGACAAAAAAAATGGCTCAAACAAAAGAACAGATCAAAGCTCCAGAACAAATAAAACTAAGTGATGAAGAGATAGCCAACTTATCAGATGCACATTTCAAAACACTGGTAATCAGGATGCTCACAGAATTGGTTGAATTTGGTTGCAAATTAGATTAAAAAATGAAGGCTATGCTAAGTGAAGTAAAGGAAAATGTACAGGGAACCAATAGTGATGGGAAGGAAATTGGGACTCAAATCAATGGTGTGGACCAGAAGGAAGAAAGAAACATCCAGCCAAAAAAAAAATGAAGAAACAAGAATTCAAAAAATGAGAAGCTTAGGAACCTCCAGGACATCTTTAAATGTTCCAACATCAGCATTATAGGGGTACCAGAAGGAGAAGAGGAAGAGCAACAAGTGGAAAGTTTATTTGAACAAATAATAAAGGAGAACTTCCCCATTCTGGCTAAGGAAACAGACTTCCAGGAAGTCCAGGAAGCTCCGAGAGTCCCAGAGAACTTGGACCCAAGGAGGAACATGCCCAGGCACATCATAATTACATTACCCAAGATTAAAGATAAGGAGAGAATCTTAAAAGCAGCAAGAGGAAAGGAGACAGTTACCTAAAATGTAGTGCCTATAAGACTGTTAGCTGATTTCTCAAAAGAGGCCTTACAGGCAAGAAGGGTCTGGGAAGAAGTATTCCAAGTTATGAAAGGCAGGGACCTACATCCAAGATTGCTCTATCCAGCAAAGCTATCATTTAGAATGGAAGGGCAGATCAAGTGCTTCCCAGATAAGGTCAAGTTAAAGGAGTTTATCATCACCAAGCCCTTATTATATGAAATGTTAAAGGGATTTATCTAAGAAAAAGATAAAAATATAAACAGTAAAATGATAGCAAACTCACAATTATTAACAACTACACCAAAAACAAAAACTAACTAAGCAAACAACTAGAACAGGAACAGAACCACAGGAAGGGAGATCACATGGAAGGTTATCAACAGGGGAGTGGGAGGGGGAGAGAGGGGAAAAGGTACAGAGAATAAGTAGCATAGATGGTAGGTAGAAAATAGACAGGGGAAGGATAGGAATAGTATGGGAAATGTAGAAACCAAAGAACTTACATGTACAACCCATGGACATGAACTAAAATGGGGGAATGATGGTGGGAGGGGGGAGTACAGGGCAGAGGGGAATAAAGGGGAGAAAAAAATGAGACAACTGTAATGCCATAATCAATAAAATATATTTTAAAAAAGCTTTCTAAAGCCCTGGCTGGCATAGCTCAGTGGATTGACTGCGGGCTGTGAACCAAAGCATCGCAGGTTCAATTCC
Organism: Phyllostomus hastatus; assembly: GCF_019186645.2. NCBI lineage: Eukaryota > Metazoa > Chordata > Mammalia > Chiroptera > Phyllostomidae > Phyllostomus > Phyllostomus hastatus. Next base: position 15,025,345 of record NW_025334018.1, on the reverse strand, counting down.
CAGTCAGGACACATGCCTGGGTTGCAGGCCATGGCCCCCAGCAACCGCACACTGATGTTTCTCTCTCTCTCTCTCTTTCTCCCTCCCTTCCCTCTCTGAAAATACATTTAAAAAATAAAAATAAAATCTTAAAAAAAAGAAAGAAAAACTTTGTTAGAAATATGTATTTAAAAAGCTTTTAAAAAATAAATAAAAGGATGTGTGAAGAAATACTTCAACTAGTCTTTTCAAAATGTGTGGCAGACACTCTCATGTGTGTGGGATCTTTACAAATCAGACTTGTAGATCCAGAGAACAGATGCCAGAGGCGGGGGCGGTGGGGACATGTGGGAAGGGGGTCAACGGTACACACTTCCAGTGGGAAGAGAAATAAGCCCTGGGGACCTAGTGTCCAGCATGGTGAGTACAGTGAAGACTGTATTGCATATTTGAAAGTTGCTAAGAAAATAGATCTTAAACGTTCTCATCACAAGAAAGAAATTGCAGCTAACTTACTGTGGTGATCATTGCCATGTATACATATATCAAATCATTGATTTGTAAACCTTCCATGTGTACACCAATGTGATGTGTCAATTATGTCTCAATAAAACTGAAAAAAATAAAACATTAAACAAAATTTAAATTCATGGAAGTACAACTAAAAGGAAATACTCTAAAATATTAACCATGGGGCAGTGGGAGTTTGGGTGCTTTTACTTTTCTGCTTTTCAGGACTTTGTACTTTTTGGTACAAATATAAGTAAAAGCACAGGGCGGGGGGGCGAGGGGGGGAAGGGGATTGAGAACCATAGCCTAGACCAGGATATTGACATGCTTGAAAAGCAGTGTGCGAACAGAAGTGTCTCATGGAGCCAAAGGACCGCCAACAGCAAGTTTGTCCACGTTCACTCAGTCTGGCCGGGGAAGAGGGAGGCAGATGCCTCAGACCTAGATAACAACCGGTGTTAAAAATATCCGCCCTGGCTGGTGTAGCTCCATGGATTGAGCACAGGCCTGTGGACCTCCAGTAGGGGGCGAGCGAGAGGCAACCACACAATGGTGTTTCTCTCCCTCTCTCCTTCCCCTCCTCTAAAAATAAATAAATAACTAAAATCTTTTTTAAAAATATTATTTAAAAATATCCATTTGTCTTCTCCCATCCTGATTTCAGTCGTGTGGTTTTCATTGGCTTTCTTACCTGTTCTGATAGAATGCTACCTGTCCCACCAACATGTTCCTTCTGTCATTTCAGAGCCTACCTCCGTCTGCTGTGAGTCGGTCGGTGGGAGCTAGTTCTGGAGTAATCTGTCCGTTCTGGGTTCCCTGATAAGATCAAATTTCTAGGCCTGCAAAGCTGAGGAGGACTGGCTGCTGAGCTGCGGCAACCACACCACAGCCCGTGACCACTGACGCCGGGACCACGCCCCGCCCACGACCTGCCTCCCTCTCCCTGGTACTGCTCCTACACTGAGATCGCAGTTGACCCCTGCGCTGCCTCTCCTCTCCAGGCTTTCTCAGAGGCACCTTCTTCATTCTCAGGGGAAGACAGCATGGGAGCAGGTCCATCCCAACCTGAATGCAACAGTAAGTCCGGGACAGAACCCGTTGCCTGCCTGGCCGCTTTGTTCAGAGGACCTGGCGTGGCTGGGAAGTGCGCCGTAATGACGTAGCATTTCTGAAGTTGGAAGAGCCTTGCTTCCCTGTGCTGAAGAGTGGAAAGGGGCCCAGAGAGAATGGACCCTCCAACTTTGAGTAAAGGGTGTCTCTGTGCTTGGTAGTAGACCAGCGGGGTAGTTTGAGGAAAGGCAGTTTGCGTTCTTCCTACCCACCCCACTGTGGTGTAGGTGTTGGGAAAAGTCACTGCGCTCCTTCCCCTTCCCTGCAGACAGGTGAACAAACCAAGAAAGCAGCAAGGGCAGATCTATCGCCAAGGATCTTGGGCAACACTAGTTCTGGAATTCCGTTTTGGTGCTTGACTTCCTGGCCTGGAGATGGATTCTCTGCTTGGAGCCGAGGGAGCTTATGTCCCTAGGAGTCCTATTAAAAGCTTTGAGGGAGACAGAGAGGTTTTTGTCTATCAAAGGGACATACGGAGCTATAGAAACACTAGGCTTTTCCTTCATTAGTGTGGCTGATGGTTTTTTAAGTTCTGGTTCTAATTTCCACGTTACAGGATGCAGGATCTAAGGAACAATGTTCTCTCCGTTTGCTGAATTCTAGCCCCCTACATTAATCTCCGCTGGGTGCTTGGAGAGGGTGGGCACCTGGGACACTTAAGCTGGGAAGGTGCAGAGAGAGTGGCAGACACACTAACCCCCTTCGTGTTCTCTCATAGTCCACACCAACCCAACTACCGCAGCACCCTGTTCCTGCGGCTACCTCAAGTAAGTGATCGTTCTCACACCCATTTCATCTTGTACCACGTGGGGCTCGATTTTGTGTTGACAGCTTGGCCGTAGGGACTTGGGGAAGGACGTCTGGGGAGGAGAGGTCAGAAAGAGTGGAAGAACTAAATCATTTGTTATCCTTGTAGTGTTTTCCTTAACCAAGGGACCTCCAAGACTCAAGAGATCTGTGAATCTCCTAGATTTATAAATAAAATTTGCTGTATGGGGCCACCTATGAACGTTTTTTAAAATTACAGCTGACATACCATATTATATTAATTTCAGGTGTAATGACATAGTGATTGGACATTTATATAACTTACAACTCATTCTGCCAACTCCCCTCACATTTGGCAATTGTCAGTTTATTCTCTGTCTCTACGAGTTTGTTTCTGTTTTGTTTACTTTTTATTTTTTTGGATTCTACATATAAGTAAAAACATATGCTATTTTTCTTTCTCTGACTTTTTTCACTTAGCATAAGTGAAATACCCTGTAGATCCATTCACGCTATTGCAAATGGCAAGATTTCACTCTTTTTTAATGACTAATATTCCGTTATATAAACACCTGCCCACAACTTGCCTCTCTCTCATTGTTACTGCCCTTATTTTGAGATCACAGTTGCTCCCTCCACTGCCTCTCCTTTCCAGGTTCTCTCAGAGGTGTAGATATGCCACATCTTCTGTATCCATTGATCTGTTGGTAGACACTTAGGTTGCTTTCATATCTTGACTACTGTAAATAATGCTGCAATGATCATAAGGGTGCATATGTCTTTCCAAATTAGTATTTTGAGTTTCTTCAAGTAACTTCCCAAAAGTAGAATAACTGGGTCATAAGGCAGTTTCATTTTCAGGCTTTTGAGGAACCTTATGCTCTTTTTCCTAGTAGCTGCACCAATTTACCATTCTGCCAACAGTGCATGAGGGTTCCCTTTTCTCCACATCCTCACCAACACTTATTTGTGGATTTGCTGATGATAGTCATTCTGACAGGTGTAAGGTGGTATTTCATTGTGATTTTAATTTGAATTTCCCTGATGTTGAGCCTATTTTCATATGTCTATTGACCATCTGTATGTCCTCTTTGGGAAAAGGTCCATTTAGGTCCTCTGTCCATTTTTCTTGGTGTTAAGTTGTATGAGTTTCTTGTATATTTTGGATATTGACCTCTAATCAGATGTATAGTTAGCAAATCTATCTTCTCCCATTCAGTAGGTTGGCTTTTCATTGTTGTATTTTTAATGGTTTTCTCTCTGTGCAAAAACTTTTTAGCTTGATGTAGTCCCAAACTAAATTAAATTTGTTTAATTTTTTTATTTGTTTCCCTTGCTCGAGGAGACACATCCAAAAAACATACTACTAAAAGCAATGTCAAAGAGTTTACTGCCTATGTTTTCATCTAGGAGTTTTATGGTTTTGAGTCTTACATTTAACTCTTTAATCCATTTTGAGTTTATTCTAGTATATGGGATAAGAAAATAATCCATTGTCATTCTTTTGCATGTATCTGTCCAGTTTTCTAAACATCCTTTACTGAGGAAACTGTCTTTACCCAACTATATATTCTTGTTTCCTTTCTCATAGATTAATTAACACATAGGCATGGGATTATTTCTGGGCTCCCTGTTCTGTTCTGTTGATCTATATGTCTGTTTTTATGCTAGCTCCATGCTCTTTTCATTACTATGACTTTGAAGTATAGTTTAATACCAGGTAGTGCGATACCTCCAACTCTGTTCTTCTTTCTCAAGATGGCTTTGGCTATTTAGGGTCTTTTGTGGTTCCATAGAAATTTTAAGATTATTTGTTCTAGTTCTGGTATTTTGATAGGGATTGCTCTGAATCTGTAGGTTGCTTTGAGTAGTGTGGATATTTTAACAATGTTAATTCTTCATATCCATGAGTATAGTATGGCCTTTCATTTATTACTCTCTTTTTCAATTTCTTTCCTCAGTGTCTTACAGTTTTTGAGCACAGGTCTTTTGCCTCCTTGGTTGAATTTATTCCTAGGTATTTCATTCTTGTTGATGCAATTTTAAATGGGATTTTCATAATTTTCTTTCTGATAGTTTGTTAGTAGTATATAAAAATGCAACCAATTTCTGAATATTAATTTGGTATCCTGAGATTTGTTGAGTTCATTTATTCTAATAATTTTTGGTGGATTTTTTAGGGTTTTCTCTATATAGTCATCTGCAAATGATGACAGTTTTACTTCTTCCTTTCCAATTTGGATGCCTTTTATTTCTTTTTCTTGACTGACTGTTGTGGCTAGGACTTCCAGTACTGTCATATAAAAGTGGTGAAAGTGGACATTGTTGTATCTGCTCTTAGATAAAAAGCTTGTAGCTCTTCACCATTGATGATGCCATCGGTGGGTTGGTCATAGATGACCTTTATGACGTTAAAATATGTTTCCTCTATCCCCACTTCGCTGAGAGTTTTTATCATGAATAGATGTTGGATTTTGTCCAATGCCGTTTCTGCATTTATTGATATAATCGTATGACTTTTTCATTTGGTTCTGTGGTAGGTCACATCAACTGATTTGTGAATATCGAACTAGCCTTGCACCCCAGAAACAAATCCCACTCAATCATGGTATAAAATCTTTTCAATGTATTGCTGAATTCATTTACAGGTATTTTGTTGAGGATTTTTACATCTATGTTCACAGCCTATAATTTCTCTCTCTCTCTCTCTCGTTTTGGAGTGTTTCTGTCTGGTTTCCATGCCTCATATTGCTGGCCTCATATAGTGAGTTTGGGAGCCTCTCCTCCACTTCAATTTTGTGGAATAGTTTGAGAACTAGGAACATTTCTTGAGGGGAAAGAGAGTCCGTGGCTTTCGTCGAGGCCTCAAACAGATCTGAAACCTGAAACCAAAAAGGTGAAAACCAGTAGCAAGTGTGAAAGCTGTTTCAGAGGTTTACCCATAAAAGGGAAATGTTACACTCGGGTCTCCAGAAACGGGCTTCCAGGGGCCCAGAAAACCCTCTGCTCCCTTTCTTTGCCATGACAGAAGAGAAGTTCAGTGGGCCTTAGCCTTTCTTGCTGGGATTCTACTGGCATCAGTGTTGATGATGATTGTCTTCCTTATCATCAAGTGCTGCAGGAAATGTAAGTGGCTCCTGGGAGATGGGGCGGCGCTTTGGTCTCTGCCATGGAGAGTGGAGTCAGCCTTGAGTGGAAAGCAGAAAGGAGGGGGTAAAACCTGCTCAGCCCACCTTCTCTGCAGACCACAGACTGGAGTCCCTCCATTTCTCACCTGCCCTCCTGACCCTCCACCTTTCCCACCTACATCTCCTCCCAGCCCACCCATCCCCCCCGGGACTGAAGGGAGAGGCTTCCAGTTCCTCCAGACCCCACCAGTGAGATTTGCCCCTTTTCTTCCTGGCACTTGTGGCAGGTCACTCAAGTCCCCAGGCTCTGGATGATCACTCAGGTTCTCTGGCCGAGGTAAGATGACCATGCTGTTTCCGTGACCGTGGAAACCTGCAGCCATTGGACTTTCCCTCTGTGCTGTGCCTTATCCACTAGACTAGGGATGTTTTTCTGGGCGCTGGGCAAGTGCTTCTTTGCGGGGTTCTTCTGCTCTCTTTGGGTCTTCTCTGACCAAAGCTTTCAAGTTGCTCCTGAAGAGGCCCTCGGAGTCCAAGAGACAAGGTGAATTAGCTCATCGTCCTCCCCCTTCCTCTGTAGTTTTCATCCACCCCGGACAAGGCACTTACCTCTGCTGACACGGATTTCAAAATCTTGGAGGAAACGAGGGACCACTGCAGCGAAAACCATCCAGCAAACGCAAACTCGGTCGTCTACGCTCAGATCCGCGTGACAGGCTCACCCTGAGTTTCCAGGAAGGCTTGGGTCCTGTTCCTCTCGCACCAGCTCCGTCTCCACATGTCACGTTCCCTTCTTCGGCATCGGGACCACCGTCTGGGTGGAACTGCAGCTGGGGCTGTTTGGGTGCGGCCTGGCCATCCCAGCCTGCAGTTCTGTGACCCGGATCAGCCTTTTGCTTGGCCCGAGAAAAGATTGCCGGCCTCCCCACTTGGACTGACAGCTCGTGAGCCCCCCGCCGAGGCCAAGCCTGCCTCCCTTCGCCCCTTCCAAAGTGCCCCGCACAGACTCCGTGCACCAAGAGTGTTCTCTCCGGGTCATGGGTCAGCGTGGGGGGGGGGGCGGCCAAATGGACAATCTGGCAAGAATTAAACCTTAATTCTTAAATAAACCTTTATTCTTAAATAAAACCAAACCTTCTGCAATGTCGGCTTCCTCTTCATCATGTCTCCCTGTTACCTCCAAATACTGGGGCCAAACCTCCAGAGGGTGTCCCCAGCCGGAGGGGACTGGCAGAGGTGATGGTCCTTAAGTTCAGGGCTGATCCAGGCACAGGTCCCAGCCTCTACCACCACTGCCTGGCTACATTCATTCAGACCCGAAAACACCTCTTAGGGCCAGAATAAATGAGACGTAACGCTCATGCGCCCTCTGCATGTCCCAGGGTCCCACACGCGCACGAGGTCCCTGCGGCTGAAGCCCCGATCGGATGCGGGCGTTCACCTCCTTCAGGAGCATGAGGTGTGCAGAGCACCGTTAGACGGGAGCTGGAGATTAAGCTGTTAATCCCCCAAGTCCCAGTGGATAATCCCACAGACGGTCCCAGTAAAAATGCCAATAAGATTACTTTTTACTCAGCAAGATTACTCTAAAGTTACTCTGTGAACAATGACCAAAAAAAGCAAATCCAGAAAAATTCATAAAAATAAGTAAGCAGGTTAAAGTAACATGGGAAACCTGGCCCCAACAGTTCATTGAAAGTCCTATTTTTATTAAGCATATGAAGACTAATTGAAATGATATGTTAGTAGCACATGAATAAGCAAAACAATAGCATAGAATAAAAAGACCAGAAATAGACCAAAACATGTAAGGAAATTCAGGTGTGATGAAATTGCATATCAAATCATGTGGGGGAAATGGTTTATACAACACATGGTATGCGACAAGCCGGTAGCCATGTAGACGAAAATATAATTGGACCTATTTCTCATTCACTCCTTATACAAAAATAAATTCCAGCTGTGTCAAAATTTTAACTGAAAAAAAATCATTAAAGTACTAGAAGAAAATACAAAAGAATTTTAAAAAGTACTCTCAGAATGAAGCATGCCTTTTGAATATATGACACGAAGCCCAGAAACCAAAAAAGATTGGTTAACTTGGCTTAGGAAATGCCATTCCTAGGCAAACGACACAAAGGAAAAGCTTAGAAAATATTTGCAAAGCATCTCATGGACAAAGGCTGGTTTTCTTAGTGTAGTAAGAGCTCTTCGCTGACTCAGTAAAAAGAGGGGGACAAAGGAGAAGGTTTGGGGACACACAGGAAAGGAAACAAATGGCTTTACGCATATGAAGAGATGCTCAGCTAATCAGTCCGTCATCAGAGAACGAGTGATGGGAGCTACACTTACAGAGTTTCCATCAACGAGATTAGCAAAACTCACCGTGTCTGCTAACAAACGGGGCAAGGTCGTGGGGAGCCAAGGCACACGCGGGTTCCAGGTCGGGGAGTCGGCTGGTGCTATGGCCACGGGAGGGGCTGTGGCCATCGCTAACACCGTCTGAAAGTCTGCGTCTAAGCATTCATCCTACTTAAACACGTGGCGAGTCATCTGCGGAGGGGGTCAGAGCCCACGTCCCCAAGGTGCACCCCTTCGGCATGGGGCGCATTTTGAGCTGAAGGCAACCGAGATCCTGCAGGTTCTTGAGAAACTTTCACCTCTTCCTTAAATAATTTAAATGAAAGCTCTTGCTCATAATGAGAGTTATCACCAGACATAACTTTCTGTGACCTATTTCTGTGGCAGGGCGAACATCCAGTTACTGGACCTCCGCTCTTCCCATCGTGCCGCAAACGATGCCCCTCCCGGCTGGCGCCCCACGGCTCCCTACCTCTTCCCTTCACTCAGGGTGTCCTGTCCTCCCTCCCTCACTCCCCTTCCCGCCTCCGAACCGCTCCCGTGTGCGGGGTCCCTGACCCTCTCACACATGTGGGCTTCCCGTGTGCACAGAATCAAACTTGATTTTCTCCGTTAATCTGTCTCCTGTCGAAGGGAAGAGGAACAGCCCTCCCTCCCCGGCACCACGTAATTCTCATCACAGCATTCATCAAACTGGCTAAAACTTAGTGAGGTTAGTGATACTCTCAGTCTCTAAGTGTTTGGCGTGTATTCATGGAATCCTCACAAAACCGGGTTACGGTTATTGTTCTTGTCATTCAGACCCAGAACTGGAGGCACAGAGAGGGTGAAGTCACTTGCCCGGGAGTGGAACCAGCTCAGCTGGCTCAGAGCTGGCACTTTTACCCATCATGCTCCACTCTCTGAAATGGTGGCTGACTTGGGGAACCCTCGATGTCTATTGAGGAGGGACTGGCTGATGGAGCACACGGTAGCCATTAAACGCAGAGGAGGCAGCTCTTTGCTTAGGTTGTGGGAAAAAAGATTTCTCCAAGTGGTGGTGTTGAATGAAAGGGGCATGCCAAGGAACGAAATTCTGCATATTCTTTTTTAATATATTTTATTTATTTATTTATTTGTTTGTTTATTTATTTATTTATTTTTAGAGAAGGGGAAAGGAGAAAGAGGGAGAGAAACATCGATCAGTTGCCTCTTGCACGCCCCCTACTGGGGACCTGGCCTGTGACCCAGGCATGTGCCCTGACTGGGAATCAAATGGGTAACCTCTCCGAAGGCCAGCGCTCAGCCCACTGAGCCACACCGGCCAGGGTTGCATATTTTTTATTCAAGTAGAAAATGGCTGTGTGTGTGGTGCACGCACACCCATATTTGTGTGCAGCTGGTACAGTCAGCACGTCTCCCGAAGGAAACACTGTTAACTGGCCTCATTGACCGCCCCTAACCGCTGGATAAAGGGGAGGCAGAGGGGCGGGGTGCAAGGACACAGGCGTTCACTTAAAATCCTTCTGTGCCGTGAATGTGCCTCCCTCACCTGCCCGGCGTCTTCAGGGGACTGACACCCAGTGCTGCCTTCCCCATCCGAATTCTGAGCCAACTGAGAAACGAGGGAGAGGACTGGGCAGGCAGAGGGCCGGGTGTCACCTTTATTATAAACCTAGTCCCCACGGGAAAAGGCAGCGCGTCCTGGCGCCACGGACACGTGGGCTTCAGCCCGAGGCACCCACGCGGACCGAGCAGCACCAAAGCTGGTCCCCCCCTGCCCCACGCCCCAGCCAGCGCTCCGCCCTCCCGAGAGTTTCAGAAGAGGTCACGTGCTCTTTGTAAGCCGCGCCCGAAGGATTGAAAAAGAAAGAGGAAGGACAGAGTAGGTTCGCCCAGTTCCTCCCCCGACCCCAACCCCCACATCACACAGGTCACCCATCTGCGATGGGATGTCTCTGAGGAGTGTCACCATGGAAGGAACCCGGAGTGTGGGGAGCGGGGAGCATCCTCCGCTAACCTGTTTTAAAAAATACATTCCATAATGCTTTAAAAAACCAAAGTAAGGGAATTTAAGTTCAAAGGGCTGCAGTAATGTACCCAAGGGTTCCAGCTAGTGAGTGGCAAGATGAACTTGAAACCAAAACCTCTGATTTCAGGTTCCTGGCATTTGGGCTCTACACCCCTCCACCCCCCTTCCCCCCCCCTCGGCCCCCCCGCACCCCAGAGCACGTGGAGTGGAAGAAAACCCAGACAGGCTGAGTCCCGGCAGGAGCAAGAGAGCCTGTTTCCTCTGAGACAGAGCAGCTGCTCCTGACATCCTGACAGCCGGCTTTGGAGGAGACAGCGGAACTGGAACCGGGGTCTGATAAAGGAGTGGGCCCGCTGTGGGAGCCAACGGGCCCAGGAGAAAGCCCGGTGGGGAAGGAGTCTGGGAAGAGGCCGCCACACCGTGGAGCAGCCACCCCATGAGGGCAGCAGAGCCCCACGAACGCTCTCCTCCCGGGGCGGGCTGTGGGAGGCACTGGCTGTGGGAGGGGCTGGCGAGGAGGCCTCCATCGCTTTCAGCTGTTCCCAAGCTCTGGGCCGGCTGCAAACAATTCTACCAGCTCCGACCCTGGAAGCCACACCAGCCTTGCAGTCCAGAGCCAGGGCCTTACAAACAGCTCGTAGAGGAGGGGGTGGGCATTGTTCCATGGCCATCGGCTTGTACGCGAACTAGCAGGCTCATGGTTTTGCCCTCTGTTTTCTGGAAGCTTCCCATTTTTAGCAGCATAGCCCTCTGTTTACAAGGTTCTGTTTTTCCTCCCTATCATGAGAAGTAGTGTGCAGCTAGCCTTGCTGGAGAGTGAAGGGAGTGGCCACAGATTGAAAAAGTCTTTGTAGGCAAGGGAAGAAACAGGGTTTAGGAGCCCTGGATCACAAGCCAGATACGTAATCTCCCGAGGCACCTGGAGAAGGCTTTGTGTGTCTCACAAGATGATTGTTCTCTTGCCTGGGGTTGCAGGAGGTCCTAACCCAGCCCAGGCCCCAGTGCTATGGCGGAGCCCGCGGGCTAGTGGCTCCTCCGTGCAGCTTCAGTACACGGCCCAGGGCGAGGGACTGGGGGTGTTTTGTGGCTGCGGGATAAGATGGCACCTGTGACATTTGATCTGTGATTCTGGGAAGAATGGGGGCTGGCTGTGTGGACACACGGAAGATGCGGGAGTGGGTCGAGGTCCACACTCCCTCCGCGTCCCATCACACTGTTGACTAGCTGTGAGTTCCCTGCCTACGGACAGAGGGGTTCCTGAGGGCGGACGCTGCCGGACCTGGGCTCACGGAAGGCTTCCTGGCAGCCTGGACCTACACTTGCAGGGTGTGCGCAGGATCGAGGCAGGACCACACTCCCGGTCGCAGTCCTGCTCGGGCCAAAGGGCCACTTGAGTATCCTGAGCACTGAGACTGGCCGGCACCCTACTGGGAGAGACCAGAAGAGCAGGGGTTTAACGGGGGTGGCAGAGGCAGCATGGGGAGACCCTGAGCACCCCCGAAATAGCAGGAGGGAGGCTACGTGGGGAGAGAGGAGGTAGACACGCAGTGCGAGCCGAGAGCTTTGGTGATTCGGGTATGCAGGACAATGTAACATCGCCTGCACGCCCAGCAGCTGGTGCCTCGCTCTTGATTTGTGTTGCCTGATTTGCATGAACATTTGAGTTTTCGCACTTCGGTTTCTCGTCGATCAAAAGCAGCGCCCATTCAGTCTGGTGGCGGTTTCCCCTACAGGACAGCCTTTCCCCGAGGGAATGTGACAGGCACGGGGAAAGTCTCTCCCTTGCTTTGGGTAGGACAGCCCCTAATAGCAGTTCAGGAGTAAGTCGGAATAGTACACTTTAAAAAGAAACTTCTCCAGAAATACTTTTCCAGTGACGTCCCGGGAGAAGTTAGTCATACTTTGGAGCTTGTTCAACACCGCTTAGAAATTTATTGGCTCACAAATGCAATGCAAGTGGTCTCCAGGGCCCCCTGACTGAGACTGCCCCTCCTCCTGTGTCCTCCGGCTGGCCCTGCGCGGGCGTGGCCTGGCATAGCCGCTCTGGCTACCGCTGCTCTTACCTAGCTGCAGCGGTGGGCCAGTCGTCATGGTGATTCTGCGGGAGCCTCACTTTGCTTAGAAACTAAATAAAAGAAATCTTCAGTCGCATCTGTCCAGTTTGAGCCACTTCCTTTGGGGTCAGGACACGCACGGGAGGGGCTTCAAAGAGTCCTTTACTTTGTGGGAAACAAAAAGGAAAACTGGAGTTGAGAGCGGTCGCCTACCCCTGCGGAGGGCTTCTGCGGCCCAGGCTGCCGACTCTCTCCCGAGGGCTTCCAGGGACCTGACGCCGCCGACGTTTGTTTTCGGGCCGAAATCCGAGCTCATTGGTCAGTGGGAAGGCTTGGTGCCCGAGCTCCGGGGTAGGAAGGCCACAGGCTCTTTCAGAACCCCAGACCATAACAGCCAGGCGGGACGTGGGTTCAGGCTGCCATGCTTCCACAGCCCGAGTGGGAGGAAGTGGGCCACGCGAGAGCAGGCTGTGCTACTCCTCCTCGCTGAAAGGGTGTGGGGTCGGGGCCCCGAGTCACCCCTTTCCCGTGTCTCTCCTTTTGGTTCACAGGCCTGCGCTCAGTCCACTGAGCCACACCAACCAGACCCTGTGTCTCTCCTCTACTCACTCTGGCTGACAATTTTGCTCTGTATGTGTGTGTGCTTTGCACGCGCGTGTGTGTGTGCACGTGTTAGCCTGTCTCTCCCTCTCTGTATTATGAGCTCTGTAGAGACACATGCTATTTCCTTTGCTCATGTTTGCAGCCCCAGCACCAAGCATGGTCCCTGTTCATTGAACGAAGGAATTAAATGTATGAATAAAAACCCCGGGGAGTGTGAGAACGGGGTCCTCAAGGCCAGAAAGCAGGCCAGAGAAGTAAAACTGATACCCATGCTGTTAAAACAGGTCATGCTTTCAGTGACGGTGGTTTCTGCAAAAACCTAGACTACGAATGTGTCCCCATGGCCAAAACAGAGAAAGATGTTGCTTTGTCACCTGTCTGGTTCCCCAAGCTCCTAGAGAACAAAAGACCAGGAGTGCTGGGGGAGCTGGGACTCATTTCTCAGGGGTCCCGCTGTGGCCACGGGGCTGGACTGTCACAGGGAAAGAATGAGACCTGTCGGCCTCAGCTTGGAGTTTCAGATTTTTCTGGCCTTAGATCTTCATGTTTCACTAACAAGAGTCTCAAGGTCTGTTTCTCCCATTCTCTGAAGTGTTGTTTTTCTACATTTTCATAGCCAGAGGGGGTTGGTGTCTCTCTTGTAAGTATACCCACGTCTCTCCATTGCTCCAGTATTTCTGTGGCTTTTGAGCATTGGAAGGAAGGGGGGGGGGGAGGGAGGGAGGGAAAGAGAGAAAGAAAGAGAGAGAAAGAAAAAGGAAGGAAGGAAGGAAGGAAGGAAGGGAGAGAGAGAGAGAGAGGGAGGGGGGAGAGAGAGAGAGAGAAAGAAAGAAAGAAAGAAAGAAAGAAAGGAAGGAAGGAAGGAAGGAAGGAAGGAAGGAAGGAAGGAAGGAAGGAAGGAAGGAACTACTAGCCAAACAGTGGTATTTGTGTCTGGTGTCCTTTCTACCCTGTGTCCACTTGAGAGGCTAGCAAAATGCCCATGTGGTGGCCTTGGGGACTTCGGTTTCTCGGAGGCCGCCCCAAAGGAAAGGTGGACAGATCCTCACAGCCCGTCCTGAAGGAAGCTCCTGTTCTCTGTTTGGGACGGGGCGGTGGGGCAGGGTGGGGGGGCCTCCAGGTCAGGGAGTTGCAGGGCACAGAGCTCGGGGCGGAGGAGCCAGGGAGCCGACCTACCAGAGGTGTGGGGATCACAGGGGAAGCTTGGCTGGTTTTCTGGCTCCTGCTCAGTCCTTTACCTGTAATCGCCCGAAGGCGGGAGAAGGCACACGGCTTAGAGCCCGCTCCTCCTGGGGCCTGGAACTAGGGTCGCTGCCCCCAGGCATGTCCTCTTCCCCTGCTGACCCTTCTCAGGGCGACCTTTCTCTGTCTGCTCCCCCAGGGGCCCCAGAAGCTCTGTTGACAGGAGGATTGGCTTTGCTTCTAGTCCCTCCAGATGAACCAGACTTTTCACTCAGGGAGTAGGGCTGCCTCCCAGAGTGTGTGTGTGCGCGGGAGGCGGGTGCCCTGCAGATGTGGGGCAGGCACGACTGTCTCAGGGCCTCCCGCCTCCCTTCCTCTGCTGAGGAAGGGTGCAGGGCCCTCTCTGTCCCCTCTCACGGTGCCCAGTCGCCACGAGGCGGAGTCTCCCCAGGCCACTGGCCAGCTGCACGGGATCCCAGGGTCCAGCCAACAAGAGGAGGGTCCCTCTCGCTCACTGGAAAGCTGCTCCCCGATCCCTTTCACATCCCCTCCCCTCCCCTCCCCCAGCCACGGCTCGCCTCTCCTGGCTCTCTGACACCTCCTCCGCTGGAACAGGTGACTGATGATGGAGATGATCCCCACCGCTGTGACCAGGACGCAGAAGACGAGGATGGACATCCTGGGAGGGAGCAGGGACAGTTTTATGTCCCTTGGAAGAAACCACCTCTGGCTCTCGGCACAGGATCCCCTAGTCTGAGACCAGACCCCCCCACCTCCACTGCCCCGTCCCTGCGCCCAGCCAGCCCCTGGCCCCCACCCTCCAGAGCACACGTCACTGGACCCGGGGCGGGTGTCTGGCTGCGCAGGGCTGAGCCCCTTCCTCAGAAACAAACCTGGGACCTGGAGTAGACAGGATCCAGTTTCAGACTGGCTAGGCCTTTGAAGGGGGGACGTGAGCTCAGTAGTTTAGGCATGGGTATCTATCTTCTCCCAGAGCGGGGGGAAGGACAAAGGGCAGTACTGGGGAAGGGACGAAGCAAACACCACCAGAGCAGCAGATAGGTGGCGCTGGTGAAGTCCTGCCGATACCCCTGGTGGTCTCTGAGGGCCACTGGCCTTGTCCCCGCCCTTGCATTTAGGAGACGGTGCTCTCTCCTTCCTCACGGAAACAGGGACAGGGCAGTTCTGCTGCTTTTGACCAAGAGCCCTCCACTATATCTTTTTAAAGAAACCAGCTGGTCACGTTGAAGAGACAGAGCAGTGGTGGACGACAACACGCAGCTGAGGGGCAGGTGCAGGCCAGTGGTCATGCTGGGGGGTCGCCCCTCTGGCCCCGCCCAGTGGGTTTGTCTCCTAGGTTACTGCTCACCTGGAGTGATCGGCCCTGTGCACGACTCTGGAAGGCCTGCAGCTTCTGCTCTTGTTCCCTGACGGGCCTGCACCGGAAAGGATTTGCTGAGAGTCGAGCAAGGCCGTTCCCAGGCCCACCCTTTGCCTCTAACCTCTGCACCTCTGTCTGTCATTCCCTCAATCCATGGAGAATGGGTGGTGCTGGGTCAGGCAGAGACACCAGGGACGGTGGTGTGTCCCCGCACAGGGGTGACACCTGAGGGAACCAGTCAGGGCTGAAATCCAGCCCCCACTCTGCTTTCTGAGCCAGGCCCTCGGACCCTGACTGGGCTCCGTGCACCAAGAGGAGGGGCACCTTTGCAGATGGGCACGAAAGCCCTGGGCAGCCCCGAAGCGGCCCCTGGCGAGAGAGCCCCAGGCTGTAGGCTCTGGGAGGGGACACCGGAGGCACGAGAGGGCCGATGCCGATATTGACCTATCCTTACGGAGCTGGTCAGTAGGTGGCATAATCGCCACCTCCTGCTCCGGACAGCTACCAAAACCCAGTGGGCTGAGTTCCGTCACAGGGGCTTCTTCATCAGAACCTCAACACCCTTCCTGACCAGCAGCACAAAGCGCTCACACTGTCGGCCCCCACAGGCCTCCCCAGGTGCCAGGAGCACCCGGGGGCCCGGACACCCACCTCTCCCCCCAAGACCAAGCTAACCCCCAGCACCCCCAGCAGCCGCCATTCTCTGCAGTGAAGGAGAGAGCAGACAATCTTGGAGGGACCTGAGCCGGTGCCCACGGGCTTCAGTGGGCGCTTCCCAGTGGACAGCCCCCACCGTGGGGCACCCCCAGGGAGACCCCCGGTGCGCCCCTTACCCTTCACGGGCCAGAAGTCACTGGCGCGGACTCCCCCGCTGTCACTCACAAGCAGCTCGGTGAAGTCCATGTTGTCCCGCGCAAAGTCCCGCTGGACGCCACACCAGTACCAGCCCGCGTCCTCCCTGGTCAGGCAGGACACGGTGACGATGAGCTGGCTCCCCGTGTCCGTCAGGGCCACGCGGCCCGTGCTGTTGGGTGCGAAGGCGATGACGTGGCAGTAGTCCCGGAAGTAGCCCCGGCACCAGTACTTGGGGTGGTCCTTGTAGTGGGCGTCGTAGCTGCAGACGGCAGACGCCGTGTCCAGCACGAAGCTCTCCTTGACCTTGTTGTCCATGACCATGGCCTCTGTCGGAAGACACGCGCACAGGGAGGGAGGAGGGGGTAAAGCGGGGATAAACCGTGACGGCAGGAGACTTGCCTTGCGGCGGTGAACACACGATACAGTATACAGATGACGCATTATAGAACTGTACACCTGAAGCCTATATGATCTTATGAACTAATGTCACCCCAATAAACTCACTAAAACACTCACACCCATGTGTGAAAACGCCATTTTTCTTTTAAACGCATTGCAGCTCCTGCCCTCCTGGTGGGAAAGTAACTAAAGCATGGGAGGAGGCTGACTCTTGCCTGTTTGGGGCGGCACCTGTTATGGGCTGAGTGAGAAGCACTGTCTAAAGTTCACATGTCGAAATGCTACCCCCAGTAGTGCAGAATGTGACCATACTTAGAGCCAGGGACCTTACAGAGGCAACTAAGTTGAAATGGAGTTGTGAGAATGGGCTCTAGTCCACCGTGACCTTTGTCCCACCCTCTGTCCCACGACAGAGGGAGTGACCATGTGAGGAGGACACCAGGAGAAGGGGCCCCTCTGCAAACCAGAGAGGGGCCTCAGGAGAAGCCAAATGTGCCAAAGTCTTGACCTTGAACTTCTAGTTTCCACAACTCTATGGAAGTGAATTTCTCTGGTCTAAGCCACCTGGTCTGCGGTGTCTGTCATAGCTGGCCCAGCCAATGAATGCAGCAGCCCTAGGGGAGTCTTCCCCCCCGGGGCAAAGGGTGCGTAAAATATGGGTCCCCCTCTGCAAGAACAGCGGATGCCTCCCACCACGGCTCGGCAGGAAGCTTGAGGAGCCTCAGGCCTCCTGTTCATAGATCTCTGCCCCCAGCATACCCCCCAACCTTGCACCCCAAAAATGAAAGCAGTAAGGTTGGGGGGCGTCTGCTGGCTGCATGGGGCTGGAAACAGTGAGGCAGGCTCTGTCCTTCAGGACCAAGAGCTTCTTATTTCCCGGCTGCAGGACCAGCGTGGGGATCTCTATCATCTCAGGATATTGCACAACGAGGAAGTCATGCAAACCACATCCGGCTTGACCGTGGCTGGGGAAGTGACCAACCAAGGAGAAGAGATGGGGGCAGCAGCCCCTCCTCGTCTCAGCCTCCAGATGTGGGCCCGGCCCCCCTCAAATGCTGCCCCCGGGGCAGCTCACGGCGAGCGGGACCATCCTGCAAAGCAGGCTCACGCCCTTGAAGTCCATGGAGAGCAGCCGAGCTTTGGTCCTCACGTGGCCCCCCAGGGAGGGTGGTGTGATGCTTAGTTCACAGGTGGGGGCGCTGAGCCGGAGACATGCCGCCACTCTCAACAGCCACGTGGCCGGAGGGCAGCGGGGCCAGGGCCAGCCCAGCCTCGTCTTCGGAGCCAGCAGTGGGCGAAGATAGGAAAGTCCCATCCTAACACATCTGCACAAACATTTGTAAGGGGGCAAGAGGAACCTAGACTAACAGAGAGAACACAGAGCCCTCATTTAAGCCGAGGGTCTGAAATTCCCCACCGCCCTGTAACCGGAGACACGAACAACTATTCCGGACAAGATCTACTTTCGCCTCCTTTTATTTCCCCAGCCCACTCCTTCAGCGGTCCGAACTACCAAGCAGGAGAGGAGAAGGCAGCGCCGGCCTCCGGGAAGTCGGGGAGCTGGTGGTGTCCTTCCCCACGTCTTACCTGAAAAGATGGTCACAGAGAGCAGGAGGAAGAACCCCATGACCGGGTGGAAACGAGCCTTCCACTGGAGGGGTGAGTTGTATCCAGGGGTCTCAGGAATCCTGGGTCTGTTTAAGGGAAACAGGTATCTTTGAGCTTAATATGGTTTTGTCCTGTAGGGAGAAACCAGGGACAAGGGGACAGCCAGTTAATCCAGGCAGTGGGTCCATATACAGTGTCCAGGCTGTGTGACCACATACGGTGTCCAGGCCACGTGACCGTGTACAGTGTCCAGGCCATGCAACCATGTATGGTGTCCAGGCCATGCAACCACGTACGGTGCCCAGGCTGTGTACTGCACAGGGCACCTCATCGGAGGGACACCACTCGTGAACACAAACTACAGAGTAAAGCAGGGCAACTGAGAAAATTCTGGGCTCCCTAGCAGACTCCGAAACAGGAATGGAGACTCCCACACAGGTGAAGACCACCTGACACAAAGCCCTGCCCACACACACCACCGGAGGCACACATTCGTGTGTGCAACTGTGTCGTGCCCTGCCGACGTTCCGGTGTCCCCAGAGGCCATCCGTGTGGCCCATCCACCACGATGGGGGGCAATTCCTCTTCAGCTGACAGGAAGGCTTGTAAGGAGACACCTAGCCTCCCTGACTCCGGAGTGGAGGCTGTAGCCTCACTGGGGGTGGGGTTAGGGGCGGACCATGAAGCTGTCGGGAGCAGAGGTGTCCTGACCGATCGGCAGCACGTCAGCAGGCCCGCAGCCAGCCCAGGAAACCAGCCCCTTATCTGCAGAAGAGGCCCAGGACGCCAGCCTGCTACACGTCAGACCGGCAGGAAGTTGGGCCATCCTCTCCACCAGTAGCCCAGACCACCAAAGAGCACCCCTGTAAACAACCAGCCCCAAACGGCCAGGCCTTGATGATAACAGACAGCTCCCCTCATTTTTGTCATGCTTCCAAACTGGGACCGACCAGAGAAGGTCAGATGGCCCCGATAACCACGCACACGGGAGGCCCCCCTGTAGTCAGCCGGCCAGCAGCCTCCCCAGGACATCACCCCAGTCAGGTCGCCTGCAGCCTCCCCGGCTCCCAGCACAGCGCGTCCCCACTCCCCTGCCCGCCTCAGAGTCTCCGCCCAGACACAGGGGACAGCGGCTGAGACCCCCGGCTGCAGAAAACTCGGAACAGACAGTCTTTGCTTTTTCTCGTTTAGTCTTTATCCATAGTTGACTTGATTTTTAAAAACTGGATAAATAAACCCAGCTACTCAACATGTATCTTTGTTCCAGTGAAACCATACACGGAGAAAGCAACCTTGGTTTTGTCAGGTGGTCGTTTCACTCTCTTCCTTTGGAGTAAAAGCCCAACAGCCACCCTTGCCTGTTCAGCCGAGGGGAGCCGGCCAGGAGATGCGATTTGGGGAGACCCGGGATGTTGTCCCCAAACCTGAAACCTGGGTGTAACTCCCCACTTCTACCCAAGCTCCTCACGCCTTATTCTTGGTTCATCTCTTCTGAGTTCACCCCAAGGGACATTTTCACTTTAAGGGCTTCTTCTGGACAGGGGGAGCACCTTAGCTCAGCAGATGCCCGTTTGACAAAAAACAAAACAAATCAAATCAACTCCGTCAGGAAGAGAAGAGAGCGGAGGAGGAGAAAGGGAGAAGAGAAAACAATACGTTTCTGAAACTCAGGGGCCACACTCTGAGGGTGACATCTGAGGACCCAGGACAGATTGCTGATTTGTTCTTGGGGAAATGATCTTTTTAAATCAAGTTCCCAGAAAGGGCTGGTGCTGAGTGTTGCTATAGCAACAAAGTTCGAGATTGTAAATTAAGAAGCTTGAGTGAAGAGCACCAGAAACTGAGAACTAACCAGAACTTCCCTCAAGCTGCCCCGTAGGCAAAGTGAGGTTCCTGGGCAGAACAGTGGGCCAGGGCCACCAGCAGCCCCAGAGTGGACCCAGGGCCTGGGCCTGGAGGGACATTTTAACTAGACACAGAAATTAACTAGGAGGGAAGCCCCGACTCAAATAAGGGAATACCACTAAGAAAAAAGTTGGGGATCAGGTAGAATTCTTAAGGAAAAACATCCCCCAAAAGGCTGAAGGGGAGAGTGTCAGGAATAAAGCCACCCCCACTCCCAGGGACCCACAGGAACTGGGGGCTGTGTCCATCTTCCGCCCCCGAGATATGATCGCCAGTAATGCCAGGAAGTGGGTGGGTGGGTGGGTGGGTGGGGTGACCCGCTCAAACTTCCCAGATAGTGTTGGCCCTTCCTGGGGTGATGGGAGGGGGAACCAGGACCCTCCCCGGCGATGTTAACCGGATGAACGGGGTTGCCAGACGCCCACCTCACAGAGGGGTTAGGATAAACTTTCGGGACTGGCTACGAATTCATTTTTTTATTCATTTCAGTGCTCTTGTCCTCTTGGGTGTGGTTTAATTGAAGTCCCCATCTTTCTGCTCTTGTCAAGTTCATACGTTGTCTTGGGAGTAAGCATCCACAGGTGTAATTTTAGATAGACCACACCAGAGCTGCCACCTGGAATCTCCAAAGCCATACTCGTGCTTGGGTGATGTGACTTAAACTCTGTGTCTGCCTGGTGTCCCGATGAATGAGAGACCAACACTGGTAACGAAGGGAAAAAAAAAACAAAAAAACCCAAACCAGCAGTCCTAGGGTGTATAAATAGTAGCTTGAGCCTATGCAACTGCTAATGGTACACTGGGTGAACTTGAGAGTTTGGACTTTGAGAAGTCCAAGCCCTTCATGTATGAGAACAGGTGGTGAGAAGCTGGGGTTCTCCCATAAGGCAAAGGTGAGTTTAAATCCCGGTTCTCCTACTTGTTAATTGTGTGACTCTAGAAAAATTACCTAACGCCTCTGTGCCTCAGTTCTTTTGTCTGCAAAATGGAGATAATAATACTGGTGATGCCTACCCCAAAGACGGTCAAGACCTAAAGAGATAATGTATGCACGCAGCTCAGTGGATTGAGCGCGGGCTGCGAACCAAAGCATCACAGGTTCAATTCCTAGTCAGGGCACATGCCTGGGTTGGCCTGCACGGCCCCCAGCAACTGCACATTGATGTGTCTCTCTTTCTCTCTCTCTCTCTCCCTCCCTTTCCTCTCTAAACATAAATAATAAAAATAAAGATAATGTATGCAAAGTGCTTAGTACACAGAAAATGCTCAGTGGAGAGTAACTATGCAGCGTCTCTTTTTGCCCCGCCCCCTCTGCTCCTCTTACAATGAAACACCAGAGGAGATACTAGGACTCAGCTCAAGAGGGAGAATCATTCTTCCTCCCTCAGTCAGTGAACGGACCATGAAGCTGGCAAGAGCTCTGATCAACCCAGGTGAAAAAGGAGCAGAGTGTTTTGAAGGGAAGGGCGAGGCGCCCAGGATTCACACAGATGAACATGCACGTGGCTCCAGGTGGCCGGCGGGCTGCAAACCCACGCGTGACCCTGACCCTCATCAGAGAGCTACACAGAGGGTGGCTGTCATCTTTTATTTACTCAAACACATGTACACACAAATTCCATACTTTAAGCACCCCCTTCAACCGAGTTCCCTCCTTCTGTCCCCACCGGCTCCCGGGCCTCTGCTGAGAGCCGGCTCCTCCACTCAGTTCCCCCGTGGCGTGGAACTGCGTCCCCAGCACATAGGTGTGCGGCCTGAATGGGGCCTTTCGTTAAGTCAATGAGGTATCCTTTGGATTCCGTGACTTCTGTTTGAGAAGGGGGAGGACAGGAGATATTAACAATACAACATGCTCCTCGAGCCAGGCATCAGAAAACTGAGTTAGAGAGGAAAGACAAAAAAAAAAAAAAGAAATCAAATTTGAGGAAGAGGGTGGTAGAAGAGGTACACCTGGAGGCACCCGTGGAAGGAATCAAGGATGCGAAAGACCTCAGCCCAGGTGGATTGGGCCTAAAATGTGTGTGTTGACATTGAATCTGAAGATCACTGAGACCTTTGTCTTTCATGGATAACCATTAAGAAATCTGTTCAACATCTGAGTCCAAGGATGCAGAGGGCTGGCAGGTCATACAGGCTTTGAGGATGACGAGATAGGTTTCCTTGAACTTCTTTATTTTGAAAGCGTAGATGATAGGGTTCATCATGGAGTTGGCATGGGACAGCAGGATGCCCAGGTTCAGCACCACGTCCGGTACCACGTTCCCCTTGAAGTGGATGACACAGTTGATGATGGATAAAGGCAGCCAGGACAAAACAAACAGAAAGAGAACCAGAAACAGAGACTTGGCTGTCTTGAACTCCCGCCCATAAAATGCACCTGTCTCTTTAGAGCTTGAAGAGTTCTGATTGAGTCGGCGCCGGATGATACAGAAGATGTCAAGGTAGATGGTGCACATGGCCACGAGGGGGATGAAAATCCAAGTGAAGAAGCTGAAGTAGACCATGTAGTCCATCCTCATGACGGAGAGGAATTGGCAAGGAAGCGAGGTGCTATTTCCGGGCAACCCTGGGAACGTTTTCTTGTTCCAGCCAAACATGGGGGTCAGTCCCACCAGGAATGACAGCAGCCAGCAAAGGCCCAGGGCACACCATATTCTTCTCTGAGTGGTGACCCTCCTGTATCTGTTTGAATGGAAGAGAGTGGGTGAGTTTGCAGCCTTTGCTAAGAGGTGGGGGGACAGAGAGCTGCTAAGGGGAGGGGTGAGAACATTGGTGTTCTGTGACCATTTCCACAAGTCTGCTGGGTGTGAAGACAAGACGAATAGATGGTCATTCGAGGAAAATCTGCAAACTTCTTTCTAAAGGAGTACGAGCTATAATGGATCAGGAAGTTACCTAGACTCAGGTGCCTGCACGCTCTACCCATGAGTCCATTTGTAGCCCAAGAATTCTTCAATTCCTGGGAGGTCAGCATCATCTCAGTCTCCTGGGGTCACCTCCGTGGTGGGAAATGACCTCAAAGCATGTTTGCCTGCACTATTTTGTTTGTGGGGTTTGTTTTTCGGTGCCAATGTCCTTTAATTATACTCTGCCTCTCCCCGCACCCCATTTCCCTTGAATGCCCTGCTTCTGCTCCTGCAGTGACACCCACACTGGGTGTGTGAGTGACAGGAATGCTCGGTGTTGGGAAGGTCATGTTGAAATGCTTCAGGGTCCATCAGAGCCTCACCCAGGAAGAGCCATCATTTCTCCTTAAATCGCCCTTCCTGACAACATTCTCCTGACTGCAAGCAGAAAACTCACAATAAACTGGAGACCATTTTTTTTATAACTTCCATTTCACTGATGACAACAGTGAAAATAAATGGTATAGTTTCCATTTCTTGAGCAGAGACTATACGCCAGGCATTTTTTTTTAAGAGCCTCGCTTGTGTTCCCTCGCTGTGATGAGGAAGGTGTGATTATCGTCCCCGTTTCAGCGGTGAGAGGGGTGAATCACACAAGTAACTAGTACAAGCCAGAAGCGGTGAAGCTCAGACTGCAGAGAGGTGAGGCTGCGTCTGGAGCACCTCAGCCACTACGCAAAGATGAGGAACTGGAGCACAGAAACTTCTATCACGTGCCCAAGATCAGACTTCAAGATCTGGGACTGGAACTCAGGCTTGTTTGTATCACAGGTTCTCCTCTAGCTCCCTCACGATGTTTCTTCCCCAAGAGGAGAGAGGAGAAACACGAGACCCATGGAGCCAGGACGCCTGGGGAGTTGGATTTCTCCATTTGGCATCCCTTCCATTCCCTTGGTCACAGGAAAGAGCGTTACTATTTTGTGCAAGGGGAGAACTTTTTTGGTCCCCTTCTGGACATGGAAGAGGAAGCAAAGTTAAAAAAACAACTTTAAAATAACCTACATTTGCAGGGAACAGAAGTGTGAGTTTATCTCCTCCTATTCTTATCTGTCTGTTCTTTATCTTATCTAGTAGGAGGCTATCATTTCTGAAAGTCAAGAGCATTTTTTACTCATTAAAGTTGCAGCAGGCTTTTATCACCTTTAGATCCTCTGGCTGATAGAGCAGACACTCCCTTAGCCATTTGGGGGAGGGTGGGGTTCCTTTGTTTCTTGTTCCTGAGTCTCAGCTCTTCATTGCTAAACCCCTCACAAACCAAATGGTGGAAAGAACTCCCTTCAAGTGCAGAGGCCAATTTGGATTTGTTTTCATCAGAAAGTCTGGGGTCTGGACTCTGTAGCCCCATTTCCCAGGCCCCACACCACCCCTCTTTGCGCAGGTTACCTGACCGTGAGCTTGACCCGCAGGTATCGGTCCACAGCGATGGCCAGCAAGAACAGGATGGAGGCGTGCGTGAAGACCAGCAACAGGCAGGTCATGAAAAGGCAGCTATAGAAGTCGATGGTGATGCCCAGGCTGATGACAATGGCCAAAGGCATGACCAGCACCCCAACAGCGATGTCGGCCAGGGCTAGAGAGACGATGAAGTAGAAGGTGGTGGTGTGCAGGCTGGGGTTCAGCTTGACCACCCAGATGACCAGCATGTTGCCCACTATGGCGCAGAGCCCGATGACAGCCTCTGCGGTGATGTAGGAAATCCTGACCAACGGGTCGGTGCTGTTGACAGCCATCTTGGTTCCCCCGAGGAGCCTCCCCAGGCGACAGGCACACAAACGGGATCCGTGCGGGCCCGGGAGCGCGCGCTCTTGCTGGAGGTCCGGGCGCAGCAGTGGCGGTCTCAGACTCACAGCTCACCCATTCCTTCTCGAGGCCGATGGAGCGTTCTCCCCGACGGCCCCTGTCCTTAGGGAGAGCCCATCACGGGGCAATCAGTTCTGGCCGCTCGGCCGGCCACACATCCCAGGTCCCCGAGAGCCCGGAGGACAGCCCTACGTGGGCTGAATCTGAAAGAGCTGTGGCACTTAGTTCCCCAGACAGATGCGCCCGAGGACTCCGCCTTCCCGGGGCCCGAGGGCTAATGAAGCGCCATCGAGATAAGCAGTGCTCTTCGGGGGTGTTTCAGGAAGTGAGATGAGCGGGAGGAAGCACCGGGCCGGGAGCGCTCGGCCGGCGGTGGAAAGAGCGGAGGAGGGGGTGTGAGCGGCGGGGCCAAGGCGCGGCCTCCCGTTGGTCCACTCGGGCCGGACGCATGCGCAGCACGGGGCGGGAGAGGCGCTGGGAGCGCTGACGGCGTGGTGGCGTAATGGTCCGGCTTTCTGCTGGCGCAGCAGAAATTCCCAGGACAAAGAGGGAACCGGAGACACGGTGGACAGGAAATAGATTTTGCTGGCCGGCCCCTCACCTTAGCCAGAATTTGCTCTTCCCGGTGCGTGTAGCATAGAGATCGACCGCGTGTGAGCCTCCAAATTCGTAACAGAAATCTCAAGATGATGGTATTCGGAGGTGGGGCCTTTGGGAGATTACTAAGTCTTAAGGATGGAGCCCTCATGATGAGACGGACTAGTGACCCCACAGAGCTCTCCCAGCCCTCCCACCAACCATGAACCACAAAGTGGGTCCTCATCAGACACAGATTCCACCTGTGCCTCGATCTTGAACCCCGGAGCCTCTTGAATGGTGAACACTAAATTTCTGTTGTTTATAAAGCACCCACTGCTTGCTGAGCACAGCTGGAACCCAGCCTTTGTATCCAAGATCTTTTGCCAAAGTGACAAGCTAAGATTCTCTGCTCAGAGTAGCAGAAACTCAGCACCTCCTGTAGGCACCATGGCTGCCGCTCCTCCTCCTCCCCTTCTCAGCCCACAGCCCACCACGCCCTCGCACTAGTAACCACGTGGGTCCGGTCCGTGGGAGGCACAGCAGGACAGCAGGGTGACCGGCCGCGCAGAAAGGAAGGAACGCGCACTGTGTGCCTGTGACCACGTGGCACTCCCTCCTCCCCTCATGCCCCCAACCCTACCCCCACCCTGCGGTAACTGGTGTCTTCTGCCTGGGAATCAGAGCAGCTTCTTCTGAAGTTGCTCCCCTGGTCTCACCTCCCGGGAACCAGACCCTCAAAAGCAATTGCTGTTTGAGGGCAACCTAGTTCAGTTGCTTCTCAGTGTCGCCCAAATGGGCTTTATTTATTATTGGTTTAAAAGAGAGAGAGGAAGGGGAGAGAGAGGCAGAGAGACGTCGATTCATTGTTCCACTTATTGACGCATTCGTTGGTTGATTCTTTCATGTGCCCTGACCAGGGATCAAACCCTTAACCTTGGTGTATTGGGATGATGCTCTAACCAAATTAGCTACCAGGCCAGGGCCAAAGGGGTTATTGAGAGAGACAGTTGAACCTAAGCCCACAGTTGAACACGGTGGGTTTAACAGTTTGTCATGTCTACCTCGAGGCACCAAGCTATGTATAGCCAAAAGCAAAATTCAGCAACAACCAAGTGCTGTTCCGGGGCTTAGAGCTGCCTGGGCTGGGGCCTGCCCGGGTCTTTGTTAGCGGTTCTGCGTCTTCGTCACCCACTGGCCCCCGCCGCACCCCAGGCGGGTCCGCGTCTGTCTGAGCGCCTTGCTCATCCCCGCAGGACCCGCGCAGTCCCCCTGAGCGACCGCCCGCCCCGGCCTCCCTGCCTGCGTTTCCGGGCTCCAGCATGCTCCGGCGCCCGCTACGCCCCCTCCCTGCGCTGGCTCCCAGCGTGGCCTCTCACGTCTCTACTGCAACCGCTTTCTTTATCTCCGCTTCGGGGAAGGAAGTCACAGAGTCATTTCTGAGAGGCCGTGGGCTCAGGAAAACGGTCATTCTCACTCTCTAGCCATCTTTGAGTTTGGACGAATCACTCTAAGAAATGCGCCCTCCCACCCAGTGGCACCTTGTGAGCGCAAGACGCTCTGCTGGAGGGATGAGCCGAGGTGTCTGGTTGCGGGGTTGGCACAGCGGAGGGGCAGCTTTCCTGGGGGGTGTGGCTGCCCCGGTCTGCTCTCAGCCCAGCCTGGGGTGGCCGAAAGAGGAGGGGACCTGTTGGCAGAGCAGAGCGTGGGTGGGCACTCGGTGCTGGAGAGCTGGCAGGAGGATGGACAGCTCTTGCTTTTAGAGAGACGCCCAGGTGTGGCCCTCCCCTGGCCGTGGGCCAGAAGCTGGGGGGAGAGCCAAGGAGGCAGGGCCAGGAGAAATGCCCCTGCCTTGGAGCCAGCCACCTGGAAGAGGCCCTAGGGACCCAGGTGACAGCTGCAGCTGAAACCTGACTGCTGTGTTTTCAGATTCTTGCTCCTTCCTTCTCTTTGTGCCCAGCTGAGACCTTCTGGAAGCAGCCCGTCTCGGCTGAGCGAGGGAAGCCCAGGCCAGGGGCTGTGTGCAAGCAGCGGTCACAAGGGCAGCGTGGTGGGACGGGAGAGCCCTCGGGGAGAGAATAACCCACAGGACAGAGGACAGGCAGGGGCACACTTGGGGCCACCGACCAAGCCACCTCTTCTCACCTGGGATTTCTGCTTCCGGAATTCTCTGTGCAGACCTGGGGACTTCCTCCCACGGACCAAGGAAGCCCTTCCTTACATATTCTGAGTACACAGAGCCCATAGCTGCTGGGGGCTAGGGGGGTGATTTTTGGGGGGGGTGGGAGAAGAGGCTTTCCCAGTCACTTGACGTTTTGGCCTGGGACAAGGCCTTCAGCATCCTTTGTCCTTTTCTGCAAAGGGCAGTGAAGGGGCCACAGCCACTCTCGGTTAGGCAGCCTCCCTGGTCCCCTCAGGCAGCCTCGACCACCCCAACCTCGCAGCCCATCCCAGGGGCCAGCCCCGCCCACAGCCTTGGTGTTGCCCCCAGGCTGAAGGCCAGGCTTCTGGGAAGGGCGGGCGGGACCCTCCGGCCCCTGCAGCCTGCGGCCACCTGGTTCCCCCAGAAACCTCAATCCTCCATGACGATGCCCGTGGCTTGAGGCTGCTCTCTCACTTCCTCTCCCCTGTGAGGGTGCTCTGCCCACCCCCCGCGCCCCGCCTCTGCCTGGAAAATGAGACTGTTCCAAATCCGGACCTTGAAGAAACGGTCCCAGACACCACCCCCTGCTGGGCTCCCAACAGGCTGAGCTTAGCCCGTTAGCTAGCTCTGGAGGGCAGGGGCGTCTGCTTTTCACATCTGCACTTCCAGTCCCTGCACAATGCCTGGCGGGCAGCAGGGCTCCGTCTAATTAATGAGAAGCGCGTGGAAGCCCCTCAGCGAGCAGGGGCATGCACCCAGCAGCGGCACCAACACCAGTAAAGCAGCTAGGACCCGGGAAGCACTTTCCATTGTAACACCTACTGCGTTCGGCATTGTCCTTACAAGTCCTTACTCAAGGCTCTCTGATAAAAGAGATACTGTCCTTACCGCCGAGCTAACCAAGGCCCGGAGCGGTTAAGCGACTTGCCCGGGGTTTGCATGGCCAGGATGAGGCAGAGCTGGCGTTACAGCCAGACTCCTGGCTGCAGGGCGCAGGGTCCGATCCCCAGCCTTCGCTCTGAGCAAGTGAGTGACCACGGAAGCTTCCGCAGGTGCCGGAGCCCCCAGATCTGCTGCTGCTGTATTATCAGTAGGGGGTTCTGAGCTCATGTCTGGGAAAGAAGCGGCCTAGACCATGGGCGCAAAGCACAAGAGTAAAGTAGGTCCGGCCCCAGGTCTGAGTTGGGAAGACAGGGAGGAGCCCACAGACACTTGTGCGAGCTGGTGGAGCTGGGCCCCCAGACGGAGCCCCGGGCCAGAAAGAAAAACTTTCATAGGACCAAAGTGCCCAAAAGATTCTTTTAATAATAAAATAAATTATAAGGGAAACGTCTCTCAGGGGACGTTCCCATCTAAAAGAAGGGGCGTGTCTGTTTCAGTTCTTCTAGAAGAACCTGAACTTCAAGGAGGAGGCAAGGCTCTGGGCCTGAATCACAGGACAGGCCACTGGAGTCTTCCAGAGAGGCCTCAATTGTCCCCAACCCCAGCCTGGAGCCTCCTTGGGCTGATGCATCCATCCAACCACAAGGATGCATCCTTAACCTTGGAGTTCTGCTTAATGCCTGGTGAGAGGTTGGCCAGAGACTCATCTGATTCTCTGCAGCTTCTCAGAAAAGCCCGGGAAGCCCCAGCAGCAGCCTGCAAACGCAGCAGGAGGCAGTGTTGGGGGTGGGGGTGGGGGTGGAGGCCCGGGAAGGGCCGCTGAGCCCTGCCACTGGCGCAGGTGGCTGCCCAGACCGGATGTCCGCAGGCGGAAGGTGGCCGCTTGTGCCGGGGCTGGCTCTCCCGGTCTGCAGAGTTGCACAAAATCAGTTCGCTCACTTCCTCTTGGCTCCGTGGCGACTTCCCCAAAGCCTCCTAGCTTTACAGAGCTTTCGGCTTGCTGGCCAACTGTGGAGTCTTAGAAAGACCCAGAGCCCAGGGCCGGCCCAGGAAGGCGGCCAGGTCTTGCTCCCCTCTCCCAGCACCATCCCCCCGCCCCGCCCCTTCGGCCACAGGTCAGACCAGACGGAGGAGGCTGGGCCCTTCCGATGGCTTCCTCCAGGGGCTGAGCTGGAGCCACTGTCCCCATGGACTTCTCACTAGGGCCCAGCGACTGGAGCCAGTCCAGCTGTGGCCAAGGAGCCAGGGACTCCTGAGACCTGCAGAGTTCAGCGGACCCGGGACCAGCGTGAGGGGCAGGGGAGGGGGAGGGGCTCCTTCACGCTGAGTAACAGGAAATCCTGGCAGTAAAGGGGCGCGGCCGCCAGACCTGTCCCCCTCCCCCCATCCGTGTGTCCCAAGCCTCCGGGCCCTGGTGGAGCATCCAGAGAAGGGTTCGGTGAACTTGAAATTTGTTCCAGGTTCTAGGCACTTGGAAAATGAAGGGGTGTTCAGACTACATGAGTCTTACAGTGAGTATAAGCTTCCAGGCACCAGCTTCACAGCTTATTTCTGTCTCCGCTGGGCGCCATGCTCAGCAGTGACCAGCAGGTGGCAGCACATTTCCACTGCCGCGCAGGACACGGGTTGTAAAGGATGACTGAGTGGCGCCCTCTTAGTCCCTACTTGGGTGGCGACCTGAGGCGTCGCAGAAAGTGAAAAAAGTGAGAATTAGGGGCAAGGGAGACAAGGATCAGCTGCCAACTGCCTCAGTTCAGTCCCACCTCCAGACCCTTCCTGGGCAGGGCCACATTTCATCCTTTTGGCTTCCTTCTTGCTGCCGACCCCCGCGCCCCCACGCCCTTTACCCACACGCCGAGGGCAGGGATGAATCCTGGACAGAGACTGCTGACCCCAAGCGCGCACATGGGCCCATGGGCTGGCCCCCTTCTTTGTACCTTGTGCCTAGCGACTGTGACGACCCTCGGTAGCGAACCGCGTACAACATCCCCCATCACCTCCCCTGTTTCGACACCATCAGTGACTTCCCCTCCTGGCCGCCCTCGTGAGAGCTGCCATTGTCCGCAGGCCAGCGGACACGTGCCCGGCCCTCTGGGCCGCCCAGTGCTCACACTCTTCGTCCACAACTCCACAGCAACCCGGCAGGGAGCTGTTACCAGATCCCTCTCCCAGGTGGGGAAACTGAGGCTTGGTGAGGACTGAGTCTCCAGGCAACCCGGCAGAGCTGGGGCCCAAACCCAGTCGACCTTGACCTCAAAGCCCCAGGTCTTTGGGCTGAGAACAGCCATGTGCCAGTTGTGCCAAAAGCCAACTGACGTTCGGGGCAGAAATTCTCCAGCATCCGAATGGGTAAGACTTGCTCCACAGGTCAGGCCAGCCCTTGGGGGGCAGTGTGTTCCCGTGTCACCTGCCTGCTCTCCAGCTGTTGTTGAAGATCGGCTAAGGAGATTGTGGCTAGGGCCGGTGGAGAGCGGCCAGCCACCTCTGCCGGCACGTTCTCCGTGTGCCACTCGGGCTTCGAGTCCGCGATCAGACAATGGCCTCGTGAAACCATACACTTCGGCTCCCCGCTGAAACCTTACTCCCTGCGCTGCCTGTTAAAGGACAGCGTGGAAAGCTGCCCTCTGAGGTAAGTCTCAGCGTTGTGTGCCGGCCAAGGAGCCTCTCCGTCACTGTGTCGCCGACAGAAGGTGTCTGAGGATACATTTCTCCAGAGAGTTTGGTGCTGCAGCAGAAGTTGCTGTTCATAAACCAGCCCGCGCCATGGCACTCTTTGTGGGGGGCCCTGGAGTGATTTTCCTGGGCAGCCCCGAGGCTGGGAGCCACTGAGCTACCTCCGAGGTCACGCTTTGCCTTGGTGACATTGGTCTGCCCCACATCTGCCCCAGCTCCTGTCCGAGAGCAACTCCATCGTGCCCTGTTCTCATACTCTGAGCGGCTCCCCATCCTTTTTGGAATCAGGCAAGGCAGAAATGATACATGTGTAGAACTAACACTAGAAGGGTCACTGGCGTTTATTTCCAAGGCGTGTCCGCAGGTTGATTAGTCCTGGCTGTCACACAAAGACTTCTACCTGCCCCTTCCCCACCCCCCTGACCCCAGGACTTCAGGGTGAGAAGCTTTTCCTCCACAAGTGGCCCAGGGTCAGGGTCAGTTTGGGCAAAAGAAGGAACCCATGATGACACTCAAAACGCCCTCGGGAGTTAGGTGAGCCCTTCGAGGAAAGTTTTCAATACGACCATTGAACCATCAATATCCAGTAATATCCAGGAAATGCCCCCTCAGGAAGGGTGCGGAATAGGGCATCATTTTATGGTTCCCCCGGGGGGAGTTTATTTTTATTTGTGGACACACCACCTCTCTCCACAAAGGACTAGAATTACTAGCAGGCCCAGTGCGGAGCTTCCTCCTCTGTGCGCCCCCGCCAGCTTTCATGGTTCTCTATTCAAGCGCTTACTACACTACGTTGTGGCTATTGACTTACGTGACTGCCTCTCCCACTAGCTAGTAAACGCCCACTGGCTCATAAGCAGCTTCTGTGAACCCCGTAAGAAAAGATGCTTTATTTTTCTCTCTCTCTCCCTCCCACCCCACCTGCCTCCTCTCCAAGCACCAGGAGGCTGGAATAGCACCAGGGCACGTGGAGGACCTGCAACCAGTTCTCACCGAGCTCACGACGCCGGGTCCTCGGGTCTGCTCCTCCTCACCTGGCAGGTCGGAGTACCGGCCACGCCTCTCTACCAGCCGTCGGGAGGGATCTAGAAAGACGCCTCCCTCGACCAAAAAGAGCTCTTTGCCTCTGACTCCAATCCCAGACCAGTGCGGATAGAAGAGACCACGTGCCCAGTGAGGGTCTGGCCCGAGGGGCCCTGGGAGGGACAGCTGGCGCTGGCCGGCGCGTTTTTACATACCGACGCCCGTTTCGTCCTCTCCCCAGCCCAACTGCGGGGCATCTGGGACGGCGCCCTCTCACGCAGGCCTTCACGCCCACGCGCTCCCCGCCACCCCACGCCACTCCCGGCGTTGCGCCGCCGCTCACAGGCAGAGCTAGTCCCCTCGTCTCCTCACTCGCCCTGGAGCTGCTTTGTCTGCAGGACCGAGACCCCCTGTGGGCCTCGCCGGCTGGTTTGGTCTCACACGTGGCGGGACGGGGCTCACGAAGTCGAGTGACTTGCCCCAGATCACCGTGTTTGACGTGGGGCCTCCTGGACGCGTGCCGGGGGTGAGTCAGAGCAGCGGAGGTCACTGACGCCCAGAGTGGCTAGGTCAAGGTCAAACCTGCAGCCAGCAGCCAGGTTTCTTCACTAACAGAAACTGCTGGGAATCTGTGAGCATGCACTTGCCAGGTCCTGGGATTCCGCGGCCCTAACGCTCAGTCCTGCTGGAGGGGTTTTCTTCCTTTTCCACCCCCCGCCCCACCCCACCCCACCCCGCGCCTGCCTGCAGGACCTGCCCCTGGCTTCAGAAATGGGAAGTGTCCCAGGGAGATTATGGGGAAGCAGTAACATCCTCTCTCCTCTCTGTTCTTCACACTTGCTTTCCCGCTGTGAGTGGTTTGTCAGCACTGGGGAGGCGCCCACCTGCTGACCTGCTGGCCTGCTGGGTGGGCTCCCCGGAAGTCCCCCCTACCCCCAAGACTCCTGTGTGAGCCTGGGGAAAGGCAGCCCGGGTCTGAGGGTGCTCGGTTCCCGACGTGCGGTCCAGGTGACTAGCCCCTGGGAGCCGCCTGGGCTCCTGGCTTGCTGCAGGCTAAAACCCCAGCGCCGTCTTAAGCGCCAGATTATGCCCAGCGATCGTCATAGTTTCTGTGTCTCGTGTGCCATTCATTCTGGAGGTGCTGGCAGTCCTCGGGGCACACTGTTCACTCTGAAGGGGCCCCTTCTGCGCGGGATGTGAGTGTCGCTGAGTCCGGCCGCCAGCTCTGGCCCGAACTGCTGCAGGGCAAACTCGGGGGGCCTGCGAGGCCCAGGACTTAATCTGCGTTACCTGTATTTGTATTTGCACTCACCCTCCACCCCAAACACCCAGCTTCACCCAGTGTTCCGTTGAGCCCGGAATCTTTCCTGATCTCGAAGGAACAGAGGAACAGAGTCTGTCCTAGGTCAGGGGCTTAGCCTCAGAGCCGGGCTGTACTCCAGCCAGTCCTGGCCTCCGCGGAGGCGAGAGCCACGTTCTCTCCTTGTCCCTCCCAGAGGCATCCGCTGGCCTGCTCTGGCCCTCCCCAGAGGACAGCTGGACCTTGCCTCAGTGACCAGGACTTCAGCTGGAGTGACAGGACCCTGGGTCACCGCCTTCCCTGCCCCACCCCGCACTCCCCCCAGGGCCCATGACTAGGGCTTTTTGTGCCGTCATGGAGTTGGCACCCTCTCCCTCTCTGGCCAATAATGCTGGCTGTTGTCTCGGAGCAAATGGAGCAAGTGACCACCGTGAACTCCAGGCCATCTACAAACTGGAGACCTCAGTGGGGAGGCTGGCAGGGGGCAGGCTGCAGTGGCGGCGGGGAGGGCTGGGAGGGCCTGTGGGAGGGAGATGCCAGGACCTCAGGGAGGAGAGGAAAGGGCACAGCTTCAGCCCAGCAGGCCCTGAGACTCCTGCCAGGCCCCCAGCCCCTCCTCCCCTTCACTTGGAAATGAAGGGAGTCTACACATTACAGCCTTGTATAAATGTCATGTTACATGTTCGATTCCGTGTCAAAGCTGGAATGGTTCTGGAAAGCAGCAAGGGCAACCCCCACCTCACAGAGGCCAACAAAGGCCCGAAGAGGGACTAGATGGAGCCCGTCGGCAGCAGAGTCTGAAGCGCCACCAGGCACCGTGTACGTGCGTGCTCGTGCGTCTGTGTGTGCCGTGTGGGGACTTTCCTCTGCAGTCATACAGAAATAGCAACTGCCCCTCCTGTGGGCTCCCTCCGGGCCTGGCACCATGCTGGGTGCTGCCGTGGGCTCCCCCTGGGTCCTGCCTGCCCAAGGCTGGTGAACCGGGAAGCTAGCCTCCAGCCCAGCAGCCACTCACTCCGCCCCCAAGCTTCCCCGCCTGCCAGGGCAGGTCCTGGGGTCGCTCAGCCAGTCCCCACTAATGAGTGACAGAGGCGGAGACTCCAGACTCCTTAATGCAACAGGCAGGTGGCCCCGGGGTTTGCTCTTCCCCCAGAGGAGGAGCCTGCAGGGTGAAGGCCCAGACTCTGACCTGGACCAGCCTTTCTGAGCGTGGCGTGGACTGGCCCTGGCCCTGGCCCTGGCCCTGGCCCTGGCCCGTGGGAGACGCACTGGCTCTTCCCGCCCCCCTTCCCCAGGGCCTTGGAACCAGGACACCCCCTAGTTTGGGGAGGACTGATTCTCAGTTCCCCTGTGCCTCGGACAGAAAGTACCTGTTCCCTAAACTGCAGTGTGCTGACCCCCAGCCCTGCTTTACTGATGCCGGAATCCCCGATGGACGGACATTTTCAGGCCCCGGCTGCTGGGCCAGCCTGTGAGACGGGCAGCGGGCAGGGGCTGCGTGCTCCCCTGTGGGAGCTGGGGATGGTGCCCGCCAGCCCCGTGACTGTCCCTCGTGCCAGGAGCTGTTGGGCTCTGGGGCCGCACTCCAGGGGCCCCACTGTCAGTCTGAGTGCCAAAGGAAGCCAGAGGTGACAGAGATGGGGTGTGTCTCCTGGAAACCCCCGCAGCCTCAGCGCGTGCCCTGCTCTACGGTGAGGGTGGCGTGGAGGGACCGTCGGCGTTTCATCAGGGACACGGTTTGAAGATGCTGGCAGTGCACACTCTGGGCGTGCCCCTCTGCCAGGTGTCTGCCTCGGACTGCAGAGCGGAGCCGCTCTCAGGACAGCCCTGCCCAGAAAGGGCAGACCCCCCAAATCAGGACCTGCCCTGTGATGCCCATGCTCCGTGCAGTTCCTCCCCAGAGAGCCTGCAGGATCCACGGGACTCCAGCAGGGTGACCGATGGGGGTCCCGCCCCCGCCCCCCACCCCCGGTCTCCACCCAGACCTGAGCCTGCAGCTGGGAGTCCTTTGACTGTTCCACCAGGACTTTAGTCGGGGTTGGACTCCCCTCCCAGGACTCTCCTCCACCACGTCACTGCCCAAGCACAGCCGGCCCTCCCCTCCCAGGACCCTCCTGGCGTCACCCCAGCCCGAGCCTAAGCAGGAAGCTGCTGTCAGGGCCTCTGAGAGAGGAGAGCAGGACAAAGGCCAAAGGAAGTCACAAAGATCAGCTTAAAAATAACCCCCCTCTCCCTGTCAGTCAGGAGGAGGAGCGTGTGGAGGAGCCAAGTGCCAGTGATGGTGGTGGCGGCTCAGAAAGGCCCGGAGGCAAGTCTGGGAGGCCCACCGGGGCGCCCAGCCCCGTCCTTATCAGCACCAGCAAGGCACCGCCCAGAGCCCATCTTCTCCCCGGCTTCCGCCCCAGCTGCATCTGTTTCCTCCACTTGAACAGCCAGGTTAGTGAACTCAGAAGAGCATTTCTGCCCAGCGGAGGGAGAGCACGGCCTCCCACCGAACGCACAGGGCGGGGTGCCCCTGCACCAGTGAAGCCCACGCTTCCTGACCGGCCCCCGAAGCCATCATCTGTCCCGAGAGGCAGGCACCGGGGAGGCCTGCCCATGCCGGGCGTGATGATGCCTCCCGGCACCCACACGGTGAGCGGCGCCCCCTCGGAGCCGAGATCCACGCAGCAGCACCTGCCTCCCAGCAGAGCTCTGGGCGTCGGCCCCTTTAACCCTGCCCATCCTGGGACACACTCAGGCCTCGCCGCTATTTTTAGGCGCAGTTCCCACCCTATCTAAACAGAGCTGTTTGTTTGCCGGAAGGCCACCGGTCCTAGCGGGGACCTTTTCCTGGCTCTGCTGGTTCCTCCGTGCCGTGCCAGGCCGTTGTGGTCTCGTCACACACACGCACACACACACACACACACACACACACACACACGCGCGCCTCCTGATGCATTAGAGAGAGGAGGGCCATCTTGGGGAATCCTCTGGAAAACATCTCACGGCAGGAGTGCCAACACTGGCTAAGTTAGCACATTCATAACTAAGGTCACGGAGTCCCCGTCCCCTCTCTCAAGCGGCCAGGCTTCAGCTGTTACCGAGAAACGTTCTCCGTGAGTGGCCTTCTGCGGCTGTGACAACGTGAGATGGCTCCCCAGACTCAGCAGTCGTCACCGGAGAAAAGCGGAGACCGCCGGCCCCCCTTCCCTCGTCCCCACACACCCCTGGCCGTTGCTCTCAGCCTGTCCTAGAGGGGGAGGCTTGGCTGTAGCTGGTCTCCCTGTCTTTGCATGTGGAGGAGTCCGACCAGTCAAATGTTTTCTGTCTGGGACTTTGCCCTGACCCGGGCATTTCTGAATGTCAGCCCATGAAACACACTGGATTCAAAATCCCAGCTCTCCCCCGTAGGGCTGCGTGAGTTTGGGCCAGTTCCTTTCATTGTTTGGAGCCTGTTTTCACATCTGCGAAGTAAGGAGGCTGAAACGGGTTTGTAAACGCCGTTTCGGAGAGTTGTCCAGGGGAGTCAGTGAGATGGAGTTATAAACACTCGGCCCCTAGCCCGGTGGCTCGTAGCAGGTCCGTAGCAGGTCTGTAGCAGGTCTGTAGCGGGCTGATGCACTTTCTGTTGCCGTGTGAATTACTGTGTGGACTGCGTTCCCCTTTGAACTTCACATCAGAAAGTTCAGAGCTTCTTGTTGCAACCAGTGCCCCTCTCAGCACTGGCTCCATGACGACTTTCCTTGTGTCAACAGCAAATGTTAGTAGAGTATTGCTATGTTATGCAGACCCGAACTTTGAGCGTCTTCACCCATGTCTTCGAGGTGGGCACACTGGTGTCCCCACTTTATAAATAAGTAGACTGAGGTTAGGTGACTTGCCCAAGAACACACACGCAGGAAATGGCAGAGCCAGGATTGGGAGCCAGGCAGGCCGCTGCTACAGCCGCCGCTTTGAAGCTCTTTGCTGCACCTGCCCTAATGTTCAGTGCACGGCAGGTGCCGCTCTCGGCGGGGGGTGGGGGGGTGGGGTGGGGTTCTGAGCCTAGGACAGACTTCCATGGTTCTTGCTTCCCCGGGATTTGTTTTTCATTAGCCACACTGAACCGATCATCGGGTAATGACAGCGACCGCTGATTCCGCACCTACCTATCGCTTGCGGACACTTTGCAGGCATTACCTCTAATCCAGGACTTCTCAGCCTCAGCCCCAGTGACCTTTTGGACCAGATAATTCTTTGCTGGAGGTGGGGGGCTGTCTACTCATGGTACGATGTTCAGCAGCATCCCTGGTGTCTCTCCGCCAGGTGCCCGCAGCACCCCGATACCCACCCAAGTCATGACAACCAAAGATGTCTCCAGATGTTACCGAATGTTCCCTGGGAGGGGGGCAAAATCAGCCCCAGCTGAGCACTACAGCTACAAGTGAAAAGTCTGAAGTTCAGAGAGGGTAAGCAACTTTCCCAAGTCACAAGGCTGGCAGGCAGCAGAGAGAGAATCTGACCCAAGGTTTGCCTGGCACCAAGTATTGTGTCCCTACATCGTATTCCCTCCTAGTTCTAAACAAGGACGGTGTGGCCTCGACACCAAAATCTGTTTGCTCAGGAGAAACAGCATCAATATTCTCTGATTCTTCGCCTCCAGGACTCTACAGCTTCTGGAATTACAATCTCTGGCTGCTACTTATCTGAACAGAATCTACATCTTGGGATTTTGAAGCCAAATCACCTGAGACCTAGGCCACTCTGCCAGGCGTAGGAATTTAAGCTCTCCTTTGCACTCCCGTGTCCCCCGAGTGAGCCGTGAGGCTTGGTTTGGGCATGCACCCCATTAGTTCTTCTGGGACCATGGCAAGGCTGAGGTCCTGGGAAATGATGGCGGTGATTTCGGTTTCTTGTCTTCAGCCACTTTCTAGAAAAAATGCTGAGGCCAGAATCGTAACTCAAACTTCTGCGTGACTTTCATCTCCTTTGGATTCCGCATTCATTGATTAAAATCTTCCCCGACAGAAAATGGACAGAATTTGCAAACTACACCACTTCCTGTTGCACAGAAAGATGGGCCGTTGATGGGAGACTGCCAGGCACGCAGACACAAAAGCCGCACACACGGAGACTAATTGATAGCAGAATTGAAACGACTCCAAGCCCACATTTCTTTCATCATCCTCTGCTCTCTGCTTCCCTCCTGTAGCCTCTTCTCTTCTTTGCTGGACCCTGCTGTGCACAGTTGCTTCTTGTACCTTAGAA
Organism: Phyllostomus hastatus; assembly: GCF_019186645.2. Classification (NCBI taxonomy): domain Eukaryota; kingdom Metazoa; phylum Chordata; class Mammalia; order Chiroptera; family Phyllostomidae; genus Phyllostomus; species Phyllostomus hastatus. The sequence continues at coordinate 14,986,959 of NW_025334018.1, read as the reverse complement.
AGCAGGAACCACGTTCCACGTGGCCTTCTTCGTGCACAGGCGAACACGAAGGGCAGCGTCACTTCTTCAGGAAACGAAGTCAGTCATCACAGAAAGCAGGGTCGCTGCCAGAGCCCGCTGGCTTTCCTGGACAAGGGAGACGAGAGCTGATGGCAGCGGCCACCTGGACCATGACATCCCAAAGCCTCGGCAGCCGTGGGAACTGCATGGTCAGTTCCTGCCCTCTCACTGTCCCCCCCCACGGCCTCCCAGAGGGTCCCTCCAGACCAGAGTCCTCACAGAAGAATTTCCATCATGAGATCATAAAATCCACAATGTCCCAAACCAGTTGGTAGGAAGGTGGTGGCAAAAGTGGGAGAGGAAAGTTCAGTCTCCAGTGCGAGAATCTGACAGAGTCGGGCCTCCTCATCAGCAGAAGCGGAGCGGAAAGCTGGCGGTAAAGACGTGGAGACTGACTCGGGTGTTGTTAACTAAGAGACCGGCTTGGGCCCAAAGCCCAGCCCAGTGTTTTTCGAATCAGGGGCACCGGCCCATCAGTGAATGGTGAAGTCAGTTTAGCAGGTCGTGAGAGGAGGGTGCTTGCAGTTCAATGGAGTGGGATGGAATGGATGTATCAGACAGCACTGCACGCAGTAAGACTGATCTTGTTTCCGTTATGTCTGTGTGATGAGAGTGATCTAGGGTGAATTCCTCTGCTTTACGCTCTCCTTAAAGTGTAAGGGACATGCAATAAACACCACACACTGAAAGGCACAGTCTGATCGATTTTGGCACATGCGTACACCCATGAAACCATCACCGCAGTCAAGATGACGTGTTTGCTGCTCCCCAGAGTCTCCACGCGCCCCTCCGCACACCGACCCTCCAACGGCTGATCTGCTCTCCGCCACTCTGGATTAGTGTGTGCTTTCTAGAGAGGTCTATGAATGGGGTCACACAGTAACTGTGCCCTTTTTTATCTGGCTTTTTTCAGTGGGCATAATTACTCTGAGACTCGTCCACATTGCTCTTGCATCACCGGTTCCGTTCTCATTGCCGAGTAGGATTCCACTGTGAGGGTTTTTCACAGTTTGCTTAAGCGTTCACCTGTGGATGGACATCCGGGTCGCTCCCGGTTTGGGACTCTCACACAGAAAGGTGCCGTCAACGTTCACGCATGTGCTTCCTGGGTAGAAACCCGGCTGTGGAACGACCGAATCACATGGTGGCTCATAGGTAAGCTTCTTCGGAGACTGCCAACCACACCGTGCAGTGGTGGTGCCACTCGCTGCCCCGCCGGCAGTGAATGAGAGTCCCAGGCCCCCACACGGGTCCTGCGTGTCAGCCACCCCGGCGGCCTGCAGCGGCAGCTCAGTGTTTTAATCTGCATACATCCATAACGACCGGTGAGGCCCGACATCTTTTCATGCGCTCACTGACATTCGTGTGTTTCCTCTGGGGGGTGACTGTTAAATCTTTGGCCCATTCTTCAATTATTCGTATTCTTACAAAGTTGTTAAGAGTTCCTTTTCAGAAACACGTTGTGCAAATATTTTTCTCCTAGTCTGTGGCTCACCTTTTCATGTTCTTAACTGTGCCTTTGAAAAACCAAAGATTCATTCTGGTTATTTATTTTGCATTGTGTGTCCTATTTACTTATACTTGCTTGTCTAGCTTGTGCGTTTTATGCCATATTTAAGAAATCTTTGCCAAGGCCTCTGAGACTTTCTTCTGTGTTTTCTTTTAGAAATGTGCATGGTCTGGGTCTCATATTCCAGCCAACAATCCGTCTCCATCAATGTGCGTGTGTGGTGCGAAGGAAGGGTTGAGGCTCATTCCATTACACGTGGCTCTCCGATTGTTCCATTGCCACTTGCTGAAAAGACCGCCCTTTCCCCATTCCATCGCCCTGCTATCTTTCTTGAAAATCCACCGCTGACAGACGCGCGGGTCGATTTCTGCACTCTGTATCCTGCGTCAGCGACCTGTTTGTCTGTACGCCCACACGACACCGTCCTGACTGCAGGGGCTTGGCGGTCAGTTTAGAAATCAAGTAATGTTGTTAGTGCCTCCACTTGGTTCTTTTCAAAGTTGTTTGGCCTATTCTAGGCTTTTTTTTAACTTCCATATGTATTTTAAAATCAGCTTTTCAATTTCTTCAGGAAAGCCTCTGGGAATTTGCCAGGACTTTTGTTGAACTGATAGATCAGTGTGGGAAGGAATTTCTACTTCAGCAACACAGAAACTTACGACCTGTGAACCCAACATGTCTGTCCGTCTCATCAGGCCTTCTTTGATTTTTTCCAGCAATGGTTTGTCGTTTTAAGTGTTCAGATTTCACATACATTTTGTTAAGTTTATAATGAAGTGTTTTTTTTTGTTGCTATGGCTACTGCAAGCAGCATTGGTTTTGAGTTCCATTTTCTAATCATTCATTACAGAATAAAAAATGTAATTAATTTTTGCATATTGAACTTACGTAAGATTTTCTACATAAACGATCATATCACCTGCCAATAAAGACCATCTTACTTCCTTTTCAATCAGAACGTCTTTTATTTCTTTTTCTTGCCTCATTCCACTGGCTGGATCCTTTAGTACAATGCTGAGCAGAAATAGTGAGAGCGGCCACCCTTGCCTTGCCTCTGATCTTAGGGAATTTTGTCCCCATTGTGTAGACAACTAGACTGAGGTTCAGTGACTTGCCCGAGAACACACTGTAGTGAATGGCAGAGCCAGGATCTGGACCCAGGGGGGCTACCACTCTTACCTAACATACTTTTAGGGCAAAAGTATGATGGCTTCCAGTACGATGTTGGGTTTCAGTATGAAAAGTAGGGCTTTCAGTAGGATGCTGGTTGTGGGCTTTTCATAAGTGCCTTATATCATATACAGGAAGTTCCTCCTGTTCCTAGTAAGAATTCACATAGCGGGTATTGGAGTGCTGTTCATGCCTGGGAAGGTAGAAGAGAAGCTGAGACCTTAGACCTGACAAGGTACGACTGGGGGGTTGATGCTGCAGCTCTGGCCACCTGTTCACGAGGGTGCTGTGTGTGCGTTATGTGCCGATGAGTAGGCTCTGACTTCCGGTGACCCACGACTGAGCGATGCCCACAGTGTCCTGTCCTCAGCAGCCCGGCGCGGCTCCTGCAGACCCAGGCCTGTGGCTTCTTTCACGGAGTCCGTCCCTCTCATACGTGGTCTTCCTCTTTCCCCGCTGCCTCCCGTTTTCCCCCATGACTGTCTTCTCCAAAGATTCCTGCTTTCTCCTGATGTGTTCCAATTTCATCCTTTTTGCCTCCATTTTTGCCTCAACCTTAATTTGCTCTAGGACCCACTTACTCCTCTTTCTGGGGGTGCGGGGTGTCTGTAGAACTCTCTCCTCCAACACCGTGTTTCAAATGAATCAAAATTTTCACTGTCAGCCTTCAACTTTCGCGTCTGTACACAGTGTGAGTGATCTTAGACTTGGTCTCGAATGACGCATCTTTGCCCCCGGGGATCTTGCCTAATTCTGCCGTTGCTGCCCTTCCAAGCCTCAGCCTTCTCTTGGCTTCTCAGCTGCCGTCTGCACTTGAATTGATGACTGAACCAAGGTGAACAAAAGCTTTAACATTCTCAATGTCTTCATTGTCTGTCTTATGGAACTACTTGATTAGAAAGTAGTTCCCGTGTGCACCTGAAAGGGCGACCTAGCATAGTGTATAATGTACACATTTAACGTGTACATTTACCAGCTTTGGAGTTGAACAGGGCTGGGTCCCAGTCGCGCCTCCTCCACACGCGAGCGGCCCTGGAGGAGACCCTGCTCTGATGATCAGTTTCCTCATTGGTAAAAGGCGATGCGATTCCTTATTGCAGCATCTCGTCGTGAGAAACGCTCGAGTGTGATTCCGTAGCACCCACTCAGCAACTACGGCTCTAACGACCACCCTGGAAGCTATCTGGGGATGAGGCGGTGGCCCCGGGGAGGAGGTGTAGAGGCGGTACCTCCTCTTACTTCCATCCGAGGCTGGGAAAAGCGAGGACAATCTCATCTGCACTCCCCTGAATCACCACGGTCAGAAACACCCCAAGTGAGGGTGGCTCTCCTTGGCCCCGACTGATGGTCCTTTAGATGCTATTTTTTTCCAGAAGCTCTGCTTTTTGCACAACAGAGCCCCGGACACCACACAAGCCGCTGGGAGTCCCCCGGGGCTGAGCACTGCTTGGCCACGGAGAAGGCCCTGCCGTGAAAGGCAGCAGCACGCTCCTTGCCCCAGAGACCTTGGCTCTAGTTCAAGGGTAAAGGGAGATAAGCCGATAGCAGACCTGGCAAAGGCACTGCTGGGATCCGTTGGAATGGGGCCACCTCGTAGAAACCTGTCACCGGGTCAGCGAGGTGTCCCGGCAGCTGAAACCTGACCCCTGCCCCGGCTCCCCAGCATGGTGGTGGGTGGCCCTGTGTACCCATCCGGCTCGGTGGGAAAAAGGTTCAGTCTGTATCTGCATTTTTTTACAGACAGGGAGCCCAGTCCTGCTTTAAAAGAGCAACATGCCCGCACCGTACACCTGAAGCTAATACAAAGGAAAAAGTGTTGAATGCAAACTATAATCAAAAAATAAAATTTAAAAAAAAAATTAAAAATAAACGAAAACAGCAAGCTTTCTTTCTAACCAGAATACCCAGGCTCAGGAGGTAAGACTGGGTTATGATCGAAATTCTCCCTGGGACCCTCTGACCATCCCCCCAAATGGTACTATCTGATTCTCTTATCAAGAGTGCAAACTTCTTCTCTCCTGTGCGTGGGGACACGGGTGCTCCTCCCGCGGAGACTCCGCAGCTGAGCGTGGGCCGTGCGAGCGAGCAGGGCCGGCATCCCTGCCGCTCACCGCGCTCCAGAGCACCCATTTCAGCTGCCTTCCCTTCCTTGTTGCCTCTCCCGGCTCTCAGTCCTCTTCCTCCCTTTTCTCTCCTTTTCCTCTTCAATTTTTTTTTACTGCAGCAAAACACATCTAACATAACATTTATCATCTTAACCATTTTTAAATGCCCAAGCCCGTGGCACTAAGGGCACGCACTGTGTGAGCGGCCATCACCGCCATCCACCCTGGAACTCTTCACCTTGTAAACCTCAGGCTCTGCCCATTGAAAACCACCCCCCCTCCGCTCTGACCGGGGGAGCTCAGGGGGGCGGGCGTCGTCCCTCAAAGCGAGAGGTTTGATTCCTGGTCAGGGCATGTGCCTGGGTTGTGGGTTCGATCCCCGCTCGTGCCTATGCGAGGCAAGCTATTGTTTCAATGTTTCTCTCTCCTACCCCCTCTCAAATAGATAGATAGATAAATACTCCCATTCCTCCCTCCCCCAGCCCCTGGCAAGCCCCGTTCCACTTCCTGTCTCTATGATTCTGATGAAGCACCTCCTATCTCCCTCTTATCTTCAAGCCATAGTCTACGCTTTCCTTCCCACTCATGGGCCCAGCTCACTTCTCTCTCTCCCTAGAAACAGCATCTGTTTAACCTCTTCCTGTGACTAAGCTACCACATATTCAATGGTTGCCAGCAGCCCTTGGAGGATTTTTAAAACTGTACCCAAATAATAAGATATTTAAGAATAATGCCAAAAGGTACAAAAGGATTATAAAAATAAAATTTCCTCCACTGTCCTTCGTCCCACCCGCCAATTTCCACAGCTCTCAGCCAACCATTGTTACCAGCTGGCTGGCTGTTTGTCCAGAATTGTTCTACAGCTACGGAGCACGTGATGTTTCATAGCAGACACTCTGGAGCCAGGGTGCCTGGGTTTGAATTCTGACTTTGCCCCTTAGATGGGTGACCTTGGGCAAATTACTTAACTTCCCCATACTTTGACTTCTTCATATAAAATGGAGATAATATAAGCATCCATTTCATAGGATTGCTTTCGAGGATTAATACATTCACAAATACACTTAGAAAATAATGTCCAGTGTGTAATAAGCGCTATGTAGACATACTTATTGTGCATTTAAAAAAGATTTTGCTTATTTATTTTTAGAGAAAGAAGAAGGGAAGGAGAAAGAGAGGGAGAGAAACATCAATGCGTGAGGGATATATTGGTCAGTGTCTCTTGCACACCCACAGCTGGGGATGCATCCTGCAACCCAAGCTTGTGCCGTGACTGGGAATCAAACCAGCGACCCTTCAGTTAGCAGGCTGGCACTCAATCCACTGAGCCACAACAGCCTGGGCTTATTATGCATTTCTACTATTGTTACTATGCAGGTATTTTTATCTTTGTTACACAAATGGGGTGGCACCTGGCCACATTTCTGCAAGTTTATTCCACCTAATAAACACACCGTGGGTACCTTTCAGTATCAACTCAACTCAACCTCGTTTGTTGTAGTGACAACGCAGCATTCAATTGTGTCGTTGTAAGAGTTGGAGTTGTTTTGAAATCCAGGACAAGAAACTACAGAGCACATGATAGCTTCTCACAGACACAGCCCCACGTGCACCTGAAACTAATATGATATTGTATATCAGCTGTAATTAAAAAATAAAAATGATTTTAAAAGAAGAATATGTCTGCAGATGACAGTTGTGGGGTCCCGGGCTGTGGGCATGTGTGGGAGGTGACGCATCAGAGCCACCGTTTGCTCTTGTCGACGCTGGACTCCCGCAGGGCAGGGCTGATTTCCTGCTGCGCGCTGGGAGCTGGTGACTGCGCCGTCCGCCTCACACAGGCTGCGCCTGTACGGTCGCTATTCTCACGGATCGATCCTTAGGAGGGGCCCTCTCCAAACATGGTTTTCCGGTCGGCCCTTGGAAAGGAAGTCATCTCCTTCCTGCCCCTTCCCATGACCCGCAGGGGAAGGGCCGTTTCCGCAGGGAAGGACTATGTATAACCTGGCAGGAAAGGCGCCCCTGAGGCTCCTGAGTGATGGGAGTATAACAAATGCATGGGCTGGCTTGTGCGTGTACACACGTGTGTGTGTGTGCACGCACGCTGTGTGCACGCGTGTGTATTGTGTGCATTGCCTACGCGTGTGTGCGTGCGTGTGTTTACTCAATGCCACGACTTCTTCCCTTTCCCTCCACCTCTGTTGACTCTCCCACAACTTCCTGCTCCTCTTCCGCCTGGGAACCAGGGGAGACAGACAACCCAGCCCCGCTCCCTGGAAAGCCATGGGGACCACATTTGGGATCCGGGTTCGACTACCTATCAGCTTCGTGATTTAACCTCTCTGTGCTGCAGCTTCCTCAAAGTTAAAGTGCTGAAGAGAATCATCTCTATTTCATAGAGTGTCTTTGCGGATTAAATGAATTAAATGCACAAAGGACCTCTACCCGTGCCTGGCACCGAGCAAGCACCGAATAAAAGCGGACTGTGTTATTACTGCATCAGAGTCATCCACCCGCCGCCTCCTCTCCAAACCCATAGTTTTTGTGTGTCGACTCCTGAAGCTTCGTGGGTTTAAAGAGAAGTCACAGGAAAGCAATCACGAAGAGGGCTAGCAGATGAAGACATTTATCCTTTTAGAAATTTTTCGCAAAGCCAGGATCAGAGCCGTGTCAGGGACCCTGTGATTAGATCTTATCAGCAGTAGGCACAGAAGTCCCTCTGGACGTCTGAAATCAGATGGGCATGCATCCAACGCCTTCCTGTACGGGGCAGTTTGCAAACTGCAGCGAACACAGCAAAAAGACCCAGCAGTGCAGACACCTAACCCCCCAAAACGGCCATCACGGGCAGGCACAGAGGAAGGTGAGGGTGAGGTGCTGAGCGCTCCTTGCTGTGTGGAAGGTCGTTGTTCACACATTGCTGAGCGGCTCTCTGAGGCCGCGTGCTAACAAGGGCTGATGACTCCGGCTCGGGATTGCTGCTTCTTTGCTAGACTTTATGACCATGACCAGGCAGTATTCTCTCCTCCAGACTGGCGTGTCCTGTGGGCTGTGTCTCCAAAAGAGGAGATTCAAACAGGAATAAAAAAGATGCTGGAAAGGGGGTGCAATCAGGACAACTGGAATAGCGTAATCGATCAAATATAATTTTGAAAACAAGAAAGAAAGAAAAGATACTGGCCACTGAGTTCTAGAAACCCAGCTGCCTTCTCCCAGCCTCTGGACTCACAACAGCTCCATTGTGTACGGAGAAAAAAATTGGACTGCCGCTTTCCTGCAAGCGTGTTTGAACTTGGACCTCCAGTGCACGGAGCAGCAGCCAGCTCCCAGCCGAGGCACCCCCTCCCTGCCTCTCCTCTCCATCTTTGCGAGAGAATTCAGTTCCATTTAAGTCCAGGGGACGTGGCAAAAACAACACTGCAGACACCACTTCCATTTTTGGCAACGGGATCCTTGGAACAGTGAGAAATAGGCCTCCAGCTCTCAAGTCCTTCAGATGCCCTGTGCACCTCGTACGTTGTCAGTGTTCTCTGCTCACTTCAGAGGGAGGAGCTGAAGTTCATTTTTTAACTTGGTTTTTAAGGAGAAAGAACACCAACATCAGCAAGAAGGACAGAAGTCACTGACGATTAACGCCAGAGAGATAGTACTAGTCACCAATCAATTCCTGCATCTTGCAGATGAGGAAACGGAGGCCAGAGAGGCTGACGGCCTGGGCGGCACCTTGAGAGGTGTCCCCAGGACGAGCTGTCTCGGGACAGCGGCGAGGCCGAAAGCCTTGACGTCCCACTAACGCTTCCTGATAAGTCGCCACGCGCTAAGGACTCGAGAAGGAAGCAAAACTCCACCTGCAGGAGCGCAGAGCGACTAGCTCATGCCTTTCCTTTGAGTTTCTCGTCCCTGTCATGTTCCTTGCACTCGCCGGAACCTGCGTGAGTCACGCCGCCGCCCCACAAGAGAAAGCGCTGCATCACTCGTCGCGCTCAGCGCTGCTCTCGAGTTCCGGAACAAATTAACAGCGAGTGCCAGGTACCACTGTACACTGCCCATGAGCCATCGAGATATCCCATTATCCTCTCAACAGACCTTTATTCATCGCCTACATGGGCCAAGCACTGTCCCTGTCCATGGGGCCACTTCCTTTTCTCTCCGCTTCTCCCCCATCGCCCTGATCCCGGCGTCACTGCTTCCAGTCGACTGCTAGTCAGTCCTAAGAACCGCTGGCTGCCTCCGGGCCAAGCTCCCTGTCTCCCACACGTCATGCCTGACGAATTTTCCCTGCACAGATCACGGGTCATGCTGCCCTGGCCCTCAGGCTACGGTCGATGGCTTCCTGTTACTCACCAGCTCGGGCCCCAATTCCTCCCGCTGGTTTCAAGCTGTCCTGCACCCGCCTTCTCTGCCCAAACCCACGTCCCCACTGTCCTCCCCCAGCTCCTCTTCCACTGGTAAGATGCCTCTCATCCTTCAAGGCCTGGGGTCCACGGTCCCTCACTCTCTAACAAGTTCCCCTTCCCTTCCTCCGAGACGTGCCTGGGCGCCGCCCTCTCGCCCAAGGCGCCTCGAACTGCTGTGGGGGTGTCTATTCATCATCTGGCGTCACAGCCAGGCTCTTGGAGTACATCCTTTCCCTCTTGTATTCTAGCGTTCAGCAGAGAGTAGATGCTCAGTAAATACCCCGCGTGGAAGGAATGAGTAGTTCCTGGCACAGCACCGGGTCCCACTCCAGCGCACGTGGGGGTGACCTGGCATCAGAGCGCATCACCCAGTGACGCAGGCGGGGATGTAAATAACGATTGTGACGCAAGCCACGTGCTCACAGAGCACCGTTATTCACGGGGGAAGCTCCCCTGTTTGGGCAGCCCAGGCCAAAGAGGCTGAGAGCCCACGCAGCACTTAGAAAGCTGTCCGGGATGAGCTGTCTCAGGACGCCAGAGAGCTCTCCCTCCAAGGGGAACCGTCTCCTTTTGATACGTGATTTTAGAGAAGTAGGAAGGAGGTAGTCTGAACTCACTCGTAAATGCTAAGGAATAAAAATATTATGTTTCCAAGGGAAACGATCCTACTTTACCAAGCTTAAGGAAGATCTATCTAATCTGGTATTAATAAATTAAAAAACTGAAACAGGATCCTTAGCAGCATGAGATGCGGCGGGGAGGGCATGGCAACCGGGATTAACATGGCTGGGATCGTGGTGCTGGACCATGTCAGTTACTGTTCATTTATTCAAAGCCATTCCCCGCACTGCGCTCTGAACACCCGCATGGCCCTCTCACCATTTTCTTCAAACACTTCCCTTAAAAACCTAAGTATTTAAGATTAAAAACCACCTGTTTGCTTTTTTGGCAGGTCATATGGCGTTTTCACAATTCTTAACAAGACTAATTGCTTCAGAAAATTGAGCATATCAAGATGGTGATACCAGCCATTGAAAAACACGCATTTTATGATTTGCAGAAAACTACACCAATTTCACTGAAAAACAATGAGCTCTTCTGGAATTAGATCTCATATCAAACGTTTATCAAGTACATTTGATTAGTACACTGGAAGGGTGTTATCTAACCACCCATCACCTCCCCCACTTTCCAATGGGCTTTGTGGGCATGGCCAAGATACTACACAAAAAAACAATTTGTACCCAAGCGACTCCTTATTCTCGAGTTTTCCAAATACAGAAAAAGGACTTGAGTTGGGAAGTTCATTACTCACACCCTTCTCTCCCAGGCCTGCAGAAATTGTGAGGTCCTCCCATGATCAAGTGCGTTGTTCAGACATGTCAGGTGTCTGTGTGGGGTCAGTGGCTCTGAGCAGAGCGTGAGGAGGAGGTTCCCGGGAGGATTGTCTCCCTTTTTGTTGTGGCTGCCGACTCAGCCGGCTCCTGGCACCCGGCCCACTGTCGTAGGCTCCTGCCACTGTGTCTATTTCGCCCTAAATGCATTTGTTCGCTCTTGGGTGTCCCAGGAACCAAGCCTGCTGGGTCCCCTGTGGGTTTAGAACCACAGCGTCTACAAACTAGTCGCAACACCTACAGTTACTGGAGCGCCTTTGGAGAAATGATCTCAAGAAGTACAGACCTGACGTGGCATCAGACGTGTTTCCATATGAAAGCACTGTGGGGTAGGAAGGTTCCCAGGACCTCTGGCCTTCTTCCCGGAGCGGACTGCTGCACCACGGAGAAACTGGACTTTTGCCTGGTGGCCTTTGGAACGACCTGAACTTCATATATTTTTTCAAATAGATGCCCTGCACAGGGCCCTGGCAACAGAGAGTTTTCCCAGTCTTCCAAACAGTGCTCATCTGATACTTACATTCCTCTGCAAAATTCCATCCGTACCACCTCCCCGCCATGTCTGCGCCCCCCCCCCTGCCGCCGTGAGCCTGATCCACAAGATCAATAATCGGGAGTTTCTCCCACTTAAACTTCTGTTTGCCATTGGCAGTGATATGTCACCCTTAGCGGCAGGCACTTGCCTTGGTGACACAAAATTCCTTTCAGTTTTGTTAAACTAATTTTAATAGATGTTATCTAAGGGCCAAAAATTGTGGTTAGCTACCGGAAGTTAAGCAAAAGAGCAAGATCTGAGCCCCGATCTTGAAAAGCGTATAGACAATGGCCGCATAATATAATGTCTTAACCAAACAGCATTGGCTGGGGACCCCTGGGACTCAAAGGACAGGACCATGTCCAACGTGGGAGTTTGGGAAAAGCTTCTGGGAGAAGGTGGTGTGTAACCTAGTTCCTAGAGGAAGAATTGGGAGAAGCCACTCCCCCAGAGTAGGAAAGGTGTTCTGGGCAGAAGGAACAGTATAGGCAAAGGCACGGAGCCATACAGAGGGTGGGCTGTGGTAAGAAGCACAAACAGTTAGGCGTTCGCTGTCCAACAAGTGCGAGGAGGAAGGAGGGGACAGAGAGGAGACGAAGGAGAGCAAATCTACAGTGGACAGGACATAGGTACTTGCACGCTCATGTTACTCACAATGGCCAGAAGACGGGAGCTACCCAAATGTCCATCAACAGAGAAATGGATAAGCCAGATGGGGTGTAAATGGGATGAAATGGGATTCAGCGTTTGAAAAGAAGGGAAATTCTGACACGCGTGGCATCCTGGATGGACCTGGGGCATGTCATGCTGAGGGAAGCGAGCCTGTCACGAAAGGACAAACACTGTACGATTCCACCAGCAGAAGGGACCGAGGGTAGCCCGCAGGCACATGCACAGGCAGCGAGCAGAACGGTGGCGGCCAGGGCCTGAGCGGAGGGGGAGGATGGGGGTCAGTGTTCAGTGGGTGGGGAGTTTCCGTGTGGGAAGATGAAGAAAAATTCTGGAGAAAGGTGGGGTAGCAGTTTCACAACAATGTAAATGTGCGTAATGCCACCAAACTGTACATTTAAAAATAGTTAAATAGTAAAGTCTATGCTGTTTAAATTTTACATCACACGCCCGCCCGCCTTAGGAACACAGAAAAGCAAGAAAGTTACTCATAACCTTACACACCACTGTCCCTTTCTTCCCAGTCTGCTGCAGCAGCAGTTAGAACTCTCTGGAGTGGTGGGTGGCAGAATGCGTGATGTTGCTAGATGTAATTCAGTTTGTGTTTGATGGAGTTCGCTCCAGTCACAGAAAGAAGGACGGACTTGAGCAGGTAGGGGGATGGGCTAGGCAGTGAGAGCAATAAGGCAAAATACCAGGAAAGTCTGCACTAAGGAAGTGCCAGTTCATGGCTAAAGAAGAACAGACATATTAGAAAATTACTGGGGTCCTAAGGGGAGCAAGATTTGGTGGTTGACTATTCACGAGGATGGGGAGCAATGAATCTGGGTACGCAGCTTCAGAAATTTAGTGAATGGTGAGACAAGAGACACAGAGAAACAACAAATACTATTGAATTCAAACTTAAAATAATTGATTAAAATGTAATCATTGCGAATATGATTGCAGTGGTTTGTCATTTGTGAACTCGGTGAAAATGAGCATTTCCCAGAACTCTCTTCCTGGTGTGTTTCTGGATAGGGGGGACCTTAGAGACACCGTAGGGTGGAGGGATGGTGGAGGGGGGAGGGGACCTTTGGAAGGTGGAAGGAAGGGGCAAAGGTGGGTACAGGGCGTTGGTGGAGCTCACACACACTGTCACTTATCAGCTGTCTCCACTCCCAGACGTGGGAGAATAGCCCATCCAGTAGCTGCCCCAGCTCCTCCCAAATCTTCCTGCAACTCTTCCGATTCCTCAGCCAGGTGAGCATTTACCTCCCAGCTCCTCTTCCCCACTTTACACCCGCCCTCCCTTCCTCCCTGCTGGCCCTGCAAGCATCACACTCCAGCATCAGGCACGAAGCCCTCAGCCCCCAGCGACCGCAGAGCCACATGGCACGGTTGTGTAAGGCCACGTCTCTAGTGGTTTGGCTTCTTGTCAAGCTCTGCCTGGCAGGGACTTTGGCACCGGGCACGATTCCAGGGGGTCGAGGAGCTAAAGGGTGAGTTCTGTAAATAGGTTCTGTGTTTTCATCTGGAATTCATTCTCTGATCTTAGTAGATTTAAGGGTATGAATCACCCTGTTTCCGGTGGTAGAGGGACACTAGTACGACATGACAGGCAACGGCAAAACAGTCCCATAAATTATCACACCTTGCCACCTGTAGTCAAATGCCTGTAAGCCCTTTCTGAAAAGGGACAGAGAGTAAACATGTTAGACTTTGTGAGCCACAACTATTCAGCTCTGTGACTGTAGCACAAAAGCAGCCAAAGACAAGAAGTGTGTGAATGGGTGTGGCTGTGTTCTAATAAAACTTTATTTACAAAAACGGACAGCAAGCCAGATCTGGCCCAGGAGGCGTAGCTTGCCATCTTCTTCCATGAAAGGGAAAGCTTCGAATGAGCAAGTATTTGCGGCTGTCGGGTATTTTAGCGACAGGACGAGCTGTACTGGGATTGATGGGTCACTTGCAGGCGTGCTGGAGAACGCAGAGATGCGCTCGGGGTCCCTGTAGGGGACCTGAAGTGTTCTCTGGGCACAAAAGAATCCCCAGCTGAAATCAGTAGGTAATTTGCAGGCCAACTGAGAAAGGGGGAATAAATCGGTAGAGGCGGCAACTGGGGACACGCCGAGTTTGAAGAGTCTACGAATGTCCAAGCGCAGATGTTTAGCAGGCATGCACATGGTACCTACAGTCACGAGAATAGAGGAGCTAACTGGGAAGAAGAGAAGGGAAGAGGAGAGCAATGGGCAGAAGCCGGAGGAATCCCGCACTCAGTGCTGAGCCGGGGAGAGGGACCAAGCATCTTTCATGGGTCTCAAGAAGCTGAGAGTGCCGGCAGTGAAACTGGTTAAGTTTTAAGGAGGTTGAGAGTGAGAAACTGGGTAAGAGGGACCTGAAATAGACAGGAAAATGACGACTGCCTTCCAAAGAAACAGATGGAGAGGAGAAGCGAGATGTGAATGTTGATGAGGCCTCTGCCACCAGGAGCCCAGCCACTCTGCTGGCATTCCCTTCTTTAAATAGCCGTTGAACTTGGGGACAGTGCACAAAGGTTAGATAAAGGAGAAGTGGCTGCGCAGCTCCTGTCCACGTGGCTGAGAGGGCTGTGCCAGACGAGGGCTGAGAGACAGGAGTGATCGGAAGCGGCCTGATGAGCCCCATTATTTGATGAAGTAAGTACCGGGCACTGAGGGAGAAAGTTTGGGGTAGAGAGTTTGGAGAGAGGAGTGAAGATTTGGAAGTCACCTAGGGGTAGACAATTTTTAGAAGATTTTGTTTATTTTTAGAGAGGGGTGAAAGAGGAGAGAAACACAGATATTTGAGAGAAACATTGATCGGCTGCCTCTCGCACACCCCCAGCTGGGGACCTGGCCTGCAACCCAGGCATGTGGCCTGACCGGGAATCGAACCGGCGACCTTTCGTTTCGCAGGCCGGTGCTCAGGCTCCTGAGCCACACCAGCCAGGGCTGGGGTAGACACATTTTATTTAAAGCAGTGCAGACCTCTTGCACCACAGCTACACAAACGTCCTTTGGGCTGTGACTTATAATGTCAAAGAAGCATTTCTCTTAGGTGCAAACTTACAATATCAGACACGTTTGTCCACATCCAGACCGGTTCTTGAATTCCAGTTTTGTCAGCAATTTCTTTCCATGACCACAAATAATGGCAGGCTAAATTTAAAATTTCCGGGTTTCCTAGCAGCTCTGAGTGCATCCTTTTAGATTGCTAGTTTTCTAAGGAAATTCTGTCGGCGCTCACACAGATGAGCTGCGCAGACCTGCGGGCACGACAGTTCTGACTCACCCAGTCAGAACTTACCCAAGCACGACTCGTAGATTTCTGTCTATTTCTCTTTGGGACTTCCCGGGTGTGCTCTAGAAGAACCGCAGTCAGCCCTGCCGAAATGCTAGGCAGCTGTGCGTCTACCGTTTCACAAATTCAGTTTGCCCCTGATAAAAGGAAACGTAAAAACCCTACTTTGGAATGTGATGGGAAACTGAAGTCATAAGTGTATATGTAGAGTCTCCCACTTGGTTGAAATATCTAGAACATCTCTACAGAAATTCTTTCTGTTTCTCTCTCTCTCTCTCTCTCTCTCTCTCACACACACACACACACACACACACACACACACAGAGCAGAGGTATGAGTTCTTTGGTAACCCAACTGTAAAACGTAGTTTTTATGGGTATCTTTACTGATGAGGAAGGAAGGAAGGAAGGAAGGAAGGAAGGAAGGAAGGAAGGAAGGAAGGAAGGAAGGAAACTGAAGTAATTCTGTGTGAACTCAGGTACATATATAGAAATATACATCAATATAATATAATATTCAATAATAATATATATTTAACCTTAAAATCAGAGTTGAACTTGACTTCTTAAATGTATCGGAGCGACACTGGTTCACAGGATCACATAGGTTCATAGGGCCACATAGGTGTACATTTCTGTGATACGTGGCCTGTGTTTGGCATCGTGTGCCCAACACCCAAAGTCAGATCCTCTTCTGTCACCATACACTTGGCCCCCTTTGCTGTCCCCCACAACCCCCTGCCAACCCCCTTCCCTCTGGCAACCACCACACCATTGTCTGTCTGTGTCTATGAATTTCACTTTTACATCCCAAGAACTTGATTTTGAAAGGAAAACTGAAGAATTTCACTTCCAAGAAGATTCACTACCAAAAGCGAAAAACGATACGGCCCGGTCTCCCTGGACGCCTCTCCCGTCCACTCCGCGCGCAGCAGCCAGAACGGTCTCTCGGAAACACGACTGGATAGCATCATCCTTCTGCTCCACACTCCCGGCGGGGAGAGGTCACCAAAATGTTAGCACACTCCTGTCTTCGTGCCTTGTGCTCTGAGGAAATGAAACGTGGATTTCTCTCCTTGAAAGACTGGGCCCTACCTTGAGAAGGAGCAGAGGAGAAACTCGTGCAGATTGGAAAGCTTCCAACGAAAAACAGCATTATGCCTATTCCTATGCCGTCATTCCTCTTGTCGCCCAGAGTGCGCTATTTTTGAAGGGGGTGGGGTGTTGCTGATTTCCAAGTATTGGGTCTTCCCAGAGAGAGGGCTGGGCGCTTGACCTGCAGAGAGAGGCCGGTCCCCCGAGGGGGCGCTTGGGTCTCCAGTCCCTGCTCCGCCCCACGCGGAAGGCTCCCAGGGCTTATTTACAGCCCTGAACCTGGACTTGCTGCGCGGCTCGCAATTTCCAACCAAATGCAGCGCCTTCCGTTAGAAGGCAACATGTTTGAAGTCAGATTTTCCATTTGTCCTCAAATATCAAGCTTCTCTTCCTGTGGGTGAACTTATCCTCTTAATTATGCAGACTTGAACCCGGAAGGGGATTCACTTATTTTTAATTCATTTCTCTTTTTGAAATTGAGGTCAATCCCGAATAACATCAAATATACCATTTTACCAGTTTTGAAGTGTACAATGTCTAGTACATTCCCAATGTTGTGTGACCACCAGCATTATCTCATTCCAGAACATTCCCAGCTGGCCGAAAAGAAAGCAGGTAGCGGGGGCTTTCAAATCCCTCCACCCCCATCCACTAGCAACCACTAATCTATACTCTGTCCCTAGGGATTTGAGTATTCCAGACATTTCCATTAAGGAACAATAAAATACGTGACCTTGTGTGTCTGAATTCCTTCACTTAGCACAATGTTTTCAAGGTTCACTCATGCTGTAGCATTTTTTACGGCTAAGTAATATTCCATCCTACAACTATACCACGCTGGCTTTCCACACTGTCCTATAACCATCACCATCATCCATCCCCAGAACACACTTCATCTTCTAAAACTGACACTGTCTGTTAACCCATAACTCCCCATTGCCCCTCCCCCCAGCCTCTGGCCTGCACCATTCTATGTTCTTTCTGTGTCCCTGAACTTGGCTACTCTAGGTGCCTCACCGAAGTGGAACCATAGGACACTTGTCCCTTTGTGACTGGCTTCTTTAACTTATTGTCCTCAAGGTTCACACATCTTGTAGCATGACTCAGAATCTTTCCTTTGAAAAAAATAGATTTTATTGATTATGCTATTATAGTTGTTCCATTCCCCCCCCCCATTCCCCTCTGCCCTGCACACCCCCTTCCACCTGCATTTTCCCCTTTAGTTCATGTCCATGGGTCATACATATAAGTTCTTCGGTACATTTCCTATACCATTCTTAATCCCCCCCTCCCCTGCCTATTTTCTACCATTTATGCTACTTATTCTCTGTAACTTTCCCCCTCTCTCCTCCTCCCTCTCCCCTATTGCTAACCCTCCATGTGATCTCCATTTCTGTGTTTCTGTTCCTGTTCTAGTTGTTTGCTTAGTTTGCTTTTGTTTTTTAGGTTTGGTTGTTAACAGCTGTGAGTTTGTTGTCATTTTACTGTTCATATTTTTTATCTTCTTTTTCTTAGATAAGTCCCTTTAACATTTCATATAATAAGGGCCTGGTGATGATGAACTCCTTTACCTTGACCTTATCTGGGAAGCACTTTATCTGCCCTTCCATTCTAAACAATAGCTTTGCTGGATAGAGTCATCTTGGATGTAGGTCCTTGCCGTTCATGACTTGGAATACTTCTTTCCAGCCCCTTTTTGCCTACAAGGTTTCTTTTGACAAATCAGCTGACAGTCTTATGGGCACTCCTTTGTAAGTAACTGTCTCCTTTCCTCTTGCTGCTTTTAAGATTCTCTCCTTATCGTTAATCTTGGGTAATGTAATTATAATGTGCCTTGGTGTGTTCCTCCCTGGGTCCAACTTCTTTGGGACTCTCTGAGCTTCTTGGACTTCCTGAAAGTCTATTTCCTTTGCCAGATTGGGGAAGTTCTCCATTAGTTTTTCAAATAAGTTTTCAATTTCTTGCTTTTCCTCTCCTCCTTCTGGCACCTCTATGATTCGGATGTTGGAACATTTAAAGATGTCCTGGAGGTTCCTAAGCCTCTCCTCATTTTTTAAAAATTCTTGTTTCTTCATTCTGTTCTGGTTGAATGTTTCTTTCTTCCTTCTGCTCTAAATTGTTGATTTGGGTCCTGGTTTCACTGTCACTGTTGGTTTCCTGTACATTTGCCTTTATTTCACTTTTCATAGCCTTTATTTCCCCCTCTAATTTGCAACCATATTCAACCAATTCTATGAACTTCCTGATTACCAGTGTTTTGAACTGTGCATCCAATAAGGTTGGCTATCTCTTTGTCACTCAGTCTTATTTTTTCTGGAGCTTTGATCTGTTCTTTATTTGGGCCTTTTTTTTTTTTTACCTCGGCACACCTGTTACACACACATAGTAAAGGGCAGAGACTTAGGTGTTCACCAAGTGGGGCAACCCATGTCACTGATGCCATACGTAGGGGAGGGTCTGAGAGGGAATAGTGCCGCTTGCTCCGCTCTGTGCCAGATTTCAGTCACTTCCCCCACTTCCCACAAGCAAAGTGGGCCCTTCCGGAGCTGATTCCTGGTGGGTGGGTTTGTGTACGTTCTCGGACCCTGTGAGTCTCTCCAATGGACTCTCCTGTGAGGCTGGGAGTTTCCCCTGCCACTGCCTCAATCCCCACTGGTGTTTTCAATTAGATGTTTGACGCTTTATTTCCCCGTGCTGGGACCCTGGGTTGCAGGTGTGTCTCACTCCCCAGTTGTTCCTCCCGGTTTATCTGCACACCAGCCGCTGACTCGCCTCGAGTCCTCTCCAGCCAGCTGCTTGTCTCCACCCTCCTACCGGTCTGGGTGAGTGTTTCTTCTTTAACTCCTTGGTTGTCAGACTTCCATACAGTTTGATTTTCTGTCAGGTCTCATTGTTTTTTGTTCTGAATTTGTTGTTGTCTTTCTTTTGGTTGTGTGAGGAGGCACAGTGTGTCTACCTACGCCTCCATCTTGGCCAGAAGTTCAGAATCTCTTCCCTTTTTAAGGCTGAAAAGCATTCCATTGCATGTACAAACCACATCTTATTCACGCATCCATCTATTGATGGCCACTTGCTCTGCTTCCACCTTGGGGCTATTTTGAATAATGCTATGAATATGCATGAATGTACAAACATCTGTTTGAATCACTACTTTTTAAAAATTGATTTGAGAGAGAGAGAAAGGAAGGGAGGGCAGGAGGGGGAGAGAGAGAAACCTTGGTATATTGGGATGATGCACAAGCCAACTAAGCTAGCCAGCCAGGGCAAGTCCTTGCTTTCATTTCTTTGGGGTGTACACCCAGACATGCAATTGCTGGATCATATAGTAATTCTATTTTTCATTTTTTGAAGAACCATTACATCATTTTCCACAGCAGCTACACTATTTTACATTCCTGCCAGCAGTGCACGAGGGATCTGGTTTCTCCACATTCTCACCAACACTTATTATTTTCTATTATTTTGTGTGTGTGTGTGTGTGTGTGTGTGTATTCTGTAGGGTTTTCTGTATTTAAATTCACCATCTGTGGAAGAGATAGTTTTACTTCTTTCTTTCCAAACTGGATGATTTTAGTTCTTTTCTTGCCTTATTACCCTGGCTAGAATTTCCAATCAAATGCCAAGTAAAAGCAGTGAAAATGGTCATTTTTGTCTTGTTCCTGATTCTGTCTTATTCCTGATTTAAGGGGGAAGATTTCAGCCTTTCATCATTAGGTATGATGTTAGCTATGGGTTTTTCATAGGTCCCTTTTATCAGATGGAGGAATTTCCCTTTTATTTCTGGTTTAGTTAGATGCCTTTATTATGAAAGTGTATTGGATTTTATCAAATGCTTTTTCTGTGTCCATTAAGGTAATCATGTGTTTCCCCTTTATTCTATAAATAAGTTATATTACATTGTATACCACATGAGACATTATCCAGTCTTTCACTTATGGGACATGTCCCACTGGGCCATGATGTATAATCTTTTTTATATGCTGCTGGATTAAGTTTACTAGTATTTTATTGAGGGTTTTTGCATATATAGTCTCAAAGAATTTGATCTGTAGTTTTATTCTGATGTCTTTGTCTGGTTTTGACATCCTCCTAGAAGTTAGGAAGTGTTCACTGCTATCTATCTATTTATTTATTTATTTTTATTTTTTTTTTTTTGAAGTGTTGGTACAGGGTTGGTGTTAACTTCTCTGAGCATTAGGCAGAATTCACCAGTGAAGCTATCTGGTCCTGGTTTTTTCTTTGTTGGAAGTTTTTTTTTTTATTACTGACTTAATCTCTTTACTTTGTATATGTCAATTCAGATTTTCTTTTTATTCTTGAATCGGTTTGTTTCTTTAAGTTTGTTCATGTCATCTACATTGCCTAGTTTGTTGGTCTACAACCGTTCATAGTATTCTCTTTGTTTTCTGATGGGTTCATGCGGGTATGCATTGCCTCCTCTTTCTGACTGCAGGCAGGAAGGAAGCATGCTGGGCACCAAGCCAAAACTGAAGATGATTGATTGGAGTGGTTCAGAGTGTGTGCACCGCAGTCAGAGCTCCCAGATTCAAATACCTACCACTTACTGGCTGTGTGACCTGGGGCATGTTCCTTAACTTTTCTATGCCTCCATTTCTTCATCTTTAAAATGGGAACAATGATAATGATAATGCCTATCTCACAGACTCATGAGAATTAAAATAATACAAAAAAAAAGAAACACACCAAAGATCTCGTTGGAAGCTGCACGAACTTCAGAGCGGTGAGAACCCACAGGGGTGTGTAGTATTCCAGAGGGTTTCATTTCTGAAAACCTTGCTGCTCTAAACCACTGAAAACCACCAGGTAAAACCTAACCAACACCTTCCATTTGGCTGAATGATAAAGAAAATATTTGAAAGTTATGGATGGAACTGCAGCACAGACCTAAGGAGGAGGGTGAAAGCTAACCCTGGGGGCCACGCCAGAGCATTAGCTGGTCCACAGTGATCTAGAGCATTTGTTTCACTGGCCACTTGGAGGCAGCACAGGAAGTCTCAAGTTCACAGAGGTTGAAGAGTCAGATAAGAAGCCCGAACATTTATTGGGGAGTTGCCAAGAATTATGCACTCAGTGAATGGTTAAAAGAGGCACAGGTACCTGTCAAAGGACTGCAGTGAAACTCAATTCATACATTAGTCATGGCATTGGTACATGGTCCAAGAGTCTCCTTTGTGAATTTTTCACTACATGTGAGATTTTTAGTAAGTTTGGGGCCTGAATTCAGAATGCATTCATGTTCAAAACAAACCTGAATCACAAATTTAGTCAATGTGGTCCCAGTGGTCCCAGGTTAGTAGCACCCAAGCCTCTGGCAAAAGCAAACAAATTCTCTCCACTCAGGCCTCTAAGAATTCCCACAGAGTTCTAAAGAGTATTAGCTCACAATGAAAAATCACACAATATGTGAGGACACACACTCCCCTGAGTGAGACAGCAGAACAACATTAGGGGGAAAATCACCTGCCGAGACTTTAAATATAGGTATTGATGTCACAGGATATTAAATAAGTATATAGTCTAATTTACAGAGA
Organism: Phyllostomus hastatus; assembly: GCF_019186645.2. Classification (NCBI taxonomy): domain Eukaryota; kingdom Metazoa; phylum Chordata; class Mammalia; order Chiroptera; family Phyllostomidae; genus Phyllostomus; species Phyllostomus hastatus. The sequence goes on along the minus strand of NW_025334018.1, from coordinate 14,965,173 downwards.
CAATATGGCGGTTGCTAAGGACTGGGAGAGGAGAGACTTAGTGTTTCATGGGTACAAAATTTCAGTGTTGAAAGATAAATGTTCTGGAGACAGATGATAATGATGATTGCACAATAATGTAGATGTACTTAATGTCGCTGAATTGTACAAATATGGTTAAAATGGCTGATATGTTTTTTCTACCACAATTTTTTTAAACTTGAAAAGATGACTATGGTTGATCATTTTTCCAGATCTGATAGAAGACACAGATGTTCAACTTAAGGAATCCCAATGAATCCTTAGAAAAAGAAAACTTAACTAGATACATTGGAATAAAACCACAAATTATCAAAGAAAATACTAAGGCTAGTCAAAGCAGAAAGATATTGCCTGAAGAGGGATGATATTTAGACTGACAACTGTTCCTCCACATCACAATGGAAGCCAGAAGACAGAAGTACAGTGCCATCCAAAGACTGACATGGAAAATAATTCTGCCTAAATGGATACCTTCATTAAAAAGCCTTACAGAAATAAGAGAAAAAATAAAGAAAATTCTACCTCCTTCTGGTCAAGATGGAGGCATAGGCAAACACTCCTCACCTCCATGCACAACTATAGCAAAGAGTGCACTAGACTACAAAAGAAATATCACCCAGAATTGTCAGAAAATTAAGCTGTGTGGAAGTCCAACAACCAAGGATTTAAAGAAGTCACATTCATCCAGACAGGTAGGAGGGTGGAGACACGGAGTGGTGCAGAAAAGTGTGGGGACAGGAACGAGCAGTCCCACATCCACATGTGGTGGATAAGAATCAGGAGGCATACCTTGGGAGCAAAGGATCCCAGTCCCAAACCACCCAGCCCTGGGTTCCAGCACCAGGAAGATAAGTCCTCATAACTTGTGGCTGTAAAAACCAGTGGGGGTTGGGGTGGCAGAAGAAACTGCGGGATTCTCAAGAGACTCCTCTTAAAGGGACTGCAACAGATTTAAGACTCATGCAGATGCACCCCCTTCTGGGATTTGGCACCAGGGAAACAGCTGAAAGGGCATACGGGAACAAAGTGAAGTGACTGGTAACAGGGCTAGTTCTGGGAGACAGCTTCTTCCCTGGCAAAACTCCAGAGGCCAGTGGCCAGTCCCCTCTCTGAGCATTCCCACACATAGAGCAATAGAACTGTGACATGGGTTGCCCCACCTTAGCAATTTACCTAAGACTCCACCCCATGCAACTTAACAGGTATGCTCTTCTGCAATAGGTCACACTACTAAGACAGGGAGTCAAAGCAGCTCCATCTAATATACACAAACAAAGGGAGGCTGCCAAAATGAGGAGACAAAGTAATATGGCCCAAATGAAAGAAAAGAACAAAACTCCAGAAAAAGAACTAAATAAAGTGGAGATAAGCAACCTATCAGATACACAGTTCAAAACACTGGTTATCAGGATGCTCCAGGAACTCCTTCAGAACTTCAAAAGCATAAAAAAGACCCAAACAGAAATGAAGATTGCATTTAGTGAAATAAAGAAAAATCTACAGGGAATCAACAACGATTTGGAACACAAGGAAGGAAAAAGCATTCAGTCGGAACAGCAGGAAGAAAAAAAGAATTCAAGAAAATGAGGAAAGGTTTAGGGACCTCTGGGACATCTTTAAACACACCAACATCCGAGTCAAAAGGGTGCCAGAAGGAGAAGAGGAAGAGCAAGAAATTGAAAACTTAATTGAAAAAACTGAAAGAAAACTTCCCTAATTTGGTGAGGGAAATAGACACACAAGTCCAAGAATCACAGAAAGTCCCAAACAAGGTGGACACAAGGAGGCCCACACCAAGACACAATATAATTAAAATGCCAAAGGTTAAAGATAAGGAGAGAATCTTAAAAGCAGCAAGAGAAAAGCAGAGAGTTACCTACAAAGGAGTTCCCATAAGACTGTCAGCTGATTTCTTCTTTTTTTTAAAGATCTTATTTATTTATTTTTAGAGAGAGGGGAGGGGAGGGAGAAAGAGAAGGAGAGAAACATCAATGTGTGGTTGCCTCACACATGGCCCCAACTGGGGACCTGGCTCAGAACCCAGGCATGTGCCCTGACTGGGAATTGAACCGGAGACCCTTTGGTTCGCAGTCCACTGTCAGCTGATTTCTCAAAAGAAACTTTTAGGCTAGAAGGGACTGATAAGAAGTATTCAAAGTGATGGAAAGCAAGGACCTACAATCTAGATTACTCTCTCCAGCAAAGCAATAATTTAGAGTGGGAGGGCAGATAAAGTGCTTCCCAGATAATGTCAAGTTAAAGGAGTTCATCATCACCACGCCCCTATTATATGAAATGCTTTAAAAAAATACACCAAAGATCATGTTAGAAATAAGGAAAATTTACAGGCTTGAATGATAAAGAAAAATGATAAAAATTCATATCAAAATTTGTGGGATCAGACTAGATCAGTATTTAAAAGGTAATGTACAGTTTTGATTTTCTTTATTAGCAAGAAAAAAGGCAAACAATCAATGAGTTAATCAACTAACTTAAAAAGTTAGGAACATAGCAAATTAAAACAAATCCAAAGAATTAGAAGGCAGGAAATAATTTATTCATTAATTAAGCTAATATTTATTGAGAACCCACCATCCGGGCATTGAAAATAGAGCATCGATCTAAACAGTCCTTGTCCTTATGGAACTTAGACCCTCCAGAACCAAATGTGGAAATAAGCACAGCACCGGTCACCAGGAGATTTGCGTTCTAGTCCCTGCTGGCCCAGTAACCACCTGTAAGCCTTTAAGTAAATTATTTATTCCTACTCTGCCTCCCTTTCCTTCCCTGGAAAGGAAATCATCCTATCTGTTCTATCAATAATGTGATGCAATCAAATGGAATCCAGTTACATAAACAATGTTTTGGAAAATTAAAAGCATTATTCAAATATAAAATGAGTGTTATTAATATTTAAACCATCCACATTCCATTTACAAGCGCTGCCTTCGTAGTCTTGGAGAAATGCAATGGCAGCTTGATTTAAAACGTTCCTTCTCTCAATGAGCTAAAGACCCTGAAATGGGTCTAGCGTCAAGGTGGCTTCAAGTCTGAGGGCTGGGTCACTTGATGCTGTGAAACCAAAGCCCACGTTACAGCACGAGTTACTAAATCTGCTCTCAGGTGTGCCCTCTATTTCCACAGCTCTCGCCAGTGGGATGTCTGCATGCTACAACATACTTGTCGGGTGTCCTGCCCCTCCCTTCAGGATCTAAGATTCTTGGCACATAAAGCACTGAAATCAAAATTGCCTCACAGAGCAGTCAGGTTTTGATTTGACGTCCTTTTACTGAGCACTTCCTGTGTGCTAGGGTATAAAAGTCTAGGCGCCGATAATTCAGAGATTATGGTTTGGTGGGTAAAGCTATCAAAATTGCCTGGCATTCTCTCAATACACTTAAACACATGAAATCACGAAGAGGACACCCCCACTCCCACTCAAGCCCACCCCCCCTCTACTTCACACTCTCCTGACAGCTGGGCCAATGGAGAGAGTGGGGGCAGGGTAGGTGGCCCTGATTTCAATTACTGTTGTTATATTCCCAGGTCCCAGGGCACTTGCTGATACTTGGTAGGCTCTTAAGAAATACTTGGGACAATGAATAAGTGGAGTAGGCAGATGATTAAGAAAGATGACCTGGGTCACAGGCACATGGTCCATGATACATACTTGTCGATTGCTTTGGAAGCCAAGAAAGAGGAATCTAGCCAACTTCTCTCCATTTTCCCAAACCCTTGCCAACCCTCTCCCTCCTGCCCCAGGACCTATCTCCTCATTGGCTCCGGCTCTTTATTCCTCATGTGAAAAAACTGCACTGGGTCTCCGGCTGCAGTCCATCCAAGACTGCCGTCACCCTCTGAATGCCCACCCTGCACTAGACTGTGTCCAGTGTCCAGTGAATGCCCGGCCTTGCGAGCCACTGACTTGAGGGGACTGCATCCCAAAGGAGCGTCTGGACTTTGCATCTTCAGAGCTTCTCCCTGGCCCAGTTGTTAATTTCAGGTGGACAATCTGGTGACCACCTGGTGGCTAGTATTGATTTCCTACCTGGCAGAAAAACAGAGTGTATGTACATTGGGGAAGAGAGAGGGCGGCGGGGGGGGGGGGAGTGTATAGGTCACATGGTCAGGCTGAAGCCAGAGTGAATGACCAGTTTTATTCGGTCACAGACCATTACTCTCCCATTGCTCCCAACTGTTTTTGAAATTTTTGCGATTTCTCCTCATTTATCAAGTTTCTGTTAGGAAATCTTTTTCTCGTGTGTGTGTGTGTACCCATAAGTTCATGAGTGCCTGAGTTGGGTCAATTCTAGCAGAAATATGTCTGAAATTGATACATTTTCTCTCCATCCTCATGGCTATTCATTAAAAAACTATTGTGTGAATAAATTAAACAAATAGCCAAGTAGGTAAACACGCTAATCATGTTGGGTGATGAACAATGACGTATCTACACTTATGCCCGTCAAATTTTCTGAACCCAAATCAAGATACATGGTCTGAAAATGAGGTAAATGATTTGAAACTGGAAAATACCTTTGAAAATATGTGTTATTGTGCCCCACACCGATATCCCATAACCACCCCGTCACCATCTCAGACTAATAGGCCCATACCCCTTCCTCTATCCAAACCCACAGTGATATATCAAGTGAGATTTATCAGTTGTCGAACCGAGAAAATGAATTGCTTTTATATCATTATTTAAGTCTCTGCCTGGGTCAGAAAGCTATGACCCTTGTAGTTCTTACTGCCAGACTGGGAGATTCAAGTCAAAACTGGCCTTGAATTCCTATTGGCTTTATTTGCTTTACTTCCTGGAATTGCCATTTGCTTTCTTGGCTTTACTACCGGTTCTCGGGTATTTTGGGAAAACCCAGAATACTAGCACAGCTGCGCCTGGTCTTGCGTTGGCCTGCATCGTTCAGAAAGTGCCAGTGATCGGCCTCTTGCTATGGACTCAGCACGGACTCAAGAGCACGGGATGCATTCTCTCTTTCAATCCTCACAACACTTTACAAGAGTTATCATTGGGGTGTCAATATTGTGGGTAAGACTAATGCTTAAAAAGACTGAGCAACCTACCTAGCAGGCAAGTAGCAAAGCCAAGATCTGAAGTCTGCGCTCTGAACAACAAGCAGTTTATAGCCTATCTGGGGAGATAAGACATTCAAACACAAAATCAATGGAAAACAGCATTCGTTAAAATGCCAAAATGTGGCTCCTTAAGTCACAAATGATGGTGGTTCTCCAAGGCCAGACTGAGATTTGTTTTTCTGAGCCCTATGGGACATGCACGAGGGAAGGATCTGAGCTTTATAACAAAATAAACGTTTACAAGAGCCTGGAGTTGTGTATAATCGATAAACCCAAGGACTGAACGTGCAGGGTGGCAGAGGAGAGGACGCAAAGGAAAAGGCCTCGAGCGCTAATAACGCGTATTTCTCAAACACTTTACAGTTTACAGAGCACTTTCCCGTTTATCATGTTATGTCATCTTCACAACAATCCTGCGAATTACAAATTATCTCATTTTCCCAGAGAGGACAGAGCACTGATTGAGTGGCTTGCCCCCGCGAGTCACGTTCCAAAGCGATCAGTATGCAGACTCAGAGCCAGAGGGTGGCCTCCGGCACCGACGTTTGGTGCTACGCCTCACCGCCACCCGGGACTCAGGCCGCCCAAGAGCCAGCCTGACTGCTTTTCCTAGAAGTTTTCCTACCTGGCCACCTCCTGGTCCTTGTGTCCTGCTGGGGTCCCTTCCATCAGCCCAACTGCTGGTCTCCTTTACCAACTGCCATGGAAGCTTGCGAGGGTCACATTCCACCCAGCCAACCCCTCTGCCCTTCGGTGCAGGGGCAGGCAGCTGGGTGTGCTCGTGAGGCCTTGGCCGCCTAAACTCACGATCATCCTTCTTTCTTGCAACAACGTTTGCACCATAAATCAAGGAAAAGCTGGGTGTTGGGCCCTGGCCAGTTGCAGCTTTGTCCTATAAACCAAAAGGTTGTGACTTTGATTCCTGGTCAAGGCACATGCCTAGATCGCATGCTTGGTCCCCTGTCGGGGCAGGTTTGGGAGACAACCGATCAATGTTTCTTTCACATCTCTCTCTCTCTCTCTCTTCCCTCTCTCTCTCCACCCCCCCACCCTACTCAATGGATATACCCTCATGTGCGAATTGAAAAAAATAATAATAAATCTCGTTGTTGGGTGACTTTCTAAGCCGTTGGACTATTTCTTTTTAAGATTTTTATTTATTTATTTTTAGAGAGGGAAGGAAGGGAGATAGAGATAGAGAGAGAGAGAAAGAGAGAGAAACATCAGTGTGCAGTTGCTGGGGGCCGTGGCCTGCAACCCATGCATGTGCCCTGGCTGTGAATCGAACCTGCGACACTTTGGTTCACAGCCCACACTCAATCCACTGAGCTACGCCAGCCAGGGCTGGACTGTTGGAAATCTCAACAGGGAGAAATATTGAAATTTCTGGAACTCCGCGGTGGACAGTTTGTTACCCCTTCCCTCTCCCCAAGCTCCTCTTCATAGATAGCCCAACCTCCTGGCAGCCTACGAATACTTACCAAGCCCCTACGACACGTCAGGGACTGTTCTAGTTTCTGGAAATGCAGTATGGAGCGATACAGAAAAGCACCTCCCCTCACGAACCCTGCATTCTAGGAGGCAGAGTCAGATGAAGTCAGTAAGCAGCATGCCAGGTGGTGAGGGGCACCAGGATGAAACATAAAGGGGCTAGAAAATGAATGGCAGAACGGAGCCTGTTTTTCAAAGGTCGGCCAGGGAAGGCAGCTTTAATGAGGTATTCAAACGCAGGGAGGGGACACGCAAGGTGGCCTGGTCCAGCAGGGGAAGGGCTTCCCAGGCGCAGAGAAGGCCGTGCAAAGGCGTTCAAGGAAGGGCAGGAGGCCAGCGTGGCTGTGGCAGAGAGAGCAGAGGGAGGCAGGCAGGAGACGAGGTCCCAGAGCCGGTCGGGGACAGAGGAACTGAGGGGCTATTTTAGGCCTGGATTGCTGGGTGCTGGAAACACAAAGAAGAAGAAGACAAAGTCCTAACTGTCAAGTTTATAGTCTCATGGAAAGCGGAGACGAGGAAGCAGGCCACGATAGCACAGTGTGGTAAGTGCTGTGACACAGACGGGGGACATCGGAGGAAGTGACTCGTAAACCTGTGCTGCCTGATGGGTGGGCACAGTAGCGCCACTAGCCTCACGGGGTTAGCAAGCCCTTGCAGCGTGGCTAGTATGACTGAAGAACGGAATTTTTAATTTTATTGAATCTGATCTAAAACAAGGGGAATGGGCTAAATTATCACCAAGCTCCCGTGTTGCTGAGTGATTCTAGGAATCTAAGCCATTGTCTGTCTGGGGTTCATGTTCGTGGGCCTCAGAAGTGTGAAATATCACCGGGTCCCACACGCAGGAATCGTTGGCTAAGATGGGGCGGTACCTGTGGCCAGGAGGCCTCCCTGGATCCTTCAACCACCCTTGGGTGCTCGGGGGACTGTACTGCCTCTTCTAAAGTCTCAAGATTCCCCCACTTTTTGGAATTTTTGAAGCCACGGATATATTTGCAGGGTATGAAAATTCAGGGGGTTCCCTGGAAGGTTCTGATGAATAAGGAGTGTTAAAAAAATCTTTTCCTACTTAGACAAGGAGCGTCTGTGGTTGGAAAAAAGAAATCAAAACATAAAATGTCAGGGAGGACGGTGGGGAGGGCTGTGTCCTGCGCGTGTGGCATGGGGAAGCTTCCTGGCTTCCCAGAGGGCACGCAAACGCTTGCCGACCCAGGCTTCACGTTGGCGCGGACGCCAGTGCCCCACTGGCAGACAGTGGCCGGCACCCATCCCTTCGCCCCGTGCCGGCACTAAGGTCGGTCGGCGTGGCAGGCCTGCCCAGAAACGGGCTCCGAAACCACGGGCTGAGGCCGCCTGTTCGCCTCTCGCTCTTTCTCACCCTACAGCCTGAGCACCTTGGAACATACCTGAATTGAAACTACACTGAAGTTGAAAGGAACTTCAAGGTCAAATCAAGGCCAAATGAGGTACAGCAGTTCACTTGTTGGGTACTTAACAAAATGGCTTTAAATTATGCACTTTTTCATGTGCCCCTGAAACCCAATTAGTTGTACACTCTGAGTGGCTATTATTTTGGGGTCTGCTGCTTGGTACTTAGTTTGTCCATTTATGAGTGATGCTTTTTGCCATGTCTCCTAACACCAAATATGTGGGGTTTTCACACCCAAGCTGTTTCTAGTTCAGCAGCAGAGAAGGGCCTGTGTGGAACTGACGTCGTGCTGCCCATCAGTCCGTCTCGATTCTGATTGGGCTCTGGTTGTACGTGATGGCTGCACTAGTCCGGAAAGAGTGGGGTGGCCAACTTCGGTGGTTTGCTTGGCGCTGAAGGAGTTTCTGGGACACGGTACTTTCAGGGCTAAAACCTGAACGCCCAAGTCCCAGGCAAACTGGCACGAGTTGGTCACCTGGGTGATGACCAGGACTGGCCTGGACCAGAGACGGTCCCGTGTAGGTGTTTATGAGGCAAGATTCAGACCCTGGTTTTGTTTGAAAATTTTCTCTACTGTTCTCTTGAATTTGGTCATTAATAATGGTGTAAGGCTACACAAAAATGAATCTCTATAGAAGGAAACAGGATAAGAATATAGACTCCAGAATAAAAAGTTAAATTCAAAAATTTAGTTAATAATAATGTATCAAGAACAGTTCAGCCCTGGCTGGTGTGGCTCAGTGGATTGAGCACCAGCCTGTGAACCAGAAGGTTGACGGTTCGATTCCCAGTCAGGGCACAAGCCTGGGTTGTGGGCCAGGTCCCCAGTGGGGGATGCACGGGAGGCAACCGTGATGTTTCTCTCCCTCTCTTTCTCTCTCCCTTCCCTCTCCCAAAAAGTAAATAAATAAAATCTTTTTTTAAAAATGAGGTTCATAAGAGTAGGAACCATGATTTCTGTAGCCCTATCACATACTACAGAGTATAACACAGGGTAGATATCCAATAATTACATACTGAATAAATGAGTAAACAAACTAATGAGTAAAAATAATTCAGTTCTGACTCTGTCATTACTGGTGGTATGTCAATCAAGTTAATCAACTTTTGAAAGTCCCTGTTTCTTCATCTGTAAAATGGGGGTAATAATAATTAGTTACTTTGTAGTTGCATTGGGCTGACTGGTGTCCCTCCAAAATACATACGTTGAGATCCTTACCCCCATATTTGGAGATCAGATCTTTAAAGAGGTGACAAAGGTGTGCTTGCCTGCCTCTCTCTCTCTCTCTCTGGAGCACGCCCGCGCCTCCTCCCCTCTCCTTCCCCCGGGAGCGTCTTCTCTGCCTTTCTTTCTCCTGAGCACCGAGGGCCCTCGGTAACCTGCCTCTGTAACCTGTTTCCTGAGCCCACACGGCCCAGCCGGCTCGCTTCTTCCACAGCTCACGTCGACGTCTGTGCCTTTCTCAATAAACCTTTGCTTGTACTTGAGTCTGGGCTCTGAATGTTTTCTTAGCCAGAGCTCAAGAACCACGGTCTAACATCCGGTGCTGTTTGCCATTAACATTCTAGTGCCGGGACTTGGGTGGTCTTACAAGGGAGAGGGGGGAGGTAATTAAGTTAAGACGAAGCCATTAGGATGGGCCCTAATCCGATCAATTTACCAGAAGGGGAAATTCAGACCCAGAGAGAGAGAGAGCAGACACCTGCACACATGGATGAAGGGTCACGTGAGGACACAGCAAAAAGACAGCCCCATCTGCAAGCTGAGGAGGGAGAGGTCGCAGGAGACACCAGACCTGCTGACACCTTGATCTTGGACTCCCAGCCTCCAGAACTGTGGGAAAAATAAATTTCAGTTGTCTAAGCTACCTCTGAGTCTGTGCTACTTTGTTATGGCAGCGTAATAACATGTAAATCACCTAGCACACGAATGCTCAGTAAGTACTTCTTGTTCTTCTTATTTACTACTAATAAAAATATCTGGGGAGGGCACTGAAAAATATACAACATATTACATATAATATTTTATAGTTATAATATACCAAATATCATAAATATCATAAATATATATTAAATTAAACACAGCTAACATATTCATATTAATCATATATTTAATATTAATATACAATATATTATATCAACTTATAATATATTGTATATTTAATATAATTTAGAAAATAGTATATAATATATAATTATATAATATAAAAATATAATACAATTTATAATTATAACATTTGGTTTATATTCATTAATCATAAATATAATGTTATAATATAAAATCATTTATATAATACATTATATTAGTTTATAACATATTAATTATATTATAAATTCTGGTATAATATGAATTGATATGTAATTAATTTATGTTAAATATATAGATGTATGCTATGTGTGAAAACATACCAAAGGGATGGGTAGGATTATCGTCCGCCCTGGAGGACCTCGGCGGGCAGAGAAGGCAGAGCCTGCCCCGCGCGCTGCCACCGCGCTGGGACCACAGAAGAAAGAGCCCGTCAGCGTGTCCGTAGACGACACCCTCAGCCAGAGCCGCGCAAACTGTAAGGGGCACGTGCATCACCTGAGATCTTGGTAGAATGCAGATTCTGGGTCAGTGGACCTGGGGTGGGGCCTGAGAGTCTGCATTTCTTTTTTATTGTGATTGATAATAATGTGATAAATATAATATTTAAAGTAAATATAATATTTATTCATTATTTAATTTTTTTCTCTTACAGTTTATGTTCAGCATCATTCTGTGCTGGTTTCAGGTGGACAGCATAGTGGTTAGATAATCATATCCTTTACAAAGGGGTGGCCCCCAGGGGTCTGCATTTCTAACGAGCTCCAAGTTAATTCTCAGACCGTTGGTCAGAGGACCACACCAGGTGACCTGCAGTCCCAAGGAGGGGTTATAAACTATTTGGATACACAAGACAAAACAAAATACATCAAGTGGCCAGAAAATACTCGCTAAACTGCATCTTGTACCTATACATACTGATCAGAGTCTGCAGGACCATTTAAGTAAATGTATAATTTGAGCCATAGAGTTAAGGCGCTCAGGCAGATAAAGTGATCTGGAAAACTTCTGGAGAATAAAAGGAGGGCATTTGATTCTGATTCGGCAAGGGAATGAAGGGGGCCTACGTGCCTAGAACCTCTCTGGGTGAAAGCGACTTCAGACAGTCAGGTGGTATTGGGGTGTCTTTATTTCCCTACACAAATAAGCACAGGAGTGGCTTTTGCTGGTCCTTTGAAGGGGTGCAGGGAGGAAGGCGTGGGTGTGTTTATGGCACTGTTTGCTGCCAGCTCGCTAATGTTTGGTTTCCTTATCTTTGGAGAGTGTAATGGGTGTTGGTGCCAGCTTGGAGGCCACCTGATCTCAGTCAGCCTGTAAAGTCATTAGCAAAGCGCCCAGGAGGCAGGCCTCCCTGGGGACCTGCAGCCAGCACTTTGGGAAGAGGGCCTACTAGGGGAAGGACAGACTTGGCCTTGGGTTGCTAGGTAACCTCAGACGAACGTCTTTAACAGAGCCCCTGCTCTCCCTGTGCCCCCAAGAAGCAGTCCCAGGTACCTGATCCCACGCAGGTCAGGTTTTCCTAGTCCCCTGAGACTGAGTTTCCCCGGGGCAAGCAGGTATGAATCCAGCAACTGGGCGAGCTAGTGTTTTTAGAGTTTTTCTGGAGTTGGAGGTGGGAAGGTGGGTTGAGAAGGAGCAGTAGAAATCTCAGCCCCTGGAAATTTGGATTAATCAACCAACACCTGGGTATTCTCTTGCAGAAATCCAGAGTTTCTTGTAGGGTAAGCTGTCCTGATGACCAACCCCTAAGGGTAATTTCTCCCTGAATAGGTTTTGGAGGACTTCATTCAAACTGTGGCATCAAATATATTATCGTATTTAGTAGATGAGGACCTTGGATTTGGGGAGCGTATTCGCTGTTTGGTCAAGTCACCTAACCTCAGTAAAGTCACAATTTCCTGTATTTACAAAATAATACCATGTATTTCCAAGTAAATCATCAATTAAATGAGAGATAAAGTGTATAAAGTATTTAGCTTTTATTGTAATTTCTTCTTTCTTTACTCCACTTAATAACATTCGTTTTCTTATTTTATTTTTAATATATTTTATTGATTATGCTATTACAGTTGTTCCAGTTTTCTCCCTTTGCCTCCTCTCACCTGGTACCCCCCCCCATTTTTTCTGGCAACCCCCCCACCCCCCACTTAGTTCTTATCTATGGGTCATGCATATAAATTCTTTGACTACTCCATTTCCTATGCTGTTCTTAACCTCCCCCAGTCTATTCTGTACCCACTAATTTGTACTTCTTAATCCCTGTACCTTTACCCCCATACTCCTGCTTCCCCTTCCCAACTGATAACCCTCCAAAGGTCTCCATACCTATGATTCTGTTTCTGTTCTGCCTGTTTGCTTAGTTTGTTTTTTACATTCAATTGTTGATAGTTGTGAACTTATTGCCATTTTAACGTTAATAGTTTTGATCTTCTTCTTTTTCTTAAATAAGTCCCTTTAACATTTCATATAATAATGGCTTGGTGATGATGAACTCCTTTAGTTTTACCTTGTCTGGGAAGCACTTTATCTGCCCTTCAATTCTAAATGATAGCTTTGTTGGAGACAGTAATCTAGGTTGTAGGTCTTTGCTTTTCATCATTTCGAATATTTCTTGTCGGTCTCGCCTGCAAAGTTTCTTTTAAGAAATCAGCTACCCATCTTATGGGAACTCCTTTGTAGGTAACTGCCTCCTTTTTTCTTGCTGCTTTTAAGATTCTCTCTTTGTGTTTAACCTTTGGCATTTTAGTTACAATGTGTCTTGGCGTGGGCCTCTTTGTGCCCACATTGTGCGTGACTGTGCTTCCTGGGCTTGTATGTCTGTTTCCTTCACCAAATTAGGGAAGTTTTCTTTCATTTTCATTTTACAATGGCAAGCTCCAAAAAGGCAGCAGGGGCTGTAGCTTTTTTCTTTCCCTTCCCTCCTCCCATCTTAAAGTCTACTCCAGTGCTTCCCAGTTAGATGACGTTTAAATAAACATCTCCTACGTGCCAAATAAAAGACATAGTTCTTGCCCTTAAGGAGCACACAGTCTCTTAGAGGGAGACAGATGATTCAACAAAGTATAATCGAGCATCCTAGATGCCCCGACAGATGCCTAAGTGGGCAAAGAGCAACAAAGCAGATGATGTTTACATTTAGTTTGGAGACTAAGATAAGGAGAGGGTTCAGGAGCTTCCTGGTTGGTGAACACGTGGAGATTTAGGGAGAGCACACCCTCACAGTGGACAGGAAAGCCCCACGCCCTTTCCCCACGCCTCACCCTTTGCATCTCTTCCACCTGGCTGTTAGTAGACCCGTGATCCAGACTACTGACTCACTCTCTCTTACAAGAGTCTGGCCAGCCCCATAGGTTGGCCATACGTGTGGCTGGGCTCCCACAAAAGCCACAGCCGCGCCAGCCGTTCTGGGACAAACTGAGGATTTCTGCTCCCTGCCCAGACCATCACAACCACAAGTATGTTTACAGATCCACTACACTTTGTATCATCAACCTGCTCCAATCAAGAAAGAAAATCAAACTGTCCAGGACTCAGGGCAAAGCTTGTGGCACCAGTATCTGCTGCAGCCCTGTGGATAGGAGGGCCTGAAGTCCAGTCTCTTCTCCTTCACAATAAAGGAAGGCATTGGAGTGTCCAACCAGCCACATCAGAAGTCCTAGAGAGGTTGGGTAGGTGGAACTCAACAAACATGTCTTCGAACTACCATCTTAAGTAAGAAGGCACTGAACCACTATTGAAAATTAAGGATCAGACACAATTTTGTCTAGCAGGCAAAACAACTCCAGCATACAGATAAATAAAGCTGAGAAGGATGCAACAGAAAGAGTGAAAGAAAGAAGGAAAGAAAAGAGGGAAGGAAAGGAAGGAAGGAAGGAAGGAAGGAAGGAAGGAAGGAAGGAAGGAAGGAAGGAAGGAAGGGAGAGGGAGGGAGGGAAGGAGGGAGGGAGGAAGGAAGAAGGACTCACAGAGTATATGTTTGAACTGAGTCTTGAGAAAGGAGAATTGGCCACGTGTCCCGGAGGATGTGTCTGAGTATAGACCTACAGACCTGTGTACGGGCACAGGGTGGAAGGGAAGGAGGGAAGGTCATGGGTCAGTCACCAGGCGAAGGGAGAATCCTATGCAGAAACAGGCCACATCCTGGCTTGTTTGGGAATCTGGAAGAGGTTTGGAGTTGCCAAAGTGTTTAACGTGGAAGGGAGGCAGTAAGGCATAAGGAAAGGTAATGCAAAACTAGATCAAGGCCAAATCAGAGAAGATCTTGTAAGCCATGCTTAGAGGTTTAGACTTGACCATGAGGGCAATGAACAGCTAGTAGAGGGAAGTGGATTGATCAGATGTGCCTGTCGGGCTGTTTTAGCAAAACTTTTTCTTTTCGGTGGCAAAAAATGATTTCTTTTCCATGGGAATACATTTTAGAGAACAGAAGAAAAAGATCACTTATCATCTCACTACCCAGGCACAACTCCATATTCTAGGGTGTGTTTATATCTGAAGAAAATAAGAGAGAAAGGGAGCTGATATGGACCGAGTACCCAGTGATAGGGGAACTCCAGAGTTAAAGATTTTAGCTGTAGTTATAGTTGATAGATTTAAGTGATTAAAGCATGTGGAAAGCTGTCATTCCAAGAACTGGAATGCGTGACTTACATGACACCAGGAGGTCAACAAGCAAGTCTCCCTTCGTGCCCCTGGGTGTCTGCAAGCCTTCCATTGATCAAGATGGTCTCTGAGTCATCCTGTTTGAAGGAGGGAACATCCTTGTCTGCAGAGATGCAGATAAAGAATTGTTGATCGGCAGATAGATACTAGGAAAACCACCCTCTAAACTGCAACTCTTATCTGGTTAACCTTTGTTCCAAACCCCTTACTTACCCTTTTCTGCGCCTTACAAAAAAAATCAGCTTGTTAAGATGGTTTTTGAGTGTACATCACCTTCCATCTTCTCAGATCACTGGCATCTGAGTAAAGAGACACAAAGATTTAATCCTTGCCTCTCCTTATTGGTCCTGGTAGTGACAGGCAACATGAACTCCGACTTTTCCAGTTTCACTAGTGTGTCCCAGGTGCTTTATCTCATTCAAAGTCATGGTAAGGTTCTCTGCTCCGGGTGGGATGCAGCCACAGGGTCGCAAGGAGGGCCTAGGAGGAGAGGAACTGGTTCCACCTTGCCTCACTGGGTAACTACCTGTGATGAACACCTTTACCAAAGGGCCTAGTATTTGCCACACCAGGGCCTCGTGCTCACACGGTGCTCCACTGGGCAGATAAATGGGGCACAGGAAGGGGAGAATGAAGCAACTTTGGAAAGAGATGTGGGTGAAAGTTCTCTCTGAAATGTCTGTGAGCCGTGGCTGGCGTAGCTCAGTGGATTGAGCTTGGGCTGCGAACCAAAGTGTCGCAGGTTCGATTCCCAGTCAGGATACATGCCTGGGTTGCAGGCCATGACCCCCAGCAACCGCACAGTGATGTTTCTCTCTGTCTCTCTATCTCCCTCCCTTCCCTCTCTAAAAATAAATAAATAAAATCTTAAAAAAAAAAGAAATGTCTGTGAGACACATCGTGGGCATATAGGTTTGGTTCTCAGGAGAGAAACGTGGGCTGGAACGAAACATTTTGGAGCTGGTGCTTATATTAGAAGTAAAGCCTTGAGACTAGGGGGCCACGCGCCGCCAGGCTGAGAAAGAAGGGAGAGGACTAAGGAAAGAGGCCCCGGGGGAAATGACAGAACTGAAGGGGCAGATCAAAGGAGAGCCCTCTAGGGTTTGTGAGAGAGGGTCAGAGAAGAACCAGGAAAGAAAAACATCCTGGAATTTATCCAGTATCAGATGTCCCAGAGTCCGAGCAAGATGAAGGGTGACAGAGGACAGGGGGTTGGCCGTGTAGCAGCGGGCACCTGGGCAGAGCACTTCCTGGAGGGCTGGGGAAGCCTGGCCGCCGCGGGTGGGAGGATGGATGGGGGGACAGCGAAGGCTAGACTTTCGGAGAGCTTGCCTGTGAGGGCAGAGGCTGTGTTTGTGTTCAATTAATTTGTTCTGAGAGACTGGGGAAAATGACACTTGACTTTTATCAGGAACAGTTGCCAGTGGAGGCTGAATATAGACACTGGGGACAGGGTGAGGGTTAACCAAGGGAGCAAAGTTCTGGAGCGGTTTTTCGCAACCGGGGCAGTCAATGTCTCAGAAGACGTTCTGGGTGGTCACGTCTGGCGTGGGGCAGTTGTTACCAGTGTCTGACGAGAGAGGCCAGGGATGCTGCTCAGCCTCTCACAATGGAAGGGGCAGGGCCCCACACAACAAAGAATTATCTGGCCCAAATGTCAATAGTGTCAGAGCTGAGAAACCCTACTCTAAAGGAAGAAAAAACAAATCAAGACACCAGTGATGTGGTTAGCTGCTATCTCATGTCATTAAGTAAATATTTGTAGAGTAAATAAATGAATTCAAAATTCCATCTGGAAACCTTCTAACTGAGGCACGGCATGAATTTGAATGCTGTGTAGATACTACAGACTCAGAGATAAGACACAGGCTCTCACACTCTAAGGTTTGGGTAAAATCATGCAGCTTAGAGAATTAGGGAAAGGCTTGGAAGATGCTCATGGCAGAAGGAAATTGACATAGTTTGCATGCCTACTGGGTGCCAAGCACTTTATATAGTTGTGTGACTTCATACTCACTACACTCCAGTGAGCGAGGTATTAGCTCTATTAACTGAGGAGGAAGCATCCTGGATAGATGACATCAACCTGTCCAAGGTCACCCATCTAGCAAAAAAATGGTACCAAGATTTAAACCCACTTACGTCTCATTCTGAAGTCCAAGTTCTCTCCACTATACTATGTTGTCTCCGTGCTATTACCAAACCAAGTGACGTCTCAGCCTTGAAGAATGAGCAGGAATGTGCCGAACAAAGAGGGGGAAAGAGAGGAACGGGGGTGTCCCAGGCGTTGTGAGCACGTGTAAAGGCCCTGTGGCGTGAAACTGCCCAGTCGGTGAGGTTGCGTGACTGAAACAAATGGCGAGTGGCCAGCGCGGGGGCAGGGGCGGAACCTGGCGCCCAGGACAGGTTAGTGCTGTGTCCTCTACCCAACTAAATCTTACCTGAAAGTCAGCAGCTCTCACTTTTAGCCTTTCCTGATGCCGCCGCACCAGCGAGAGCCTACCCACCCTGGCTCACGTGGCTGTCCCTCGGCCCAGTGCCGGCCCTTCCGTACTCCCAGCACAGGGGTGTGTAGGTACTGCTGTCAGGTTTAGTCAACCTTTTCCTTTTCTATGGCAGCAAAAACCAACTATGCCGCCTACAGCCCTCTTGACTGAGACCCTCATTTTGCAAGGGCAAGCGAGTTACTGATTGGTGCGGGACTACTTCAGCACCTGCTCAGCAGCACTGAGGCGCCCCGCGTACAACTAGGGCTGCCGGGAGGCCGCTCTGACTCGTTCACTGCCATGCCAGGTACATGTCACCCTCTGTGCGGACTTCGCAATAGTTTCGTAGAAAATAAAAATAAGATGTACTCAGTCGTGCTTCCTGAGGCATTTCCTGTTTACGGGCCGTGTGTTCTAACAGCTGTGTCGGAAAGCATGGCCTGAGTGAGGACTGTCAGATCCGATTGCCCTTTGAAGCGCCCAGGTGCCAAGCTGGGGGATTACTCCCACCCAGGCCGGAGCCCGCTCCTGGCCCCGGTCCTGGCCGTTCCGGGCTCCCAGCTGCTGCAGCCACACGGCCCCGTACTGACGGCAAGGGGACAAAGGGTGTGTGGAGGTCTAGAGTTTCCTCTGTCTGTATGAACTGGGTCATTTCTTAATAATTGGAAGGGAAGAAAAAATGATTACCACAAAGTATTTTGCAGGGATCCCTGTGTTTCCTGGTCACGTCGGAGCAGAGGTTGCCAGGCACAGACCCACACTGGTCCTCTAAACGCCCCCCGGCCACGCACCCCCGATGTCTCTCTCCACTCTGGAAAGGTGCCAAAGGTGCAGGAGGGTACACCCGAAATCTAGGGGCATGTACACCCAAACCTCCCTTTTTATTAACACAGTCATTTTACTTATGGTTTGCATTCTTTTTTGTGTTTTTCATTTTAATTTTTCAACTATACTTTAGTTCCAGTCTTATTTTTATTGGTTTCAAGTGTACAGCATAGTGGTTAGACAATCGTATACTTTACAACGTGGTCCCCTTGGTATTTTCAGCACCCACCTGCCACTGTACACAGTTAATAATATGTAAATATGTAAATATCATGTACATAATATGCAAATAGCATCGACTATATTCCTCATGCTGCACTTTACATCCCTGTGACTCTCGTAATGACCGGTTTGTACTTCTTAACCCCTTCACCGCTTTCTCCCAGCCCCCCACCCCCTCCCCTCTCTGACAGCTGTCAGTCTGTTCTCCGTATCTTTGAGTCTGTTTCCGTTTTGTTTGTTCCTTTATTTTGTTCCTAGGTTCCACATATAAGTGAAATCATATAGGATTTGCCTTTGTCTGAATTATTTCACTGAGCATAATACCCTCCAGGTCCATCCATGCTGTTGCAAATGGTAAGATTTTATACTTTTTTATGGCCAAGTAATATTCCATTGTAAATACAGTCATTTAAAATACAATGTATCACTTTTAGGCCACTGATTCACTAATTATCATTTCAGCATAATAAAAAATACTCCACCAGCCTGAAAGAGGTCAATGTCATTTCACACGGGAAAAGATTAATGCATGAAGATACTCATCACAGCACTATTTACAAGAGCCAAAGCCTCAAAATACCCTAAATCTACAATCACAGGAGAATGGGTTAAAAAAAAAAACATATGCTACATTCACAGTGAGACATTACGCAACTCTGAATAATCATACTTGGGAGTGTTAGTAGCATAAAAGAATGTTGACATAATAATGTCGAACAAGCAAAACAAAACATACAACTGTATATACAACCGACATTTTAACTGCGAAATACAAATGTGGGAAAAGGATGGACGTGCTCGGGCCCACCGTTTGGACTCAGTTCCATCGGTTCTTACGGTCGTTTGTCAGATGCCAGCAGCCGAAATGGTGAAGCAGACGGAAAGTATGTTTTCTCAGGACGCCTCGAACAGTGCGGGAGATCAGCTCGTCGGAGCAGGCTTCTCGGCCACGTGCCGTGTGCCGTGTAAAACCATTGAGCCTTCCTTCCATTCGCCCTCTTACATGCGCCAACGCAGTGTGAAGTCAAATGTACGCCGACCTTCCTTTTGTTTTTGTTTTGTTTTGTTTTTAAATATTTTATCCATTTGTTTTTAGAGAAGGAAGGGAGGGAGAAAGAGAGAGAGAGAAACATCAATGTGCGGTTGCTGGGGGCCGTGGCCTGCAACCCAGGCATGTGCCCTGACTGGGAATCAAACCTGCGATGCTTTGGTTCGCAGCCCACACTCAATCCACTGAGCTATGCTAGCCAGGGCTTCCTTTTGTTTTTTTATTTTTTAAATTCATTTTCAGTTGTCAGTCTTCCAGTTTTGAAAAGGGATGAATTTTCCAGAGCTACTCAGGAAAAACTTGAACCCACCATGAATGAATTAGTTTGACGTTTTCTGAAAACATAACTAGATATCTATTGAAAACTTGTGCTTTTTTATTTACAAAAGTGAAAGACCAGAAGGATGTGTAACAAGACACACTCTGGATCAGTTTTACCGTCAGAAAGGGGCCCACCTCTCCTGTATTGGAAATACTTGAAGGTAAAAAGAGTCACAAAGTGGAAAGAAGAGAGAAATAGAGTCTCTCATCATGGCTTACATTCTCCTGATGCCTTCAGAGTGATTCATTCATAAATTAGGAATAATTTATAACTCTCTAGTGTGGCTGGTGACCAGAACGTCGTTATTTAGTAAGAGTAGAAATAGTAGCAACCATTATATAACCAACCAACCAACCAAACAAACAAACAAACAAATCTGGATCAAAAAGAATGAATTCCAACTGCTGGCCAGAAAATTCTCACCACAGGAGTGTCTAGCTTTCCACTTACAAACCTAGAAAAGTAAGTATCTTTCCTCTTGTTTTCACACCCTTTTGCTATATTTTCTTACTAACATTAGGAGCTGTGGACAGTAAACAGAGACTGCGTCTGCGAGAGCAACAGCTAGAAGGAAACGGGTAGGAGGCGGTAAGTCTCTCTAGTATCTCCACTTGGGTTTCATCAGCTGCAGACCACCGCTGTTCTCCCTGTAATCCTTGTTTTCAAGTTTAGACCCCTGCTTCCCTTACCCACCCCAGCCCCCAGGGAAGACCAGCAGTGAAGCAACTTAGTGTTTTCGGTATTGGAAAAGCAATATCACACCAAATAATGGACTATTTTATGTTTTAAATAGCTTGTTTTTTCTTCTGTCTATTCTTAAACTGTATTATGTGTCTTGGAAATTTCTCAAGAAGAATAAAAAGGGGCACTGAGATGTGAGCTGTGTGAAATATTTAAATTATAAAGCCAGCAAGGCCAGTGATTAAGGAGATTAAAGAGACAGCGAAGATGAGCATAAATCAGAAGCCTCTTGTCAAAAATTAGTAGTTACTAAACCTGTTTGTCGTCCTTCCAGTAGAAAAAAAAAAGCAATCCTATTATGTAATTTTTATCTTTTCTTGCTTGTTTGCCAGAAGGCATGATGATATCAGCTGCCTCTAACAAGCTGCAGGTGCAGTCCTGGGCTTGCCGCCTACCTCCGGGACTCAGTTTCCTCGTTTGGAAAGGAGAAAGTCGCTTCTTGTAGGTCTGGCGTTCTATGTTCCTCTGAAAGAAAATGTTTAGCTAGTTCTAGGCCACGCAGTGTCGTATCATCCACTGTAAACATGTTTAATGATAAGATCCACCGTTGTGTTATGTATCGCGAAGAAAAACAATTCCGCCTCAACCCTGACGCAATGCCTTGCCCGTAACCCTGGTCACCCAGGAATTAATCAGTCACACCAGCCTCTTGGCTTTGCAATACGGGACAGTTCTCCAGATCTTCCACGTCATTGCTTGGCTTATCCCAGGCAATTCTTTGTGTATGCGTCAGTAACAAACACAACACAATTGTATTTATTTGTGGGTATCTTTTCTTTCAAAGGTCCCGCAGAACACTTGGTTCTTGAGTTTCACGACAATATGTGGATTGGTGGTCATTTCTCCAATGAGGACTGTCTGCTTCCCTCTTATCGGGGTCACGTCCCGTCATTTCCATGCCTTCTACAAACACAGTGACTTTCATTTCAATGCCAAACGAGAGTGTAATGTTTTGGAATTTCAACAGCAACTAAGCTCAACGTGTTATTACCCACAGTGTACTTAAATCAGTTGAAGTCATGGCCACGTGAGCAGCTGTGACTAAGTTGGAGCCCGGGGAGACCGGGACAGCTCCCCCATGACCGCAGCCTGGCTGACATCAGTGTGCGGAGCGTCCCAGACGATTTCGGAGATATTTTAAAAATTGGAGGAGTGCGGCGGGGGTGGGGCGGGTGTGTTTCAGCACTGACGCGTTGAGATAATCCCGGTCTGCCTCCGCGATGGTGCTCCACACGTATTTTGAGGCCGTTGGAGGTCTGGAGTGAGAGGATGGGTGGGAGGGTGAGT
The DNA here is from genome assembly GCF_019186645.2 of Phyllostomus hastatus. NCBI lineage: Eukaryota > Metazoa > Chordata > Mammalia > Chiroptera > Phyllostomidae > Phyllostomus > Phyllostomus hastatus. The sequence continues at coordinate 14,943,456 of NW_025334018.1, read as the reverse complement.
GAACCAACAAGTGGGCAGCTCATTAGGAATGCAGAGAGGACGCCTCCCTGCCTTCCTTCAGATTTTTGTTTTTAATTTGGCAAAACTGCCCTGCAGTCTTGAAGCCCCAGAGCTGGTGGGAATCCTGCATCCGCTGACCTTCACCGAGGACCTGGCATCCGGTTCACATCCCACTCCCTTCCCCGGCACCTCCTAGGCCTCTATCAGGCTCCAGTGTCCACGGGGAAGACTGCACGTTACATGACCTTACATGTCTGGACTCCTCAACACCAGTGACCTTGCCCTCCAGCCCTTTCCAGCAGCCTTCTTCTGGCCCTCTTCCTCCTCCTTGTCCCAGTATTTCAACCACTCTAGAACATTCCATCCTCGGTCACTGACTTCCTGCCTCCTGTACTTGTGTACCAGGTGGCTACAGCTCTCAGGCAGGTACCTTTGCTCCCGCTTCAGGTGGCTCTCCAGCCGCTGCTGCCCCTGCCTGCTGTCATTCTGATCGACAGCTGTCCCACTCTTTCCCCTTCTCCCCTCAAACCCGCAACACCTTCCCGTCCAGCAAAATGTGTTACTTTCTACCCTCTGAGAAAATTAAAGCCATCTGCTTGGAGCTCCCTAAGCTCCCTCCCCAGCACGCGAAAACGGAAAACCCTCATTCTATCCTTTTCTCCTCCCCCCTGTTCCAGGGTAGCTGTCTCTCCCGTCCAAGGCTAATGCTAATCCCCCCATCTGGCCTCTGCCGCCTCCTCCGGAAACTCGCACTCTGTGAATCACCCCCTCTTTCTCCTTTACTCCAAGCTGCCCCTTTACTCAGTCTTTCCTGACAACATATAAATATTTTCATCTCTGCTCTCTTCAAAAACAACATCCACCCTTCCGCACAGCGCTGTCCTCTCCTGGCTCTAGCCCTTTCCCTCTCCTTCAAAGCCAGGTCTCTAAAGTCTACCCCTTATGATTGTCTCCACCTTCACCTTGCATTCTCCTAACACCCAGTCCTTTATGATGTGCCGCTGCTATATCTCGGGCTCTTATTCTGCTACGTATCCTAACACTTGCTTTTTTCTAAACGTACTTGACCACCCACACGCATAGGATGATTATGCTCCTGAGCCTCCTCCTTGGATGAGCTCCTACTGTCTCCTCTTTGGTCTAGCTAACTAACTGCTGAGCACCCTTCTCAAATACTTCCTCCTCCAGGAAGCCTTCCTTAACTCCCTGGTAGCGGACGCTCCTCAGTTCTGTAAGAGCATCCTGTGCACATGTCTATCGCCTCTATTGTCATTGTTGGTTCATTTCTATGTCTTGTCCTGGAATAGTATGCTCCATGAAAGAAGGACCATTATTACTTCGCTTAGGCTGTTATAAATATTAGTAGCATGAAATAAATGAACAAATGAGTCCCAGAGCCTTCGAGTCTAAAAATAAGCTCAAGGCCTGGCCGGGTGGCATGGTTGGTTGGAGCGTCGTCCTGTAGGCCAAAATGTGTCAGGTTCTGTTCCCCAGTCAGGGCACCTGCGTGGGTGGCGGGTTCGGTCCCAGGCTGGGGTGTGTACAGAAGGCAACCAAACCAGTCGATGTTTCTCTCACACACTGACACTTCTCTCCTTCTTTTCCTCCCTCCCTTCTCCTCTCTCTAGAATAAAACGTAAAAATTAAGAAAATAGCCATAGCTCTCAAATTAGATTTTCTATTTCTTCCTGAATTAGTTTTAGGAAGTTCCATTTTTTTCTAGAAAACTGGTCATGTCATGTAAGTTTTCAAATTTAGTTGCAGGAAGTTTATAAGATTCTCATATTTCTTAAAAGTTCTATAATGTATGTAGTGATTGTCCCTTTTTTGTCTCTCTTGGTTGATTAGTTTTTTCAAAAGCACCAGCTTTCTGTTTTCTTGATCATTTCTGTTATGCCTTTGTTGTCTATTTAATTAATTTCTCTTCTGTTTTATTTCTTTCCTTCTACTTTCTTTGTGTGAGTGCTTTTGTTCCTTTTTCCAGTGTCATGAGTTGGATGCATGGCTCATTCATCTCTAGGCTTTTCTGAAAATAACCATTTCAAAACTTTTGTAAATGTCTCTCTGCAAACTTCTCTGTGTCCCACAAGTTTTGACATATATTGTATTATTTCACTCCCTATGTTGTCTAATTTTGGTTATGATTTTTTCTTTGACCCATCCATGATGATTTACTCTTAATGTTACTTAGAAATATGTTTAAATGTACTAACATATGGAAATTAAAGTAAGTTCTTTCCAAAGCGAGTTTTAAAGTAAGTGTTTTCATAGGTCAGAAAATGGGATCCATGCAATGCTGTTGTCTGGGCTGAGCTGGTGACGTGACATCATCAGTGACCGGTCCTTCCTTGTTTCATTTTCCTTACACATGGATTCCACGCTACACGTGTTTTATGTCTCACTGTTTCCAGTGAAAAGGTTTGCATGTAGCAGCTGTGGGTTCGACCTACCGTTCTAACACACCATGCTGCACAAGAAGGAATTCACAGCCCAAACCCCCAAATCAGGAGCTGTATCTCGAATCAGTCCTCCCTGCAGTTCTCATCAGCTCCATCCTCTTGCAGCTCAGACCCCTGTTCCAGAGTTGCCCATCAGAAGCCTGGGGTTTATCCCATCCCCCAGCTCTGGGCCTGACGTTAGGCATTTGGGGAATATTTGCAGAGTGTCAGACCACATAATTAGAAAGAAATGAATGGTCCCCCCACGCTCCTTTTTGCAAGCCCCAAACTGGAAACGGGTGGCAAACGCCACAGACGGTAATTTAATACTCTCACTAAAGAGATTAGGACTAAATCAAACAGGGCAGGCTCGGAGTACGAGCAGACGCATCGTGTACTGAACAGTCTTAGGGGGACAATTTAAGGAAAATTGATTTGTAAACAATAACTTTCTGGAAGCCTCTCAGACCTATGAAGCTTCTGGCTGACCTGTCACACGTGGTTTTTCCGTTGTTCACAACAGCAGCACTGCCCGTGCGCTCAGGGGAGCAGCAACTCCGCACCGGACACTGTGTCAAAGGGGACCCAGGCGGCTGAGCCAAAGGCAGGTGGGTGCCGGGCAGGCGGGGGCTGGAGGTCCCGGCCGAGGACTGGGACTGGATTTCGTAGGCACTGCTCGGCTGTCCCGCCCGTGCTCCCTTCCACCTTGCTCTGGCCCACTCAGCTCGGGTGGGGTTGCTCCGATATTCCCAAAGAGCAATGACGATTCTTCTGCATTCCTGAACGCTCCATCTCCGCTGTGGGAGAACCCTGGGGGGTGTGTCCTGCCTTCTCAATGAAGGTTTCATCAAAGCCCCGCTTCCTTCCCGTTGTTGCCTTTGGAATGGCCTTGTTCTTTGAGTCTGAGCTCGGGCAACAGCACCTCGCCTGAATTTTTCCATAGCGGCCCTTGGACTCGTGCCCCGCTCCCTCCCATCTGCACGCCCCCGTTTCCTCTCTTCTCTGTGTTGGCTCTGTGTGGTTCTTCTGGGTAAACTGGCTGAAGAGTAATGAACCCAAAATACCTAAGTAACAAATGAGTCACCACCGCGCTTCAACAGCAGAGCTCTGAGGCTGAGCGGGTGTGTTGGGTAAATAGCAGAGGAGGTGGCTGCCCAGACAGAGAGGAAGGGGGGGAGAGAAATAGAAACAAAACGCACCAGTTGGCAGAGGTGGCTAACAGCAGCTGAGTGGGCACAGGGGTGGGGACCGTAATTGGGCTGCAAGAGTGAGATCAGCACGGTGGCTCGCCACACGCCCAGGCTGACTCAGGCTACGAGCAGGCCCCTCAGGAGCCGTGAACACTGGGCTGTCTAGTAAAACTCAGCCGGACCCGTCCCCGGACGGCTGTCTCCCTCTGTTTACAAGCTCTGAGACCCAGGGCTTGGGATTCTCGGTTCAGGTTGCGGCAAGGCTGCTAGTCAGGGACACAGAGACATCGCTCCAAGGTCCTGCGCTCTCTGGGTACTAGGAGTCGGGACAGAAGTTTAATTTCTCCTTTGTCCTTTTCTGTTTAGGACTCGAGGCATAAGTTCAATTTCTTCTTAGTACTTTTTGTCCAGATTTTTTTAGAGTGCATCATTTTCCCACAACCTTCTCTTGCGGCACAGCAGTGAGCCTGGTGGCCAGCTCACGGCTTAAGGCTCCAGGCAGCACTGAGGGCAGACGTGACAGCCAACGAAGGCTGTGGCTCAGCGGCGAGACCAGGGACACGGGGTCATCAGGGTCAGCGACTTAGAAACTATGGAGCATGTGTCCCTGCAGCTTAGGGCATGACTCCTGCTTTTTATGCCTTTTTAAGTAAACAAGGAGTTTCTCTCTTTGAAACATGAAACATGTCCAGTGTCTGATTTGATGGGGGTCTGTCCGACCAGCCCACAGTCCTCGAACTGTTACAAGAAGCCGGCGTTGGGAGGGAACAAACTTTCCTCTTCCCTCAAGGTTCTTCTGGCTACTCTGATAATAATCCAATAGACATAAGACAGGTCAGCAAGAGGAAACAAGCAGGTTTAATACATACGTATGGATGGGGACCCTGTATACATGAAAGAGTCAGAGACCCACGTGCAGGAGAGGTTCAGAGAGAGACACAGGGACTGAAGTATGTAGGACATGGGGGCTGGGGATGGGGTACTGCACCGGGGTTGGGGGGCGCTTCCGAGGCTCTGTGCAGGGTGAAAAGAAAAACAGACATTCCGTGAACAGATACTTGCCCTGCCCTATAGATAGCAGTTAAACGGTGGGGGGGGGGGGTGGGCGGGGAGGACCAAGTTTCTCTTGAGCAGGAAGCTAAACTGCCTTTGGCTCGAAGTAATCTGCATAGCACTGAGGCACAGTTGGTGGCGGCTCCTTCCGACCCCCAGCTCCAGAAAGTGAAACCACCTGTGCAAGGAACAAGGGCTTAGACGCATCCAGGACTGTTACTAGGGTATGGCTGCCGGGAGAATTTTTTTGGGGAAAAAAAAAAGATAAAATGTCCCCTGAGATAGTCTGTCTCAGATGAGGAGGATGACAGGATCCGCTCACCAACGCTCTGGTTCTTGTTTTAGGTTAAAACCCAGGAAGTTTGGGGACTGGCTTGAAGGAAGGCAGGGAAAAACAAAACAAGTGGACTGGGTTGAGGGCGCAGCCTCGAACGTTCTGCTTCACTTGCTGGACGCAGCCGGCAGGTCCATCTCCGGCAGCCCTTCACCCGCATCCCGCATGAGGGTGCAACCAGACCCATGACTCAGAAAGAGCAGAGCCTGATCTCAAGAGGAAGCGGGGAGGCTGCAAGCTAACAGGGCCTGGTAGCTAGAAAGAAAACTACAGCGCTGGTAGGAAAGACCGGAAGCCAAGACTTGGTCAAGGCCAACTTTCCTTTCGTCCCCACTGAGTTCCTTACAAGTGCTGCCTCTGCGCACCTGAACCTACACTCAGCTGAGCCACCTGTGAATTACTGAAAAATCTCCTTGGGAACGATCCACAAAAATCATCTCAGGGAAATCCATGTTCTCGGCTTCAGAAGTCTTCATTTCAAAACGCTTTTTTAGCCCTGGCTGGGTGGCTCGGCTGGTTGGAACATCATCCCGGTGCGCCAAGGTTGTGGGTTCCATCCTGTCAGGGAGCATACAGGTATACCCACTGAACGCATAAGTAACTGGAACAACAAATCCATGCCTCTCTCTCTCCCCCCCTTTCCTTCCTCTCACTCTCTCTAAAATCAATAAGTAAATAAATGCATTTTAAGACAACATAAACAATATATGCTTGTTACAAAAATGAAAGTAGAAACCAGAAAACTAGCCATAGTGCCAAGCTCAAAATGTTGACATTTCAGTGTTTCCTTCCAGTCTTTTTATAGGCATAGATTTATTTTTTTAACCCAGTTGCTCTCATTCTGTATGTAGAATTTTGTGCACTGCTTTTTGCTAAGTGTTATCTTACTGTCTTTCCCTGTTATCACGTGGGGAACTATGTCACCATAAGTATTATGTTGACCAATAACACATACAGTTGACTTAACGATCCCCAATGTTTTGGATATTACATCTGTTTCCAGTTTGTTAAACTAGAATTCTTTGATTAATGTACAAAACCCAGAGATTTTCATATCAGCCCCATCACTTACCCATGTGGTAAATCCTACCAACATCCGGACAGGTGACCGGAGAGTTAGGGGAGGGACTCGCAGGACAGGCGATCAGAGGGAGCTGCCGACTCCACACCCCGGGATTCTGGCCCCCGTGGAGCTGTAAGTCTCACGGGTTTCTGGTCCAGGGGCCTTGAAGGACATACCCATTGCTTACGGCAATGCCCCCAGCATCTAGCTGTGTATTTCCCTGCCAACGTGGCCCACAAGTTCCATCTTCAGCCCAGCATTTTCAAGGATCCTGAAGAAAACAGATAATATTTTTTGATGCGTGAAAATAACAGTAAAATAAAGGACAGGGGCTATACTTTTGTGTGACAAGGCTGAAGAGCTCATTTTAAACCATTTATAAACATCTTACTGTCTCTCATTCTGACTGCATCTGGGCGTCCCCAGGCGGGTCACTGGCCAGAGAGGGAGGTTCTGAGCTGCAGGGTCAGGGCAGCGGAAGCAGGAAGAGTGGGCCCCGCTGGGGGTGGGTAGAGTCAGCTCTGGGCACGATGTGTCACTGATCATGGCTGTATGGTCGTCATTAAATATTGCAGGCGAATGCCGTTTTCTTACAAAGGCAAGTCCTGCGTCATGTCGAACACAGTCCCTGAGCATGACGGAAGAGAATGTGCTCCGCGCTTAGCACTTCTCGGTGATCATCTCAGTTAAGAATCTCAACCATCCAGAGTGAAGTACTCTTTCCCCCATTTCTTACATAAGGCAATTAAACCACAGCAGAGGAAAATAACTCGCCCAAAGGGACACAGCTATCAAATGTTCGAGCCGAGATTAGAACCCAGGGCTGCCTTGGAAGTATGTGGTCTTTACATTGCACCATGCTGCCTCCCGTATGAAACCTAGCAGATAAACATGCCTGTAATAAAAAATTATTTAATATTGGGTTGGCCAAAAAGTTCATTTGTTTTTTCCATAAGATGGCTCTAGTAGTACTTAGTTGTCCTTAACTTCATTTGAGACAATTTCGTTAGATTGTATCATGACAGCTGTCATGTCAGCATGCATTTAAAAAGAAATTTTCAAGATTGGTGAATTTTTGTGTACAGCCATTTTAATATTGAAATGAAAGGAACTATGCAACATTTTCAGCATAATATGCTTTATTATTTCCAGAAAGGCCAAAATGCAACTGAAACACAAAAAACGTCTTTGTGCAGTATATAGCGAAGGTGCTATGACTGATTGAACGTGTCAAAAGTGGTTTGCGGAGTTTTGTGCTGGAGATTTCTCACTGGACAATGCTCCACGGTCGGGTGGACCAGTTAAACCTGACAGTGATCATACGGAGACAGTAATTGAGAATAATCAACATTATACCATATGGGAGGTAGCCGACATACTCAAAATTTCCAAATCAATAAAGCTATTGATGAAAATGAAAAATGTGTCTTTTATTTCACAGAAAAAAACCTAAACAGACTTTTTGGCCAACCCAGTACTTGTTGATTAAGGGTGGAACTTTCTCAAGTCCCAGAGGTCACCATCAGGGGCAGGCAGAACTGTTCATGACATTCGCTTGAGAAGACCCCGGAAGACGACTCTTGCAGACCAGGCCTAAGCCAACTCAGCTGTGGACGAGCGGCTCTTCGAGGGACCATCTGGTCTTCCTCACTGCTGTGTTCCCTCTCCAAGGACAGTGCTTAGCCCATAGTAGATGCTCAATAAAATTTGTTGAATGAATGAGTGAATGAATGAGAATAGTATCTTACCAGGTCTGGCCCAAAGGTGTGGGCTGGAGTTAAAACGGTTCATGCGTAACTCCCCGGGTATAGATGTACTTCTCAGGACGTATAGTCTGAACGGAGGTGGCCCAAATCAGGATTGGTCAGGTGGGAGCACCATCAGTTTCCGTTTTTAGTATCTCTAGTAAACTCTGGGTTGTAAGCATGAAGCCATCTGACACGGGAAGGGAAGAGCTTCCTTCTTTCCCCGCCCTTGCAGTGGGGAGTGAAGATAGACTTTTTCCTTCTGTCTCCTCCTTGATTCCTGAGTCAAACTGGACTCACGGAGGCGCAGGCAGGAGACTCCCCCTGCAGAGCGCCTACGGCCTCCCACTGGTCCCCCAGAGGGACCATTCGGACAGCGTGCGTGTATATGGAGCCCAGTCATTAAGCCATTAATACTGGGCCCAAGAAATGAGAAGACGCAGGAGCATCACCAGTAGATTTTGTCGTAATCCTCCGTCTCCCAAACTTGGAAACTCCAGGCAAGTTCCGCTCGCCAGCAGGCGCCCATCTGCTGCGGATCTGGTGTGACACACTTCTGTTTACGTTTGCTCGTTCCTCTCACCGAGTGCCAGGAGAGGAAAAGTGATATTTTAAAAATTTCATCTGCTAGTATTTATGCAAACACATTGCTCTCCAAGTGTGGGTTGAGCAATGTGAGTGAAGGAGACACAGAAGCCTCCAGCGGACCACAGCGTCACTTCCTAGAGAGAGGGGAGACCTGCGTGCCCAGGAGGCCCGGAGACCAGAGGGCAGGCCCTGTCCTCTGCCCAGCCGCAGCCGACAAGGGGGGACGTTCCGGGGCTTGAGCCCCAGATCTGGGGGCTCGTTTGCATCTGTCGGTGAATCTACTGGGCTTGCCCTGTGGGCTAGCCACTCGGGGACTGATAAAAGCTTTAGATTCCTGGTTGAGAATATAAGAGTGAACAATTATAAGAGAGCATATTACCGACATAAGGGGAAAGGGGAAGAAACATTGGTTGAGGCTTGTTTATGTGCCAAAAAACTCTTTGCTAAGTGCTTCACATGCATTATTTCATTTCATCTGACAGCTGTCCTGGGATGTTATCTTTGTGCAGACCACACCTCACAGAGGCCATGCAGCTTTGCTCAGGATCGTACCGCTTAGGCCATTTATTTCGAGAGCCACGCTCTTTCTCCTAAATCACACCTAAGAAGCTTCTAAGGCTTAAAATCTAGTGTCATGTGCATTCGGAACCTGAATGGATAACGTGAGACGGTGCTTACTAGAAACAATGTCCAAGTTCTTTATATGTTAACAGATCGAAACTTTGTAATCACCCTGCAAGGTAGACACTGCTATCCTCCCATTTTAAGGATGGGGAAACTGACTTTGCATAGGAATAAAGTTGTCCAGATCACACGGAGATGTCAAAAGCCAGTCTGGATCCAGGTGTACGCATTTAAGCGTTGTACCACCCTACCTCTCCTTTCAGGAGCGCTTCCAAGCACATTCCAGAGTCTGCCGCCCCTTCCACCACCCCTCCAGTGATCTCATAGGGACAATACTCAGCAAACACAGTGAGTGTCTCAGTCTCTCCTCAAATCCCTCTTCTTGCTGCCTGGAGACCTTGCCTGGATGAGTAATGCCGCAGGCAGTTCAGGACAGTCACTTACAACCAGCTTGAAAGAACAAAGGGAGTAGGCAACACTCTTTAGAAGTTTAAGAGCCAAGCACTCCGATTTTAGAGTTTCCCCCTGATAAAGAGGATGTTCCTCCGTGTGTGACAGAGGTAAGCTGGTCTCCTCGCCAGTAGGATGCTGGAAGGAGACGGAGCGGACGCCTGCACACCGGGCCCGGAGTCCCCTTGTCCCCTCCTACCTGCTCCTCTCCAGGTCTCTGCCTGAGAGAGGGTGAAACCGTTATGAGAGCACCAAGGACAGGAAAGTCACTTCCCAGTCCCCGTGAAATCCCTTGTTGGGGCATCGAGTCTAAGAGGGCACAGCCACGGGGCGAGGGAGCCAGGCCTGGGCTCAGAGCCGCGCGTACCCCCTACCGCAGTGATTGTTCACCGGGGTTCTGAAAACCCGTAACACCTGACTATTTTGTCCGCTCTCGGCCTCTGACCTCTCTCCCCTTAGACTGTCAAATAAGAATGACAACAGCCAACAAGCAATTGCCGTCTGGTGTGAATGAATCAAAATTACACCTATTTTTCTTGTCAGATGGGCAAAAAATACATTTTTCGGTGTGCCGCAGAATTTTAGTCATTAGTTTATGGGTGTCATGAGAAGAGAAAGGTTGAAAATCGCTGATCTGCAGAGAAGCTAGCGGAAGGGAGGAGTTGGAAAGGCTGGGCCTTAACCCAGACACCCAGCGTGAAGCCTAAAGAAACGGTTTAAGTCCTTGAATGACTGAGTTTTCAAACCTATTGAACTAAAATTAGTTTTCCCCCTCTGGCTACCCAGCAGGCCGAGGGCTCAGAAGAGACATTAGAGGGACTTAGAGAAAAAAAGAAACTATGTTTTCTTTGCACTTCTGGAGGGGTATGAGTAATTCCGTGACCCTGGTTTATGCCTGAAAAGGTCTAGGCAGGTGTGAGTTTCGGCAGTCAAGTTCAAACGCTGAAAGGCTCAGTCTCACTCAGTTCCTACTTAGCTGCTCTCCATAGTGACTGAGGTCTCTCTTGAGGGCCTGGCCTCTCCCCAGCGAGGTCCGCATGCTTCTGTTTAGACGGCAACACAAGACCACGTTCATGAACCTCAACTGCCATGTGCAGTGAGGATAAACCGGCTGCCTCTCTGCTGAGGACGCTGATGACAGCAGGACCCTTTGTGCCCAAGGAGTGGGTTTCAGCCACTCTCTATGCACAGCTGAGCGTGAAGATGCCAGTCTGCAGCCGCCCTGTTCCCGTCTCAGGAGGAAGATGCTGAAGGCCAGCTGAGGACAAGGGAAGGGAGGAACAGAGCCGCGTCACCAAGGACTGAGCTCAGCCCTGTGGACTCAAACAGGTTACGTGTGTTCGCATGGGCTAAGGGACCTAGTGCTTCACGTGGCCAAAGGATGTTCTTACTCTAGAAATGGAAAAGGAAGAAGGAAGAATCTTCTCCAAGAAACGGCCCTTCCTATCTATGTACAATCTTTCCCCAAAGACAGGCAGCAAAAAAGGGGATGGTAGGCGCTCAGGCCTGGAGGTTCATACCCCACTTTTGCCACTTCCTTCCTGTGTAACTTTGGGCAAGTGACTTAACCTCTCTGTGCCTTTCGTCTGTCCTTGCATCTGTAAAATGAAGAAAATAACACTGCCCTCTGCCTAGGATTGTTGGAGGATTAAATGACACATATAAACTTAAAGAACAGTTTCTGGAACATATTAAGCCCTCAATAAATTTGGCTACAATTCTTTTACGGCAAGCACAAGAGTAGTTACGATTTTGAAGGCTCTTCTAGGTTGAAGTACCCCTTAATTTACTAACAGGTGATAAGGGTAAACTCTAACTGGATTTTTCAACACACGCATCGTAGAATATGTCCCTCTAAAAGCTGATCACCCTGCACAGGGACCTGCACCCACACCCTGGAAAATGAAAGGTATTTGTTCAGTGAATCGGACCCTTCAGTCAAGCAGTCTGAGATCCCGACCCCTCCTGTCACTGAGGATGTTTTGACAACCGTGTTGTATGAGAAGACGGTCCCCCAACTGCTCTCCTTTTCCTCCTAGAGGCTGGGTTCAGGATCAAGTCAGTCTTCATTCAAAACGCACACGTCAGCCTGGTAACAATATTCATGCAGGGAAGGCGGGGTCAGGGAGCGCTGGGTGTTACATTCCAGCCTCGTGGCTTCGTAACCTCGAGAGCCTATGGGAGAGGCTCTTTTTTAAAAAAAATGAGAATAATCATACCTACATGGTAGGGTTTTGTGAGGGAGGATTAAATGATTTATATAAAGTGGACAGCATAGGGGTGGCACGCATTAAATGTCAGTTCTGACCCCCTCATCCCCCGATCCCTGCTGAGATGCAGACCACCTAGTGCGAGGAGCATTCACTGAATGATGTATCAGTCTATTTTTCTCTCACTTTTCTGGGCAAGAGATTGTGAGGATGGGGGCGGGGGAAGCCCCCTGTGGGCTAACCTTTTCTACCTAGTGACAATTGTCCGTCTTTCTTTTCTAGCACTCAAAAAAACGGCCACCGTCCAGCTGACACAGAATGATCTAGCCCGCAGGTGGCAGACTCAAGGCCCACGGGCTGAATGCAGCCCTCCACCTTGTTTTACCCGGTCCGGCACCTTGTTTCTACCCGGCAGTAGTGCCGAGCTCTCACTTAACTGTTGGGGACTAGTTACATTTATCCAGTCCTAAAATGACATTTGGCCCTTTGAAGGCAACCTCGAGGCTGATGTGGCCCTAGGTGACAATGAGTTTGACAGCCCTGGTCTAGCTACTTTTAAGATCGCCTTGATCGAGCCAGGAATAAGAGCCTGTCCATCTCCGTGGAAGGAGGAAACAAACAGGGCCCCCGAGAAACCCCGCCCCCGCAGTGTGGCCCCTGTCCATGTTACAGGGTGTGTGGGACAGGACACCTGAGGCTTGGGGTCCGGCGTGCCGCGGCCTTGCGAAGCTTCATTGCCAAGGGCGACGCAGGGGCCCGTCCTGCCCGCTCTCGTCAGCATTTCAAGGACACCCTGAGCCTCCAGCCCAGCCCTCCGCAGCTGTATTAATCCGCAGCCGCAGAGCCCCTCTCCTTCCCTGCGAAGACCCCTTCAGGCACCCGCCCATCAGACTCCGCTTCCCCGCCCCGCACCGTTCTTCGGCTACCCGGAAAGCTTTTCTGAGAGAAGCAGAGCCCAGGGACCGGGGCCCCTGGACCGAGTCATCTTGGCTGCTGACACAGAGTGCTGGCACGGGAAAGTACCGCTGCTGAGTCAAAACGCCACTTCCCAGCGATGACAGGCGGCTTGAGCTGGGTTCCTGGAACACTGCCGGCGCAGTCCGTCCAGAACCCAGGCCCTCCATGCCTCAGTTTCCCAGCGTGGGGGAAGGGGAGGGACAATAAAGGAAAATTGCTACCTACTGCCCAACCTGTCATCACCCTAAGTGTGAATCACTCGACCAACGTCAGGATGCTGTGAAAATTAATTAGCATTTGCAGTGCATTCCGAGATGAAAGGCGCCAAAACTGGGCAGACAGAGGCGAGCAGTAGGCTGTTAGCTGGAGTGTAGTGAGTTTTGACAGAGTCTTCCTTTAGCAGGTAAGCTGAACTTTTAGCTGTTGTCCAGGCAGGAAATTTTAGGTTGTAGTCTTTTTATTTTCTTCCTTTGTAAAATATTCTCACCTCTCTCCGAAGTGTTCAGCCGCTCCACCCCGCTGAACTGCTCAGGAGCACAGTTTACAAAGTAGGGAACATATTTTAGATTCTTCTTTGGACCTCGCCAACTAAAGTAATAGTATCTAGCTTTCCTTTTTTTTTCCTTTCCTCCTCTCTGTAACAAAACAAGTACAATTTTGCCCTGGCTGGTGTGGCTCAGTGGGTTGGGCATCGTCCCACAAACCAAAGGGTGGCCGGTTCAATTCCCAGTCGGGGCACAGGCCTGGGTTGCAGGTTCGGTCCTCGGTCAGGGCACAGATAAGAGGCAACCGATGGATGTTTTCCTCTCACATTGATGTTTCTCTCCCTCTCTCTCTCCCTGCCTTCCCTTCTCCCTAAAACAAAAAATAAAAATTAAATTTAAAAAAAGTAAAATCTGTCAGATTGATACTCCATGAGATGCAGTTCAGCATTTGCCCTGGAAGTCTGTCTTTGCGTGCTGCTGCTACATTTTCAAAGGCGCTTCCTCTCGGACTCATTCTGGAAATGCAGGCATTTCCCTGCTCCCCGGCCACCTCTCCTTTGCCGCTCTGCTCAGACTTCAAGTGCACAAAAGGGAAAGATGGCAACGAGGCTCTGCCATCTGCCATCCCAAAGCTCTGCTGTAAGAGATGCAAAGCAGGCGAGGGGGCCTGGGCCTCGCTGGGGAGCGGAGCAGCTGAGGAGGAGGAAGTGGGAAGTGGCCCTGCGGCTGCGGCTGCGGGCAGGGGCTCCTTCAGCAGAGTCAGCACCTGGGAGGCAGCACGTGAGGAGCCGGCCGGTGCCCGGTGCTCCACAGTGAAGCTGCCCATCAGTCGGTGTCCGGGCTGGCGAGCCCACTTTCGGTGCCTGTCTGCGCTCCCCGAGGCTGTGGGTGACGCAGGCGTCCTCTTAAGTCGAGTGACTGCCTCTTGGGGGACCAATGCCTCTGCCTCTTCCTCGTCTCCTCGATGCCCCCCCTCACTTCCACGCTCCGATCCAAATTTTCGGAGGTCCCTGTGTCATGCTGGTTTCCCCTGAAATCAAGTCCCAGGGTCCACAGTTTGGTTTTATACCCTTAAAAGCAAAAACAAAATTAAAAAAAAACCCCATCATGATAAACATAAATGAAAATGAGTCCCCACTCCTGGCACCATCCTGGTTTTTTTCAAAAAATTTGTGTACAAAGCCACAGTTTCTATTTACTTCTCATTTTGTGTGGCCGTCAGCCTTATTTGGTGCCTTTTTCCCTCTTCCTCCTTTTGGGCCAACCCATTGACACCCACCCCACAAGTCACTGGAGAATGAAGTCCCTGTCTTGTGAATTTACCGCAAAACCATCGTTTAGTTAAAACTGTACTGGGTGCCCTATCAGAAATGATCAGCGATGTGCTTTGAAGCATCCGGGCCTGTCACCTCCCCAGACATACCTGGGACTGCGTTCGTCTCGGCTCCTGTGACTCACCAACCTCCGTCCCTGGCTTCTGTGCTGTTAGATCACCTCAGGGGCAACTGTGAGAGGCGCACCGCTCCCAGGAGCTCACATTAGCAGTGATAAGACTCCACCGAGCCAGACAGAAGACCAACATGGTTTCTTGGCTGCCAGGAATCAGCCCCCACAGGACTGAAGGGATTTCCAAGACTCAGGGTTTGCTGAGAGGTCCTCAGAGTTGGGAGCCAACAGAGGCAGGGGGATGCCCAAACCCAGCCTGTCCTGGGAGGTGTGGGGCACCCTCGGTCTGCTAAGAACAGTGGTTTGCTCGTTTGTGTGGTTTGCCATCATTTTAGGAGGATAAAAATCCCCACAGGCCAACTTACCCCCCTGACTGCCATGTACCAACGCAAAACCAACAGACGCTTGTTTACCGAGAAGAAAGCCAGAGCTGTGGCAGAGGACAAGAACCACGTCTTTGGATCCCCATGGCCTCGTGGCCTCAAAAAATATTTACTGGGATCATTCAATTCCTCTGAGGGTGAACGGTAATTTCCCAATCATTTTGGTCTTGGCATTGTCCCTGGAACATACACCTCTGTCTTAGAGTACAGTCCAGGAATGGGTTATGGGCTGACTAAATTCTTGATTCATAGAAAGTGTGATAAGGAGCATCGGAGCAGTAGAAGCCTGAGCCCCCTGATGCTTAGAATTCATTGATTAGTCCATTGATGATTTGTCAAAGATGTTTCTCTCTAAACGTTGGTAGGCAGACAAAGGACGGTCCAAAGTGGTCGCCAAGATCGCCAGTAACGGAAATGCTGTTTCAGGTCAAACTTGGCATAAGAGGACAGAAAACTGGGTGGTAGGATCGGACCATGTTTCTGAGGTCACGTCAGCAGTCCCCAGGGCCACGGCTTTTGCTCACTCAGGGTGCCCTTCATTCAGGCAGTGCAGCTGGGCTGCGGGCACAAAAGCCTTGGCTGGTGAAAAAAATCCAAAATAATCCCCATTAAGTTCCCATTATCTGAAAAAATAGAAATCCTAATGACAGGCTTCCAGAGAGAGCTGGGCAGCAGGAGGGCACCTCTGATGGACCCTGTCCTCTGTGAGGTTGTCACTGTCACCCTGGGCAAGTGGAGTGCCCGAGCGCCTCCGAGCAGTTTCCCTGGGAGCAGCCAAGATGGATGGGGCACGTCAGGGCCAGGGTGCCGTGACGAAGAGACAGAGAAGCAGCCCAGAGTGAGGCTGGCACCCTGAGGGAGCCCCTTGGCCTGAGGGGGATTGCCTTCAACCCTGCGTTCTGTGAACTGTTCCCCAGAAACTCAACAGACTTAACTTTGAAGGTTGCAGATTCTTGCAGGGGTGGTGCTGTCAAAAGGTAGGTAAGCCCTGGCTGGTTTGGCTCAGTTGGTTGGTTGGAGCAACGTCCCATGGACCAAAAGGTCGCAGGTTCATTCCCCAGTCAAGGCCTATACCTGGGTTGTGGGTTCGATCCCCGGTCAGGGTATGTGCCAGAAGGCAACCAATTGATGTTTATCTCTCATGTCAATGTTTCTCTCTCTCCCTTCCTCTCTCTCTAGAACATGATGGAAAAAATATCCTCAGGTGAGGATTAAAAAAGAAAATTTTAAGGCAGGTAAAATGCCCTGGAAAGGACTCCCTCACCTCTGTGGTCCCCAAACTGCATTCTCCTCCGATTTCAGGTAGAGGAGCCCGTGGTGAGAGGAAGGTGGCTGGGAAGGTGTCTGGGAAGGCCTGGCCCCTGGCAATGAGCCAGTGCAGACACGCTGGCCTCACAGACCCGGCAAATGGCTCCCCCTGTTTTCCGTCCAAGCACGATGTCTCCTCACCAGCTCTGCACTTCATCGCGGCCCTGCACAGGCCACTGGTGCCACATCCTCTGGTGGCACTGAGCCCAGAGCGTGCCCAGCAGTGCTTACTTAGCTCCTTACAGGGAGTCCGCAGGCCCTCCCAGCACCCGGCACCGCGCTCCTACAGGAGCGAGGACGGGATCAGGCCACAAGTCACGGTGTTGTCACTACTCCCCGGAGGTGTAATAAATCTGCGTGGTGCAATAAACCAAGGCAAGGCTCTGTTCTCGCCTTACACGCTGCCAATAGTTTTATTGTAACAGCTCGGAGGCAGCGCTTTCCTTTTTAGGCAGGGCAGAGGAAGCCGCGAACGTTGAAGAGAGAACGAAAGGGGCTTGAAGGTAGTTTGCGGGACAGGTAGGGCACAGGCGCCGGCTCATCAGCACACCCGACAGTTGACGTTTTTGTGCTTGGTGGTGTTAGGGGGCTTCGAGGCCTTGGAACATCCCCAAGAACCCACTTGGGGTTCATTTTCATGTCCAGGTACCTGTGGGCCGCGGAGTCGGCCTCCCTAGCGACAGCACTTTCCTTAGGTGGTAACGCGGAGCTGGTTGTGAGATCACAAATTGGTTCCGGAGCTCATTAAAGTCAGCAAATGAGCATTAGCGAGGTGATTGCATAGGCTGAGTCTGTGATGATTTGTTCATTTCAGCAATTACAGCGGAGAGGGTGAAGAGGGGCAGTGAGAAGCCCTACAACTCCCAGCACAAAGATGCTGGTCTACCAGATGCCTGTCCAGAGGGGCACAGGCCCTGGCTTTTCCCTGATGCCAGGCACCTCTGTGTGGCAGGAAGCAAGGGAAGGGCTTGAGGACCACTCCCCTCTACCCTCTGCCAAGTTCAAAGCCCAAATGAGGCCTCCAGTCATGTCCCCAGCATCCCCAACACTGAATGAATTTTGTCAGAAATCCTCCTCTTTGGCAGCAAGTTCTCTTTCCATTCTCTGTTTTAGGCAGCAGTGAGATAGGGAAAAGGTCAAAAAAGGAGTCAAAAACTTGACTCCTTATTTTTCTTAACTCAAGTGTTCATCATTGAAGGGATCTTAACCCTCTGGTTCCAGAGCCTTCTTTTTCTCCTCTTCTTCCATCTCCCCTAAGCTCATGGGTCCTTTCCCCTAAACTGGACCTACTGGGTGCTGGTGCTCTTCTTTACGTGAGACTGTAGAGCATCCCCTGAAGGCTGACAAAGCTGTGGAGCACACAGTCTATATCCAATGTACAGACACGCCCAACTTGCAATCAGTCTACTCAACAAGTTTTTGACTTTCCGATGGTGCAAACGTGATACACGTTCAGTAGAAACTGTTCTTCGAATTTTGACTTTGATCTTTTCCTGGGCTAGCAGTTCGTGGTATGATACTCTCGTGGTGCTGGCTGGCCGCACACCCCATCAGCCACGCAATCACGTGGGCGAGGCACGGACACACGACAGTGTGCTGTGTTGCCAGCGTTTTTTGGCATATTTCGCTCTGGGGTGTTTAAGGTGGATCGGGCTGAGCCCTGATGTTCCCCCCAGGCTAGGTGTATTGAATGCATTTTGACCCACAATGGTTTAGAGGGATGTCACCCCACTGTGAGTCAAGGAGCAGCTGTATACATGTGGATTCACTGACTTTTAAAAGAGTTGTCTAGCTGATCTTACAACTGCCCTAGTTTGCCATCATCCCCGTGTTGTCCGGTGATGCTCTGCTTAGGACCTTCCAGCCCGATGTACTGCCTCCCTAGGTGGCCCCCTTGGCAGAACCCTAGTGCCCGCTCCCTCGCCGCCCCTGGAAATGACCACACTCCTTCGCCGAGTCTCATTCACCAGCAGCAGATGCTCAGGCAGGAACTTCCACTCTCTGAGGTGGAATGTCCTCATGAATTCCAGTTTTTTCTGCTGTGCTGTCCCCCTAATGCATTCTACCTCCGCTTGTGCTGTAACAAGCCTAGCCGGTACAAACTGCAGAAAAGCCGAGTTCCTCATTTCCGAATCTGGCTGAATTTGGGATTTGCTTCCTCAGCTCAGCATCAATAGCGTAAATGTAGTGGAAGTGAAATGTTCACTTTCTGGCCTCCAGCTGATATTTTTTTACAGGCAAAGTTTGGTATCTGGCTCAACTAGTTATTCAGATGCACGGGGAATTTTTTGACTCCTTTTTTGGCCTTTTCCCTATCTCACCGCCGCCCACCCCAACACACACACACACACACACACACACACACACACACACACGAGTCCGTGGAGATGGAAACGCTGGCGTCCTTGCTTGAATTCCCCTTAGGTTGTATCATTGTTTGGAAGGTTTTGGTTCTCACCCAGAAGCGGATACGGACAGGGTGAGGACCTCCCGTCTTACTTAGCTCAGCCCTGCAAGGAGCACGAGCGCAGGCCTTGCTCCTTCCCCAAGGCTGCTCCAGCGTGCTGTGCTCTTCCTTCTAAGGAATAAACAAGCTCATATCGGCAAATATTTATTAAGCGCTTATTCTGTTCCATTAGAGCATCTTATTCAACAACTATTTATTGAATGCTTGCAGTGTCTGTTATATCACCTTATTTAACTTAATTCTCACCCTTTGAGGTAGTACCGGTTTTCTTCACTTTGTAAAGGAGGAGGCAAATGTTCAAACTCTCGAGGCTGCTTGCTCCGAGCGGTAGAACCAGATGTTGGGGTTCCAGGTCTAACGATCCTCACATTTCACCACGTTTCCTCTTGTGTGCTGTCGAACTTGGTGCTAATGGGTCCCACGCGCAGGAACTGACCTCCTTGGGCAAGGCGATGGCTCTCAAACGGCCTGCAGAGTGCAGAACCCCACTCTGAAGAAACCCCATTCCAGAGCCGCCCTCCCCTCCGGGGTTTCTCCTGGCAAAGCCTCAGGCAGTACGTTAGGAAAGTTTACCCAACTTCCCAGGGAAATTTGGAGCTTAGGACATCTTGGAGACTGGGCCCAAGTGCTAGAAACCCAGGGAACAAGTAGGAAAACTGATGATGCTGAAAGATGCTGGCTGTGTGCTCCTCTACGCCATACGTAGTGGGTCTAAAACGCAATTAATTGAATTTGTTAACAAAATTGAAAGTACCGTGAAAATGGGATGAGGGGAAACATCTCAAACTAAATTTTTTTAAAAGACCCTTGGACTATAATGTCAATTTAAAACTTTTTTAAAAATTGTATTTATTTATTTATTTATTTTTAAAGATTTCTTAATTTATTTATAGAGAGGGAAGGGAAGGACAGAGAGAGAGAAAAAGAGAGAGAAACATCAATGTGCGGTTGCTGGGGGTCATGGCCTGCAACCCATGCATTACATTTTATTTTAATCGTTGTTCAAGTACAGTTTTCTGTCCTTTACTCCCATCCCAGCCCATAAACCTTTTTTTTTGATGAGTAAATAACCACTTTCCTTTCCTGTAAAAGGAACTAGTCCTTTTTGAGCATTTACTATGTATCTGTTACCATTATACATTTTTTGTGTGTTTTTTAATCTTCACAACAACTCTAGGAGGTAAATGCTGTCTTCGTTTTACACACAAGGAAACTGGATTTCAGAGAGGTTAAGTAACATGTCCCAGCTCACACAGCTGGTAAGTGGCAGGGTCAGGATTTGAATTTATACAGTGTGACTCCAGAGCCAAATGTTCAACCACACTTCGGGCTGCCAGATAAAATACAGCATCCCCAGTTAAGTCTAAATTTCAGATAAACAACCCAAATATTGTGTGGAACATATTTATTCTAAAACATATTTGTTTTTTCTCTAAAATTCAGATTTAACTGGACATCTTGCATTTCTATTTGCTAAATCTAGCCACCCTCATCATGCTATCCTGCCTTCTGTAAATTCATGTATCTATATATATTCGGGTTGCTTAACTTGTGGTTTACATATGCTTGAGTTTTGTTACAGAATGAACGATGTGAACTCAGACCCACAAAGTTAGGGCGAGCCCTCTCGGATTCCTTTTCCCTCCATTTATTGAAGGCTGGGTTGGTCTGGGGATGGTGTCCTCCTTGATAACGTTGTTCAGTGCCAGCTTTTCCCTTCTGATAAGAGAAAAACTTTGCTTACTGCTGGCACATTCTGGCCCCCTGCCTGCATGGAGCCTTCTCATCAGTGACTGGCAGGGTCCTGCCTGGTGGTCATCCGTATCCTACTTCCTTGCTGCAAAAATTCTTGACTCTTTCTAAGAGCTGCAGAGCTGCATGGCTGAGTAGCCGCTTCCCTCCAGACGTGGTGGTGTTCATGGAAGGGAGTGGAGAAGAATGAGCTGGCTACTGCTCAGCAGGAAGCGGACCCTGCATATGAAGCCTGTAACAGACACATGTAAATGGGCACTGGACACACCACCAAACACACGACTCTTCCTTATCTGCCTGTGCCCTCCCCCCACTCACGCGCGTCATGCCTTCTCTCTCCACCCAAAGAACCTCAGCTCAGGGGAGGGAAACTGCTTTTAGTAGCCACTGAGAAGGCAAATGTATTGTCCCACAAATCACGTAAAGCATTAAAAAAAAATGAAAAGGACTTTGAAATGAGCTGATCTTTATTATCTTTTAATAATGTGGACCATGGAAAACTGACCATCTGTCTCTTTATAAGCCAGGATAGTTACAGAATTACCTGTAGAGTCAAGATTTTAAAAATCTTTTGAACAGCATAAATTGTTAGGGAGCCAGAATGAAATAGTAATGATAATAATAATAATAATAAATATTCATTATAATATAAAAACATTTTGTCATTATGAAAAGCATTTTACATGCCTGATCGCTTAATTTTTACCAAAACCTTATGGAATTTTGTACTTTTATTGGTACCATATTACAGAGAACAACTCTGAGGCTGCAAGAAGTGAAGAATTTGCCCTAGTTGCATGGTGAATAAGTAGTAGAACCTGCATTTAATCCCATGGAGTCTCACCATAGGTTGTGGTTAAAAAAAAAAAGAAAAGAAAACTTAACAAAAATGTTCTTCAAATCTGTTGCTGACACTTTTACTCCAAAGGCATGAAGAGTATCCACGAGGAGAGTGAGGTGGGTGGCAAATAGCCAACATGGTTAGAATTGGATGATTACATTCCTAAAACACACAATCTACCAAGGCTGACTCATGAAGAAACAGAACACCTGGGCAGAGTCTCTACTAGTAAGGAGAGTGACTCAGGAATCAAAAACCTGCCCACCAACAGAAGTCCAGGACCAGATAACTCTGCCAGTGAATTCTATCAAGCATTTAAAGACCCATTCTTTTCAAACTCTTTCCAAAAAGAGAAGAGAAGGAAACTTCTCCAAACTTATTTTATGAGGCCAGAGTTACCCTCATACTGAAACCAGACAAGGACAACACAGGAAAATTACAAGCCAATACCTCTGATGAGCATTGAGACAAAAATCTTCAACAAAATATCAATTCAATAATGCATTCAAAGGATCATAAACCACAATCAAGTGGGATTTATTCCTGGGATGCAAGGATGGTTTAGCATATACATGTCAATTGACATGATACACCACATTAGCAAAGTGAGAAATAAAGATCATTGGATCATCTGAATAGATGCAGAAAGAGTGTTTGACAAAATTCAACATGCATTTGTGATAAAAACTCTCCACAAAATGGGTAGAGAGGAAATGCACATCCACATAATAAAGTCTGTGTATGACAAGCTCTCAGCAAACATCACACTCAAGGGTGAGGAGCTGAAAGCTTTTCTTAAGATCCAGAACAAGACAAAGATGCCCACTCTTACTACTGTTATTCAATACAGTATTGGAAGTCCTAGCCTGAGCAATTAGGCAAGAAAAGTAATAAAACACACCAAAATTGAAAAGGAAAAAGTAAAACTGTCACAACTTGTAGATGATATAATATTATATATAGAAATCCTTAAAGACTCCATCAAAAACTGTTAAAACAAATGAATTCAGTGAAATTGTATGATACAAAAGTGATACATAAAAATCTGTCGAATTTCTATACACTAACAACACACTCTCAAAAAGAGAATTTAAGAAAACAATCCTATTTATAATCACATAAAAAAGAACAAAATATCTAGGAATAAATTTAACTAAAGAGGTGAAAACTACTACAAAATATTAAGGAGAGAAACTGAAGACACAAATAAGTGGAAAGATATTCCAGGCTAATGTATTAAAAGGATTAATATTGTTAACATGTTCATTCTACCTAAAACAACCTTCAGATTCAATGCCATTTCTGTGAAACTTCCAGTGGCAATTTTTAAAAAGATTTTTTAAATTTATTTTTAGAGAGAGGGCAAGGGAAGGAGAAAGAGAGGGAGAGGAACATCAATGTGCAAGAGAAACATTGATCAGTTGCCTCTCACATGCCCCCATCTGGGGACCCGGCCTGCAACCCAGGCATGTGCCCTGACTGGGAATCGAACCAGCCACCGTTTGGCTTGCAGGCCAGCACTCATTCCACTGAGCCACGCCAAGCAGGGCTCCAATGGCAATTTTTAC
Source organism: Phyllostomus hastatus (assembly GCF_019186645.2). Classification (NCBI taxonomy): domain Eukaryota; kingdom Metazoa; phylum Chordata; class Mammalia; order Chiroptera; family Phyllostomidae; genus Phyllostomus; species Phyllostomus hastatus. Next base: position 14,920,554 of record NW_025334018.1, on the reverse strand, counting down.
AGAAATAGAACAAACAACCCTAAAATTTGTGTGGAGCTGCAAAAGACCCCCAATAGCCAGAGCAAACTTGAGAAAGAAGAACAAAGTTGTAGATATCACTCTCTGATTTCAAACTCTACTACAAAGGTATAGTAATTAAGAGTATGGGATTGGCATAAAAACAGAAACATGCATCAATAGGACACAATAGAGAGCCCAGGAATAAATTCATTTGTATCTGGTAAATTAATTTAAAACAAAAGAGCCAAGAACATACAATGGGAAAAGGACAGTTTCTTCAATAAATGGTGTTGGGAAAACTGGACAGCCACGTGCAAAAGGGTAAAAATTGGACCACTATCTTATGCAAAATTAACTTAGAATTGATGTAGGACCTGAAATCATAAATCTAGAGAAAACACAGGTGGTAAGTTCCTTGACATAGGTCTTGGTGGTGATTTAGGAATTTGACACCAAAAGTAAGGGCAACAGAAGCAAAAATAAACAAGTGGGACTACATCAAATTAGAGAGCTTCTGCACAGCAAAGAAGACCATCAACAAAACAAAAGGCAACCTACTGCATGGGAGAAAATATTTGTAAATCATATCTGAGAAAGCATTAATATTCAAAATTAATAAAGAACTCATACGAGTCAATAGCAAAAGCACCCTAACAATCCAATTAAAAAATGGGCAGAAGGTCAGAATAGACATTTTTCCAGAGAAGATATAACAAATGTTCAACAGGTGTGTGAAAAGATGTTCAACATCATCGATCATCAGGAAAATGCAAATCAATACCACAATGATCTATGAGTTCACACCTTTTCGAATGGCTATTACCAAAAAGACGAGAAATGATGCACTGGCAGGAATATGGAGAAAAGGGAACTCTTCTGCACTGTTGGTAAAAATGTAAATTGGTCCAACCACTATGAAAAACAGTACAAAGTTCCTCAAAAATTAAAAATAGAACTACCATATGATCTAGCAATTCTACTTCTTGGGTATATATGTGAAAAAAAAATACCTGAAAATGCTAATTGGGAAAGATATGCATCCCTATGTTCATTGCAGCACTTTTTGCAATAGCCAATATGTGGAAGCAGCCTAAAGTGGCCATCGATGAATGAAAGAAATTTCAATATACATACATACACACATACACACACATGCACACAATGGAATATTATTCAGTCATGAAAATATGAAGTCTTGCCCATACGCTGTGAAATAAATTAGAGAGAGATAGAGAAAGACAAATACCGTATGACCCATCTTCCATGTAGAATCTAAAATAAACCAAACTCATAGCTCTAGAGAACAGATTGGTGTTTGCCAGAGGCAGGGGCTCACAGAGTGGAAAAAGTGGCTGAAGGGAGGTAAAAAGGTAAAAAAAAATTAGGTGCCAGATGACAAGCGCAGAGCTCACACCACGTCACTCAGCACAGAAGCTGGACGGCACCTCTATGGTCCACATTCTGCTCAACAAGACGTCTACTGATCACTTGTATGGCACAGCAATGTCAAGTTGCCACAAAATATTCCAAGTGCTCATTCTCCCTTTCTGGCCTTATGTTAAGGCCAACTGCTGCTATGGTCGGGTGGTTGTTTCCTTCCAAAGTTCACATGTTGAAGTCCTGACTCCCCAAAGATGGTGCATCAGGTGGCTACCCAGCAGGTGCTGAGGCTGTGAGAGTGGAGCCCCCCCAAAGGGGTGGGTGCCCCTGTGAAAGAGGCCCCAGAGAGCTCCCAAGCCCCTCCCAGCGGGAGGGGAGGCAGAAAGACATCGTGAAGAACCAGAAAGAAGCCTCTAACTGGACCATGACCACGCTGACACCTTGATCTCAGACTTGAATCTCCCAGGACCGTAAGAAATAAAGAAAACAACCTCCTTGCTGTTGTTCGTAAGCTCCTCTGTCTGCGGTACTTTGTTACAGCAGTCGAAATGGACGAGGACAACACAGTCAAGAATTCTGCAGACCAGCACTGGTGTATGGATCACGTTTTGAGTAGCACTGTTCTAGAGAAGCTCCATTTAGCACATACTTGTATTTTTGCTGTGTATAATGCCCACTTTTTTGCCCAAACTTTTGAGGGAAAAATTAAGGTGTGCATTATACATGGGTAGTGTCTCAAATGCCTTGTATCTGTTCTTGTGTTTTGTAATTATGTGTTACATAAAATTTCTTGTACCATAACATGTTGAAAAATAAATGCCAAAGATCCTTTATAATACAAAAAAATTAACTAAATATAAATAAATAAAAAATTGAACTAAAATTAAAATGAAAGACTTTTTTTCTGAAAGTTTGGGCCAAAGACACGGGTGTGCACGAACACAACAGAATATAGTATACATTCTCTCTCTCTCCCCACAACACACACACTCCTAAAATATTTATTGAGAACTTACCACATGCCTGGAACTTTTTTAGGCTCTGGGAATGCAGTAATGAACAGAACAGATCAGGTCCCTGCCCACAGGACAATTACATTCTAACTCAACCAAGGTTTTGTCACCCAGAGATCGGTTCCAGTTTGAGATCTTGCCAATTAATAGCTCTGTGCTTTTGTGCAATTCATTTAATTCCCACCGAGCAAGTTGTCCCCTCTCCACAATGACATACTTTAACGACATCATTGCTAGGATTAAATTAGGTTCTGTGGAATCGTTTTGAAAACTGTAAAACGACATACCAAGGTGAGGTCCCAGTTTTACCTTCTTGAAGGTGGGGACCATAATATCTTTTCCATCTTTGTATCCCCAGCAAGGAGCCTGAGTATCTGGCAAGTAGCAAGCACTCCGTTAAGGTTTGTTGAATAAATGTGCGTAATGTGCATAAGGTACTAACTACACATGTAAGGTGTATTTTTATGTAAAAACCACTGCACCAATAGGAAAAGTGTATTAGGCACAGCAGATGTGATTCTTCTTTTGGTTTATAGGTTTCTGAGAGGCTGAGGTCTAAAAATACATTTCTCAACCTTTGTTAGATGGAAGCCTCTTTTCATTGATCTGTATCACAATCTGAATGCTTCTCAAAGGCCTTTTCCATAAATTGACCCTAGCAGCAGCTAGGCAGGTCCTGACATTTCCAGGCATGTCACGCTCTCTAGGATTAGAGTGCCCTGGGCTTAGGGAGCATTCGGAAGGAAAGGCTATGTAGCCAGTCTGTTTCTCTTCGGAAGTTTGACTCTCATGTTAGAAAAGCTCGTGGCTTTATTTTTATTTAAGGTCAGTTTCTTAACTTGCATGATGAAAGCCAGAGGAAGAATAATAGTAAAAGCATGGGTCCACTGGTGTAACACTAACTAGGTTAGCACAGATAAGCAAAGGGTAACTTTGTTTATGTGTAAGCTATTTTCTAAAGGCCAAAGTCTGTTCCATGCAAGTCCCCGAGTCACATATAAAACTTTGTAGCTCTATCGATACTGAGTAAACTTGTTGGCACGTCTGACTGTACTTTCCCAGTTTTACTGGAATGCGTGTTCACATTCACCCATACTGAGGGAGTTTAAAGAACCTAGAGTGAGGCTTAAATGGTATTGAGCACTGTCTTGCGGCAGTTAATTGAATCCAGATTCTAGGAAAAATACATGATAGTGGAAGCTGGGGGAAAAAAGAATATTCCCCTAACATTATTTTTTTTCTTAGGAAAGAAAGAAAAAAAAAGAAAGAAAACCCACACCCTGTCCGTACAGGCACAGATGCTGTGGCTGTCCAGCCTCTCTGCATAAGGCGATGACAGTCCCTTCGACAGTGAAGTCACGCTTTGGGTCAGCAATTTTGGAATTTGGATGGTCCTCGTCACCCTCCGGCTCCAAGTCATCCATTTCCTGGAACAGGCTCGTCCACCCCGACATTGTTTCCAGCACCCTCCGAGAACTGGACATCATGGGTCCAGAGTCTATCGGTCTCAAAGAGCTGTTTCCCGCTTAATTTATTTTTTCCTGAGTATTCTCCTTTCATTTCTTGCTTACGCATCTTCAGGAGTTTGGCATCAAACTTGGCCTTCCAACTGAAGACATTCTCAGCTGTGACAGGGATGCCATAAAATAACTGCCTTCCAGCTTCTGCTGCATTTTCTTTCTGTTTCTCCTAGGGCATAAGGACATCTTCACAGGATTCCACAAAGGTGTGTAACTCAACTTGGTGACTAGTGGAGGGGCACTCAGTGGACATAAAAGACGACAGACCGACACTGCAAAGGACACTGGCATGATCAAAACACTCTGCAAGGAGGAATATTTAGTAATAGGAATAAAATGAATACACAAAACAAAGGACAAGGCAGTGTCCTTGAACCCAGAAACAGTGACATTTCAGAGAGAGAAAAAATCAGAACAGGTTCCAGGTAGGAGCTGCAACATGAGACAGGCCTTCAAGGATTTCAACAAACTGGGGGTCTGGAAGAGGGGTGGGAGGCAATGTCCCAGGCAGAGACAGTTTAGGCAAGTGAGCTGGCTCCTTTGTAAAGAGTTGGTAGGAATTAGAGGGAGTAGTTCGACTTTGCTTGAGAACCAGCCCTGTCTCCGTAAGGGTGAAGGGCAAGGTCAGGCTGGAGAAGTGAGATGGAGGAGATACGCTGCTGGGCGAACGGCAGACTCAGTAGTTTGTACCCAATTTGACAGAGAACTACTGATGAATTTGTTGTAAATAGGGTGGGGATCTGGCCCCTGCTATAGAGAGACGGTTCTGGCAAGAAGACAAGAGGGACTGAAGGGGAAGAAACCAAGCAGACCAAGCGGGAGACCACAACGGAAGCCTAGGCTACAGGTTGCCCGTCCCTGACCTCGGGCAGCAGCCAGCGGACAGAGAGGACAGAGGGAAGAGACACTGTGTGGGAAGGAGCTACACCTGTCTAACATGGGAACCCCTGGCCGCGTGTGGCTGTTTAAATCAAATTAAAATTCACTGAAGTTAAGGAAGAGTTAAAACCCAGTTCTTCAGTTGTATCAGCCCCATTTCAAGCGCTCGAGAGCCACCTGTGGCCTCTGCGTCGGGCGACGCAGGGGTAGGACACTCCCGTCTGGCAGAATGAGCTGCTGGACGGTGCGGGTGGCTGCACTTCGGGGACTAACTGGGAACGGGAGGGGGAAGACGGGTTCCGCTGAGGTCTGGTGGCTGAGTAACTGAGAAAGGCAGTGCCCTGAGCCAAAAAGGGAAATCGGGACGAGGAGGAGCTGGATTTGGGGGGGAAAGATGTCCTTCATTTCAAAGACCTGGCAGAACAAAATACCTACGCAAACGCTCGGCTGGGCTGTCCGTCCGGGGTGAAAGGAGAGAGCGGGCAAAGCAGAGCACCCAGGGGGCTCTCCCAGTGCTTGTGAAGGGGCCAGGCAGCATCTAGTTGGGTTATTCCCCCCTACAGCTTGTTTCTCCCCCACTCCTGCAGCCCCCTCCACCTCTGCCAGGCCAAGGCTCACACAGAAACTGGGAGGAGGGCGGGGGACCAGGGCGCTGCAGTGCCGAAACCCTCTTTTCCCACAGCTACCTTCACTTCCCCTCTCCCAGCCGCCTCGCTGCCTCGCTCACCCTTCCCCATGCTCCATCCTTGGAAAGTCCCCTTGCCTCCACGGACTGATTGCTTCCTCTTGAGCTGTTCTTTCCCACAGGGACCACCGAACCATTGGCTCCACCACTTTGGGACGTGCCCTCTCTTCCTTCCTGGCTGAGGTTCCGAGGTCTATCACTGTTACCCCTCCCTGGCATGTTCCCCTCCCCCTCTCATTGACCTTCACCAGCAAAACCCAGGGGGTAAACCACACAATCTTGCTGTGTGGTCTTGCTTTCAGTATAGGACCATGAACTCCAGAGGGCCCTCAGCGTTGTCCAGACTACTACACCTCTCTAGTAACTCTTCTACTCTCCAAGGGCATCCTTTCTCACCTTCTTCTATCTCCTCAAATTGCCAATAGCCCATCCCCAATCACAGCTATCACATAAAGGAAAGCACACAGTCCATATCTAACTCATCAAACCCAGTGAGGCAGCTGGCACAGACAATACAAAGAGGAAAAGGTGCACTGTGTGTGTGGGGGGGGGGTTGCTAAAAGGCACCACCACTCCTTTAGGCGGAGTAATTAGAAAAGATGCCCCTTCTCCAGGCTGATGTGGCCTCACAGTTTGGTTGGTAGAACAGGAGCTGGATTTCAGTTCCACCTGCCCGCTCCTGCTCCACAGTAGCCTAAGCATGCCGCCCAGTGTACTACCTGATATACCTGCATTTGCACCCACAGCCTTTGTGTTCTCTCCAAAAATAGTGTGTGAACAGTGTCCTTGCTCCCATCCAAGGTCAACCCCTTCATTTCTCTGCCAGGTCCAGTTGCCTCTCCCGTGGGTGAGGACAACCTTTCTCCAGTCGTGCTCTCGTATCTTCGGCCCCATCACCGTTCTACCTTAGGGGATCATTCTAGTATACCAACACGAGGAAACCTCTTCCATTTTAAAATACCCTCCCTTGATCCCAAGTAATCCTCTGGCTAAGGCCTGGTTCTCAGTTGCTCTTTACAGGGAAGTTCCTTAAGAGCTCCTTGGAGTTGCTATAAACGCTTTCTCTTCCTCACCTCCCATTCTCTCATTAACATACCCTAATCAGACTTTCTCCCCTTTGACCCTATTGAAACTGCTTCTGTCAAGGACAGGAGCTACCTTCATCAGGCCAAATCCAGCCTTCGAATTCTCAGATCTCCCTTTACTCATTTAATCAGTATTTAAGATGGATCACTCCCACCTTCCTGAAACAATTCTTATCTTCTAACATTCCACCCTCTCTGGGTGTTCATCCTATCTTCTCCATTTCTACGAAAACTCCAAGTGTTGGGTTCCTTTTAGTCCTTCCCCCACAGCTATTTTTCCTCCCCAAGCGATTTTATGTAAACCTAAGGCTTAAAAATCGTTTTTGTGCTGATGAATCCCAAACCTAAAGCTTCATTTCAGACTTATATCCAATGGTCTACTCTTCATCTCCACTTGGACACGTCTACCAAGCACCTCATGTAACTTGTGCGATGTAACGTGCAACACAGAGCTCCCGACTTCCCTCACCCCACATTTTCTGCATCTCCCCCAACTCATTCAAGGGCATGCCATTAACCCATCCGTCAAGGCCCTGAACCTAAGAATCATCCATAATCTTGTTGTTCCTTCACACACTCCGCCAAAATCACCTGTTAGAAATGTGTCTGAACTGTCCTCTTCTCAGCCCTTCCCTGCCCCCATCCTCTTCCAGTCCACCACAAGCAGCCTCTTGACTCGTTTCCCTATTGCGTATGTTACACACATTAGCAAGAGTAACTTTTAAATATGGGAATCATAAGTTGTCATTCCTCTACTCACCCTCCCATGACTTTGTTGTTCTTATAACGGCCCATAAGACTCCATAAGATCTGGCCACTTCCCCACCTCTCAGCCTACTCTTGGCTCTCTGGTCAGTTGACTCCTCAGCCATGCTGGCCTTTTGTTGCTCCGGCAACAAGCCAGGCGCATTCCCACCTCCGAGCTTATGCTGATTTTCTTTCAGAGTGGAAAGGCTATCCTACCGGCCTTCCCTCGCCCCAGGTATTGGCTAGGCTCATACTTGCATATCATACCTGCATGTGCTCAGAGGTTTCCCCTGAGTGGAAATACCCGGTCAGCTATGAAGTCACCTCCTCCCAGCTTTATTATTTTTTTCACACCACTTATCCCTACCTAGAATTTTTGTTTGTTTGCTGTCTGTCTCCTCTCTCCCACCCCACTGGAAGGCAAGCTTCACTAGGGCCGTTGCCTGCCTATGGCTCTGTCCCTTGTGCCTTGAATAGTGCCGGGCACAATAGGTGTTCAATTAGCATTTGTCCAACGACTGCATCCCCGCCAAGCTTGTACTCCTGAATCTTTGGATCCTTCCTCAGTTTCCGAACTTACGCAGCCCCACACCCCAACCTCCGCAGAGCCACGACTCTCCACACCTCCCCCACGGTCCTTAGCTGTCTCCACCCCTTCCTGCGCGGCCCCTTTAAGCGGACTCCGGAAAGCCGCGCGGAAGGCGGGCCCAAACCTTGCCGACGCGAACTCGGAGGGGCGGGGCGGAACTAGGGGGTGGCCCCTGCGTCCTGCGTGCGTGCGCGTTCTGGAGGCGCCGCCGCCGCCGCCGCTGCCGCTGTCGAGGCCGCTGCCGCCGTCGCCGCGCAGAGCCGAAGCAGGAGCCACGGCCGAGAGGAGGGAGGAGGAGGAGGAGGAGGTGGAGGAGGCGCTGGACCGGGCGGGGTGAGTGAGGGGCGGGGAGCCGGAGCCACCCCAGAGGGAGCGGGGGGCGCGGGTCGGCCGAGCCGGGGTTGAGGCGACTCCCGTCGCCGGTCAGTCCCGTGGCTCCCCCTTCCTCCTCCGCGTTCCCTCGGTGTCCGGGGCGGCGGCCCGGGGGCCTGGCGGGCGGGAGGGGCCAGGGCTCGCGGAGGCCCGGCAGCCGCCGCCAGGGCCAGAGCCAACCACGCCCGCGGAGGGAGCCGGTCGACTGTGGCTGGGCCTGCGGGAGACGGACGGGAGGGGCCCGGGCCGGGTGTGGGAGAGAAAGAGGACATTGTGTCCCCCACCCTCCAACTCCCGGAGGTGTCATGGCACAAGCCCATTTCCCTCGCCATCTCCCCGGACGCAGTGCCCTCGCCCCTCGTAGCCTGCGAGATACAGAAGAGCGGACATCGCCGCTGTTTTCCTCTCGCGTGTCCCCAGACTAGGGTCAGATCCTCCTTTAAACCCAGTTCTCCCTTTGGGGGCACGCGAAGAGGGGATGGGCGCGTCGGGTGAATTTTTTGCCCTCCCCCCAGTGCTGGCGAGGTGCGGGTGGACGGGAGCGTTGCCCTGTGTTCTGGCGGTCAGGGTCCAGGGTCTCCCTTGCCTTCCTTTATCCCCCGGGGCGCGGGGCTGACATCTCTACGCCCCACTCCACCTCCCGGCCCCTTTCCCGCCCTCTCCTGCCCAGGTCCTCGTAGCCTGCCATGTGTTCGCCGTGTCGGCGTTGCCTCGTGGGGGTCTCTGCTTCCCTCAATTTGTTAGGGACGAGGTGCGTCTGATTCTCGTTTTCCCTCGAACTGGTGCTAGTAGGGGTGTCGTTTGCCCCCTCATTCAGGAAGTTCAGGGACAGTGTCTTAAGCTGAATTGTGTAATTGACTGCTATGGGGAGAAAATGAGGGAAGACAGACACTTGTGCCTAAAAAAATGGGGTCTTTTCACGGGGCTAACAGCCAGAGTTTAGGGGACCTTTTGACTTCTTGGGAGGAGAACCAGCGTTGAGCGGTTAGGTGTTCCTTTTTGGGAGGGAGCATCGTTCTGTCGTTGCTTTGAAGGGAGGAGAGTGTAAGAAATGAAAGGGACCAGTAAGAGGGCAGGAGGTTATTGGGCCACGGCCTTACAGGTGGCCACAGTTTTCTGCTTCCTGAGTGTGGGAGGAGGCTTCTTTCTGCTTTTAATCACAGTCAGGGTCAAGTATCAGCTCTCAGCGCTAACGTGGGGCTCCTACCTTCAAAAGCACGCTGAAGGGCAGCCTCGGAAGGGGTGCTGCTGGAAACAGGATTTGGAAACTTTCTTTTGGTTTCCTGTCAGTGTGTGGGGGTGGGCGTGCGTATGTGTAGTCTTTCTTTTCTTTTGATGTAATTGATATCTGCCATATTTTGACATAAAAAGCACTAAATCAGGCCCCGAGTTCCTTTGTGTCTTTTTTTTTTTATGATTTCCTATAACGCTTTCTGTTTTGAAATTACATTTGCGTTGGTTGAAATTCCTTTTTATTCTGGCGTTTCGGTGAATCTTGTGCTTCCTCTGTATTTTGAATTTTGTACTGCAAACTATAATTAGATGGAAGTTGTTGAGGATTACACCGGGCCTGGTAGGTACTCAGTATTTCTTGAGTGACTTGAATGATTACAGAATGGGACTAGGTATTATATATCTTCAATGCTTTTGAGCGGTAGTGCACGTTTGAATGTTGCATTTCACTTCCAATATATAAAATAGTAATTCTTGACCCTTTCTAGGCCACTGACATTTCTGAGAATATAATGAAATATATAGACTCTGCAGAATTTTAATATGTAAAAATAAGTAATAGGCATTTATGCACAAAATTTTGCACGCAGTTACAGGGACCCTCTGAAGCCAACCACGGATACCTGTCTGAAAAGTAAACCGGAGCCCTGATGATTACGCGGTTCCGGTTCCGTTTGAAAGCTGTGCAGAAGCCTTTGTTCATTTTCTGTGTGTCCTCAGGAATGGCAGTCTTTACACTTGCAGATTAAACTTTGGGTCCTTGGGAACAAGATTTAAGAGTGATTGTTATTGCAAGTTGATGGGGCAAAGTTCTCTTTAATAGCTGCTGCCAGTCATTAACAGTTACTGATGGCTTCCAAGGAAATCAGATTGCTATAGTTGCTTTTGGAAGCCTAAAATCATAATTACAATTTTTATTGTGCAAACTTCTGAACAGTATGAACAGCACTTGAGAATGTTCACAAATCAAACTTCAGTTTTCCTGTTCTCTTCCAATCTTGTTTATATGCATGGTATTTAATGTAGTTAATAATTATTGTATCAACATTCAGTGTTAATTCAACAAGTGCTTTTTGTCTATCTTTGGGAATAAAACAAAGTCCTTACTGTCACAGAGTTTATGTTCCAATCAGGAGAGATGAGCCATAACCACATACATAAAAGTATGTCAGATTTTATGCCAAAGAACGAAGTAGGGTGAGAGGACCGTGAAACAGTGAAGGTAAAAATACAGGCAGGGGCGACGTGAGACCAGAGCGGAGACCTGAGGGAAGCGAGGGATGTGTGCTTTTGGAGAAGAAGGGTCCCAGCAGAGGGAACTGCAAGTGCAAAGACGTGTGCTTTGCCTTTTTTTAGAACAACTAGAAGGCGAGTGAGCAAGAGGGAAAGAGAGAGAGTTGCCCTTGAGGTTAGAGAAGTAGCCGGGCCTACGCTGTAAGGCCTTGCAGGCTGGGTAAGAACTTGACTATGGATTTCACTACGAGTGAGATGGGAAGCCGTAGAGGGTGTTGAGTCTGAGAGAGACCTGTTCTCACTTAAGTTTGTGAGAATCATTCTGGCTGTTGTGTGGAAGTCCGCTCGGTGGAATGGGGGGAGGCAAGAGTAGAAGCAGGAAGACCAATCAAGAGGATAATCATGATTTTAAATCTTTTTCACTGGTTGCAAATTAGTCCATCCACCTGCTGTTAGGCATGTAGGTAGTTTCCTTTTCCCCTATTAAAATGACAATGAAATGGGCATTTTTGTGTATAACCTTTTTCTTTCTTTTGGAATATTTCCTTGGGGTTGATTTCCAGAACTACTACTGAATCCAAGTATGTGAATATACTTGTGTTCTTGGTGTTGTATCTATGAATTGCTCCTGAGTGTAAGTAGCACTAGTTAAAGAAGTAGCCACAGTTGTTGATCTTAAGTTTCATGGCGATGTCACCTGCATTGAGTATCATTATTTAGTACTTTAAAGATAATGAGAAGTATAAAAAGAGATATGTAAGATTGTTAGATTTAGTTTTCCAGTGGTCACATTTAGAATTCACATCTGTATTATTAGCTAATTGCTGGGAATAGAGAGATGAATTAAACAGTGTCTCTGCCCTCATAGAACTTTGCGCTCTGTCTTATTTTATAATCTAACAGTGAAGTGACTTCAAATCTTGAGTGTTTACTGTTACCCATGAACTTTTTTCGTATGTTGTTGATGATCTCTTAGGTACAATTGGCATTCCAGTCAAGCATTTAATTTTTCATAGTTATAATTTCCTATTTTCTTAAAAGAGATTTTTCAATGGTATCTGCAATTGGTTTAATTTTTGTTCTTTAGAATTTTACCACGATGGCAGCCTGTGTTTTGTTCTTTGTAATAAATTATGCAACTAGTACTTTGTTGAGGACTCTTCACAGTTGAGTTTTTAAATCATTGCAATTCTTTATACTTATTCAAAACACAGACTATTGTGTCTGTTAAATAAGGTCTGCATTGCAGCTTTGAAATTTTAGTTTTTAAAGGAGGATGATACCAGTCTGTTTTTTAATTGATTTTTTTTTTTAGAGAGAGAGGAAGGGGGGGGAGAAATAGAGAAATGGATTTGTTCCACTATTTATGCACTCATTGGTTGATTTTTGTATGTGCTCTGACCAGGAATCAAAACTGCAACCGTGGCATATTGAGGCAACACTATAACCAACTGAGCTACCCTGCCAGGGCGATGCCAGTCTGTTTTGATAGAAATTATACCACCCTGAGGGCATTGCTCAACATTTCTGGTTCTGAAATCCAGATGGCTGGATTTGGCATGAGCTGGGGAACTCCATCTACAAAGTGAGTGGGTTGCACTAATTGAATTACCTGCACGCACCCAGCCCTGAGTCTGCATGCTAGTGCACCCAGGGGTTGTTCATTGAACCTCAGACAACACCTAAGCTTCCAGTTACAAAATTCCCTTATTTTAGAAGTTTAATATTGGGTTGGCCAAAAGGCCTGTTACATTTTTTCCTTAGGATGGCTCTAGTAATGCTTAGTTGTCTTTAACTTCACTCGAAACAATTTTGTTAGATTGTATTGTGATGGCGTATCCACATGCATTAAAAAAACTAATCAAAATTGGTGAATTTTTGTGCAGCCATTTTAATATTAAAGATGGAAGAAGATACACAACATTTTCAGTGTATTATGCTTTATTATTTCAAGAAAGGTAAAAACTCAATTGAAACGCAAAAAAAGATTTGTGCAGTGTATGGAGAAGGTGCTGTAACTGATCAAATGTGTCAGAAGCGGTTTGCCAAGTTTCTTGGTACTGTTGACATTTTGGTCAAAAAAGTTCTCTGCTGTGGGGCTAGCTGTCTTATGCATTGGGAGGTGTTTAGCAGCACCCCAGCCTGTACCCACTAGAAGCCAATAACAGGAGATAGCCGACAGACTCAAAATATCCAAATCAGTAAAGTTATTGGTGACAATGAAAAATGTGTCTATTTTATGGAAAAAAAAGTAATAGACGTTTTGGCCAGTCCAATAAAAATATCTCATATAAACCATTTATATATTAATATTTTAGTGAGTTTAAAATTTATGAACATAAACTTCCTTCTAATGTTCCTTTTCAAATCAAACTCATCAATTTAAAAAAGAGTTGTGTCATATTTCAAGTACCATATTTTGCCGTGCGTAATGTACACTTTTTTGCCCAAATTTTTGAGGGAAAAATAAGGATGCTCATTATGCATGGGCATAATGATTATCTACCATGGATATGGTAGTGGGGTATAATAATCCCGTGTACAATGCGCACACAAAAATGTGTGTGCATTATATATGGGAGCACATTATACACGGCAAAATACGGTATTTTCTGCTCATTCTTGTATCGTTTGCTGCCAGACTTAATGCCAGTGACATCTTATGAAAAAGATTTGTGTTAAGCAGAAAAATACTTACGCTTTCATTTTTTATGCATGAAACTTGGGGTAGTTTTTATGTGCCCTTCAGTCCTTTCACAGAGGTAATACTGGCCCATGCACACATTGAAGTTTTGTAATGTTGGTTGTGGGTTTGCGCGGAATGATTCACATCATTGCTCTCCAGGCCGCTTTACACAGCTTTGAGGTGCCTGGTTAAGAGGGCAGGCCTTTGGAGGTCGAAGGGCGAGTGTTCACCAATAAGGAAAGGCAGTTGTATGTGATACTTAAGATGAAGTCAAAACAAGAAATGGTGTGTTTTTATAAGTGGTTGAAAAGTAATTCTTTTAGTATAATTTTCAGAAGTACATGATATACACTTGGAGGATTAAATATGTTCTACAAAGCTTACTTTAATCATTAGACAAGTTAATGGCTTTTTTTTTAGTAATGACATTTATTTAGGCGATATAAATTTGTTATGTAAATCTTGAAAAAAACTTCTTTGCATATCCAGTTTTCCCAGATGTAGTTTGCTTTTTCTAGCCTATTCAGTTCACATTGGTAGAGAGTGGTTCAAAATGTGGAATGGTAAAGTTAACCAAATCTGGAATTACATATGTAACCCCATAAGAATAAGGAATATACCAAACACATTATAACTGATTTAAAAAGACACTGTTGGATTCATTCAAACTTCAAGTGCCTTTCTATAACTTTCGTGGTTGTTTGCAGTACTATGCTGTCTTACTCACTTATTCTGGTTGTAAGAGAGGCACAAAGAACTGGCTCCAACTGTTTCTTTGGACAAACCCCAAATGCAGTTTACGAGAGTCTAAGTTAGCAGCAGTAGGAAATTCTGTCTTGTTGCAGACTGAATGGTTCAGATCTGTCAGACGTGTAATCCAGATAGTAGATTCATTCACTGTGTTTCCAGGGACATTTTTCAATTCATTTAGAAACAGAATCATTCTGTTCTAGACAAGGATTATAGAACATTAAGCAAGCAACCATAACTTGATTATTTTAGCAGTTGAAATTTTAACACTATCTTGGATTTTATGTGGCTTTCAGTATCTAGCCCAAATCATTGATACCTTTTGAAATACCGTTTAACTTCCAGTGTGTGCTTGTGAAAGTGTTGCATAATTTCATTAGTAGATTTCAGATTTAGGCATTGAACAGATGTTTGAGTGACCGGTATTAGGCTCTTTGATGAAAACTGAGATGTGAAGCTGTAGTTTCTATTTAAGGAATTTATAGTCTAGTAATTTTGTTTGCCAGAACCTGACATATGTTTTATAAATAAACGTTGTATTTTCATGTTAGAATAAAAATAGTCATATTCATTTTCTAAGTGAAATATTTTAACTTATCTCTTAGCTACTCAACAACTATTTCTGTGGTCTCATTTTTTAACAGCTTTTTAGTATTAGAGCAAATTAGTTTTCCAGTTGTTTAAAATATAGTGAAATGAGAATTGTTTTCTAATGCCTATTTTACTTTAACCCAAGACTTTATTTTTCAAATTGCTTTTCTGCAATATGCCACATTGTGGGAAGTATTTTTTATTTTTCAGTTAGCATTTTATGTTTAATGTGAAGGGTGGTGTTTGTTTGTTTGTTTGTTTGTTTTGTATTCCAGCTCTATATTTTTTCGACACTGATTAAAATCATCCTGTGCCACTGAAGTTAACTATGCAGTGGAATAGAAATGTGTATAGAGACAAATGCATCACTGTGCATTTTTAGTGAATGTTGGTCACTTGCCAGCTTTATTTTCAAGTTCCTCCCCTCTCCAGACCTAACTATGATGTGCTTATAAGGCAGCAACAGTATATTTAATTTACAAAATGAGAATAGTTTTCCTGATTTTTCTGTTTTGTATGTTCTGGGTTAGGATTAACTGAACATTTATTCTCAATAGACACACAGCGAACCAGTTCACTTAATGGGTGCTTTCTGTTAGAGGATTGGCTGACTTTTAGGTAGAGAGCCTCATATAATTTTATGAATACTGCTGAGTTTTGGGTAACATTCTTTACACAGTCTAAAGGTAAACATGAATGTAACAGAAGCTGGAAACAAAAGCTTGCAATTTTCTTTGCATTAGGAAATGTAGTTCTGTTCCCGGTACCATGCCCTTGTTAGGCTCAGGGTCATTTTCAGTAGTTCTGACCACTTCAGCACTGTTTTCCTGTCCAAAGTAACTCATGCTCCGCTGTGGCAGATCTTGAAAAGAACGTAGATGTAAAGAAATAATTGAAAATCACCCATAACCCTGGCTAGTGTGGCTCAGTGGTTGGAGCACTGGCCAGCAAACTGGAAGGGCACAGGCCTGGGTTGCAGGCCAGGTCCCCAGTTGGGGGTGTGTGAGGTGGATGTTTCTCACACAATTCCCTCCCTTCCCCTCTCTCTGAAAATAGATAAATATATAAATTTTTAGGAAGAAAATCACCCATAAACCTGTCACCCAGAGATAATAACTACTAACATTTTAATGCACATTTTTTCTAGCTTTTTTCCTTACATGTGCAGATTTTTTTTATTTTTTAAAAAATTAGAATTATACTTTTATGTGGACTATTTTGCTCCCACTTTTTTCTCTGACCAGAGTGTTGGTGTTCTACCCAGTGTGGCACTTTCAGGTTGATTCTTTAAAATGTTACTGTTTTAAATAACACTGGGGCAGGCATTTTTGTGCATTTACCTTTGAGTACATCTTTGTTGTTATTTCTTTCTTTCTGTCTTTAGGATAGATCCCCAGAAGTGGGGTAACCGGATCAGAGGGCGTCACCCTGTGTGTAAGAGTGTGTCAGTGCCCTTCAGTGGCGTTGAGTGGGTCAGTTTTTACAGTCTACGCCAGGTTGGTAGATGTCTTTTAAAGTTCTTGGGTCGTAATCACAAAATCTTCATAGTATTAATTAAAGCTGTCACAGTGTATGATTAGTAGTTTGCAGTCATCTTGAAAAACTTGGTTGGAATGAATTTCTTTGAAAATATTTTAGGTAAAAATTATCTTTCTGACATAAAAAGATACTATTTTTTTAAAGATTTTATTTATTTATTTTTAGAGAGAGGGGAAGGGAAGGAGAAAGAGGGAGATATTAATGTGTGGTTGCCTGTCATGTGCCCCTCACTGGTGACCCGGCCCGCAACCCATGCAGGTGCCCTGACTGGGAATCGAACCTGTGACCCCCTGGTTTGCAGTCCGCGCTCAATCCACTGAGCTACAACAGCCAGGGCAAAAAGATAGTCTTTACAGTTACAATTTGAGCATTGTTTTTTTTATTGGGAAGAAATAGCATTTTTTTAAAGTTCTCCCTTTACTAAAATAACATACACGAGAAAGCTTATTGTATGTGGTAAGTAGAAATAACTATGTAGAACTAAATTATTGCAGAGAGGATGGAGGGGTTAGTCACATGGTTCAGACCAAAAAAATAAAAACTTAGTTTTTAGAGCATTGGCTTTGGAGTTAGGCAGCCTGGGTTCAAATCCTTGCTTTCCCACTTACTACATATGTGATTTGAGGCAAATTAGTATGTAATTCAAGGTAACTTACTAAATATATGATTTGATATTGCTGAAGTTTGGCTTCCTCATCTTTCAAAAGGGAGTAATAATACCTACTGTAGAGGATTGTTGAGATAATTGGAAATACAGTGTGAACTGCTTGGCATGTAGTAGGCATTTAAGAAAAGCTAGCTGCTATTAAATTAATTTGTTTGTTTTTGACCGTTCTGATGGGTGGGGCAGGAGGTGTCATTTGTGTGGCCTTGCCTAGATGACTGAATAAATGCAAGGTACATGGCCTTGAGCCATGGCAGCTGGAGGGGGTGGCGGCAGGCATTCTGTATGGTAGGAACAGCATGAGCTGAGATAGAAAGTCCAGGACAAGTTGGACGACAGGAGATTGGTTTGACGGAGCCTAAACCTGTATGACCAGAAAATAGGGCGATGAGGCCGGAAAGGTTGGTTGGGCCTAGACTTTAGACGTCATGGAACGCTAGGGCGAGAAATTTAGGCTTTATTCAAGCGCACAAAACGTTTTGATAGGAGGAAAATGAGCTCGTCTTCTGGAAGATGAGCCTGGCTACAGAGTGTGCGGAAGGCGCTGAGGAAGATAGGATGGAGGACACGGAGGCTGGCATAGCGCGGGTCAGGCGGGCACCTGGGCCGTGAAGGGGAACGAGGGAGGCTTTGAGGGGCGTAGCTGCGAGTCAGCCCCGGGAAGATCTGGCCCTCCAGACGAGTGCCCAGTCCGGGGGTGGACTTCAGAGGAGAGCTGGAGTCGGAGGTGCAGGCTGCCTCTGAGAGAGGAGACGACTTAGTTGCTCTGGTTGTTGCTGCCTTTTTTAGAAAATGGAAAGGTGAAAATCCCTACTATTTATTTCATCAGCGACAAGCATGTTTATGCGATTCCTTTGACAAATGTGTAGTCTCGGAAATTTTACTTATTTAGAATTTTGGGTTCTTAGTTAACAGGGAATCCTCACATTTAGCCATTGGTATTTCAGAAGATACTTTTTCTGTTTTCACATAATTTTTCTCCTGTTACAGTTGTCCCAGTTTTTCCCCCCCTTTGCTCTCCGGTGCTACCTGCCCCCCCCCCATCAGTCCCTACCCCATTGTCCGTGTCCGTGGGTCACTTACACATGTTCCTCGACTAGACCCTTCCCTATCAGAAGGTGTCTTAAAGTACGTCACTGTCGGCGAGGTCCTTCTGTGTGGTCTTCGCAGCACTGGAAGGGCGGGCCTCAGCAACACCAGTTGTGTGAGCAGAAGCGATGCAGGTGGAGCGCGGACTTCTTATGTGGTGAGCAGCTCGGAGTGTGGGGGGCAGTGAACGGCGGAGCCGCGGAAAATACGGCATCGAATGTGCGAAATACCTTAGAAAAAATACTACTTTTAGTGCTTCTGTCCCTTCCCCCTTAATTCCTTAATTTAAAAAAATTGTTAGTTTGCACGTGCCATTCTTAGCCATCCTTGTGCCTGGCTCTAGCTCTGTGTTCATTGAACTTTCCACGTGGCTGAATAGTATGCAAGTGAGTTAGCCTCAAGATTGATGTATTTCTTTCTGACTGACCAGTAAGTTCACCTCAGCTGCGAATTATCTGCCCGCTCTCTTCCTTGTTTTTTGCTTAAACAACAAATTTATTCTCACAATTCTGGAAGTCAGAAGTGCTGGTGTATTCTGAGACCTCTCTCGTGGGCTTGCTGGTGGCCGTCTTCGCTGTCTTTGCCTAATGTGAGCAGCCAAGACAAGAAGCAACCCCCCAATTTCAAAATGTTAAATATAGGCTGTTGTACTTTCGAGATGGGTGCGTATTTTAAAGCGTTGAGTTGTTTTTTATACCTTTCTGAATGTTTCTTTTAGTTTTCAGATATTTTCTAAACTCAGAAATAAAGTATTTGCTATTAATTTTTATTTAGGTTTCTTTCCTTTAAAAGTATATTTGAAGTATTTTTAAATTACAGTCGTGCACCACTTAATGTTCCTGTCAGCGATGGACGCGTCTACGACTGTGGTCCCGTCACATCACAGTGGAACTGACAGATTCCTACCACCTAGTGACGGTCCTCTCGCAGTGCAGCGCCCGCGCGGCTGTGATGGTGCCAGCGGAAACAGACCTGCTGTTAGGTCCAGTACAGGAGACTCAGTGTGGATGAACTGTGTTACTGGTTTACGCATTCACTCTGCTTTTTATTGTTATTTTAGAGTGTATTCTTTCTACTTGTAAAAAAGTTCGCTGTAAAACAGTATGCCCTGTTCGACTGGCAGCAGCCTTTGCATCAGGTGTCTACTGCACTCTTGATTGCGTCACTCTGTCTTGCTTGATTCAGTTTTGTGTTAGTTTAAAATTTAGCACAGGGTGCGCAGTGATGTCCTGGGCCTTCACAGTCACTCACCACTCTCTTGCTGACTCCCTGAGCACCTTGCAGTCCTCCAAGTTCACTCATGATAAATGCCCTGTCCAGTGTGCCGTTTTTTACCTTTTACACTGTATTGCTGCTGCTCTACCTTTCCTACATGTAGATACACAGATGTTTGCCATTGCGTTACAGTTACCTACAGTATTCAGTACAGTGTACACTGTGCAGGGCGTGTAGCCTAGGAACAACAGGCTATACCACAGGACCTAGGTGTGTTAAGAGGCTGTACCATCCAGGTTTGTGTAAATGCACCCTGTGCACTCTGGGATGTTTGCACAGTGACAGGATCTCCTAATGACACATTTTCCAGAGCCTGTCCTGGTGGTACAGCACCACTTGACCGTAACAAGTAAATGTAGCACATAAGGTTGGGGATTGTTCGTGGGTTACTTTTTCTAAAGACTGTTTTTCTTATGTAAACTGCAACAGCCCAGATCTGGTTGACTGAATGACACGCCCTTTACTAAAGGGACCCCAGATAGCCAAAACACTGATTTAACGCCTCACACTGTCTATCACATTGCAGTGGATTCTGTTTTGAGTTGGTTCGAAGATGTTTCTGTTTGTCAGCGGAAATCAGAACCACGTCACTCTCCCCGGACTGCTCACTCTGGCCCGTCCCTCCCCTCCCCAGCGCCCCTGAGAACGGAGTGTCCCTGCCTTGGGCCGCTCGGGCTCTGTCACTGCTGGCAGCCGTGCCCGTCCCACTGTGGACGCCTGACATTCTTAGAAGTCGCCTTGCCTCTTGGCAGGAAAAGTAAGTTATTAGATTGCGTGGCTAGCAGCTCTTGGTACACTATTGTAAGAAAATTCACAATTTTGTATGTTTAAAAAAAAAGAAAATTCATTCATTTTTTACATGAGGTGATTTGTGAAGTGTGTGAGACATGAATATATTTTCCTATTCTATTTCCAGAGGACTGAAATAAAAGAACATAAAGCCCACTAAGGGTTTTTCTTTAATATTTTCTTGAAAGTAAAGCCCTTACATCTCATTTAATCAGCACTACAAATCTATGAAATAGATACTGTCCATTTTTTGTTGGTGATGAAACTCAAAATAACTGTATAATTTATGAAAAGTCACAAACTCTAATTATAGAGAATAATGCTGACAGCAGGCTGCCAGAAGCAGAGACTGCCACAGAAGAAAGCATAAAATAAGTGATCAATAAATATTTGTGTTTTGCTTGCATGCAAACATGAATGAATGAATATGAATGGAATGAATGAATCTGTCAGTCAGTCAGTCCGTAGGTGACGAACAGAAGGCTGCCACTACCGCTCATCATTTCTTCAGGGCAGCACAGCATGTTTCTTCCAGATGAGTCTAGAAATTTTTCAAAAACAATTGAGTTCACCTTTCTTTTTTCTCTACAAAACTCCCTCCTCCCCCTTGTGGTTTAAGCTACTTAAAATAAACCACACAGTAAAAATCCTGAAGAGGGAAATAAAGACCAGAAGCAGAGAGAGTGTAAGAGTATAATTTTCACTTGGATTTTAACTGTCTGAGCAGTCTGGAATGTTTTCAGCTTTAAAAAAATCTGCATGAGACCCTTGAATTCACATTCACGATATCATCTTTTGGTTCTGTTTGTATCTCTTAATTCTTAAAAACTACTAAAAATTTACTGCAGTCCGAAATGAGATGGTAGAACAACAGTAGTCGAAATGATTGTGTAGCCAACACTAGTTTTCCATCTAATCCTTTCTGTTGTGTGGAGGGGCCCATGGTTCTGCTTTCTATTAGTACAGTAGAGTTTATGACTTGTTCAGAAATATGAACTGGTAATTTAATAGGGTTAAAAAAATATGTAATGGGATAAATTTTTTTCAACCACTGTTGATACCTAGGCGGGGTAGTGTTATAGCGTGAAATCTCCAAACTGCACATTTATACAGTTTCTAATTCTTCAAATGATTTAATATCTTAAAGTTTAGAATTATTTTAAATGAATATCGAATAGGAATGGATACCTGAAGGATGAAAGTAGGTGCTGATAATCGAGAGAGAGAAACTATTTGAGTGGAAGGTTGCAAAAGGGAAGGGATTATGGTGCAGGATTTACGTGTGGAAGTCACTCGGCTAAACCGGAAAAGACGTTTTCACAGAGAGAGAGAGATGGTGAAGTGCGGCCCGAGGAGGTGAGTGAGTGTTCGGGGGATGGGCGTCAAGGGCCCCGGGCTAGTGTGGTGGCTGCAGGGACCCCCGGGAGAGGGCCGGCGCATCTCACACTCAGGCAGTAGGGGTCTGCCCTGTTGGTTTGAGCTGAAAGTACCGTAAACCTAGAATGAAGAGGGAGGGCTGTTTTTGTAAAGAAGGAACATTTTAGAGTTTGTTTATAGTTGTCTGAGACTAAGGCTGTAATATGACAAGTTTATAAAAGATTGTCCTCGAACTGCTTTTTTGTTTTTTAATTTTTATTGATTTTGCTAGATTTCTGTGTGACGACAGCACATGGGCTGCTCCGCTGCTGCACCCTCCGTGCTCCGTCCTGATCACACGGCGCGGGCAACAGTAGGTTTGCAGCTAGGAGTCCACGAACCCGTTCCTTCCTGTACCGTTATTTATTAGTTACTGTGCTACTTTTCATACGAACAACTGTAGACCTGCTTCTGCCCACTTTGCCCATCCTGTGTGGTCGGTGTGGTAATGACACACATAACCCCTGGCATGAAATTTTCACGGTTCAGAAAGTTTTGCATGTAAAGTACGGGTATCAGTTCGCTCTGTGGATGTATATATGTAACAACTGATGTAGGTGGAACTTTTATACATGTAATTATTTAAGAATATTAGATTAACTTAAGAAAAACCATGGGCAAGTGAGTTTGGAAGGTGAATCTTATGTCCAAGACCCTCTTTATTTGTTTAGATTTTTCAGTATGAAGTTATTTTGATGGTATTTCTTTTATATCCAGATTGGAAGTTGGAACTTAAGTACTGGTAACTCAGATTGGTCAGGTAGTATACTGTTTTTAAAAAGTTCCTATGCTTTTTGAATATTGAATAGCACTCTTTGGATAAATTCCATTGTAAAACATCCCTTTGAATTTTAAATAAATGCTTAGTAACCTCTTACTTGTACTCAAATGTCATAATTATTACATTGGAATATGACAGCATTGTAACTGAAGAACCAAGCACACTCTAAGGTGGAAACCCTGAGCTGCGGGGGCTCAGGTGATGCTGTTGCTCCGTTACTCCCGTCGTGCTTTAGATGTGGACAGCTGTCCCATTAGGACAGGCCTGAGACTGTGTCACCACGCATTGCGTCTGTTTGCTGCGTGTGTACGCGGTAGGCCTTAGATGCCGGAATTAAAGAGTCACCCCGTTGTGGTGGTGGTAGCTGCCTCTGCTTAGGTTCAGGTGTGCGGGGTTGAGCGAGTGTCTCCAGGGAATTGTCACAGTTTGGGTCCTTTGCAACTGTAACGCTTTGCAACTGAGACATCAGCTTCCATAACCACGAGTCTGATGTCTTCTCTGTGTTGACGTGCCGAAGGTGGATTTGTGAGCTTTCTTAGTAGGGTAAAGAAATTGCCTATTTAATCAGTAACATTTTAAATGATTTTTTAAAGCATTCAAATTCCTGCAAAAGAAAGAATTCTTTAGTTGAAGGACCCACCATCCCCTTTCCGTCTTGTGGTTAATTTTCGCAGTATAACAAACTTTTTAAAGTCCAAAGTGTTTTGTAGAAAATCATCCATCTAATTGCATTCATCTGCACGATTTCTAAAACGTGCTCTATTATGGGAGAAAAAGCAGATTATCAGTGTTTACATAGTGTGATTTCAGTTCTTATTTTTACAAAATGTTCATTTGTATATAGAATACAGGCTCAGGAAATACCAAAAGGACCAAAGTTGTTCTCTTGAATTAGGATTTCAGGTGATTTTTCTTTTCCTCTTTAAACTTTTTATTTCCTGAACTTTATACATTGTTCGTATTTTATAATTAGAAAAAGTTCTAAAATGAATTCATCATAGAATATGAAATTAAGTTTTATAAAACTTTTAAAGGTGAACGTTCTTAGGGGGAAAAGGCTTTGCAAATGATCACTGAACAACATGCATTCCTGAGATGGAATCATATGTATGATAAAACCTGAACTTGAAACGAAAACGAGCGGAATCGGGTTGCCGTTTCTGGGTGTGGGGAGTGAGAGGTGGGAAGAGGACTGCACCCTTGGTAGGAAGGCGCAGACTTGGGTTCTTCGAAGTCAGGTTTGCCCCAGCTGCGTTCGTTCATATGCTGTTTCATGGAGTCTTGCTTAGTTACAGGATATAAACTTACTTATATAAATAATATGTCAAATCTCACTTTGAATATTGGGTCATTAAATAATGTGTTTGTGGTCAGAAGGCAAAGCACTGTTAACTTCACCTCTCTCTCTCCGCTTTTTCATCTGTAAACAAAAGAAGAAGAGTGCCCTTCTGTAGATATGTTTGGGGGTCAAGTACGTATGCCTGGCGTACGAAAAGCGCTCAGATGTTACTGCTGCCATTGTTGTCACAGCCAACAAAAGCTGGCATTGACGCCTGTAAGAAATTGCAAGTGGGTGATCACTAGGGAGCAGGGGTGTCCGACCTTTGGGCGTCTGTGGGCCACACTGGAGGAAGAAGAGCTGTCTAGGGCCACACATTCAATACATTGCGACACATAATCACAAAACACCTCATACTGTTTTAGGTCAATTTTAGACTTTGTGTGTCGGGCAGCATTCATGGCCATCCTGGGCGACATGTGGCCCGCAGGCCGCAGCTTGGACACCCCAGGAGCAGTATCCTTCCTTTATATCCACTGTTCTGACTAACCCCGTGTTTTCTGTTACTTAATGTGGGGCTGTTTAGCGATGCACTCAGGTAATTTCATTATATACACAGGAACCTTGGCATTTGTGGTTTATTGTTTTAAACTCAGGCTATTTAACATGAGAGATTTGTAATGAGAGTAGGGGAAAGTTGCGTACCTGACGACCGCCAACCGCCGTGCGAAGTCAGTGTGTGAACTAGAGAACTGAGCGGAGCCGGCAGCACCCCAGTTATCACCGCCCCGCGGTGACTTTGGTCCCCTGACCTGTTTGTTTTCATCCTCCAGTGAAAAACTGCTTCTGTGTGAGCCATGGTGCCCGAGAGGGCCCGTTCTTAATGCTGGCTTTTGCAGATTTAATTGAAATGAGTTTATTTTAGTGGCAAAACTGATGAATGTTGCTTATTTCTTGTGTACTGTTCCCAGTGCCTTGTGCCCAGTACAGACAATGAAAGTGGGGTGTGTTTGACAGGCTGGTGAAGAAATTTGAACCTTCGAGTTCCTCAAAGGAAAGAGAGGGGTGTAGCAGGGACTCCTCCTAGATTCCTGGGCACTGAGGTTATTTTTTAATTTTTATCACTTTTGTATGTAATTTTAACATTTTCTTAGAACAAATGAAAATATATCCATCTGGATTTCATTTCCATGGATACTCTGATGGATGTGCCTCATTTAGTCAACGCCACTGGCCCCATCCACGGAAACTCTGGTTCTGTTGGGTCTGCAGTGCAGCCCAGGAATGTGCAGTTTACTTCTCCAGGGGACCCCTCACCACTGGCTCTGATGCGGTAATTCCGTGTCTTTCTCCTGCATTTCATTTGAGTATTATAGTTTTAGAGTAGTTGTGTATTTTTAAAGTGTTGGAAGTATAGGAATAAATTTTATATTTAATAATGAAAATGTTGTATCTTTTTATCGTCTGTCCGTTTTTAATTAGTTCAAGGTACATACATTACTTACGCAAATCAAGTCATACCAAGTTCATTGTGGAAGAAATGAGAAAGTACCAGCGAGCATGTTTCCAGCCTTTTTTGTTGTGATCAGTTGCTCCACCACCCTGCTGCAGCCTTTTTAGATAGTTTTTCCTAATTGTGCCCCTCATGACGTTTTAATACCATAGACATACTGTATAGTTCCTTATGTATTGTATATTAGACTGTGCTTTGTATTCTAAAAGAGTTGAGGGGATTTTGTTTGGGGATTTATTTTTATTATTTTTTTTTTATTTATTTGCTCAAGAGCCACTTTTTACCCACTTGGGGGCAATATTGCCCATGTTGAAAATGTACACAATAGGCCAAAAGAAAAATCACCTCCCAGTCTGTAAACATTTTCTTATACATCTTTCCCAGTGCTGTTCAGTGCATCTATTTTTTCTTTAAAAAAATGAGATCAGATGCATAATATTTTTATATTGTGAGTTTTTCATGAAAAATATATTTTCATAGTGTCATATCTACCGGATAAATAATATCAATGCATAGTATTCCATTATGTGAATTTTTGATAATTTATTTAAATGATACCCTAGAGTTTTCCATTTTTTATTATAAAAGCTATGCTGTGAAAAACCATTGTAGTTGAATTTTTCATGCATTCTTAATTATTTCATTCTGTACATTTAAATGTTTTTGGTATGTATAACTTAAAAAATGAAAGTCCCTTTCCCCAAGAATATCTACTGTTAATGTGAATATTTGTTAAGGAAGAATAGATTGAACTTTAATTATGGCAAATTGCTTTTTTTGCCTAAGGTATTTTGGTCATTTTTTCATGTCACTACATAATTCTACTTTATTCTTTTAAGCAATATTCTGCTGTATTGATGTACGGTAATGTATCTGTTCTTTAGTGAAGAATCTTTTGTTTCCTGGCTTTTATTTTTGTTTCTGGCATATATTTTTGTTTGCTTGTGTTTTTTTTGTGCCATCAATTTCCATTGGTGGTAGAAATACTGGGTCATTTAAGAATTGGAAGCACTTTATATGCTTGAGTCTTTTTTTAGGCTTACTCTTTTTCATTTCTTTATTCGTCTTCTCTGATGTTGGTAGTCCTACATTTTAATTACTGTAACTTTATAGCATTGTACTTTTATATCTGGAAATAGAAAATGTTACATTAAGTAGGGACATGTGCCTGTATAGTTTTCAGATTACATATTAACAGTTTTAAGTTTGGCTAGGGTTTTTGTTTTTTTTTTTAAGACAAGTATATGTATTTTAACTAGATTAGAATAATACAAGATTTTCACTTTTAGGCTTGAAACCATTTATTGCCTGGCAGTAATTCAGAACTCGACAAGCACCTCTAACTTGTGAAGTGAATAAACGAGCTGGTGAGCTATGAGTTTTCTGGGAGGATCTGGAACCACAACATGTCTGTCAGATATGCCTTTTAATCTTGGGTCTGTTGACTGAAGTATGTTAGACAGACTCTCTCTCTGCTGTCTAACTCGTAGTCCTCTTAGAAGGAAATAAATCCTCTCTTTTTACATTTCTGGTAATGTCCTTCTTGTAGATATCTCATATGTTTCTGCTAATTTTATACAGATTCTTTTTATATTGTTTCCAGAGTTATTTATACATTTTTCTTAGGTTTAGAGTTTCATAAAGTTAAAAATATATCATAATAGATACTATATTAGGTAGCACTTTTGTGAATCAGCATCCGATTTTTACAGACTCTTAATCTGATTAGTGTTTTCTGGATTCAAGCAGATATCTTTATAGGAAACCATTAAGCATTGCAGAAGAACTATGCTCTATCACAGCAGAAATGTTTTTAGTTTTTTTTAAAGCACTAATTTTTTCTGAGGCAGTTTCTCCTTTAAGTTTAATTGCTCACACCATTACTAAAATCTTTAAATGTTGATTCTGACCCTGCTTAACTACAGTTCTATCCATGAGCTAACCTTGCTTTTTGAGACACATGCTTGAGTGAGACTTTCAAATGGTCTTAATGTCCTGGAAGAGTTAGTGTGCCTTCGTAATGAAGAATCTCCTGAGAGGACCGCGCTCACCACTAGGACGAAGGCTAACTGTAACCCATACAAATGCCACTCGGTGCCGGGGCAGGTCAGACGGGCGGCGTTAGAGCGGCCTCCGCTGGGCCGGGGGTCAGCACCGCCGGCGTGGGCAGGCTCCCGACGGAGGCTCCCGACTACACCAAGGGGCCTGGGTGTGCATCTGGCAAAGTGGGACACATACACACACACTTTTCCCCTCATGGTAGTGGGGTTTTGGGTTTTTTGCATGGTATGTTTAAAACAATTAACATTTCAAATGTGATTTTTGTCTGTTGAGGCTTACCATTGAACCAGATTGGCGATTTTATTCTTCAGTGCAGAATTTAACTTGACCGCTTTGTGAATACACATGAAGCTGGTTTCTTTACTCAGGATGGCAGCAGCGCCGTGACAACCCCTGCGTGAGCGCTCGCTGCGTAGGACTTGAGACCTTTGGCCGAGCCGGTGTGATTGCTCGGATACGGCCTTACCACGCCTTCTGCCTGGTGCTTGGTTTCCAGAAGCCTGAAGCCGTTTCAGAGGCGTCAGATTTATTTAAATGAGTAGTCCACAGAAGGGGAGGATACTTGGCTTTACTTCAGTGTTAGGTGAGATTATTATCGAGTATAAAAATTAGAATGGGATAGACATTTGTGTTTGTAAACTTCAGAAATTTTCCATTTTACTCTTTCTCATTATTTGCAATATGTCCCCCTCACGCTAAGTATTGTGATAAATTACTGCCCACTAAGACTTTAAGTAATACCCACCTGGCGGAAAGGGATACCCACCTGGCGGAAAGGGTTCTTGGTCAGGTTTGGTTGGAGGACACATCTCCATTGCACACGGAAGTGGGGAGATTCTATGCTTTGCGCTCTGACAGGAAGGAAAGTGCCTTTCAGGGAAGCATCAGGTAATTTCTCCTAGCTCTTCACACAGATAATTTTCTATTAAGAGTATAAGCAACATAATCTTTGAACATCCTGTTAGTCCCACTTTTTAAAATGAATTCATTTTTAACTAAGCAAGTAAAACATTATGCAAGAATAAAGATCAAGTAAAAAATACAGATAAGAAAAATATGTTAGCTATCAGTTTGCTATGTGTCCTTACAGGAATTTCCTAAGAATACATACATGTACAGAAATATTTAGTTTTGTTTTCAAATTTGCTTTTCTTTTTCTAAAAAATTCATTTATTTGTTGATTTGAGAAAGAAGAGAGAGAAAAACACTGATATGTTGGTCCACTTGTTTATGCATTCATTGGTTGACTCTTGTATGTGCCCTGACCAGGGATCGAACCTGCAACCTTGGTGTGTCAGATTGACACTAACCAGCTGAGCTACCCAGCCAGGGCTGCCTTTTTTTTTAAGTTTTCATATGTAAAGTGAGACATGAAGACTAGAGATATTCTTTACTAGCATGCTGGGGTACTAAATAAAAATTCCCATTTTCAGAGACAAGCTTTGTCAAGTTCCCCTATTGCTGCCCTTGTGCCTCTCCTCACCTGTATTTTTCCCTTTTAATCACTGCTCTTCTCCTTGAACGAAGTGTAGTGTGGTGGGTCTCAACTGGGTTTGGCTCTAAAATAGAATTAACTAAGAAGACTGGAGAAATATCCATATCCTGGCTCCACAGTTCAGAGATTCTTATTTAATTGGTCTTGGTAAGATATGACACAGGGGAAGAGACCATGTTTTATCTTAGCCTGCATCGAGACGCTTGCCTGAGCTTCTGAGTTCCAGTTTGGTTGGGGACAAGGCAGCGATCCAGTGCAAGGGGGAGTCTTCTCAGCTTCCTGCCTTCAAGAAAGAAGGTAGGCCTAGGTCTCTAATCCCTCAAGTTCTCTAAGGAACGCCCCGCCACAGGCGTCTTCATGTGTTCCGGTGCTGGTTCGTCCGCAGGGTCTGTGCTGCTGCAGCGTGAGGCCAGTGAACATCATTCGTGCAGCACGGACGCAGTGGGCAGGGTGAGCGGTAAAGCAGGACGGTGCTGTGGTTGACGTCACGGCTGCGAGAGCCAAACTGCCCGGCTGTGCTCCCGGTCCTGTGATCCGTGTTGGGCTTGGGCAGGGTTGTTGTGGCCCCTCTGCTTCATCCGTAAAATGGGGCAATAGCCTCTGCCTCACAGGAGTGTTGTGAGGGTTAAAAGTGTACAATACATGTAAAGAGCTCAAAGCAGTATTTTGTACATAGTAAGTACTCAATAAATAATACAGTTTGTTTCTTTTCATGTATCCTCTTTTTTAACTTTTCCCACTTTTTTCTTGACCCTCCCTCCTCAAGATGAGTAATGCCTTCTGCAGTGAACTGAGGCAGGGGCCAGCAAACACTCCTCCGGAAGGTCCGGATAAAAAGTGCTGCGGGTTTTCAGGGCCATGTGGTCTCTGTTGGAATACCCACCTCTGCTGTTCCGGGGCGAAAGCAGCTGTGGGCAGTATATGTGAGCAAATGAGCGTGGCTGTGTCCCCTGAATTTGAATTTTACAGAATTGTCATGAAGTACTATTTTTCTTTTGATTAAAAAAGTATTTGAGAATGTAAGAACCATTCTTAATTCACAGGCCACACAGAAATAGGCCGTGGCCCAGATCTGGCCCTTGAGTCCTGGTTCGAGGTCCCTGAAGGAGCTGTAGGAGGCTGCACAGCAGTCGGAGGCGCCCTGCCCTAAGCTGCCTTCGTTCGAGCGTTTCCCTGTATTGTGAAGGAATCTAGAAAATTAGTTTTATTGCCATCAGGGCTAGAATTCAGAAATTCTACTCCCAGCTCTGATCTCAAACTGTTAGCACTTGTGTGCCACAGCGAGCTCTTTGGGGACGCTGTCCTCGGCGACATAGGTACTCGGGTTCTTTGGGTGCAAGCGGACCGGTAGGGCGCACGTGCACTCACACACAGTGCGTGTGCATCTGTGTGTCGGGGAGAGAGGGTCACTTCAAGGAACTGAACTACGTGAGCAGGGGGACGGGCAAGCCCAAAATCTGCAGGGCAGGCCGCTGGGGGCTCGGGCAGACAGCCCTTCAGGAGAATTGCTTCTTCAGTGAAACCTCAGTTTTTCCCTCAGGGCCTTTTGGCTGATTGGATGAGGCCTCCTCACTTGGCTAATCCAACTGATTGTAGATGGTAGCCACCCAGGTATTACTTACGTCACGCCGTCACAGCAACGCTGACACCGGTGTGTGTCCCAAGGACTGGGGACTGTGGGTATCCTGGCCAAGTGGACACACATGACAAGCCATAACATACTTTAATAAACCTTTTTCTCATAAATGAACAAATGGCTAAAATGGTTAATTTAGGCAGAAAACGAGTGTTTATGTAGGGATGTTGAATAGCAGAACTGACGTAAGAAATGAGCATGTGAGCTGTAGGAAGCCTGAGGAGAACCCGGGCAGTTTGCACGGGCAGTTCCTGGTGGCAGGAGCCAGCCTTGTGCTGCAGTCAAGATGAGGCGGCCTTGACCGGCTCCATCTTCACGTCAGCCCGCTCAAGGTTCGGCTTCTTGGGAAACTCCGCCTGGTTGGCCTGGTTCAGGGTTGGATGGGATGTCTTCCGTGCCCGGTGGAGGGTGACATTCACACCGACACTGCAGAGAGAGAGACCAGGGTTATTTCCCGACAGAGAGTCGGGATGCTGATCCAAGAGGAGGAAGGGATACTAGACATGCAAAAGTAACAGATGTCTGCTTCACACCAACTCTTGCTATCCACCCACATGGAGGGACAGCTGGTGAGGCGGACGTGGACGTGGGCCAGGTCGAGGAAAACGTCACAGGCCGATAATGAGCTTGGGCCTTACCCTCCAGAATAGTGAGCCTTTTGGGGAGTCATAGACCCCGCTGAAAATTTGAAATTTTTGGATTGGGCCCTCTTCCTTCCTCTCTTCAGACAATTACGCTTTTAAAAAGATGTGGTTTGGTTTGGTTTGGCATAGCATTACAAGGAGTTCTCGTACTTTCTAAAGTGTGTCCCTGATTGGTGGGAGAGGGGCTAGTCTCTTACCCTGAAAGGTTAAGAGCTCCTGGGGACAGAGGGGGGTGGTGTGCTCTATCTGATGATTTTTGGCGGGGGAGCCGCAGTAGAACTGCGCAGTGAACTGTGAAGTAGATCATCGGAGGGTGGTTTCCAGAGACACAAGATTGGAGGCTGCAAAGACAATCACAATATTACGTCTCTCTCAGCTTCTGATGTTGGCATTTTCTCGATTCTCCTTAATCTCCTTGCTCCTCTCATGGCAGGATTTAACTAAGAGATGATGAGGACCTTGATTAACAGACTGGTAATAGGGATGAAAAGTATAAATAATTTTAAGGAATATTTAGGAGCTAAAAATCCATAGAACTAGCTTAGCTGTTTATTATACATGGGAAATAGAATCAGCTAGCTTATGTGTTCCTAGCTTGCATGACAGCATTGCAGAGGCCAGACGGGACGGCTGACTGCAGATGTGCGGAGGGACAGCTCCGTCCTCTGAGTGGGGCTGGGGGAGAAAGGACGGTAGTGACTGGACTTGATAAGTTTGCCAGTGAGAAGAGGGAATGAGAAAAGGGGCAACGATTGGTAAAAAGGTTGATGGGCAGTGCTGAGGGCCCAGGTGAGATTTTAGAAATTTGCACTAGTGACATAGTTACATAGTGGTATTTCCTCCAGCAGTGAAGAGAGGTTTTAAGATTCATTCATGGATATGGGTTATACAGGCTGATGTGGGAGGAAACACAGAAATACCAGGAATAGAGGGTCTAGGCGAAGAATAACTCAGATAAAGACGGTAGTGATAAAGATAGAGCCCTTGCCCCGTGCTGGGCACGTTTGTAAGGGTGTTTTAAAGGCGCTAATTCATTTGCTCAAAATAACCCTAAGAAGTAGGCACTATTATCCTGGTGATGAAACTGAAGCGGAGAGAAGTTAAGACATTGCCGAGGATTACAGAGCAAGTACGTGATGGGAGCTGGACTTTAAACCCAGGAAGTTAGGTTCCAAGGTCTGTGCACAGCTACTAAATTACACTGATGACCAGGTGTCGGAGAGAGGGAGAGGGGATGATGGGCCGGGAGACGATGAAGGGATCAAAATGTCTGCAGTTTCAATGGGGTGGGGGAAAGGAAATTAGACAGTCACCAGTAATCCTTAGTGATCTCTTTTCCTGAGTTGTATCTGTGTGCTGATAGGAAGATCCTCGTAAAAGTAAACCTCTCCGTTTCCTTTTGTATTCCCCACCACCCTGGGTCTGACAGAACCCCTAGCGAATGAGCAGATTTTTTCTCCTCTCCCTCTTCTCTCCATATCTTAACATGTATTTGGCAAGCTTTTTCACTTCAGTGTGTTGCATTGTCCATTCGGTGTGTAGTGTACTGTCCATTCATTGGGGGGGCCCTGTCGGTTGCAGCTACAGATGTTGTGTGCTGACTTGTAGGAGAGACAGCACTGTCTTCCTGTAAGCTCTCCATCAGACTTCCTTCCCTTTGGTTTTGTTTAACTTGGTACCCGATCTGTAAATAAATGTCAGCAAATGCAGACTAAGGGAATAAAAAAACGAACGCACCCCTCAGAGTGGAGTACCTAAATGCTTGGCTTTTCCCAACAGTTTTTGTTACTCTTGATCGATAACCAAACTAACACTTTGAGAAAGGAGTATAGTATTTTTTTCTTATTAAACCTATGTAACCGGTTTTATTTTTCTTTCTCTCTCATGGCCTCATGTCCTTCGTAGATACACATGATAGGTATTTGTGACATTAAGGACTATTATATATGTTTCCATATTAATCTGGATATTGAGGTAAGTTTGATGTTTGCTGTGCTTGGCATGCCTTACGGATTGGCTTGGGCTAATATTTCAATTACGTGTTTCTAGCCAGTGAAGCTACTGTTAGAAACAGGGCTCTAGATCTATAATACATGTCAGGACCGTTGCTTCTAGCAAGTGTTATCCCTTTGCACCCAGACCTCAGGCTTCAGTAATATAATACTTAAGGTGTCTCTTGAATTCAGGTGCTTTTTGATTTGGCTGTCAATACTTTTTCCCAGTTAACAAGCGTGGTCCGAATCTGGGCTTCAAAGTGAGTTCTTTATTTTTATTGATTGGTATCCTTTAACTAATGAGAAGTTAATCGAATTGATAAATTGTTTTGTTATAACAAGAAAAGATTGTAGTTCATTTTTTTTAAAGACTTAATTTATTTATTTTTGGAGAGAGGGGAAAGGAAGGAGAAAGAGGGAGAGAAACATCGATGCATGGTTGTCTCTCGGGTGCCCCCCACTGGGGACCTGGCCTGCAACCCAGGCATGTGCCCCGACTGGGAATTGAACCGGAGACCCCTTGGTTCGCAAGCCTGCACTGAATCCACTGAGCCACACCAGCCAGGGCTGTAGTTCATTTTTAAGAACCTCAAGAGAAGTATGCAAGTGTAAAAGTATTAAGACTCAAGCACAGTGTGCAGAGTTGGTAATTTCATCATTTATTTGTATGTTGCGTTTTTCAGATTTCACAGTTTGTATATGCTGTTATTCTGATAACTTTCATACATGCCGGCAGATTAAATTTCTCCTTATCAATGTGAATTGTATGAATGTTGTAGATAATGTTCCCCGTCTTTCAGTCTGTACTGCAGTGAGAATTCTCCTCCTCAGTGAAAACAACTGATGTACTTCGTGTCTAGAACTAATGCTACATAGAAATTCCTCTATAATCATTATATTTTCAGGTGTATTATAACAAAGTCGTTACTCAACTATAATTTCTATTTACGTTTTTTCATGTATGGTTGCTAGGAAATTTTACCACATTTCATGGGACTCTTTTTTTTTTTTTTTTACAATTTAAAGGTTGTTCCCATACATTCACATTTTAGTTTTATAATTTTAATTATTTTAGTTTTATTTCTTCAGCAGCTCTTTTAATATTCTTACCCGTCTCCATGTTTGTGACCCTTGGTCAACTGTAAGATTGTGGGTTTTTTCCCCCTATACTGTGTTCTCTAGATAAAAGAAAGGTATAGTTCATTCAGATATAACTTTTAGAAAATTAGATACTGATTTAAAAAATTAGATTCTAATTAAAAAATTAGAATTAGATACTATTAAGCACATATTTGCCAGGATTAATATTTTTCTAGTCCCAATTTTCCCAGCAGAGATGCATTCAAAATAATTTCCATAGTTTAAAACTTTGATCAGAATGGCATTTTCAAGGACACTTGTAATATATTAGTTTCTGCAAACTTGCAGCTTCTTTATGTGCTGGACCTTGCATTAATGCGTATACCAAAGCCGACATGGGAGTAGGGCAAGGGGAGGTGGGATTAGTCGCTGAAGGAAAGTGGGTGGGCCTGGATGTCACAAATATTTCCTGGCAGTCATTCTGCCAACAAACAGTATTTCAAGTGTTTAATGTCCTCTGCTCTGTGGAAGTACTCTAGCACCTTTTCAGCGCGTGACTAGAGGCCTGAAGTCATTGGAATGAGCTTTTTAAAAAGAATTCAGCCACCGTGAGCAAAGAGACCCGCTGAAAGAAGGCTTCATTTTGAACTTTAAAAAATTAGAAGCTGTTATTAGAACATAGGTTATGTTATTTCAAACCTCCATCCGTCACCTTGTTTTGTTGTATGGTCTTCTGGTCATTAACTTCTTCTATTTAGTTTTGTAGTAGTTAGATGTGGAAAGAAAATGAGATGAAGTACACCTGTGGAAATTTTTTTCCCTTGGATTTGGTGTTGCTTTTACTACAGAAAATGAAATCTGATCAGCACAGTGTGAGGAGACAGCAGTGCGGGTTAGAATGCGGAGCCAGAGTCCTGCCGCCTGAGTTCCGAGTTCCGATCCCAGCAGTGCAAACCTCCGTCCGTGGTCTTGGGCGAGTGCTTTTCTGAGCCTCATTTTCTTTGCCTGTGTAATGTGAATGATGACAGTAGGAGCCCTACCTTCTGTTCATGAAAATCCAGTGGTGTGGCCCTATAAAGCACCTACCATGGAACATATTAGACGTTATCAATTCTCTATTCGTTCGTTTTTCTTTTTCTGTTGATCAAAACTTTACTACTGATTCCGACTTAATTTTTGAGGTTACTGTTCAGCTCCAGTTGAATGTTAGCAGGCATTTTAGTGTTTAAAGGAATGTTTAGTGCATTGTTCCTTTTAGCTCAAATAAGCTAAAGATGCAAAAGAATGAATGTTGTCTTAGATTCCTAAGACCTGGGGAACTGGTCTGAATGCTTTTATGCGTTCGGTTAACCTTTACCCACTCACAGTGTGAGACCAGTTTGCGCTGATTCCCATCGCTCTGTGAGAAAGCCTTAAAGAAGAGCCACCGCATGCTCGTTGATGTCGTTAGGGCCGTGAGGAAACACACTCGTTATAACTGTGTCAACGCAGAGAACCCACTGCTTACTTATTTTAACAGTGAAAACTTGGTTTGGGTTTAGAATTCTTCTAACGATATATGAGTAATATCTGTAGGTGCTTTTTACAAACTTTCGTAAACTGTCTCATTTGATCTTCACAATTCTGTGAAAAAGGTAGGACAGATGGAGTAACTCCTACTCATAAAGATGAGGAAATCTGGACTTTGGAGACATTGAATGACTTTCCCAGAGATAAATAGCCAGTTATGTCTGCTACCTCTCAAATTCGTTTTCATTGTAAATACTTTATCAAAGTGATTCTATATAAACAACCTGTAATTTCCAGAATGTAAAACTCAAGTTATTGAAATTACTGGATTTTCACATTTGCCAGAAGTATACACCTTTTGCATTTTGGTAGGCTGTGTATGTCAACTCAGAGGAACAGACGCCAACTTCTGCCATAGTGCATTATTGTGATTGTAATTTCATCTTCAGCTTTAGGATCTAGGGATTTGATTCAGAAGGATGTCCTCAAAATAATTTGGTAAGTTCACTGACTAAATATAGTTTTGATTCAAAGGGCATTATGAAATTTTTTTCCTTACAGTATTCTTAGTTAAGCCACCCACTTTCAAAAGAAAAATGACTTTTTGCTTTTACTAACCATTTTAAAAACTGGTGTGCCTTATATAGTGTAAATACTCATGGGGAGATATATAATATTCTTTTAAACTGGGGACATTCTTTGTGCACGTTCAGTTCAGATATTTTTAGAACCTCTGCTCTTCTATTCATGGGCTCAGTGCAATCACTGTAAAGGGATACAAAACACTCCCTGCCTTGCTTTCAGCAAAGTTGACATCAATGGAGAAGGCAAGGCTAATTAGGAGACAATCAGAGTGGAGGCTGCCAAACTACTACAGTCTAAGGCCTGTCATTGTACTTAAGGCCGGGAAGTGGGGTGTGAGTGCTAATGATACGGGGTTTGTTGTTAGGGCGGTGACATGTTCTGGAATTAGGTAGTGCTGATGGTTGTCCAACCTGTGAATGAACTTTAAACCACTGAACTGTACCCTTTGAAGGTAGTGAGTTTTAAGTATATAAATGATCATAAATCTCAAAAGAAGAAAATGTGACCAGAGACTGTGTAGTTTTATAAAGGAAATAATGAGAGGTCAGGTAAAGAAGAGAAGGCGGAAGGCAAGAGTTAATGCAGGGGCCCGCAACCTGGGGCCACAGATACCAGTCGGGGCCTGTCGGGAACAGGGCCACACAGCAGGAGGCGAACTTGAATGTAATGTGCTTGAATCACCCTGAACCACCCCCCACCCCCCACAGAAAAAGGGTCTTCCACGAAACTGGTCCCTGGAGCTGGGAAAGGTTGGGGACTGCTGAGCTAATGGATATGAATTTGAGGTTGGGGTTTGAGATGCACCCCAAAGGACATGGAGGATTTGGATAGAAACGGGGGAAGGAGGTATGGCATTACAGATCCAAGGAAGGGGGTGTAAGCCAAGATACTGTGCTTAGCAGAAGGGGAAGACACGGCAAGACGTAAGAGGAAGAAAGACAAGCTGAGTCTCTTATTTTCATGGGCCTTCTAAACTGGAATAGTTAACTGATCTGATCTGCGAAGAGATCACGCCTTATGCTGTCATTTGCATGGAAAAAATCGTATACTCTTCTAGCCTGGTGCAGAATTTTTTCCAGCCAGAACGCCAGACCTAAGGACTGTCTGCCCTGGTGCCTGAAGAGGGTACTGCAGGGGTTTTAGTTCTCAGTACAGGTATGCTTTGAGGGATTTGCTGCCATCTTTTTTGCTTTTAACCCAATTTTAAGTCACACATTTTATAAGATCCTTTCATGTGCATTGCGTCTTGTAATGCTCTCACCACACCTATAAGATAAACGATAATTTCAGTGCCAAGATGGGACGTGAGTTAGAAAGCCTAGGTTCAAATCCTGTTCTACCATTTTCAATTTTATCAGAATTTTGATGAGTTATTTTACCTCTCTAGGTTATATGCTTTCTCTTACATAAAATGGTAATTATAATATGCTAGAGTAGTATTTAAGTAAGTTGACAAAAATAAAATTATTAGAATCATATCTGACATACATAGTAATCCCTCAATAAAAGTTATGCTGTTGATAGATCCTGAGGATTGAGTGAGGCTCAGAAGGCCAAAGTCTTCCAGGCAGTAAGTGGTAGACCCAGCACTTACGATAGGTGTTCTCAGTCCAAGCCCTGTTGTTCTCAATGCCTTTTACCAGATTTTATTACCTATTTATTTATCTATTAGTCATATATTAAGAAACTTTCTGAACTCGCATTTAAAAGGAGGCTAGCCCTGACTGGTGTGGCTCAGTGGGTAGGGTGTCATCCTGCAAATGGGAGGGTCGCAGGTTCCGTTGCTGGGGAGGGCACAGGCCTGGGTTGCATGCCGGGTCCCTGGTTGGCAGAGCATGTGGGAGGCAGCCGAGACAGGTTCCTCTCACACATCGATGTTTCTCTGCCTCTCTCTCTCCCTTCCTTCCCCTCTCTCTAAAAATAAATGAAACCTTAGAAAAATAATGAAAGGCCAGAATAAACCAGATATTCACGGCACAGGAGACTTTCTAACTTCCTTATACCAGAACTTTCTAACCCAGTCCTTTGTTTTAATCCACTGGTACCCAGTCCTTAGCAATTACAACTGAATTACGAACTACGAAGGGAAAGTGACAAAGGAATGTTGGATTTAACGTAATTAACAAAAATTAACTTGAGCATGATAAAATGAATAATTAAAAAAAGCCATAGGAGGGTAAACCTACAATAATCAAAGGGTGGATGTCCTTACTGCTAAACAGATCAGACTGATAGGGAGAAGTTCTTTCAAAAACAAATGTCAGAAAAGAATAGGCAATTCACAAAAGAAAAAAGATGTGACATAAATATTTGGAAAAGTCTAACCTCACCAGTTAATCAAAAGAAAGTTAAAGTACGACCATGCATTTTTGATGGTATTAACAAAATAAGAACATTTAAGTTGAAATAAGAAATTTTCATTTGAAACTCTGTACTGTTGGGGATATGGTGAAATGGGACTCACATATTTCTGATGGGAATGTGAATGGATAGAACTGCTTACTTCCATGAAGAACCTTAAAAATATTCCTCGCCTTAGATCTATTAATGGGCCGTCTTGAGAGTATAACCAACAGAAAGAAATGACAGCTCTGGTTAAAAATGTATGTGCATAGAACCACTGCAGCATCTACCTGTAGTAACAGGGCACGCACGGGGCTGTCCAGCAAAAAGGATAGTTGAATCATTGTACATTTATCCTATCGCTTGTATTATTTGTTGAAGAACTTTATGAAAAATTTGCACGACCTTAGGAAAAGACAGTGAGATGATGTTTGGAGAGAAAAGAGAGCGCGACTGAAAACGGCAGCACTGTCTGTCCCCCGGAGTCCAGCAGTGTGCTAGTCTTGGGAACACCCCGCACTAGCTCATTCTGGACGGTCACTGAGTAGCAGCCCTTCAGTGCCGGCGTGCCTTCTGCCTAGTGTAAAAGTGGATGAGAGAAAAGCCCTCCTGAACCCAAGTCCTCTTTCCCTTGTACTAATGACCACCCCATTTCCCTATTCTTTGAGCAGACTCCTCAAAAAAAAGTTCTCTGGAATGTGATTTTCAATTCCTTTCCTTCCAGTCTTTGCTGAACCCAGCCAGGCATTTGCCCCTAGGTTATGCCACTGAAATGAGCTCATCCAGTCCCCAGTGACAACAGTGGTCAGTTCTCGCCCATCTCAGCTTGTCGGCTGCCTGTCAGCAGGAGATCACTTCCTCTTCTTGGAAACGTGTTCTTCTTTGTTCCAAGAAGCCACACACATGGTTTCCCCCGCCTCGCTGGTTGCTGCTTGTTCTCCATGGCTCTCCTACCTGTGGGGTTTTCTTTTAAGTTAATATGGTGAATTACATTTTTAAAAAAATTATACTATACTTCATTATAACCATTTTTAAAGGGGGCATTAAGTACATTCACAATTTTGGGAAGCTGTTAGCACCATCCATCTCCAGAATTTTTTCCCGTTTCCAGACTGCCACTCTGTGCGCATTAAAGACTAACTCCCTATCCCCCCTCTTCCCAGTCCCCGGCAACCCCCGTTCCGCTGCCCGGAGCTTGACTGTGGACTCCTCTGAGTACCTTGTATAAGTGAATCTCACAGGGTTTGCCCTTTGTGACTGGCCTGTTTCCCTGACGGCAGTGTTCCCAAGGTTCCTCCGTGGTGTGGCGCGTGTCGGAATTTCCCCTTCTGAGTCTGAGGAATCTTCCACGGTATGTGCACACCACATCTTGTTTATCCGCTCACCTGTTGACAAGCTATACTGGCGTAGCTTCCACTTCGGGCCTGTTGTGGACAGTGCTGCTGTGACGTGGGTGTCCTTACAGATCCCTCTTCATGAGTCCCTGCTTTGCATCCCCTTGGGGATACACCCAGAAGTGGAGCTGCTGGGTCGCCGTGATTCCAGTTTATAATCCTTCGGGAACCACCATGATGTTGCTTTTCACATTCCCGCGGGCAGTTCCCAGTTTCTCCGCACCCTCACCAACACCTGTTGTTTCCTGGTTTCCTTGTCTGTTTGATTTTGTTTTGTAATAGCCATCTTAGTGGATGTGAAGTGGTATCTAATTGTGGTTTTGATTTTCATTTCCCTGGTAGTTACTGATGTTGAACTTCCTTGCGTGTGTTCAAGGCCATTGCGTGAAAATTATTGGAGGGTTGACCCATTTATCATTGTGTGTGTACATCATCTTTGGACAAATGTTCCTTCGACTCAGTTTTACTCACTTTTAAATTTGTTCTGTTTTTGAGATGTAGGACTTAATTTGTATATTTAACCTCTAAGAGTTTTATAGTTTTGCTCTTATATTTTTGTAGGTCTTTGATCCATTTTGAATTAATTTTTGTATACAGTGTAAGATAGGGGTCCAAATTAATTCTTTTGCAGGTGAATATCCTATTTTCCCAATATCATTTGCTGAAGAGACTGTCTGTTCCTCATTAAATGGTATTAGCATGCTGGCAAGTCATTTGACCATTTATATATAAGGGTTAATTTTTGGGCATGCAAATTTCTGGTTCAGCAAATTTTGACATGTTGTATATTCTTTTTGGAATACTAATTTCCCTTTTGATTTCTTTGAATCATAGATTGTTCAGTTAGTTTCCAGAAATTTTGGGGATTTTCTTGATGTCTTTCTGTTATTGATTTCTACGTTAATTCCATTGAATTTAAAGGAATTCCTTTAAATTTATTGAGATTTATTTAATAGGCTAGATTTGGGTCTTTCTTATTAAATGTTCCATGTGCGTTTGAAAATAATGTGTATTTTGTTGTTGGGTGAAGTATTCTATAAATATCAATTAGATCCAATTGATTGATTGTGAACTTTGTCCTTAACTGATTTTCTGCCTGCTGAATCTGGGGGGTCACTGATTAAGGAGTACTGAGGTCTCCGGTAATAATAGTGGCTTCATCTATTTCTCCTTGTTGTTCAGTCAGTTTTCACTTCATGTATTTGATTAGGCACATCCACATTAAGGACTGGAGAATTATTGGAGGATCGACCCATTTATCATTGTATAATGCCTCTCTTTATCCCTGATAATTTTTATTGCTCTACAGTCTGCTTCCTCTGAAATTAGCATAGCTGCTCCAGCTTTCTTTTGATCAGTGTTCATGTGGTATATCTGACTCCATCCATTTACTTTTAATCCGTCTGTGTTTTTGTATTCAAAAGTGGGTTTCTTGTAGACAACATATATATGGTTGGATCTTTTTTTTTTTTTAACCACTATGACAGTTTCTAATTTGTGTGTTTAGACCATTGATGTTTAAAGTTGATTGATGTCTAGTTGGATTAGTTGGATTGATACCTCCCGTAGTTGTTCCTGTTTTTCTATTCATTGTCTTTGTTATTTGTGGTTGGGGTTTTTTCCTTCTGTGCTACTTCTGATACCTTCTGGTTTAAACTGAGCATTTTATATGACCTTTTCTCCTCCCCCCTTACCATATCAGTTATACATCTGGGTTTTTTTTAGTGGTTTCCCTTGTATTTGAAATGTATATTTACAACTAATCCAAGTCCACGCTAATATGACACTCTACCACCTCCCAGGTAGTACCAGTACTTTGCAGCAGAGTATTTACAAGCCTTCCCACCAAACCCTTTAAGAGCTTGGTCTTGGATCCAGATATGCCAGCAGAAAGATCTTTCCTTTCAATTGGGGGTTGTTAATTTGGGTTCCTAGGTTTCTACTTCCATCTCCGTGTTGATGGTTTTCAAAACTGGGGACCTTTCCAGTCAATAAGGTTCAGCATCAATAAACGGTGTTATGCTGGCTCCAGATTTGAAGTTCCTAATCTCACAGTGCTCTCCGCCCTTGTTGTACATTACCTCTCCGCTGTTCTGCTCCAAGGACCAGTAACACTCTCCTTACAACAGCAAGGCGTTCACATGCGTTGTCTCATTTGCTGTCCACAGCAACGTTGCTGAACTGCGTCCCTTACTTGAAGATTAACCCTCTTTCTATTTCAAGTCTCAGGCCCATTCCGTGCCCTCCTAACTAGTCCATACACTCCAGGTCCTCATTCTTCTGTTCCAACCGCACTGTTCCTATCAGTCTTCTTTCCCCTCACGTTCTCTGCCTAAAAACCTTAGGTGGCTTTCCCGCTCTGGTCAGAAAGTGTCAGGTTCCTAGGCTCTGTATCGTACAGGGACTCGGGCACACCTGTGCTCGGTCCTTCCCCCTCCTTTTCATTGAAAATGCTCGAGCTTCCTAGACTTCTTAAAATAATTTTTTCATTAGACTCTTCATGCTCCTGAATTTGTACCTTGTTAAATGGACTTCCATGTTTATTATAATTTCCCTCTACCTACACCCCTACCTCTGCCTGACCTTCAAGAAATTCATGCAAGGCATAGTGAAAACATGTCTCTTCTTTCCATGTCCCTTCATTCCTCAGTTTCCTTCCGAAGGTATTCTATGCAAATACAAATTTCTGTGTACTTGTATGAGTAGGGGCAAGTTAGTCTGATGGTTTAAAGAGTATAAACTCTGGAACCAGGCTATCTGATTTTGAATCCTGGCTTCTCTTACTGGATTTGTGGTTTGGACAAATTACTAGTCCCCACCTCATAAGCTTTTTGTGAGGATTTCTACAACAGTACCTGGAATGTCGTGGAATGAATACCACGTGGAATGTGGTACCTGGAATGAAGCTCTCAGTAAACGTATGCTGTTATTGTTGTTATATAACAAGTCATATTACATAGAAAAGAGAATGGCATTTAAAATCAAGAGAGAGCCTTGGCTGGTGTTGCTCAGTGGATTGAGTGTTGGCCTGCAAACCGAAAGGTTTCAGGTTTGATTCCCGGTCAGGGCACGTGCGTGGGATGTGGGCCTGGTCCCCAGGAGGGAGTGTGTGGGAAGCAACCAAAGTTTCTCTTGCACGTGGATCTTTCCCTCTCTCCCTTCCCCTCTTTCTAAAAATAAGTAAATAAAATCTTTAAAGTAAATAAAATCAGGAAACATACAGCCTCTTAGTTTTCACTTACATCATTTAATCCAAGTTAAACTTTGTATGGTTTTCTCATCTTTCGAATGGGGATAATGCTATATAGTTTTGATTTTGATGCACTAAAAAATACAAAGGGGAAGACCTTTATAGATGATAAAATGCCACATAAAATTTAGTCGCTGCAGGTCACATCATGTGCTCTCCCTCTGGGAAAGGTCCAGGCATGTGAGCTGGTTTTAAGAAGTGAAGTAGTCTTTAAGGAATAACAATTTCAGAAATTTAGTGACAGTTATGCCATTTTGCTCTAGAAACTATTCTAAATTCATACTTTAGACTTGGCTTGTTTTTTTGTGTTAGTCTTACATTTTAAAATTATGATCATGTAATTTATGAGGCAATGCCCTTAAGAAAGTCAAGTGTCTAGCATTGACATACTTAGCTATACCTAGCATAAATTAGTAAACCTAATTTAGTAAACCTTATTTTTTGAGAAAAAGATATTTTTGTCAACCTAGAAAGTGTTGGTGATTGTCTATTAAATTTTCTTCATGGTTTACAAATGTTTTTATTAGCCTGTGATGATAGCAGCTGCTAAAGAATATTCATTTTACTAAGTAGGTGGTAATACAAGTAAAAAGGGTTCCCCTGTGATGCACTTTCTGATGACTTACTGTGTGGCTAAAATAGAATATAGGCTTTTACTTTTTTTTTTGACAGCTCATGGATTTAAGAACACATGTCCTACCCAAAGGCACAGAGTGTGGGATATTTTTGGGTACTGATGCATTCCCAGTATTCAGCATTTCGGAGGCAAAGTTGTAGTCGGGTTTAGTAAGCGGTGGAGCAGGATTCTAGCCAGACAGGAAGCACCCGTCAGACTTTTAACCATTTCACGAGACTGCCTGCGAGAAGAAGAATGAGACTGGGGGAAGGGCCTGGGGAGGACACTTCTAGAGGTGGAAACTCTAAATAAAAGTTTTTAAAACTCAATAGATACATTTAATAATAGATTAGAGAATTGGAGAATTCAATCTCGGTAAAATGAATATTCTTTAGAATTGGAGAATAGATTGGAGAATTTAGTGCACTGGGAGATGATCTCAAAAATAAATTAACCAAAATGAAGAGGCTGGGATGGAAAAGATCTATGGGGAAAAAGGAATTGGAGAGTTGGGGCAGAAATTGCTGATTTTCCTTGATTCAGTTCTCCTAAGTGATGGATGTGTTTGTTGGCTGTTTTGTTGACCAAGTTTTACAGCGTCCGTTTGTGACAGTAAGCTTTGACTGTATGACAAACCTTTGTGACAGTAAGCTTTGACTGTATGACAAAGTTTGGCAACTTGGATGCAAGTGGAAGTGACGCATGCGTAGGTTTTAACCCTACAGATCATGCCTGTAAGAGGAAAGGGGCATCCCTTCCCTCCCCT
This sequence comes from Phyllostomus hastatus, assembly GCF_019186645.2. Classification (NCBI taxonomy): domain Eukaryota; kingdom Metazoa; phylum Chordata; class Mammalia; order Chiroptera; family Phyllostomidae; genus Phyllostomus; species Phyllostomus hastatus. The sequence continues at coordinate 14,876,073 of NW_025334018.1, read as the reverse complement.
TTCCTCCTCCCCATGGCCTGGAGTGCGGGCATGGTGGTGAACTAGTCTCAGCTGTGTGGAAGAGGACAGCGCTGTGAGGACGACAGCGCAACGAGATGTACGAGCTCGGCCACGGTAGCTTGCCAGGCTGCCAGACCGGCCTGCTCTGTCCCTTCCATCTGTCATGTGAGAGGGAGAAAAATCTTGAATTTTGTTTAAAGCCACAGTAGGGCCCCTTATTACAGGAGCCTAGTCCATGCTCTAAATAATAAAAGAGCATGAGAAGCTCTAACAGTTGAACAGAATCCAGATGTGAAGAAAAATCAAGTAGAGATAACATTTGATGAGATTATGATTTTGAATTTTTAAGACTACAAAAACACAAATCCTAAACAGGCTATAAAAATCAAAACCTAAACAGTTCATGGTTAAATCTGCACATGTTCAGAGATCTTAAAAATAGCCATGGAGAGAAGACAAATTACCTTCAAAAGACCTACAATCAGTTTGATTTATTGAAAGGAAAAATTAAAACTAGAAGGCAAGAGAATAATAACTACAGTGTGCTGAAAAGAAATAACTATTAAAGCTAAAATATTTTTAAAGAGTGTAGGTAACATACAGTTCTCTGAAAAACAAAAACTGAATGATTTTTTACCACTAAGAGAACACCACTAAGACAAATTTACAAAGGTGCACTGTAGGTAGAGGGAAAGGGATCCCTGGTGGAATGCCCGAGGTATCAGTTGGAAATGAGAAGGCTAAAACTTAAATAGCCAAGCACTCAATGTAAAGTCAAAAAAGAAAGGAAAGAAATAATAGACCTATAAGCAAAAATTAAAGTAATATAAAACAAGCCACAGTGAAGAAAGCATAAAGCCAGAGTTTAGTAAAAAGTTGTAAAATGAACAGACCTGCTAAGATTGATCCAGAGACGGGAATGGCATACACAAACAATAAAAATAAAAGAGATGCTGTAACTACTGCTGCTACAGAGGTGGTTATTAGAGAAGCATACCAACACACTTTTGTCTAAGGAATGATTTCAAACAGTGGATTATTTTATGTGTTGTCATAACAGCATATTAAGCCTTTTGAGAACTTTATCAAACTTGCCCAAACTTTGACTCCTAAATAAGTAAGAAGGTTGAATTGATTATCTGGCAAGTTTGGGTGGAAAATTATGTTGATACATAAAAATTCTAGCATAAACACAAGTTATACAAAAAAAGGAAAGGCAGCCTTAATGTACTACTTTTCTGTGTGTTACTTAAGAGAGTAAAAATTCTCATCTACCAAAATAGCAGTATCTAAAACTGAAAACCAAGAGATAGTAGTATAACTGTCTTATTTACAAATACAGGGGAAAATGTTCAAAGAAACAGAAGTTCGATGTTTTTATTGTAGGTTAAGAGGATATAGTGAATGCTGTTTTTTCGTCCCAAGTGTTTTTATTTTTGTAATGCCTACTAATAGTGCCAATTTGCATATATTACTTTTATGTGAGTAAAGAACTAAAGCTTCTGCAGAGAAGACCAGATGATAACAGAATTTGAAACTTTATTATTTGGAAAAGAAACTAGAGCTGCTTATTGGAAGAGAGGATACGGCGGGCAGGGCAGGGAGATAGCTGTCTTCACGTCTTTGGAGTGGCGCAGACTGGAAGAGGAGTTCTCTCTGTTCCGCTCACCACTGTGCAGGCACCGCAAAGAACCAGCAGTGTGGATGGAGAATATTCTCACTGTCAGATCACCCAGAAGTGGGGCAACTGTCTTGTGAGGGTAGATTTGAAAGAACTAGATGGTCCACCATATCTAGAAATGGTTTTGGAGTGAATTGCCACAAAAGAAACACCTGTAGTTCAGACATATTCAGTATTTAAAACCAGAAAAGACAAAATAAGGTATTCATACAACATGTAACATTTAAGTATATTGTTTTCTAAGTCTTCAACTTTTATCATTTGTGGTTTACAAAGTTAAGATTTTGGGGGATTTCTTTTTAGTGTATTGGGGCTGATTTGTTTTTTCTTATTACTTTTGTGTACCTTTCTTTACTGTTATTTATTTTTCATTTTCTTTTTTTAAAAAAGATTTTATTTATTTATTTTTAGAGAGGTAGTAAGGAAGGGAGAAAGAGAGGAAACGAAGTATCAGTGTGTGGTTGCCTCTTGGGCACCCCGCACTGGGGACCCAGCCGGCAACCCAGGCGTGTGCCCTGACTAGGAATTGAACTGGCAACCCTTTGGTTCGCAGGCCAGTGCTCAATCCACTGAGCCACACCAGCCAGGGCTATTTTTCATTTTCTGCCTCACGTTGAATTGGTCGAGATTCCTTTGTCCATTTTTCCTCTAGTGACTTTTAGGTTATATATAATCCAGTTATTGACACTACATTTTTCACATTTAGATTTATATTTTTTAACATGTATATATAGAGATTCAGTATTTTTACCCTTTTCCAAGAGAAAAACTTTAACGTAACTTTACTTTTTAACTCTTCCCAAACCATAATGTTGAGATAATCATAGTTTTATTTCCAGATTTTTGTATGTATTTTATAGTGATAATTAGATTTCTAGCTATAATTTTTACTGATGTGATTGTTTGCCATGATTTCTTGTTGTAGTGCCTTTCCATTTCTTGGATAATTTTCCTTTTTGTTGGATTATCAACTCCACTAATTTTTGATATGTAGTTTTATCATTAGTTCTTACTGTTCGTATTATTTATAGTAGTGTTGTTGAACTTACAGTCATTCTGAGATTGTGTGGTGGTATTTTTGTATTGATTTCAGTCCTCTGGAATTTGTTGAGACCTGATTTGTGGCCCTGCGTGGTCTGTGCGGATCAGTGGTCCACGTGCATTTGGAAAACGAGTGCTTTGCCGCCGTGGGGCGTGGCGTTCCGTGTGTCTCTGTGGGGTTAAATGTTAACATCCAGTCACGGTTGTGTATTTGCCTGGTTTTCACTCTGGTTCTGTCAGCTTTGCTTTACATATTTTGCTTGGTGTTTTAACTTTTTTTTTCTATCACATTTATTAATGTGATTACTGATATATTTGGATAGTCTGACATCTATTTATTTTCTATTTGTCTGTCTGATCTTTGTTCCTTTATTTTTCCTTTCTTCTTCTGCTTTTAGTCATTAACCTATTTCGGAGTGTAGTGATTTAAAACAATAACCACGCATTACCACTCCAAGTTTCCTGGCTGTGGAATTAGGGCGTGGCTCAGCCGGGCGGCTCTGGACTAAGGTCTCTGGGGGGGTTGTAGTCAGATAGTGGCTGTCGGGCTCATCTCGAAGGCTCCTTTACTCAGAGTTCTGGGAGGACTCCGAGAGCCAGGGCTCCACAGGCCACTCTGTCTCCGTGGTCTCTCCAAAGTGGCAGCTTGGGGGCAGCTTGGGGGCAGCTTGGGGGCAGCTCGACAGCTCTGGTGCTCTCTCCGGCTTCAGAAGTCAGACAGCTTCACTTCTGCTGTTTGTGTACTGAGCCCGCCCACGTTCGGGCAGTGGGGATATATTTTTTCTCTCTAGGAAATGTTCAGGATTTTGCCTTCACTTTTGGTGGTTTGAAATTTCAACTACAGTATTTGCAGTTGTGACTCTTGATGAGGATGGCAGTGGTTGCATTTACCAGGCACTTTAAATCTGACGATTCCTAACTTTCTTAGTTTACCTCTGGAAATGGCCTTCTGTTATTTCTTCGGTGTTTCTGTTCAATTTCTAAACCTCATTCCCGATAGCTGGCAGACCTGGGGTTTATTCTCCTCCTTTTCGAGCGCCCTGCCCCTGGCCGTGGGCTCCGCACTCTGTGGTGGGCTCAGGGCCCTGGTTCGCGGATCTGCTTTCCGGCCACACCCGCTTTTCCCTTCAGCCCGTCTGCTGGGCTTTTTTGATGGTCGTATTTTATGTGCTAAGTTTTCCACTGCGTCCTTCACAAATTTCTTTAAGGACATTGCGTTTACTTTGCAGTCTTTACAGGTCCCTCTGAACTCAGTTTTCTTTGAATCATGTTTTGTTTGTTGAATTTATTGCCCTCGTCAAATTGTATTCCTCAAATTTGTGATCGTCTCCTTTTGCTGGGAACCCACGTGGGCCTCTTCTGTCCACAGGCGTTTATCTCCCGCCACGGCAGGTGGAGAGGGTGGGGGGCGCTGTGGGGCTGGGTGTGCCGGCGGCAAGGGTTCGAGGACTGGTTTGTAAACTACTGGGGAGGACAGCGTGTCTCATCACTTTACCTCTGTCTCCATCCTCCTCCCAAAGTGCCTGTCTGGAGAAGAAGGGGAAGAAAGTATCAAGAAGATTCTCTCTGAAAAAATAATGTGATTTCATGTCACAAAAAGTTGAACTTCCATTACTATGTGCTATGAAGAACACTTCCTATTTTAGAAAGTTAAATCTTAGCCCTGATTTCCATACTTACTCATCACTGCCCACCCCCCCCAGCCCCCAGCATGCTGTGGTCAGTTGTCAGTTTTTAAATATTCGTGGCTTCTGTAAACATTGAACTATAACCAACAAAATAACTGCTTGTTAAGAAACTACCATCAGTGTTTTTTAATGTAAAAATTTTTTTCTCTAAAAATTCTTGTCACAACTAAATTTTCTTTCATAGATTTTGTTTTTTGGGTTTAGTTGTAGAGAAATGATTTTGTCTTTGAATTACTTGGTGTACATATTTAAAAACAAAGTGGGATCAATTTGTGTCCTAAAGACAATCAAGTTATATATTATTTTGTGAAGTTTAGAAGTACTATTGCGGAAGGAAAAAGAGACAAAAGCTATAGTGTAACTTTGGACCATAATGTTAGGGACTCAAGATTGACTTAAAATGTAAACGTGGTGTAATGTTTGTTCTTGTCCTCCTTATTTGTCGGGGAACCGTACCGGAGTGGGAAGCTTCCTGGTGCCGTGCGGGAGTGCAGGGCACAGGGACTTCCATAAAAAGGCATGGGATTTGCTTGGGAGAGAATGGTGGTTTTCTAACTTGGCAGTCATGAGCTAGAACTAACCCCTTTAAAAAGAAAATATTAATTCACGCCATTCCTTATTGGGTGTGTGTGTGTGTGTGTGTGTGTGTGTGTGTTTTCTTACCCGAGCTTTACATTTTTGTATGTGCGTGTGCACATACAGATTTACATCTGTAAGCCGTGGTGTGTGTTCTGTGTGAAAGAAATAATCCTCTGTACATACAGTGTGTGTGAAGCATGACTTGGGGCCTTGAATGTCGTGCCACTTTACCTGAGTCACAGAGGCCAAGTATTTTACTGTTGCAGAATACGCGAAATAATTTGGCCATGCCCCAGTGCTTTCCCCAAATTTTCTTGCCCTGCAAGGCAACTTGCAGAGTATTAGTATTCCCTCTTGAAAGATACACATTTTTGGATTGAATGAAATTACGAAATCACACCTTGTTGAGATGACAGCAGCTCTCCGACTAAGAATCAGTTGGGGCCTGGAAAGGGAGTTTCAGGTCTGCGAACCTGTCTGGGTGAGGTACGTGTGCTCGTGTTTGACCGTCAGCATTTTTTCCCACAGAAGTCAGAGAATCACCTGGTGCAGGTAGAGGCTTAGGATGATTAGTGTCCAGCACATACTTCTTCCACATTACTTTTTCCTCAGGAATCTCAAGCTGAATGTTTGGCAGAAAGTGTTATTTTGGTTTTAAACCTCCTTTTGTAGTTCCTATCTTAATGGGAGGCATGCTGCCAGCCACCGCGTTTGTCCAAGCTGGTATCTAGGAGTTATCGTTGACTCTTCTTCTTCGTTCGCCTGAAGAATGGCCCGTGGTCAGCCACGAGGTCCCCTCAGCTCTCCCTGCAGGGACCGCTGTTCCGTCTTCAGCCCCGGGCTCCTGGGCAGCCTTCCCGGGGGCCTCCTCACTGCCCTCACTGTCCCCCCTGCTTCTCTTTCTCCTTTCTTCAGTCCATTGGGTATGGGGACTGTTACCAGCTATTTTGCTAGAGAATATATCTAACTGTATTACTTTTTTTTTTAAAGAATCACTATTTTCTCCCCATTGCTTACTAGGTGAGGTATAAACTCTTTAAATACGACAAATGCCTTTGCAAGCACTACCCAGTCCCAGTACCCAGCCTCACTTTTTAGACCTGTTAAAACCCTGTGTTCCAGCCACACTGGATCTTCTCTTTGTCATGGGTGCGCATGCTTGCTCCAGCTGTTCCCCTGCTTCGAGTGCCCTTCCCTGCCTACCTGGAGCGTTCCTACTCAGTTGTTCACTTAGCTCTGACGTAACTTGCACTGAAAAACTGTCTTGCCCTCCCCTTTGTTCCTCTGCCCCTCCCCAGCCCTCTGAGTGTGTCTTTGTAGTAACTTTGTTCACGTCATATGGTAGTCATTTGTTTTTCCTTCCTTTATGAGCTACTTGAGGTCGGGAAACATATGCTTTTGATTTTTGTGTCCCTGGTACCTAGCATAGAACTGTGATGCCCAGGAGATGCTTTCTGGGTGTTTGATGCAGAACAACCATACTTGCCATAGTGTCTGTTGCATAGTCTACTAATACAGCCTTACTGTTACTTAATCAGCTCAGGTTGCTGTAACAAATTACCATAGACTGGATGGCGTAAACAACAAGTTTCCTTTTCCCAGTTCTGGAGGCTGAGAAGCCCAAGATCAAAGTTCTGGCAGATCAAACGTGTGGCGAGGACCTGCTCCCTGGCTTGTATCCTCACAAGGCGAGCACAGAGAGAAACAAACTTTTCGGGTCTCTTGTAAAGGCACTAACCCCTTCATCAGGGCTCTGCCCTCATGACCTCATCTAACCCCAGTTACCTCCCAAAGGCCCCTCCTCTTAGTACCATCGAGTTAGGGGTTGGGTTTCAAGGTAAGACTTTGCAGAGGATGCATTCAGTTCATGACACTATGACTATCATTGGCATTCTGAGAAATTTCCCTTTTTCTCATTGAATTTTCTTAAATTAATTCTATTGAGCTGTAATTTACATGCAGTAAAAGGTACCTATTTTAAAGGTACAGTCCAGTAAACTTTGGTAAATGTATGCACCCATGTAACCACCTCCACAGTCAAGGTACAGGTCACTTAAGTTCCCTTGTGTGCCTTTGTTGTCACCAGCCCTGCCCTATCACCACGGGGCTGAGCAGCTTTCTGGCACTGTGACTGAGTGCATCTTTTCGAGGGTCTTAAGTAAGTGGAATCCTACAGTAGTCACTCTTTGCGTCTGTCTGGCTTATTATGCTGAGTGTGTCCGTCCATGTTGTTGCATCTGTCAACAATTCATTCCTTTATGTGGATCTAGTTTCTGCCTCAGCATTTCCCTTCCGTTAAAGAACTTCCTTTGCTTTCTTTCGTAAGAGTATGCTGGTCAGCGCACCCCCCCCCCCCCCGCCCGCCCCACCCCACCCCCTTTTTTTTGTCTGTAAAAGCTTTTACTTTCATTTCTGAAGAATATATTCATTGTATTTACCATTCTAGGTTTACTACTTTTTAAGCATTCTAAATGTTTCATTTTCTTGTCTTCCATAGCTTCTCAAAAAGGCTCCATATTTTAAGTTTGCTCCTCTGTTGTCTGAATTCTTTCTCTTCTCACATTTTCTCTTTTTGACAGTTTTTCAGGAATTTGATTATTGTTCCTTGTACTCTTCTTTGCATTTATACTGAGGAGAGGGCTCAGTGAATTTCTTGAATCTGTTGATTTATATTTCTTATCAGATTTGGAAAATCTTTTTGATAGCTTGATGTTGTCCTGAGGCTCTCTTCTTGTACTTTTCTTCTCCCCTTTCTTCCTCGCCTTCTCCTTTCGACTCCCTCTTCACCCTCCTCCTCATCGCCTTCCTTCTCTGCATCGTAGGTCTCGGAAATCTTCTTTGGTCTTATTTAGTAGACTGTTAATCCCATCCAGTGATATTTTTATTGCAGATATTTTTGAACTCTAGAAGTTAATTTTGGTTCTTTTTCCCCCATCATATCTCTTCTCACGTTTTCCCGTAAATCCTGAGCATATTCATAATAGCAGCTTCAGAGCCCTTATTACTACATGGCCTCATTTCTGGGACTGCTGGCGTTGACTCGTTTCACCCCGATTTCAGGTTACATTTCCTTTCTTCTGCCCATGTCTACTAACTTTTTATTGCATGAAATGGACATTGTAAATTTTACAATGTTTCCTATGATGGATATTTTTTTCTTCTTTTAAAGAATTTTGGATTCTGTTGTGACACACAGTTGAGTTACTTGTGGATTGGCTCTCTCCATTTGAGGCTTGTGTTCGAGCTGTGTTAGGAGCATCTAGAACAGATTCTCCAGTGCGAATCTTCTGGGTTGAACCGATGGCCTGTATTTCAACAAGGAGGACTTTCCTGGTCAGAACGCCATTATTTCCCAGCACTCTTGGAAGTGTTCACCTTGTACATACTTACTCACTCTTTATCTTACCTCATGGAGTTTCATCCTGCGTACCTGGCTTAGTGTTCGGCCACAGACTCAAGTGGACAGACTTCTGTGCAGATTTCTGGAATTTTCTGTATATAACTTTCTTCCCTGGTGTGCTCCTGGTCTCTGCATAAGCTCTCCTCCCTGCATCCCAGTCTGAACTGCGCCTTCGAGCCGAAAGCTGGGGTGTGGCAGGTCTCACTTCCGTCCCGCGTCCCCGCCCCTCGGCGACCACAGCCCTGTACTGCTTGGTGGCCTGTTGGAAAGCACTTGTTGTTATCTGTTGTCTGGTAGTGCTGCGACTGTAGGACGGAAAGCTCGTTCTTACGTATTCCGTCCTGGCCGCTGGAAATTCTTCTCTGTAGCAGTTTGGGCCTCATGGAGGACGTTACTACTACCCACCTATGCATTAAGTTCTAACAGCTTCATCCGTAATCTCCCACTCCTATCCTAGTAATTTTCGAGGTAACATTTGACATAGTTCAGCTATAGTACAATGATGAGAGCAAAATAGTATAGAATTATTATATCATATTTCAAGCAAACTAAATAGCATGTACATTATATTAAAGGTTATGAGTAAACTTTTTTAAAAAGTATGTAAGTTGTTTAAATGATAGCTTCATAAATAATTGAATTTATAATTGTACTTACAGCTGCTAGTTTGAACCTTATTTTCTGATCAGTCTTAAAAGTAATATGAACAGGCTAATGGTTGATGCTGGCCAAAGATGATCTGTAATGGATCAGAATGTGTGGCCGTAGTCCTGGAAGTTTATGTTAAACTCTGTGTGGTTTTACTGTGTAGCCTCTCTGCCTTTGCTTTGATTGTCTTGGAGGAGAAAGCAAACAAAACAAAACCTCATATTATTTTGTGTAACAGTTGTACATTCTTAGGCTAATCTTAGTATATGTATTGGTTTGGCCAAAAAAAAATTGGCTATGGCTTTTTTTGTATGATGGCTCTGGTAGTGCTTAGTTGTCTTTAACTTCACTCAAAAAAATGTGTTAGATTGTATTGTGACAGCAGTCATATCAGCGTGCATTCTTCTAAAAATCAGACTTGGTGGATTTTTGTGTAGCCATTTCAATAATGGAGATGGAAGAAAGCATGCAACATTTTTGGCATATTATGCTTTGTTATTTCAAGAAAGGTAACACAACTGAAATACAGAAAAAGATTTGTGCAGTGTATGGAGAAGGTGCTGTGACCAATCCAATGTATCAAAAGTGGTTTGCGGAGTTTCTTGGTATATTGACATTTTGGCCAAATACTCCTCTGCTGTGGGGCTGTCGTATGCATTGGAAGATGTTTAGCAGCAGCCCTGGCCTCTGCCACTAGAATCCCATAGCAGGAGAGAGCTGACATACTCAGATATCCAAATCAGTAAAGTTATTGGTGAAAATGAAAAATGTGTCTTTTATTTTATGGAAAAAAGGTAACAGACTTTTTGGCCAACTGAATAGTAATCTTCATTTTTTTTTCCTCCAGGTTGTCAGTATTTAAACAGACCACATCATGCGTGAGTACAAGCTAGTGGTCCTTGGTTCAGGAGGCGTGGGGAAGTCTGCTCTGGTAAGTTAGCCGCCTGGCTGTAACTACTTAGTGCAATCCGAGAAGAACACTGATATTTTCTTGCTTTGAAATTTCAAGTCACTAAAGAGAAAAGGGGCCAGTATTTTTTCATATGCTTACATCTAGCCCAGAGGGGACAGGGATTCTTTTGGTAACCGTGGATGTAAAGTTTTATAGTGGTGACTCCTTCATGCTTTCATTTGACCAAGTATTTAGTGGCTCCTACTATATGTCAAACACTAGTGTTCCTGATTCAGAGAGGTGTAAGATTGTTCTAGATTTTAAGGAACTTACACTCCAGTGGGAGAGACTGAGTATTACAGGTACCAGTAGAGTAAGTCCTACCCTACCTTTGGCTCCCAGAGCTACATGGAGTAGAGGTGGGTTTTTCGTGTGTGTGTGTGTGTGTGTGTGTATGCGTGCGCTGCATTTATTCAGTAAATATTAATGGAGCTTTGACAGTGTCAGGCTCTGAGGTTATGACAGTGAGCACACTTCATCCCAGTCTCATGGAACTCACATCACCCTGGATGAGATGTGCTAAATGCACAATTAAACAAAGGACCACTTGATTATAATTGCCAGAGAGATGGTTTGAAAGAAAAGTGGAGGTGGTTAAGAGAGGCCCCTGCAGCAGGTGACCCCAACAGCATTTAAATCACTAAGAGAAAGGTCGCACTTGCTGGGGCAGGGGTTGAAAGAGGGAAATGAGGTGAGAGGCAGGCAGCGCCAGATCATGGCTTAAAAACCATCTCAGAACTTGGAACCTACTCGTAAATGACGATGAGAAGCCATTGAAGACAGGGTTTGAGGGGAGGGCTGGCAGAACTGGGCATGTGTTTTGAAGAGGGCGCTGGGGCTGCTCTGTGCAGAGTAACTAGATGAGAAGCAGAGTGGATGTGGGGGCAGGTGGGAGTTAACACAGTACCCCTTCTTATCATTTGTGGGGGCTTACGTGAGGGCCATGGCCATCACTAGAGGAAAGTAGACGTTTGGAGACTCAAATAGGGCGGAACTGACATAACTCGGTGCTGGAGGGATGCGGGGACAGGGAGAGGAGGCGCTGTCGAGGACGACTCCCACACTTCTCCTCGAGCTGCCCATTTCACGGGTGGGCTGTCAATAGAACGGAAACACTGGGGAGTGAGGGGATTTAGGGTGAAGGTCAAGAGTCATGTCCAATTTTTTGTTTGTGAGATGTTGGAGAAATAAAATAAATAATGGATTCTCAAGATGATAGATTAAAAGAGAGACTTTTGATAAGACTTGGGGTGCAATGAATATGTCACTGGTATTGCGTTCCATGACCATGTGATGATAATTCAGCACATCCATCTGAAATTTACTCCCCCACAAAGTTTACAGAATGACATGGTCAAGGATATCCACTGTGACGTTCTTCACAGTAGCAGGAGTTTGGAAACAACCTAAATGCCTAGTTAAGTAAGTTTTTAATAGCATATTTTGAGTAGACTACTGTATAACTATTAAAAAGAATGTAGCAGCTCTACATATACAGATACGTAATGATGTACAAGATGTATTATTTGGGGAGCAAAAAGGTCCCAAACAGAGCAGACTACCATTTGTGTTTCCTAAACAAGGGAGGATGAGGAAGAGAGACATAAAATGCACGGACCGTCCGTCCTCTGCTGGGTTCAGTAAGCCACGGGTAACCGTCACTTCCTTGGGCGTGGAATGGAGTTGCTGGGGACAGGGGGCAGGGAGGGTTGGTGAGTTACCACTGCGTACTCTTCTGGATCTGTGGCACTTCATCCTATGTCCATGAAATTGCCTTTTTGAAAATAAAATAATTAAAAATGAAAATCCGTAGGAATAAGTAGGGTTGTCTAGGGAGAGGAGCGAGCTCAGGACTGGGCTCTGAGGACCTCTCAGCCTTTGAATGGCAGGGAGACTCAAAGGATCCCGCATATATAGAAGGAAATGTCTTGTACCTGAATGTGAAGACTGCGTCTTTACTGACTGCTCGGAGGTCGGGTCAGGCAGAGGAAAAGGATCTGGGAACAAGGGAGGTGGCTGGGCCTGACAAAAGCAGCTTTAGTAAGTGATGGTGTCGTGACCCTGCTGGGGCCGCTGGAAGAGGGAACGGGAGCCAGGGTGGTGGGACCACCCTTGTAGATGAGAGGGACAGTGAGGGGGCAGGAGCCGGAGCGGGTGTGGAGTCAGGGTAGGTTTTCGTTTTCGGTTGGGAGATGGGAGAGCATGTCAGTGGGCTGGAGGTGGTAGTCCAGTGGAGGGGAAGACAAGGCTGCAGGAGAAGGGAGGGACTGGTACAGAGAAGACAGTGAGTGGGGCGGGGAGCAGAGGGTCCAGCGGGAAAACAACAGTCTGTATGAATGAATGAGTGAGTGAGTGAGTGAATGAGTGAGTGAATGAGATGTCCGTGAGAACTGAAAGCATGAGGTTCAAAGAAGTAACCAAAGTTTGGGTTTATAAGAAAGGAGTGAGAAGTGTGGGATTGTCTTTTCTGCAAGTCCCTTGTCCAACGACTAGCTTGTAGAGTGACTTGGGTTCTCTCATACCTGCTTCTGCATCAATGTCTTTTTAAAGCCTGTGATGTACAGGGCTTGGCAGAAGTAACGCCGGCGTGATTGTGGTCAGTAGGGTAATAATATGGGTGTAACAATTTACAGTTTTAATTTGAACTTTTCACCTAAAATGTCCTATGGAGTGCTTGAGTGTGGTATTGTTATGCTACAGATTACATGCTTATGATTTTGTAATAAAAAGGGTCATTATTGGGCCGGACCCTGTGTGTGTGTGTGTGTATCCTTTGAAAAACTCCACTGTAAATTTATGAGAGAATGCATTATAGTATTAGGAAAACAATCCTTTTTTTCCCCCTCCTAAATCTCTGCCCTGAACCATATTGAGGACCTTTGCTCTAGTCTAAAGCATATTAGGAAATTTTTCATATTTAAATTATACGTAGTACTAAGAAGATGAGGTGATTAAATCATTGAAAGTTTTTGGTATAATTATATCCTGAGTTTCCTTTGAAGAATAGAAGTTTACTACATTCAAGTTAACCTGTTTAGCTAAAGCTAACTAAAATCACGTACAGAATACTCCTCTAGGTAACTCAGGTGTACGTGAGCTCAGCCCCACGTACTTAACCTTGTTTTCAGGCAGGGGTGGGCCAGATCCTGTTTTAAAGCTGTCCAGGAAGTACTTCACAATCATCTTCAGTGCTTCTTTTCATTTGTCAAATGACAAAATACCTAGTTCCTAGTCCGAGCTTACCGGAATCCTAGAGATGAAAGTAGATAATCTGAAAAGGATTTGTAGGCAGCATTTTCCGATGAAAAGCATAAGGCTTTGGAATCAGGACGGCGTACGTTTGAATCTCAGCTGGCAAATGGGAAAAATGCCTGAGGTGAATGTGAAATTTGAATGCGATTATACATTTAATAAATTCAATACATTTTAATTCCCTGTTTCCCCCAAATTTGAAAGACTGGTTTAAGACTGTACAATTTAGAAGCTTTTGTCTGTCTCCTCTAAGACCACGAGATAAAAGTAACTATAGAGACATAGAGGAGTAATAGGAGTTTGCTGATAATTTTCATTTTTTAATAAATCAGAGTGTGTCGTTATTTGTATGTGTTGTATTTTAAAGCTCAGCATAGTAATTAGTGGTGTCGTGTCAGCAGCAGCGCTGCTGGCGGTGTTCAGCGTGCCTGCCGCCTTTGCCCCAGGCCTGCCCCCATCTGTCAGGGTGGCCTTACGTCGAAAAACAGTGAGGCCTCACGTTTGCACGTTCACCCAGAATTCTCACTCAATGTCATTTCATCTTCACCACCTTGTGAGGTTAAGTACCATTATAGGGGTTGGTTTTTCTTTCATGTCCTTAACTGTTTTCTGCCTTTTTTTTTTTTTTTTTTTCAGACAGTTCAGTTCGTTCAGGGAATTTTTGTTGAAAAATATGACCCAACGATAGAAGACTCCTACAGAAAGGTAAAATATCGAACTTGTATGCGTGCACATGCCTACAAGTAGTTCCGTACGACTTTAAAACTTCACATCCATGGAAGTGCTTCCTAAAAATAGTTTTGAGAAATGATACAAATGTTCTGTATCTGTTTTTAAAAATTACACCTAGCCCTGGCTGGTGTGGCTCAGTGTACTGAGCGCTGGCCTGCAAACCAGGGGGTCGCTGGTTGGATTCCCAGGCAGGACACGTGCCTGGGTTGCAGGCCAGGTCCCCGGTGCAGGGCACATAAGAAGCAACCACACATTGATGTTTCTCTCCCTTTTTTTCTCCCTCCCTTTCTCTCTGTCTAAAAATAAATAAATAAAATCTTTTAAAAAAAGTTACACCTAGACAAAATATTTGTTACTGAATACTGCTTAGCTATAGGGAGCTTAGTAATCTGTTCTTTAATATACTCATTTTCCTAGTGGGGAGTATTTTTAATGTAGAAAAATTGCACATAAATAAGTAGGTATATTTTTGACAAACTTTGTGAACTAAAATCAAGATCACTTTTATGCACGCAGTTTTCCAGTGACTGAAAGATTTATGTTTAGTTAGATAATAACTGTAAAGGTAGTACTTCATCTTTAGACTATACAAAGCTAGTTACTGGGTTCTGTGTGATACTGTAATGGTAGACACGTGCCATTCTACACTTGTTCCAACCCACAGAAGGTAACCAGGGGTGAACTCTGTTGTAACCTGCGGGCTTTGCAGGGCACCAGGGTGTCAATATAGTAGGTTCGTTGGTTCCAGCAGCACCGACTCTGCTGTGGGGTGCTGAGGGCGAGGGAGGCTAGTGGGGAGCAGGAGCAGGTGTGTGGGAACTCTGCTTCCCGCCCTGTTTTGTTGTGACCTGAACAGTAAAGCTTATTTAAAGGGAAAAAGTTGATCTTGACAAAAGTAGTATTTTATTTAACTCTAAGACTAGATAGAATTATAGAGCATTTTTATTATTTTATTTCCTAGACCTTATGGGCGGGGGGTGGGGGGAACCTAGAGTTATAAGAAAGACTAGCAGCCAATGATACACCAAAAAAAAAAAAAGATTAAACCTCCCTTTCAGCAAATAGGAAATTAAGTTCATCCAGCTGTACTGGAGGAGCAGTTTCATTATCTGCAGATTGGATACAAAATTGTGCTTCAGAGACTCCGAGAAACTGCAGGCCTAACTCATCGTGCCCTGAATCCGCCCATTCACAGGCCACCACACCCACCCATACGTGGTGGTGGGACAGGGCATCTGCGGCCGCCAGTGGTGCTCCTCAGGCCCTGGTCTGACCCGGAGGCAGAGTTTAAAATAGTCCTCAGGTTAACTTTAGAAGACAGTGTTGCATTGCAGAAATTTCCCCCAAATAAGTTGCTGGTTAAAGCTTTAACTACAAATGGGGATCTGTACCTGGAATGCAGGCGATTGACCACTTTTCTTAATCCCTTCTTGATTAAAAATGTTCCACACAGGTGAGAGTTGATACTTTCTTTAGGCCAACCTTCTCTTCTTTTATAAGATGCTGGGAAAATAAAAGTTCAGTGTATAAAATTTCACCTTATGCACACAGCTTTTGCAAAGAAGTACCTTGTTCTTAAAGTCTCGAGGACTGTATGAGTTCAGTGTTATCCATGAGCACTTCTGTGTTCCCGTTATCTCTTTTTTTAATAAACTTTATTTATTGAAATTTTAGAGAGAGAGGAAGGGAGAGAAGGAGAGAAGCATGGATTTGTTGTTCCACTTACTGATGCATTCATTGGTTGATCCTTGTATGTGCCTTGACGGGATTGAACCCGAAACCTTGGCGTACTGGGACAATGCTCTAACCAACTGAGCTACCCAGCCAGCGCCCCCATCTCTTACATTTTTTTTATGTATTAAATTTGGGATATAAATTTCAGTAAAACTTTTAACAACTTGAAACATGGCAAGTTGCCAAAATTTCTTTGCCCCAAAACCTGTCTGCATTAATGACTTATTTAAAACTTTTGTGCTTTGTTTTCTTTAAAGGTAATATAAACATTTTTATATATTTTTGACCATTTTCTTTCTAATAATAAAAAGCGTTTTTTATTTTTTATTATCAGAGTTTACAGTGGTCAGAACTATCTAAACTCGGCATTAACAGTCCTGGCACCTGTACCATTAATAGAAAATGCCTGAGACCGCCTGTTCTTAATCGTAACTCCACATTAAGCCTCAACCAGTACAACATCTGCTGAGGAGAGGCTGCGTAGTTAGTTGTCGATATGCACTGTGAGGGGAGGGGGCAGGAAAGCAGACCGGCGGGCGTTCTGACGGTGCGTGTTCATTTTTTCCCGCCGCCGCAGCAAGTCGAAGTGGACTGCCAGCAGTGTATGCTCGAGATCCTGGACACCGCGGGCACGGTGAGGACGCTGCTTCTCCTCCTCCTCTGGTAGACTCCACTCGGGAGCAGGCTTTACCTTCGTAATTCCTCCGAGTAGAGTAATTATCCTGATGAGGAACAAATTCCGTAAATGTAGGGCTTCTTAAATATTCTTGTGTGCACGAAACCATCTGTGCCGGACCTAAAGCCCACATCTCACGATTGAATTGTATGTGGAGCTCACCCGGAGAGGGGAGTGTGGGGGGGGTTCTTTTCCATGTGTCCAGGGAAGGAGGAAGCTGTTGCTGCTCCAGAAAAGGTGTTTTCAATCCAGACTTTTAGGTAAGATAGGTATTTCACTGGGGTTAAATAAGACTTTCTCTCTTGTCACCGGAGTAATTTTATTTTATAAGAAAGTGAACATTGTTTTCGGTTTTTGTCAGTATTTGGACATCTCGGGGCTGCCGGCACGTTTTCCAACAGAACCCTCTGGGGTTATTCGGAGCCTCGCTTCTCTCGCCTTTAACTGAGTACACGGACCGGTGTGTCTGCTTTCAGACCCCTCCCTGCCCTGGAAGGACTTTGCTCACTCCTTCCAGCCCCTCCGCAGTCGGCGGCTCGGTGACTTTTGTGTCCAGGTGGAGTCTCTCCAGGCGTTTCGGAGAGACTTCTCCAGCGGCGTGGCCTGTCGTCACCGCGGCCTCCGTCCTGCCTCGGCCGTTCACTCCCATAACTGTGACACCGTTCACCCCCATAACCGTGACACTGGCCAGTCTCACTTTCAGACGCGCCACCCCGCACTCGCTGCTTTCTCGGCTCACTCCCTTCCACGCCCTTCAACGTGGGGAACCTGCTGTCCGGTCCGCTCACCCTGACGTCTCGGATCGCTCTCCTGCCCTCACCCCCTGCGTGTCGCTCGGGCCCACGGCCTGTTGTTCCTCCAGGGTCCCCCGCGTGCATTTGGAGTCCCCGTGACCTTTTAGCACCTTCAGCTCAGTCGTTCCTTGTCTGTCCACTTGGTTTCCGAGAAACACCACTTGCTGGTTTTCTGCCTGCTCCGTTGACCACTCCTGAGTTTTCTCTCCTCTGGTCTTCGCCTCCCTGACCGGCGGTGACAGCCAGCCTCCGGGCTCCACCGCGGGCTCCTCGCCCTGCCGGCGCTGCCGTGCGGCCATCTTTGTAGCGTCGGAATGGTTCAGTTGGGATCTGTATAGCGAAAAAGAAGGATACCCTTTTTTTCTAAATCACACAAAAGCAAATTAAGGTGGTTAAGATTTTCTTTCTAATTTTAGTTTATTTTCATTGTTTCTAGTCAAGTAAGTAGGGACAGCAGGAACATTGCGTCAGGAGTGTCTAGAAGCTGTACGTCATGTGTTACGTTTGTAAAGCGTGGAATAAAAAATGCAGCAGCTTACTTGTGATGAGTAGGATTTACGTTGTTCCAGCATCTGTTTAAGAAGTCATGTTTACAATTGCATGTTTTTATTTATAGGAGCAATTTACAGCGATGAGGGATTTGTATATGAAGAACGGCCAAGGGTTTGCACTAGTATATTCTATTACAGCTCAGTCCACGTTTAATGACTTGCAGGACCTGAGGGAACAGATTTTACGGGTTAAGGATACGGAAGATGTAAGTATTTTTGTCTCCTACGGGACACACTGCCATCTCTCTGTGGCCAAATAAAAAATGTCTGTTTTCTCTGTCTGGAGAGTATGTGGAGGTTATCCACCACATGCCCAAAAGGGCCCCTGTGACCAAAACAAATTTACCTTTCTAAATTTACCTACAAACCCCACGCTTGCTGCGATGGCTGGAGAGGAGGGCGGACACGAACGAGAAGGCGCTCATTGTGCTTCGTGGTCACCACGTGCGGCCCAGAGGGCAGGGGCGGTGGGCAGGGCTCCGGGGGCTGTGGGGGGCGGCAGTCGTTTCAGAAACAGGCCAGAGTGCATCGCAAGGACCACAAGGATTTGTTCCTATTTCTAAAACTCTGTTGGTATAGTTTTTACTCACAGGTTTTTTTCTTTAATTATGTTAAAGATTTTAGTTAACTGGGCTTTTAGAATTCTTATTTGGTGAGTAGCGTCACTATTGTTGTGCCTTTTTGCAAAGACGAAATGTATATTCTGTATGTTCACTTCAGTTTTGAACCACGGAGTGCTCCTTTCCGGTTGTGTCAGTTAGAGTGTAAAACTTCCTGTGTGCCTTTCTTTCTGTTTTGTGTGTTCTCTCATTACTAATGGGAACGTGTGCCTGCTCCGGACCTTAGCTTTGGTGGCATTGTAAGCGGGAGGGATTTATGCCATACGACTCAGGACCAGCAGCACCCAATGGGTAGTTCTCTAAGAGAAGTCTGTTTCAGACAATTAAATGCAACTCACTGAGCTCAGGTATGTTAGTCTCTTTACCCCATATAACAGACTAAAGATGATGGAGTTGCAGTTGCCTAGTGTTTCGTGATGATCTCCTCTTTTAGGTGCAAGAACCACCATGTCCCTTAAATTCTTTGTATTCTGCCCGTCACCTCACAGGTGACTTTGCCTCTGGATGCCTTTGAACTAAGGAATGTTGTACACTTCGTTAGCAGCCTGTTTCATTGGGAGGAAGCAGGGGTGTGGAGAGACATAGCCAGGCATTTCCAGTGTGGAGGAAAACGGAAGGCAGCGCTGCTTTGCAGCTCTGTTTTCTCCTTAACTTCCCACCTGAGCTGGCCTTGAGGCCCGTGTGGCAGCTGTGGGAGCGGGACCTGCTGCAGTGTCTGTGTGGGTCTCGCCGCTGCTCCTGGCGTTCGCCCGGACCGGAAGACGAGGGACTTGAACCATGGGCCCCATGAGCACGTTCTTCTCTGTACGCAGGTTTTTCTGTTTGGAATTCAGCTGTTGTTAGCAGCCCACATAAGAATCTGGGATTATATTCTTAAAATAATTAGCGAATCTATGTTGGTAGGGTCTTCTCCATAATTTTTCTATTAGAGAAGGGGTTCTGTCCACCTCCCCCCCCAGCACACACTCACGCCCCTCTCTGTAAGCTCCGGGCGAAGTGTGCAGTCCGCGCGAATACGTTCCAGTTGGTGGCTGGTGACTGCTTACTTGTCAAAGGATAAATAATAATTGTGCTAGTGTTCATGTTCTGTTACTTCCTTCCCACAGGTTCCAATGATTTTGGTTGGCAATAAATGTGACCTGGAAGATGAGCGAGTAGTTGGCAAAGAACAGGGTCAGAATTTAGCAAGACAGTGGTGTAACTGTGCCTTTTTAGAATCTTCTGCAAAGTCAAAGATCAACGTTAACGAGGTAACCTAGCGCGGCTCGGCAACACAAACAAGTGCCTTTTCTGTTTCCCTGAAGTTAACAGCCAAAAACTATTTAAGAAAAAACGTATTCTTATAAACACTCTGGATTCTATAATTTATAGAAAACACTAAGCAATTCATAGAAACCATATTCTCTTGCTCGCATAAAATCGCTTTGATGACTGTGATGAGGGTGTTCCTATTTACCTTGTTGGCAAAGATGACATTTAAGTCACAGAATACGTTTCAAGTCCTGCTAAGCCTCTAAATAATATGCCAGGAAGTGGTCTATGCAAATCGTCACATCACCCTTGTATTTTAACAGTTACTTGTGCAGATCTGTAAGAATAGGTTATAGGAAGCCACAGAAATTCAAATAGTTACTGTGATGAACTTATGTTAGGCAGAAATGTATTACCTTCTGGGTATCACAGAAGTTGGAGTTTGCGTCTGGCCTCCCTTTGCTGTGTGACTCAGGGAGGAATCTGAGTGCAGACTGTGGTTCATGCTCTTCTCCGCCCGATACAGCAGGTGCACGAGGCTTTTTCTGTCTGTGACGTAAGCACTCCACTATCTTGAGAACGTGGCTGTGGACAGGAATGCTTAACAAGTAAGCTGCCTGCCAGGGTGTAAAGGGCCAGTAGTTTGCTGGATCCCTGAAAGATCAGTGCAGTCCCCAGCCGCCCCCACCAGCCAAGTGGAAACTGGAGGTTCCCTTGGCTTTATTAATTTTAACATAAACATTTTTTAACACCAGTGTTCTCCGGGAGGCGCACAGGCTTCACTTGCTGGTGTGCTTGCCAGTTGTAGCATCGCAGGTAACCAGTCGGAATTCAGCTCACACGAGGTACAGAGGAGAGCAGAGAACAGAGTGGGTTATCATAGTCGTGTGTTTTTGCCTGCTGTTCCTCTGGCCTTTGGTTCTATAGGTCACTCTTATTTGACTCTCATTGGGTTGGCCAAAACATTTGTTTTTTTCTGTACGATGGCTCTAGTAGTGCTTAGTTGTCTTTAACTTCACTCAAAACAATTTTGCTGGATTGTATTGTGACAACTGTAAATGTATGAATGTGCATTTTTTAAAAACTTACCAAAATTGGTGAATTTTTGTGTAGCCATTTTAATACTAAAGATGGAAGAAAACACAAAACATTTTCGGCATACTAAGCTTTATTATTTCAAGGAAGGTAAAAACACAACTGAAACGTAAAAAAAATATTTGTGCAGTGTATGGAGAAGTTGCTGTGATTGATCGAATGTGTCAAAAGTGGTTTGCGGAGTTTCTTTGTACTGTTGACATTTGGCCAAATAATTCTCTGCTGTGGGCTGTTTTCTGCATTGGAAGGTGTTTAGCAGCAGCCCTGGCCTCTGCCACTAGAATCCCATAGCAGGAGAGAGCTGACATACTCAAAATACCCAGATCAGTAAAGTCATTATTGGAAATGAAGAATTTGTCTTTT
Source organism: Phyllostomus hastatus (assembly GCF_019186645.2). Lineage (NCBI taxonomy): Eukaryota > Metazoa > Chordata > Mammalia > Chiroptera > Phyllostomidae > Phyllostomus > Phyllostomus hastatus. Next base: position 14,855,016 of record NW_025334018.1, on the reverse strand, counting down.
ATTTTATGGAGGAAATGTAATGGATTTTTTTGGCCAACCCATTATTTCCGTTGTCTGACTTTTGAAATGACCAAATTACTTTTAATTATGTGCCAGGGAAAATATTAAACTTGCTGCAAATTTCTGTTTTATAAATAAGAGTGTCAAAGCTTGTTTTGTTTTGGTTTGGTTTGGTTGTTTTTTGGGGGGTTGTGTTTTTGTTTTGTTTTGTTTTTGTAGGTAAAACCAGTTTTAGTAAGTATATAAAAATAAGAAATTCATAAGTTTCATTCACTGTGTGCCTGCGTGTCTGGTACCGTGTTAGGCACCAGAGTAGCAGTTAGGCACTGTTCGTGCCTGAAAGAGGTTTACGTCCCAGCAGGGAACAAGTCCAGCTCTGACCTTCAGTAAGAATTAGAGTTCAGTTCACGGCCAAGTAAACAGAAGTGTGAGATGCTTCCAGCTTCAACTTTCTCTGGTGTAGAATTACAGATGCTGTTTTGAAAAACTTGGCTAACCAAAAGTTTTCATTTTTAGTATGGTCTTTTCCAAAAAGAAGGATAACCTTGAGATAAAACCTGTTGGGACAACAATAGTAGTACACAGTCTCCACCTGCAGGGTGATTGGCCTTTGGGACCTGGTTCCTTGCTGGTCCCGCCCTCTCCCTTACTGGGACCACCCAGCACGTTCTTGGGCTCAGCCGGGCTGGGTGGGGCCAGGGTCCCTTGAGCACAGTGGACAGGAGTCCTTCCTTTCCGTTTCAACAGGACGTGTTTAGGGGAAGTCACGTGCTACTAAATCTTTCTCCGGGTTGTGGCTTCCAACGCAGCAGAACTACATTTTCACAGCAGTTGTTAAAGTCACGCCTTGACGTGAGGGTTTATAAAACAAAAATAGAAAAACAAAACACAATGGAATACATTAGCTATTTAAGAATCTTTACTCTTTTGGAAAACACTACAAACTTCATGCTAGATTTTTGGGGGTTTTTTTATTGTTTCTCTCTTTACCGCCTGATAATCCAGCTACAGAGTCCCTTACGTAGTTGACAGTCCCTCAGACAGTTGGTGCCTGTAAACGTGAGATTCCTGAGTGCCCGAAGACGGGGGGACCGCACCCACACAAGATGCAGCTCTTGCACCCGGATGTGCAGTCCGTACGGGACATCCCACTGGGCTGAACAGCCGTCTCGTTTCTGATCATCTGCCTGCCTGCTGCCTGCCTATTTTAAACTCGGATCCGTGCCATTTTTGCTATGCTTTGAAAGTAATGCATAGCTACACTAGAATCACCACCAAGAATTAACGGTTCTTTGCTGAGAACAGTAATAGGAGTCAAACATCCCGGTTGAGGGATGGCAGAGGAATGGAGAAACCATCCTGTGCTCCCTTTAGATGTTTCTGTGGTTCAGGGAGACGAGGAAGAGCTGGGGCTGAGGACTTGCGGCCTGCCTGACCACAGCACGGTTCGAACCCGCCGCGTCAGGGGCCAGCTCCCGCTCTGGAGGAGGCAGCGTTTGCCAGAGACGCCGTCGGGGGTGATGACTGCTCCAGAGTCAGCCACCGCTCTGCTCAGTATGTGGACCTGAGACTGGCTGGCACAGGGAGACATGGTTTTGATTCACTCACTGTTCTAGTTTATCTTCTATCGTTTTTCACTTGATAGGTTGTGCATCGAGGCTAGGAAGCTAACAAGCACACGTCGTAGCTTATGCATACTGAGTCCTTACAGGGCCTCGGTGTTGTGAGACAGCGTGTATTCCAGAGCCGTGAAGCTCTGTTTTGTTCATGAATTCTTCGTGTTCAGCTTTCTTAGCAAAAGATAATAGTTAAGTGGTTTGCAGAAGATGGGAGGAGGGGAGCAGAAAGAAAAGAATATAAGTGAATTGTCACTCTCATAGGTTTAGGATAAACCACTCAGTAGTGTTTTCCTTAACAATCGATAACCTTAGGGCCGTTTTTAAGGATAAGTAGAAGTTGTTTTATCTGAGTTCATCTTTTAAAATGTAGACCAATAACTTAAAAAATATTTTACTTTGAAAACTTACTGAAAAGATATAAGAACAGTAAAAAGAATTTTTGTGTACCCTTCAGATTCATCAATTACTAACGTTTTGTCCTGTTTGTATAGCATTCTTCTTTACTCCTAAATTAGTGTGTGTACCCTTAGATCCCAGATGTCTTCTTACACAACTGCTGTACATACAGTTATTAAAAATCAAGAAAATTGCCCTGGCTGGTGTGGCTCAGTGAGCGCTGGCCTGCCAGCACTTAAGTTACCAGTTCGGTTCCCAGTCGGGGCACATGACTAGGTTGCAGGCCAGGTCCTCCAGCAGGGGGCGTGCGAGAGGCAGCCAAATCTCTTGCACATCTATGTTTCTCTCCCTCTCTTTCTCCCTCCCTTCCCCTCTCTCTAAAAGTAAATAAGTAACATAAAAAATCTTTCTAAAAAAATCAAGAAAATTGATGCTGACACAGTCCATGTTCAGTTCATAATGTAGATTTTGCCACTTGTTCCTGTACTGCCCCTAAAAGCTAGAACACTTTGATACATGCCTACAAAGCACTGTTCATTACAGGTGACTGATAGTCAGGAGTGTCCTGGGTCATTTGTTGTCCAGGTCATTGGTAAGTGACGTTTGCATCGCACAGTGGAGAGCCGCACCCAGCTGTGCTCGGGTGCTCAGGCGCTCGGGCGTGCTGCACGTAGCACTGCGAAGCACAGGCAGGCCCGCGTGCACCTGCTTCCAAGGAAGAGGGAGTAGTGCACTTGTCTTTGGTGCCCTGTATTTTTCAGACAAAGTGAGCCCGGAAGGCTTACTAACAGACACTACCTGTCACTGCAGGTCAGGGCTCACAGACCTGTTCTCCTGTCCCTGTCACTGAACTGGCATCACCAAGAGGGGCAGGCAGCACCACGCAGCACTGAAAGTAGCGCATTTGTGCTGCCTCGGCCAAAATGCGTGACATGGGTCTGGCCGTGCAGAAACACCGGGCAAACCCGGGTCAAGGACAGCTCTGGAAGTCACTAGCCATTTTGTTCAGAAGTGACAGTGTGTTCCACAAAAGTGGAGGACTCTTCCAAGTTATAGAAGATCAAAGGGGCAGGCGGGCGAATACAGTGGGTGATCTTGGGTGGACCCTTGGGGCCGGGAGGGGAGTTACTGTGAGGGACGTTACCGGGTCGCTGACACAGACCGGGTTTGCGCTGGGGGCGGGGCAGCGTGATGGAGTGGCGCCCACGTGTCCTGAACGCGGTGACTGTGACGTGGTTGTGGCTGTGCGAGAGAGCAGCCTTGTTCTGAGGACACACACACCCCACGAGCAAGGAGCTTGTGCTGCGCAGCCTGCTCTCCAGTGGCTGAGAGAATAAGCGTGTGTGTGTGTGTGCGCACGCGTGTGTACCTGGTGAGAGTGCATATGATGATCACATGGCAGAATGTTACAGGTGAATCTGGGTAGAAGATACACACAAGTTGTAGGTACAATTTTTGCAACTTTTCTGTGAGTTTGATGTTTTTAAAAAATAAATAGGAAGATTTGGTTTTCCAGCATAGAAGATTCTATGAAGAATAGAACTTTGCTGTCTTTTGCTTATTTGATATTGGAAATCTCAGAGCAAGTGTGTTTCCCTTGTAAGTAGGTAATTCCTTCTTCACCCTGACTGGGAGTCCGCTGGCACTCCCTAGGCACCCGCCTTTAAACACAGCGCAAGATTCAGGTCCAAGAGCAGAGTAATTTTTAACAGAACCAGGGTTGTTTCGTGGAAGAAGGTCTCAAAGGTTGGTTGAATCGGTACTCTTTTCTTGCTTTTATTCAGATATTTTATGACCTGGTCAGACAGATAAATAGGAAAACACCAGTGGAGAAGAAGAAGCCTAAAAAGAAGTCGTGTCTGCTGCTCTAGACCCGCGGCGAGCAGCAGCTCTGAGCCAGGTGAGATGCAGACCACGTGCCTCTCTGTGCCTCTCTGTGCCTCTCTGTCCCTGTCGCTTTGCTTTGGGCCGTCCCCCAGCCAAACCACTTCCTGCCGCGCTTGCTAGGGCGTTTCCAGGCTTCCGTGACTTGTCCGTGTGGGGCCTACTCGTAGATGCGCCCTCTGTGGGGTCCTTTGTGTCCCTTCGCAAGGCGCTCAGCTGTCCGAGGGACGGGCCAGGTCTGTTTGCTCGCCACAGCGTCCCCAATGCCTGGCACGGAGTGGTCCTCAGAGAACAGCGCGGGGTGAATAGAATGCCCGCCAAGGTCACTCCCACAGTCGAGCCCGACCGGCTCGCAGAAAGGCTCGGGCGCAGGTCGCATGAAGCGTTGGAAGCGAGCACCCCCACACATCCTCGCAATAGCAGCAGCGTTCCCTCCCCGGGTGGGCCTGCTGCCCTGCGTCCCAGCAACACGGGGCAGTTTTGCCTCTTTGAATCTAATACAAACAAAAATGTGGATTACTTTATGTCTGGCTTCTTTTACTCAAAAATGTGGGTCTTTGGAGAGTTGTCCTGACTGCGCGTAGCAGTGGTTTATTTTTGTTGCACAACTGAGTGTGCTGGCCGTATGTCTGTGTGTCCTGCTGTACCGACGGGCATTCGGGTTCCTGTCGGGAGCAGGCGGGGGCGGTTCTGCCGTGCACATCGGGTGCAGACCCTCCGGCACGCATGCGTGTGGCTGTCAGTGTGTGTCCGGGAATGGGGTGGCCGGGTTGTACGCTCTGGGTGGACAGCTGTAGTGGGTCCCACAAAGAAGTGCTTCGGTAGTTGTACCAGTTAGCACACTCCCAGCAGCTTGGGGTGCAGCCTCTCCCCGGATTTGGTGTCGTGGGTCTTTTCGCCCTGAGCCGTTCCTCGGTGGGTGTGGACCTGCATCAGTGTGGTGTCGGTGGTCGTCGTATCCCAGGTGTGGGCTGACTTCTTGCACACGTTTTTTCTGGAGGCTTCCACCTAGTAGTGACTTCACCACGTAGGTTTTCAGTAAGTGAATGCTTTGGAAAGAAACTAGTGCCAGCTCTGAAGCCATTTGTCAAGTGAGAAGCTGGCCCTGTGGGCTGGCTATTTTTCTTCAGTTGTGCATCTCAGCCCCCAGCCAGTCTCTGCTCATCTCCGTTACCTGTGGACAGCACCACGAAGGGGTGTTTTTGTGCAGTGCGCTGTGGCGTGGCCTGTAGACTAGGCCCGCTGACAGGAGCGCCCCTTCAGAGCTGGTTGTGCTGACCCTGGTCCGTTGGGTCTGTTTGGTAGACTGCCTCCTCCGGAGTCCCCATGAGCTAGAATGTGCTTCCTTACAGGCGGGGATCTCCCTCTCTCTCTCTCTCTCTCTCTCAAGGGACAGCTGAGCAGTCGTACCCCCTTTTTGCAAGGAAGTGCGAGGGGACTGGGCAGAAAGGGGAAGGGGGCATGCAGCCACCTCCGAGAGCTGGATTCAGGAAAGACAGCTCGGGCCAAACCGTGGCTTTAGGCTCTTAGTGGGTCCCCGTTCCGCCGCCCTGAGTCCTCAGCTCCCTGGAGGTGGCTCTTGTCCGAGTCGCTGCTGCGCAGAGGCGGGGCAGATGGGGACTGCGTTCTCCTTCTGAGGTGTGCTGTGCAGCTCTCCCAGAGCTGGCCGGCCTGCTTGTGCCTGCACCCCAACGGGCCCCGGTTGAATTTCCCACTCTCAGAAATGTGCAGTAGCTCGTACTTAGAGGAAGAGGTGCCATCTCCTGGCGTGTCGGGAGAGTTCACGCTTGCACACCCTGCGGGTGTTGTGAGATTTGCCTCGGAGGAAGGAGACCTTGGCCTAGATCTGGAAATCAGACCTGCATCCCGGCCGCAGAAGTCCTCAGACTCTGCTGTGTCTCCCAGCTTCCAGGGAGGTGCTTGGTCACCTGGGCTGTCTCTGGGCGCTGGGTCCAATCCCGGGCCGCCGGAGGGCTCAGCCGGCAGAGCACGATGGCGTGGCTGCAGACGGGCGGGCGATCCCGTGTGGAAAGTGCTGCGATGCGGGGCCGGTGTTCCCAGCCCTTTCAGCGCGTGCGCTGTTAAAGACCCAGGGGAGCAGTTCCTGTTCGGGGGAGTCTTCCTCTTACCTGGTTCTCTCCTGCTGAGCAGGAAGGCTTTGGGGGTCTTGTGCCCTTGAGTAGGGGACCAGCTCTTCCCGCATCGTCTCCTCCTGTCTGAGCCGCCTTGGAAGTGGCAACCCTAATGCACACAGTCAGGAGATGCTTGAGGGAAGCGTTGCCCGCGGAGAGGCGGGGCAGCAGCCGCTGTTTCCGTGGGGGAAGGGGCTTTCCGAGGGGAGCTGCGATGGGGTGGAATGAAACAAGCACCGTTCTGAAACCATCACCGTCCTTCACGGACGGGACTGTCAGGTATGACGGGACTGTCAGGTATGTCGTGACAGTCTAAGTGGGATGAAACTACTTTCTGAGCGTCTGTAAAGGAAGCTTAAAACAGCCCCGTGCCTGCAGCTGGTCAGTGCAACTTCGTGCTCTAGTGACGATCAGCCAGAACCATCGTTCCTTCTGCTGTTGGTCAGCCCTGTTCACTGTCACCTTCTGGTGGCAGGAGACTAACATAGATGTCACATATCTGTGTCTGTTCCGTGTCCTAGATCACAGGAATGAAGAACTGTTGCCTACTTGGAAAGTGCCAGCATTCCAGACTCCAACGACTAAATCTGAAGAGGCTTCTCCTGTTTTATATATTATGTGAAGAATTTAGATCTTATATTGGTTTGCACAAGTTCCCTGGAGAGAAAATAAATTTGCCCTGTGTATATCTCTTGGAAAATAAGACAATAGTATTTCTCCTTTGCAATAGCAGTTATAACAGATGTGAAAATAAATATACTTGACTTCTAATATGATTATACAAAAGAGCATGGATGCATTTCCGAAGTTAGATATTGCTACTATAATCAGATGATTTCATACCGACCTTTTTACCATGATCCCTCCTGTCAGGCACTGAACGCCGAACCATTACACTTTATATCTGTAATGATAGAGATTATGAAATTTCCCCTCAGACTCATTACAGCAGATAACTTTTTTGAGTCATTGACTTCATTTTATATTTAAAAATTATGAAATATCATTCTGTCATTATATTCTAATTAAAATTGTGCATAATGCTTTGGAAAAATGGGTCTTTTATAGGAAAAAACTGGGATAACTGATTTCTATGGCTTTCAAAGCTAAAATATATAATATACTAAACCAACTCTAATATTGCTTCTTGTGTTTTACTGTCAGATTAAATTACAGCTTTTACGAATGATTAAATTTTAGTACATTTTCATTTGGTTTGTGTGGTTTTGTTATTGTTTATAGATTTAAGGCCTTTATTTTATAAGGGCTGCATCGTCTCCAGTGCAGCAAGTAGCTCTGTCTGCCCAGAGCCTGCAGAGCACTGGGCCTCGAGGCCCCGCGTGACTGGTGGCTCCTCTAGAAACAGACCTCCCGCTGTCTGTCCCAGACGTGCCCATTCCTGCCGTCCAGCAGCACTCACGGACTGCACAGAATAGTTTTGTACATTCTCTCTTGATCTTAAAGATTGTATCTTACCGAATAAAATATCCCACTGTGTTTTATTTTTATATGTAAAAAGACAAGTTTAATACTGTATCAGGGTTTAACTTTTGCAAATCTTCCATGGCTTGTAATCTCACCTAGGGAATGCTTTTGCCGTTGTTAACTCGTGGGTACAGGCCCATCAGTGAAGTGGCCCGGGAAGTTTCCCAGACTTGCGCTGTAACGGACGGAAGGGTCTGGGAGAGGTGGGTGCGCATGGGGCAGCACAGACGCTTCTGCTCTGACTGCTCAGCGGGCAGCGTGACGGTGGCGGTGTGGGCAAGACCACCGAGTGGGCGTCTCAGCGGACCGTCTAGTGGTGCTTTTCTTTTCCTTCACAGTTTTTTTTTTTTTTTTTAAACAAAAGATGGCACTTAAGTAGGACATGGACCGGGGCGATGATGACCTGTGTATTCTCCACGGAGGTGGAGCAGAACAGTGCTGGAGAAGGAAGGAACAAGCTTAGGAAACCCTGTGCCTTGTCCCCGAATATTAGGAGGCCAGACCCAGGAAGTCTGAGCCTTTGCTCAGGGATCGGGATGCCGTCTCGCGGCAGCCGGGTGTGCAGCAGCGTTCACGCCCCACAGGACCTCCCAGGAGTGGGGTCAACCAGCCGTCAGTTACCAAGTTGAAATTTAAAACTCAGATTTCACATGTAAGCTCTGACCAACCTGAGAAAATATTAAAGTATTGTAAAAAAAAAATTGGAAATTGTATTCTTTTTGAGTTTCTAATAAACTTAGTTACCTACTACCTTCCTTCCTATGGATGCACTTACGCTTATGTCTGGGGTTGACGGGCCAGAACTCTAATAAATGCAATAGATATGTTTTTAAGAAACAAGGGAAGCATTAGAGCCAGTCTGCGCAGGTCAGGGCGGCACGTTGTAAGGCCTCCCAAGTCGCTCCTGCTGCAAAGCTCGCCTCTCGAGCATCCTCTCGGACCCGGACACAGGCAGGCGTCTCGCGGGGGGTGGTGGCTGTGTCTGAACAGAACCTGTTCCGGAAACCGTGCAGCTGCCTGCCAGACCGAGTGGGGATCACTCAGTGAGAATGACTCCGCATTACAGTCTGCTTGGCGAGTAGCATGAACTCGGTGTCCTCTGGTTTGGAGAAAGATGGCAGATGCTGGTTCCTCTGTCACGACCCCGTACGGTCCCCTTGGGACGGAGGTGGGACTGTGGAGAAGAACACCCGTGTGCGGCCCCGGGGGTGTGCAGAGCGGGCCCAGCCGGGGCCTCGAGATGGCCTCTGCCGAGCAGGCGGAGAGGTGTCCTGTTCGGAAGTAAGACGGGTGTGCCCTCACGTGGTCCTTACGTGAACGCCCTGGCTTTGGCTCCTGAGGACGGGACGCCTGAAAACAAGGTGTATGTTTATCGCCCAAAAACGGCCTTGAGCATCACACAAAGCCCACGTGGTAAATAGGTACATGAGGACTGGCGCCCGGCTGGTACGTGTAGCTGTGCAGGCTGCAGTGGCTTTGGTTGTGTGTCACATGACTTAGAGGAGCCGTGATGTCACCAGTGATGGGGAGCTTTTTTCCGCTCACACACACACAGCTTTAGTGGCTTAGTGCCTTCCAGCAATCTAGCTTTAGGTATTAGCAATAAATGCCTAGTGTGTGATCTTACCGTCCACCAGGGGGAGCTTCAGTATTAGCGTTTCTGTAAGCACGAAGTACACACGCAGACCATCTGCTCTGTGAGCACTGCACACCTCGCAGAGAGGCAGAGAGGCCTTCCCGCACGAGTCCGCCTTCCGAGTGGGCAGGGGAGACACAGAAGTAGTTTGTCTCAGTTGTGTGATTATGGAGCTGTGGCCACAGGGCTGGTTCTGTTCCTCCCGGGACCCCGCAACTGACCTCGTCACACAGGCACCACAGCCCGCTCCTGCCATGGTTACTGCCACCACGCACGCACCCCTCCAAGGACCAGCCTGCTGCTCCCAAGCGAGTGTGTGCCCGGAGCAAGTTAATCCTCGGGAAGATACCGATCTTTATTTTATTACCGACTTTATTAAAACAGGTTACTTGATAGGGAGCTGTTTTTCTCATGAACATTCTCCGTGTTCTGGACCTGTCCAGTTCCAACTGTTTCGCCTCATTATCCTCACTGGCACAGTGGTCAGTTCACGTGTCTGGGTTTTGTTTTTAGGACCGAGGGGCAGAGAGACATAAGGTGACCTGAGTGTGTCCCTGTGGAAGCCATCACAGAGTCTCGGAGGACATGAAATACACTGTTACAGATTGTGTGTGGGGGGTGGAAACCAGATGGTGAAGAAATTGTCGGGTACCTGGAGGAGGAAAACAATTTGTAAAATAATCCTTTGTTGCCCTGGCTGGCGTGGCTCAGTGGATTGAGCTCGGGCTGCAGGCCAGGCATCGCGGGTTCGGTTCCCACTCGGGGCGCATGCCTGGGTTGCGGGCCATGGCCCCCAGCGGCCGCGCATTGATGTCTCTCTCTCTCTCTCTCTCTCCCCTTCCCTTCCCTCTCTAAAAATAAATAAAATCTTTAAAAAATAACAATCCTTTGTTGTATTTGGGGTTTGTACATACGTAAGGTGCTACTGGAATGCGCATTGAAGTGGCACCCGTGGGCTCAGCTCCAAACCTCAGAGGGCAGAGTGGGTTGGGTGCTCGTCCGGGATCTGGAAGGAGCCGTCTTGCAGGGAGGAAACTGAATGTAAGCTTTGAGGCAGTCGACCACCCGGCTTTTAGCATTCCTTTTCCCACAGAATGTACAAAACGCAAGCCACGCCTGAAAGTGTGGTGCAGACGTGGCATTGAGCGTGGGTTTTTCTCACTAGTCTCATCGCGGGTCTGTTGAATGTGCAGTCCACGTAGTTGATGCCACGTCTCGCTTAAATCCTCTTGCTGAGAACAGCTGGAGTCCTGGAACTGGGTGCCCAGTTCTGTTTTCTGGGAATGCAGCGTGGATTCTGTTTTGCAGCTTTATTAGCGAGAGCTTTACAAGGGGGATGGGGGCGGGGTGCAAGTTCCTTGGCTTGTTAAGGAGTCGCCACCTGTGGTTCTGGGCCCAAGGTGTGACACACATTCCCTGCTAATTGCTTCTCTCAGGAAGCCTGGGCTTGGCTGTTCCTCTTGAGGAAAAACCTTAATAAACCTGCCCATTTTAAGCGGCAACGTGACTCTTATTTTGAGCTGTTGTTTTCCATGCATTCACTTTCCAGGTTTAATTGGACCGTATGGGTTTTTGTACTTGCTCTTACCTGTGTAGAAGAAGTTCTTGTAGGGCATTCAAAGCAGAACAGGGCATGATCACTATGGGCTTAGCAACAAGCATTTATTGTGCTCCTGCTGTATGCCAGATGCTGCTCTGCACGTCGGAGATCCAGTGGTGAATAATAGCAGATCCCTCCCTGGTGGGGTATTTGACAGGTGTGTGTCAGGTTCGTGTGTGTGCGTGCATGCGCATTTGTGTGTGTGTGTAGGGGTGAGTGCTGTGGAAAACAGTATAGAGTTGAGAGGGGCAGGAGAGCTGGGCAGAGGGGAAGTGGGGGGGGGGTTCTGGGATGGCGTCCACGCAGTGGGAAGGGCCTGTGCAAGTGCCTTCAGGACGGGGGTGCTGGGCGTGGGGGGCACTAGCAAGGAGGCCGACGGGGCTGGGGCAGAGTGAGCACAGGGGAGAGACAGTCGGGTGGGTTGGGGAGGGGGCAGATCTCCTCTAGCGTTTTCTGAGTGGAGACCATGGGAAGGATTTCAGCAAAGGGTAGAAAACACATCTGACTCCGCCCACCACCAGGAATGTTCTGGCTGAGCCCGCAGAGGTCCGGTTAGGACACAGAACACGAGTAGGAGCCTGATTCAGAGGAAGAAGGCCAGGCAGGAGAGCGACATGTAACGTTTGGGAGCGTGGAGGTGAACGGGCCGCTAGGGCTGAGTGCAGGTGGGGAAGAGGTGTAGGGCGCCGCCGTGGGGTGGGGAGGTAAGAGCCGTGAGCGGAGGAGAACCCGGGGGCCCCTGGCGACCCAGCTGGGCTTCGGGGGCACAGCGGGGCTACCGTCAGGAGTAGGCGCAGGAGCACGTGGAAGAAGGGCCTTGGGGACCTCGAGCACGGGCCGCTCTGTGCAGGTGGCGAAGCTGCACGTTCGTGTCTGAGGTGGGGACCCACTGGGGACAACCGAGGAGGGGAAGTGGGGTCCCGCGGGCGGGTGAAGACGCTGACCAGGTCGGAGCACGGGCGGGCCTGGAGCGGAAGGGAGGGCAGCATGTGGGCACGGGAGCCGGTAGGTCACCGGGACTGGTTAAAATGCCATGGCGTTTTCAGCAGAGGACAGGAGTATGAGATGGGAGCGACAGGTGCCCTCTGTTCTGGGCCCTGAAGTGCTTCCGAGAGACGGGTCGGAGGCACGCCTTGGGGTGAGAGCCGGGGGGACACCACAGGCAGAGCCCGGGAGAAAGCCGGCGCAGAGAGCGGGCAAGAAGTGACGTGGTTTCCGTCCGTGTCCGCGTGGAAGGAGCAGGCTGGGGCCGCACCCACGGGCGTGGAGCCTCGGGACAGGAGGTGGACAGGCCCGTGGGGCGGACTAGGTGACTGGCCAGGCGGAGCGTCAGCGGGGGCAGACCTGGAGAGGGCAGGGGTGGGGGGTTTCAGAACCGACCAGAGTGAAGTTTCAGAGTTGCTTGCTCCCTGCGGGCTCTGTCTCCCCGTCCTCACATCTCACTCCGTTTCCCACCCGGAATGGGGACGATCTCGGTGGCACGCGGTCGTCATCGTCCCCAAAGGAAAGCTCAGTTTAGACGGGGACCAGCGTGAACACTTAGTGCTCAGAGATGTTAGTTAGGGGCGAAGAGAGAAATCTCTGCTCTGTGTTCGCCCGCTCCACCCGGCGTGAGTCTGCCGCCTGCAGGATTCCGGGCACCTGCTGGGCACGTGGCGGATGCTCCCACCCCCTCCCCTCCCCCTCCCCCTCCCCTCCCCTCCCCTCCCCTCCCCTCCCCTCCCCAGGCTTCCTGCTGTTACTGTTCCTCCAGAGCGTGAGACAGCGCCCCCCGCCCTTCCCCGGGGGTCTACCATATTCATGAAGAAGGCTGGTAACAGAGTCTTTTCCTTTTTTCTTAAGATTTTATTTATTTTCCGAGAGGAATAGAGAGGGAGAGAAACATCATTGTGTGGTTGAATCTCATGACCCACTGCTGGGGATCAGGCCTGCAACCCAGGCATGTGCCCTGACTGGGAATCGAACCAGCGACCCTTCGGTTCACAAACTGGCACTCAATCCACTGAGCTACACCAGCCAGGGGAGAGGCTCTTTTCCTTAATCCACCTCTCTGTGGTAGATGCCAACACTCCCTCCAGGATCCCCTCATTCAGGCCTTCCCCAGGGTGATCGGGGAGCCACCCACTGTCGCTCCCTGTCCACCTCACCCTTTGCATCCCTTGCGTCTCCCCGATCGGAGGGGCTGGGCAGTTTGAAGAGCCACCGGGCTTGAGGGGATGCTGAGCATGCGGTCTCCCCAGCCTGGAAAGCGGGACTTGGAACTGGGACCAGGCGTGGGGCCCCCTGGCGGCCGCCCCTTTCAATGGGGAGGTTTAAAGAAGGTACTTGATCCCTACGCTCCAGCAGGCTCCCGAAGTCCAGGCCCGAAGCTTTGGAATTTGGGGGCCCTTGAAACCCCTTGTTTTCTGGGATATAAATGGACTTATCTGAACAGATGCCTGGAACCTCCCATCAGGGCTTCTAACACCTGCCTGAGTCCGTCCGGCCCGGGGCTGCTGGCCACCGTGAGCATGCTCCGAGGCTGCTGGGGTGGGGCTGGAGGCTTCGAGGGGAGGCCAGCGGGGCTGGGTTACCAGGCTCGCATCCGGCTCAGGGGGCTGAGTCTGCGCAGCAGTTTTAGTTGCTGCACTTACCCTGTTTGGAAGAAACTGTTTTTGGCTTGGGTTTTTTGGTTTTTGGCGGAGGGTTGGCTTTTAAAAATATGTGCCTGACACCCTCCCCTTTCCCACCACGTGTGCACGAGTGACTGCCCGGTGCCTCGCTAGCCCCTTGGCCCCCGGGAGACAATGCCTGGAGTGTGGCCAGCAGGGTGGCTGGAGGTAGGCAAGGCACCGAACACCCAACTTCCTTCCCCCTCGCCCTGCCCTGGCCCTCCACACTCACAATGGGGGAAGGAGAATCCAGCAGACTCGGTGTCCCCAGTCGGGGTGGGGATCCCTGGCAATGCAGGGTAGGAAACACTAGGGCAGAGCAAGCGTAGGGCCCGGAGTTGTCGCCAGAAAGGACAGGGAGATAAGCCAGGTCAGGACAGTACAAAGGGGTGAGCAGGAGGGGTGAGAACCTGCCCACTGGGGCAAGAGTGATGTCCTCTGGGGTGGGAACTGGGGTCCGCTCAGGAGCGGCAGACCTGCGTGACAAGTGCCTGTGGTTGCCTGAAGGGACCTGGGCGGGAGGGGTGAGGACAGCCTGCATCAGACTACGGTGGGGCCCGGGGCAGAAGCCCCAGCCACAGGCCAGGGGCAGAGGGGCCAAACAGCCACTTGGAAAGGTGGGGCTGGGGACGGAGAGTGCGCCCGCTCTCTTGAAAGTGGCCTGGGCCGCACGCAGCTCCCCTCCTGGGACCTGGACTGGAGAGTGGAGTGGGAGGTGGGCCTGGGGGCCGCGGAGGAGGCCGGGGCCCGCTGGTCTCGCCCGCTGCAGGCTGGGGCTCGCTCTGCGGAGGTGCGGTCACACGGCAGCCTGGGCTCAGGCTGCAGACTCGCAAACACAGAGTGAGCGGGCGCTGCCCTGGAGGAGCTCCCAGTCTGGAGGGGTGGCTGGCCGGCACAGAGTGACTCACCCTGAGTCTGGTGGCGGGGCACAGGCCCACACAAGGCCTCCCCGAGGGCGTCCAGGGCGGGAAAGGCGAGAAGACCGTCTGAGATGGGGAGAAAGACCTAGAGGCGTGAAAACCCAGACTGGGGCACTTCACCAAGTAGCTCATCTCCCCGGGGGGCAAGTCGGGGAGTGAGAAGTGCCCAGAAGTACAGCTGAGCTCCGTTGGGGTCTGGTTGGGCTGAGCTGGGCCCCGGACACCCGGACACCCTGGGGAGACAGGCGAGCGAGGATGAAGTCACAGGATCTCAGACATTTCCTTCCCCCCTTGTGTCCCCGCGGGCCCCAGGGGCACTTCCTTGCAGCTGCAGCCTCCGGGCCTCCTGTCAGGGACAGCCGATGAGGAAGGGGCTGCGGGAGGCCTGGGAGGAGGAGAGTGACATGTGCAGAGCGGGAACAAGGAAACAAAACCCGATTCTTCCCTTGGATGGGGGCACCTTCCCCGCATAGCAACAGCCCCAGAGACAGGGGCCACCTCAGGCAGGGGTAGGCGGCATCTGCTGTGCCAGTGGAGGAAACTGGGGGTGTCTCTCCGAGGGGAGGGGGCAGACAGGACAGGTGGGCAGCCCGCAGGTGGGCAGCCCGGAGCCGGGCGTGGTGGGGGGAGGGCGAGGGCAGAGCGCATCAGCAGGTCGTCTCTGGCGGTGCGTCCCGTGTTGCTGGAACAGAGCAGACACGCCCAGAGGGGCCCCTCCCGAGGGAGTGGCTTCTGCGGAGTGGCAGCCAGGGCGCGTGGCCTCCGTGGGCTGAGCCCTGGCGCCGGGGCCCGGGTGTGTTGGGGACCTTGGCGAGGCGGACTGCACTGTGCCGCCCTCCGTGCCCGTGCGCGTCTGCACCAGGATCGGGGCGGGTCTCTGGGCCTGGGGGTGAGGGGAGGGCTAGGTCTGCACTGACAGAAGGGCCCAGGGGCAGGGGCGGGAAGTCAGCTGGTCAGGAGCAGAGGGAATCTCTCGGGGGGGCTTCATCATCCCACTGGCTGTAGGGATGGGCAGGAGGGGGCAAAAGAGAGGCGGGACATCTGATACTCGCTGCTGTCTGCGGTCTGGCCCCTGACCTTCGGGGTCAGGGTCGGGGTCAGGGTCAGGGTTGGCCCAGGGTCTTCCAGGCCCTTCTAGCCCATGGCCCTCTCTCTGGCAGCAGCAGCCCAAGCCCTCACGGAATCGGAGCGGATTCCAGAAGGACGGCCACAAGCCCCCGTGGGCCATCGGTCTCCAGGGGGACGGGTGATGGGGGTGGAGAAGAGGAAGACGTGGGGCCCGGCAGAGACCCCCGCCGCCAGGCCTTGGGGCAGGGCCCTGACTCTTCGTAAAGCCATTAGGACCCAGCTCAGGCAGCCCCAGTTCCTGCCTGGACCAAGAGGGCCCGGGGCCACCCGCGAGGGAGAGCTGGGGCACTCCCCAGAGTGCGCCCTCGGGCAGAGGGGCCCTCACGCCCCATTTGTGAGCGCAGCCCGTCTGCCGCCCTCCCCACCCCCACCCCCACCCCCCACCCCCCACATTCATTACCCTTCCATGGACAACTGTCAGCTGGCAAACAGCAGCCCTCCCGGGGAACATTTTTACACCACACAAAAGCACGTCCACACCTATTGTCTGCTCTGGTCCTGGCTACATCCTGTGAGGCAATAGGGCCGGTGCACATTTTTTATTTTTTTTTTTTACAGAAGAGACCAAGGCTCAGAGAAAGCTTTTTTTCTTTTTTTAGCATTTTGCCCTGGGTCATGTGGGGAGAGCTGAACTGACGTCAGGCGGTCCAATATGTTCTGCTCAGAATACGGACAGCGCACTGGCCCTCGGGGACCTCTGGCCTCGCAGCAGCCCTGCGGCAGGCCGGTTCCTCCGCAAAGGGAGCGAGGCTCCCGGAGGTCCAGCAGCGAGCTCAGGCTCCCACGTGGTGACGACAGAGAGGGGCCCCACGTCCCTTCTGGCTGGCTCCAGATCCAGAGTGCATGCCGTGGCCCTGGCAGAGAGATCTTCGGTGCCCCGATGGGGACGGCACCTGAGGACACAGGCCCCTGCTCCCTGTGACACAGGCTGGGCTGTTGTGGACAGAGTTTCGGTGACGGGAAAGACGGGAGCCCCTCCCCCACCGGCTCTGGGGAGCAGGGAGGTGGGGCGGGGACCGAGCTGAACCTGGTCCCTGTTACTCCCGGCAAGTCCCGGTCCAGACCTTACCCTGAGGGGGCGGCTGCAGGGACAGTGCTTGAGGACAGAGGGGTCCCAGGTGTGAAGGGTGAAGGCAGAGGGCGACCAGACAGGCCCTGGCTGTGCCCAGCGGGGCCTCTTCCAGCTCCTGCTTGTGGGCCGGGGACACAGACAGGCACACCTTCCGGCCACAGGGCCACAGGGAAGCAGGTGGGGTCCTGAGCAGATGCCTGAACCAACCGGGGGCCCCCGTACCTGCCAGGGCAGCAAGCCAGGTGTGAGGCGGGGCCCTACGCCAGGGAGGGTATTAAATGAGCTTCTAGCTTATTTGCATGTCCTAATTAACCATAAAATGAGCCCCAGGGGTAGCATTAAGCTGTCAATCTCTCGCTGCTTACTTCCACTAGCCACCCCGCCCCCCAACACACACACACAGCTCCCCACCCCTACACTCCCCTGCGTGGCTCAGGCCTTGGGCATTCCCATGGCCTCTCCTCTCAGCTTCAGTAAAATACAGTCTCCATCGTGGCCACAGTCACGGTCACGGTCACGGTCACAGCAGGAGCCTGGGGGAGGGACAAGGGGAACTCTGGTGGGGTGAATGAATCGGCCATGAGCTGCCATTAGCAAAGCTCGACACACTGAAGAGGGAGCACTTCAGCCCCAGCCGGGCCCCGGCAGACCTCCCCACCGGAACTCAGCCTCCGCCGGAAGTCAGCCTCCGCCGGAAGTCAGCCTGCCCTTACTCGGCCGTGCCCGGGTCCTGCAAGGGCAGGCTTTGGTGCTGCTGCCCTTGACTTGGCTTTGGGGCAGATTTGGACAACGCGTGGGGTCCTGTGAGAAGCGCAAGACTGGACTGTTCAGGTTGGAACTGTTCCGATCCCAGCTCTGCCCGTGTGACCCCGGGCAGGTGGCTCCGCTCCGCCGAGCCTCTCCCTGCGAACCGAGAGTGGCGGCCGCCGCCCCCGAGTGCGGTGGGAAGGAAGGAAGGGAAGAACGCGAAGATGACGGCACCTGACATCGGTCAGCGATGTCGCAGCAAACGTCACTCCTGATGGCTTTGCTCTGGCCCAAGTTACAGTGAAAAGGCGCCCCTCGCGCTTGAATCCTTTCTTCCCGCTGGGCCCTGAGTCGGAAACTGGGTCCTTACGTTACTCGGTTCTTAGTTCCCACTGCAGTGCCCAGCACTGGGAGACGTTCATGAAGTTTTGCTCAGTTGGTCTGAACTGCTGTGCCTGGACCACAGAACCAAGGAGCTCGTGGGGTGGGCGGCCAGGAGGTGGCTCGGTTTCCTGCAGAATCATTCCCAACTCGGGGCTGGTGCCTTCTTCAGTAGTTTGCTGGGTGGCTTCTCCTCTCAGGCCTCGGGGAATCAGTAGGTGGAATCTTCACACTCACACTTTCCACACACACTTTCCACACACATACACACCCACCCACCACCACCACACAGGCAGCCACAGCCCACGGGCCCCCACCCAGGATGGAAACATCCAAGTCCCTGAGGGCAGACATGGGGCGGAGAGAGCCAGAGAGACGGTCTCAGGGCCAGACCAGCCCCGGCTGCAGATCCCGCTTCTTTGCATTCTGAGGGGATGCTGGTGATGCTACCTCGGTCCAGGGTCATGCTGAAGCTTGGAAGACACGTGCCTACTGCCTGGCAAATAGGGAGCTCTCAAAAACAAACAAACAAAAAACGGGGCCTGTTCCCCTTGTAGCTGCCACCACCTGCAAGTAGACCCTATCATTGGATTGTGTGGGAATGTGGGAGTGACCCTAACTGCCCCCAGCTCCAGTGATGGAGCCGCTCCCTCCAAGGTCCTCCCGCCCCTGCCACCGCACTATGCGCCCCCGGGGACCCGGGATGCTGGAAGAGCCTCTCTCGTTATTTTTCTTCTCCAATTTGCTATGAATGCTCCGAGGGCAGGAAGGCAGCTTGCCTCTAATTGCAGCTGTCACCTCCCATCAGGCAGGGGACACCGGCGGGAGGGGCAGGGGGCGGAGACAGGCTGCGCCCTCCCAGGCTGCCTCTGCCCAAACAGGGACCTGCATTGTTTGTTCCCAGCCTGCAGGCTTCCTGGGCCAGAGTAGGCGGGCTGGTGGCTTCCAGGGGGTGCCTGGGGTGGCATCACTCCTGGGCCACGTGCCACCACCACCACCGTGGCTGCTGCTGGAGCTGAGCCACTGCTCGGGGCCCTGCCTTCCACCCGTTCCCTCCCCCGGGGGCTGGCTCTGGGGCGGGTGGGAAGAGGCTCCAGACTGAGCCTGAGCAGAGCGAGGCCAGGTTTGGTGCTAGGAATTTTACTTCTATCACCCGGGCACGCCTTGGCCTCAACGCGGAATCCACACGTGTTGTGTCCTGGGTGGGGGTCCAGCCCTAGCCTGGGTGTCAGGGAGCAGTGTGTGTGGGACTGTAGGGCCCCACTGTCGCTCTCAGTCTGCCCTGGATGCCCCCCCCCCACTCCAGTGTTCCTGGACAGGCACACCTCACCAGGAAAGTGGGGCAAACGCCTGCCTTACTTGCTCACTTAGGGGATAATGGACATGAAAAGGCTTTCTGATGCTTCATGGTGTCACAGATATTCTTTCCTGTGCTTTTGGAAAGATGGGGGGTGGGGGCTTCCCCCAGTATTCCTTGTGCCCACGCTCCGTATTCAGCCATTTCTCAGGGTCCAGGGCCGGGCTGGAGTCTCTGAGGCAGCCGGCACAGCTGCAGGGGGTCGGGGGGGGACTTGTCTCTCTGCACTCCCACTCCCAGGAGGGCCAAGGGGTCCTAGCTGGGCCTGGAGCAGCACTTCGGCAGGGGAGCAAACAGTTCTGGGGACATGAGAGACAAGGTCTTTATTGCGGGCCTCTCTGGGGAGCAGAGGCCCGGAGCGCTGGTCCACAGAGAACGTTCGGTGAGGTCGCTGGGTGGGGAGGAATGTCAGAAGGGTTTCCTGCTCCTCCCCCTGCACATCTGCTGCCACCTCCAGCCCCAGAGTGAGTGACACACACCCCCCCCACGTGTGGCCACTCTCCCACCAGCAGCCGGGCACAACCTCTCCAAACACGGGCTGCCCATCCTACTCTGAGCACGCCTGCCTCCTCTCCCTCCTTTCTGCAGAAAAGGAACCTGGAGCCCTGCTTTTGGAAGCCTCTCCAGCCACTGCCAGACCCCCGCCCCGGAGGCACTGGGCCCTGGCCCCTTGGGCGCAGTCAGCTCTCTGAGTCCCTGGGATTCAGACCCAGACGGCGGTGTTGATATCGAAGCCCGAGGGCGAGGCCTCCAGGGCCTTGGGGCAGCCGGTGGAGGGGCTTTCTCCTCGCCGGGGCTCCCCCGAGCCAGGGAAGGGGAGATGGCTGGGGCCCTTGGAGTGGCTCCGCTTCTTGACCTTCTGCGCGCGCCCGGCTCTGGGCTCCGAGGCCGTGGGCGTCACCCAGCCCGGCTTCTCCTTCAGCAGCCGGTCCCGGTCGGGCCGCACGCTGCGCAGGAGCTTCTTGAAGATGTTGGCCGTCAGCGCGAGCCTGCGGCCCAGCTCCCGGGGCGGGCCCCTCTCTCCTCGGGGCTCTCCTGCCTCCCCGGGCTCGCCCTTGTCCCCACCCTTCTCCAGTTCTGGCAGGTCCAGCCAGTTGCCCACCAGGTCTGCGAAAACGTTGTCGCCCAACACCAGAGGCTGTCGGTTCCGGCCCCGGGACATCAGCGTGGAGGTCCAGTCGTCGTCGGGCTCCGCCAGCTCCGGCTGCCGCGGCGCACGGCTCTGGGGCTCTGGCGGCTGTGTCCTGGGCCCCGCGGCCAGCTCCCTCCCCCACACGCTCCTGGGGGGTGGACACCTGCCGCCGCCACCACGAGGAGGTTGGCTGGAGGGAGAGGGGACAGCGGGCCTGGCGGCACCTCTGCCGCCCTCCCACGGAGGGGGCTCCGGCTGCGTCCTGGGGCTTCCGGAGCAGCCTGGGGCGGGGCCCGCCCCGGAGATCTGCAGCTGCTCCAGGGCCGTCTGCACCTGCAGGAGCTTCAGCTCCTGCAGCGCCCCCATCATGCAGTTCATCTGGTCCTGCAGGCCGTCGCCCACTTCCTTCATGGATATCTGCGGACAGAAGGGAGAGTAGGGACAGTGACCACGGGGTGGGGGGTTGGGGGGGGCGCGGAAGGGGGGCTGCCCCTCACCAGCCGGACTAGATTCCCCCTCCCCCAACACACATTTCCAGGGTCATTCCAGCCGCCCGTGACCCCGCCCGGTCTCTACCACCAGGGCAGGGCAGGGCAGGGCAGGCCAGAGCCGGGAGAGGAGGACTTCGAACACCAGCAGGGCCGCGCGGAGGAGTGACAGCCAAGGCCGCCCACTGGCTGGGGCCGGCGCAGCCCGCTGTTCCGTGGGTGTATGTGCAGACGCACGTACATAAATTAACTTATATTTAACCTCCGACTACTCTGTGAGGGAGTGACTCGCTCTGTCCCCATTTCACAGATGAGGAAACGGGGCTCTTAAGGAACTTTGCTCGAGTTGACACAGTGCGGGGCGAGCTGGGGTCCGCGTGAGGGCGCCCTGGGTTGCGGGGTGCACAGACGTCATCGTCGCCGTCCCTTCCTGCGTCTGCACCCTCTTCCCCCCCGAGGCTCCCTGAGATGACAGTGACAGCAAGGACAAGGACACGCTCCTGCTCCTGGGGAACAGGAATGGTCCCGAGGATGCTACACACCCCATTTCCTTCCGTCTTCACCTCTCACTGTCCTCGTTTGAACACACGAGTTAACCACCGTGGGGTGAGGTCGCTCGGCTCCCAGGGCTGGACTCGGTCAGAAGCCCCGCACATCTCTCTCCAAGCGCCGCGGTCTGACCACCCGGCCCCCTGCAGCCCGTGGTGGGCGGTGGCGGGCTGGCCTCGAAGCCAGCTCCGTGCCCCCGGGGGAAGCGGACACCTCGCCCAGCTCCTCCCGGTCCTCCGCTCCCTCCAGCACCTGTCCTCTCCCAGCTGTCTTGGACTTGGCTCCTCTGCTCTTCCTGCCTTCTTGGCCCAGTTGGCGCTGCTGCTGCCTCAGCCAAGAGCAGGGACACGGGGGGCCAGCCCCCCAGCCCCTTTGTGGGTGTCTGAGGCCCGAGTCCCCGGCGCCAGCTGGAAGGGGCTGAGAGATGGGCTTGGGTGAGGGCCGAGCTTGGAGGCCGGGCAGGGGATGCTGCTTCTGATAACATTCACGAGGCTCCCGAGCCCGGGCCCAAGCTGCCCGGTCCCGCCAGCTCCCTCCCCAGATCTGCTCGGGTTACCACCAGCAAACGCCTGTGCGGGGACCATCTGTTCCTTAAGCCCCCCAGAGACCCGTGGGGATCACCTTACCTCCCAGCCTCGTCCTGATGCTCAGAGCTAAGCCCACAGGGCGGAAGGGCTGGGGGGACAGGCATGAGGCCCTGCAGGGCCACACTCTCATGCTCTTGGGCTTCAGGGTCAACCCTTCCCCTGCCACCTCGGCCCTGGGGTGGGGGTGGGGTGGGGGCAGCTCTTGAGCCAGCCTCAGGGGCAGAGAGAGGACTGACTGTCCCTGGAGGCAAGGAGGCCTTTGCTGAGAGGGGAGAGGCTGCGCTGCACCTTCCTCAAGACGGGGCAAGTGGTGGTGGTTCGGGCCCCACCAGCCCTGGGGTTTGCCCACTCTCTGGACGAGCACGTGCCACTCGAGGGCCGTCACAGCAGCAAGAGGCACAGCCTCTGGGGTCACCACGCTCACCCGTGGCCCCTTGCTCCACCGACCTCTTTGCTTCTACCTCCCTGACCCCTTCCTCGGCTGCAGCCGGGAAGACCCAGAGCAGAGTCACAGGGGGCACTAAGCACCGCCCCCCACTCCTCTGCCTTCCCGCTTCCTGCCCCCTCCCCCCCATACCACCTTCCTCCTCACCCCAGGCTGCAACCGCAGGGTCATTTCTGGCTTGCCCACCCAGCCACCCCCTGAAATGCAGACGCCTCCCCAAGTTCCTTCCCGCCACCAGAGGGGTCTAACCCACCCACCCCTCAGCATCAGATCCCTACCCCCGCCCCGTACCACCCACGAGCTTGTCCGACCGCTCCTGTGACGCACGATGTGCTCCGCCCCGCCCCCCCACGCTCCTCCGGGTGTTTAAATGCTCCGTCACTCAGGCAACGTTTACTGAGCATCTGACTGACGGAGGTCGGGACTCGTCGTGTCCACCCAGAACCTCGCTAGCACCTTGCACCTGCTGCGTACCCATAAAACATATATTGAGTTCCACTGAATACCCCATATCGCCCCCCCCCGCACCCAACCGCTTGCCGCCCTGGGCCAGTGCCTGCCCTCGCAGGGAGACCGAGTCAGGGACGGGTCCCAGGGCTTCGTTTCACCCGGGGACCGGAGTCCGCGCTTGCAGGCTTCCTCCCGGAAGGCTGTCCGCGGGCCGGGTCGGAGGCAGTGGGAGGAGTGACACGACCCCATTCCGTCTCCTCCAGCATGGAAGAATGCTGCAGAAATAATGCTGACATTTGGTGCCGTTTCGCAGTGAGAACGAGTGTGTGGGCACGCATGAATTCAGGGCTGCCCGTGAGACAGAGGCCCCATTTAGGTGAAGAGGAGCTGAAGCGACGCCCACAGGGAAAACGATGTTCTGCCTCGGGTGAGATCTTGGGTTCTGGAGACAAATGCAAGAGGGTTCGAATCCCAGCTCCACCAGCTAATAGCCGCGTGATCTCAGCAGGTGGTTTAAATTCCATTGTCCAATTGCTCCATTCTTTAAAATGGGACTAAGACGTCCTTCCTCGTACAGCTTTGGGGGGCTCAGGCGAGGGGGCATGTGGTCGTGCATTGGGGCTGCTGTCTTAATTTAAGACTTCCTGAGAACTTCCGGGACGTCTAGTGATGACTGGACTCCGCTCACCCACCTGGTCTGACCAAGGAGAAGCTCATTTCTCTCTCTCGTCCTGTAGCTCTGCTCCCACCCCCACCCCCACCGCGGAAGGGGGCACGGGAGGGGGGGACGGAAGGGGCAGCCTTGGCATCCTCCCGCCCATCGCCAGCCAGCCAGCGTGGTGAGGAGGGGAGAGGAAGCCCGAGTGTGGGAACGGTGGCAGGGGCATCAGCTGGGTCCCCGCCGAGAGGCAGCTGCCTTTCCCAGCCTCGAGGGGGATGATGTCACCCGGGAGAAAGAGCCAGGGGCAAGCTGCTGTCTTGTCCGGAGCGTGGGACCTTCTCGGGTCCCAGGGTTTCTCCTGCCTCGGGAGCGGAAGAGGGAGCAGGGAGTGGAGACAGCCGCGTGGGGGAGGGCAAGGGAGGAGACCCCGGTGAGGGGGGGGGAGTCAGCGGCACTGAACCCCAGTCCTCGCCCCGCCGGCCGCCCAGGGGCTAGGCCCTTGCTCAGGGCAGGGACCACATCGTGTGGTCTGGGCTGAGAGGGGCTCAGGCTGAGTGGGAATAGAAATAACAGCCTCCCCCACCTTTCCCTACTGCGAACATCTCTCTCCCCCACCCCGGGGATGAGGGTGGGCAGCCCTCCTGAAAGAGCCCACAGAAGGTCCCCCCACGCTCCTCACATCCACCCACCCGCCCCACGGCCATCGTCTGCCGCCAGCCCCTCCCGAGCCTCCAAACGCTGGGTTCTAACACTTGTCTTCACGTCAGACTTCGGTGTCTCTTGCTGAAGCCAGCCCAGGCTCCCTCCCTGTGTCAGAGGCCGACACTGCCGGGCACCCTCCTGGGGGCTGCGGGGGGCCACGTGCTGGGGTCTGAGACCTGGCCTGCGTCAGGCTGGCTATCTGAGCCACACAGCACTGGGTGGACTCGCCAGCCTTCTGTGTGTCGGGCTCTGAGTCTGTACAATGATAACCGCTCCCCTGGGGGTGGTAGCACCGGCCCTGCCCTCCGCGTGGCCAGATCCGACCCCACAGTTACCCTGGGAGCTGGGGGTGGTGAGACCAGAGTCTCCCCCTCGGAGGATTCGGGACTCCCGGCTGAGAGGTTCCCAATCATTCTTCCCGGGGCTTCCCGCGTGACTTTCATCACAGCTATATACGGCCTAGCCTCTTACTTAATATTTTATTTAAATCTACCGTTTATATAAATGTATTTCTATAGAAACTCGATGCAGTGCGCGTCACTTGCCAGAAGCAGATGGCGGCTCTCCGACTCGAGCTCTGCCTCTGAGCACCAGCCGGCATCCCCCGAGCACCCCCCGCGGAGACACGGTGCGCGGGTGTGGGCGGCGGCGGGACCCCACGCCTGGCCCTCACTCAAGGCCGGCAGGCTTCCCATGTCATCAGCATCCCTGACTTCTCAGCCTCGTGGGACTGCTGTGGAAAGAAACCAGGACGGCCAGTGGGACGTGCAAAGTCGCCATCGTGCAGAGAGAAGAACACGGAGTCTTGGAGCGACTCCAAGACCCAACTCAGCTCATTTCCACCGAAGGCGTCTCTCCACTGAGTCCTCCAAGGAGGGAAGAGGGACCGGCTGCCCGGGGCTGAATGTGGCTGGGAAGGGACAACATCCCAGCCTCCTGGAGCTCCAGGCCTGAGCCCTCGAGGGGGTGGCGTGGGGTCAGCTGTCTGTGGGCAGCACCCTGCGCCTCCCCCCGCCCCGTACTGGCTGGGCCCACTGTGGCGTGGGAGGAGTGGGGGACGGGAGAGTGTAATACCAGCATCCTCGGCACCTTCCCCAGCCCTCTCCCAGGCCCCTGACGGACCCACAGCTGTGCCCTGTGTCCACCCATCTCACGCCCTCCCCCAACGCAGCCGGAACCCCCCGCCACAGGCTCCCGCTTTGCCCATGGGCCTGGCAGGGTGCCTGCCTCGCCCCCCCCCCCCATTACTCACCACGCTCCCGACACTGTTCCTTTCAGCCCCTCTGGAAGCAAGAAGGAGGTTCAGGGCCGGAAATGGGAAAAGGCCTGCTTCTGCCAAGCGGCCCATTCTCCAGCCCAGTGAATGGGGACCTTCACAGCCCCCCGATCTTGGCTGGAACACTCCGCAGGAAGGTAAAGCAGAAAGTCTGCCAAGAGCCAGAGAGGGAGGGCGGGAAAGAGAGGAGGAAGTTTGCAACGGACGAGCCCGCCCTCCCAACGGAACCCTCTCGTGGGGGCCACGTGCTCCGGCAAGTGGCGGGCAGATAGAGAGGGGTGCCCCGTCTGGCCCCCTCCGCAGCCTCTCCGCCTCATGGAGCCCTTCTGCCCGGCCAGCCTCAGCTCCCGCCCACGGCAGCCAGTCGGTCAAGTTCCCTGCGCGTCCAAGGGACCGCAGGAAGTTGTCGCCTCCCTTTTCTCCCTCACTGCAGGCCTTCATCCTCTCCTGCATGGACTCTTTTGGTAGCCCGCTGACTCGCCCTTCTGCCTCGGTTCCCCCTCCCCACGTCCACCCCACACCACGGCCTGGATCATCCCGCCCTACGCACGCCGAAAAGGCCACCACGCTCTTCAGTGTGGCATTCAAGGCCCCTAGCCCGCCCTCAGCTCTCTCAGCCGCGTTGTCCACTGTCTCTCCGCACACGCCCGACATCCTGGCCACACTCAAGCGAGTCCGCAAACACGCCCGCCAGACAGTCTGTGATCATCCTCGTTCCTCGCAGCTCGGGGCCTTTTGCTCGTGTAGTTACATGGTCTGCCTGGACATCTGTTTTTCTCCTGCTCACGTCCCTGTTCCTCCCGCAAGGTCTAGGTCAAATGCCACCTGTTCCACGAAGTTTTCCTTTTTCCCCCAGCCGGAGGTCATCTCTGCCTTCTCAGAGCCCGGAGCCGTGCCCTCACGCGCCCGACCCCTCCGCCTGTATTAGGGATTCGCGTGTGGCGGCCCTGGGCCCGGAGTGAGCTCTGCACTCAGACAGACGGGCTGGGGGGAATCCCAGCGCTGCCACCGCCCAGCTCTGTGATCACGGCCAAGTCTCCTCGCCTCCCCTGGTCTCCGTCATCAAACAGGAATAATCGAAGTACAGCTTCTTAGTGTTGCTTTGTCGGTGAGATGCCATAATACATTCTATGCTGGTCATATCAAAAATGTTAATATTGATACATGTTATCTTCTCTCTTAGTAAACTGGGAGTTCCCTGAAGGCAGGATCCGTGTCTGTTTATATTTGTAACTACAGCACTCATGCTTGGTAAAGCACATTAAACACAGTGTGAGCTCAGTACCCGTGACCTGTGAATGAAGAACCCGTATGCCCCGGTGTCATCAGTCCACCGTCAGTTTATCACGTGCCTACCGCACACCAGGCACCGTGTGGCACGCTAAGGACATACAGTTGGAGAAGCACGTTTCCTACGTTGTTGTGTCATCTTCTCAGGAGCTGTATAAAGTCAGTATTCATAAAACCCCATTTTACAGATGCGAACATCGAGGCACAGAGAGGTTAAGTCGTCTGCTAGGGTCACACAGAGCCAGGGTTGGAGTTCGGGCCCCAGCTCCTCCCACTGCCCAGCCCGCCTTGTCCGGTCCAAGCTTCTTCTCTTCGTCCTGCTCTAAAGCAAACATCAAGGGAAACTGTGCTGGGAGATCCTTCGCAAAAGTGTTCTCTGCCTCAATAAAGTCGCTCTTTGGCCACCAAGAGCTCAAGTCTGCTCCTGCTGTACCTCCCCGATCACCACCTTTCCTGCTCCTCACTCTGCCTTGAGGCCCTGGCCCTCCTCCAGACGCCAGAACCTCCTGAGCGGTGGCCACCAGCCACTGGATCACTGCCTTCTAGGAACACCACGCTGTCCTGGGATGACCTTCCCCGGCCTGAGAGAAGTCCCATGCCTCAGCTGGGGTGGACCTTCCCAGAGCTGGCCTCTGTCAACCTCCTCCTCCTCCAGGAAGGCTTCCTGGCCTGGCGGTACTCTGTGAGCCCCCATCACTCAGCCTTCATGCACTTTGTTTGCTCTACACTGGGCTGAACTCGGGGGAGCGTCCTGTGAGCATCTTACATCTGCTTCCTCCGTGCGCTCTGTCTACCCCTTTGTTAGAAGCCCTCGGGGGAGCGGTGTGTGCGGAACAGCTGGTTCCAGGGCCTATGTTCCGGGCGGGGCCCCCCTTTGGCAGCTGGAAGCGGGGAGAGATGTGTTCCCCAGTGAGCAGTTGCAGCCCCCCAGCCCCCCGTCCTAATGAAGAAGTGTGTCAGCTGCTGCTACTCTCCTGCCACGTTTCATCCCTGAAACCCGATCCCGCTCCCCTTCCAGGCAGGGCCAAAGGGCCAGCTCTCTAGACATCAACCATCCGCCGAACTGAGCCAGGATCCCCAAGCCCTCAGCCTCCCGGACCGCCCTGTGCTCACTCATTCCAGTGCGAATATCCTGCTTCGAGAAATTGGGAAATTCTTCTACTTTGGTTTTCAGGAACAGACTCTCCTTGTCTAGGTTTTCTGGGCCAAGGACAGGGCCAGGACGCAGGAGGGGAGCGCAGAACACCCTCGACAGAGACCAGTTCACAGGAATTTAGTGGAATAATGTTGAGCTTGACTGCTGTTCCACAAGTGCGGGGGCGGGGGCACGTGGCAAAGCCAGTCCTCTTGGGTGGCGGGTAAGATTCGGCGGGGACAGACAGACACACACACACACATACACCCTCAAACCCATGACCCAGACTGACTGTGTGCCTCCCCCGCCCACTGCCTGTAGACCTGAGGGATCACCAGGCCGACACTCTGCCATCTCAGCTACAACCAAGCCGCACTGACTTCAGTGCCCATGGCCTCTACAGAGGCCAAGGGCTGGGCCTGGGCTAACTCAGCTCTGCTCTCTCCTTCGCTCCCCCTGGGGAAACTGAGGCACTGAGCTTTGGCTCAGGGAGCTAAGCCCTGGGCTGAGGTGTCGGGCAGTGAACGAGCCTCTCACAGCTCTGCCTGTCACTCTGCTTGCTGTCTCCTTTCTGGGCAACTGGCACAGGGGAGGGGGTGGAGCCCCATGGGGAGTGGGGACGGGGAGGGTGCAGAGCTCTCCCATCTGAGTGTCATTCTGGGCCCCAGGCCAGGCATTTGGCTTCCTCTCCAAGAGAGTCAAAGGCTGAGGCTGCTCAGACAAAGGGCCGAATGAGAGCTAAGGGGGAGCTGGGTGACTTCGGCCTCTCCCCTTCCTCTTCCTGGGGACTGGGGCTCCAGCCCTTGGCGGGAGAAGGTGCAAAGCAAGACCTGGAGCTCAGTTCGGTGCAGATTCCTGTTTGCCTTTTTTATTCTCCTGGCACCCACAGACTCTGCCTTCCTCCCTCACCACCTCCCACCTAGGGTGCTGTGAAAAATGCAAATCGGGAGGATTTTAAAATTCAAGCCCAATGCCAGGAACACCCACAAACCCTCTATTAAGGCAGATCCTGAGGTGGGTGGTGTGGCCCCAGATTCCAAGCATATAAAGAGGATTTGGTTAGATTCTTTTCTCTACATGGGCCTTGGACTTCAGACATTATCTATGCTGGCCTTGACCTTTCTTTCTGCTATTGGACAAATGCATGGGAAAGGTCAGAATTGTGTTTGTGTGGGCTGGGCGAGCCACTCCACACTGACATGGGGCGCATGGGAAAACTGGTTTGGGAAGGGACATGATGGAGACTCTTCTATCCCTCATCACAGAAGCATTTCCCATCTGTCACCACCAAAAAAGGGCGTCAGGAGGAAGCACCAGAGAGAGAAGTGACCATTGACTGGACAAGGCAGGCCCTGCAGTGGGACAGACAGGAAGAGTGCCTGGTCCGCTTGCCCAGGAAGCATGGCGGAGAACACCTGCACCCCCAGCTTTCCGCCCCCCCCCCCCCCGCCCCCAGCTGGCCTCTGACCCAGCGGGAAGGGTGTGGAGTTTGCAGGCAGGAGGGGGAGGCCGTCAGAGAATCTGGAGAGCCACAGGCTGGCTCTTTCTGCCGTGGGGGGCCTGGGTGCGCCTGGCTCTGAACAGTAGCAAGAGGAGGGGAGAAAAGGTGAGTCTGAGAAGAGGTCGACTCCAAGTGACACCAACTAGAAGGGACAAAAGAGGCAGAGGCGAAGGCACAAGAGAGGCTCCTCGGCTGAGAGTCCGGCTGAATTCTGGTGGTCGAAGGAACAGGGTGGCAGGTTGGGGTGGAGGGACAGGAAGTCGGTGAGAATCAACCAGAGTTTTAGCAGGCACCCGTCCCCTACCTGGGCTGCCCCTCCCCCACTGCGCTCCCTCTAGACCCAGCCCCAGCACCCACACACGCCCCCGCACGCTCCCTCCGCACACCCAAAGCCCAGACCCGACATCTGGCTGAGCCTCCGCAGCTCCCGCTCGCGATCTGCCAGGCGGGCCCCTCCTCCCCCCCGGGGTCCTCCCTCGCCGTTCCAGCTGCCAGCCCCCTCCCTGCTGGCAGGCAAGTCCGGGCAGACAGCCGGCCCAGCGGGCCCCGCAGCGACGGCAGCTCTGCCAACCCCGGCAGAGTTGGGGGCCCCAGGCGGTGCCAGCTCCTCTCGAGCGACCGGTCCCCGGCTGACCTGCCGCCCGGGGCAGGATTCCACCCGGCGCACCCTCCCCAGCGCCCCGCCCGCCGGCCCCACGAACCCCAAATCTCCCAGCGCCGCCCCAGCGCCCCGCGTCCGCTCCTTCTTTCCTCTTTCCCGGTGTCCATGAGTTTATTTTCTCTATGCTTAATCCCTTTACCCTTTTCATCCAGTCCCCCAACCGCGTTCCCCTCTCTCTGTGCGGGTGCCTCGGTCCCACTCCGTCCGCGTGTCCGTCCGTCTGGGTGAGCACCCTCTTTTCTCCCTAAGGTTCCCTGGGCACCTTTCCGTCTGGGTTTGGCTAGCTCGGCCTCTGTCACTTGTTCGTGTGGCCTCACTCTCACACAACCTTTGCTTCAAGTTTCCTCGTGGCCCTTTACTCTCGGGACAGGCCCTGCTGTCTGCCTGCCGGCGCGCGTCTCCCCCTCCTCCCCAACCTGCTTCCTCCCACGCGGGTCCTGGCTCCCGGGGTCCGGCGGGGCCAGGTACGGATCCCGGGGAGCAGCCCGCCCTGGCACCCGCTCCTCTCTTACCAGCTCCTGTTTGAGGCGGCGCAAATAGCAGTCCATTTCCACGCTCTTCTTTTTCATGCGCCCATTTGCCGGGCTCGGCTCCACCACAGAGTCTCGGGTGGGAACACCAGCCCCACTGAAGCCGCGCGCTCCGCGGGCTGCTGGACCCTGAGATCGGCGCCCTGAGCAGCTCGGAGCCGAGCCTGCCGGACTTAAGCGGCTTTCCCGACTGCAGGCGGCGTGCGGCCCGCGCGGGGCGGGGGGGGGCGGAGGGAGGAGTGGGCCAGCCTATGAGCGTTCAGCGGGGATGCCTTCAGCCAATCAGGAGAGCGCACGGGGGGGGAGCGCGGGCTGGGCACCCACTAGTGGACCCCGCCTTGGGGGTGTGCACCCGGCAGGGGCCGCTGCTTGTGGGGGCCTGGCGGGGGGACACCTGGTCCGGGCCGGCACGGTAGGGGGCATAGTGACGCCAGACTGTGCCGACGCTCGCCAACAAAGCACATGAGCCCTTCTGGTCGGAATGAGAGAGCTCGGTCTCTCGGGTGGGCGCTGGGTAGCGGTCTCAGAAAGAGGCTGAGTGCCGCGGTGTCAACCCCCTTGTGCCGAACTCCAATCAGAAAAGAAACACCCTCAGTCCTCCACCGCTCGGCGGCTCTTTGTTTGTTTGTTTGTTTGTTTGTTTGTGTCCCCCTGGTGGACTCCAAGTGTGGCTCTACCCCCACCTCCTAGTGTAGGGTCCCCCCAGCCCACTCCTTGCCGGTGGGGCAGAGGACCCGCCGCTCGGTCCACTCCCTTATTTAACACATTGAAGACTGCCGTCCTTTCGGCCCAGGTTGTAGGTCTGGGATACCGAAGGGAACAGGTAAGGTCTCTCTCTCACGAAAGTATGTGGGGAGGGAGCAAGAGAAAGATGAGACAAATGCGCAAAACAACAACAACAACAACAACAAAACCCGGTAATTTCAGGTAGTAATTCTTTATGAAAACGTAAAACGGAGTAATGGGTGGAGGCTGCTTTCAATAGATGGGCAGGGAGGGGAGGAGCAGGCCTTCCTCGTGTCCGGGACGCAGGAGACCTCCGTTATCCTAACTCGGGAAGCGCTCTAGAAGGTTGGGGAAGGGAGGAGGACTCAAAGATGCTCGGATTCTATTCAACACGCACCGCCGGGACCCCGAGGTGTGCGAGCTCCAGCCAGGCCCTGGGCGGTGGAATCTCTGCCCAAGGACCGGAGAGGGGCCGCAGACCCTCCCGCGTTCCTCCCAGGCGAGGTCCGATCCGCGCGCGGGCGCGCGCGCGCGGAGGTGCAGCTCCCTCTCCATGCCCGGCACAGCGCCACCCGGCCTAGCCCGCGGGGCGGTGTGGCACCGCCCGAGAGTAATTAGGACAATTAGCGATGTGTTGTTTCAAGGTAATTAACGAGAAAAGTATGCCGCAGGCAGAATTTGGGGTCTCTGAGCGAGACAGAACCTTGAAGAGCCCCAGAGAAGGCGCGAAGAGAGACTGCGGGCGCGGCAGACCTTCGGATCCGTGTCAGCAAAGAGCGCCACTTCTGTTTACGATTGGAAGGTGAGAGAGAGGAACATCTTTAGACCTGACAACTTTGCAGAGTCCAGCCGGATGGCCTCCCAGGTCCTCAATTATAAGTGAACGTGCCTACGTGTTTCAGCCTAGCGCTGAGAGCCCCGTGGGGACACAGTTGGGGCAGCAGAAGCTGAGAGATACAGGAAAGAAAGGAGAGGCGCAGGTGGGCCAAAACTGGGTCTGGCCTTGGCTGGCATAGCTCAGTGGATTGAGCGCGGGCTGCGAACCAGGCATCGCAGGTTCAATTCCCAGTCAGAGCACATGCCTGGGTTGCAGGCCACAGCCCCCAGCAACCGCACATTGATGTCTCCCCCCCCCCTCTCTCTCCCCCTCTCTTCCCTCTCTAAAAATAAAATAAAATCTTAAAAAAAAAACCCGGTCTGAAGCCCGTGTTTCAGTGGCCTCTTGTCAAGCTCAGGTACCTGCGCTCCCTTCAAGGTCTGTTTAGGATCCTGCGTGAGTCAGAAAAATCGACACCCACACGGTGGAGTAGGAGACCCGTGCAAGCATTACCAATGCCTGCTGGAAGAGCCTGAAATTATATTTATTCTGCTCCCTCGAAGGTCGCCCAGCGAGTGCCTCCTCACCTTCTGGTTTCCTTGCAGTTGTGAGCCAAGTTGAAATCCCCAAGGGCCTCCTTTCCGTGGGACACACAGAGTGTTCGGGGTGGGAGCCACCCCCGAGGACGGAGCTGCTCTCTCCACCCCGGGGAACCAGTTCTGGAGTTGAATCCTCCGGTGTTAGAATAGAAATCGGAGCCTGGCCATTAACACATAGTCCACGGAGGGACACATATACTAGGGGAAGACCCCAAAGGGGGTTCTCCAACCAGCAGGGCAGAGCTTCACTCACTGGGACACTGCTGTGTGGGTCTGCGGTTGAATAGTCCTCAGAGTCAAGTTTAAGCCCTGTTTTTCTCCTTGCCTGATTGCTCGGGAGCTGGAACTCTTTTGGAACTTAGGTACCTACCGTCAAAGCTTCAAGAGATGCAGGCTGAGCTTGTGGCAAGAACTTCAGACTGAGTGGTTAGGTCTTCCATTCTCTCGACCCTGACACACTAGGAGGACTCTGCACAGTGCTTCCCTTCCACTGGCCTCAGTTTCCCTTGCGTATCGTTTACACCCATGGGAATTGAACACATCTGTGCTAGGAAGTAGTCAGGACAAGAGGAATCTCTCTTAGAGTTCAAGTGTGTGTCATCAGCAAAGACAAACTGCATTCCATCCATCCACTTTCACGCAGAGGGCTAGAACAAGAAACTCGATGGCCATAATCTCAGTTCAGTGCCTGGAAGCGAGGTCCCAGGCAAGTCAGAGGTACTATTATGTGTGGGTCCTGCGGGTGACCAGAGGTCAGCTGCTGTCAAACTCTGAAGCCCTTCCACGACGCTGGGCTGCTGCACATGCCTTGCTTCCTTTCCCCTGACAGGGCCAACATCACGCCTAGGTGTGGGCACTCCCTCCCGAGTTTCCGAAGAGGTTGTCTGGGCAGAGCAGGAGGCAGGAGCCGGAAAAAGGGCTGCCTTCCACTTTTCTCTTTCTCTCTTTTTAAACAGGGTGTAAGTGGTAGAGACCAAATCCTGTTGCCATGGTTATATAAACACGGGTAAATATTCTGGGGTTGAAGATGGGGGGGGGCATGGGGACGGTGGCCATGATCCATATTTACTGTAGAGGAACCAAATGATCAGCCTCCTCCTCCCTCCTGCCCCCCAGAACTCAGCCTCGAGGGAGGATGAGACTAGCTCACTTGGGAATGAGGAATGAATCCGAGGTCTTGAGAATGGTTTTGAACATGCTTTCCCAAAGCCACCCAGAGCGGGGTTGGGGGGGGGGCATCTCCGCATTTGCCCCCTGCAGGTGGGGGTCAGAGATAAGTTTCAGGGGTGTGCTTTTCCCGGGGGAGATGGTGCAGCTGCTGGAAACTGTGTCTAAGCATGTCAGACTCTTGGGGTTTGCCCAGCCCAGCCGGGGAGGGTGGCCCCCTCTGTCCCGCTGCCAGAGCCTGAAGGCCCTGGCACCGAGGACAGGGCTCCGAGGGAGAGGCAGAGCCAGCTGCGTCCCAACAGAGCTCAGACCCTAAACTAAACAGTGGAAACGTGGCCCTTCTCCTGGCTCCAGACCCACGGCCCCCACCTGGAGGTCACCACCCATGTCCCAGGGAGCTCTCCAAGACCCACCCCAGGGGGAGGGAGAGCCTGTCTTGTCTCCACCAGCAACGGAAGAGCTGGGGAGCTCATCCTGGGGCGAGGAAAGAGGCTCGTGGCCACGCGCAGCCTGGAAACCTCAGCGTCACCTCGCCCTCCTGAGGGCGGGGCCTGTGTCCCCATTGCCCCTTGCCTCCACCCCTTGTGGCTGCCCACAGCCATTACTTACCCCAACCCCCTCCTGCTCCCCCAGGGCTCCTGAGCACCGATGGGAAAGGCTGACCCTGGAGATGAACCTGTGTCGCTGGAAGGTGTCCAGATAGCAATGCGGCCTGACCTCTCCGGCAGAGGGCCGCCTGGCCGGGCCAGCGGGCCCCGAGGTGCTGAGCAGAGACGGAGAGTCTGAGGGTGCACACACCGGGCTGGCTGGCGGGGACCTGGGCCGCGGCCCAGCTCCTCTTGAAAGGATCCAACTCCCAGCCTTCACGACATCCTCCTCTGTCCCTCTCGGACAGGGGGCCGGCCTCCCTGCCTCTTAGAGTCCCAACGCCAGGGGAGACAGCAGAGGGGTCCGTGGCCTCTACGCTGGGAGACCTCTCCGTTCCAAAAGAGAGATTCACTTTGGGTTTTTAATGAAAAGTCTTTTGACCAGGTAGAGGACTCAAAAAAAAAAAAAAGCTCCCCAGCTTCCGATGTCTCCAATGCGGAGTGTCATCCCCCCATTCGGCAGACAGCGCCACTGAGACCTGAAAAGGAGGGTCTATGAGGCGATGCAATGAAATCTTCCGCTCTCCCAGCCCCAACTCCTGCACGAAGTCACCGGGTGGCAACACCAGTGGGCCGCCAGCCACGGAGCAGCGGAAACCTTTTGGAGGGGACGGGAGGG
This sequence comes from Phyllostomus hastatus, assembly GCF_019186645.2. Taxonomy (NCBI): domain Eukaryota; kingdom Metazoa; phylum Chordata; class Mammalia; order Chiroptera; family Phyllostomidae; genus Phyllostomus; species Phyllostomus hastatus. The sequence goes on along the minus strand of NW_025334018.1, from coordinate 14,820,026 downwards.
AGACGTACAGCATGTCCTCCCTTAGCGTCATCCATGCGCTCTGTGACTTCAGCTAGACGACGCCCAAGGAAACCGATTTCACCATCGGCTAATCGACGTGCACCAGGGCTCAGGTCCCGCGGCACCTCATGGAGTGACAGTGACCGAAATGGCGCTGTGCGAGCCTTGCTCTATACAGTCTTTTGAGAAAACTCTGGGCATGAATGGGCTATCTCGTGTGAATAATGCGGAGGGGAGCTGACCTGCGAAAGGCTGGCCCAAATAACACACAGTCAGCCTACGGGCTGCTACTGAGCCCCGCGTGGAAGGAGCTGCCGCCGTGGGCCTGCCGCCTCCCGGCCCCAAGCAATGGCTTCACTGCTTCTCGGGAAGCAAGTGTTTTCATCTTGCAAACGTTTGCTGGAAAAGCAAATATTTTTCAACTGCAAAACACTTGAAGAATGTCAGGACACGGCTAAGGGAAACACTTACGAAATTTGTGCAAACTAATGCTGGTCTACGGCAGGAAGAAAGTGACTTGCTCAGCACTCTCCTGGGGACATTCTGCCACGTCCGCCTCCCTGGAGACCCAGCGCTGGCTCTCCTGCAACCTCACCGCGGCCCGCCGCTCAGAGCGGAGGCTCGTTTTGTTACATGCTACCCTGCCGCCTCCGCCAGCTTCTAGGAGCGGCTAACAAGGCCCAGGGGCTGGCAGCCGGCCAGGGAGAGGCTTGTTAGCGACAGAGAAAGAAGGCTACCTGCTCCTCCTCCTGGGGCCCTCCCTCCCGCAAGGAGGAAAAGAGGTCACGTCTCAGGTTTGTCCCGGGTATTCACTGCGGCTCCTGAGCCTCTTTGGGTGGTTTTCAGGGGCCAGAGAACTGTCTCAGCCCCGATCCGACGTCAGACCTGGGGGGATGGTGGAGATTTCAGCCTGGACACTCGGAGGGGAGCCAGTGTCCGGGGTGACAGCTGCTTCTGTGACGGCTTCCGCCTACCCCCAGAGAGAGGCGCACCCCCTTCCCCGGGGCTCCTGGGGTGGGGCGGGTGGGCAGCGGCTCCCGGCACCAACAGCCTGTACCCAGAGAAAGCCTCGAGTTTCCAAAGTGGAGAGCCGACGAGGCCAAGAAACACTGTCATCACTGAACAAATGAAGATACACACTGAAAAATAGGAGCTGGATATGCAAAGGAGTTTGGGCTGTTCCTCTCCCCCCGCCCCTTCCCCGCCTTTGGACAGGTTTTCTTTGCTGTGATTATTCCTCATGAATCATCATCCACAGAAAGTGGCTGAGGCAATGGAGGGTGAATAATGAACCCCTAAATGGTCTGTTGTGTCTCTGCCTGGAGGGTTTTGGAAATAACTTGCATTTTAATCTTTCTGACTTAGCATCACAGAGAACGGGGGATCTGAGAAGGACCTCAGAGATAATCAGGGAATTGTGACCTCGAGGAAGGGCCGGAGGTCGAGATGTGTGGGGCTGGGGATCCGGCCCGCCACGCAGAACAGTGCTCCTAACACGGACTGAAGGCTCTCCTTGTGTCGGCTGCAGCCGGCCCCTCCCGCGCCCTCGGAAGCCGGGGCTCCTGTTGCCCCCATCCTGCAGGATCGGGAGGGAGCCCAGGGGACAGAGGCCCTCTGGGAGCACAGAGGCTGTGGCTTCCACGGCAGAATCCACTTCCTTTCCGCGTGGCCACGGACGAGTCCTGCTCACCCCTCTGAGTCTGTTTTCTCCTCTGTGATCTCTCAAGTTTTAAAGCTGCAACGGTCTGCATTTCCTGCCAAGCCGATCATTTTACAAGCCAGGAAGGCGCAGCCCAGGAAGGTGAGGTGACTTGCCCTGGGTCACTCACGTAGCTAACAGCAGAACCCGCCCAGGAACCGGGGCCCAGGGATCTTTCTTCTCTGACCATCAGGCAAGCTCTCCTTCCCCTCCATTTCCCTTGGGCTGGTGTTTCTAGAAGAATCTGACTCCTTGCCTTAGAGACGATCTGTCCTGTAACTTCAGATAGACAGATCGGCATTGCGGGGTGTGGGTGGGGCCAGTTACAGCCCCCAAGAGGAGTTTTGGAGGCTGGCGGTGTTGGTCTGAGTCTCTTGGACCTGCCTCTCTGTCTGCTGTGTGCCGTCCTTTTCAGTGGTCAAAAAACTCATGCGGTCACCGTGGCAACAAGCATGGGGATAGCATGCTCTTCCTGGTGAGTGGTGTTTACAGTCGTTTGTCCTCATCAAGAGAAGGTCTGTCTCTCACCCAGCTTCCTCCATGGTGCTGGCGGCTGGAAGTCTGCTCCCCTCTCCCCTCTCCCCTCTCCCCTGTCCTTCTCCTGGCCCGGATCCGAGCACCCACTGGGGTGTGCGCCTTGGGAGAAGCAGGGCCTGACGGTGTTCTCTGGCCATCAGTGTGCACCAGCCCTCCCAGCACCCCCATCCTGGTGCCCTCCGCTCGGAAGAAGAAATTGGAAAGGGGTGCGGGTGTCAGCGAGCAGAGCATCAGAGTGCCCCCGAAGTGAGACCCGGGGCATCATGGGTGAGGCGTGACTCTGTCCACAGCGGCGCTGGGAATCCACATGTGTGTGCGCACGTGTGTGACTCAGACACCCTGAAATGAGTTCTCACCCACTGGGGAGTGGAAAATTAGCTTTGGCAGGCGAGGAACTGGGTGACAGGTGAGGGAGCCAGCAGGGTATCGCTGTGCTTCGTCTACAGTTGCCGTTTGCTGGTGTTGCTGACAATATCTCACTGCGCTCCCCAAAACTGTAATTAGGTAGAGTGGCAATGACTTGGAAGGGCTTGGGCATGTGGGAGGGGCGTGCGAGCACCTCAGAACGGCCTTGTGACCTTGGGACACTGGCCGCGTGCTTTGCAGGTGGGCCGCACGGAGGCAGTTGAGAACCGGCATGTTCCCGATGGCCCGCAACGCAAGCTGTGCGGCTTACATCTCTCCGGTGGGTGGGAGAAGGGGCAACAGTCCAGGGACTAAATCTGGGAAACTCTGCCATATGGCACAGTGCGGGAGGCGGCGTGGGCCGGGACCGGCGTGGGCAGAGGACCTGGGGTCTCGGGCTGGCTCTGCTGCCCCAAGGTGGGCCTGTAAGCTCTCCATGCCTCATTTTCTCGAACTGCAAACTGGGGCGAATAGTCCCGCTGCTGCCCGCCTGCTGTGAAGGGAAAGCGTACGCAGGCTCTTCGACACGTCAAGAGTGCTGTTCCAAACCAAACGGGAGGTGCGCCGGCCAAGGGGATCCTCGGAGCCTGCAGGGCGGCAGCTGCCTGGGCGTCAGTTTCACCACCTGTGCTCCGACAGGTACATGAGCATCTGCGACCCATAAGTCTCCTCTCCTCTCGATAGTCGGCAACTGGGGGGAGCAGGCAGCCGGCTGCTCTGCTGCCACCTGGGCTTCCCACCGTCCTGGCTCTGGGCCTCCCCCGCCCCCACCTGAGGCGACAATCATCGCTCTGCCCGCCCTGATCTCTTCCCCGCCTGTCAGTTTAATTTCACAAGGTTGCGGGAGAGGTTTGATTTAATCAAACCCGCTGCTGTATCCATTCTGCTCAGAGGTCCCTCAGTGTCACCACTAAGGCTCGGATTAGACAGTGACAATTACTTTTTCTTCCCTGGCTATTGCCTCCCCCTCCCTTCCTGTCCCTGGAGGGACTGGGGAGGCGGACGGGTCTCCTGGGACCTAAGAATAGATGCAGGGGATCAAAGGAGGGAAGCGGCTGTGGCCTGAGCAAGCCCCTCTCTGCCTTCCCTGGCCTTGTTTAAGGCTGAGTGACAGCTTGAGGGGGGGTGGCGGGGGGGGGCGGAGACAGAAAATGGGAGCAGAGCCACCTGGGAAAGGCTCGAGGCTGCCTGAGGACAGAGCCGTGCCATCATCGGTGCCATCGCCGATGGGGCGATAAAACCCATCTCCGTCATCCTCGGGCCTGGGCGGGAGGGTGGGCCAGAGGGTCAGGGAGCTGTGTGCTCTTCCAGCGCCAGACCACCAACACTTACTTCCAGGTGCTCAGCCTGGATTCTGGGGTCTCCGCAGCTGGGGGACATCAACAAAAAAAAGGTGAGACTCCATCCCTCTGAGCTTCTGTGGCTCTCTTCTTGGCACCACCCCCTGCAGAGACGGGAGGAGCGGCCGCCTGAACCAGGAGCTCCAGGGAGGCTGTGTGGGTGTGGGTGACCCGTGGGCGTGCGTGGGCGGAAGGAGGCTGACTGTGTGGGAGGGCATGTTGTGTGTTTAAGTGCCGGGGGCTGGAGAGCAAGGCAGGGGGGCTCTCTGGTGCAGAAACCTCTGGGTTTAGGGAGTTTAGAATTCCAGAACAAATCTCTCTTTTGGCCATTTAACCCTTGCAAGTCCCTCCTTTCCCAGGAAGTGGGTGGTCAGCACCTTTTTTTGTGGGCAGCTCACGGAAGAGCAACAAAGGCCTCCTGAGGGTCACGGGAATCCTGAAGGTGAAACCTGTTTTGCCTTGTGCTCATCTGTGTCACGTTCTCCCATCGGGCTGGGCCACTGGCAGGTGCTCCCCGCCCTGGGCCCCCTTCGGAGTCCCCCCCCAGCCCTGTCTCCCCCAGATAGCCAGCAGACACCGTCACCCTCAGGCGTCGAATGTGATTAGTAGAAACCCTCCCGACAGCTCCAAAGAGAATCCCTCAAACGCATACCCTATTGAGCGCACCTCACCGCGGCTGACAGCCGCTTTATCAATTAAATTCCACATTCCCGGTCTTCAGAGACGCCACGAGCCTCCCTACCTAATAAATCACAGGCCCCCAGTTATTGTTACATGTCCCATCAGTCTCTAATAAAATCCCTGCCAACAGGGGTAGGTTATTTATTATGCTGCCCGGACAGGAATGAATTGGGCCCCGTTCTCACCAGGAGGAGAGCGAACGTGATGCCTTCCTCCCTAAAGACTGAGGCTGTGATATTAAATGGGGGCAATTAATCAATGTGGGCCTTGGGTGTTGGGGGGGGAGTCTGGTCTGGAGAGAGGGAGGATGGCCTGGGGCTCCGTGCTGAAAGCCAGCCAGGCAAGTCGCCACGGCGAGACTGGCTGCCCAGAGCACAGGTGCCTGAATGCCTGTGTGGAAAGGTACCCCTAGGCCATGGGGCCCCTGGAAATACACCTGTCTCCACGTGGGGTCCTAGCCACTTAGGATTAAGCAGGGGCATGATGTGATAAGTTCTGCCCAGGTGTTATTACTTGATAAACTTGATGTAACAAGTTTATCTACTTTTCATATTTATTTTTAGAGAGAAGGGAAAGGAGGGAAAGAGAGAGAGAGAAACATCGATGTTCGAGAGATACATTAATCAGTTGCCTCTCGAGCGCCCCCAACTGGGGATCTGACCTGCAACCCAGGCATGTGTCCTGACTGGGAATCGAACTAGCAACCTTTTGATTTGCAGGCTGGTGATCAATCCACTGAACCACACCAGCCAGAGTCCAGGAGGGATTTTTAAGCAAAGAAAGTGTCAGCCACTCCATCAATGTTTATAGGTCCATGAAGGGCCTGGTGCTGCCTTGACAAAAATTCCCTTCTCTGAGAAGCTGATAGTTTGCTTAGCGTGAGGGACAGACATGGGAACAAGGAACAAGAACACAGTCAGAGCCAGGCTGGAATGATCTGCAGTGTGAAAGGGGAGCCCGGGGAGCGAAGCAAAAAAGGTTGTCCAAGGAGCAGCATCTGAGGCTGGACCCAAACAGCCTAAGATATCCGCTTAAGAAAAATCCTTCCAGCCCTGGCTGGTGTGGCTCAGTGGACTGAGCACGGGCCTGCAAACCAGGGAGTGGCCAGTTCAATTCCCAATCACGGCACATGCTTGGGTTGCAGGCCAGGTCCCAGTAGGGGGTGCGTGAGAGACAACCACACATTGATATTTCTCTCCCTCTCTTTCTCCTCCCTTCCCCTCTCTCTAAAAATAAATAAAATATTTTAAAAAATCCTTCCAGCACCTGTGCGCACCTGTGGGGTGGGTGGCGGGGAATGAGAAGAAACTTGGCAGGGAGACCATTCAAGAGGCTGAGGCAGTAGTTAGGATGCAGGGACCTAAAATGGGACAGGTGCTTTGGAGACTGGAGAAGAGGAACAGACGAAATGTTTGGAGACACGATGACCTGTGTTCAGCGAATTGTTAGAAAGGGAGAGAGACAGGAGAGGTGAAATCAAGAGTAACTCCCAGCCTTGGGATTTGGGGGTTGGGTGGAGAAGAGAGGTGGGGTGCTAAGAGGAAGCCTGGCACCTCGTCTGTCCACTCCCAGGGGTCCCCCTTCTTTCATATGGACAGTTGAAATGTTCTCATCGTTTTCTAATTCTAAGCAAGATGCGTCTCCAGGAGCCCCTTTCACCGAGGTTACCGCACCAAAGCCTCCTTTGTGGTTTGGAATCTGGGTCGCCACTGTGTGTGTTTGTGCATGTGCACCCAGTTGAAACACGATGACCAGGATTATAATATACAAAGAAACACACTGAGGTTGGATGTAGAACTTCTTTAAATTTGAAATTGGGAATAAGATTAGGTTGCAGAAATGGAATTATGACTTCAACTTTGTTACGGGAAATCATTTATGCAATAAATACTGAGCATTTACTATGTGTCAGATTGTTTCTTTTCCATTGGAGGTGCAGCAGACAACAGCACAGACTAGGTCTCTGTCTTCAGAGTGGGGAAGACACAACAAACACGTAGACTTTCAGACAGTGACAAGTACCATGCAGAAAAACAGCAGACAAGGGAGTACAGAGTGATGGGGAAGGACGGGGAGCCGACAGGATGGAGAGCTCATTTGGGGTGTTCAGGAAAGTCTCTGAGAAGCTGCTATTTGAGCAAAGACCTCAAGCTAGGGAAGGCAGTTAAAAACTAAGTTACCACCCTTGGGGGGGACACGGGGGTGAGGTGGGGAGGGATAGAAGCAGCACACAGAAGACATTACATTTGAGATGTCTATGAGGCATGCATGTGGAGATGTTGAGAAGGTGGATGGATGTCCGAGCCTAGAGTTTGGAGGCGGAGATATGAATTTGAGAGGGCACGGTCCATTTCCTGGCTTCAATTGCATTAGAGCTCACTGCGTGCGGGTACTAGCGGCTGGGACGCACAGATGAATGAATCGGTCCGAGGAACAGACGCCAGAGCACGTGGTCTTGCTCTACCGCGGGCCCTGCGCCGCTGGCACAGAGGCGGCGGCAAGAGGGAACAGAAGAAGGGTAAGGGGTGGTGATTGCGGGGGCCAGGGTAGGCAGGCCCGAAGCGTGACGTGTGACGCGCATCACAGTGACAGCACTGTGAGGGTGGTGACGCAGGCGCAGGGCTGGGTGGTCCCGCCCACAGAGGGCCGGGAGGCGGAGCGGCGGCTCCACCGTGACCGCGCGGCGCCCCCTGCAGGCCGCAGGCGGCGACATAGCGGTATCCTCCCCTTTCCTCTCCCGCCTCCGCCCTCCTCAGGCCACACTTTTTCGGTTGTTGTAGTTGTTTCCGGGTGTAAGCCTCCGACTCCCGTCCCTCCCCACCTCTTCCAGGCCGAACGTGTTAGTGTCGTCGCGGGACGAGTGCTAATAAAGTTTTTTTTCTTTCTCGCTCTCAGGCTCCCCGACCCTCCTCAAGTACCGCGAGATCTCGCGGTGCGGTTACGATGGCGGCGGCGTTTGAAGCCGCAGCAGCAGCAGCCGTAGCGACCGAGGAGACCGCTGTGCCCGCGGAGCATGTGGCCGCACCCGTCTCGGAGCCCACCCCCGGGCCGGTGCGGAGCCTACGGATGGCCCACGACATCAGTGGCCCGCGGACCCGCACGGGGGACGTGCTGCTGGCGGAGCCCGCCGACTTCGAGTCGCTGCTGCTGTCGCGGCCGGTGCTGGAGGGTCTGCGGGCGGCCGGCTTTGAGCGGCCCTCCCCGGTGCAGCTCAAGGCCATCCCGCTGGGGCGCTGCGGGCTCGGTGAGGGCGGGGACCCCGGAGAGGCCGAGGGGGCCGACGGGTGGCGGCGGCGTGGTCTGGGGAAGCCCCGGGTCGGTCGCCGGTGCAGGGCTGTGGGCCGGGGGCTCGGCCTTGCACGCGTTCGAGCCCCAGCTCCCTCTCTTGTAAAACGGAGCCGCAGTATTGAGTTTAAACATAGTTAAGGCTCGCTCCACACGGACAAGTGGTTCTGAGTTTGAGAAGATAAGCGGCAGAGGTTCAGGGGCGAGGCACGTTTCTGGGTATGGCCATGCGTTTTTGAGAGTTAACGAAAAGTGGAGGTGCCAACTAGGTGATTTCTGGAGACCCTAGTAGGTCTGTGATTCATGTTTGGTACCTAAGCATCTTCAGTCAGTACTGTCTAGTGATAACTTTTTTTTTTCTTCAGATTTAATTGTTCAAGCCAAGTCTGGCACGGGGAAAACGTGTGTCTTCTCCACCATTGCTTTGGATTCTCTTGTTCTTGAAAACTTAAGCACCCAGGTGAGTTTAGCTCAGAGGGAGGACCCAGAGGAGGGTGCCTTAGGGTGGATTTTATCACAAGTAGGATGAAATACCGGTAGTTCCTCAGATACATGCAGATTTGATGAATGATTCCGTTAAGCCACGTGCAAAGTGTAGAAGACAGACATTAGGCCATTGAGGGGTGGTGTGGTTGGTGATCGAGTATGCATTACTTGCGTTAGAAGCTTGGAATTTTCTATTATTACTGTGTCTTAAATAGAATGTTAACATGTGTCAGTGTGGTCTTACTTGAGAATACAGACTGAGGTTCTGTTTTACTTGCTGATCACATGGTGGTGAGATTGAGCATCTGCCCCGATTCAGGGCAGCCTGGTGCCCTGGCTATTCTCTGTCACCGCAGGTGGTTCTTAGCGTTCCCTGAATGGATCATTGGTCTCCCATCTTCTAGGTTCCTTGGAGTAGGTCTCAGGTGGCCTTACCTCAGGTAACAGGAGACTTGGCTTTGGGGACCTTTCCTTCAGTGAAGGTTTGTGGAGCTGTGGGCTCCACAATATTAACAGTATGAACAGTCTGCCAGGGTTTGGGAATGCAAAGATGTCTCAGATATGCTCCTCGCAGTCTTACCTTGTGGTTAGTGGTTGGGACCGACTGTACACCATGTTCTCTGTCATGTATCTTGCATGACGGTTCTGCAACAGTGGTTTTTAATCCCAAAACCCACACTCAGGGTCTGTGAAGCTTTTTGAGTCCTACCTTATACCCGCCAAATCCTGGGTGATGCTGACACAGGTAATCCTTTTACTTCCCAAGGACCTGGGCTGTTCTGCATGTGAATTGGGATGTAGTTCAGATATAGGCTTCTGATAATTTAGCAGCTGGTCAACTGTCAAAACCCTGAATAAGTCCCATAAATACAATTTGTATTTTCTAAAAATTTAAGATCTTTGTGTTACCCAAGTGACACATAATTCATTTTTGAAAATTGGGAAAATTCAGAAAAATTAAGAAGGACCAGAAAACAAAGTATAATCTCACCTACCCAGACAGAAAGCGCTGTGAACAGTTTTGGCATAGTTTCTCCTAGTCTTTTATTTGTTAAGTGGTTTTTTCTTTTCTTTTTCTTTTTTTTTAAGATTTTTATTTGTTTAATTTTAGACAGAGGGGAAGGGAGGGAGAAAGACAGGGAGAGAAACATCAATGTGTGGTTGCCTCTCTCACGCCCCCAACTGGGGACCTGGCCTGCAACCCAGGCATGTGCTGGACTAGGAATTGAACCTGTGACCCCTGGTTCATAGGCTGGTGCTCAACTCACTGAGCCACACCAGCCAGCGCGTTTTTTGTTTTTGTTTTTTCATAATTGAGACCATTCAGTTTTATTGCAGTGCTCTCATTGTGAGTCACAGGGCCTTCCACCACCTGCCCCCGCAGCTGGGTCTCTGACCTTTTTTCCTGTGCTTCTGTCCAGCCGCGTGGGCCTCCCTGCTGGCCCTCCGATCAGACACACCAAGCACGCTGTTGTTCTCAGGTCTCTGTGTTTGCTGTTGCCTCTTCCTGAAAATACTTCCCCGAGGGTCACATGGCCAGCTCTGGTCTGGGATGTGCATCTGGGCATCTGCTCAGACATTAGAGGGGCCTTCTGCGATCACCCCATTTAAAATGACTCCTTTTTGTTGCTTCTTCCTCTCTTCCCTGTTTGCTATTTCTTCATAGCACTTTTAATTCCCCGCCAATTATTCATGTGTGTGTTTATTGTGTGTCTTCTCATTGTCCCCGAAGGAAAGTGCCTTTAGAGCGAGGCGAGCATTCTGTGTGGGGACTGGGTGCTGCGTGGCACACAGTGGGTGCGCGTTTAATGTTTGTCGAATGAACACAGTGATGGCTCAAGGGAAGAGTAGTTCATGATGCGATGTGCCACTCACATGGACGCGTTTTGCCGACGCGTTGGTGTATTTTGCATTTTCTTAGATTTTGATCTTGGCTCCTACGAGAGAAATCGCTGTGCAGATACATTCTGTGATCACCGCCATCGGCATAAAGATGGAGGGCTTAGAGTGCCACGTCTTCATTGGCGGGACTCCACTGTCTCAGGACAAAACCAGACTTAAAAAGTGTCATATCGCCGTCGGATCTCCCGGTAAGACATCAGTGCCTGTTCCTAACGGAGCTTTTGGGAACTGAACACTTTTAACCCAACAATAACATTGCAGCCTGATGAGATACGTTTCTTGAGGATTGTGAATGGAGAGCCTTAGACCCGTGAGAGGCAGACCATGCGACTGGGGCGCTCGCAGCATTTCCCAAGGACATCTGAGAGCACATCTGGGTCAGGCTGCGGAGCACGGGGCGACGAGGAGACGTGCGGGAAGCCCGTGGGCTGGGGGTTATGTGCGCTTTAATCATTCAGGCCCCAGTCACTCAGGATGGGGTGCCAGCATGCAGCGCCTTGGCCGTTCAAGTCTCCTGGTGGGAGTGGTGTGTCTTGCACACTCACTGGTGACGAAATGTGGGGGGAAAATAAGGGACTTAGGCAAGCTCGGGACTCAGGGCTTCTAGTTCGTGGTTTGGTGCATGCATGAACGCGGGCTGGATCAGGAAAGACAGCCATACGACCTTTAAATAGAACGACATTGGCTGAGACTTGCACGGATTTGGTGCGTCATAAACATTTCAACTTTTTTTCTTGAAATTTAGGCAGAATTAAACAACTGCTGGAACTGGACTACTTGAACCCAGGCAGTATACGCCTCTTCATTCTGGATGAGGCAGATAAGCTTTTAGAAGAAGGCAGCTTCCAGGAGCAAATAAAGTAAGAACAAGACCTGACTCGACTGTTGCCGCGGTGCCCACAGTCGTCTGCCTCTGGCTTTTCCAGGCGGCGGTCGGAACAGCTTCCACGGCGTCGTCCCTCTTCTGTTTTGCAGTTGGATTTACTCTTCCTTGCCCGCCAGTAAGCAGATGGTGGCCGTGTCGGCTACTTACCCGGAGTTTTTGGCTAATGCTTTGGCGAGGTACATGAGAGACCCCACTTTCGTGAGACTGAACTCGAGCGACCCAAGTCTCCTAGGTGCGTGCAGATACTGGGTGCTCACGTTACCGGCTCGTGCTGCTTGGGAGCTTTCGTGCAGGCCGCTGGGAGGTGGCAGAGGCGTCTGCCTGACAGGAGACCCCCTTCCGCAGGTTTGAAGCAGTACTATGCGGTTGTCAGCTCCTACCCTTTGGCCCATAAGATTTTCGAGGAGAAGGCTCAGCACCTGCAGGAGCTGTTCAGCAGAATTCCGTTTAATCAGGCCCTGGTCTTCTCTAATTTGCACAGCAGGTAACGTGCCTTCAAAGGTCATCTGGGGGTCGTGTGGAATAAAAGGGTAGGTGTGGGGCAGTGTCTGTGAAGTCATCACCCTCGGCTGTTTTTCGCAGAGCGAAGCATTTGGCCGACATCCTCTCTTCTAAAGGCTTTCCGGCAGAGTGCATTTCGGGTGAGTTCGCCTTCCCCGGATCCCGGTTCGTGCCCTGCCCCGGAGCCTCCCTCGGGTCACGAGGAAGGACCGCCCTTTCGGGAGGTGTCTTGTTTGTGGGGGGAGGCTGTGCTGAGTCCTCAGAGTAAGGAGAACTTCAGGGTCATTTTTCACTGGGATTTGATGTATTAGTGTCTGTTTTATTAAGCAGGAATTTAGTATGTTAAAAAAAACACTAGAAAACTGGAGTTACGTCCACAAAGTTTGTTTTTGTTATTGTTAAAATGTTAAGACTCGCTGCCTACACTGACTGTTTTATGGTCTTGTGGAAGGTAAAAGGGACTCATTTTGATACAAAGTGAAATTATTACTGCTGGCCAAGTAGGAATAAAAACTTTCAAGGAATTTTTTTTCAAGATTTTATTTATCTCTCCTTAGAGGAGAAGGGAGGGAGAAAGAGAAGGAGAGAGACAGCAATGTGTGGTTGCCTCCTCTTCACCCCCCGCTGAGGACCTGGCCCACAGCCCAGGCGTGTGCTCTTCCTGGGATCAAACCAGCGACCCTTTGGTTCACAGGCCAGCACTCAGTCCACTGAGCCACACCAGCCAGGGCACTTTCAAGGAACTTTTGATCAGTGAGATCCTTTTTAGGGTCTTGATTGACACCACAGCTTTGTCTTCAACCTGTTAGCCTGTGTGTTCAGTCTTGGTGTGTCGTGGGCACTGGAGACTGTTTTGTGAGGGATCAGTACTTTGACTATAGACCAGGTTTCAACACCAAATTTCTAAACAGCTGATTAAAGCATTTTCAATTGTTATACTTCGTATGTAAGTTTCACAAATATAATGTATCTGTAGGCATAACTTAGCCACAATTTAAAATTGGTTTTTGAATTTCCAGTGGATTGCCTAACTATGTTTTAAAAGTTTCTGACAGTTAGTCTTAACGTAGATCTGCGTAGGAGGACCACTTTCCCTTTGGTTTGCACATTGTTGGGTTGGGAGAATGGGGGTTCCCGGTTCCTGCTTTTTGTGGGTTTGACACGTGTTCCTCTGGGTCTCCAGGCAACATGAATCAGAACCAGCGCCTTGACGCCATGGCCAAGCTGAAGCAGTTTCACTGCAGAGTCCTCATTTCCACAGACCTGGTGCGTTCCCTCTTCAGGCTGGGGGGCCGCTCCCCCTCAGCGCGCGCTCTGTTAGCAGGTGCTCAGGTGTCACCTGCGGTTTTATGTGGGTGCACCTGACGGGAACACCCGCAGATGGCGGTCTTTCCAGTGCTGGGGGGTACCCTTCTTGAAAGTGTCTTTAATATCTTCACCTTCGTTTTTGAAAATAGTCACAGAGATGAATCTCCTTCTCCTTTGCTCCTAAATATTCTCTTTCCTCCTAAACGCCGTCCCGTCTTTGACCTGGCTCCCGGCTGCACTAGGGCAGGGTAGCGAACGCTGGTAGAATGAGGTAGCGTGCGTTGGGGCCACGCTGCAGTCGTGCAGACGGACGTTGCTCTCTTTCTCAACTCCAGACTTCCCGCGGCATTGACGCCGAGAAGGTGAACCTGGTCGTCAATCTGGATGTGCCGTTGGACTGGGAGACCTACATGCACCGGATCGGCAGAGCCGGCCGTTTCGGTAAAGAGAAACATTTAACTGCTTTGTTTAGGGGGAGGAATTTGTGACGTGACCCAGGTGGACTGGGGGTGTCATTCGTGGGAAGGTGATTTGCTACTGAGCCTTCTCTCTGTGCGTCAGGGACCTTGGGCCTGGCAGTGACCTACTGCTGCCGGGGAGAAGAGGAAAATACGCTGATGAAAATCGCCCAGAAGTGCAATATCAACCTTCTGCCGTTACCAGGTATGTTCGCCTGTTTCGCTTTGCTGTCAGGTTAATAATGGTGGCGATGACGGGCCGAGTAAAAATAACAGCGACCACAGAGCAGTCAGGGTGTCTCGGGTTTACCAGACACCCTGGTTCATATTTTACCAGTTTATACGTAACTCCTTTAGTAATGTTTTTTAAAGATTTTATTGACCTATTTTTAGAGAGAGGGGAAGGGAGGGAGAAGGAGGGAGAGAAACACCGACGATGTGAGAGCTTGGCTGCCCCCCAGGTGTGCCCCCACAGCGGGGCCGAACCTGCAACCCGGCCTGTGCCCTGACTGGGAATTGAACCGGTGACCTTTCGCTTGTGGGATGACGCCCAGCCCACTGAGCCACACTGCCCAGGACACTCCTTCAGTGATTTCATACAAGGCTGGACTGGGCACAGGTCTGGGAGTTTTGTGGATCTTAATAGCTTATAATAACTCATTCTGTGATTTTTTTACTGATTTCGTTAATTGCTTTAAGCTTATGTCCTGATTTACAAAATACTTGTGTTCTGAAACCATTCGGAAAATGCAGGTCTAGAGCAGCTCGAGAACGCTAGTCTTTCTGTTCTGTTCCGCAGACCCCGTCCCCCCGGGCCTGATGGAAGAGGGTCTGGATTGGGACGTGGAGGTGACAGCAGCCGTGCACACACACGGCTTCTCGAGCGCACCCAGCCAGACCCTCACAAAGCAGATTCAGAGAACAGAGAGGACCTCCCAGACGCAGAAAGCTCATGGTAACCACGTGGCTTCTGGTAGAAACACCTCCGTCTCTGCGCTGTCGGTCAAATCAAAACCCGCCACCAAACCAAGGCTCCCTGCGAGAAGCCACTCGGAGGGCGGACTCCTAGAGAAGGCAGCCTCGCCCCCGGCCCCAGGCCACGCCGTCCACCCGGAGGAGCAGAGGGAGGGTTCCGCTGGGACTGCTGCTGAGAGCTGCAGCGGTGGCCAGCGCCAGGCCAAGGAGGACTCGGCAGTGTCGCTCCCCCAGATTCCTTGTCTGTCGGCCTTTAAACCCCGCCCGCCGCGCATGCTGACTTTCTCGGAGCTGGTGGAGGACTACGAGCACTACGTTAGGGAGGGGCTGGAGAAGCCCGTGGAAATCATCAGGCACTACACGGGTCCTGGGGACCAGCCTGCGACCCCTCGGAACGGCTTTGTGAGGAGCCGGGTTCCTGACGAGAGGGTGCAGGCACTGGTGAGTAGCAGCCAGTCCGGGGACTCAGAGAGCGACAGCGACTCCTCCAGCTCACGGACGTCTTCCCGGAGCGTGGGAAACAGGGCGCACACGGGAGGCTCTTCCGATGCCCAGCCGAAGGGCTCGGCGCCCACTCCTGCGGACGAGCGTGTCTCTTCGGAGCGGCCCCTGAGTGGAAATGACGCCCCTAATCCAGGAGGGCGTCAGGGGTCGCCTGAAGTCCCGGTGAGGGCGAGGCATGCCGCGGGGGCCGCCCAGAGAGCTAAGCAGGGCCGGAGAAGCCAAACGAGGCGGCCTTCCCACCGCTCGCAGGCAGAACCCCCGGAGGAGGAGTGGTGTGGCCGCCAGGGGGAGGGCCGCGCGGGCTTTCCCGGGGCCTGTCAGGACTACGAGGAGTACTGGAAGGCCTACTACCGGGCGTGGCACGACTACTACGCCGCCGCCTCCCAGTCGTATTACTGGAACGCGCAGAGGCATCCGGGCTGGATGGCGGCTTACCACATGAACGCCGTTTATCTGCAAGAAATGATGCGTGGCAACCAGTGACGGTGGGCCGTGCCTCGGACCGCCTGGAGGTGCCACTGATGGGACCTCGGGTAGCCATCCTCCTCGACCTACAGGAGAGGGGCAGGGAGGAACTTGAAACGTCTTAAGGCTTTTTGCTGAGATACGTTTATTTTTCAGATTGTTTTGACCTACCAAGTATATTACCTATTTTTAAGAGACTTCATGGGTCAGATTCTTGAGAGACGTGTTTTGGGACTAAGAGCTAAAGATGCCGGGGTGCCGTCTTCTGTCGGCTGTTCCACGCAGAGACGTTTGAAAAGACATATTACTTACTGCTTGCTTGAAAAAATAAAAAGTGTAGAGGTTTGAAAAATGTTTGCTTGTGCTACAGGGTTCTTTACCGAAGGCCCGGGCTGCGTGCCCACAGGAGCGCGCGTCCTCGTGGGGGCCTGTGAGACGGCGGGCCAGGAAGCCCCCGCCAGGCTTGGTGGGAGGAGCGAGCGCTGCGCCAGACCGTCCCGGAGGCGCTCGGCTCGATGCTCTTCGCTCGCGGTAACTGCGTGTGTCACCAGTAGAAGCACAGACTCGGCCAGACGTGTCCACGTACTGTTCATCTCCTGACCGACCGTCTTGTCTTTAAGGTTATGAACGCTGCCCACGTCTTCACGGCGCAGCAAACAGCTAAGCTCCCACGGCGGCGGCTGTTCTGTTTCTCAGGAAAAGGAGCAGCTCCTCACCTTCCTTAGTCTTGGGATCTTTTTATGCCCCTGATGAAAGCTATAGATTCGTCCCAGAAAATGTCTTGTCTGTAAACAAGAACCATGTGCGGTTTCAAGGGGCCCGTGGGCCCTCCAGGGTAGGAGCCGCCCGGCATGCTGCTGGGCTAAGGAAGGTTCCAGCTCGTCATGTTAAGTACTCGGTAGAAGCTGGGACTCATTCAGCTCAAACTCCCCACTGCGTGTCCTAATCTTGTGTCTTCTAGAGATTCTTCCCCAGTTTCTACCTCTCATATTCGGGTCCCCGGGGACAGTCGTTTTTCTGAGATGGTGTTACCTGTGACTTGCCATTTAGAGAAATGCAATCGGAAGTTACTCTTTCATTTCCTCTCCGAGGCTGCCCTTCCTGATCACACGTGTGGTTCACAGACCGTTCTGTGCGCTGCATTTGTGAAGAGCGAGTCCTGTGTGTGTTGTTTGGAAGAGGAAAGCTCTTCTTTCCCGTGTGCACGCTGGTCGAGGCGGTGGGATCGCCGTCCCTCAGGGACATGACACAGCCCTGAACTTCTGACCTGGGTTCCTGCCCATCGGGATGGCCAGGGGTAGGGTCTCCTTACCCAGATCGGTGTTGCCAAATTAGAGTGGATTAATTAACACAGAATAGCAAACCCACAATTAGGCCCAGTGTGTTATTAGGAAGTGGAGACTTTAATTACGCATTTAAATAAAGTCCTGGCGTTGCTGTGTAATTGCCATGCCCTCTCTACCCTTCCCCTTAGTGCAGGCAAGTTCATGGTTCGTCTTAGCCAGGGGATTCTAATTAGGGTGCCGCTGCCTCTTAATTAGAAAGGAGGTTACCCGTTAGGCTTGCAATTAATTGGATTCTCTCTTTAGGTTTGTCATACTTTGTGTTTGCTCCTTTTTTTTTTTAATAGAAAAAATAAGCTGGAGGTGAGCATGTACCTAAATAAAAACACTGCTTGTTTCATTTTCCATGAGCATTTGCCCGGGAAACGTCAGCTGTGACCTCCCTCCCTCCCTCCCTCCGTGAGGGGTGCAGGGGTGAGGGTGGCAATGGCAGGATGTTTGCTTGCAGAGACGACTGGTTTGCAGTTGTCGCCCCAGGTGTGTGTCCCTGTCATCTGTCTCAGGGACCACAGAGAGGTGTGAGGGGCACCCATGGGAGAATGCTTTGCGGTGTAGCAGGGAGAGTGTTCGTCCTGGGGCTGCCCTCTCTTCTACGTGTAGCGGTCACTTAGGCCCTCAGGGTCCCGAGTTCCCACCGACACAGTGGGGGAACTGGACTAGGAGACTTTCTGGCTGGGGAGAAGGATCATTATTTCATGAACACCGAGTCTTTCATGAAGTCAGGACACGTGTGGGGAACGGGCCAGATCTCTGAATCCCAGAACAGCAGGCGAGCACACCACCACCCCGGTCCCGCTGAGCCCAGCCGAACTCACCGCGGCGAGAAGTCTCCGGGAGACCTGCTGCTGTGGGTGGTTCTGGCTTGCAAATAGAACGTAAACTGTGATTTGGGGTAATTTTAAGCATTATTTTCCAAAGTAGTTTAAGTATTGCAGTACAGTTTACTAACCTTTCAAAAACACGTGGTTTAAAGGTAAACTTCAGCCCCCTAAATACCAAAAAAAGAATACCAAAGAGGAATTCTAGTACTTGGGGATCAACTTCTATGAGACAAGGGAGTAGTTTGAAATTTTTAGGTTTTTTTCTTCCCCTTAAATGTGAATAAGCCTGTTAATCTTAAAAAAATAAAATACTTTTGAGAGTCACAGCTGACCTGGGAACTCCGTGACAAGATCCCTTGTCTGGGCAGAGTGTGTGTATTGTTTTGTGCCTCTGAACAAGCACGCGCCCCAGGTAACTCCGCTGTGCGGCTTTGAAAAGAACACCTCTGATTTCCTTACGGTTCTGCAGGTCGTTGGCACTGTGGGCCTGTAGTGACACCTAGTGGGTGATGAGGGTAAAAGCATCCGTGAGTGAAACGAACTCCACAGCCAACTTCCTGGGCCTCTGGGCGTCAGGCGTGGGTTCTCGTGTCCCGTTTCCGCTAGTTTTCTTTGACTGGGACCTGCTGGTGGTGGGGAATTAAAAGGATGCCCGTTGTCACCACGTGATGGGGACATGAAAATGCCAGTTGCCCTCACTGCCCGGATCAAAATCACTAAGGTTACAGCTGATCTTCAAGGTCCCTCATCCAGTTCCCCATATTTAAGACAAAGCAGCAACGGGAAGCCGAGAGAACAGTGCCCGCCCAGGGGTCATGTCAGTGAGTGATGGTGCCCGAGCCTCTGTTAGCTGTTCCCAAGCTCTCCGCCCCGCCCTCCGATTCAGTGTGCGCTCCCTTCCAGTTTGAGGCTGGGCTTAGGTGGGGGAGCACAGCATGCTCCGTGCACTCTTAGCAAAGCCAGGACCGACACAGGAAGGCAGGATTTCTTTCAGTAACACAGGGCCGGGTCTCGACGCACAGCTGCTGACAAGCAACCAGGTGCCTTCCTGTTGGTGAGCATTGGGGCAGGTGAGCAGGCAGGTGAGAATGGTTCCGGTGAGGGGGTTGGGCTAGACGTTTAAGTACCTACTGAGTTAAACTGTTCTTCCGCTCTGGCTGGCGTAGCTCAGTGGATTGAGCGCGGGCTGCAAACCAGGTATCCCAGGTTCGATTCCCAGTCAGGGCACATGCCTGGGTTGCTAGGCCATGGCCCCCAGCAACCGCACACTGATGTTTCTCTCTCTCTCTCTTTCTCACTCCCTTCCCTCTCTAAAAATAAATGAATAAAATCTTTTAAAAAAACTGTTCTTTCAACTACAGTTGATGTACATTATATTAGCTTCAGGTGCTCTGACTTATTTCTAGCAAGGTTGGAAGCCTCCCTTTGTTCCGATTACCCTGGTGTCTAGTGTGTAGCAGGAGAACTGGCATGAAAACAAACACCGTCATTTTAGGGTTTGTGGCACATAGTTTAATCCAGATTGGATACATCCGGTACAGCGGTGGCACGTGACTCGGTACTGTAAGTGATACACGTTTTAACATACGCACTACAGTTGCAAAAGAAGACGACAGGAAACTCAAAGAGTTTTTTTTTTTTTTCATAGAAAGTTTGCACGTTTATCTTCCTGCAGTTTTATACAGTATTCTTTGCCATTGTGATGTTGGTAAGCAAAGCCCGTTTATTATACGAAAATAGAAAAGAACACACTTGATGTTTTTCACGATAACATGAATGGGGGGAGTGACCTCTAAGGAAAACATTACATTGGAATGTCTGGTTATCAAAAATAGACCATCCCTCCCACCTCCCAGGTTTGTAAAATAGTCTGTTGGTCCAAGGAGCCCCCCCAGGACTTGGGCCAGGGCCCTACACTGGCTGGAGTGACAGCGTCCGGCGCAGTTCGGTGACCTGCCGAGACAGATGCCATCCCCACACTTGAAGAGAGAAACAGAGAACACTCCGAGGAGGAAGCAGGACTCGAAAGGAACCTCTTGAAAGCTGTTTCTTTTGCCGATAACCACTTTCTCTCAGTTCTACTGATGCTCTTTGGGCTCCGAGGGTCACGGCCATAACGATGCTCTTCCTTCATCCGGTCGTTTTAAAACTTTGCAAGTGATGAGGTCTCATTAGGAAATCAGAAAGGGAAAATAAAAGTCTTCCCGGTTCCCATTTGTCATGGTTACCATGCCAACTAGTTTAGAAGAGAAACTAATATTGCCTTAGTGACCTAAGATCCCAGCATTGGGATCGTTCTGCCTGGTGGTTCTTGGTCATTGAAGCGAGGGCGTCTGGACCACCGGGATTCATTCGTAACCTCGGGATCCGAGTTTAGCTCAGTGGCGATGGCTACCTCAGCAGCTTAAAAAAGAAGAAAGGAAAACATCCAGGTCCCTGTGTCAGTGTGCGCTTCCCCTGCCTATATTCTGACAAGTGACGGGATCCCGAACAGCAGGAGTCACAGGTTAAGAACCGGGTCAGGTCCTCGGCACACCCGCGAGTGGACTTTTTGTCAATGTAGGTCAGCACGAACTGTCCACTTGACTTTCTGTTCAAATTCTCTTTCTTAACTTCCCTTTTCTGTTTGCTGGTCTCACCCTCGCGTGGGGCCGTGGACTAACGTGTTCAACTGGCATGGAGGACATCTGGCCTTTCGGACAGGATTCTCTGCAGTTGGTCCCGAGCTCAACACAAGTTATGAAAAGAGAGCAGAATCGTC
This sequence comes from Phyllostomus hastatus, assembly GCF_019186645.2. Classification (NCBI taxonomy): domain Eukaryota; kingdom Metazoa; phylum Chordata; class Mammalia; order Chiroptera; family Phyllostomidae; genus Phyllostomus; species Phyllostomus hastatus. The sequence goes on along the minus strand of NW_025334018.1, from coordinate 14,799,669 downwards.
CAGTTTGCTCTTGGGGGGCGCTATGACTCGGGCAGTTCTGAACGGAAGGCGGCCTTGCCCTCGGTCAGCGTCCTTGTCATCCAGGTATTCAAATCAAGCACGTCTCGGAGCAACTCGAGGCTGCGGGAGAAAATCCCCAAGACACACTGTCTACTACGCCCTGGACCCTAGTTCTGCCCGTGAACTTGGAGAAGTCACTGGGCTTCTTCCTGCCCGCTTCCTCTCTGCCCGTCAAGGGTGTAGTGTCTTGGCCTGCTGCCACCGGCGTCTGTAGCGAGGATCACGGGGACCGCAGAAGGCATGCTTTGAGATGGCGTCCGAGCCTCTCCCCACGGAGAGGGCTGACCGTTCACTTGCCCACCTATCCTCGACAAGAGCCGGCGGTTGGGGGCCAGGTCTGCGCGGGGAACGGCGGCTCCCGGGGCGGCGGGCGGCAGCACAGCCGGGCGGTTTCCGAGGGCTGCGCCGGAGCAGGACGATGTGCACCCAGGACTGCGTGTCCGGCGGGAGCGGGTGTTCCTAGACGGGGCTTCTCTGAAGCATGGCGGTTCTGAGGGGCCGGCGGAGAAGCGCTAGACTAACGGCGCAGGGACGTGTGTTCCGTCCCAGCTCTGTCGGGAGACGACTGCCTGACCTTGAGCAAGTCATTTCATTCCTCTGGGTCTCCGCTTTCTGTACTGTCAACTATTACAGAGGTTCCTCAGCCCCGTCTGGTTCGGATGCACTCTTATTCCCTAGTTCCTAAGTTTCCATTCATCTGAGTGTAGCCTAATTGTTCTGGTTTTTGTGGGGTTTTTGTTGTTGTTGTTGTTGTTTTGTTTTTAACCTCCTCTAATGCTGAGTGGGATCGAACAGTGCAGGTGGTTTTGGGAATCTCCTGCTACTCGGAAGTGGTTGATAAACTCGGAAAGTTCAAGGCCATTGCCCGGAAGACCGTGAGAGCGGGTTCTTCCGCCACTGGCCAGTGAGTGAGGCGGCCTACACAGACCCGGCCCAGCCGCCCTCTTGTGTGCCTCCGCGTGCCGCGTGCAGTCCGTCCGCTGGATTCCGTGCGTGCACGAGCCACTTTCCTGGGCTGACCTTCTGCACCAGAGGTGAGCTGGGTCTCCTGCCCCTGCCTGGGGCCGCGCTGGGGGTTGGAGGTGCAGGGGAAAGTCTAGTGGGCTTTTTAGGAACTGGCATAATGTGGGATTCGGAAATGGAGCCAGAGGAACACAAAACATTGAGTTCATTAGGGTCAAAAAGTGGAAAATTCCCTGGGACGTGATTATTAAAATTTGTTCACTGATTTTTGGGGGCCACTGTGCTCCCCTGGTGCACAGACATGTCATCTGCGATGGGTCAGCCATCACCCCGGGACGCCGGCCTGTGTGCGGCAGCACCGTGTCCCCGCCCACCTCTGCCCCCTACCCCACTCGGTTCCGGGGATGCGAACTTAGATACCTGGACACTCCTCACTTGGTTCCATTACCCGTTCTTTCCCAGAAAAGTCCCTTTTCTGGGCCTTTGCCTGGCCGCTAGCCAGGGCCCGGCCCTGTCCTCTGCCTCCCCTGACGCGCATGAGCAAATGGGTATAACTGCTTGTTCCCGGGCGTGTGTAGGTTGTGTGGCCCACGCGTGTTCCTCTGTGGCTGTTAAGCTTTTCCACCCACTTGCACCCTAAGCCTGGAGGGCCGGTGCCACCCCGTTCTGGTGTCGGGGAACTCCTTGAGGCCAGACCCGGAGAGAGGGCTCCGTGCGAGCCCAGTGAGGACAGCAAAGGAGACACGGGGCAGGCGCCCCCTCCTCCATGCTCTGGGAGCCCTCCAGTTAGGTGCCCCCTCGTAACCTCTGGACTTGCTTCTCGCTTGGGGTCAGCAGAGCTGGGGTCTCCGGACAGCCCGCTGAAGGGGCATTCGGCTTCCCGGCTGGCGCCCTCCTCTGGACGGCAGCGGGCAGAGCGTCCCTGGCCCACAGTTACAGGTCTACCCACCACTGGGGAGAGTGCTACCGGGCAGCGGGGACAGGGTGTGGGAAGGGGCTAGTCACTCACCCCGAGGACCCCCTGCTCCCCTATCAGCAGTGAAAATGGAGAGGATTCCAGAAAGGCTGTTCTGGCCCCACCAGGGTGCAAGCCACCGGAACAGAAACCCTGTCCAGGTGCCCAGAAAGAATATCCACTCGCCCACTCTCACGGGGGTCATCAGGCTTCTCCCCACTTCGGTTGCCCTCGGGGACATCAGGCCTGAAGACTTCAGACGCCGAGACACCTCCAGACGGGGCACGGCCCGTCCAGCATCTCTTGTTCACACGCTTCGGCGCGGCCTCTGTGGGGCCCCCAGGTCCCCGGGCGGCGTTGCTCAGCGTGCAATGAGGCGGAAGCGCAGGCCCCTGCCCTCCGCAGGACCGTGCTGGGGGGCTCTGCACACAGCGCTGGGTGGGCTCGGTGGTGGGAGCCACGGGGCCGTGGCAGCGGTGACCCTGGGGTCTTCGTCCTCCCCACTGGCCCACACTCAGAGTGGGCTAGCTCCTTTTCTGAGACCCCAGTGCGACAAAGCCAGGCATTCCCTGTCTGAGCTGGACGGGCGCACTGAGTTCCCTGCGGGGTCCTCCCTCGTCCCTGCACCCTCCCTCCCTCTCGGCCTCGCTCCCTTCTCTTCCGCAGCTGCCTGTGCACTGACGGGGCCGCGTGGGGGAGGCCTCGCCGGTGCACCTCAGGGTCACGGGTCCATGTGGAGACAGACGGCGGGACAGCTGACACACAGCCAGGGGCTGAAGCGGAGGGGGACAGACACGGGGGCCGGGGACAGACCTAGGGGACACGCTGCCGTGCGGTCACTCAGCGGCTCTGTGCAGGTCAGCGGGGTGGTGGGGGCCCAGGCGCAGACGACCTCGCCCCCCCGCCCCGGGGGAATGGAGAGAGAGTTCAGCAAAAACTGATTTCTTAGCCTAAAAGCTTTTGCTATAAAAGGAGAAAAAGAAAAAGTCAACCCTCACAAAATGCGTTGTTTTGGTTCAAAGGTACCGGGTCCATGGAGAGACATGTCTCACAAAACTCCGTCGGGGTTTTTGTTTCCACCTTTTCCCATGAATAAATATTATCCATTAAGAGCCTTGAAAAGGTGCTTAAATACACAGTGTTATATTGTCTTCCTGTTTTGCATCTGACAACTCCGTGGCCTTGGGCTGCTCTCCGTCTCACATGTTTCTCGTGGGGGTCTCCAGAAATGAGTTACTGAGTCTGGCCCCCCCTCCAGGCCCTGCGCTGGCTGGCACACAGCAGCCTCCACCCCAAGGTCCCATCCCCTGCCCCACCCACCCCCTTCCTGCGGCCCCAGGGGAGGTGGCCCCCCAGGGCTGTGCCCACCACCGTGACCTCGGGGCCCCTCTGCTGCCTCCGGCTCCTCCCAGGCACAAATTTCATCACTGCGGGGTGGGGGAGAGGGGACGGAGTGGTCCCAGTGGCCACCCACCGACACGCCAGCCTTCCTCACCCCCACTGCCCACTCTGGCCCTCTGCGCAGCGGTTTCACAAGGCGGAGACCTTGACCACGTTGCTGGCTATGGAAGGAATGTTCGTGTTGGGGCCCGGGCTGGCGGGAGGCGGCCGGCTTTCTCCCTCGGGGGTGAGCGCGGGGGGCGTGGGGATGCTGATGATGGCTGTGGTGATCTGGGACGTTCTGCAGTTGGGTCTCAGTCCATCGTCTGCTTTCAGGTTAAGGCTGGAGCGACTGCGGCAGAAAAGAAGGGAGTCGAGGGCGGTGCCTCTTGCTGGCGTCCCGGAGTTTCCCTGACCCCCGACATTTCTAGCTCATGGTCACTAGAAGGAGCTTTCGGTGTCCCTCCTCCTCTGCTTTTGGTGACCCGCCCGTAAGCATCCACCCTCACTGTTCTGCCTAAACTACCGACAGCAGCCACGGTGTGGTGTCGGGCTTTGGGACGCAGAGTGTGCGTCCTCCCTTCCACTGGGTGGTTCGCCTGTCCTGTGTGGCACTTGACCTGTGCATTCCCTGAATTCCTTGCAACTCACTGGGGGTGGGGGAGTGGCCTGAATATGAGCAGAGAAAGGAGGGGGAAGTCCGTGATCCAAAATTGGCCTGGGATGAGCCACGTCTAACACAGTTGGGGAAATTATTTCCTTGGTCCATTCTTTGCACTGGGGTAGGTCATTTGTGGGTTTTGGCGGGGAGCTATTTTTTCTGGTGTCCACTCACACATTGGGCCTAAGCTGGCTATCGTGTCCCCCAAAGCTTGTGAAGGGCCTCTGGGTTAACGTGTAGGGACCAGAGGAAGGTGGGGGAGGAGGGGGTGGGGCCCGTGCACTGGATGAGGGGGACGGAGGGCCAGAGGACCCTCGGGGCTCTAAGCCTGAGAGTGTTCAGCTCTGCGGCTGGAAGGCACCCACCCACCTGGTGGTGAGGGAGGGCTGCTCGCTGCCCTGGATGTGGATCGTGCTGAGCTCCTGCATGCTGCGCAGGCGGGTGGCCGGCAGGTTGGAGTTGGGCAGGTGTGTGGTCTTCTTGCTGCGCCGGGAGCAGCAGGTGGTCGTGAGGCCCGGGTGGCTGGACAGCGAGGGGCTCCTCGTGGACGGGTAGTTCTGCATCGAGCTCTCCATGCAGTTCTGCTCGAACATCTGCTCGTCTATGAACTCGTGGTTCTGTGGGAGGCAGAAGGAGGAGACGTAGCAAAGGATGCAGGGAGGAGGGCCATGGGCCCCCAGGCTCGGGGCGGCCGCCTGTCTGTTCCAGGCCCAGAGAAAAGGGCTCCCAGAGGCCGGGGGGCCCGGACAGGCGTTCGGGAGGGCTGGGGGCCCACAGGCCTTCGGTGATGAAGGGAAGAGAGTTCGGTGGGTAGCCCTGGCCGTCAGGCTGGGGGTGGGGTGGGACTGGAGTCGTTAAATCATGGTGGGGCCTACACGCCGTCTGCAGCTTTGAGCTGAAGGGACACTGGGGACCTGGAGGGATTTGGTGGCGTTGCCCCAGCTGGAAGCAAGGACAGGATCCCTGGGGTGGCAGGTGAGGAGTCACTGCTACGGGTGGGCGGTGTGCTAGTCTGTCTTTTCTGGACCGAGTGAGGGAGAGCCGTGGGAGTCCTGGGTGAGCGTGAGACCGACGCTCTGCAAGGCGCTGGACTGTTCACAGGCTTGGGAGAGCTTGCTCTTGGAGGCCAGCGGGGTCAGACTGTCGGGGTTATGATTTAATTACTGGTTTTTGTTTCACTGATAATTGGATATGGACACCTGGAGGCACAGGGTTCCCTAGGTCAAGGGTAAGCACGGGAAGGGAAAGCTAACAGCTTGCTGACTAGAGGCCGTCAGGATGGGGTGGAGCTGAACCCCCGAGAAATGGAAGCATGGCTGTCTGCCCAAGGCGACTAAAACCCTGTGGCACTGCCGTTGGGCCCGGCTGCCAGAGTGCAGAGAGTCTGAAGGGAGGCAGCAGGGGAAAGAAAGTTCGGAGACCAGCCCCAGGCCGATACCAGGCGTCCCCATGGGGCTGGGGAGGTGGCCCGGAGGTGGCCCTGGACATTCACAGGTACCAGCACTGGTGCCATGCTCCTCCGCCCCCTCCAAGCCCTCGGGGACATTACAGAGGAAGTCAGAGAGGCAGCCGGGCAGTTCACAACACACTGGCAGCCGAGCTGGTGCCGGGAGCGACCGCGCGGGGGGAGCAGCCCCGGAAGAGTCAGCAGCACATGCAGACAACCAGGCCAGGGTGAGCGAAGAGGATCCACAGACTCAGAAGAATCAGAGAGAAAGACAGCAATTGAAGTTTTAAAAAGTTATACCTTGATGGTGGACGTTCGTACAGACAACAGGGGATCATCCACAAGATAGGACAACCCCTACAGGACAACATGCCAACAGAAGATAAAAACACCATTGATTGTACATTCCGGCATTCCCAAGCTCAGTGTCGACACTCAGTCTCCCCTTCCCAGCATTCCGCCCTCGGAGCCCAGCATTCCGCCCCCGGCTCCGGCAGGACCTGCTCGCACCCAGCATTCGTTCCTTCCCTCCCGACATTCCCCCCCTGAAACCCAGCATTCCGTCTCTCCCGTCACGACATCCCATCCCCGCAGTCCGACATTCTCCCCCTCAAACTCGGCATGCCACCCCCTCCAGGCCAGCATTCCAGCCCTTCAGACCCAAATCACCTCGCCCGCCCCACCCGGCACGTGCAGCGGGGCCCGCGCCGGCCCCTCGGGCAAGCGCTGAGTCTCGGAGAGAGATTCTGCGCATGCGTGCAGCGCCTGGCGCTAAGGCGTGTTGGGTGAGTCTGGAGACCAGGGTTTTCAGAGCGCCCCCCCCATTCCGGAAGTCCTCATTGGGCTCAACCGCCACCCACAGTGTCATGTAAGATCTGTCCCCTGCATTGAGGCAGCCGGGATATGGGACGTGAGAATTAGGAGGTTCTTCCTTAGTGTGCCGAGCCCGGACTGCAGGCTCTTGGGGAGGGAGGTTCTAGAGAGAGCAGGAAAGGGTTTCATCCGCCACTTGGGTTGTCTGCCCCGAGGTCCCCGCCCTCCCTACCATTCTTGACACGTGGGACCACGGGTCCGGGTTGGCCCACTGCCCTTCCTTCCGGCCTGTCGCTGAGGCACGGGCATCGTTCCGCACCCCAGTGGGAAGCCCTAGACCACGGCTCTGTTTGGAACAGCGAGCCTTTCGGGAACCTGACCTCCCTGGGACGGCAGGTGACAAGAGGAAGCGGTAATAATCAAACCCCCGTTTGGGGAAGGAAATACACAGGCGCTGCCTCCTTTACTCACTGTCTCCAGTTCCAAGAGGAATGGAGGGAGCGCAGGGGCCCAGAAATTGCGTCCACTGAGCCCCAGGGGTAGGACAAACACCGACATTCATCTCTGCTGTCCTGTAGCAATCGAGTGTGATAAATGCAGCCCTAGTTTTGAAGAGCGATGCCCCTCAGAGCTGGGGGCCTGATGGGCAGAGTCCTGAGCCCCGTGACCAAGACCTGAGCAGGGGACGGTGGGGGTGTGTGGGGAGCCCGTGGGAATGGCCTCCTCTGGGCTGCAGGACACAGCTGGCCCTGCTGGGGTGACTCCGCCCCTCTCCTTGGGGTCGACAGAGATTTCATCTGTACTTTTTGGGTCTGAAGGGGGCAGACTTCGACTCCCGAAACGCTGGCCCAGGATGAGGATGCCAGGGGGTTCTCTGGGAGTGGTGACCTCAGAGAGGGCGGGGTCGGGGAGGAGGGAGGCGGCGGTGGGGCGGGGCAGGGCGGGGGCACGACTCACAGTGGTTTTCTCCAGGCAGTGCAGCAGGTGGTGGTGCTGGCTCTCGATGAGGGAGGTGGTCTTGCCCACGTGCTCCTCCTCCGGGGTGCCCTAGGGAGCCGGGGAGACAGACCAGGGACAGGGCTGGGGACCCGGCCTCTCTCCAGCCCCTTCACCTTCCACGGACAGTGGGGGGGCACCGGGAAGGTCCGGCTGAACCAGGCTTTAGGGCCACCGTACAACATGCTTGCCTTGGGGCCCTCAGTCCTTGGTCTGAAGTGGTCTGGGGTGGTGGTGACAGTTCCGTGCGAGAGGTGTGTAGGGGGCTGCGACCTGGGGAAGGTGTGGGCACACTTTCAAAATGGGGCTTTGGGGCGGGAGTTCTGGTGCCCCCGGAAGAGGGAACAAGCCTATTGTCTCCTCTACCTCCCCAGCCCGGGCCCGCGGGGCACCTACCATCAGCTCCAGAGCCTCGTTGAGGAGCCCGTTGCGCTTGCTGTGCAGGTAGGCGTTGGAGCTGCCTGTTTTGGCCACACGGATCCTGGCGAGGCGGGCCTTCTGTGATGGGCAGAGACAGTTGGAGCGTGAGGTCCGAGGACAGCGCGCCTGGCCAGGCCAGGGCAGGGGCTGTCCCAGGGAGGCTGGGCTCCTGGGTGATTGCGGATGTGGGGGGCTGCTTCTCCCCAGCCTCACAGGTCTGTTCCCAGGCCCTGGGACTGGGTCCGAGACACTGTCCCCTCCTGGGGAAGCTTGGTCATGATCAGGGCTGCCAGGGATCCCACTCACCTCCCCAGCCGGGTGTCGTCCTGGGCTGGAGCAGCACTCATCCGAGTCCCCCCTCCTCCCCACGGTTCCTGAGCGGGCTGGCTCAGCTCCCCATTGGATGTTGCTCATCGCTAACCCGGCTGAGAGCTCTTGCAAGGAGCGCATGTCACAGCCCTTCTGCGATCCTCCCCTGGGGTCCAGTGCCCTTCCCTGCAGGCAGCAGGGGCCCAAGTATCGGTTAATTACGAGCAAAGCAAAAGGTGTGTACACGGGCCCCGCATCCCTTCCCAAGTCCTTCCCCACACTGTGCTTCTGCCTTAGCTCTCGTTACCAAGGTGGTCTGGTGTTTACACACTTAGGTTGTTACTGTCTCTCCCCCCGCCCCCACCAAAATGTACACTCATGAGGACAGGAGGTTTTGTTTTGTTCACTGACATCTCCCCAGTGCCTAGTCGTCTTTAAATAAATAAATGAATTTACAATCGCACATCTGTCTCTGGGAGTGGGCTTGTGCACGGATGTGTCAATATGTGCATTTTTCTTGTTGTGCATGCCCGTGGGGATGAGTGTGGGAGTGTGTGTGACGAGGAGGCTGGAACACCTTCCACGCAGCACTCTGGCTCTAACTAGGGCAAGGGAACAGCTCTCAGCTCCGCCCCGGGAAGCCGGCAGCCGACCTCCGGCAGGAGGACGGTGTTGGTGTCGCATCGCAGGCCAATGTCCCGACCAGAGGCCGTGGGAGGGGCCGGGCAGCGCACCCCCGCCAGATGCTCTTCTCTTTCCTACTGGCTCACCACCAGGGTCCTGTCAGCAGCAGAGCTGCAGAGTGAGGCCCAGGAGGAGGAGGCTCTGGGAGGAGGGGGAGGGACCCTGGTGGGGCTCCTGCTGGTGTGAGACCAGCTTGGCCGGAGGCCGGCGTGCTCATGGCCCTGGCCCCAGGCCCCTGCCACCGGGAGCAGAGGCGCCCACGGGCACTCAGATGCATCCTGGGTCCATTGCTCTGTCCGCTGCTTGGCTTCCTCCTGCCTCTGGGAAAGTGCACATGGAGCTTCAGCAAGGCCTCCGAGCAGGAGAGGGGGCCTTGGAAATCAGTGGCCATTTCCACTTCTTGTCACCCTGGCTCCAATGTGGGAAAGTGTCCCCTCCAGCTGTCCAGCTGGGCGGGTGCATCTGCTAAAAGGAAGCCAGGGATGCAGACCCAGGCTGTCGACAGAAGCACAGAGGACGACGTCTCCTTCTTGTTTCCTGGGAAGTCGCTCTGTGCCCAAAGCATCCCTGCAGGGACAATTCAACTCTCTTCTCTGGCTTCTAAATGGGGGGGAGAGGCCAGGACTTGAAGTTGGAAGATCTGTCTGTTGTTTCTGAGGAAGAACGCTCCCACAGATGGAGAGGAGGAAAAGATGGCAAATAAGCCCTATTATTATTCTCTTTTCTCTGAGCAAGGAACAGTCATTCAAGTCCAGGACAATTCTCCGCTCTGGGGGGTCCCACTCCAGCCCCCACCCCTCAGCTGGCTGCCTACATCAAAGCCAGTGCCTGATCGTGGGGGATGTGGCTGCCTTTGCTTGTGCGGACTGGGGGTGGAGAGGTGCATATGTAATCCAATTGTGCCAAGCTCATTCCGGACTTACGTAACTTGATCGCTCCGCTTAGAGCCCGACCTTTCTCGGGTTTGGGGTCTGTCTTCATTACTTTCTAGAGATGAAAGATTCTCCTGTTCTCCTTTGTGGCACTTCTTTTAATCTTATCTTACCCTGGGCTCTATTAAAGCAACAGATTGTCATATCAAATGTACTGTATCGTTTAATCATTTCCCATGCAGGATCGAGGTTCGCAACGTGTTTACAGAACCAACCCCAGCACTTGGACGCGGTGAGGCTCCCTGGCTCGGCTCTGGGCTCCCCACAGCCGGCGCATGCGGCTCCCGTGTGTGTGCATCTCCCGCGCGAGGCACAGAGCTTCGCCCTGAGCAGATGTTCGGCTGGGCGTGGGGTGGCCCGGGAAGGAAGAGGCCACCTGGGGTGTCGGAAATGCGTGTTAATAAAGCCATTGCAACAGGCTCCATCGCTGCGTGGGCCAGTCAGCTTCACGCTCCGCCACGGCCGTAAGCACAGCATGAGAGTCAGAGAGAATTTGTGATTATCGGGATTTTTCAAAGACAGGAGACGGAGGGCGTGCGGGGAAGGGCGGGCCTGGGGCTAAGCGGCGAACTAGCAAGACTTCAGCTCAGGTGCAATGCCGTCCAGGCCAGACGCTGCGGCCTCCGCGACAGCCCGGCTCCTCCCCGGAATTTCAGCCACTGGCCGCCACATGTGTGCACTTGGTGCGCCAAGCCCGGGGAGCCGTGTCTTCACAGCAGTGGAGATGCTGGCGTCGGAGGAGGGGTCTGGATGCAGGACGCCGCCGCTCCGGGTGCAGTTCCAAGTACAGTCCTGCTGGGGTACCTGTCGGTCCCCTGGAGGGCAGTCCCCTGGAGACCCGTCCCCAACAAGCCCTTCCCAGCTGTCGGGCTGCAGGCGCCCTCTGGCCACGGCTGCAGCACTCCTGCTCTGGGGGAGGCCGAGGGAGAACAGGGAATTCTCACACTCAGGCCTTAATCCAAAGCAATGGAAACCGGGTTCACAGGGGAACCTGCACGCGAATGCTCACGGCAGACAGGAACTCCAAAGTGGGATTGGCCCCTGCAGCCCCTCCCCCAGTGGACTGGCGGAGGGTTACGCGGACTGCGGCGCATGTGCATCCTGGATTCCGCGCAGCCGCAGAGGGACGACTACGCGAACACACACTGGGAGGAGTGTCCAGGAATCGCGCAGATGGAAGAAAGTCAGCTCCGAAGGTCGCTGCCTTTGAGAGTCCATTCATGTGACATTTTTGAAGTGAAAACAATTTATAAATGGAGGACGCGCCAAGGGCTGTCAGAGAGAGGTTAGGGACAGCGCGGTGGTCGGGTGGGAGGGTGTGATTGTAAGGGGGTGGTGGTGGGTGCAGGAACCTGCAGAGGTGCTAGCGTTGTGGAAAACTTTACGTGCACACGCACAGCCAGCCTGGCTGATTGCGTCAGCGTCCATGCCCTGGGTGTGACCATCTAAAATAAAAGGGGGAGGGGACCAAGTCTCTCACTCCAGATGCTCCCTGCGCCCTGTCCACTGCGCGGCCTCCTCATCGGATCTCTGAGGCACCCGGCTCAGAGAACCGTCTCGGAAGCCGTCATGGAGTGACGTTAGTGGTCATCCCAAGCACAGCAGCCGGGAGGGGGCGGGTGACGACTCGGAGCCTTCACCTCCGAGGCAGGTGGGCTGAGCCGTTTGCCGCCTGAGTATGCGGTCTGGGCTGAGAACGAGCATCGGCTTCCCTGACCCCCATCCTGTGCCATCTCTCCACGACCCACTGAGTGCCCTGGCCCCGCCTTCCTTGCCTCATGGTGACAGATTCTAGAAGCAGGCAGTATTCTTGCATTATTTGCTTTTCCCCCTCTCACGGGAAGCCCAGGGTGAGAGGTGAAAGAGACAGACTGAGCAACCTTGAGGAGAGACAGTGTCCAGGGAAGTGGAAATACGGTAAATATTTACTTTAACTTGGGGGGGGGCAGGCAGAGGGGAGAAGGGGGGAGCCTCCTCTTCAGCGGAGGGAGGAGTGTGCCAAGCTGACTCCTTCTGGGCTGTAGTCACACAGGAGGAGTTCTCCCGAGTCCCACGGGAAACGGCCACTGTGCCACACCATGCGTGGACGAGATGCTCTGGGAAGCAGGTGGGGCCGTGGGTGTGGAGGGAAAGGGAGCTGCCGAGAACACGGCTCGGGTGGGGCTTGTCGTGGGTGCGGCCTTGGCCCCCGTGTGAGCTGAGGATGCCTTTGAACTTCACCTGCTAGGCCGAATACCTACCTGAGTGACTCCTAGCCCTCACCTGTGGTGGGGGGAGCTGCTGCAGGCCCTGGCCTTTTGAGCCTCAGGCTCCCAGATTTGGAAGGTCACCCCAGTGTCTCCCTGCCCCTCGCTCATGGGCACAGTGAGTGTGGAGCTTGCTCATGCTGGCCCACTGGAGGGGACAGGGAAGAAGAGATGAGACTTCTGTTTCTGGGGCGGCTAGCAGGGGAAGGGGCGGGGGAGTCCTGACCTTGGGTGAGGAGGTAGGAAATGGGCGCTGGGAGGCAGAGGGGACAGCACAGGGCGGCTCAGGCCTGGCCGCAGCGCAAACCCGGGGTCCAGATGAGCCCAGATACATCTCAGTCCAGGCGGAGGAGGGAGGCAGCGGGGCAAGGAGGGCGTGGTCACAAGGTCACACGAGAGGGTGGTGCTGGGATCTGGTGCACAATTATGCGATTCTGCTGCTGTGTATTCCGCTGTGGAGCACTGGGACGTGCAGACGAGCACGCTCTCTGGAGCCAGCCCCTGCGCGTGTGGTGGTTTTAGCCCAGCGAGCACGCACTGATCCGTCCTGAAAGCCTGCACTCCTCTGACAGGCCGGGGGCCCGCTGCGTGGGGGCCACCCTGGGAGAGGAAGGCCAGAGCAGGGGCCTGGGGCGGGGACCTGGTGCACAGGAGGTGCACAGCACATGTTTGAGGGGTGAATTCATGAAAGAATCGAGTGAGGACACGGAACCTCAGGCCTCCAGAAGTGACCCTCTCCACGAGGTCCTCCGCAGCCAGTGTGCCCGGAAGGTGCCCCTGGAGGGTGAGATGCTCTGAAAGGGTCAGAGTGTCCCCTCAGTCCTCCCCTTTCCTCACGAAGGTCACGACCGCAAACCTGCACCAGCCAGACGCACTAACAATGCCGATGAGCACCGCCGGCCGGTTTGCTCTGGATGCACGGGTGGGGGCTGGGGGGCCGGTCCGCAAAGTCATCCAAGCCTTCTGCCATTTCTGCCCACTCTGTGGGTGAGGGAGGGGGCTCACCCTTCCCTGCCCTCACCAGCAGGGCACACTGGACACCCCCAAACTTCTGCAGGCCCCATGGTTATGTTCCTGACCCTCAGGGGCAGCGCTGTGCCTTGACCCGAGATACCCTGAGGTCCTAACGCCTGCTGTGCCATTTGCTTTGAGCTCAATGCCCTCCGAATGTTCTCCTTTCAGAGGATTCATTTTTCTTTTCAGCAAATTTATTTTTGTCACCATGCTTTGTATAGGCTATTGTTGGGTATTGAAAAGCGATGATGTCCCTCAGGAAGCTCCTGGCTGGGAGAGGGAGGCGTCAGGGGCACTGCTGAGTGGCGGCGGCTGCGGCCTTGGAAGGGGAGCCGGGGCCGGAGGAGATCGCCCAGACTCTCCAAAGGGGAGGCGACCGCTGTTGGATGACTGGGGGTTTGCTGCCCTTTGCAGCGGCGGGGGCTGGGGGCTGGGAGGCGGTGCGGGCAGGTAGGAAGGGACGCGAAGCTGCCTCTCCCAGCCAGAGGCCGTCTGTGTCGCGGCCCTCCCAGGGGCTCCAGGCCGGGCCGCCCGCCTGTGACAGGGGCCCAGGCAAAGGACCAGGGCCCTCTCCGGTCCAGCATCCACCCTGCCCCGGGGCGCAGGCTCACCTTCTGTGCCCTGCGTTTGTCCGCTCTCTGATTCTGGTGGTAAATCCGGCTGAAGTTGGAGACGATCACGGGGACCGGCAGGGCGATGACCAGGACGCCGCTCAGGGAGCAGATGGACCCAAAGATCTTCCCGGCGATGGTCTTGGGCACCATGTCTCCGTACCTGAGGCAGAGGCAGAGGCAGGGGTAAGGGAGGGGGGCCATTCGGGAGACAAGCCAGACTCCCCTGCCAGTCATTCACTCATCCACTTGCTCATCCGTCCATCCATTCACGCACTCAACAACCGTTCGGAGTGCCCACTGTGCTCAGGCACTGGGATAGGAACTGGGAAGGAGCAGAACAGACAAGATCCTGCCGTTCCCGGGGCCCACGTGCTGCAAGGGGACGACTTGCGGTTACTGCCATGAGGGGAGCAGGCGTGGGCGCCATGCCAGGCGGGGGAGTGTGGTCGGGAAAGGCCTCTCTGAGAGCATTTCAGCTGAGACCAAACATAAAGGGTCTAGCCGCGCAACACCCTTGGGGAAGAGTGTGTGGGCAGAGGGAACAGACAGTGTAGAGGCCCTGAGGCAGAAGGAGTTGTCCTGCTCTAGAAAAGGCTAAAGAACCAGCAGGGCTGATGGCAGAAGGTGGTGGGGGCGGCAGGTAGGCAGGGGCCAGACCATGAGGCGTCCAGTGGGCCACAGTGAGGAGTGCGGGTCTCACCGCCAGTACAGCGAAGAGCCACGGGTGAGTTTTAGGCAGAAAAGAACACGGTCTCATTTGTGATAACAACATAACCTATAATAAATCCGCCTTCTACCGATGTGGATATTTGTAACTTACAAAGCACTTCTACACACCGACCGCCCCAGAGCTCCACCACCCTGTCGCCGATGCACGGTGACCGAGGCTCAGGGGCGGCTGTGGACCGCCCTCGTGCGGGTGCAGCTGAGACTGAAACCCGCTCCTGCTGCTCCCGTCCCTCCCACAAACCACACGGAGTGAGAGGACCACAGGCGCCGGAGTGCAGTCCCCAGAGCTGCCGTGCTGGCTCAGCTCAGAGCTCCGAGACAGTCTCTAAAGTACTTCACACCCTGGCATCGGCCCCGGGGCCGGCTTGGCCTGGGTCCCCCTCCGCTGAGGGCAGGCAGGCCAGAGCCTGTCTCCTCCAATCAATAAGACACTCTCCCGCGGTCAAGTGTTTAGCCTCTTCTTTATCGAGATAATTTAAAGGCTGTTTGAAGCAAAGAGCAGGTGCCAACTCTGTTGGCCGAAGCCAGAGACTCCATCTCCCCGGCTCCGGGCCCTCTGGGCGCCTGGAGCAGAGACAGCTTAGGGTGACCAGGGACCGCCACTGCTGAAACAGTGAGGCTTGAGGTCGCTTGTTCTGAGGGGACCCCCGAGTCCTGGGCTCCCTCCAGGGAGGATGTGGAAGGGGGCTGGGTAAGCAGATGATCTCATTTGAGCCTCGGACACTGTGAAGGCTCCTGTCCCGGAGAGCTGTCCCCTTTCTCCTTCCGCATCCAGGCACCCTGTCCTGGCTCCAGGTGTCTCAGTCATGCCACTGGGACAGAGGTCCGCAATAGCTCCTTCGGGGAGCTCCGATGCTGGGTTTGCTTCTCTGCCACCGTGCTCAGCACTGGCCCCCAGGGACGTGGCTGAGAACTCGGTGTCTGGAGTTAGACGGCCAGGGTTGAAGGCACATGCAGCTCCAGCATCATGTAACCGTGTGACTCTGGGGGATGCTCCTCCGACCTCAGTTTCCTGGTCTACAAAATGCAAACAGCGTGAGTACCCCAAGTCCTAGTGCTATCGTGACACACCCAGCTGTGTGAACAACAGAGACCATCACTTTAACCCGGGCATTCTGGGCACCACGGTCTCTGTTGCTGGGAGGCCCCAAGAACACAGCCGATGGCCCCAAGTTCTGAAACTCGCAATGAGGAGGAGAAGGAGGCTGCCCCGCAGAGGTGAATCGCGCCAGCTGGAGTCCCAGACACTGCGACGGAAAGGCGGCCACTGGGCACGAGACTGTGGGAGGAGACAAAGCAGGCAGCTTTGAACTTGCTGTGACCAATGCGGGCGGGGGCAGGGGGGAGGTTGCGAGAAAGCGTCAGGAAGGTTCCACGCCAGGGGGGTCGAGGCTGGTGCCGAATGCCGAGGGCGACGGACCGGCTGGCAGGAAGGACGAGGAGGAAAGCTAGCCCCACTGCTGGGGCAGATGGTGTGCTGGCAGCAGACGACGGAGAGAGGTAGAACAACGCATCTCTGCACGCTTTGCCTTCTCCACGGGGAGCATGCGTTGGAAAGGCCGGGACGAGTGTGGGTAAACAGGATCCGGGGCTGGAGAGAGGGAACGGGAGAGCAGGCCAGCGCCCAGCTGTCCCCCCTGGGTCCAGATCACAGGATGACCCAGATCCCACCCCCGAGACAGGGGGCCGGTTGTGGTGCCTCTGTCCGTGATTGCTGCAAAATCGTGGTGCCACAGAGAGGCATCAAGGGACTAGAGAGGGAAACTGTTGTGTTGGTGTGTCGAGAGAAGAGGAGAGGCGCCCGAGAAACCACAGACCGACAGGCCTGGCGTCCATTGATCCTGCCGTCCAACTGCTGGCAGGACCCGAGAGCAAATTGCTCAGTGGACAGCTGGTGCGTGCTTGGAAACTAAGCTGCATTGGTGGTTACAAACTAAGCTTGTGTCTTGCCAAGTGAACCTGATGCCTGGTTCCGGGAGGGTTAACTGGCTGGCGGATCGGGGGACTGCCACAGGCCTCCTGCGTCGTGACTTTCGCAAGCTGTGCTCTTGGCCTGGTTCTTCATGCCCTTGGCAGGCCGAAGGGGGGTGGCGGGGACGGCCGTGTGGCTGGCAGGGGCCGGACAGCCCTCGCCGTGTCCTGGGGCTCCTCAAAGAGTGCCGACGGTGGGTCCTCTGCCAGCAAAGGAAGTTCAAGGTCTTCCTGTTAGCAGGGTCTCCTTCAGTGAAAGAGTACATACATGAACGTGAGACGGACCTGCAGTCTGGGCTCCTGCGGTGTGTTCCGGAAGTTTTCAATAGCTCGTGTCCAGCCAGAGGGCGGCAGCAGGGCTTGACGATTGAGAGAAGAGACTGGTGTCCAGTTCGGGGCTGGGTCCTGGCCCCATGTGACTCACTAAATAATTGAGTGACTTTGGCAAAGCTATTGCTATTTTTTAACTTATTTTTATCGCATTTTTTCCATCACCATCATCCCCCTTACACGACTTCCACCCCCACCCCGCAGTCCCCACACTGCTGTCCGTGTCCATGAGTCCTTTCTCCTTCTTGTTGGATCCCTCCACGCCTCAGCAAAGTTATTTAACCTGAGCCTCTGCCAATATAAAATAGGCATTACAGACTTACCGTATTTTTTGGACTATAAAACACATGTCCCCCCCCCCAAATTTGGGAGGGATAATGGTTGTTAATGCTGCTGTTGAGTTCTGTTTACATTTACATTGGTGAAATATTATGTTTTTTATGTTATTAAATATTGTACCACATTTTTTGCTTCGAAATTTTTTTCCTATTTTCCTCCTTTAAAACCTAGGTGCATCTTATGGTCCCAAAAATGTGGTAACTTAGGGGGTTGTGATGACTCTGAGATAATTCAGGAGCAACACTAGATGCCTTGTCTGGGAAAATGCAAATTCTCCACAGCCCCCCAGTGTGGTGGGCCCCTCCCCCACCATTACGATGCCAGCTCTGTCCAGAGGCGCCGCCAGATTCTTACAAAACCTCCCCCTTGCCCCTGCCCCAATCGGTCACAGCAAGTTCAAACTGGGTCAGAGAGTTCTTTTCCTGGATTCATTTTTAAAAAATATTTTACTTATTGATTTTAGAGAGAGAAAGGAGAGGCGGGGAGAGAGAGAGAAACAGAAAGAAACATCGACTTTTTGTTCCACTTACTTATGCACTCATCGGTTGGTTCTTACATGTGCCCTGACCAGGGACTGAACCCACAACCTTTGCGAATTGGGATGATGCTGTAACCAACTGACCCACCTGGCCAGGGACCTCATTTTTTAACAGCTTTATTGAGACATCATTTACACACCATAACATTTGCCCATTGAAATCATACACTTCCATGGTTTACTGTATTTACAGAGTGGTGTTACTATTAGCAGTCTAACTTTAGAACATTCTCCTCACCCCAGAAAGAAAGCTCACACCCATTAGCCGTCAGTGACCTTTCCACACCCCGGCCCTAGGCACCCACCAATCCACTCTCGTGTCTAGGACTGCCCTGCTGCAGTGGCTCCTGCCCCAGGGACGCTGGAGTGGGCGGAGCCGACTACCTGCTCAGCGCACTGGGTGCAGGGCCCGCCCACATGGTCGAACTTGTCAGACTCCACCCCTTCTATGCATGAAGAGCGCCCCATCACGTGGGGGCGCCACCTTTTGTTTTACCGGCAGCTGATGGACATTTGGGTGGTTAGTACTTTTTGGCTGCTGGAAATAAATTCTGCTGTGAAAATTGGTGAAAAGTTTTTGCACGGGCCGTTTCTGTTTCTCTAGGAGTCGTGTGATGACTCTGTGTTTGAGAGTGTGAGGAACTGGCCGACTGTTTTCGAAGGTGCCTGTGAAATTTTACAATCACAGTAGCAATAAATTAGGGTTCTGATGCCGCCATATTTTAAAAAAGATTTTATTTATTTATTTTAGGCAGAGGGGAAGGGAGAGAGAAAGAGAGGGAGAGAAACATCAATGTGTGGTTGCCTCTTGAGGGCCCCCCACTGGGGACCTGGCCCACAGCCCAGGCATGTGCCCTGACTGGGAATCGCACCTACAGGCTCTTGGGTTCACAGGCCTGTGCTCAATCCACTGAGCCACACCAGCCAGGGCTGATGTCTCTCTCTCTTCACCAACACTTGTTACTGTTTGCCTTCTGGCCGCAGCCGTCCCACTGGGTGTGAAGAGGTGTCTCACGGTGGTTTTGGTTTGTGTTTCCCTTGTGGGCCAATGGTGTCGGGCACCTTTTCCCTCCCTGGATCCTCACCCTGGAGACCAGATCCGCCTCTTTCAACGAAGTTGAAGCTGTGACGAGGAAAGCGTGGGGGGCCGCTGGCAGCCACGCTGTCTGCTGCGGGAAAGCCGGGCCGTCGGAAGGGAGGGGCCACTGACATGTCGGGGAGAGAGCTGGGAGGCAGGTCTGCCGGAGTTCCGGTGCCTGTCCCGGTCCCTCCCTTCGGACCCCACGAGGATAAGGACGACCATGACGGTGATGACCAGGCCACTGCGGACTATTTTTAAGCCAGCTCTTCACATTTCTAAACGCCAGAGCTCCTGCTTATTGAGGTCATTAGGAGTCAAAAGGATTTTAACAGGTTGTAACCGTGGGTGACGCCAGCCCGATTAATTTTAATGAAGATAAATGACAACAGCAGCATTTTGACAGAAATAATCAAGACCTGCAGAGTCATGGCAGAGACCAGCTTAGACGGCGTCCACGTGAAGCTGGGGGATTGAACTTCAACTCAGCCACCAGGGTGAGGCAGCTGCTGGAGCCCAAGGCCACCTTCGCCTGGGCGGGTGAGAGCACAGTTTCCGGGAAAAGAAAGTGGGTGCTCACCCTCTGCTCCTTGAGGCAGACCCCTTCTGGGCTGCTGTGGGGGGTGGGGACTCTGGCCACTGTGCATTCTATGGGGCTTTGAGGAACTGGTCTGTGGCCGGAGGAGGGAGGCTGGGGTGGTGAACTGTCTGGGAACACTCAGAGGAAGGGGAATATTTGGGCCGAAGGAGGGGAGAGTAATAATGGAAGGACGGGGGAGTGGACGATGGGCAGAGCCTGTGCTAGGAACTGTGCGTGCATCTCGGGGTCTTACAACGTCCCGACCTGGTAGGGTGGACCCCATAGGGATGAGGAGCCGGAGTTTGGGGAGGACGGGGCCTTACTCCAGATCCCTCAGGTAGGGCAGAGGCAGAACGGGCTGGGTTAAAGCCCGGGCAGGTCTGTCTCTGTGGCCCTGCTGAGTCCTTCCCATCCTGCTCCGCAGGGTCGGAGGGGGGAGGGGGGTGGGGGGATGGGGTCCGAGAGGGCTCTCGGGAGCCAGCTGGGGCTCGCCCCTTCTCTCGTCTCCCTGCCTCAGTGGCAGAAGCACGGTGTGGCAGTTGACATGTGGACTCTGAGCCCTGGCCGGGTGGCTCGCTTCGTTGGAACACAGTCCCATGCACCAAAAGGTTGCCCGCAGGTTCGATCCCAGCCAGGGCACATACCTAGGTTGCGGGTTCACTGCCCGGTCACAGCCCGCACAGGAGGTAACTGATCGATGTTTCTCTCTCTCAAATCATTATTTCTCTCTTTCTCCCCCTTCCTCTCTCTCTAAAATCAATAAACATATTCTTGGCTAAAAAAAAGTGTGGACTATGGGCATCACAGCACCTGGAGCGAATCCTGGCCCCACCACCCTATTCGCCCGGCGGCTCTGGGCACACTACGCGCCTTCTTTGTCCTCAGCTTCCCGCTGGATAAAATAACGGCACCCCCGGCACAGGGTGACCGGGAGGAGGGATTCGATGAGTGGCTGTGTGTGCAGTGCTCGCTTCCGGCACACAGCAAGAACTTCAGATTATAAGCATTAAATAAATCCCGGGCTTAACCCTGCACTGTTTCTAGACCTGGCTTCGGCAAAAGCCTCTTAGCCAGACGTCTCTTCCCATTGTTGTTCCCTTTTAATTTACAGAGAAGCATCTTCTTGAGATGCAAACCCAAGCGCGTCATCCTCCTGCTCAAGGCAATTCGGTGCACGTGGGTCGGCTGTGAGGGAGGGACTAGACCCTGCTCTGCCGTGTGGTCGCGAAGACACAGCCCATCCATCACCCAGCGAATGCTCGCGACCCAGCAGCTGACTGTGAGGGTCAGGGCCGGGACGGGCGGCGGGTCCCCCGGGTCCCTGCTGGACACGCCTCATGGCCTCTCTGGCCTATTTTTTCCTGTTAAACTTTGCGGAAAGAGAGGGAGGAGGAAAGGAAAAACAAGAAAGGCCCTGGCCTCAAAGACATTATTTTGAAGCTGTGTCCTTGTTTCGGTTTTTGTCTTCCTCCTCTTGTGCAAGTCGGGGTTCCGTTCTTGCTTTTCCTGGCTCGGTGCCTGGAGGAAAGTAAGGGACAAGAAAGCCCCTCCGGGAGGTGACATCCCAGGTATAGGGGTGCTCCGGCGCTCACCCCAGACAGTGGGCTCACCCCCAGAGTTGAGCTTGGGCCACGTGGAGGCAGCTGCCTGTCCCTGACCGGGTGGGGCTCGGGGCCACGGGCCTTCGCCGCTCACCTCTCTCCCCCTCGGTGATCCGCAGTGATGTCTGGGCCGTGGCTAGAGCCGGCAAGCTTGCCCTCCTAATATGGAAGACTAATTAATTTGTATTAGGGCTTAGGGATAATTAAACTTTTTATCTGAACTTAAGCTGCACAAACCACCCGCCTTGTACAATTAATTGCTGCCTTCACTTCCTCCTCCAGGTGCCGAGAGATAAGCGGACGCCAAGGCCCGCCGCCCCCCCCGCCCCCCCGGTCTGATTCTGCCGCTGCTGCAGGGGCAGGGCCGCCTGCCTGGTGGGGTCCCATCTGTCCTGCAGGCCCTGGCGTGGCCCCCTGGGGTCCAGCTGCTTCGAGCTCAGCCAAGAACACGTGCCCCAGTCTTGACAGGCACGCTCTTCTAGAAACTGGGCTTTCTCTGAACTGACAGGTGCGGCTCAGTGACTTGGGTGTTGTCCTGCAAACTGAAAGGTCGCTGGTTCAAGTCCCAGTCAGGGCACATGCCTCGGTTCCAGGCCAGGTCCCCAGTTGGGGGCACACAAGAGGCAAGTAATCAATGTTTATCTTACACATTGATGTTTCTCTCCTTCTCTCTCTCCCTCCCTTCCTCTCTCTCTCAAAATAAATAAATAAAATCTTTGAAAACAACTAAAAGAAACAGGGCCTTCCCTAGTCCCTTCTCCCAGATCTCAGCCCCCAGGGGACTTGTCCCCAGGGATGCGTGGAGGCTGATAAGGAAGAGCTGTGAGGAGCAGCTCCCTCAGAGACCTGGTCCCCCAGGCCCGCACTGTCTGCTCCTCCTCCTCCATCTGTTCCTCACGACGGCCCTCCCCTGGGGCTGCTTCATGGCCCCCGCTTCCCCGGGCCAGCGAGCGTTTCTCAGCAAGCGGCGGGCGGCCTCAGCAATAAAGGGAGTGCGGGCTGGGACCCCCAGCCTTTGCTTCCTGCCAGCGGGGGCTCGAGCTGCAAAAGGGAGGGCTGGGTCCTGCAGAAAGTGGGCAGGGCCCCGAAGTCTGCGGAGCAGAGGTGGAGGCGTGACCAGGGTCAGACCACGGCACTCCCAAAGGTCACAGTCGTGAAGGGGACAGGGAGTTAAGGCGCAGATGCTGGGGTGGGTGGGTGTAACCAGACAGATTCCCAGGCACAGTGTTCCTGGGTGGTGCAGACCGTGTGTAAACGCCCGACCCCGACCCCGCCGGCACCCCGGTTCTCCTGGGCCCCAGCTGGGGTGGCCTTGGGGATGGTGGTGGACAGAGAAGTGGTGAGAGGCCCGGGCCAGGACAGACCACGGCGCTAAGTGGGCCACTGGGCCCTGTGCACTGCCACCAGGGGTCCCCACTCACCGCAGCAGTCTGCCCGCCACTGCCCACAGGCAGGTCCAGTCTGCAGCAAGTGCCCTTTCCGGGTCTGGCCGGGCCCTGCTCCCGTCTGCCCAGTACCATCCAGGACCCCCTCCTCTGGTGCTCTCCTTCCCCTCCCCCACCCAGGGACCAGGAGACGGCCTCCCTCTTCCATGAGGCTTTGTCTGAACTGCACTCGAGTTTCCTTGTTTCCTAGCCTTGGACCCTAGTGAGGTCTTAAAGGGGCTTGCTGGGTGACGAGCGCAGCCCCCACGGGGCACAGCAGGCCTCTCCTTAGTGGCCTTGCAGCCTCTGCTCCTCCCGGACCCCCTGACAGGCCTCTGAGTCAGGCAGACCCGCGCTGAAGCCCTCGCTCTGCCTCCCCAGCGGAGAGCCCTGGGGCATCACCAGCTCCCGGCCTCAGTGTGCCCTTCTGGAAAATGGTACCACAGCGACCTGCCTGGCAGGGCTGGCGTGAACATCACGTCCGAAAGCTCTTTATAAACTGCGGGAGTGGCTTCATTACAACGAGGGTCATGAATGTGAAACATTTCACTGTATGTGCGTGGACTGCAGTTACACACACACATAATTAGCTGTGGTTACATGTCGCACCCGCTATAATTCTGTGACTGTGTATAATAAGCACTTCTAACTGAGCTCCGAGTTCCCCTTCTGCCTGAAACAACCCGGTCGCCGGCGGGCTCCTCATGGCGCCTGTCTGCCTGCCTGTGACGTGCCCCCGAAGTCCCGGCTCTGCCTCGGGAGCCCCGGGGCCGTCTGCCCGTGTCCCTCCCCCAGCATGCAGCCTATGTCCGAGCTCCCGAGGCTCCCGGCTCCTCGCGCCACCCGGCCTGCGCTGGAGGCTGTCGTGTCACCCCCCCCCCCCCCGTCCTCTCCTCCCTGGACTCCGGGTTGTATGCCTGCCTCTGGCTCTAGCTGCGCAGCCCTGGGCCAGTGACTTGGCTCTCTGGCGCTCCTGGGCCGTGAGACCAGGAGTCACGCCTCTGGACAGGGGACGGCCACCGTGCCTCACGCAGCCCAGGGCACGGCACCTGCCGCTGCCGGGTGGGGGTCTGGCTGCCCCCTCGACAGGATGCTCCACGAGAGCAGGCCTGGCACGGTGCCAGGCGCACAGTAGGGCCTCGTAGCGCTAACGCCATCGTCTCCAAGATGGGGGTCTAACTAATCTCAGCACTTCTGCCGTTCAGGACAAATGATGGCACTTTTGGGGGGCAAACAAATTCAGTCATTTCAAGGCAGGGCACCTGCAGCGGGACTACATTCCTGGTCCCCAAGGCACTCAACTGCCACCTCTGACGTTATTTCAAACCCCGCTCCAGGTGTGGGGCCCGCTGAACGTCGTTGCTGAGCCGCGGGAAACCCAGAGGAGTCCTTCCACCTGCCGTCCGCGCCGGCCCGAGCTCAGTGCTTCTGGGTCTGGGCTGACTCCGCTCGGGTGCTCTCCGAGCCTTGCTCACGCCCCAGAAGTGGTTTTTGTTTCATTTTGTTTTGTTCATTTTTTTGCTTTGGAAGGTGGCCGGGAGCTGTGGGCTGGACTCCATGCTGCCCGACCCCCCGCAAGGCTGGCTGGGGGGATGGGGGCCCGGCCGGTTTGGCCTCCACCTTTGGTCTCTGGGCCTTTGCTGGTCTCTCTCTCTCACTCTCCACTTCTGGGAGTGGTGCCTCGGGGGCGTGACCCCTGAGGGGACAGCGCTCTCCCGCAGCCTGTACCAGTGGGTTTGCTCTCGGCATCACCCCCCAGCCCCGTCTGCCCGCGAGAGCTGGTGACAGCAGGGGCGTGGCCTGCCCGGGTCACGCCCACGCCTTCAGTGCCAAGCACAGCACCTGCCAGGTACCGGGGTTGGCTCCACGTTTCAGGAAGAAATGAACTGTTATCTGGTTCTCTCTTAGCCTCTCCTGGACCCTCATGCCCAGCCTTGGACCCTCCAGGCTGCTGGAGCCAGCCTCGCCCGGGCTGAGATTCGCTAGGGTGAGTTAAGGTAGTTCCGGGGAGACTAGAGGTGGTCCTTAGAGCTGCCGGGGAGCGTGTGTGCGTAACAGCATCCCCACGTCCACCAAACCCCAGGTGGACACGGTGCCGCCTCGTCACCCCTTCAGAGAAACACGTACTGTCACATACACACGCTCAGACCAGGTCAGAGCTGGAAGAAACCTTAAAAATCGCCACTCCATGCACACACAAGTATTTATTGGGGAAATGACACACCTCTGGACTGGCTTTCACATGCTCCAGTAAAAAAGGCAGAGTGAGGAGAAACAAGATAAAACCAGGCAGGTGGTTTCATCCACCACCCTCCCCTTTCATACATGCTTGGCATTTTCCATAATCAAAAGCTTTTAGTCTTCTTTTGGTCAAGATGGCAGTGTAGGCAGACACGGCTCACCTCTCCGCACAACCACATCAAAATTACAACTAAACTATAGAACAACCATCACTCAGAACCGTCAGAAATTGAGCTGAAAGGAAGTCTGACAACTACGGAGCTAGAGAAACCACATCCATCCTGACTGGTAGGCGGGGCGCAGATGCGGCGTGAGGTGGTCCCACATCCGTGTGCGGTGGATAAAAACTTGGGGGGGACATCTTGGGAGCAAGAGATCCCAGCCCCACATCAGGCCCCCCAGCCCAGGGTTCCAGTGCCAGGAAGATAAGTCTCCACAGCTTCTGGCTGCAAAAACCAGCAGGGATTCAGTTGGGGGAAGAAACTTCCGGAGTCCCAAGCAGTTCCTCTTAAGGAACCCACACACGGACTCCCCTACCCAGCCTCACTGCCTCTGAGCTCCAGCCCTGGGGTGGCAGCTTGAAAGGCACCAGCGGTGTGCGGGGAGAGACTGAAGTGTCTGGCATTGGGGTGAGCAGAAGCCATTGCTCTTTTTCTAAACCCTCCCCTTGCAGAGCTGGCAAGCTGGAGCCATAGCTGAGACTCCATTGACCTGGCTAACACTGACCCACCCCGGAGATCCCCAGAGACTCCGCCCCACATAATTTGTGGGTCCACACAAGCTGCTTTTCCATATGAATGGCTGGTCTTGGCTTCACAAGCAACAGGGGGCCTCAGTGAGCCCCAGACCCGGCCCCAGCAGCAGCCAGCCTAGATTCACGGCTTGGCTTCACCTGGGACTCTCCAAGCCCAGTACAAGTAGCAGCCTTCTCAGAAGGCTTTATAGCCCAGGCAGGGTGGCTCTGGGCAACACACAGGTTGGGGCTGACCTTGGCCTGCACCACCCAGGAAACCCCAGGGCCAGAACACCCAGTGGACAGCTACAGACCATGATGGAGACCACCACCCTGCCCCTGCACAGCTGATCCTCTACGGAAGGTGGGGGGTGGAGGTCAGTGGTCACAGCCAATCCTTGCAGCTGACTGGCCCAGGTGAATCCCTCCCATTGATCTGCTAACAGCAACCAAGTTTCAGCTACAAGAGGAGGGTGTACTCAGCCCACACAAAGGGTGCACCTTGAGTTCCCAGCTTGGGTGGTTGGGGAGGCTGTGACACTAGACCCTACAGGACATCTACTACATTAGGCCACACAATCAAGACACAGGGTCAAAGCGGCTCTACCTAACACATAGAAACAAATGTAGGGAGGCAGCCAAAATGAAGAAACAAAGAAACATGGCCCAAATGAAAGAACAGATCAAAACTCTAGAAAAAGAGCTAAACAAAATGGAGATATGCAATCTATCAGATGCAGAGTTCAAAGCACTGGTTATAAGCATGCTCAAGGAACTTGGTGAGGACCTCAGCAGCATAAAAAATCCAGTCAGAAATTAAGGGTACATTAATAAAACTAAAGAACAATTTATATAGAGAAAGCAGTAGAGTGGATGAAGCCAAGAATCAAGTCAATGATTTGGAACATAAGGAATTGAAAAACAACCAATCAGAACAACAAGAAGAAAAAAGAATCCCTCCAAAATGAGGGCAGAATAAGCAGCCTCGGGGGCAACTCCAAGAGGTCCAACATTCACATCAGAGGGGTGCCAGAAGGAGAAGGGAAAGGGCAAGGAACTAGAATTCTATTTGAAAAAATAATAGAAGAAAACTTCCCTAATTTGCAAGTCCAGGAAGCACAGAGAGTCCCAAACAAGATGGATGCATAGAGGCCCACTCCAAGACACATCATAATTAAAATACCAGAGGTTAAAGATAAAGACATAATCTTAAAAGCAGCAAAAGAAAAGATGTTAGTTACCTACAGGAGAGCTCCCATAAGACTGCCAGCTGATTTTTCAAAAGAAACTTCGCAGGCTAGAAGGGATTGTCAAGAAATATTCAAAGTCATGAAAAGCAGGGACCTACAGCCAAGATTGCTCTACCCAGCAAAGCTGTCAGTTAGAGTGGAAAGGCAGATAAAGAGCTTCACAGACAAGGAAACCTAAAGGAGTTCATCATCCCCAAACCATTATTATATGAAATGTTAAAGGGGCTTTTTTGAGAAAAAGAAGATCAAAACTATGCACAATAAAATGGCAATAAGCACAAATCTATCAACATTTGAATCTAAAAAATAAACTAAGCAAACAAGAAGAACAGAGACAGAATCATCGATATGGAGAATATTTTGATGGTTGCCAGATGGGAGGTGGGTGCGGGAGAGTGGGTGAAGAGGTGAGGGGATTAAGAGGTACAAATAGGTAGTTACAGGATAGCCCTGGGGATGTAAAGTACAGTATGAAAATGGAGGAGCCAAAGAACTTACATGCATGACTCATAGACATGAACAATGGTGGGTGGGGGATTGCCTGAGGGAATGGGGGGTGCTGGGTACAGGGAGGGCAAAGGGGGAAAAATCAGGACAACTGTAATAGCATAATCAATAAAATATACTTAAAAAAATAGCTCTGGCTATTGAGGCTTCGGGGATTGAGTGCCAGCTTGCAAACCAAAGGGTCACTGGTTTGATTCCCAGTCAGGGCACATGCCTGGGTTGCAGGCCAGGCCCCCAGTAGGGGGCGCATGAGAGACAACCACACATTGATGTTTCTCTCCCTCTCCCTCTCTTTCTCCTTCCCTTCCTTTCCCCTCTCTCTAAAAATAAATAAACAAAAGCTTGAAAAAAATAAAAATGAAAATGAAAAAAGTTTAAAAAAACCCCAAGATGTTAAAGGAAGAGCCACCTACTCCAAACCCCCCACTTCAGAGCCGCCAGAAGCTGCTGCTTGTTTTCGCGCATGACAGGCAGCCCTGCAACTCCCTCAGGGCTTATTCAGCGTTTCATCCGAGTGGGGCCCAAGCTGGAGGCTTGCTTCATTTATCTATTTAATCCTCACCTGCAGGCATGTTTATCGACTTTTTAGAGAAAGAGGAAGGGAGAGCGAGAGGGAAACATGCCCCCCATAAGCACCCCGACTGGGGCTTGAACTCGTAACCTCTCTGATGTATGGGGCGATGCTCCAACTAAGCCACCTGGCCAGGGCTGGAGTCTTGCTTCTCCAGGGCAGGGCTGCGCCCTTTGCTACTTCGTAGCCTCCTGTAGAGCTTCAGCTAGGGCTGGGCATATGGGAAAGCACTCGTGAACGCCGCTGGCGGCCGCTGCCCGGCCCTCGCCCCCGGACCTGGCATTTCGGCCCTGCTCCATCCTCACCCCACCCCAGCCCTTCTCTGGCTCTTGCCAAGGATGCTCCCCTGTTTCCTTCGTAATCAGAGTCTTCGCTCACCTGGCAGCGTGCTCGCCTCGTCATCCCATATTTAACTTCATTAGATCTGAGCAGAGGCAGGCAGGTGTAGCTCGGGGTGGGGGAGGTGCCCCAGGGCTGGCAGGGCCCGGCTCCCAGGATCCCCCACGTGGGTTACGCTGGAGGGAACTAGAGCCCAGAGAGGGGAGGTCTCAATCCCCAAAGCACACAAGCTGCAGACGGCAGCGCTGGGATTGGCGCCCAGGAGGTCTGCCCCCAGAGCCTGTGCCCTTGACCACTAACTACCTCTCAGTGAGGGAAGGACAGACAGAACAGGTAGACCAGGCTCTGAGAAGGTTCCAGGGCCTGCACGGCACTTCCCCCTGGGCCCACCAGGGCCTCGCACGTGGCTGATGTGGGCCATTGCAGGGTGGGTGGGTGCCCACCGGAAGGGCAGAGGTTTCTCGGCTACAGAGCAGAACCCAGCAGCATGAGGAAAGGGCGGCCGGAAGAGCAGGCATGGCTTATTCACGTCCTTTCTCTTTGGCACAGGGCCCCTTTAAAAATGACTCAGTCGAGTATTAATCTGGTTGAGACAGCCACCCCTACAGGGAAAAGAAGAGGTGGCAAGTGTGCACGAGGGGAATGCGTGTGTCCCAGCCTCCGTGCACTGGAGAGGGGACCCTGCAGGGTGGACGTCTCCCAGGGCCTGCCACACGGCCTGGGCACGGCCTGGGCATGCCCCAGTGCCAGGCTGGGTGGGTCCCCTCATGCCTCCATCCCCCGACTGGCTTGCCAGCCCGCCCTCTCTGTCTGCCAGCTGGCGGGGTCCCCACTGAGCCCCGTCACAGTCAGACCGACACACACCCTGTGCGTGTTAATGAGACTCCTCTGTGGATGGCATTAAAACCAATCTCAGGAACAGGACCGAGTGCAGAGTAGAGTCCTAGAGGGGCGCACGGCCACCCCCTTAAGGGGCGTGGCTCAGCTGAGGCCTGGAGCCTAGGGGAGGAAGTGAACTGCTGGAGAGCAGGGTTCCTCTGGGGAGGGGAGGGCAGGGGTGTGGGGGTTTGAGTCTGCTGCTCGCTTGGCTTGTGGGGAGAACCGAAGGGAACACCCCACACCTGCAGTGAAACAGGCAGCAACTGGTTTATGTGCGGGGGAAAGGGTTATAGAGTGTGTTCATGTTTTTATAAGTTCAGAAGATGGGGCCAAGGTGTTCCGGAGAGGCTGCTGGTGACTGCCTGGTGGCAGGAAGTGGACGGGGGGACAGGAAGAAGGGAGTGAGGAATGAGCGTTAGCCATTCACTCTCTATAGCCTGGGTCCAGCCTTCCTCCCACATCCTCCCAGGTCCTCCCAGGTCCTCCCAGGTCCTCCCACGAAGCGACAACGTCACGTCCCCACAGGCGCTCTGCTCCCTGAAGCACACGGGCTGCAGCCTGGTCCCGCTGCTGGGAGGCTCGCCTGCCTCCTGCACACTCCAGCTCCAGGGGGCCACGTCTGTGTCCCCGAGAACAGTGTCTCTCGAGGGGAGCACGTCTGTTTCAACAGTCCTCCCCCCTCGCCCCCAGGGAGAGCGCCTGCTCGGCCGGCCTGCCATCCCAGTGTGGGTTCCGCTCGCTCTGGGCTGCATCTGCTGGCAGCACTCGCCGCCCAGCCCTCTCACACTCCCCCGAACTTGGCACACGCCTGTCGGGCCGCTTCACGCCCCTTCCCTGCTCCCCTCAGCCGCTCCCGCTCCCGAGCATGCTGCAGAGGGAGCCAGGGGCTGCGGGCTCAGAGTAATCCTGATTCGCCTCCTGAGTCCTCCGCTTGGGCACCACTTGACTTGGGCGCAATGTCTAACCCTGGTTTTCTCCTCTGTAAAAATGGGACTATTTCTATCCGCTCCCTGTCAGGGAACGTGGGGGAAGGCGCGTCCTCTCCGTCCTCTCCGGGCAACAGAAAGCTAAGCAGCTTGCACGACACCCTCTGGGGGGCAAACACAAAGCCTGAGGACACACAGCCAGCGTTTTCTCCCGCTCATCAAGGCGGTAACAACGTAATGAGGGCTCGTCGGCCGGCTTCGAGGAGGCCGGGAGAGCTCGGAGAGGGAAGCACTGGACAGCGCCTGTGCTTGGGAGACATCGGCAGGTCCAGGAGTAACAGTGTCACAGACGAGCTGCGTTTTTTGCAGCCCCTCCTGCCCCCTGCCCGGAGGTGGGAAGCCTGAATAAACGCTCTCCGCCTCGCTCCAAGTCAGGACCCTGCGGGGCTTCACCCTCAGAGTGACCACGAACCAGAGACAGACCTTCCCTCTCACGGACGGACGCGCAGCCTTGAACCTGGGGCAAGGAACTTGGGTTACGGTGGCCTCGGACTGGCAGCAGCCCTGGGGCTCGGGAGGAAGAACCTTCTCCACAGGTGACTCCTCCCCACGGCGTTCCAATACACTGACCAGCACAGAGCCCAAGGTAACCGAGACACAAGGAAGGAAGACGTTCTGATTAATTGAGGGATAATCAGAGTGAAAACCCGCATAGCAGACATCCAGAAACACGCGAAGCATTGGAAGGATCGCCCACAGACAGCTCTGTTTATCACTCGAAGGGATAAAAGGCACGCTTCAAAATTCTGTTGGCGAATGAAAATTAAAATGCAATGGAGCAGTTTTTAAAAAATGCAAAGACCTGGCTGGCATAGCTCAGTGGATTGAGCGTGGGCTGTGAACCAAAGTGTCACAGGTTTGATTCCCAGTCAGGGCACATGCCTGGGTTGCAGGCTATGACCCCCAGCAACTGCACATTGATGTTTCTCTCTCTCTTTCTCCCTCCCTTCCTAAAAAACTGCAAAGAGAAATTCTAAACCTAAGGCTGCAGGACAGCCAAACCCAAGCGCCCAGTGGGTGGGCTGGAGCTTGGACTGCAGGCGGCTGTCGGTGCATGAGGCAGCGGCGCACTGCCCTGCGGAGGAACCGCCCCGACCGCAGCGCAGAGACCGGGGCGCAGCGCACAGGCCTCGCTCGGCGCCGAGCAGGCGGAAGTCAGACTCGGCAAGCACGGGTCCCGCTCCTGTCCCTCTCTCAGGTGCCGAACAGGCATCTCTGGTTTCGGGAAACCCTTTCTGAGTCACTCGGCCTGACATCCCATCTCTCCGTTCCCCTGAGTGTTGTCGGCCTCTTCGTCCCCGTTTCATTCACGTCGACGGGGACTCCTTCATTTCCAGGGACCAACCAGCGGAAGAGCTCAAGTCACACCCCGAACACGTCTCCAGGTCCGCAGACCCCTCCCTCCTCTCGGCCGCGGTGACGCCTAACGGCCCGGGGTCCTCACTGCAGATACTGCTGCAGGGAAAGGGAGCCAGGAGAACTGCAGAACACGGTCTGCTCCCTGGCCCTGCTCCCCACTCAACGCTGGGTCAAGGCCACTGCTGGGTCAAGGCCACTGCTGCCGGAGAGCAGCTGCAAACACTTCAGTCCCTGTTGACCCTTCCTCTTCCAGCACAGCCTCTGGCCTGGGCTCACTCTGGACATTTCGCTGAAATTCAGGGAGTGGGGGTGGCTCTGCATGGCCATCAGTGAGACAACGAAACCACCACCTCAAAGAGGACGCTGTCAGCTCCGCAAGGCAATCAGTCCTCTGTCCTGCGGCCCCTGCTGTTCAGGGACTTCGGCAGCCACATGGGGGCCTTGGCAGAGATGCCCCCCGACACCATCGTGCAGCACTGGAGCAAGAGGGACAGGGAGGCTGTACAACCCCAGACCCTACCCCCCACCTGGGTCACCCTGGCCCCTGGCCCATGGGACACAACCAGACAGGACAGGGGCAGAGCCAGGATGGTGGCCGGTCTGGCACGATTGGCTCCTCGAGAGACGGAGAGGAGAGATGCGCTGGGAGCCGGGCTGCTGTGGAGTCTCGGGGTGGGGTAGGGGGCGCCGCTGGTGACGAGCCGGCAGGGGCCTGGGGGTGGGTGCTGGGGGGCCGGGCAGGCGCGTGGTGTAGGCGACAAGGAGAAACATCATGTATTGATCCGTAAGAGCCCGAGGGACGACAGAATCCAATGTCCTGGCCTCACCTGCTCTGTTTCCATAGCAGGAAGTTATTTTTCTAGAAAAAACTGTTATTTCTCGCACGCGTATGTGTGCGTGCACTCGCCCTCACACCCTGACCTGCTCGTCAGATCGAGGGTCCTCCGAGGACAAGGGCCCACGTCTCAGTTAAAGCCCCATGGACTGGCGGCCTGGCTGCGTGCCAGGGCCTCGGAGTGATCAGTGCAGGGCCGCCGCCCTGCCCTCGGGGGCCGCCCGCATCCCTGACGGCACCCGCTGTTCCCCGCCTGCCCCAGGGCCCTCTTCACCCCCTGATGGGTATCAGGTCGGCCACGATGGGTATTCACGGCTCCGACGGCAGCACCGGAAATTTCAAGCAAGAGCTGCTTCCTGGCCGGGCCTCGCCTGGTGAGGACAGGATATTGCTGAGACGGAGGCTGGGCGAGCTGAGCCGGCTCTCGCCTGCCCTTTCTGCCCTGGAACAGGGAGCAGGGACAGCAGAGCGGCCAGCGGAGCGGTCAGCGGGGCAGAGGCCCCCTGACTTGACTTGTGGCTCCTTCCTGGACACGCTGGGTGAGTCTCGGGTCTCTTGCCGCCCCCTTAGCTCCCCTTTCCTGCTCCTGATTCGGGATTTGGTTTGGTGCCTAGACCAGTGACCGTTCCGTCTCTTCCAGGTCTCGGTCCCACAGCCGGGCCTTTACCTCACTAGAGCACGCGGGCCTTCGGGCTGGGGCCGCACACCTTGGCAGGAGTGGCTGCTGGTTGCCCTGAGACTCCATGGGGGGCCAGGGAAGGAGCTCCATCCGCCGGCTTTGCCCCGAGGCTGCCCCCGCAGTCCCCGCTGCGCACAGGCTGACGTGCCCTGAACTTCTCTCCACGCGTCCGTCACGGCCGGGGGGATGGCAGGTGTCTGAGCACAGTCCCTTCTGTTCGCAGTGACGATCTATAGCCAATTAGCTGAGCCTGGGAAGGTGGGAACTGCCTGTCTCCAGGCCGGAGCCAGCAGCGAGCCCGGTGCTTCTCACAGACGTCTCTGCGAAGGTGGGAGGGTGGCGTGACCTCCCAGGACCCGGGAGCGGGCCCGCGGCTGTCAGCCCAAGGCTTTCATAGCAGACAAGGCCACGGAACATTCCACAGGGCAGCTTAAAATAAGCGTCAACCTTGGCCATCGCTTTTCCAGAGTGGGTCTGGGATTTTACGTGCAAGAGCCAGACTTTCCCTGGGGTCCCACAAACTGGGGCTTCTGTTCTGAAGGTTGCGGCAGACGGGAAAGGGGCAAGCCCATAACTGGGGGCTAGAATAATTGGTCTCGGCACACACAGCCCCTCCAGCCTCCACCTGTCGCGCCCTCCCGCTGCCCGGGCCTCGGGCAGGCTGACTCACACAGCCGGCTGGGCTGCAGTGCTGTCCCCGCACCGCAATCGATATTCAATTTAAGCTGATTCTTTCTGCGTGAAACTGTTGAGCAAGGGGCGAGGGGTTCTGGCCAGCGTGATGGCGGGGAGGCCCCGGGTCCGAGGCCACCTGCCGTGTGAGCTTCAGCGAGTCCGGGTCCTCTCTGCGTCCTCTCGCCCTCATTTGCTCAGTAGCGTCAGTGGCCCCTGGATCACGTGCACGCAGGAAGAAAAGATTCCTGCTCACGGAGGAGCCGGGCCACCGTGTCCCAGATTGGGTGTTTCATGCACGTTGTCCCCGGATCGGGCGGGATGAGAGAGGCCCAGGAGTTTCGACAGAACCACAGAGCTCTCTGCTGATACGGGAGCTGATGCAGTTTTACTCTTTGCTGCCCAGACCCAGGCAACCCTGACAGCGCCTGGTGCACAGTAGGTGTTCAGGAGTACGCTGAACGAATGAACGCTGGGTGTCCATCCTTACCTTACCGGGTCCGGGGCTCGAGCGGGGGCGGGGAATGAAAGGGTGGGAGGCCGGGCACTGGACTCCGTCGGGCCCTGGCTGAGGGCCATCCTGCTTCCTGGGCCAAACGTACTCCCAGGGCCATCTGCTCAGGGGACCGACAATCTGGGCCTCTGCCGTCACCCTCGGCCCCCGGCAGTCAGCCTCGGCTGCAGGGGACTCGGGGGTGACGGTTTTCCGAAACTGCTCGGCTCCATTAAGGTATGGCTGGAGTTCTACTTTAAACCTCCCCTGGAGAGATGTTACTCGCCAGGAATAGGTGCGTGACACTGGCATTTTCCTTTGAGAAGTTTTTCTAGAGAATTGAGATTCGGCGTCTCTTCTCCTCCCCGCTCCCACCCCCTAACCTGCCTGCGGGGCCCAGCGCGGAGTGATTCCGGGGAGCCGAGAGGTGGAGACGCAGCGCAGGGATTCCGAACCGACAGCCGCGCCCCGGACCCCGGGACCCCCTGCAGTGCCCCGCGGCCGGTCCCTCTGAGTTTCGGCGTCACGGGAGGGGGGTCACAGTGAGAGGGCCAGGCGGGCCAGTGCTCCCGTGGTGGGGGACGGGGAAATGCTCGGGGGCAGTCGCGGTGCCGTGCGGACAGGGCTTGCCTAGGTGCCTGTCACCGACAGTGGTGATACTAAGGGAAGAGGACCTCCCCACTGCTGGGTGTGCTCGAGGAGCCGGTTTTCACACCCTGGGGTGGCTCCTCGGATGGTTTCGTCCCTAGGCTGAGGGGTCTCGCTGCCACGCCCTGCACTGGGCGTTCTGGGAAGTGCAGAAATGACGGCGGGGGCCCTGGGCACCCACCCCTGACCAGCTGGAACCCGCGGAGGGCTCTGCGCGGAGTGGCAGCGTTGAGGAGCGACCCGGCTGCAACGGGCCTTCCCTCCAGTGGGCGGGGCAGGATCCCTGCACCAAGGAGACGGTCAGCCACAATAACGGCAGTGCACATTTATTGAGTGCTTGCTGTGTGCCAGGAACAGTGCTCTCTTCACTCGGGTTTTTTACTTTTTAGTCCGCACAGGGCTCGGGGAGGCAGGATCTCTCCTCATCCCCATTTCACAGAGGGCGCGACCCAGGCTGGTGTGTTTAATCGCTTCCCGAGGATCCCTACTTTGCAAGCAGGAGAACCGGGCACAGCCTCAGTCCTGCCTCTGGCCAGTGTCTGAGCTGACGCCCCAGCACCCTGGCTGCTGGGCGCAAGGTAGCAGGATCCCAGCCTAAGCCCTGCCCCTGCGGTACACCTGCCTGCAGTCCCGTCCCTTGTCCCTTGGGTTTCTCTCGCTCAGCTCCTGGGGGCATCCAGAAAGGAGTTCTCCCAGCATCCTCTGCTCCTCACCCCCCACAGGGCGGGGTCTGATACTCAGAACCACGGAGACAGGAGCAGCTGGCTCAGGTTCCCAGGTGAAGGAGCAGGTAGGAGTGTACACAGGCCCCCCGTTGCCATGAAGGTGAGAAGAGCAGCGGGGGAAGGATGAGGGGAGCTGTGCTGAGGGCC
The DNA here is from genome assembly GCF_019186645.2 of Phyllostomus hastatus. Lineage (NCBI taxonomy): Eukaryota > Metazoa > Chordata > Mammalia > Chiroptera > Phyllostomidae > Phyllostomus > Phyllostomus hastatus. The sequence continues at coordinate 14,764,521 of NW_025334018.1, read as the reverse complement.
CTTGGGTGGGGGAGGAATGGGAAAGAGGTCACACAGGGCGGCAGGGGGCCCCAGATCACCCTCTGACCCCTAGTGAGGATCAGCAGCAGAAATTCTGGTGCCAGCCCTGTCAAACTACAGTCCTTCGAATTAATGCACAATCCAATTTCAGTTCCCTTTAAGAAATTACGTATTTTTAAAAAATACATGAAGAGTTGGAAAGGAGCCATGGCAACGAGGAGTCTGAGCATCGGAGCCGAGGCCAAGCCTTTCCCCCCTCCCCTGGGGCATCTGGTTGTCCCTGTCTGGACCCCCGACCTTCCTCCCCGACACCACCTGTGTACCCGGTGCCGTCCGTCCAGCACCTGGGGCGGCAGGCTGGCTTTCGGCAGCCAGGGGGGAGCAGCCCAAGGCTCTGCTTGTCCTAGGCTCGCTCAGCCACGGCCAGGGCGGAGGGGCCCAGGACTCGCCCCCTGGGCCAGGTGAGGACGCTGTGCTCGGGGTGGCTCCCCCTCGGGGTGCTGGATCTCTGCCTGGGTCGGAGGGTTCCAGAGGGTTCAGCCGGCACCGACCCGGACCTGCTGGGAGTCAGGCTGCTTCCCCCACAGGAACCCGGGGGACAGCGGGGGCTCCTGTCCCGGGTTAGAGGTGAGGGAACTGAGGCTCTGGGGCTTGTGCTGGCCCAATCAAGGTATCAGTAACGGTATTTGGTGCCTATTTTTTGTCAGGTGCCATGCCAAATGCTTTACACACTTCCTCTCCCTCTGTTTGTAAAAAAAAATTTTATCCTCACCTGAGGATTTTTTTTTCATTGCTTTTAGAGAGAGAGAGAGGAAAGGAGAGAAAGACATCAATGTGAGAGAGAAGCATCGTCTGGCTGCCTCTCGTACGCACCCGGACTGGGGATCAGACCAGAAACCGGGGTAAGTGCCCTACTGGGAATCGAACCTGCAACCTTTTCAGTTCCAGGGTGATGCTCCAATCTTCGGAGCCTCATCTGCGAGGGCCTCTCCCTCTGTTTTGAGGGGTCCTCTCCCACCTATAAGCTGGTGATCCATCAGAGTTTTTACAGAATTTGCTGAACACACCAGTCGCTTAAAGGAAGGGCACCTTCCCCGTGCTGGGCCCCAGGGAAGACAGTGAGCCCGCCCCCGGGGAGCCCACCCCCGAGGCAGACTGCAGTCCGCCGACGAACAGGCATCACACGTGCCGTGTGCCAGGCATTGTCCCCACCCGGGGCTCAGCTCGGCCCAGTGCCCCGCCCAGGAAGGTGCAGACGGGTGGGGCCCAACTTCTGACCTGATAACTGCCATGCACAGGGAAGCCCCAAACTGAGGCGGCAACGAGCTGAAGTGGGGTGCAGATGAGGTGAGCCCCCCAAGGTCACTGGGGTTGCCTGGGGAAACCCTGCAGATCCACACCGAGATAAGAGGAGATGGCATCCACTGAGCGTCCGTGACGAGACGTGGCGCGTCCTGAAGACTTCATCCGGCATGAGTTCTGCGAGGGGTGGGGGCCGAAGGAGGCATCAGCTGAGAGATGAGTAATTGCGGTCCCTCTGTCATCTTCTTACGTTCTTATCGCTCAGACTGATCCGGCTTTAACAAATGCTGCCACAGAGAACTTGTTACTAGACAAACCCCTGTCTCCGTGATGAAGATGGGCTTTGGAGGCAGGAGGCCGCTGTCGGAGAACGGACGCACAGTCGCTGACACGCCGCCCCCGGTGTCTTCAGATGACCCACTGGCGCCGGGGACACAGGCCGGGCCGCCCGGATGGTGACCGGCTTCCCCCTGAGGTCATCCCCCTCCCTGGCCTGCGGCTCTGCTGTTTGTTCGTCCTCTCCACCTGTGTCCCGAGGCTGTGCCTGTGTGGCCATAGTGGGATGGCCCGGTGCCCTGATATTTCTAGCAAGCAGAGAAGTGTCTGGCTATACCTGTACCCTGGTGCATGCGGGGCCTCTATCCCAGAGAACACACAGCCGTGGGAGGATTCGGATCCGGTTAGCTCCCTCCTGGCTCCGAGGGAGCAGCCACTTCTCTCTCTTCGGCAGAAGGGACAGCGAGGGCCAGGGATGCGTCTGAACCCTCAGGGCCTGGCGGGCGGCCCCTGCACTAGAATCTGAGGGGCTGGGGTGGCCAGACCGCACTCTGGGCAGCTGAGGCCTGCCCTCCGGGTGCCATCTCCGGCTGCCCGGGGCCAAGGGGACTTTCAGGCAGCTCCTTTGGCTCTTGGTGAATTTCATTCCTCAAAGAGTGCAGCAATGTGCACCCCCTGCTCTGCTGCCCTCCTCTTCTCCTTGTTTGGATCAGCCGTGCCCTTCGTGATATGCCCGGTTCCCGAGCACCACTGCTCAGAGAGGTCAGGACAGAAGGTGGAAGGGAGTTCTGGGCTCTCCTCCCGCGTGACCTCGCACAGGAGGAGCTTCCTCCCCGAGCGCTGCCAGCCCCTCCTCTACGGCCAGCAGCCTCTCCTGGGGCCCTGGGGAGGGAGGGAGGGGAGGACGAGGGCGGCCAGGGTTGCTGCGGGCGTCGAGGCTCACCTCACTGAGCGCGCACATGGACACTGCCGCAGAAGCGGCTCATGCATCACCCCTTGACTCCACAGGGGGCTGCGTGAGGCATCAGCAGCCCTCCCGTCCCACAGATGGGAAAGCAGAGGCCCAGGCTGTCTAACCACGTGCACAGAGCTCAGAAGGCTGGTGTGGCCGCAGGGCTCCGGAGCCTGCAGGACCGATGCTTCCAGTGTGTGTGTGTGGGGGGGGGGGTGGGTCCTAGTGTTCTCACCTCTGTCCTTGCGGACGTGGGCAGCAGCTTCCTGCAGGCCCCCCTGCGGGCGACAGGCTCTCCCTCACTCTCAGGCACACGTGTCTTATTCGTGGAAGGACCTGCACGTGTCAGGCTGAGGGGTCACCCTGACCCTCCAGCCCCTGAGGAGATGAGGACGATTGGAGGGGAAGTGATGCAGCCCCTCCCCGCCCCCTTCTCCCAGACGGGCCCTGGTGCACTCACAGCGGCTCGTCCCTTCCCTCCACACACACGCACAAGGCTCGGGGGAGGTGGGGAGGCACGCCTGACATCTTCCCAGGGTGGGGTGCCCCCTCCGCTTTTCTCCTACTGATGTATCAGCCGGCCACCCCCGGGCTTTTCCGCATCTCTCCCTCAGAGACCGGGCTAGGGCCCCAGGGCACAGATGCGAGTGAAGGGACCTCGGTGCTCTCCAAGCTGCCTGCGTGCAGGTGAGACCGAGTGTTGCCCTCCTAAGTCCCCCTTCTTGCCCTGAGCCCCGGGCTGGTTGTCCCAGGGCACGTCCTCTCTGCCTCCTCGGGGTCCGCAGGGCAGGCCTGTGCCGGCTCTCTGCAGAGCCGTCTCAGGCTCCCACGGGCCGGGGCGCCCGCCTCAGGCTCTGTCCCTTCTCGGGCTCCCCTGGGGCAGGCCCCAAGACAGCAGGCCCGGAGGAGGCCCGGCCCCACACCACACACCCTGCAAAGGCGGCTCCTTATTTTTTCTCTCTGAGTGACGCAACTCAAGACGAGAAGCTACTTGAACCCAGACAGGCCTTTACTTTCTCAGGGGGACTGACGTGTCCCCAGCGTGGCCGCACATGTGCGCGAGAAGCCTCCCACAGGCCCCTCTCTGCCTGTGAGAGCTCAGCTCCTGCCCGGGCGGTAGCAGTGAGCAGGCCTCCTCACCTCCGAGGACCAGCCTAGCTAGAATTCAGATTAGAGACATGAAAGAAGAAAAAAAATAACCCTAAGCCCTATGGAGTGGGGGGTGGGGGGAGCTCATTAATGTCTCTGTTCCCCTCCTCATTAAGCAAGAGCTCACTCATAAATATTCATAGAATTCTAAAGTAAGAGCAAGGTGAAAGTTAAGTTAATGTGCAACAATTAAGACTGCTCAGAGCTCCTGAGTAGCCTGCCCAGGCTCTTGTCTCCCCAGAGCAGAGATGGAGGGTGATCCTGGTCCCCTAGAGGGCACAGAGGGGAGCAGGTGTTGGGACAAAGCTTTCAGGAGAAGACGGACCCAGACCCACCTCGTGCAAGCAGCTCACAGGCCTGCTGGTGTCATAGGCTGAGAAGCACAAGGTAGGGACCCTGACTGGTGTGGCTCAGAGGACTAAGTGCCAGCCTGCAAACCAAGGGGTTGCCGGTTTGATTCCCAGTCAGGGCAGATGCCTGGGCTGCAGGCCAGGTCCCCAGTAGGGAGCTCCTGAGGCAACCACATACTGGTGTTTCTCTTCCTTTCTCCCTTCCTTCCCTTCTCTAAAAATAAATAAATAAAATCTTAAAAAAAAGACACAAGGTGGGGAGGGTCTTGAAGACCTTCCAGTGCCCATCACTGGGTGCCCCATCTTTTTTCTTTTTAATTCCAGCTCTGTTGAGGTGTGAGTGATAAAGCTGTGAACTATCTGAAGTGTGCACTGTGGTGAGTTGGTGTATGTACCCACTGGGACGGGATCGCCCCCATCCGGTCAATTACCATGCCCACCAGGTCCCGAGCTTCTCTTCCTCCTCTGTCTGGGGAGAGCACTTAAGTTCCATCCTCTTAGCACATTCCAGCTGCATGTGCAGCGTGACTGACCACAGTCACCATGCTTCACGTTAGGCCCTCGGAGTTGTTTCCTCTCAAAACTGGACGTTTGTGCTCTTTTACCAACTTCTCCCTATTCCCCCACCCCTAGCCCCTGGCCATCGCTTTTCTAGTCTGTTTCTATGACTCTGACTTTTAAAAACATTTTATGATTCCTGGACTTCTGGCCAAGATGGAGGCGTAGGTAGACACACTGTGCCTCCTCGCACAACCAAAAGAAGGACAACAATTTCAAAACAAAACCAGAACTGACAGAAAATCGAACTGTATGGAAGTCCAACAACCAAGGAGGTAAGAAACATCCATCCAGACGGGTAGGAGGGGCAGAGCAGGGCAGCCGGGTGGAAAGGACTCGCGGCAAAGCAGCAGTGGAGGACTGAGGGGGGCAAGGCGGTGGCTGGTGGAGCAGCCCCTCATTCCCGTGTGGATAAACCGGGAGGAACAACTGGGGAGCGAGACAGACCTCACAACCCAGGGCCCCAGCTCGGGGAAATAAATCCTCAAACCTCTGACTGAAAATGCCTGTCGGGGTTGAGGCACAGGGAGAGACTCCCAGCCTCACAGGAGAGTTCGTTGGAGAGGCCCACAGGGTCCTAGAATGTACACAAGCCCACCCACCCGGGAATCAGCACCGGAAGGGCCCAGGTCACTTGAGGGTAGCAGGGGAAGTGACTGAAAGTCAGCCAAAAGCTCAGCAAATGGCATTGTTCCCTCTCGGACCCCTCCCCCACAGACAGCACCACAACTCAGCAATGTGGGTTGCCCCGCCCTGGTGAACACCTAAGGCTCCGCCCCTCGTACGTAACAGGCGCGACAAGACAAAACAATGGCCCAAATGAAAGAACAAATCAAGGCTCCAGAAAAAATACAACTAAGTGACGAAGAGATAGCCAACCTATCAGATGCACATTTCAAAACACTGGTAATCAGGATGCTCACAGAATTGGCTGAATTTGGTGGCAAATTAGATTAAAAAATGAAGGCTACGCTAAGTGAAGTAAAGGAAAGTATACAGGGAACCAATAGTGATGGGAAGGAAATTGGGACTCAAATCAATGGTGTGGACCAGAAGGAAGGAAGAAATAGCCAACAAGAAAAAAATGAAGAAACAAGAATTCAGAAAAATGAGGAGAGGCTTAGGAACCTCCAGGACATTGCTAAACATTCCAACATCCAAATTATAGGGGTACCAGAAGGAAAAGAGGAAGAGTAACAAGTGGAAAACTTATTTGAACAAATAATGAAGGAGAACTTCCCCAATCTGACAAAGGAAATAGATTTCCAGGAAGTCCAGGAAGCTCAGAGAGTCCCAAAGAAGTTGGACCCACGGAGGAATACGCTAAGGCACATCACAGTTACATTACTCAAGATTAAAATTAAAGAGAGAATCCTAGAAGCAGCAAGAGGGGCTGGGAAGAAGTATTCCAAGTCATGAAAGGCAAGGACCTACACCCAAGATGACTCTATACAGCAACGCTTTCATTTAGAATGGAAGGGCAGATAAAGTGCTTCTCAGATAAGGTCAAGTTAAAGGAGTTCATCATCACCAAGCCCTTATTATATGAAATGTTAAAGGGGCTTATCTAAGAAAAAGAAGATAAAAAACATGAACAGTAAAATGACAGCAAACTCACAATCATTAACCATCACACCTAAAACAAAAACAAAGGCAAACTAAGCAAACAACTAGAACAGGAACAGAACCACAGAAATGGAGATCACATGGAGGGTTATCAAACAGCGGAGTGGGAGGGGGAGAGAGGGGGAAAATGCACAGGGAATAAGTAGCATAGATGGTAGGTAGAAAATAGACAGGGGGAGGGCAAAAATAGTATGGGAGATGTAGAAGCCAAAGAACTCCCATGTACAACCCATGGACGTGAACTAAAGGAAGGGAATGTGGGTGGGAGGGGGTGTGCAGGGCGGAGGGGAGTGAAGGGGGGGAAATGGGACAGTTGTAATAGTATAATCAATAAAATATATTAAAAAATAAAAATAAAAACACTTTCTAGCCCACATGGGAGTGATACCAGGCCGTGTGTATCTTTCTCCATCTGGCTGCTTTCCCATGGCCACCCATGTCACAATGAGGTAGCTGTCACCAGCGGGGGCACACGCCCGGCCAAGGCGGCGGAGCCAAGCCTCGTCTTAGGGTGCCTGCCACCACCCGCCGCCAGCCTTTCACGGGGACAGGAACGCGCTCGCCTTCCGGGGGTCTCCTCTGGGGTCTGGCCCCGGTCCCCCCTGGTTCCCGAGCTCTTTGATCCAATACGCTGAGCCAGATTAATTTTCTTAAATGCCGTTTAATTGCATCCCTCCTCGTAGAAAACAGTCATTGGCTCCCCATTGACGAGGAATTACGTGCAAACGCCTCCTGTTCTGCGGCCCGAGTGCTCCTTACAAACTCAGTCACCACGACTCTCTGCTCATCTCCCAGTGCTCCAGCCAAACGGAACTCCGAGCTCTGCTCCAGACGAGCTGCGTCCCCTCCTGCCTCCCAGGCGGCCTCCCCCTCAACCCCCCGAATCCTGTCCCCCCTGCACCATCTCCCTGTCCAAGTCCTATCCTTTCCCAGGCCCGTTTCAAATGCCATCCCTTCCTTCCAACAGGTCCCGTTTCCCACAACTGACGTAATTTCCCTCCGGGGTATTTTACCTGAACCTCTCCAATGCTACTCTGCTAACACCTAGGCTGTTGCCATCATTAGCCAAACTGCATACCCATTATTATTATGTAGTAGAATACGCACGCCCTTATCACCAGCTGGGCTGTGCGGGTCAGGAGCACACATCGGGGCGGTTCAGCTGACAGTAACGGTGAGAATGAAACAGCAGGCAGTCAGATCTGAGCGGAGCGGGGACGCAAGGCTAGGTACAGAGTCCCTGGGGCAGAAAGTCCCGGGGGCCTAGCGACGGGCGAACCTGGGGAAACAAATGCTGCAGTGGCCTTCCCTGCCCTGGCAGGTGGCCAGTCGCTGGCAGACCCCCTCGGAGGAGCAACGAGGGGCCGGAGAAAGCCCCCCAGGACTCCCAGACAAGCTCTCGCAGGACCACTCCCTTAGGCAGTGGCCCTCAGGATGATGAGTTTCTGACCCACATCAAGCGATCTTAGCAACAAAGCCCCCCCTGCCCGGGACTGTGGGCCACGGAGACGGAGTTTGGGGTGAACTAGAGACAACGTCTAGGCCTCAGGTGTGTTCCAGCTCCAGGCCCAGAAAAGCAGCAAAGCCAGAGGAAGTGTCGCCATGGCTGACCTCAGGGCCAGGTGTACTGACCAATGACCCCCTGCTTTGGTGCCCACCAATCAGTAGAGACCTCGACCCTGAAAGGGCACCCCTGGAGAGCTGATGAACATTCTACTGGGATCCTGGAGATCCTGGACACCTCCCCCCAAATCTGCGTTGTTGGAAAACAGGTAAAGCCCCTTAAGACGAAGGACCCAGTTCTCTCTCTCCCTCCCTCTCTCTCTCTCTCTCTCTCTCTCTCTCCCCCCCTTTCCTTCCTCCTTTCCCCCCTAAGAGGCACACCCTTGCTCTCTTTCTCCTGAGCTCCCAGGGCCCTGCTTTGTTCCCGTAACCTGTTTCCTGAGCCCACACAGCCCAGCTGGCTCACTTCTACCTCTGTGACTTTCTCAGTAAATTTTCTCTTGTCATTGGAGTTCTTGGCTCTGAATTCTTTCTCAGCCAAACCCAAGGACTGAGGTCCTAACTTCGCAGGTTACATCTGGTGCAGTTTGCCATTAATAAGAGTAATAGTCCTAACAATACTAGCTGCTACTTACTGAGTGCCTACCATGCGCCAGTTGCCTTGTATGTACTATTCCCTGCGAAGTGGAGTCTGTCATCCCTGTCGCAGCTGAGGACACGGAGGTTCTGAGAGGGGAAGCGGACCAGCCCTAACTGGCTCTGAAGACTTTGTTCTTTCTCCTTTGCTGCGCTGTTGCATGCTTGCCTGGAAGCTCCCTGGGTTGAACTGAATTCCCCCCCAATACATACAGAAGTCCTGACCCCCGGAACCTGTAAACAGGACCTCATTTGGAACAGGGCCTGGGTGGGTATGATCAGGTTACGACGGAGACAGACGTTAGGGCGGCCCCTCGTCCAGGGGCTGGCATCCTTACGAGAAGAGGGAGGTGTGGGCACTGGCCCACGCAGGGAAGGAGGCCACGGGAGGACGGAGGAGGGGGTGGGAGAGACATACCCAGAAGCCCAGGGCGCCGGAGTGCTCAGAAACCAGTGCAGGGACAGGGACAGGGTCTCCTGGAGCCTTGGCAAAGGGGCCTGTCCCACTTGATTTCCGACTTCCAGCCCCCGGGGCTGTGTGAGGATAAACTCCCGCTGTCCAAAGCCGCTGGCCAGTGGCAGTCTGTCCAGCAGCCCCAGGAAACACTGGCCCTCCTCACTGTCCTCTCGACTGGCGCTGCCCTCACCAGGCAGGGGCCCACCAACGCCTGTCGAGCGAACAGAGACTTGACTTCTTCCCCTGCAGGGGTCTCAGGCGCCGGAGAGATTCAGCAGCATCTTCCTGATGGCCGTGGGACACCCAGAGAGGTCGGTCAGCCGCCCTCCAGCCTGCTGGCAGCGGAGTTGGCGCTGGGACAGAAGTCCTCCTGGGCCTGGGCGGGAGGTGACGTGGCACCCGGTGTGACCGGTCTCCACGTGGGAGCCAGGTCCAGCCCAGGGCTGTGACCGCGCAGGTGGGGCGTTTCTGGCGGCCTCAGCCGCGAGCCACTCAACATATCCTGGGTCCGTGGTGGCGCTGGAGAGGGGACTCGGGACTGTCTGGGTTCCCGCAATGGGAAGGACAGTGCTGAGCACCCCTCCAAGATCCTGAGGGGTGTCCCGGGGGGCCAGGCAGTGGGGAGTGGGGTGTCGAGTTGGGTCCACAACTAGCGAGGTCCTTGGAGGGACCCCTCATTCTAAGCAGGCAGTGGTATGAGTGCTATCTGCTGGCAGGTGTTCCCTTTAACTGTCTAACTTCTCTCACTGGTCTCTCACGTGTGACGGTGGCCAAAGCCCCCACTGTCCCCACGGAAGCCACTCTGGTCCCCACACAATGCAGCCTGACGCACCCTGTCTCAGTCCCGCAGACCCGCCTGCCGCTCCAAAGGCACCGGGGGCTGAGCTCATTTCAAGAGCGAACTCCTCTCGTTCTCTTTGCTCCTATTTTGAGCTCCGGTTCTCTTTTTAATGGGGCTGGGGTTACGCCTTCCAACCCGAAGAACATTTTCCTTGATGGGAAAAGCAAAAGAAAAATGGGAACTGAAGGACACCAATCCTGGCGGGGGCATTAGGCCCTGCCGAGCGCTTTGTGACTGCCGGCTCCGTCGCCCCCGCCACGACCCCGAGAGCTAAGTAGGGCAGTGTCCCCGCCGCCCGCGAGGTCCGCTGACTCGCGCACCATCTCTCAGTCGTGAGCAGAGCAGCCTGGGCAGCCCGGGCAGCCTGGGGTGTGCGCCTGGGCTGGAGGCTCTGCAGGGAAAGTCTGACCCTGCAGGCACCGATCAGCCCAATCAAGGAGGCAGCTAAAGACACAAAAGTGGCCCCGCTGGGGACTCGCCGACAAGTTCGCAATTGAAAGCAAAACCAGAAACCAAAGACAAACACTGCTTTCATCGTGGACGGGCAGAGCCTGTGATGGGGAGCAGTGAGGCGCCCCAAGCAGCATGGGGAAGGTGTGGGCTTTTCAGGAAAAGTGCCGAGACAACCGGATGTTGTTGCTGGGCCACTAGCCTGACCCCATGCTCTCCCTAGCTCAAAATCATCATCGTCACCATCATCATCATCATCACCATCATCATCATCACCATCATCATCATCATCATCATCATCATCATCATCATCATCCCTGGCTGGTGTAGCTCAGTGGATTGAGCACGAGCCTGCGAACCAAAGGGTCACTGGTTCGATTCCCAGTCGGGGCACATGCCTGGGTTGCAGGCCAGGTCCCCAGTTTGGGGCACGTGAGAGGCAACCGATAGATGTTTCTCTCTCTCTCTCTCTCCTTCCCTCCCTTCCCTTCTCTCTAAAAATAAATAAATAAAATCTTTAAAAAAACTTTAAAAAAATAAAATAAAAGCCCAAGCAAATAAGAAATAACAGCCGTGCCAAAGACTACGACAGGAATAAGTCTAGGCAAAAGTAATTATCTACTTGTTTGAATTTCATTTTGATTACGAGTAAGAGTAAAGAATTTCCCTCTCTTGAAAACTTGGCTTTATTTCTTCTTTAGTGAATTGTTTACCACACCCTTGGCTCACTTCCCATTGTGCCTGAAGGTTTTTCTTATTGATTTGTATGAACTCTTTAGATGTTAACGATATTAACCATTTATCTAATATTTGCTGTAAATATATTTTTCCCAGTTTGACTTTTAATATCTAGGTCCATTAGCAATTTCCCATGCAGTCACACTGGTTTCTTTAGATGTCCTGTTTTCTTCCTTGTGGGAATTCTATGTGATTTATGTGTTGATGTAGTTTCATTTTTAGAGTCCTCACTTGGGGTGAGCTATGCGTTCTTTGAGCTCTTGCTGCCACGGGACTGTGATAACGTCACTCCTACCTTTGAAGTCTAAGATACGTGACTGCTGTCCCCTCCCTGCTCTTCTTCCGAGTACACAGCCCCCACACTCCTGTGGGGACACGGAGTCATCCAGGCCCCAGCCCTCGGGGTGCCTCAGGTGCTTTACTCTTTCCATCGTTTGTTTACAATCCTCACCCAAGGATGTGTTCACTGATTCCACAGAGAAAGGGGAGGGAGGGAAGTGGGGGGAGGGAGAGAGAGATGTGAACAGTTGCTTCCCATACGCACTCCAACCAGGGATTGAACCCACAACCTAGGTATGTGCCCTGACTGGGAATCAAACCCGCAACGTTTTGGTGCATGGGGCAATGCACCAAGCAACTGAGCACCCGGCCAGGGCTGCCCTTTCTGTTGTTAATGCTTGTCTGAGTCACAAACCACTTTCACGGGTGGTTTATTATGTTGATGAACCACAGGTTGTGAACCGTCCGGAGGCTGAAGAGTCACTGAGGGTTTTCGCAGGACAGTGGCACCTTGGCAAAACCCGTCCTCCTAGGAGACGGGGACTTTCCACAGCCATGACAGTGACAGCTAGCACTTAAATGACCACTTACAATACACCCGTCACTGGTCTGAGTGCTCACCCGAATCACCTGGCCTAATCTCCAACACCCCTGGGAGGCCGGCACTATTATTCCCAGTTTTCAGATGAGAAAACAAAGGCGCAGGTGGTTAAGTAACTTGCTCGAGTGCACGGCAGAGCTGGGAGCCACGCACACGCGGTGTGGGCTGTGAAGGGAGCAGACGTGTGTGTGGATGACGTGGGACTTCTGGAGCGAGTGACAGCTGGGGCAGGGCCAGGAGGAGCAGGGGCGGGGGAGGTGCTGGCACAGGGTGGGGGGGGGGACCCCCAGGGGCACATCCTGGGCCCCTGCTTGGCTCCCTACCCCCAGGGGTTCACAGTGCGTGAGCCAATCCTGCACAGGAATCAGGGTTCACCTGGGGACCCAAGGACACCACAAGGACTGAGAATTTCCACCCCTGCCCCCATTGCCAGTTCAGTACTAGGGTTCGGAAGACCAGGGAGGGCAGGGAACCGCTAATCACAGTGGCCGCCATGAACCTGCACCGAACCCTTAGCACCTGTCAGGCCCCGGGGTGACAGCCCTCCGTGCATAACATTCCAATGAGTCTGGCACTGTCACAGTACCCGTTTTATAGGCGAGGACACTGAGGCTCAGAGAGGTCACACCGCTCTGTCGGAGCCTGTGTGACTCCAAAATCTATATACGGTCCCCAGTTCTCTCTGCTGCCCCCGTCCCTCAGGCAGGAAGCACTGGTAAACCTAACTTTTCTCCCCCACCCCAGCTCTGGGACACCCCGTTGCTCAGCCAGGGCTGAGCAGAGGAAGAGAAATGGGGTCCCAAGGGACCCAGCAGGGGACCCCACTATTTCTCTAGATCCCTGAGATAAAGAATAAATAAGAAAAAAGATTTGCCATTTCCAGCCTGTTCTATTATATCTTCTTCCCACTAATGGAAATCGGTACCTGCTAAGGGTTCCCGGAAGGGGCCACCTGTTTTCTGCCCAGGGGCCCCTTGGGAGCAGCTTCTGGGGAAGGGGCTGTGGTGGGGAGCGGCACCCACAGAGCCCCCGGGGATCGGGGTCCCAGCCGGGTCCCTGGGCTCAGGGCTGTGCCTGGCGCTGGCAGCGGGACCTGACAAGGCTTTTTCTTCTCTCCCAGAGCTAGGCGTCCACGTAATTTTCCGTGGCTTTGTGAACAAAGATGGGACCTAGCCTTTACTGCCGTCTGCCTGTGGCTGTCTGTTAATAATTGTCTCACATTATGGGTTTCTGTCTTGGCTTGGAGCTGGTTACCACACATGTCTGAACAGACAAAGAGACTGTGTGTATACAATTCAACTCCGCTTGTCCCAGTGAGAACCCTCTGCCCTGGCTGGGCCAGCTCCCTCACCGCCTCCCCAGCGACACACGCCACCCGGGGGCCTCAGGTGCTGCCAGCTGCTGCCTTGACAAGCCCTCTGGTTGGAAGGCTCTGAGGTCTTCATTTCCAGTCGCTCCAGGCGGCTGGGTAAATCCCAGCTCCCCGGCGCACCCCGAGAAGACCCGCCTTCCCCCATCACCTCGGGGAGCTCTGGGCGCGGTCACACGCCTCGGCCTGGCGTGGTGCCGGGCACGCAGGGAGCCTGCCTGCTAACTCTGCGCAGCTTCCTGTCCCTGCTCTGGACGCTCGGCTTCGCTCTTTGCTCTTCTCGTCCCCCTCCGCCACACCAGCCGCTGCTGGGGCCGGTCTCTGAGCAACTGAGGCACCCGGAACCCAGACCCTCCCTCCCACCTGGCTTTGAACTTTCAGATGCTTGTAGTCCTCCGCAGCCTTGCTCACACCCCAGACCGAACCACCTTGGCCTTGAGGCTGGGTCCCTGCTGGGAGACCCACTTCCCTGCCCTGGTGCCTGGCTTCCTTCCTTCCTCCCCCGTTAGGTTGAGGCCTCGGCGGCGTTCACCCAGAAAGCACCCCGGAAACCAGGGCTTGGCAGACAACTGGGTCCGGGGCCGGTGTCACGTGACTCCCACCTGGGAAGGGGAAGGCACTGCAGACTCGTTGTCGAGCACCAGCGTTCCGGGTGCCAGAGCGGAGTCACACTCGCCGGTGCGAGGGGTTTATTATTTTAAAATGAACTAATACGTACAGATTTCAAAGTACTTAAAGATTTCACAGTTTTAATTTCTGATGCCATATACATCTCACATAAATAAAAGCTCTTTGGGGTCTTCAATCACTTTTCTGACACCAGAAAGATGGAGACCTGCTCTGTTAAGCTAGAAGATGCAGGAAAACATGTTTTTTTAAAAAAAAAATCAAAATAAGCATGATTTGCATGGATTTTACAATTAAATAGGACTTCAGAGAAAGTGCGGCAGGTGGATGCGGGCAGCACCCTGCTGACCTCAAAGGTCTGCAAGACTCACGTTTCTTTAGCATCGGGCTGTGTTCCTCCCCCTTCCACCCTCAGAGAAGGTGGGAAATGACGGAGGTGAGCTTCCCCTCCCTGCAGCTCCAGCCTCCTGCCCCGTGCACCTGGCCTCTGCCTACTTCCTCATTTTTGCTCATCCTGTACTTTGCCTGCCCACCGATTCCACATTTTTCCCTTCAAGGTATAACTCTGGCCTCACTGCTGCAGAAGTCACTGACTGCTCCAGTCCCAGACATGGGGCCACAATCTGTGCTGGACTGGCCCCCCATGGAAGGCTCCTGGGGAGCCGTGAAATATATGTGCCTCGCAGCCCAGCTCACCCCCGGGACCCTGACTCACAGGCTCCAGGGAGACATGCATGTACGCGACTCCCACAGCCAGGCAGGGCAACGGCTGAGTGTGTGCGCGGCACCGGCTCAAAGTTTTTCCTTCCACGAGGCTGTGACCTACCTCCGTCAGATCCCCAGGACGGCGAGCTGTGTGCAGGGCTCAGGGGCTGGCTGCGGAATCTACCCCGCTGGGGACGCCCACATGCTGAACGCCCCTCTCTCCCCGGCTCCCGCCCCGATACCCACACGGCGGGTGGCCCCTCACTCAGGAAGGGTCAGGGGGCCGAAGGCACACGCCCAGCAAGCTCTGCCCTCGCTCACACGGGGCTGCACCCCGGCTAATGGTCAGGACGCTGCTGACGGGGCCTCTCCCCCAGGCATGAGGCCGTGCAGGGCCCTGACGAGGCAGAGGCCTTGGCTTTGAACCCGGGACCGGCCTGCAGTGCCGGGGGACAGCGTGGGTCAGGTCGGGAGATTCACTTCTCGTTCTCTTTCTGGAGACTCTCTAAGTTCTGGAAAGCTTTCCAAAAAGAGGGTTTTTTTCAATCAAAGTAATTTTTAATAAATGCACTGACGCACTTCTCCAGTCGTCTCTTCTATACTTTTACATTTCCCCATTCTCTGAACCCTGTTCCTTTTTTCTTCTGAAAATGTCTCTGGCCTCACCCTGTTTTCTTAAAGGGTGGGGAGACTACAAGGGCTTCCAAGACCAGTGATGAGAAAGGTGCCCGGCGGTGGGTGGGGGGCTCCGGCCTCGGGTGCTGCTTTTTCCTGAGACCCAGTCGCTCCATGTCAACACTCAGAGCTTCAGTTCAGAGCCGCGCCCCGTGTGCCCCTCGCCCCCCAGAGTCCGGCGGCCGAGGACGGATGCGGAGGGAACTAGGCCGAGGGGAGGTGACGTTCTAGTGCGATAAATACGTTGTTTTGTGAGTCTTCCCACCAAGACGTCTTTATGACTCAGAACAGCCCCTCTGTCCCCCACGGTTGCTGTGACAGGGCTTTTGTGTGTCTGTGGGGCCACCCGAGCTCACCGCCAGCTCACAGGCCTCGCCTGGGCCCAGGAGGTGGCTGAAGTTTCAGGGGTAGGTGGGAGGCGAGAGGGCCAGGAAAGCAGAAGGACCGCACGCTGGCGGCGCTGCCAGACCGGCCTTGTCCTTGGTTCCCGGTGACACGGTCGCCTGATTTTATGGGGATTGAGAAGAAACAGAGGCTTTGCTTTCTGCCAGTTTTGACACCTCTCTGCTTTGCACATTAGCATGCTTACTGCCTGACACCGTGTCTAATCCATCCACTGCTCCGTGGAGGTTTCAAGCGAACTTGCTAGAGACGCCAGGGCCCAATTACAGCGGCCGGTTTACACTTGGATCTTGACAGATGCTGGAGGCCTTTTAGACTCTGGCAGGATGAGTGCCGCTCTTCCCCGGCTCTCAAGCCGCCCGGAAAACCCTCATGCTGGTTTTGCCGGCATCCAATGTGCCTTTAACAAGTGGCCTTTCTTTCCCTCTGCGGCCCCGAGGGGCAGGCAAAGGTTTGGTGACGAGGACCCCGAGGCCCAGGAAGGAGACGCGACTTGCCTGAAAATATGCTTCAAGACTGTTGCAAGTTCTCCATTCCTTAGGAATCAGACTCACAAGAAGGAATTCAAACAGGTGAAGGCAAGAGCAGCAAGCCAGCCAGCACTGGTTGGACCGAGAAGAGAGAGCCAGCAATGGGCTTGGGGGGAGGGGTGGGGCGCTGTCCAAGGGCTGGTGGTGCTGACTTCTGGCACCACAGCTCTGCCCTCTGCTGCCCGCCCAGGGAGGCCGGGGGTCGGCAACACAGTCCTTTCCACATCACCGTGTGTGTCGTGCTGTCCTCAGGGGTGGGGCACCGCCCCGAACATGCAGCTGATAAATGGTGTGGAGGTGGGCGATCAGGGAAGAGGGTGGTGGGCTGCGGTGGCTGAAAACCTTTTAAAAGAACAAACTAATCTGACTAGAGAAGCTGAGAAAGAAAAAGAAAAAATGGAGGGAGCCCAACAAGAAGCTGCCCCAAACGGGGGGGGGGGCAGTTATTTCAGGAGGGGCGTGTCCAGGGTGGGGGCGGAAGGCTCAGAGCGCACTGGTGTGGGGGGGCAGGCGGGAGACGGATGCCCCCAGGTTTGAACGCACCCCCGACAAGGGGGGAGGTGGGGCTCCGGGCCGTCGGCATGGCCACCTGGGTGGGCTTACTTCCTATCTGCCCCACCATCTCACGTGGGGCCGACTCAAGGATTTGACCTACAGAGGGGGTTAGGTGTCTTCGTTCAGCCCTCTCCCTGTTCCTGGGACCACCTTTCAAAGCTGGAAAAGGGTGTGTTCTGGGGAGTGAAAGCAGGCACAGGCACCCACTGGACTCTGGAGAGAGCTGTCTCGTGAGGAGCGGGTGTCTTTAAACAGCCCGACGGGAGGCAGGTCTGGTTCTGGCTCTCAGGCTCATCCTTACTGCTCCTTCTGTTCGAAGGAGTTTGAAAAACAGAACCCAAGAACTCAAAAAACCCAGGACTCAAGGCTCACTAAACTAAAGGGCTTACTCCCAGCTCTAACGGACATCCAGGTTCTTTTTGGCTAAGCTCTGCCTGCCGTGCCTGCTCTCTCCACGTGCCGGGAGCACACAAACTCGTACCTGCAGCTTGGAAAGGAACTTAGAGGCCTCATCCAGTCTTTGGCCCCGAGGGGAACCCCTCAACACTGACCTTGACAGGAGGCTGCCCAGTCTCGGAGCGCTTGCCCTAACGAAGAGCAAATTGCGTGTCCCATGCAAGCAGGTTAGCCGCGAGAGAGTCTTTCTCAGGATCGAGCCACATCTGCTTCCCCCTGACTTGTGTAGCGGGGCCCTGACTCTGCCTCCTGAGGACACATGCAGGAAGTTTAGTACACCTTTTACATGACAACGCCGCAGGCATTTGAAGACAACAGACAGGCCCCCTGGAGCCTTCCCTCAATGTTCCCAGCAGGAGAGGGTCCAGCCCCCCACCAGCCAGGCTGCTAAACTGTAGAGATGCTTCCATCTGTCAATATCTTTCTTAACACGTGGAGCCCTGTTCTGACTACAGATAAGGTGACTCATCTGCTTCCGGTGGGTTCGGACCAACCTGGAGGGACAGGCAGCGACCTGAATGCCAGTGGCTTGGAGGATGCTCAGTCTATGTAAGAGTCAAGCTGAGGACTATTTCTTGGAGCAAGTCTAGGCTGGGCATGCTCCAAAGCCACCTGCGGAGACGGAGGCCGTGCTGGCAGGACACCTGGAGGAAACCCGCCAAGCCCAGTGAGGGCTTAACCCCTGACCTTTGGGTGTCTGCAGGCCAAGTGCCGGGCGCTGCCCGGAGCTCTGCTGCCTGGAGGTGCCTGTGTGTGTGTGACTCATCTGAACTGTTGTTGATTTTGTAAAAAAAATATTCAGAAAATCAGCGTCTGTGTCACTTGATGGAAAACCAGATCCATCTGTCACTGTCAGTTGTACCTCCGGGCTCTGCGGAGATTTTTGAATATATTGCTGCTGCTTTTCTCCAAAGGCACGCGGTAACGTCCTCAGAAATCTCTGGTGCAAGGAGACTCCGGCATCCCGCGCGGCTGGGTGCCCCGAGTGATGTTGAACTTGACGTGGGTGGATGACTTGGGTCGTCTGAGACATGCAACAAGTCGACGTGAACCCTGAGGCACCGAGTCGCTCGTGCTCCCTCTGCTGTGTCCCTGTCACTGTGCCGCCCCTGGGACCGGGCACTGCCAGCTTGGTCCAGGTTCCTTCTGAACCACAGTGGCCACTGGGTGGTTTTGCGGTGACTCTCCATGTCTCTCACCAACCACCCCCCTCTCCCCAGGAACCTGGTTCCCTCTGATTGTACCGAGAACCTTGACTGTTAAGGGCACCATAAAAAGAGGTTTTAAAGCGTCTGGGATGCATTATTGCTCTCAGTCTGTACTCCACGAGCAGTGGGCTCCGTTTGCTGTTCTCTAGGCTGCTTCCCTGGGCCTTTGCGTTTGTCTCCCAGGGGAGTGGGCTTTTCCCCACTGACGGCCCAGAGCCTCCAAAGGCAATAAGGGCATTGCACTGACAGGTCGTAGGAGTGGGGGGCTCAGGTCGCCACCATGTCCCCAAGGCTGCTGGAGGAGCCGGTTACAGCCACAGCCACCGCTGACCGGGTACGTACTGTGTGTGCGCGATGATCCCCATTTTACAGATGGGCACACTGAGGGTCAGAGAGGCGGGGAGATTCCCAAAGCCTGTGCGTTCTCTCCAGTCCAGCCCCCTCTTCTCTCCACGGGCTCCTGCCTGCAGAGAGGCCTGTGTCCTTGACTTGCCCTTGATGGCTTTGCAGTTAAAAAAGAGTAAGCGTTTCAAATAGCATTTTCTTGTCCTCTCCCTCAGCTCCTGTGAGCTGGCTCGTTGGGAAATACACACTTACGGGAGTTTAATAACAACTCCGCTGACTAACCACGGCTGCTTTGCATTCTGTGCGCCTCTGGATTTCATCCTCTCGGTCACTCTGCAAAGCTGACCAAGAGGCACTCTTATCTGTACTTTGAGGATAAAGAGGCAAAGACCCAGACCGGCTTAGGGATATACTAAGTGTTTCAGGAAATGAATGACCGAGGCCATTACGTCCACCTGCTGGCCCGCACTCTGCACGGAAGCCCCCCCTCCATTCTTCCATTTATGGTAGGCACCGTCAGTCCCCCCCCCCCCCCACAGTGCTGCCCTCTGAGGTGCTCCACCCCCTCTGGAAACAGGGCACAATCTCAACCATAAGGTGCAGGGGCTGCACCCCCTAAAGTCATACCCCGAGTGTTGTGCGGGTGTGCATTTTTTTCTGGGAGAAACTGTTTACAGTCTGCACCAGAGTCTCAGAGTGACTCATTATCCGCCGTCTCCTTCAAAACCGCGTAAGTCATCGCTTTTGGAGTCTCGCTTCTTTCCTCGATGGAGGTGGTTTGCGACGGCGATGCAGGCGTGGCATTTCACAACCCGCTGGCGCTCCTAAGCCGTGCCCCGTCGAGGCCCCTGCGGCCCCGGGGCTGACCTGACTGCTCCTCTGCTCCCTCTAGACCCTTCCCGTACCCCACCCCAGGCCGGCGTGGAGACCGCCAGTGTCCCTTCCCTGGCTCCCGGCCACGCTACCATGACGTGGCTGTCTCCTCCAGGTGCGTCCCTCCCCGTGCTTTCTGTTCGCCGAACAAATCTCTCCACAGCCACAGCGGGCCAGGCACCGCCCTGGCCAGAGAGGACACACACAGACAGGGCCCTGCCCCTGAGGGCCAGCCCTGGTCTCAGCAGCAAGGAGTCCTTTCCCAGGGACCACACTTCAGTCTAGACTCAGTTCCCCCACTTCGCCCGTTCTACCTTTTAAGGGAGAAAATGATTAGCGGTTGAGTAAAAAATTTATCAGCTCCTCTGTTTTTAGCAGAAGGATATTTGCAGCCATCTAATTAGCCAGAGGCCCATCATTATTCCTCTCCATCCTGCGGGCGGTGGGGGGGCGTGTTCCCTCTCCAGCCCTCACCTGCACCGCCCCCCTGGCTCATGGACTCCAGACGCACAGATGGCTTTGGGCCGGTGGTGTTCCTCCGCCCCGTGGGGGTGGGGAACGTGGCTTGCATTGCACTCCCGGCCGGAGTCCCACCCCGCAGACAGGAGCCCAGGGCCTGACGAGTCACCTTGGTGGCAGGTGGAGCTCAGAGAACCGGGCTGTCCCTCCTGAGGCTTCGTGGGCGCCTGTTCCAGGAGAGTCCTTCCTCTAGAACCAGTGTGCTCAGCGTGCCCTCCACCTGACGCGGGACAAGTTCAAGTCTCCGAGGTTCCGTCATTTCTACATCAGGGACCATCGGACTCATCTCAGGGGCTGATGGGAAGAGTCCACGAGATGATGGGAAGTGGCTGCAGTGTCACTGTGGCCCAAGTCCCCACTCACAGGGGACTCTGTCAGAGCCCCTGCCATCCCCTGCCTGTCCTGCTCCATCACACCCATCTTCGTGCCGCGTACCTGGCCTTTCCTGTGCATTTCATCCTCTCTGCTCTCCCTGTTTTATGTTAAATTGGGGTGACATTGGCCAGTGAAATCATAGAGGTTTCAAGGGTACAATTCTATGATACGTCACCTGAATCTTGCATCATGTGGTTACCGCTCAGGTGCCCAGGGAGGAGGGGCCTGGGGGTCGGGGGACAACTCATATCTGCCCAGATAGGCCATTTCCGACAATTGCTGGTTCTCGGCGCCAGCCCTGGGGCCAGTGCACCCTGGGCTTTGCGGCGTGGAAACACACCCTGGGAGACAGAGGGCAGACGGGGAGCGAGCCCCCTGAGAGGCCAGATGGGCATCCGTGTGGGTCCCAAAGCCCGCCGGGAAGGGGCCAGGTGTCCCGGGTTCAGCACTGCTCCTGCTAAGCGGGGCATTCACAAGGGGCATGGGGCTGGGCAGGCTCCTGGCAGAGGCACCACAGGGAGTGTGAGCCAGTGCTGACCTCCCACTAGGCCTCCGCTGTCCAGATGCCCCACCCGCCCCGGTGGCCCTCCCTGGCCAGGTGACAGCTGCCTGTTAGTTCAGATGCCCCATTTCAGTGTCCCTCTGAGGAGTGGCCATGGGGCAGGAGGGACCCCTCTGGGTGCCAGGGCCCAAGAGTGGGAAGCAGGGTGCCACTGTCTATGGGGAAGTCCAGCCAGGCTCTGACCAGGAGTAAATGTCACGGACAGGTGTCCAAGTCACAGAGCAAACTGCCAGGTGTGGAAGGGCGGAAGGAAGAGTCAGCCTGGGCCTTCAGGGCTAGAGAGCAGAGGCAGAAAGTGATCCCAGGAAGCTCCTCCCTCTGGACAGTGACCCTCAGGGGCTCCGTGGAGCAGCCACTTAACACTGTGGGTCTCTGCCCAGGTGAGTGACGCCCACTCCTCTTTGCAGGGCTGTGTCCTCCACTTCCGCCGTGTGTGGGAGCTGAGAACGTGCGGCAGGCAGGACGAGCCCGGGGCGCTGCCACGGAAGAGAAAAAGTGGGCAGGAGCCCCACCCAGGGGTTCAGATCAGGAAGAAGCAACTCCAGCTCCCCCAGCCCCACCCCACCTGCTCTGGGCGGGGCCCTTGGATGCCGCAGTCCCCGTGGCCGGTTGCTGGAGGGAGACCAATGGGAAAGCGCCTTGAGGGCAAAGACGGTGCGAGTTCATTTCTGGCGTCCTCAGCATCTTCGCAGGCCGGTGTCCCACCCTTGGCGAGCGAAGGAATAAATGATGCTCTTTATTGCCGTCTGGGCTGAGCTCAACTGGGAGTCTCTTTATTGCTTTCATTGCCCTTTGCCCTACAAGTTATAGATTTGTTCCCAGTCTTGCGGGAAACTCGAGCTGAGATGAAAACACACTCGCTGGGGCCTGGGGCGGGACGGTGAGTCAGGACGGCCCCAGGAGCTCGGGGCCCCTACAGCAAGGCCCTTGGAGGCCCAGCGAGAGCCACAGCCCCGGGCACAGGATGGCCACTGCGGTTCCTGCAGACTCCAGTCCCGCCGGCGGCCCGGCCGCGGGGATTGCCTGGCCAGGAGAACCTGGATGTGGACGCGGAGCAGGCCGCCTCCCCCCGCCTTTTCCCTGCGAGGGGTGGGAGAAGGCAAGACCGGCCCAGTCCCTCCACAGGGCCAGATGGTGTGGGCCCTGAGCTCTGTGTGTTCAGAAAATGGGGCAGGGCCCAGGGGCCCACCGCGGAGCTAAAAATACAGCCAGTCGTCTGCTCCTGCCCCCGGGCAGGTGTCTGTGTGGCCGCCCGGGGCGGATGAGCTGTGGTCCTTGTCTGGGTGACATCTTGTGCTCTTCTGCCCCCCGGAGACAGTTACAGCACCTTCTGTCCTGCATTTTGGGGTTCCCTGATCAAGCCACAGGTGCTGGGCCGGGAAGTAAGGGAGAAGAAAGGGACAAGGCCAATGGAGAAACTAGGACTGTGGCTGCAGGAAGCTGAGGCCCCTCCAATCTGAGCCCGTTTCCCTTCGCCGCATCGCCACGGCTCCTTGGGCTGCGCATCGCCACATCCGAGTGTGGGCGGGCCGGGTAGCTGCCACTCTGTGCTGGTATCAGCGGGGACGGAGCTGAGTGGGTGGGCGGGTGTCATGCTGGATGGGGCGCTGGAAGAGCTCCCTGGTCTCCCCTGTTCAGCCCCCCATGTGGCCCCCAGGGGAGAGTGGCTGCGGCCACAGAGGCTCGGCAGGTGCATGTCAGGGGCAGGAAGAGGCAAGGTCTGGGCCAAGAAACACAGGTGGAGGTGGAAGTGTCTCTCGGGATGGGAGCAAGGCATTCATTCATTCATTCATTCATTCACTCACTCTCAGCCAGCCAACATTTTGAAACAACCTCTTAAATAGGCCTGACGGTAGGAAATGAGGCACAGGCGAACTGGGCACAGATGCTGCCTCCCGGGGTGCTGTGTCCCCGAGGGCCTGTGTGGGCGGGGCGCCCATAGCCCAGGAGATAGGGAGGCCTCCCCAGTAGCCAGCGCCGCCTCAGAGCGAGTCCTGTAGTCGGGGCTGGGAAAGGCGCCCGCCTCCTTGATGCCAGACGGCCCCTTCTGTCCTCGTGTTGGTCGGTGTCTGTGGTGTAACACCCTCCTGCTCGCTGCAAACCACGGCACTCGTCTCACTGCAGCCCCAGCCCCGCACCCCCCCCAGGCGACTTCGGGGTCCAGGGGTCCGCTCTAATAGCACCATTACTCCCGACTCCAGCTGTCCTCCACCGGCCCCAGGGACACACTGTTGTCCTTCGCTGTGTGTTCGCCCCTCCCCCGAACCTCCTCACCCTGGCCCTTCCCTTCACTGGGGTCGTCACCAGAGCAAAGGGGGCCCTCACTTGCCCCCGTCTCCCCTCCCTCTCACTGGACGAGGCGGCCTTCTCCCCGTCTGAGCTGACCCTGCCCGTATGCCCGGCACCTCGCCCCTCCTGCCCCCTCAGGGCCGCGGCTCCGTCCATCATGCCTTCACCTGACATCTCCCTCGGCCTCTCCCTCTGTCCTCTCCCGAGCTCACGGCTCTGCCCCTTGGGGACGACGGCACCTCTCCCGACCCAGCACCTTTGGTGGCCACTGTCCCTTTCCTTTGCAGACCGGCTTCTGAAAAGCAGTCCACATGGGGTCCCTCCACTTCCCGCCTCCCATTCACATGAGTCCCTGCCACCTACAGTGACATGCGCCCACCAAGGCCACCAGAAAGGACGGCGATCCCAGCATCCTCCAGACACGTCCCCGCCTGGCTTCCTGTGGACGGGGCCACGGTTGGACCCATCAGCCCAGACTGTCCTTGCACACCGGACTCGGCATGTCTGGCTGCCCACCCAGCTTCTGCCCTCAGCTCCGCCACCTCCAGCCAGCCCATTTCCAACGGGCCCTGCGCCTGGAGTCCTCCCCGCCGCATCTCCTTGTGTCCTCAGGCGAGGCTGCCCTTCCAGTGGCTGAGTCGCCCCTGCCTGTTAGTGCTCACATCTGCCCTGTGTGTTAACTCTGCACGATGCACGCGAGATGCACAGGGATGAGATCACTCACCCGAGGGCACTCGGCTAATAAGTGGCTGACCTGGGATTTGAACCCAAAGAGCCTGGCGCCGGAGTCCATGCCCTTACCCGTGAACCCACGGCTGCTCTGTTACCAAAGGCTGTGGGTTCCACTTCCTTAGTAATTAGCATCGGCGGCCCCCTGCACCCTGGCCTCCGAAAGGCCCAGTTAGCCTCAGGCATGATGCCTGTGATTCCCCCCTCGGCGGGTCCCACGTCCCGCAGGCTGTCCGCAGGGTCCTCGGCGGGGCTGGCACGTCCTGTTTTCCCTCCTCGGCTCCAGCCCAGGAGAACTGCGGCGGCCGTGTGATTTATCGTCCTGCCTGGGGTTGTCTGGAGCGCGGCGGGCCTATTTATAATGACGCCGGCCAGGCGGTGTGAGCCAGGACAGACCCAGGCGCTCCGGGACACTCGGCCACCTCGCCGTCACCCACCTGGGCGGAAACGTGCGCGGCTCTCTGAGCACACCGTGTTCCTCCCCCTCTGGAACTCCGGACACTCAGTTCCCTCCGCCAGAAGAAGGCCATTCGTCTTCCTCTGGGGGCTCTCCTCTGACGTCACCTCCCCCGCGGTTATGGTTACGTAAGGCACCTTCCTTCCGCGTCTCCTCCAGGACGAGCTCTGCAGACCCTGGGCGGAGGTCACGGCCGCGCAGTCGCAACAGGGGCGAGGGAGCCAGGTTGCAGGGCTGAATCTCGGCTGAGCCCCGCCCCCCGCCTGTTCCCCCCCCGCCCCGCCCCCCACTATTAACTCGGCCCCTCTGTGCCTCTGCTTCCTCCTTGGTGTGAGTGAGCGTTAGGCGGGCCGGTCTGCACGAGACCTGCCTGGTGCGCGGTAAACATCCGCTAAGCAGGGATGCTGCTGGTCACGGAGCATTTGCTCCACGCTGCCGGGCACGGCAGGCCCGCCCCTCGCTGCATCTCACCTACCGTCTGTCACAAGAGTTCTGTGAAGGCAGTGTCAGCGTCATCCTCGTTTTACAACTGGGGAAACTGAGGCTTACGGAGGTCCCTGGCCCTCAGTGACGCCGCCGCCCTGGGGACCCCGGGTGCAAGCCCGGGTGTGCGTGGTGGCTGCGGTTCTCCCTTCCGTCTCCCTCGTGGGCCTGGGAGCCACCAGAGGGCAGAGGTGGCACCTTCCGCCCCTATGCCCTCAGCCTGGGCCCGGGACTGCTGACCGCACCCGCCTGTTTGCCGAGCGAAGTGGGGCAAGCACAGCCTGGCCTGGCGACAGGAGGACGTGAGCTGTCCCTGCTCCCGCTGAAGTGGAACGCCAGGAGCCGGGGAGGAGTGTCGGCGGGCCGGCAGGGCGGAGGGGCCGAGGGGCCAGGGGCGGGAAGAGGCCCCCCCTGGGGGGCGATGGAGGGGCTCGGGGCCTCTTCTCACGCGATCTGGGTTTTTGTATCACACACAGAGAGAGGAGACACCCCTGCATCCCATCCTCCGCGGAGCCAGGCTCCAAACACAGAACAGCGAACGAGTGCGTCTGTGTGTTTGTGTTCCGCTGCACTTCGGGACACTTCGCTGCCTCTCGTCCACAGATAAAAATAGCCAAAGAATGTAAACCTCCTTCAATGACTTCCATGGTTTTCTTCCCGGGAATAAAAGCCTCGGGAAGGACGGCCCACCGTGCCGAGGTCCCTAGACAAGTGTTTACAGTAATTCAGCAACAGTGAAGGTGTGCACGTGTGTGTGAGTGTGCATGTGTGCGTGTGTGATCCAGTCGGAGGCTGGCGTATCAGTCCCCATTCCTGAGGCTAAGCAGCAGCAAATTAACCAAAAAAAATATTCCTACCAGACCCCATGCGGCTACAGAGTAAATATAATTATCCTTAATCAATACAGGCCCTTCCGTGCGAGCGAATGGCTGCCCTGGGCTTAATTGTGCACAGCGGGTGGGGAGCAGGGCTGGAGGGAACAGAGGCCTCCAGCTCCCCTCGGCGGGGCAGGGTGTCTGGGAGCTTCCGGCAGGATCCCCGGGACGTGTGAAGAGGACAGCGGGAGGCCGAGTTGGACAAGCAGAAGCTCACGTGGTTTGTCCCGGAGGGACGGAGGCCCTGCCTGGCACGCCGGCTGCACAGCCCCCACCGTGCCTTTGAGAACGTCCTTGCTCAGCTGGTCCCCTCCGTGACCCTGGCTGGGCCCTGCTCCACTTCGAGCTTCCCCCTTTGCCGGTTTTCCTCGGAACGCGGTGGCCTGGCCCCCTGCGTGGACGCAGTTCCTCTGGGACAAGGCTCCATCTTTGGTCCCTCTGCCCCTTCTTTCAGGGACCAGACTTCTCCACCTGGTGCTCCAGCCCCCTTGTGACAGGGTTCCTGATCTGAGCCCCAGGGTCCTTGTCCTGGGCCCTCCATGCCCCAACTCCCATCAGACCTGCCTAGCCCGGCTCTCGCCTTTCTCAAGCGAAGGGGAGACCCCTCTCTTGTAGGACACCTGCCAGAAAGCCCCTCCCCACGTTCCTCCCACCTGAGTCCCAGCACGTTTTCCCCTCGTCCTTTTCTCGGTCGGCCTGGCACGCGTCCAACTCACCTCCAGCCAGCCCTGCCCAGGAACGTCCCCTCTCCCGGTCCAGTCCAAACAGGCTCTGCAGAATTTCAACCCCCCTGGCACCTCCGCTGGCCTGTCCCCTGATTACAGGAGCCCGAGTGGCCCGGTGCTAAAAACAGCATCCTCCTCAGCGACTGGATGACCTGACAAACAGCAGCCCCGTGCCGCTTGCCCAGTGGGCCCGGGGCCACGCCGCCCGAGCCTCTGCTCCCTGGGGCGGGAGCACCCCCTGGGGACCCCCGAGCTGGCCCACAGGTCTCACTTCCCTGCGGAGCATGTCCCCCCTTGTGAAAGGATGGATGACCAGGGCAGGGGCGTGTCACTGATTGGTCTCATCAGGGTCACTCTGGGACCTTACAGTGCGGAGATGCTGGGTCACCTCTGGGCCCACTGAACGGGAGCGCCCAGGAGGAGGGTGAGCGGCCGGGTGCTCAGGGTCCTCAGGCACCTGTGGCTCGGGCTGGCTTGGTCACGGGCCTCGGACACCCGCTGCACCAGGTGACGTCCCCACCTTTGCCTCCAACTAAGAGGAAGGTGAGGGACTAGGCAAGTGACTGGTGACCCCTCGGGGGGCAGAAGAAGCCTGGCTCTGTGTTCGCCTGCCCCCCGATGCACTCACATCGGGCTCCAGGGCACGCGGTCGCCGAGACGGAGCCGGGCACGGCTCTCCCGTGCAGAGACACCTGTGCACTGGTGCTGTGCCCCGAGGCAGTCACTGGGCACCAGGAGGCCCGTCTTTGCTGTTGGGGTCCCTGTGCGTCTCCCCTTTGTATTACTGCCGACTCCTGTATCGCCCAACCGCCTATATCCTTACCATCACCCGTCCCCACTGACTCTATAACCGGCTACTTTTGACTTGGAAACTCCTAATCATCCTTCAAAACCCTGCCTGGACACGGCCCAACCTAGGAAGTCTTCCCAGACCTGCTGTTCCCCACCACCCTCCATACGTAACAGTTCCTTCCTCTCTGCACCTTGAAAGGCTCTTCTTTTGAAAGACAGATTCCACCGACTAACAGTCATTTTGTCTGTCTGTCTGTCTGCCCACTAGACCAGGGCAGTGACCGTGTCTAAACCCCTCGAGAGCCCTTCTGAGGCTGGGGCAGCCTCCGGGGTGTCGCAGGTGCTCAGGAAACGCCACTGAGTGAACGCGAGCCACGGGAGTCTCCCCGCCAGGAGCAAGGGCGCCCGAGGCTGGGAATCCCGTCTTCCCCAGGCCCCGTGATGCTCCGCACAGACGTGCACCCAGGCCTCTGGGGAACAGAGGAAATGTTAGCGCTCTGCCTCTGCCCCCGAACTCCTCGGTACTCGGGGAACGCCTCGACACTCTCACCGCGGGCTCCTGGCAAGTTTCAACTCTCTCTCTGCAAACACGCCTGCCTCACGGTATTCATCCCGCCGTATTACAACCTGCTTGCTTATGTATCTGTCTTCCCCACTAGACATGAGCTCCTTGGGGACCAAGCGTGTTTCTCGTTCTCTGTATTCCCTATCCCAGCGCCTCGCAGGGCGTCTGGCACAGCGCGAGTGCTCGGTGCAGGCACATGAATCACCGCCGTGAGGGCGGCTGTGGCTATGGGCCCGGGAGGGGCTCCCCACTCAGTGGGGACCCAGGACGGAGCCTGATGCGGCTCCAAGATCCTCACAGAACGCCCTTGCCGGCAGCCACCGCCCATGTACCGAGGGTGGTGAAAAGGGCCAGCTGCGTGGGCTGGCTCCCCATCGCCGCCTCTTGCCCCTGAGCCCCCATGCGTTCCCGAACCGTCCGTCTTCAGAGCCTCCCCCGTCAGGCTAAGTGACCGTCTGTGGAGGTCAGGGAACACGGGGGTCATCGGCTCGGGTGTCTGCCCTGGAGGGTTAATGGAGTGTCCTTTCATCTTCCTGTCACCGAACCGTCTCTCGCTCACCATTAATCAGGGGCCCGCCGTCTCTGCGGCCCTGTTCCAGGTGCTGAACGCACTTTACTGGAAAGAGAGTCTGAGTGTCAGTGGTGGGAGGGAGGTCGGCAGAGTGAAGGTGGGGTCGGGGCTGGACCTGCAAGGCCAGTCCGGTAATGGTAAATGACTGATGCCAGGAAAACAGCTTCGACGCCTTCAGGGCAGCCCAAGGTTCCGTGGGTCCTGCTCCCGGCTGATTGGGTGGCTGGGATACCATGGGTCTGGGAGCCGATGAGGGCTGGTGGGGCATGCACTCAGCACTGGGCTTCGGCGGTCTGTCCCCAGCACCTCGCTTGAGGGCGATCGTTTTAATAAACCTGAGTTGTGGGGACCCTTGCCTGCCTGCGAGTGAAACTGAAATCGAGTCCATAAGCCAGACAGAGGGGCCTGCAGCTGCACCGGGTAATTACGCACACGCCAAGCATATGGCAGCGCACCTCCAGACCAGCAGGCGGAGAGCGCGCTCCGGGACGCAATTAGCGCCTGTGCATGCATAAAAAATGGGCCGGCGCCGCCTCCAGAAGAAGAAAATTGCTGAAGTCCTAACCCCAGCCCCGTGTAATTACAATCACAGAGTTGCACCACTTCGGTTTAAGCAGCGTTTACGCCCCCACTCTCGCAGGTGGGCCTGCCTGCGGGATGTCTTCCCGCCATCCTGCTGCCCGCACATCGTCCGTGTCCGCGTCCTCTGCTCCCGCAGCCTGGGCGCCACACGGTAACCCTGGTCCCCCAGAGGGGCTGGGTGAGTAGCCCATTATACTTAGGATAATAGAAGTAGCACGAGTGTATGGAATCTGGCACTTTGCACAGTGACTCTAGGAGGAGGCCACACAATATTAACCCCGCGGGGAAATCGAGGCTTGGGGAGTGGGCTACACAGTGCGGAGCCCCCAGACGGGGCTGACCCGAGTGCTCCCCATCGTGCTCCCCATCGTGCTCCCCATCGTGCTCCCCATCGTGCTTGGCGGGCGGGCGAGTGGACAGACTGGGCTGGAGTCCCAGCACCAGCACCTCAGGCCGGTCACGTCAGCGCCGGGAGTCATTTCGTTTTTCCCTTCTGAAAAAGCGTGAGGATAAAACTCGCCAGCAGGCTGCTGTGCGGTGGGGGTGGAATGAAATCACGCCTGCGAAAGGGACAGGCAGCGAGCGACCCTCCACCGGGGTGCAGCACGCAGAAGCGCACGCGTTAGTGATGAGGCCCCGGCAGGGGGCGTCAGAGCCGCGGGGTCGAATCTCCCTTCTGCTTCTTCCTGACCCGCCCTCTCCCCCCAGCACAGCTTTGCTCAGATGGCAGCTCGGCAGAGGCCTTCCCGGACCACCCTACTTGGAATTACAGCGTGACACCCCCCACTGGCACACCGTGACGGGAAGGAGGAAGCCGTGGACCCGACGTCTGGTGAGCGGGTTACTGTTCGGCGGTTCTGTGAATCCGACAAGGCACAGGGGTCTGTGAGAACACGGCGAGCTCTGACGGTCCCCACACTCTCTGCGGGGGCTCCCTGAGTGTCAGAGCCGGGATGCGGCGTGGCCACCAGGCAGAGTGGGCACCCGGCCGCCGGCTGTGTCTGGGAGCCTTCTTGACTGGGGGTGGGACTGCCAGATAAAATCCAGGACATGCAGTTAGACTTGAATTTCAGATCAACACAAATAAGTTTCTTTTCCTTAGAAGTGTGTCCCAAATACTGCCTGGGACCTAGCTATACTAAAAACATTATTCATTGGTATTTTTAGTTGCTACATCTGGCACCCCTCGCTGGAGGACGTGTTTTCAAGGCACCCTGAGAAGATGGAGGCATGAGGAGACCCCTTTGGCCACACCCACAGCGTCTCCTGGACTGTGGGTGCTGGGGTGGGGGGGCGGCTTTCGTGAGCTCAGAGGCCGAGAGAGGCAGGAGAGGCAGCACCGGGTGGAGGCTGGTTCCCTGGGAGTGGGTGTAAGGGCTGAGGGTGCAGGCATCTCCCTGGTGACACAGACCCCTCGGCTCTTGGGTGCTGCTGGCTACTCACGCAGCTTCCCCAGGGCCAATGCCTACGACCATTCAGCTCAGGGCTGGTGCCACCTCCGCCGCAGGGACGAGGGAATTCAGGCCTCGGGCCACTGGAAGTGCGGTCTGTGTCACCCCGCCGAGCGGGCGCTGGGACCCTGCCCTGCCTGTGCCACGACGGAGTGCTGGAGAGCCCAGAGAACCCCACTAACTTCTTGGGGGCTTCTCATACCCTGGTCAGTAAGTCACAGGCCGAGTGGGGGGCTTGGGACTCTGAGGGGGGTCCTGCAGCCTTGGTTCCCAGCCCAGGGCCCAGTCTCCACGCTGGCCGGCCCAGCTGCCTTGGGCCCATGGGGAAGTCGGGCTGAGGTCAAGTCCACACGGACACCTCAGCCCCGTGCTAGGCTGTGGGAGCGAGGCCACTGCCTCCCCTCGTCCAGCACCGTGCTCCGGGCTCCGAGGCCTGGGCTGCCTCCCGCCCCTGCTGGGCTGCAGGGTGCCAGCTGGGTGGCCTGCTGGCCTCCCCCGCCCGCTCCATCCCCCTCACCCAGGCAAGCCAGTCTCCCTCCTGAGTGTTAGAGTTCTTGGTGCCCGTTAGCCAAGAGCTAACTAATCTCATCCGCCCTCCGAAGGTCAGAGAGGCATGTTCCAGCAAGTGAGGCCCAGGGGTGACTAATCACCAGCCGTAATTACTTTTCACACGCCAGCGGCATCTCAAGGGTCCTCTTTGGGCAAAGAGTCTGTGTCTTATGCTAATGACCACACGCCAGGTGGGCCTGGGAGGGCCCTGGAGGGTGTAGGGAGCAGGAAGGCCTCCAGCCTCCGGGGAAGCCCGGGGCGCACTTCCCGGTGGGAGAGGTCCTTCTCTCCCTCTGAGTCTGGGGGGCCTGTACATCTCTCCTTAGAGCGTTCCTATGACCTCCTGCCGCCCCCCCATCACCACTGAGAGAGGGCGCAGGCAAAGCAAGGTGACCGGGAAGGCTGATGAAGGTCTCTCTACAGAGGGGTGGCAGGGTCTGCCGAAGCCACAAGGGACAACCCAGTCCCCAGAGCAAGTAGAACAAGGACTGTCACCTACCACAGACCAAAGGGATGAACGGGGTGGGGGGCAGCCCCAGAGCCTGGGGGACAGACTCCTGTAGGAGGCGTCCCCTGGAGCGGAGCTCTGGCCTTCAGCACCGGACAGATCCGGTTTGAGGTGACTCATGGGGGTAGTCGAGAGGACACTTGCAGGTTTCTCTCCTCTCTCCTCCTAGTTGCTGCCAGGACAGCTTACTGGCAACCCGGGCTGGAAGCAGAGAGCATGGAGGTGAGGAAGGCGAGGGGGCTGGTGGGAGCCCCTGGCCCCCACTCTGGACGCCCTCCCTGAGGAGCAGCTGTGGGGCTGGGTCTTCCACCCCCAGCCCACTCAGGATGAGAACCAACAGGCAGGACACAGAGGGCGTCTGGCTCTCCACACTGGACTCCGTGAGGGCACTGGGAGGCGTGAGTAGAGGTTTCTAGAAGTTTCAAGAAAAGGAACACACCCTGTGGTCTCGGAAGCCCCAGGGACCCTGAACTGTGTGCGTGACCTTGACCTTGGTGAAGTCACCTACCCTCTCCAGTCTGTGTTCTCTTATCTGTGGAGTGTGACACTGACCTCCCAGGCCCACTGGGAGGAGAACTAGGGTAACTCGGGTGAAAACTCTCTGCACAGGGCGGGCACATAGTAGGTGCACAATAAGCAGGACCCGAATGTGTCCGTGGCAGGTAGCCCAGCAAGCTGTGCTTCCTCTCCGGTCCCTGGCCTCCTGCCTGCCGCCTCTCCCAGCCGCCCTCGGGGCAGAGCCGCCTCACGTGCAGATCAGGAGCCTCTGCCCAGCCTGGGGTCAGCTCCAGGAAGCCGGCTGCCAGCCCTACCTGCTGATTGCCATGGCAACCCGGTGGTTTGCTGATGAACACTGACTCTGTGCCCTAAAGGGTCTGCACTGAGCTGCTGGCAGTAAGCAGGAGGGGGTGGGGGCCCCTCCCTGCAGGGCCCTGCCCAGCAAGCCCTGGCCGAGCAGCTCAGCAGGGCAGGGCGAGAGGGGCGGGCCCTCCCGGCCTGGGAGAAACAGCAGCTGCCCCGTCTGCCTCACGAAGGCAGCTAGGAGTTGGAGGACGTCTCACGTTTATTCATGAACCTTTCACAAAGTCCTTCTGCGCCTGTCACGGTCCCTGGGCCTTGGTGGCCTCTCCCCCTTCCTTAACTTTCTCTCCTCCACTCAGTTCCTGGGTGCCCCTCAGGCGCCATCGACTCGTTTGCACGTGGTAACGG
Organism: Phyllostomus hastatus; assembly: GCF_019186645.2. Classification (NCBI taxonomy): domain Eukaryota; kingdom Metazoa; phylum Chordata; class Mammalia; order Chiroptera; family Phyllostomidae; genus Phyllostomus; species Phyllostomus hastatus. The sequence goes on along the minus strand of NW_025334018.1, from coordinate 14,731,817 downwards.
AACATCTGTGCGCCGTCTTACAGTTTACCAAGCACTAGCCCCATCCGTGCGTGCCGCCTGTGAGCCTCCCAGCAGCCTGGCTCGCTTTCTGGGGTTACCGGCCCCCCTTCTGCAGATGCCCCTCGCCCCCAGGGGAGAGGGGAGGCTGGCGCAGCCCTGGGCTTGGCGGACTCCTGCGGGGTCTCCATCACTCCCTGGGTGCCTGGGCCCTGGAGGGCGGGGACCAGAGCCCAAGGGTTCCATGGGGGATGGAGGGACCTTCTCAGATGAGCTGCATTCTCCCCCCTCCTCTGGGGCCCCTCTGTCTGGGTGCAGCAGGGAAAGGAGACACCCATCAGTGGGTGCGGTGCTGGCCAGGACAGTTGGTCGTTGTTGCTGCCGGAGCAAACCTATACCTGGTCCAGGGCCCCAGGGGACCCCAGCCGCCTCACAGAGGGGTCCATTCAGGGGTGCCCAGAGCGCCCCAGGCATGTCCCTGCTCTCAGGGGAAGGGCCGCCCCAGCCAGAGGGGCCTCACCTGTCCACACGTCCTTCCCCGGGAGGCCTCCTCTGACCTCCCATCCGAAGACCCCCCTCCCCACGCTCCATCTTCTCACAGGACTTCCTTAATTGCACGAGCTCACCGAAACAACTTACAATGTTCGTTTCTTTGCTGTCGGCCCCTCCCACTGGGATAACATTTTCATAAGGGAAGGGTACTAAACATTTGGTGACTGGACGTATACATGAATGAAGGAAATGAACTTGACTTTTGGGAAGGTTCAACTCATATTTGTGAGCACCTATTGTGCACCAGGCTCTTCTATTAGGGATATATTTTTAGAAGTCTTTTGGTTCTTACAATAATCCCGGCAGAGAGCTCTTGGGACCCCCGTGCTGGAGATCAGGAAACTGATGCTCAGAAGGTTCCAGGCCTGTTCAGGCCTCCCACTGCCCGCCCAGACACACGGGCTGCCCTGCGGGGCCCCCAGCAGACTGGGCAGGTCCGGCCTCAGGGCCTTTGCACCGATGCCTCCCTCTGCCTGGCGCAAACCCTGGGCTAACGTCACTCCGCTCTTTGCTCAAGTGCCACCTCGTCAGCGAAGCTCTCTGTGGCCACCAGTGCAAGGGCCCCTCCCTGGCCCCCTTCCTCCCTCCAACTCACGTCCGCTCTGTCCTCCAGTGGCCAGGGTGACCTTTCACAAAAGCAAAGCGATCGTGTCTGCCTCCTGTTTAAAAGTGTTTCTTGGTTCTCATGGCTGTTGGGAGATCCTGACTCCCCGGCAGGACAGAGGAGGCCGCGAGGCACCGATGCTGCACCTCGGGCTCCCGCTGGGAGACGTGCCAGTTGGGAGCTGCAGGGCTGACCCGGCTGAGGCTCCTGTTCTCCCGACCCCCCCCACCCCACCTTCCCACGGTGCAGAGCCTACCCCGTCGCCTTGCAAGAAGCTCTCCAGGGCACCTGAGCCTCAGCACTCCCTCCTCTAAGAAGAGAAGGGACCTCAGAGTGCCAAGGAAAGGCTTGGAATGGGTGCTAATGGGAAGGAAATGGATGGGCGGGAGGACTCCATGAGCCCCTGCAAGTTTGGGGTTTTACTCTCTCCCTGAGCTCAGCAGGAACCTCTCGGAGACCCCAAATGACACAGCGCCCCACCTGGCAAGGGAAGGGTGCTAGGATTTTTCTTGGAAACATCTGCTTTCCTTTACCTCTGGGCATTGCTAGGGGCTGGACAGTGCTGTCCAGAAGCCACAGAATAGGGAATTTACAGGATCTAGGAAGTACCTCCTTGTGTCTACCCTGCATCTTGCATGCTGCAGTGTCATTCCTCAGTGCGAGTGGAGAGCCAGGAGGCCCCCTGTTGCTGTGAGAGCTGGGCCCCTCTGAAACAATACGAGAGAAGGTTTATCAAGCCTTTATCGTGTGCCAGCGCTGTCCTTAGCACCTGACTGGCACAGACCACCCGTTCCTCACGACAGCTCTAGGAGGTGCGTCCTAACGGATGGGAGTTTGGAGCTCCAGCCTCCCAGGAGGTGTGGGCAAGCCTTTCCCCACCCCCAGCCCCTTTTGAGAAGGAAGCCTCTGCCTTCCCCAGGAAAGCCGATTGACCCCAAGGACAATCGGGACAACCTGAGGAGGCCACCTCCGTGGTGCTGTCCTGCTCTAGCCACACCTGGCGTTGACGCGGCCCCACAATCATAGGGCCTCCCAACAGTAGCAACCGGGACAGCGCCTGGAATACGGTGGGCACTTGAAAAACGTTTGATGAATACACGGACTTATTGAGCATCTACTTAGTGCCAGGGCTCTGAAAGATCGTTTGCACACGTCATCTCATTGAAGCTGCACAAAATCCTAAGAAGAAGCTGTTATGAATTCTGTTTAACAGATGAGGAAACAGCAGCTCAGAGCAAATAAGCAGCTTAATCGAGGCCGCAGGACTAACAAATGCTGGAGCTGTGCTGACAGCTCCCCCTGAGATAAAAATAGCATCGCATGCCCCGCCCCCTTGGGGAGGCAGTGCTCTGGGCCTGGGAGAAGAGTGTGGGTCTTCCCCAACCCCACCTTGCTGGTCTGGAATTCAGCCCCACCCACGCTGCCAGTGGATGACCCAGGCTCTCCGGGTTCCCTCCCAGCCCCACCAATCCTTGAGTCCCCGCTGTGAATCAGTGACAGATCCAGTTTAGTGCCCCGGGTGAGGCTGTGACTGTGCCTGCCTCAGCAGGGAGGTGACCCCTCCTCCGTCCTTGCCCTGTGACAAACAAGCTCTCCTCTCATTCAGGTAGCTCTGAAATAGCACCTCCTCCATGACGCCTTCCCAGACTGACTAGATGTCAGCTGTCAGCAGACAGAGAAAGCTTTGGGCCCAGATCTCAGGCAGCGCCTGTCCTTGTCTTCTCGGATTATGATCGGGACATCTCTCTGAAGATCTCGGTCCCAGCAAGGGAGTCTCCCTATCGTGCTGGAGGGAAGCTCCCATCCAGGCAGGACCTGCTGGCACAGCCCGGCTCACCAGCTCCCACTTCCAAAGGTACCCACTAGGTGTGTACCCTCACCAGGTACGCACGCCAGTCGACCTGTGACAAGCCGAGGGACAGCAGGGTGGGCGGTGGGGAGAAGTACATGGCACAGATAACAATTTCAGGTGCAGGGGGAGCTTCCTTTAAAAGAGAGAAAAGCGTTTCTCAGGGGAGGCTCTGCGGAGGGTCCCTGGGTCGCCCCAGTAGCCCGAGTCCCCACCCTGGGCTCCAGGGAGGATGTGCCCTCATCCCGGGCTCGGGGATCGCGGCACGTGGGGGCACTTCTGTTTGTTTAGATGTCGGGATTCCTTTCCCTCCCTCAGCACCGACTCAGGAACTTGGAACAGTCAGCCTAGTGAGATCTCTTTAAAAGCCTCCTTTCACAGACCAGAAAACTGAGGAGAGAAGACTGGCCGCAGGCCCACAGCACGACCCCCCTCGTAGGAGGCTCCCTCTGCCGCGTGTCGATGGAGGAGGCCAGAGGCAGGCAGGAGCCGCCGGACCCGGCAGCACGCTCCCCTCCCCCCGCCCCTGCCTGCTCCGTCCCCACCGCCTGGGGCAGCACGCCCAGGCTGGCAGGGCAGGGCTGGGGCGCAGGGGGGCTCTGCGGGGAGCGGGGCCTGCGGGGCTGGGGCAGACGCCAGTGACAGGGGCAATTTATTTCTCGGGCACAGATTAGACGGCAACTGAGAGTTTCTCCCTCTGCCATCCATCAGCGGGGCCGCCTCCGGCAGCCTCCGTGGGTCAGGAGATTTGTCTTGACTGCGCCGCTCTGCCACCGCGTGTGGGCTCCTGGGGCTCTGGCCCGCCGGAGATCCCAAACCGGCGGCAGACGGAACCAGACCCAAAGATCGCCCACAGAGCGGGTGGCTCGCCGTCAGTGCCCCCCACCCCTGGTCCCCGGGCTGCAGAGGCAGGAGGCGGCTCCACGAGGGCCTGCAGGGAGCAAGGCTGCTCTTGGGAGGTCCCTGCCCCAGCCACGAGGGGTGCAGCCCCTGGAGACCCTGCCCAGGACCACCCCAGGGATCTCTTCAACCTCTGCATTGATGAGAAGGCGCTACCAGCCAAAGGGGTTGGCAAACTTTTTCTATAAAAGTCTGGAAAGTAAATATCTTAGGCTTTCGGGCTGTCACAACAGCTCAGCCTGCCCCTGTGGTGCAGACGCCACGTTTACGTAACGTGGACAGAGCAGCCACGTTCCAACCAAACTGTGTTCACAAAACACAGGCGACCGGCCCCTGGGGCACGTGCTGATGACCCCCGACCGGACCCTGGGGAATCTGGAGAGATTCCATCTTCTTAACAGGGTTTATCGATTTAAAACGATGATAACGTTTACACTGAAAAACTGAAAATTTAGTGGTGGGGCTACTGGAGTTCACCCTAATCTGATAGGGCGAGTCCCCCCATCGTCCCCTCAAGTGTCAGCAACCACGTGATCCGCTCTCACCTGGCCCTGGGGCCATTACCTCGGGACTCAGCCTTCTTCGGCGCCACACAGGAAGGGGCAGGAGTTCCGAGAACCAGCTCTGGATGCATCCGTCCTCACTCTGCTACGCACTAGTTGTACGACCTGAGCCTCACTTGCCTCAGTTTCCACATCTGTAAAATGGGGCGACGGCAGTCGGCCCACACAGAGCCAGTGCGAAGGTGGAAGAGTCACCGCAGAGGAAGCATGGGGAGCGGGCCCGGTGCGCAGCCAGTCCTCGCGGGCAACTGCTGCCGGACCCTGGAGAAGCTTCGGGAAACACCGGCCCGAGGCCGGTCGGCCGGCCCTGGGTGACGTGGGAGGTGGAGGTGCGGGGACCCTGTTCCTGCCAGATGGGCGATAGGCGGCTGTCCCCAACCAGACACACCTTGGCCTTGGGCGTTTGGGATTTCCTTTTTTGCCTTTGCCTGCTTTGGTCAGTAAAACATACATTCTGATGTTGCCCCAGGCCCCAGTCATCTGGCTCTTTCAGGGCTAACCCGAGATGAACACGTGGGGCCCTTCCTTACGTCCAGGCTTCCTTTCATGCAGCTTGAAAACAGTTGCCCAGCTCTGCCCGACCCCCGGCCCCAGTCGGCCCCGGCTGCTGCTGCTGCTGCTGCGCCGGCCCCTCGAGGACACCCCTGGGACTGTGGAAGGCATCTCGGGGGGAGCTCCCAAGGCGGCAAGGTCAGGCGGGTCCCCAAACGATGCCTTTCAGAACGGCTCACTGTTATCCTCAGCCTTGACCTCACAGAAGGACACAGCAGGAGGGAGCACAAGTTTCCCCAGGAGAAACCAAACAGTGTGCACATCTGTCTGCCCGTTTGTGCACGGGGCCGGGGGGTGGGGGGGTGTGGGGGAAGGGAAGGCCGAGGAAGACACAGGAGACAATCCGGTCGGAGAGGACGCTCACGTACCCAACGGGCACAGTGTGAGACTGTGGACAGGCACGAGGTGGTGGACACAGGAGACAAGAGGAGACGGGAAATAGGAGAAATGGGAAATAGACGTAGGGTGGTGACAGAATGTCAGGGACAGGCAGAAAGTCAACAGCTCACCTGGGTCCCAATGGGTCCCTGGCCGTGGTGCTGAACTCCAGGGCCCTCCCCAGCCCAGGCGCGGAGGCGTGCTGTGAGTTGAAGCAGGCTCCCTGTTGCCGTTATTGGGTCCCCGGTGCGTGCCAGACACACTGCCTCGTGCTCTCACGCGCGCCATCCCATTCAACCACACAGGCACTTCCTGCTCAACGATTCGAAGAACCGCCCATGTCCCGCCTTCCATCACTCAAACCAAAGCCCAGATGGGAGTGAGTGCTGACGAAAAGCATCTTATTTTGGTACCAGGACCTTCCACATAGGCAAGGGCGAGACCTGGTCTCTTGTTACATCTACGTGACGACACAGAGGTCAGGGCCGCCCAGGGAGTGAGCCAGGACGGACCTGGTTGGGCACGCGTCCCACTGGGATACGGGGGCAGGTTCCGGGGAATTGTCAGGGTTGCGTGAATTCGTATCTCTAAAGGAACGGAGAAATGATGTATCCAGAAGAGAACGACGCTTTCACAGGAGGGATCCTAGCAGTTCAAGCCCATTCCAATTGCATTGCTGCTAGTCAAAACAGTTTTGGACTCTCTCCATCTTTTTTTTTGGAGTTCCTTTAAAGACATTTACTTATAGCTTTTCAACAATAAACAATCCCTCATTTTGCGGGTGCAAATTATTTTGGAAATGAAATAGGTTGATCATTTAAATTTTATGTAAAAAATGTAATAGATTTTATTTTTTAGGCTAGTTTTAGGTTCACGGCCAAGCGGAGAGAATACCATCTAGCTTTTCTGCGTTGTTTTTCTCTGGATTTGTTTGGTTCTTTGAACAGGCACGCGGCGGCCGGGAAGCCGAGCAGTGATGTTTTGGGTCCAAAGCAAGGTGTGACTGTAACGTATGAGGGCTGCCTTTCCCATTTAATCCCTAAATCGGCTCCAAGAGCCACTTCTAGAGAGTATCCCGCACCCTACCGGCGATGCCAGCGCCACTGCCCAGCATGCAGCCTCCCAAGGCAGCGCTCCCAAGGGCACCGCAGTCTTTCAGACGAATTTCTTGGAGAGACTCCTCTGTGTGCTTACTTTTATTTTTTAATTTAATTTATTTTTTTAAAGATGTGAGTTTTTTAAAAAGATTTTATTTATTTACTTTTAGAGAGGGAAGGGAGGGAGAAAGGGAGAGACAGGGAGAGAGAGAGAGAGAGAGAGACATCAATGTGCGGTTGCTGGGGGGGGCATGGCCTGCAACCCAGGCATGTGCCCTGACTGGGAATCAAACCTACGACACTTTGGTTCACAGCCCGCGCTCAATCCACTGAGCTACGCCAGCCAGGAGGTGTGTGCTTACTTTTAAAAATAACCTTATCACTTTGAAGTCCTGGCTCTGCCCTTACTCATCTGTGTGACCTCGGGTGAGTCCCGAACTTCTCTGTGCCTCTGTTCGTTCATCTGCAGACGGGGGAGAGTAGGTGCTGCCGAGCTGACACGGGCAACCTGTGCTCAGGTGGACGCCTGGCCTGGAGTGCGCATGCAGCCCCCGGTCACTTCCACCCTCGTGCCCTCCGTCTGCCGGGCACGGCCCCAGGCAGAAGGGCCAGAGAGTGGAGGCGAGTGAGATCGCTGGCCCGGGGTCTGGCACCAGGAGGGCACTCAGTGCGCAGCTGTCAATGAACTAGAACTGAGCGAGGCCCCTCGGGAGCCGGAGGGCTTGTGGCAGGATTTATTGAGGACAGAAAATTCTCTTGGGGAGATCTCTAAGACCTCCATTTTGGGGTGTTTTCTGAGTGTGCACTGGGTGAGACGGTGCAGGTGGAAGCAAAGCAGGCCTTGGGGTCCTCTCGGAGCGCCCCTTCCCTCTGGGGACCCCTCTCACTGCTTTTCCACGTGGGGAGTAAAGGGCTCTTCTTGTCACCGGGAGGCAGGGCTTGCCAAAGTGTTAGTTTCTGAGACTTAACCCCTGCTCTCCTGGGGTCCCATGCATGTCTGAGAGTGAAAAAGCTTTCCACACTCGAAGAACAGGTTTGCCAGGAAAAGCCTTGCAGGCGCCTCCACAAAGGGGAGGGGGAGGGTTGTGGGCATTTTGTGAGGACCCCCGTAGAGCCCTCTGGGCACAGTGAAAATCCTACACCGGATGAGACAATGTCATGGGCGAGAGCCCAGGCTACGGTGCTGGACAGACCTTGGCTCCAGCACTCACACGGTGGGACCGCATGGAAGCTTTCCTGGTGCCACGCCACAGCCCTCCCCTTCCCCAGGGAGAATCCTGGTGTCGACCTCGCCGAACCGTTACAAGGTCTCAGGGGCGGGAGGCCTGTGGAGCACCCAGCAGAGCGCCTGGCGCAGGACACCTTTTGAAGGTGTCACCAGTATTACTTTAAACGGCTGACTCACAGTAGCTTCCGTTTACTGAGCACTTACTATGTGCCGCACATCCTGCTGAAGCACTTCATTCCCATGATTTCACGTGGGCTCTGCAATAATCCTTTGAGGCCTTATTCCCATTTTACAGTTGAGGAGACTGAGGCAGGGGAACTTAGGTGGGTGTACCCCGTAGTGATACAGACAGTGAGCGGGGAGCCAGGCTTGAAACCCGGTGCCTTGACTCCAAAGCCCGTGGTTTTGAGTCCCGTGTGGTCCCCTTGCGCAAGCCGCCCATTCTACCCCAGGCCCTCGCACAGCAGGCCGCCAGCAGCCCCTGACCGCAACCAGACCAGCTTCCCCCTTTCCTTTCCCTTATTCTATCACTTCCTTAAAAAAAAAGTCTGCTAACATTCACAGGCTACAGACCTCTGGCGATCTCATGTGACACGGAAAGGCACCAGCTGTCAGAAGAGCAGGCAGGAGCCGAGCCCCAGCCCCCGCCCCAGCCCGCGGGACCCCAGGAGTCCTTGGCGTGGGCCTCCTCCCCGCCTCCATTCCAAACTGGTCCAGCAGCCTGGACTCTCTCCTTCGTCACAGCGTCCCCTCGCCCTCTTCCGCCCTCAGCGTCACCACGGGATCTCGAATGAGCTGGGCTGGGGCCACGTTCCGTACACTGGCCCACGTGTTCTGGGGATCTCAGAGCCCCTGCCCACAGACTGGGAACCGAGACGGGAGCTGAGACAGAGGGCCAACAGGGACCACTGAGTGGTCGTGAGGCAGAGGCGGGACCAGAGCCCCAAGGCCCCCCTCGTCCACCTCTGCACGAGGGGACTTGTGAGCGCCTGTCCGCACACGACATTGGCTGAGCCGGTCGATGAACTTGAAGCTCAAGGCTCCAAGCGATGCTTGGCCCCCAGAGCTCAGTCGGGAAGGAGGGGAGGCGTGAGCCAACACAGTGATCGTCCATCGCGTCCTGGACCCTGGGCCAGGTGGTTTCACAGGAGCAGCTCAGGTGAGACCCCTGCAAGGAGGTAGTGTGAGCCTGCTTTTACAGATGAGGACAGCGGAGTTTACGGGGATCAGCACGCAGCCAGCAAGCAACGGCCCAGGTTGGGGATTCAACACGTACTTTCCCTCCCTCCAAAGCTACCTCCCAGAAAGAATGAACACACACACACACACACACACACACACACACACACACACACACACACACACAGAGCCAGGCACTGAAATGAAGTGCTCGGATCAACTCAGAACCCCAGATCGCTGCACTGTGCATGCTCCCGGGGCCAGTGGGCCAGGGAGCAGCCTCACCGAGACACACACTGGCAGAATAATAACAGGGAAACAGTTTTGACACTTGCTACCTACCAAGCACTGTTGTTCTACGTGTCAGCTCATTCAGACTTCTCCAAGATCCCAGGAGGGAGGTGTGATCGCTCCTCCCATTTTGGAGACGAGAAAGCAGAAGCACCGAGGCTGAGGCACTTGTCCAAGGCAGCAGGCCCAGCGCACAGCTGTGCCAGCGACTGACCCCCAGCTCCGGCCTTGTCTGCTCCCTGCTCTGAGCCAGGCCCGCCGCCGCCCTCAGTAACGGGCTTTCTGCAGGCATGAGAAGGAGGCCGGGAAGCAGGAGGCAGGGAGGAGAGAGGGACTTCACACCTATTTTTTCCCCATTCCTGCCCTGGTAGCTCCGGCAGTGGCCCTCGGCTCCCGCTGCAAACGCTCCTGGGCCTTTCGGAACCAGCCTCTGGGCTCCCTGGAGGCCAGCCGCAGCCGGGCGGCACCCCGCCCAGGGGTCTGAGCGCCAGCTCCTCGGAGCTCTGGGTTCTGGTGGAAGCCTCCCTCCTGCCCTCCTGCTCCGGAGAGGGCCGCGTGTCCTGCGCGAGTTCTCTCTGGTGACTCCCCTGTCCCCTTCTGCTCCTCCGGCACTTGTGCAATGAACTCCGCGTGTCAACTGCCCTGTGTTCCAAGTGCCTAGGGGGGCTTCTGTTTTCCTGACCGGACCCTGGCTGCGGCAGGACCTGGCTCCAGCAGCGTGTTACTGGAGCATGTTCTCTCGGCCACTGGTGCCTCGATGGCCTCTTGGGAGCTGCAGCAATTTCCAACCCCAGCCGGCAGGGTCCCCGCAGTCACTTCTACTATTTCATACTCCCCCCACCCCCGGCCCACACCAGGTTCACTTCTGTCCAGGAAGCACTTAGGATTCCCTAGTGGACCCCGGGCGCAGGTTCCTTGCAGAGGCTTTCGGCTGTGGGATGGGTCCTGGCGGGGCCCTGGGCCTGGTGCGCACGGAGACCTGCTGGCCTGACGCCTGCTCCCTGCACTCTGACGCCGGGCACGGGGGCACTCTGCCACAGACTCAGACTGGGCCCAAATGAAGAGGACAGATGGTCACTCTGACATGGAAGGAAATTACTGGGAGAAATAAAGGTTTACGGCTTTAATTAGAGGGCCGGCTGGTGTCGGTGCCATTTTGAAACGTGCGCATCATGGAGAGACGGGCATCCGGAGTGGGGGCACTCCCGGGAGGGCTTTCAGCGAGGGTGCCCGGTGGAGACAGCTTTGGTCAGGGGAGGGGAGCACACCCCCAAGGCTCAGAATGGCAGCCGCATTAGCCAATGAGGACGGCGCAGTGGGGTCTCTTGTCTAAGATGGTATATGGGATTGCACTTGGTGAAAGAAAAAAAAGACAAAAAAGAAAGAAATAGACTCCATCCAGCCACTTTGCCAACCATCCAGCCATCAGTACATCTGTTTATTCCTCTAACAAACACTGACTGAGTCCCTCTCCTGTGCACAGGGGTGGGGGATGGGAGACAGATGAGTCAGAGACGGGTCCTGTGCCGGAGGGATCCCTCCCTCCTGCGGGAGGGAGGCGAGAAGAGGAAGGGGCGCCTCTCGCAGGAGTGACTGTGGCTGACGGAGGGAGCAGCCGTTGAGACGGGGGGGGGGGGGGGGCCAGGGCGGGCAGATGGGAGGCACACCGAGGAGAACTCGGGGCGCGGGAAGCAGTGGAGGCTTCGGGAAGAGAAGGCGCAGCGGTGATGGGGACGCGGGAAGGGGAGCGGAGACGAGGCCGTGAGAGGCCTCCAGTCTGAGCTTCATTCCAGCAGGGAGGCACCCAACGTGGTCGAGTGGGACACGAGGTGGTGAAAACTGCTTCTCAGGAGAGTGTTCCAGAAGCACGGCAAGCACGGACGGTGGTCGGGGTGACAGGTAAGAAGTCGTCGTGAGGTCAGGGCAGTGAAGGCGTGGCGAAGGCGTGAGCCGTGAGAGAGGCAGAGCAAATGTGGACAAGGCAGTGAGCCCAGGGCGCGGCGGTGACCTGCGTGGTCAGCCCTGGCGAGCGGCAGGGAGGAACCACGCCGGGGTGGTAAGGAGGACGGCTGCGTCACCACGAGAATGGGGGAACGGGAAAGAGAGGAGGAGACTGAAGGGCTCAGGCTGTGAGGTCCGCTCTGGACACACTGAGTTTGAGGGGTTGTGGGGATTAAGGTGGTAGGGATGCAGGCTAAGGTGGGAGGGATGCAGCCTAAGGTTGTAGGGGTGCAGGCTAAGGTGGTAGGGATGCAGGCTGAGGTGGTAGGGATGCAGACCAAGGTGGTAGGGAAGCAGACCAAGGTGGTAGGGATGCAGCCTAAGGTGGTAGGGATGCAGGCTGAGGTGGTAGGGATGCAGGCTAAGGTGGTAAGGATTCAGGCTAAGGTGGTAGGGATGCAGGCTAAGGTGGTAGGGATGTAGGCCAAGGTGGTAGGGATGCAGGCTAAGGTGGTAGGGGTGCAGCCTAAGGTGGTGCAGCCTAAGGTGGTAGGGATGCAGGCCAAGGTGGTAGGGATGCAGGCCAAGGTGGTAGGGATTAAGCACAAGGTTGGAAAAGGAGGTGGCATGGAGTTCAGGAGAGAAGTTGGGGATAGGATATTAACCAGGCACCATCTGCCTTCACCAAGGCTAGCAGATGTAGCTCTGAAGTTAGACATGATTTCCTCAGGAAAGAGTACTGAGAAAGAGCAAAAGAGAGTCCAGGAATGATTCTTGGGAAAACCTATGTGGGCAAAGTGGAGGAAAGGAGGAAGCAGAGGCGCAGAAGGACCGCAGGAGGGAGCGAAAGGCGAGAGAAGGCCAAGCAGGGAGGGCAAAGCATGGGGAATGGGGGGACGGATGCCACAGGCTGCCAGAGGCCCAGGACAGGAGGGACAGGAAGAGGCCACTGGCTCTGGGGGCTGAGAAGTGGCCAGTGAGTGTCAAGGGAGCAAGTTTGGCAGAGTGGTGAAGGCCAGGGCTCGATTAAAAAGAGCTAGAAATAATCACAAAGACAATAATAAAAACAATAAAACTTTGCCCGATGCTTCCTAAGTGCCAAGCACTTCCTAAATACTTTACATGTATTAATGCATTTAATCTTCCCAGCAAACTCTATGGGGTGAATGCTGTTATTATCCCCATTTTACAGATAAGCGAACTGGGGCATTGAAGGAATGAACAAGAAAGGAGAAGACTGTTGATTTCCCAAGTGTGCTCAGCAGAACCCTGGTCCCGTAAGAAGGGCCACGTGCACGGGCTCTGGGGTGGAGCAAACTGGCCTTGCCCCATAGAAGATGTAGGCCAGTCCGTATATCGAGGACTGAGGAAGACTGCACCAAAAGAACCTGGCCTCGTTTTGCTAAGTCCAGCGTTTTCTGAACCTATTTGATCTGCAAACCTTCCTACTGTGACCACTCAATGGACGGTCCCGTGCGGGGCACACTCTGGGGCGTGCTGGCGAAGACCCCTTCATAAAGTCAGGAACAGAAATCTGAGGGGGCTGGGAGAGCCCTGCTCTTGTTTTCTAGGGGGCAAGGGCTGTTTTATGATGAGGAAGCAACATTGTGGGGTGAGCTAAAGGAAGAGGGGGGTGGAGATAATGGGAAATGAGGAACCTTAGGGCCAGACAGTAAGTCAACAACATACCGATGGAGATTTGAGCTGTGCTTTTTGGGAAAGAGATCACGAGAGAGCAAATTCTTACCAACTGCACCTCGGGCTCTTTAAGGTGGCCTGGCCCCTCCTATGTATGCACTGAGCATGCTCATCAATTTCATCAGGGCAGATGCCTGCATAGGTTTAGGGAGCAATCAGATTGTTCTGAATCTCTTTTTACTTTTAGCAAAAAAAATTATTTTTAGAGGGGAAGGGCGGGAGAAAGAGGGGGAGTGAAACATCGATGTGTGGTTGCCTCTTGTGCAACCCACCTACTGGCACATGGCCTGCAACCCAGGCATGTGCCCTGACTGGGAATTGAACCGGCAATGCTTTGGTTTTCAGGCCCGAGCTCAATCCACTGAGCTACACCAGCCAGAGCTGTTCTGAATCTTCTTTCCCATTCATGCCACAAATACAACTGGACGGAGTCTGGGCCAGGTGCAGTGTTGGGCATTGGTCTTATTCTGTTGCTGTCTCTTCTCACCTCTCAGCTCTGCAACCTGGGTGTTGTTCCTGCCTCTGATCTTTGCACTTGAAGCTGCGCTTGGTTTTCCCAGAGCCTGAAGACCAGTTTTTCTGCTAGCTTCTGACTTATGCCTCTGTGGCTCCCAGTGGCCCACGAATGTTGGGGTAGTAATGCCGATCCAGTCCTGGGCCATCAACCTCTGACACTGTCCCCTGGAGCAGTGTCCCAGCCTGGCCTGCCTTTAACTGTCACTGCCTTCTGCTAGGACGTGTGTGCATGAGGGGGATGGGAGGGTGAAGGCACTCAGACAAGAAGAGACACTACAATGTAGCCAGGACACAGGAGGGGCGCTCTCCTTTGGGACCGTGCGCCTGGCTGCGTACGTAGTAGGTGTGTAATGGTATGGCATGTGGCACAAGGCACACATTGTGTGACAGATGGCAGGAGTTACTGGATGAAGACTTTGGAAGAAAAGAGTCTTAAACCAGTAGTCCCACTCGGGGGCCGGGATTTGTGGGCAGGAGGAAGTCTGGCTTGGAAATGCTGCTTTCCGGATGACGGACGGCCTGTGTGGGCCAGACTCATTCCTCGGGGAAAGAGATGCTGCCCGCTCCACCTGGGAAGACGGGCGAAGTGCATTTAAACACACAGCTGCAGCGCCAGCCCAGGGCCCCCGTCAGGCGCAGGGCATCTGGCCGGAGGGTCTCTTTCAAGCAGACGTTCATTACAGGCTTGTGCTGAGCACTTAACGTGCCTTCTCTTTCCCAGCTGCCGAATGCCTGTTTCCAAGTTACTGAGATTCACCGGGAAGTACAGCTCATAGGCGAACACAGATCAGCCCCCTTGCGACTAGTGCGAAGCTGCCTGCCTGGCAGCCGCTGGCACTCAAGATCCATGAACTATTTGGCACAGCCGGCAGAACAGAAAATGCACTTGGACGGGGCTGAGGGTGGGGACGGGGTTAATTCTTGGGCTCCTAATGAATCCGATTGCGGGCGACACTCCAGGATGCCCAGGTGGATGACATGCGGGGCCGGCTGTCTGCACAAAACACTGAGTCCCCTGAGATGTTCCCCACTGTTCCACACTCCCAGGGAGCTTCCAAGCAGCCTGACCCAGGCCTTAACGGGTGTGCGCTCGCAGCCGGCCAGATCATTTCCTCACTGGCGAAGCACAACATCGCTGGGAAGGCAACCGCGCCGCGAGATGCGTACAGTATCTGTGCGTCGCAGCACACGCGGGAGCCCAGCAGCAGTGCGCTTCTGGGTTCTCCGCTGCTCTCTGAATGAATCACCGCCCAGCCCTGCCCCCCCACCCTGAGCAGGGACTAATTTGAGGAGCTGCAGGCCAGGAGGCTGTTTTAGCAAAATCCGAGAACATACACATTCAAGTGTGTTGTTCTCTCAAAACGGTTACCTGGGGACTAGCTACTGCCTTGTTAAGACACTCCCGGACGTTCGTTACTGGGGGAGGGGGGCACTGCCGTTGCCACTTCTTGCCCATTCTTCAGTGCGCTCGTCGGCCGCTGAGGGGCAGATCTCCATCTCGGGAGGGCAGAGTCGATTTTTAGTGGCAGCGGAAAGCATCGTGGAGTCAGGTGTAGTGAGTCAAGTGTGATCTTACAGTTCTTACTCATAAAGATTTGTTTTCCCTGTTCTCTCTCTCTCTCTCTCTCTTTTTTTCACCGAGAAAGCGGCTGAAGATGAACTTGCATGTGTGAGCGTTGCCTGAGTGAGCGGTGAGCTCACCAGTGCTCTGCCGAACAACATGAGCAACGGAAAACCCACCTCCCCCCGCAGCCGTGGCACGCACACCTCTTCTTGTTCCGGGCGCCATCCCACTGGCCTCCGGGGCCTCCCCTGGGTGAGCGAGCTGCTAGAACGCTGCCTCCAGCATCGCGCTCGGGGCCGGACTCCCTCGCCAGCCAGCCAACTCCTCACCCACCTCCCAGCGCCGCTCCCCAGCCCGTGCCAGGAGAGACAAACGTATGCGAATGTCAATGTCCAAGGCGATCAGGAGGATGCAACCATGGCAACGGCCTCCAGAGAATGAACCAACTGTCCCGGGGAGACAGTCTGGTTCTGGAAGGGCGAGGTGGGCTCGCAGCGACCTGGGCTAGACGCCTTCCCAAAGGGAGGCTTTGAAGCTGTTCCCGGAAAGGAGGCCACGGTGTGTGGAGCCCTGAAAGGGCGGCTCAGGGGAGGTGGAGCCTCGGAGGTGGACTCCGCTGTTGTTTGTAGTCAGAGGGAGTGCGGGCTCAGGTGAGAGGGGGTGGGCTGTGCTGCGGTGGCTCT
Organism: Phyllostomus hastatus; assembly: GCF_019186645.2. Taxonomy (NCBI): domain Eukaryota; kingdom Metazoa; phylum Chordata; class Mammalia; order Chiroptera; family Phyllostomidae; genus Phyllostomus; species Phyllostomus hastatus. The sequence goes on along the minus strand of NW_025334018.1, from coordinate 14,716,225 downwards.
CCGCTCGGTGAGCTATATGCTTTACATTTATCAAGCGAGAGCCTCCATTGATCCCTGATCAGGTCTCGCGGGAAGGCAGGGGAGCTGTTCCAGAACCTTGCCCCATTTCACCGAACCAGTCCCCCCCTCTTTCAAACATCTGGGCTGCAAGCGCCACTCTGGGGACTGGCCATTCTGGGCCAATGAAAGAATGAGATTTCTAAGAATGAAGATTCAGAAAGCCAGACTCCAAGGGAGGGGTCCTGCAGCTCAGGGAGAATTCTCACGAGAACGGCATCTCCTGCTCTGTTCCTTCCAGACCCACCGCCTCTGTTGGCACGGGTCTCTGGAGATGGTCCCTGACATCGGGAGAAGTGATTTGGGGGCTGTCCCTAGTTGCTCCTGCCCCAGGGTGCCCCACAACCAGCTCTGACAGTTTCCATGTCCTCGTTTCCCTGGACACAGGGCCTCCAGGTTCCGGGAAACCAGACTCCCGTTCCCTCCTTTAAGGAAAACCATTAGACCTGCACTTAGCAACCACCAGGAGGGTATTTTTAGCTCTGGCAGAAGTATAATGTACCAAATGTAATAATCTCGGCCTTGAAGTTCCTCCCAGCCCCATTCAGCACGCAGTTGAGGCTGATGGATATTCACGGAAGGGGCAGAAAAGCAGCCCGCGCCGGTCCGCTGTCGGCTGCTCCCCTCAGGATCGGTGGCACAGCTCGGGAGCACGCAGACCGGGAAGCTGACCACTCAACCAGCGGAACAACTGGGCCCCACGTGTCTGCTTCTTCCTTAGGTCAAGTCCACGGCCCACGGACTGAATCCACGAAGCTGCCACCTCTGAGCCCACCAGTGGCCCAGACGCCCTCCCCTGACTTGGGCTGTGCCCTTGGGCAAGTGCCTTCACCTGTCTGGGCCTCAGCGTCCGCACCTTGTAAAGTGACTTCTCACCAGGGACATTCTTTAATTTCAAGGGCCACCACGTGGAATTGATTCCGGGCAAACCTCATGAGTGGGCACAGGCCCAGGGCAACCGAGCCGTGCGTTTGCCGAGTGCCCGCGAGGTTCTCACGTGGCTGCTCTGGACCTGGTCCAGGAGCACTGGCCCCATCCACTTCCCAGGCCCTCTGTAGACACACGTTAATTCCCAGGATGCAATGCGCACCGTCTGTCACCTCTGCTCCCAGGCTGCCTGTCCCGACTTCAGCAGGTGGGACCCCCAAACGCGTGCACGCATTTTAACTCCAGCCCAAGCAACGCAAAACCGGGCAAGTTCAGTCTGCTCCTCACAGGACTTACTCTGAGGGCAAAGCAAGGTGATTTATGGATTAGTGACTATTTTCAGACAAGCTAGGGGTAGAAAAGAGACAGATTTCATTCTCCCTCTTCTGGCCATGCTCGTCCCAAGGCAGATGGCTCAAGGAAAGGGGAGGAAGACGAGCAAAGGGAGCATCTGCTGGAGAAGCCGGAAGGGGGATCTGGCCCAGAGGTGGGGGAGGAGGGGGCAGGTGGTGGGAGCTGTCCCTGGTCCTGACCCCCCATCACACCTGGCTCCAGGGATCCTTGCCGCCTCCCCGCCTCCAGGCAGGGTGGCCCCACATCTGCACGGACCGCCTGGGATCCTATCTCGGGCTCCATCACTCACTCACTCACTCACTCATCCATTCAAACGCCTGTACAGACGTGCCTGCCATGCTGTGGGCACTGCGCTGGGGCCACACGCTGCCTTTGTCTGGGTGCCCCGGTCTTTCGTGGAGCCGGGACGAGGTTTCTCTGTATCTTAAGTTCACCTGTATCCACAAGCGCTTGAAACCCCATCAGGCCAGTGTCCCTGACGCTTTCAACTCCTCAGCATCTTTGTGCACGCACTTGAGAAGTGGCCGGGGGGGCCGGGGGAAGGCGAGAAGACACGTGAGCGGCGTGTGGAAGGGGAGTGGATCATTCCCTTCTGGTTTGACCATGACCCGTGAGGAAGGTCCACGGAGGACCACGCAGGGGCTTCACGGCTGGGAGGGGCGTGGTGGGGGAGGGGCATTAGGAGGGAGGGGCAGAGGCAACTCTATCTTGTGTATCAAGGATCCACAGCCCTTCTTCCATCAGCCACGCCAGGAGAAAGGCGTGACAATGGGGGATCTTATGTATTATTCCCAACCCCTTCAAAGACCATGCTATTGACCCCCAGCCTCGGATATGTAGCGGGAGCAGCGGAAAGAGTCCTTGACCTTCCTCTTGGAGCAGGTTCTTCACTCCACTCATAGAAAACTGGATCTCCGAATCCCAGGAAGCAAAGGAAGGCTGATGGGATTTAACAATAGCTCACATTTCCTGGGGCCCTACCATGTGCCGGGCATTTTAAAATCAATGTATCTACGTAAGTGAATTTACCTGATCCTCACAAAAACTATCCCACGGTGTCATTATTATTCACTCTCCTTCTTTTCAAAGGAGGAAGCTGAGGGACGAACAGGTAACGTGACTTGCCCAAGGCCACGGAGCTGGTCGACGGAGGGCCGGGGCATATGGAACAGAACCTCAGCGATAGCTCACCTCTGGGTTGCTGAAAAGGGCCGTCCGTACTTCTCTCCTCTGGCTCGTTGCCACTGCCAACCTCCTGACGAACAGGCAGAGAGGCGTGTGCGTGAAACCTCGTCCTGACTCTTTGCTGAATCCCGTTTCCCAGAGTGTGAAATGAGCTCCCCTCCCGCCAGCCACAATATGGCCCTATTATGCCTAATAGGACACGGGACTTCTTGTCAGCAGGAGCTCAGGGGCTGAGCAAAAGGGAGACACAGGGACGCTGCTTCCACTCCAGCATCCTTCCACCCAGGGCGCCCAGGGCAGAGGCCAAGGCCGCAGACGAGGCAGGGTCCACGGGTGGACCCTTCTCCCCATCCCTGACTTCTCTGCTCCGCTGCCCCTGCTGGTGTGGGGTCTGGGAGAAAGAACGGGGGGCAGCGTGGGGAGAGGTGCTCCCACCACGTCATGTTGTAGATGCTTCATCTGCACAGTGGCTGCTGAGGATGACAGGCGTAGGAGGCCACCAGAAAGGGCAGCCCCCTGAGCGGAGCTAATGGGGTGCTCCACACCCTCTCCCCATGTCCCTGCCTCTAGAACAACAGTGGGAGGGCAAGGGGTTGGGAACGCCTTCCGGCAGGGGCCCTGCGACAGTGAATTTTATGTGCCAACTTGACTGGGCCACGGGGTGCCCAGAGAGCGGGCCAAATGCTGTTCTGGATGTGTTTCCAAGGGCGTTTCTGGATGAGACTGACATTTGAATGGCAGACTCGAGTAAAGCAGATTGCCCTCCCTAGTGTGGGTGGGCCTCTCCTAATCAGTGGAAGGCCTTAACTAGAACTAAATGATGGCCTGAACTGTTGCATGGGTCTTTTCTGGCCTTTGGCCTTGAACGGAAACACCAGCTCTTCTTGAACTTGCACCCTCAGCGCTCCTGGTTCTCAGGCCTTTGGACTCAGGCCGGAACTGCACATCGACTCTCCTGCATCTGCAGCTTCCCAGCTGCAGACCTGGGCACTTCTCAGGTCCGTAATTGTGTGAGCCAATTCCTTGTAAGAAATATATGCATATCTCCTATTGGTTCTGTTTCTCTGGAGAACGCTGGCTAATACAAGCACCATAAATATTCATCGGTGGGGACCTGGCTTGGAGCTTGGTGGGCTGGGTTTCTACATGCAAAGGATGGTTCTGAGGCAATACAATTACATTCTTGCCTCTGAGCTACCAGGGATTACTCTAATGGTCCCTGAAATGCAACCTTGAGCAGGAAACGCTGCATGAAGTTACTTCCCTGGCCAAATATTCCTAGACATGGCCTATTTTTCAAAGCTCTCAATTAAAGTCCACACACAGAGCTCCCCACTCTTTCCCAGCTCTGTGTGTGCCCCAGGGCTGGAAAAAACCACATGACGTGAGAGTTTGAACATGCTTGATCTCAGCCTGGGAGAGGGAAGCTTGCTTGCATGGCCAGAGGGAAGGATGGTCCTGGGAAGACAATGTTGAATCCGGGGCGGGGGGTGGGGGTGGCGTTGCCGTCTTTACCAATGTCCTGCTTCCAAAAGGAAGGGCTCTCACCCAGGCACGTGTGTCTGCTTTCCTCAAGGTCTCCGAGGAAGGTACCACCACAAGCTTTCCTCATTTATTCCAGTGTCAGCTCATCCGGAAGATTTCAAACACATTTTTTAATTATAAGAGAAGTGGGTGTTTCTGCAATGCAACCTTGAGTAGGTGAATCCAGAGTAAGCCCGGGAGCTAAACTGTCTGGTTTGACCCCACCTCTGACATTGACCACCTCTGAGACCTCGGGCAAGTCACTTAAGGTCCTTGTATCTCAGTTTCCTCATCTGAAAAATGGGATGATTATAGTGATAACCACTTTTAAGGCTGTTGTGACAATTAAATGAACTAATATGTGTGTGTGTACACACGTACACATTCATAGATGGTCTGTCCAGAAATTACCCAGTCACGTGCTATAGAAAATAGTGGCATTTATAAAGAAGATACAGATACAAGAAACATTGTACACAGGACAATGACACCTCAGTGCCCTTCAAAGAAGCCACCTTGGGACCTCACGAAGTTCTCCCAGTGTCTCTTCCACTATTCAAAACACTGCAAAATCCTTGGTTGGAATTGCCATCAGCTGCCCCATCATATTTTCCTGAAACTCATCCATGGTCCAAAATCTCTTCCTTTTCAAAGGTGATTTTAGTTTTGGGAAAAGCCAGAAGTCATAGAGCACCAAATCTGGGCTGTAGAGGGGCTGAGTCACCTGGGCGACTTGTTTCACCAAAAAACTCTGCAAGAGACGTGATGCACGAGTGAGCAAGTTATTGTGATGAAGCTGCCAATCACTAGTGGCCCACAGCTGCGGCTGTTTTCATTGCGTTGCATCTCTCAACCGATGAAGAACATTGAGGTAGTACTCCTTGTTTGGCCTGAAGGGGTATACTCGTGATGGACAACACCTTTCCAATCAAAAAACACAGCATGGTCTTGATCTTGCTGTGACTTTGCCGTGCCTTCTTCTCGATCATCTTTGAAGCGTTTGTGCCACACTTATTTGCACTGCACTCATTGCACCATCCCCAAGCTTCTGTGGAGGAGTGTTTAAGTGTAACGCAAAATTTGATGCAGATTTATTGCTCTACTCTTTCAGTTATTTTGAATGCAACAGCCACACAGTGCACATGGCCACTCAACAGCGTCTACCACACCCCCCAACTAGTACAGTGAAGTCGTCATTGTTTATGCTTGTGCATTCCAGCCCACACTCCTTGGCTGCCAGGTTACATCCATGTCCCACAAGCCATTCTTGTTATGTTGACAATGGCTGGGCTTTTTCTGAACAGACCTCATACACATATCTTAGTGAACAGATGGCCTACAGGAGCACTACATACATTTTAAGCTGTTATTAGATACTTATCATTGGCAGAATAGTTTCACTGCATCCCCCTCTGAGCCCAGAGCTTGCCTGCTAATCAAGGAATGACACATATGATGATAATATAGGGAGATGTGAGATTTCAGACATCACTCACTGCCAGGAGCCCCAATCCAAGCTAGACTCAACAGCAGGACACTTGAGACATGGTTTTGATTGTCAAAGGACTGACCGGTCAGTAGAGTTCTAGAAGCGTAGCCCCTCCCCCTGGGTTCTAAATTGGCAACTACAGCAGAAAGTACAGGGGCAGAGCTCAGCCAGCCTCGGGAGGTCGACCCAGGGCACCTCTGGGGCCTGAGGGGCGAGCCATGGCCTCAGGCTACCCCAGCTGGCCAGATGGGGGGCACGGGGCTCCCGGGGGCATGGATTAGGAGAGAGGCACTCCGAGTGGTAACACAAGAAGTTTTGAAGCTCCCTGCTGGGACTTCTGTGCCGTGCCCGATCAGTGCGGCGCAGGAGCACAGTGTCTTAAGTAATAAAGGAGGAGGAGGGAACATAATCCAGGGAGAAATCAACTTATGGTTTATTTAAACCTTATTGAAATTTCGACTGTGGAAACATTTAAATATCATAGTTACTGCCGGGTATCTTCGCTCCTGCTATTCCCGGGTGGATGTTTTCTTGCACATTTGGTTCGGGGAGCAGAACAATAAAGCTGCTCAGAAATTGCTTTCCCACTGCTAGGTAATTACAACAGGTTTTCATCCCAAATGTAAAGAAGGAACCGTTCTATTTTTAATAAAGGGAGCACTCGATGGGTCCTGGCCTCCTCCACCCCCTAGGCCCTGGCTGCACTGGTCCTTCGCTCCCACACCCTCCGCTCTGTCCCCCCCCCCGCCATCCCTTCCTGTCCCCTCCCAGGCAGCTGGAGGGCAGCTCTGGGGGCTTGCGGGCCCCTCTGTCTCCCAGCCGGGGTGTCGGCGTGCCACAGTTCAGAGCAAGGGGCGGGCCCCTGCAGGTGTCTGTCAAGAACATTAAATATTTGGCCTGACTCCATCCAGGCCATCAAACTCACTCCTGTCTCCCTTTCCTACCCAGAATGACATATTTGCCACTTCCATCTTTTTTTTTTTTTAATCCCAAGCAAAACGAGCAGGATTAACTCCCATTTGTCAGCTCTGTCTGAACACAGGCGTGAGCTCATCAGCTCTCTCCCTCTAGACAGAGCACAGCGAGTGCCTCGTCTCCTCAGAAGCGCAATGGAGCCCGGCAGCCGAGCGGGCACCTGCCTGAGGCCGCGCCGGCTCAAGTCCCCGCCACTGCCCTCTGCTCGCAGCTTCTGTCGTCTGGCTTCTCGGGTCTAACTCTGGGCTGGCTGCCCGTCCCCTGACACCTTTCTTTCCTGACCCCTGGCTCTGGCTATACTGTGTGCTGGGGCAACACATTCTCCCAATGTGATGTCACCTCTGACGTCACCAGGAGGCAAAAACCACGGCGGCAGCATCTGTGCCCCTTGTGACACAGTGGAAGTCCAGGGTGGCCTCTGGGGCAGGGCAGAGAGCAGGGCCCCGGGGGCCAGCGGTTGTTCTGCAGCTCTGCGGCTCTGAGTGCCCCTGTCCCCCCGTCTGGGCCTCAGTTTCCCTCTCTGTAAAATAAGGAGGAGGGGCTAGGTATCTCTGAATGCCCAATACCCCACAACTTGACATTTCAACAATATCCCGCTTCGACCCACTGCCTGCTGTTTTGCCTCCTCCGTGCCCACACGTCCTTCTGAGTCTAAGCGTAACGGCTGGAGCCAGGCAAAAGCGCTGTGCCAGCCTCACGGGGCAACTGCCCCTCAGTTACCACGTTGCCCCGGGGGGAGGAGGAGGGCGAGGCAGGGCGCCGGCGGCCTGGCGTGAGGAAGGAATAGAAATGGAGACCCCGCGGCTTCGGAGGGACACACCAGCTGCAGCTTTGGGGGCTGACTCCCCCATCTATCTTTGCCCTCTGACCTTTGGGGAAGCCACTGAGCCTCTCTGAGCTCTGGTTTTTGTCATTGGTTTGATGGGGGGATGTTATCCACACCCCCAACTTAGGAGCACTGATGAGGAAATGAAACAATGTTTTTGGGGGAAGGAAAAGAAGCCAGAGGACCAAGGGGGAAACTGAGGCACAGGGTGCCCTATGTAAGTCTACACCTGACTGACACACCACGCTGGAGTGAGGGCCCCTTGTGGCTGGAGGTCAGTGTTTGTGAGCAGAGAGACCAGCCACTGCGTCTCCTTGCCCCGGGGCCCAGACCCCCGAGGGGCTTGGAGCGGAAGGTGAGCTGTCTGCTCTGGGTCTGCAGTGTGTGTGTGTGTTAGGGGGGCAGTGGTGACAGTGTAGGAAGTGCCCAAGCCCAAGGTGCCCCGAGGCTGGTTTTGGAGGTGTGGCCGGGAGGGGTGGGGGGAAGAGAGGAGAGCAGCGGCTGTGCTGGGGGCGGACAAAGGGAGAAGACAAAGATTATTTTAAACCTGTATTAATCACGGCTCCAAACGGGGACTGGGGGTGGGAGCCGCAGCTGCCAGAGGGGGGCTGGGGGGACAGAGGCCAGCAGGGAGGGGCCGGGCTCTCCCCTCCCACTGGGCTCGGCCCAGCCCCACCCAGAGCCTGGGACCTCGCTGAGTCCCTGTGGCTCACTCCAGAGGTCAAAGTAAGTAAATAGTAATGACTACACTGTGGCCCAGTTCCCGGGCCAACTGGTCTCCCTGCCTGCAGGCGCCCTCCTCACCTGCCCGCCGCCCTCCACACTGTCCCCACCACTTAGCCTAGAGCAACTGGGGTTGCATCCCTTTTCTCTCAGAAGCTGGTAATGACTTCCTGTTGCCCAAACAACTGGCCTCTTCCATGACTTGGCATTCCAGGGCCTTGGCAACTGCCTGTCTGGACCCTCCACCCCACGACCGAGCCTAGAGGCCTGTCTAGCAGCCACTGTCCACTCCGCCCTTTCCACGTGCCTGGCACGGAGCTGACCGAGTTCACACACGACCTCCCTGAAGACTCACACCCCCTTGCAGCTCACTGTTTACAGATGAAGAAACTGAGGCTTACACAGGTTGGGTAACTTGCGCAGGGTCTGTCTGACACCCATAGCCTGTGTCCCTAACTCCCCGGAGAGTTCCACAAACATTCCTGAGTTCCTGCTTGCCCAGCCCTGAGACGTCTCCTTGGTCCTTGCGGCCCTTACGAACATCCCCCTCATTCCTTGGGGCTCCTCCGTTCCAGTACCACCTAGTTCAAGAAGTCCCTCTGGTTGAAACTCAGCCATGGACGGAACAGGCATTCATTTAATATTTACCACTGCTTAGGCAGGTCCTGTTATCTCCATTCCACAGATTAAAAAAAAAAAGGAACTGGGCTCAGGGAAATGAGGCAAAGCGCCCACCTTCACACAGCTACCGAGCCACGGGGAGGGATTCAAAGCCAGGTCTTCCGAGGTCTCCGCATTCGGCATCTTGAAAACACTTTCAGCTGCTTCAGTGCCCCTTCTTCACGCGTCCGCAGTCCTTTGTGCCTTTGTGCCGAGCTTATCAAATACAGGCTGCCTAGTACCTGGACCATGACATTGGAGTACACCATAACAACTCTAATGTGGACTTCTCACAACGTGCACGAGGCATTTCAGACGCTTGACTCATTTCAGTTTTGCAACCGCGAGGTCACTGTTGCTCTTGTCACTCTCACAGAGGAGACACTGACATTTGGAGGTATTACATGCTCTGTCCAATGAACAGTCTCACTGTCCCTGAGGGATCTGGATGCAGGTCCATCCCAAGTTCATGGTTTTCACCCTATAGCCTGCTTTAGCAAGCTCTTTGGGAGCGGGCTCCAGGCTTTATTTAGCCCTGAGCAAACAGGGCCCTGGCAGCACTCTGCATGCAGTAGGAGCTCAGAGACCACGAACATGGACCCGTCCTAGCTGGGAGCCCCGGGCGCTGCAGTCTTCTTGGGGAATCGGGGCCACGGGCTCTGGGGACACCAGCAGCTCCTTTAAAGCTTCCTGGCTTCTCTTCACATGTAGTCTTCTAAAAGGTGTGGGAAGTGCTTTTTCCCCCTCCTTTGTCAAGGGTCTTGAGATGTCTGTTTGGGGGCACTGGTACTTCCCTAGGTGGGAGACGGGCACCTTTAAAGAGAGAAAAACAGCTGCCCTCCTGTGCCTGTCCCCTTGCTGCTGCCATTTCTGTGCGACTCCCCAACTTTCCGCAGAGTCTGTGCCACTCCTGGCTGGGGTCGGGGGTCCCTGGAGGGACAGAAGCCACCACTGGAGTCGTCACCGGGAATGTGAGCAGTGCTGGGACACGGGAGAGGAAACTCTCCCGGAGCAGGGTGCCCTGGGGAGCCTGGTCCTCCCAAGTCTGGGGACTCTCCACACGAAACCGGACCATCCGGATGAATTTTCCTTCCATCAGAGGACTCTCTCTTGTGGAAAGAGAATTGCGTGTCAACGTAACCTTTGAAAAACAGTGATGATTGAGAACCAATAAGGATTTCTGAAGACCAGGTAACACCAAGTTAATTAAATAATTTTTTTTCTATTTTGGCATGGTTCTACATCAGAGTTTCTCCACCTTGGCACTACTGACGTTTAGACCTGACAATCCTCTGTTGTGTGTAGGGGTGGAGGCGAGCGGGCTACCCTGTGCAGTGGGAGAGGTTTAGCTGCACCCTGGCCTTTACGAGATTCCAGGAGAAACCCCCTGCTTCCCCCAATAACACACACACTGATCTGTGACAACCTAGATTGTCTCCAGACATTGCCAAATGTCCCCTAGAGGAGCCATCCTGTCTGGTGGAGAACCACTGTTCCAGACAGATGAATCAGGAAGCTTCTGCACGCCTAGCTCTCCAGTGAGGTACTCGACACATTCGCGCACTACCCTTGAGGGGAAGGAGAAAGATGGGCCAGGACAGTGCCCAGTGGTGCTGACCTAGGGTGGCCAATAGCCTGGGGCATGGCCAAGGTGACAGGCCTCCGGGCTGCCCACACGTCTGCCAACAACTTGGATAAAGACATCGACGGAGGGCTTAGTCTACACACACGTGTCCCAAGTCTGGTGGGTAGGAAACTATGTCAGATGAAAGACCGAAGACTCCAGAGGATCTCAGACGTGGTCAGGCGGGAAAAGCAAGCATTAGAGCTGCGTGTGCCGTGTGCTATGGTGTGTGGAAAAGCAGGTGCGTATAAGAAGTGACAGTAGTATCGACTTGTACCTGCATAAAGAAACTCCCAAAGGGACAGAAGCAACTCAGAGTGAGGTCACTACCTATGTGGGGGGAGACGGGAGACTAGGCAGCGGCGGTGCGTGGGGACTTCTTACCGTTTACCCTATTACATTTCCTGACTTCTAAAAATGGAAGCATATTAGCTATTCCAGTAATGAAATTAAAAGCAGATCTTCAGCCTACAGTAGGGGTCAAAATAAATACAATGCAATTAAACGGACACAATCTCCATCTTGCATTAGTTCAAAACAGGAATTCGGCGAGTGCGCTGAGGTCGGGCTGGAGAGAACCAGGAGTTTCGGCTGCAGGCTGCCGAGTGACCCAATCAGCACGCACACACCAACACGCCCTCACAACGGCTTTGACTGTTCACAGCATCCGGATCCAGGGCAGTGGCACCTGAATCCACAGTCATACCTTCACTTCCCTTCGCTGCATGCTTGGAGTTGACGAGTAAGCACAAAGGACAGTGACCTAGATGGCAAAAGGCTGGGAACCATGACAAATATGAAGGATGGGTGAGGAAGCTCACGATATTTAAACCGGAGAAGGGAAGGCTTAGAGGGGACATGCAAGCTGTCTTCAGACCTTGGAAGGGACATCCTTGGTCCAACGGACCAGGTGCCTTTCGTGTAGCTTGGACTGCAGGCCCTCCTCAGCTTCCTGGAGGCCAATTTTGGTTCAAACCCTGCAAAGGCTGCCTCCTGAGATAATGAAGCAGCTGCATTTACCGAGCACTTACAGAGATCAGGCACCGCGATAAGCCCTTCTGCCTGCATTATCTCCCTGATTTTTCACGCTGCCCTGACAAAGGCATATTTTTCATTGTCATTTTAACAAAGGGAAAACAGACTTACAGAGGTTAAGTAAAGGTGCCTCAGGCGACTCAGCCGGGAGATGGTAGCTTGGGTGTGACCCCCCAACAGGGATATTCTTGACCACTAAGCCTACTGCCTAAAGGGAGTGAGCTGTCCATCCCAGCCAGCATTCAACAGAGATGTGAATGCCTGCTTGTGATGCTGTCAGGAAATTCCTGCAGGGTGTGGGAGAGGCCTGCTTTGTGCCGAATGCAGAATGCACCACAGCCTTCTGGGAAGGTAAGTTCTGTGTGTGAGAATGCCAGGCAGTGGAGTGAGACCCACATTTGTCTGGGGGGAATCTGGAGGTATTGGTGGAGGTGGTCCCAGTGAGAAGTCGAAAAGGTGAGAGCCAAAGAGAAACACTGCCCGGAGCTAGAGCGCTGCGCCTGGGTCCCAGGGGGCTGTGAGGGCTCTTACAGACCACGTGTTACTACGGTTTCAATCCCCCAACCCCCTCCACAGACATGGTCTCATTTAAGGATTCAACAACCTTGTAAGAAAATATCCTTCTGGCAGGTGGAGCTGAGGAGGAATGGGAAGAACGTCTCCAGACGGAAGGGGAGAATGACAAAAATAGAGAACAACATAGCCACGGTCATACTAGAGAGGGAGGAAGAGAGGAAGGAGAGAGGAGAGAAAAAATATGTCACTGTTCCACACTTTTTCTGGGGGGCCCGGCCAGACCTGCCCTGCGGTCCTCAAGGACTATCCCCCTGCAAGTACCCCATGAGTCCTCAACTGGCTGGAAAAAAGAAGAGCCAGCAAGAGAGCCAGATTTAAAACTGGCAGAATGGGGCTTCCGGTCAAGATGGTAATGTAGGTAAACACCATACTCACATCCTCCCACAGCCACATCAGAATTACAACTCAACTATGCAACAGCCATCATTCAGAACCACCTGAAACCTAGCTGAACAGAAGCCCTGCGGCTAAGGACATAAAGAAGAAGCCACAGTGAGACTGGTAGGAGGGGTGGAGATGCAAAACAGGCTTGTCCCACACCCACGCGTGGTGGATAAAAATCAGGAGGGACAGCTCATCTGCAGAGGTCTGCCCTGAGGAGCGAGGGGTCCCAGGCCCACACGAGGATCCCCGGTCCAGGGTTCCAGGGCTGGGAAGAGAAATCCCCAAGACTTGTGGCTGTGAAAACCAGTGGGGGTTGTGGCTGAGGGAGACGGAGGGCTGCTGGAGCCCCAGGCAGCTCCTCTGACTCACTCACTCTGAGCTCCAGCACTGGGGCAGCAGCTTGAACCAGGGGCATACGGGGAGGAAATGAAGTGTATGGCATCGGGGCAAGGGCTGGGGGGCAGTTTCCTCCCAGGCAGAAGTGCTGGCAGGGGCCACGTTTCCTTCTCTGAGCCCTCCCCTCACAGAGTTGGCAGGTGGGCACCACATCTGAGTCTCCATCAACGTGGCTCACGCTGTTTGCCCATCCTGATGATTCCCTGAGGCCCCACCCCACGGAAACTTGGGGTCCACCTGAGCTGTTTCCAGGGGCTTTTCCATAAGAATGGTCTGCTTTGGCTCATGCTTCAGTGTTTCCTAAAATCTCTTGAACAAGCATCATATGGCCTCACTGTGCCCTGTACCTCTCACTAAGTGACCCCAGGCCCAGCACTAATGGCAGCCAGCCTTGGTCCGCAGCTTGGCCCTACCCGGGCACCTCCAAGCCCAGCACAAGTAGCAGGCATCTATAGATCGCTCTGTGGCTCAGGCAAGGTGGCCCTGGGCAGGACACAGGCAGTGGCTTACCTTGGCCTGCACTTCCTGGGAGGCCCCAGAGCCAGTACACTTGGGGGACATCTTCAGACCACATTGGAGTACCACCCAACCACCTCCATGGTGACACTTAGCAGACACCAGAGCCCTGCTGAAGTAAGTCCTGCTTTGTGGGATGGGCCCTGCTGATTCTCCACAGTGGTCACAGTCAGTCCTTGCAGCCAATGGGCCTGAGGGCAAATCCCACTCTTTGACGTGTTGACATCAGTCAAGGCTCAAGCACAACAGGAGGGTGCACACAGCCCACATGAGCTGGGGTGGGGGGCACACCTGGAATGCCCAGCTCAGGTGACAGGGATATTGTGCCATTGGGCCCTACGGGACACCTACTACATTAGACCACTATACCAAGCCCAGGAGATGTAGCAACTCTACCTAATACATAGAAACAAACACAGGGAGGCTGCCCAAATGAGGAGACAACAAACATGGCCCAAATGAAAGAACAGAGCAAAACTCCAGAAAAAGAACTAAACAAAATGGAGACAAGCCACCTACTACTGAATGCAGAGTTCGAAACACTGGTTGTAAGGATGCTCAATGAACTTAGGGGAAGAGTAGATGAACTTAGAACTTCCACAGCATAAAAAAAGGACATGGAAACCATAAAAAATAACTAGTCAGAAATCAAGGGTAATTTGCAGGAAATCAGTGGTGGAGTAGATGAAGCAGAGGATAAAATCAGAGATTTGGAAGATAAGGAAGCAGAAAGCACCCAATCAGAACAGCAAGAAGAAGAAAGAATCCAAAAAGTGAGGAAAGCATAAGAAGCCTCTGGGACAACTTCAAGTGCACCAACATTTGCATCATAGGGGTGCCAGAAGGAGAAGAGAGAGCAAGGAACTGAAGCCTACGTGAAAAAACGATGATGGAAAATGTCCCTAACCTGGTGAAGGAAATAGACATACAAATCTAGGAAGTGTAAAGAGTCCCAAACAAGATGAACCCAAAGAGGCCCACACCAAAACACATCATAATCAAAATGCCAAAGGTTAAAGATAAAGAATCTTAAAAGTAGCAAGAGAAAAGCAGTTAGTTACCTACAAGGGAGTTCCCATAAGACTATTAGCTGATCCTCAACAGAAACTTTGCAGGAAAGAAGAGATTGACAAGAAATATTCAGAGTGATGAAAAGCAAGGACCTACAGCCAAGATTACTCTGCCCAGCAAAACTATCATTTAGAATTGAAAAAACAGACAAAGAACTTCCTAGACAAGAAAAAGCTAAAGGAGTTCACCACCACCAAACCAGAACTACACAAATTGTTAAAAGGGTCTTCTTTAACAAAAAGAAGAAAATAAAAAATAAAAATACGAATAATAAAACAGCAATAAGTACATATCTATGCATGCCTGAATCTAAAAAACAAACAAGTAGGACGGAAACACACTCACGGATACAGAGAACATTTCGGTGTTGCCGACGGGAGGGAGTCAGGGGATGGGTGAGAAAGGTGAAGGCAGTGGGTGGTTACGGAACAGCCACAGGGGTGCAAACACAGCACAGGGGACACAGCACAGGGGACACAGTCAACGGTACTGAAATAACCACGTACCGTGTCAGGTGGGAACTAGATTTATCGGGACAATCACTTAGTACGCTATATGATGTCTAGACACTGGGGTGTGCACCTGAAACTAATGTAACATTGCATGTCAACTGTAATTTAAAAGTAAAAATTATTTTTAAGAAAGGGAAGAAAAAAACCAGGTGGAATGGAAGCGAACAAACCAGAGGCGGGTGCTGAGCTCTGCGAAGTGACCCGACACGCTGGCCATGACAGGAAGGACGGGCAGGACATGCCTGTGACCGGGAGTCGAGTCCAAACCCCCGAGAACGGAAATCTGCGCTCCGGGGGAGGGAGCCGCACAGAGGGTTTGCGATTCGGGGGTTTCCTGGGAACCCGTTCACACCAGAGACTCAGCAAATCAGCACGAAGTCTTGAAGAACAACCTGTGCAGGGGGTCCATGTGCGGGGTTATCCCTGGAGAAAGGGGAGAAGTCCCGGGTCCTGGCAAAGGCCACGGGTCCCTAGACAGACGGACCGGCACCGTGGGCTGGGACGAGTCACCTGGGAAGGGGCACCAGGGCCTGGACCGAGTGAACTGCGGCGGGGCCGGGAGCTGGGAGTGCTGGCTGTCAGCTCTGTGTAGGCCAGAGGTCCACTCGGGGGTGGCGGTCCTGACTGGGGCGAGAGGGAGGCGCCGCCAGAGTTTCCAGGGAGCACCTGGGGAGGGGAGGGGAGGCAGAGCACTGCCCCTTGAGGTCAGGGGCTGCAAAGATCAGAGAGACGGAGGCCAGTGGATGCACAGACAGCGAGCCCCTGAGACTGAGAAACTCCGCGACAGACAGATAGACAGAAGCCCCCGCAGGGGCCCCAGAGAGGAGGGACGCCGCAGAAGCAGCAGCAAACAGACACACCCACACACACTTCGAGGAAAGCCAGGAAGACACCGGCAGGCAGGAGGAGGAACTCTGGGGACTGCCTCAAGTCCCATCAGAGCCCATTTTCCTGTCACTCACTGGTGGCTGCCTGGGCGACACAGGGCTTTTCTCTGGGTGTGCGCAAGGGAAGCATGCAGAGGTCGCAGAGGTCGGCTGATCCCTCTTGAGACCGGGCCACAGCAGTGAGGTCGAGGGACCAGGTGGCCGCGGTGGCCGGGAAGGTGGGGGAAGGGGGCGTGTCAAGGAGCAGGGGTTGCTGCCCGAGGTCGGGAAACAAGGAGAGCGAAATGACCGTGGTGGGGCCATGGGTGATCTCGACAAGGAGAGCTTCAGGAGACTGGAACAGGTGAACCCCAGAGTGGGGCGGGTGTTGGGGAGGCGGCCGCAAGGCAGAAGGATGAGGAACACAAGTCGGGGCGCCGGCCTGCTGGGGTTCGAGACGCCCCTCTGCTTTCCCCTCGCCGTGCGACTTCAGTGGAGTGGCTTCGCCTCTCCTTGTCTCCAGCCCCGAATCTGAGGCCACCTCCTTCGCAGGGCTGTTACGAGCACTGAATCACTGAGTCTTTGTGAAGTGCCGGGCGCAGGGGTGGCAACGCAGTAAATGTGTCAAGTTTAAAAGGTAAGAAGGAAGGGAAGGGGAGGAGACGAACCAGAACCCTCCTTCAAGGCGTTTTGCTGCAAACTGGAAGAGCGAAGACATGGCGAGGGTTCGTTAGTGGCAAGCCGGGGAAAGGCAGGCATTTTAAGAAGGAAGAAATAGCAGGAGGTGTGAACACCACTGACGAGCATGGTCCATTAGAGAGAATTCAATGTCTCCGAAGAGAGAGGGGAGATGCAGAAGCTCCCCGCACCTGCCTGAGGGCATCCCCCCCCTCCACCGCCACCTTCTCAGGGACCGTCCCTGGCCAATCAGCGACACACTGACCCCAGCGTTCCCGGACCCCTTCACTGTTCCCATCATTACACTGATTCACTTCTCGCCTTCTGTCACCAGCCGCCCCCCCCAACTAGTATGTGAACCCCCTGAATGTGGGGGGACTCGGCTGTGGCAGTGACAGCCGTATCCGCGGAGCCTAGGACAGGGCCTGGTTCTCAGTCAGTGCCCCGCAGGTATGTGCCCCGCAGGTGGGCGGTACCCACCCCTTCAGGGCGCCCCTCCCACCCCCGGGAGCACGTCCTCTCCGAGCCTCTGCTGTGTTCCAGGAGCTGCCTAGTGTCCCCGGGGGGCTGGGGGTGAGTCAGAGGCCAGCGCCGTCCTCCTGCAGTCAACCTTCGTGCGCGTGTCGGCGTGTGCCTGCGTGCGCGTGTGGGGAGGCAGGGAGGGGGAGGAGGGGGGAAGGGGAGCAGAACGGGGAGGAGGGGGGTTCTGCCTCAGCTGTGGGACCAGGCTGTAGACCAGACCGCCCGGGGGTCTCTTGGCCTTCACTCAGAAGGTCAGGGCAGGTCCTGGGTGGGATGCCCGGGAGTTTACCTTCTCGGGCCTCACAGGGCAAAGGGCACAGCCAACGGTGAGGTGGAGGAAGCGGTGATAAAAATTAATTTAAGAGCGTTGTGGAGTTGGGGGAGCGCGGCGTTCGGAGCCGGGGCAGGAACGTCCGGCCTGCGTGGGAGGGCGGCTCAGTCACGTTCCCCACGCTGCCTTCCCCGGGGAGCTGCCTTCCGGGGACCGGGCCCTGCCGCCCAACTGGCAGGTTCCCTCGGTCAGCCCCCTTCCAGGGCCACTCAGCAGCGCGATGACTCGGGGGCCACCGAGTCACCCCGGGACCACATGCCCAGGACGCCCCCTGGCCTCCCTGGGGAGCAGTGGGGCTCGAGGGGGTGCAGGGAGGAGGAGGAGCTGCCGGCCCCCAGCAGGGTGGCTGAGGTGAGGCCCCCCCACCCTGGTGGGTCCACACCTGCTGCCAACATGCCTCCTCCCCCACCCGGGGCCACAGCGAGCGTGGGAAAGGATTTCTTCGAGGAAAGCTTGGTGAGACGCCAGGAGGAAGGAGCTCAGGCAGCAGCTCTGCCACGCCCTCAGGCGCGGGCAGCACCGGGAGGAAAGGTGGAAGCACGACGGTGACTGTAAGTGACTACCCGGACGCGGATGCTTGCTAAGGGCAGACGCTCGTCAGCTCCTCACGGGTGCCTGCGTTCTTCCTCGCCACAGTGGGGTACCACCCGAGACAAGGGGCCAGGGTGGGGGGCGCATGTGGGGACAGAGGCTCAGGGAGGTGAAGTGACTTCCCCAAGAATGCAGCTGCTACAGGGCAGAGCAGGATTCGAACCCAGGCCTGTCGGGCCCCAGAGCCCGCCGCCTTCCCCCCAGATCTCAGCTCACTTCAGCTGCTTTATAAACCGCATCCAGTGAACGCCACGCCACATTCTCTGGGAGTCAGGAGGGAGCAGGCGTGGCTCTTCCTTGTTTTACAGATGGGGAAACTGAGGTCCCAAATGAGGAGGGGCATGGACCTGGAGCCGACGAAGCCCCACCTCTCTTACCTACCAGCTGTTTAGTAAAGGATACGTCATTGAAATGGGTGGTCTCCATTCCCTCACCTGTAAAATGGGGGGGATGAGATCCGCCTCGGAGCCCTGCTCAGGGGCTCAAAGGGGCTAAAGCAGATGTTAAAACGCTCTGCACCTGCTGAAGGGTCACGCCCACAGGGGAGGGGGCGCCTTCTCCCTCGGGGGCACCTTCTCCCTCGGGGGCACCTTCTCCCTCGGGGGCACCTTCTCCCTCGGGGGCACCGTCGTCAGAGATCGGCCAATGGCAGCGGCTTTCAGGCTGCCTGGGTTCAAATACCGTCGCCTTCATTTATTCAGTAGCTGTGACACCTCGGGCGAGTCACTTAACCTCTCTGGGCCTCCGCCTCACCGTCTGTAAAGTGGGCACATACCAGCACCTTCCTCACGGCCCCTGCTGCGGGGTTAAATGCATTCACACCTGTGCCAGACCGAGACCTCCCTGGGCTGCGTCGGGTCCGTCTGGGCTCCGAGCACCTAGGCAGGCCTGGGGGAGGCGCCCCACGCCGACTGGCTCAGTGGAGGTTCGCACCCCAGCATCGCCCGCCTTCGCCGTCTGCCCTGCCTGATAACGTCGGGTACTTTAGTCCTTGCGGGCATTTGGCGTGTGTGGGGTTTCTTGAAGTGGCCGCCTTCTCGACTGTGACAACCGAATAGCTCCGCTGCCCCTAACCCTAAGCCTGCCGACAGGGCCTGACCACCTGCACCCGGGGGGCCTCACCAGGTAGACAGGCGAAGGGGGTCGTCCCCTCCTCCACAGTGTGCTGTCTCCTGGAGACCCCAGATAACCGCTGACCCCGAGTCCAGGGCGGGGTGCCCCAATGTCCTTTCAGACTTCGCTCTTGGTGCATGGCGTCCCCTCACTGCCCCGTAGGGGCGGAGTCCCTGTGCGACTGAGCATGTGTGTGTCTGTGTGGGGGGTGGCCAGGCACATGGGCCGCCTGTGTGGGTGCAGGTGGGGGGGAGCTTGTGTTGGTGCCCAGGTACAAGGGCAGAGCAGTGTGGGCTCAGGCGTGGCTGGGCCCTGAGCGGGAGCAGAGCAGGTGGGCGCATGCGCAGGTGTCTGGGGCTCAGGGAGAGGCCAGGCCGTCGGGCCTCGGGCGAGGGAGGCAGAGTGTGGTGCAGCCGGGGCAGCTGGGGCAGCCGGGTGGGTTTACGGGCACATGGGGTGGGGAGGACAGGAGTGAGAGGACATCTGGTCCTGGTCCCCAGAGCCAGGTCTCCGGACAGAGAAGTGGACCTAGTGTTTCATTCCCACGAGGAGCCTGAAGGACGGACACACACGGGGCAGGGGTCACGAACGAATGCCTTGATTTCCAAATACGCCTTTGACAGTCACATTCCACTCTGGGACTTCAGAGGTCTCCCTCTCCAAACACAGCCCTCCGGCTGTAAAACGGCCTCTCCCTCCCCAGCCTCGGGAGCCCCTTAGAGATTAACCAGGACACTGGCCTGCCCAGGCACCTGTCCCAGCCGCAGGCTGCGGCCTGGGGCCCAGGCCTGTTCCTCCTCCTCTGGCTGGGTCCTTCCTCTGTTCAATAGTTACATCCACAGCAGCGCCCCTCGGGGAGGGAAGGGCTCTGGTCGTCCACTCTTGCTGCCTTAGTCTTTGCCTTGACTACTGGGTGGGAAATGGAAAGGAATTAAAAAACTCCAGCCCCTAGCCTTGAGAAGCCCTCCTTGCCCCTACCAGCCAGGATGGCCCGCTGGGCACAGCTCAAAGCCAGCTCCCCTGGCACCTAGAGCATGCTGGGAAGGTGGAGCTCCGTCGCCGGCGCAGGAATGCAATCGGAGGGCTGCGTGGCCATCTGCCCTGCAGCCTGCTGAGGGCCAGGACTGCCTATTTGTCCTGGGTATCTGGCAGTTGGGGAGGGGGGTGCAGGAGCCCTCCCCCCCACCTCCACCTCCTCCCACCCCAGGAGCATTTCAGGGACTGCTGGCAGCTGTTCACCTGCCACACAGCCACCTGCGTGAGGCACTGTCAGCGTCCAGAGGCACCGACCGGCGCCCTGCAGACCAGCTGCGAACCTCCGTGCACAGGGGGTGCGCCACCTCCCTGATGCAGTCGCGGAAAAAGATGCTTTAGATGTGGTTTTGCCACTTAGGAGCTCCGTGGTCACAGGCAAGTGGTTGAGAATTGCAGGCACAATGGTGTTTACCGGGCACACCACCGTTTGCCCAGGGCCTCACAGGGCAAGCAGTGCCCACTTGAGGAACACTGGCCGAATGGGTGAAGAAATGAATACAGAAGGACTGTGACTGGGTTCAGTGAGACGGCAGAAGTGGAGCATTTGTCACAGCGACGTCACAGGGCAAGCCTTCGATAGAAGGCGGTGACTGTTGTTGGTGATTATTCAGGAGCAAAATCCTACCACTCGGTCGCACTGGTTCCTGGAGCTCATACAGAATCGGCTGATTAAGGCCAAAGAGTGACTAGTCCCAATGAACCTGGGCAGCTGCCTCTGGGGTCTGTAAGGGGGCGTGTTATATTCCATCCACTGGCTTCAACACGTTGGGGCTGAGCTCGCCCCTGTGCCCGGAGTGGGTGAGGTCCCGTGGGGGACACAGAGATGTGAAGCCAAGCCACCCCCTGACGGGGTCACTGACTGGCGGCAGAGGCCAGAGCAACGCTCCTGAGCATGAGTGCCTTCCAGCTTGAGCCAAAGACGCAGGCTGCGTTCCCAAGGCAAGACCGGCATTTGTTCTTCAGCAAACACTCGCAGCTCCCTGGCTGTGCGGCGCAGGTCTGCAGCTAGGCACTGGGGACGCGGCGATGCAGCGGATGAACTGGAGGAGCGGCTCCCAGGCTAGAGGAGGAGCACTCACGAAAACGGGTCAGGACCATAAACGCTATAACAGAGCTCAGAACGCAGGGCACCACCCTTGCACGGGGCAGAGGCGCATCTCAGTACCCCCGGGGGAGGGGTGAGGAAGACTGCTTTCTCTCTGCGGAAAGATGTGCTTGCCCAGACCTGGGCCAAACCTCTCGAATGGGGCCCCAGCCGGACCTCCCCCTGGCTGGAGGCCAGAGAGCCAGGCTGCCCCTCCTACAAACCCTGAGATCACACCTCCTACAGTGGCCCCAACACGCTGGTTCCCGGGGACCCTGTGCCCCGTTAGAATCCTGGAGCATCAGGGCTGGAAGGGATCTTAGAGAGCATCCGAATGAAGGGGGAGCCCCGGAGAAGCCGAGGACCCTGACCGCCCCCGTGGAGTCAGTGGAGTAATGTCCCCCGTGTCTGGATGCACGGCCAGCGCTGAAGTTTCCGAAGCCCTAAGATGCCAGAAGAGTCGGTCTCCCCGAGCACCGCCCCCTCCGGGTCTCACCTGGGAGCCCGAGACTGGGGCGGACAGCTGGCAGATACAGCAGACGAACGGGGGCTGGCGGTCCCTATGGCCGGTGCCTAGCCGGGGACCTGAGACAGTCAGGGGGTACCAAGGGGCGGGGAGGGAAGTTCGTGGGGAAGGGAGATGTTCCACAGTGTTCCAAGTGTCCCAGCTTGCACGAAGCTGGGCAGCCTGGGGTCAGTGCCCCCTCCGCACGCCCCACACCGGGCCTCCGAAGGCCCAGAGGACAGGCTCCAGGAAGAAGCCATTGATTAACTTGCTCATTAAGCAGCGGGGTCATCGGTGTCTATGGCCATATTTGAGCAAAATTTCAACAGTGATAATGAACTTGGCACCAAGCTCCTCGCCTGGCATGGCTGACATCTCCCCGAAGAACGCCAGGCCGGCTGGATACCCACCCCTGCCCCCCAAGGACGGGCTGGGGAGGGGCTGCGAGGCCTGAGCAGGCGGGCCCCCCGCCTTCAGCACACTGCCCAGGCCACTCTGCCACCCCTCCCACGGCCCCCGTGCTAGCTCGCGTGTCCACAGATGTCGCACACACGTCTCCGTGCCTACCCTCCAGTCTCCCGGTTTGGACCATCTAAATATTTATCTCATGACGCTTAGTAGTACGGCCCGAGCTTTCCGCATTGCGGTAACGGTCAGCAACACGCTACAAGTTTCAGGTGCACGGCATTGGGATTCCATATCTGCACACGCTACAGCGTGGTCAGCTCCCAAAGTCCAGCCTGTGTTCCCGGAGCTCAGGAAGCCCCAGAGGCCAGAGCCTCCATCCATCGGGCGCTTCTCTCTCCACGGTGCCTGGGCTGAGGTCGCTCGGGCCGCCCCTGGACGGGCCACCCCTGGAGCAGCGGCAGGAGGCCGGGGACGTGCAATTACCTGGCGCAGTCAGGCAACTAAACAGCTCGTGGGCCCTCCGGCTCCCCTGGGGTGCTGCCTCCCTTTCCCACGTCTCTGGGAGGATTTGGGGGAGGAGGGAGGAGGCTCAGAGCAAGTCTCCCTGCTGTCAGGCCATTAACCTGGATTTCCAGCAACCCAAGTGCCTCCTGTGCCGCCTCCTCAATACGGAGTCCTCGAAAGGGTCATTATCTAGGGCCCTGGGGCAGATGCTCAACGGCCCCCCCAGGCTCCGCCTCTGCTCTGGGCAGCATCTCAGGAACCCAACTGGCTGCTCAATGAGGCAGAGTCCCATTCGCGGAAGCGGCTGTCCCAACGCGTGCCCCAGCCAGCGCCCCTGCCACCGCCCCCCGCCACCGTCCAGGCTTAAGGATGGGTTTGGGGAGCAGTGCGTGGAGGGGCTGTTTAGGAGCAGTTTCCGTCGTTGCTAGAAATCAGCTTTTTTTTGTTTTCTTCCCTCATGCTTTCCTGTTTACCTGTTTGTTTTTCTTTAACACGCTCAATGGGTGAAACGGCCCCACTTGGAGCATGCCTAATTGAGAGATGTTAAACCTCCCATGCTGGGCTGGAAGTCGGTTTCTGTCGAAGCTGTCCACCGGGACGTGCCAGTGCAGGAGCTAAATATAGAAAGGGCTCCCTCCTCCCCCAGCCTGCCTGTCCTCTGTGGGCACGGGCACGGGCGGGGATCGATGCTGCGCGTGGCGGCAGGCTGCACGACAGCTGCCCCTGCCTGGAGACCCTTATCTGCACCTGCTGCCCATTGGCTGTGATAGGGCCTTGAACTACTGGGGGCAGCGGGGGGGCAGTAAGTCACCATGGCGACCTGCACAGAAGCCAACTGGGGAGGGGGCAGGGGCTTTGCTGCAGGCTTGTCCCTCTGCCCCGGCCACTCCAGGCTGGCAGCTTTGTGTCCAGGCCACCTGCGGAGGGGGCAGCCCTGCGGGCGACGGAGGGG
This sequence comes from Phyllostomus hastatus, assembly GCF_019186645.2. Lineage (NCBI taxonomy): Eukaryota > Metazoa > Chordata > Mammalia > Chiroptera > Phyllostomidae > Phyllostomus > Phyllostomus hastatus. The sequence goes on along the minus strand of NW_025334018.1, from coordinate 14,692,802 downwards.
GAGGCAGGCCGCGTTGCTCATGCTGGACTCACGCCGGAAGTCCACGGCCTGCTCCGGGGCCTCTTCCGTGTGCCCCCACCAGAACGCCGCGAGTGGATGAATCAGTCCCAGCTCATCAGAGCCTTTCATGCTCAACCAGCCCAAGGACAGATTTAGAAACTGCGTGGTCTCGCTCCTTCAGTGGATTTCTGAGGAGCACTCCAGAGCAGGCCCAGGTCTTCATCATCTCCATCCGCGCCCTTTGACTGAGCATCTGTGGCCGCAGGGCTCCGGGTGCCGGGTGCCGCACCCGAGGAGATACGGAGCAGGACCCACTAGTGTGGAAACGTGCTCCTGGAACACCCAGGCCACGGGAAGATACGAGCATAATAACACCATTGGTTGGTCACTCGGTCGTCACGCCCCGGGGGGGAACTGCTGTCATGCTACTTTGACGCGAGGACGGGGGGTTTGGCACCTTCACAGGGACCTCCACACGTGACAGAACGCACACCTCACGCTGCCTCGCTCCAAGGCCGGATACGGACACCTGGCATTCATCAAACTCCAGACCGTGGACGTGAGGCACCAGGAACACCAGGGGGTCCTTGCATGCAGACCCCTGGGTCTCACCCTGACCTGGAGACTTTTGTCAGGAGGGTGCTTGTCGGTCCCCAGGCATCCGTGGCGTGCAGCCCTCTGGGTGTCATCCACGACGTTAGCGATGCTTCAGGAGCCTTGGTGATCGCACAGAACCCCGGAGCATGTCAGAATTCCGGGTTGGTTTCTAGAACAGTGATGTCCGGGCCCCGCCAAGGCCCTTACATTAAAGGAGACCCCTCATGGTGGGGTCTGGGTGTCGCCGACCTGGGTGATTCCCGTGAACGGCCAGAGCAGGGGACCACTGTTACCCTGCGCCCCTGGGAGGGGGTGTGAGCTGTCAGCAACTGCTGGGTAGAGAACCAGAGGAAATCCAGGTGTCCTGACTCTTGTTTCAAAGCTCTCTCCACTTCCAGGCCCTGTTCTTGGGGCCCGGAGCCCAGGGTAGTCGTGACAGTCCCTTGCCTGAATGGGCGATGCGTGGAGAGGATGCTCATTTTTCTTTCCTAGACTCAGGAGCTTGAAGAAAGAGTCGCCAGGCTAGGAAGGGGGGTGCAGGCAGACACACGGAGCTCCCTGCTCCGAAGGGCATGAGGGGGTACGGAGGGCCCCACTCCGTCAGTTCCTCTGACTCCCAGCCAGCGGGCCCAGCACCTGTGATTGGGTTCCGCCTCCCCTGCCTGGGACCCAGCTCGGTCTCGCTTAGCAGACACCCCGCCCGTGTCGTAAGGCCCATTTGAGGGACCGCCTTGCCCAGACCACCCTAGAAGGAGGAGCTTCACTCTCTCCCGTCTCTGTGACTTAGAGTCACACCAGGTATTTGGCGGTGGCCCTTTACTTGTGGCTCATGACACCTGGCTTATCACTGTATTATTTAAAAAAAAAAAAAACAATCACAACTCTTTCCTGTCTCATCAAACCAAACCAGAGACTTGATTTCTGAATGCTGCCCTGGCTCGCTCTCAGGACACTGCTTTCTGCTCCCGGCTTCTCTGCCCTACGCTGGGCTCCGAGACACCTCCTCAATCCTAGCTCCTGGGGCCGGGGGAGTGGGCTCTGCTGACGGTTCAGTCCGTCCTTACTCCGGCTGCGTCGTGCGGAGGGCAGCCCTCCTCAGCCCAGTGTGACCAAGGCTGTCCTCAAGGGTGCGACGGGGGCCAGGCAGCCAGCTGGCCACTTACCTGCTGGGCAGCTGTGCTTCCAGAGTTTTCCATGCCCCCTGCCTAGACCCCCCGAGACCCCAGCAGGCCTGAAGTGTTGCCTTCCTTCCCTAGGAACTCCTGCTTTCACTGCCCCTCCCCACAATGGAAATACCCACCCCCCGCTTCTGGCTAACACCTTCCAGCCTTAGGATCGGTTCGGAATTCACTCTGTGGGGCGACATCTTGGACCTCATTCCCTCTTTGCTCTCACCCGCCCCCTCCCGAGGGGCCTCAGTTCCCTTGGGTTCGGTGACCTGTCACGGCGTCTGCCCAGTTTCAGGGGCGCAAGTGCTCAGTAAAGACCGAGGGACCAACTGATCTCCACCAGGGAGCAGACTTGTCACTGGGGGGCTGTCCTCAGATTCAGAGACCCAGGAGACAATACTGGCTCTGTCCGTGTGCAAATAACGAAGGGAAAAGGGCTTTCAGTCCAGCCTGCCATGGTTCTCCACTCTGATTGGTGGACTCGGACGACACAGCATCCCATGTCCTGCAGATGGCTCCCGACGACTCCTGCCTCCTGGTAGTCACATCTTACCTGCTGCCCTTGGGGGAAGGTGAGACGGAGTGACCTGCTTCTGACTGACAGAACACGGCAGAAGGGATGGGACCTCACTCTCAAGACTATAAAAAGGCTGTGGTGTCCACCTCGGGCTCTTTCTCCCTCTCTCAGACCAACTGCCCTGGTCGGGGGGAGCCGGCGGCCACGTTGAGTCAGCCCACATGGTGAGGGACTGAGGGGGACCAGTCAGACGACCATGGCTCTGGCTGACATTAGCCACACGGGGGTCGTTGAGCCACAGGCTCCCAACTAGCCCACACCTGGATGCTTGACCCACAGAGTCTGTAAAATAATAAATGTTTGTTGTGTTTAAGTAGCTAAGTTCGGGGTACTTTGTTGCGTGGTAACAGACACCCAGCACCTGTCCCCCACATTCCTCCTTTGTGCACCTGTGCGGCGGGCTTGGAGAAGGCGGGCGGCACCTGAGGCCCTCGGGGCAGGCCAGTGGGCGGCAGGGCGGCTGCAGACCCCAGAGCCCCGAGGAAGATAAGCAGGCAAGACTCCGCACCCCCACAGCCTGCTCGAAGATAAGCAGGCAAGACTCCGCACCCCCACAGCCTGCTCACACCCCTGCTCCTCTCCCTCCTTCCTGGCCGTCCGCACACTCACTCTCACACTCACTCGGCGCTGCCTCTGTCCCGTCTCCAGCACGCACGGCCTCTCTCAGTAATTCCACCTAATTCGCCTTTCTCCGCCAGTGCATTCCCTCCGCAAATACGTGTAGATTGGCAACCGTGGACCTCACACTGCGCCCGGTGCGGGCGACCCTGCGGCTCCCAGGGCGGCCTCTACGGTTTTACCTGCATTTTTCTTTCCTTCCCAGCTCCCCTGAACGCACCCGCGGTAGGGAACCCCCTCTGCACCTTCGGGCCCTCCGCGGCGCCCAGCCCAGCTCAGCACCCTGCACACGCTTCACGACTGAGGAGAGAACGAAGAACTGCCTGTGCGAGGCCGTGGAAAGGCGTGTGCTCGTGTGGGCTGGGGCGGAAGAACGGGGTGCTGGCGAGGTTTCGGATCCTCTCGGCTGCCCCCCACCCCCCTCGGACTCACAGGTCTACATTTGACTGGTGTTTCTTTGGCGCCTGTAGCACGTCTGGAGAGCAGCCACCAGGCACACTCCCTCGCATTAGCTTGTTCCATCTCACGGGTATCTGCCTGTGAGGCCAATCAGTGCTGCTCCCATTTTACTAGTGAGTAAATCAAGGCTCAGAGAGGTGAAGTCATTTGTTCGAGTTGCACAGCAAAAGTAACGGCCAACACTCCGGGGGTGTTCCCAGCTAGCTCCCGTCACCACCCTCCAGCCCAGACTGAGGCAGATAAGGATGAGATAAGCTGTCGGAGCTAATGAGCTAATGCTTCTCCGCCAGTCAGCGCCGGAGCCTACAATAGCACCTGGGAGTATGACTCCAGAATGTGACCCACGCTGGTAGACGCAGCAGAGTTGAAGGTCAGAGTGAGGCCTTGGGGCTCCGCACCTGGTGGTCTCTGCCCTGCCCAGAGCGGCTCTTCCCTGCTTCCCGCCCAGGCTCCCAGCAGCCCCCAGCTTCAGCTCCCTCCCGTTCCAGCGACTCCCGACCTGACAGCAGATTCGCTTGAGTTTCTGTTTGACTGAATTCAACATTTTTTTTTGCCTCAAAGGTAAAGAAACCAGAGCTCTTTTCCTAGGTTGTGCAGAAATGTCACCCATTTCACGGCCTTCCCCAACATCTTGGAGGTCGTGCGTGAGGACAAAGAGAGGAAGGAGGCGACAACGCAAGAAGGAAAGGAAAAAGAGCAGCAAGGAGTTTCTCATCGCTGAGGTGAAGTTTTGGCTCAAATGAGTCTAAAGCCTCAGTCCTGTGCCTTTTCTGGGCAAGACTGTCAGTAGAATAATGTGGCCCGACAAGTAATAACACGGTCACTTAAAATTCAGGCCGCAGGCTCGCCAATTCCCAGTTCACTGCCTTTCTTCCCGGGCACAAGAAGGCCTGTGTTTCTCTGGTCCTCCCCCCAGCCCCACATGCTCATTCATGCAAGTCAACATTCCTGCCCCACAATAGGTGTGATTGCTTCCCATTATGTTGTCATGGCAACACCCACTGCCATCTGGGGGGCGGGGAGGTGGCAGGGGAAACAAATGAGTGGCCAATCAGGCTTTCCAGGAAAGTCTCATAACGACACGCTGCTCATCCCAAATGCCGGAGCCACGTGGACTGCAGAGCGGCAGATAGACGGGGGTCCTGGTAACGGGTACGGTGAGGGTCGAGCTCCGTGGCGACCGAGGCACACTGAGTCCATGTGTGTTCACGCGTGTGTGTTGATGGATGGATGGCTGACCAGCGTGGGAAGGGAGATACAACTGGTGGACAGTAGAGAGAAGCAAAAGGCCCCTCGTTGTTTCAGTAACTGTCATTCCTCTGAAGAGACACAGGGCTAATTTTCCCCCGGGCCGAGAGCGGTGGGAGATGACAGAACCTTGGTGTCACCACGGTCACTGGCAGGCCTCCCACCCACACCCAGGAAGAAGCGGAAAAGTCCCACTGTCCAGACTCCCAAAGACAAGAGTGGGCGAAGTCCGACTCTGGCACCAGGCACCTGCGCAGAGAGGTCTGCCGGCCGCGTGCCCCGGGAGGGGGGTCGCAGCCCCACGTCTCCCACTGGGTTGTCGTGGGGGCTGCACGAGGCGGTGCACAGGCCACGTGCCTGCCTCACGGTAAGGATGCTGTAGACATTAGCCATTATTTAAAAATGTATTTTATTTATTTAATTTTAGAAAGAGGGGAAGGGAGGGAGAAGGGGAGGGAGAGAAACATCCATCAGTTGCCCCTCACACACACCCTGACCGGGGACTGAACCTGCAACCTAGGCATGTGCCCAGACCAGGAACTGAACCAGTAACCTTTTGTTTTGCAGGACGATGCTCAACCCACTGAGCCACACGGGTCAGGGCTAGCCATTGTGACTACGAGTGATCACAGATGCTCCGTGCTGCTAGGATGGTGTCTCTTCAGGGTCTCCCTTCTCTCTACCTTGGGCCCACGAGCCACGGCCCAGCCTTTCACTGCAGGAGCCTTGTAAACCCTCTGACCCCTAGGTGGGAGGGAGCCATGGCCATTGTCTCCTGGGAAAAGGAGGTTGGCAGCCGCCATTCCTCTTGAGAATGGCTGTTGACTCCATGCCACCGCCAATGGAGGCGTTCCTGTAGCCCCGCCTGGGTGGGTCCACAGCACTGAACGGGCCTGGCCTGGAAGGTCAAACATAGCATCAGCCATGGGTGCTCTGCCTGCCTTGGTGGGAAATCTCTCAAGGCTCAGATCAAGAAGCATTCCTGTCCCAGTGGTCACTGCCTAACATTGAGCCCCTGGGGCTTTCTGATCAAGGCCGGAGAAGACAGCCAGCCGGAGGAGGCAGCTGAGGTCGCCTGGAGCAATTAATCCTAAAGGTTACTGGAGCCCGTCTTGCTGGGGAACAAGAATCCAATTACCCACTGTGACAGCAGCTCAGTCCCTGGGGAGACACTCGTCTGCAGGGCGGCCCAACAACCTGTCCGCTTGAAACCTTCCTGACAAGCCACCCTACACCCCCTCCACCTCCTCCACTCACCACAGCTGGGCACAGGCCTCAGCTGGCCAGGACACCCCCCCCCCATGCCAGGCCGCAGAGCCCAGGCCATGGAGCAAAGCGGTGAATTCTGGGAGGCGGGGCTGGGACCAGCCTTGAGGTCTCCTGAGAAGAACCCATTTCTTCTATAAAAACAAAGACCAGAAGAATCGGTCATTCTTCCAGGCTGAGCCAGACCTTCATGGTACATCAAAAGCAGGAGGAAAAGAGAAGGGACGAGAGAATCCAAATGAGTTCATTTGGGCATAAAATAAATATGCAAAATTATGCAGATATGGAAATGGGCATATAATTTTCAACCAATTGCTCTGCCATCCTCTGAAACAGATTTATGGGTCTGGATAAGGGGACCGCTGAGAGTGGACTCTGGCTCCCTTTCCTCCACCGTCCCCCAGAATGTGGGGCAGAGAGCAGGGCGGTCGGGCGGAGGTGGGCTGTGCCAGATGACCTTTGTTTTCCTGAATGACTCAGGCCAAGATGGGCTCCTCCTTGCCCAGACCTTCCAGTCTGGACAAAAGTGAAAGAGAGGTCAAATCCTCTGCAGGGCTGCCACTGGGGAAAGGAATTCAACTTTTGTAATGCAAATTGGCTTCCTGGCTTGCAAGTGCATGATTAAAATGATATGTTTCCACACGGGAGCCAGGCAGCAGACTTGGTTTTAGAGAGCCACAGCTGCTTCCTCGTGGGAGAATATGCAAGGTGCATGCAGGAGCGGCTAAAGGAGTGTCTGTGGAACTTGGAGACCCTGGGACTTGCTTATCAATCAGCATGGAACATTCAGGTGGGATTACAGAAACACAACCTGGGTTTACTATAGAAAAGGCCAAGTGCTTGCTCTCTCCTTGCTGGGAAGAGCTCCATTCAGCCCCAGATTGGTCAATCTATTATTCATTCATTTGTTCCACACTGACTGTGTGCCCACTGTGCACCAACTCCGTGCCTAGTACACAGCAGGGAACAAGAGGGGAAGGTCCGTGACTTCCAGGAGCTGACAGTTTAGTGGAAACTGCTGACCAGGCCTCAAATCTGGACTCTGCTACTTAAGAGCAATGTTCTCTTTGGCAGGTTGTTTCACGTCTCTGTGCCTCAGTTTCTTTTCCTTTAAAATAAACATAATGAGAGCACATACTGCCACTTCTGTTTCCAGCCACGAGAGAGTGACGGGCTGGACCTTCCTGTCTTCAACAACTAGAAAATCCTATAAAATATATGAAACAAATGGTTCCAGATATTGGACAGCAGGCAGTACATGATTGTGATCCCCAAGGGAAAGAAGTCAGATAAAGGGGGGTGTGTGGCTTCAATTTCCCCATCTGACTGTCTGGACTCAGTCTCCAGGCTGCAGCACAGGGAAGGGAACCCAAACAGAAGCTAGCCCCTTAGACGTCAGGGAGACTAAGGCAGCTAGAATATTCGGGGCAGAATAGCAGAAAACGCTCTGGATATCTGAAATGGATCCCCTTCAATCTTTGGCTAAATACTGACTTGTGCATACCAAAAAAAACCCAAACTCTACAGGCTGGGGAAAGAACCACCCCAAAGAATCAGGCCAAACAACTTCCAGAACTTCAGTGGGGCCGAGGAGAGCTCATGTTTGGAGAGCAGAGTGGACAGACCTTGTAATAAGTGCACACGGCCTCAGAAAGGCGCTACCTCAGGAGCAGAGCTAAGAGGCAGCTCTAACTCACCCCACGAGACCTTAAAAACGAGCCCTGAAAGGATCAAACTGATCCTGAATAAGTAAACTGTAAGCCCGGATAAAGCCCAACACTTATTTATTTATTTATTTATCTTTAGAGAGGGAAGGGAGGGAGGGGTAGAGAGAGAGAGAGAGAAACATCAATGTGTGGTTGCTGGGGGCCGTGGCCTGCAACCCAGGCATGTGCCCTGACTGGGAATCGAACCTGCGATGCTTTGGTTCGCAGCCCGCACTCAATCCACTGAGCTATGCCAGCCAGGGCACAAGCCCAACACTTTTTAAGAAAAAAAAATCAGCACCCAGCCAAGTAAAATTCACAATGTGTTGCACCTAACAAAATGACAGGTGAAAGACAAAGCAAGCAAAAATGCAGAAAAAAAATGACAAAGAATCAGGAGAAAAACTGATCAATAGAAAATGACTCAGAAATGACAGAGGTGATGTAATTAACATTCAAGAATTTTAAAACTACTGTAACAAATATACTATATATGCTTAGGAATGTGGAAAAATGCGAACGTGATAAGGCTATAAATGGAAGATATAAACATGACCCCAAAAAACCTCTAGAAATGAAAAAAATATAATAACTAAAATAAAAAATAACAGCTGACTAGGCACATTAAAAGAAGAGCTCAGTGAATTTGAAAATACAGTAATAGAAAATATCCAACATAAAGCAAAGAGAATATCAAGTGACCTAACATATGTATAATTGGAGCCTCCCCCAACAAGAAAGAGGGAACAGAAAAAACTACTTGAAGAAATGTTAAAAACTTTTCAAAATTTGGTGAAATGTATAAACCCACTGATCCAAGCAACTCATTGAACTCCCAGGAGGGTAAACATAAAACCACAAAAACAAACAAAGAAACAAAATCCCACACCGAAACACACCGTAACCACGTTGCTGAAAACCAGTGATACAGAGAAGACACTGACAGCAGCCAGGAGGAAAGGACCTCACACGGAGAGGAGCGAAGGCAGCGTCGGCAGACGTCTTGTCGGAAAGCACGCAGACCAGAAGGCGGGGATGGCCCCGAGCACTGAGAGGAAAGGCTGGCAGCCTAGAATTCTATACCCAGCAAAGGTATCTTTCGAAAACAAAAGCAGAAAACTTTTTCAGACTAAGTCTGAGCAAGTTCATCGCCAGCAGCCCTGCCTGTAAAGAAATGTTAGAGAAACGTCTCTGGGAGAAAAGAAAATCCGTGTAGAGAAATGAAAAGCACTGGGAAGAGTAGATACATGGGTAAGTTGAAACACATTTTTACTTGTTTTTGAAACCTCTAAAAATGTCAGCTGTTTAGAGCAAAAAAATTTCACTGCATTTATTGCTAGATGAGTACAGTGTAGAAGTGAAATGTGTGACAACTGTACCCCAAGGGACGAGTCAGAACACGGAGCACATGGCGACGAGCTTCTCATGCTGTCCATGAATTGGCCTATTATTTTAAGATGGACTTTGACGTGTTAAAATCAATAAGACATATATATTTACAATATAACATATTGTAAACCATGTATCAATCACTAAAAATCTGAAACTAAGAGCCATGGCTAACAAGCCAGCCGTGGAGATAAAACAGAATCATAACAGTGGTCAGTTAATACATAATAAGGCAGGAGGAGAAGAATTCAGGAGCAAGGTACAGATGGGACGATTAGAAAACAAATACCAAAACAGCAGACTTATACTCATCTAGGTGACTTTAAATGTAAATGGTCTGCAACTTCAACTAAAAACACTGTCATATTAGATTTAAAGAATGAAGACCCAGCTGTCTGCTGTCTATAAGAAATACACTTTACATGCGAAGACACCGGCGGACTGAAAGAATGGGAAACGGTACACCAAGAAAACACTCGTGAAAACGGAACGAGGGTGACTCTGTCAGACAAAGGAGATCTGGACCCAGGGCCATTAGCAGGGCCAATGTATGCGTGGGGTGACAGGCACCTGGGCATTTTGCACACCTTATTATAGTAAGTACTGGGGTGCTGGTAAGTCTGTGCTTGGTTGGGGGGTGCAGAGGAAGTGTACAAAGAACACCGGTGAACTGTTACTGAGATCAGTAGTTTTAACACGGAACTGGGGGGCTGAATGGGCCCCAGGCAAAAACCCAAAATGCAGTTCCCCTCGTCACCAAAAGGAACGAATCGGCCGTCGGCTTCCAGGCTGGAGACAGTGAACCGGGGACCAGGAGGCACGACTGTGGATGACGGAGCAGGGTCGTCAGAGCCGTGAGATTATTTCTGTTACGAGTCACATCCACAAACCCCTGCCACCTAACGTTAATGCGACGCCTGTGTTTTAGGGGCTGCGTGTGGGGAGGGCACTGCAGGGCAGAGCCCCGAGGACAGTGGGGAGGGGGGCTGTCTCCGGGGTGGTCGGAGAGACAATAAATCTGCCAGGGTACCTGGTGCGGAGCTGCACAAGCCCAGAGCCAGAGTTCAGGGGACCACCTGACCCCAAGGCCCCATCCATCCATCCATCCATCCATCCATTCATTCAGCAAAAAGGTCTGGAGCACCTCCTGTGTGCCAGGCGCTGTTCTAGATGCAGGGGATGTAGCCGTCACCAAGACATCCCTTGCCCTCAGTATGCGCACGTTCTAGACGGCAGAGACAGACCGCACGCACGTATAAAACAATAAGGTAAACGGAGGCCACGAGAGGTGCTGGGAAGGACGTACAAGGAGAGCAATGGGACTGAGCAGAAGCTGATGGCGGGCACGCGGCTGGGGCAGGCGTCTCTGAAGATGGGACGCTTGTCTGCGACCCGAGTGGCGAGTGGCGACAGGAGGCAGCCCCGTGAAGGTCCGGAGGGAGCTGGGGCCGCAGCCCAAGCCAAGGCCCCAGGCGGGCGTGAGCCTGGCGAGTGATTGGAGGGAAAGGAGGCCGCAGGCCAAGGCCCTGTGGGGAGGCGGGGCTCCCGCCGGGCCGGTCTGGGGGGCAGGGCAAGGGCCTTGGCTTTCCTGCTAACGCGCCTCGTTTTGTCTGTTCCCGAAGTGGCCCCAGCCCTGACTGGACGTTAGCCCCGAAGCAGGCTGGGCAAATTCACACAGTAACGAACCCCAGCTCTCACCACGTGAGGTGCTTGCAGTCACACCCCTGCTGGCGTCCCCTCAGCCACAGTCTCACCCCGGGATTAGCCCCGCGGAAGCTGGCAGCTCTCCCTCCCGCGGTGGCGTCCTTGGGCCATTAGGACGTCAATTGATTGGAAACAAGTGCCACTCTCTCCTCTGAATGCATGGAACTGTCCCCGAAGGGGCCGACCTGGATGCAGGGAGACGGGGAATGTTCCCAGGCTCCAGTGAAGGGCTCCGGTTGTTGCTGCCCCGTCCTCCTTCTTAGGGGCGAAGACCAGGACAGCTTGGACCCCGGCCACTGGATGGACAAATGCCCCACCTGACGCCATGGGAAGCACCAGGGAGGGGGGAGGACCCCGCCCGGCCCCTCCAGCTGGTAGCTGAAACAGAGGCCTCCACTCCCCGCCGACGTTCCATCTGGGAAAGGTCACCCAGAGCCTGGACTCTCAGTGGGCGGGGCAGAAACGAGCCCGGGGGGAGGGCAGCCGTGTGGGTGCCTGAGGCGCGTGAGCCCTGACCCCGGGGGACGACAGGTCGACAGGTTGCCCGCTCACGGCCCGCCTCACACATCCCTTCAGCGGCTCTGGGAAGCAATCTCGCTCCCCGCTCCGAAGGAACACAGTCAACAGATCCCGGTTTCCTAGATACGCCAGAGGCTTCTAAAAATAGCCGGGCAATGACAAAGCAAATTGGCATATGGACTGCAAGTACTTCCAGCACCAGCTTGCCTGGCAGCGCTCGAGCCCCCGCGTGCCGGCCGCTTCCTCCTCGCCCCTCTGCCGCTGCTGAGACGGCCTCTTGTTGCCGAACACCCCGGGCCACGTGTGCGCTGGGGGGCGTCGCAGGCCCCACGGTGGGCCCTGCGCGGGGCTGGTGCATTTGGCGGGGCGGGGGCTGCCCCGGGCTCATCCTACTTCACTCACGCCCACCCCCCAGGCCCTCTGCCACTGCAGCCCCTACTGGAGGTGCACCCCCCTATGCCACTCAGCAGCTGTTGGGGGGGGTGCCATCCCAAGCAATAGGCCTCTTTTTGTGACCACGTGGGGCCCCTCCCCTGGCATGCCCACCTCCAGCCCACTGTCCACGGTACCTGGCCCTGGGACCCAGCCCGTCTCCTGGCTCCGGGAGGGGTACCTCCCAAAGTTCTGCCCTCATCTAAGCATCTTCCTTCTGCAAACCCCGCACACAGGGGGCCCTGCTGCCTCAGGGCCAGGCCCTGGGTCGGCCCACCCAGAAGTGGGGTTCAGGGGAGGGGACCAGAGCCCCGTCCCGGAGAGTGAGGCAGGTGAATGAACGAGAGGAGCCTCCTCTGAACTGCCGCCCCACTGAGGGCCCTTCACAAGGGGTCTCGTTTGCTGCTGCTGCTTCAGCCTCCGTGATGACCCCGCCATACAGGGACTGTTACCTCTCACCGCCACCTCATTCCGACTCTATTCTGAACCCTGTAAACCCGCTGAGGAAAGCAGCTCGCAGGGGTAACTTGCCCAAGGCTACAGACGAGGGAAGTTTCCCGAATTCCTTTGACAGGCTGGCGGCGTAGTGGCCCTGTGCCAGGCAGTTAATGCAGCCCCTCTCCACCCGGCCGGGAGGCCCTGGTGGGAGGACCATTGCAGGGGGGGCATGACGAGTGACACCGACAAGGGACGCCTTGCACTCAGGGGACAGCACGGACCGGAAGCTGGCACTGTCCCCAGCCGGCACGGACGGGGCCCGGGGCAGCGAGGAGGTGGTCTTCCCACCCTCGGGCCTCCTGGGGTCGCCTGGCCGCACGCCACGTGGGGGGAGAACACTGTGGGGGTGGGGGAGGGGGGCCGAGGCCGGAGCGGGCCGAGAGGGCAGACAGGAAGCTGCGAGGAAACAACAGAACGGCCTGTCTGTGAACGAACAGCGCAGCCCACGTCACCCTGATGCTCAGAGCTCATTAAGCCAGAGCTGAGATGAGGCCGGGACCGCGAGGGCTGCGCGGGACCGAAGGCAGGGAGCGAGGAAGAGAAGGGTCAGAGGGCAAGCCGGGAGACTGGAGCTCTGGTCTGGGTCTCTTTCAACACAACGCTCCATCTTGCATAGTAATTTAAACTCTAAAATAATTGCCCAAACCATTGGATTGCAAAAAAAAATACCATTTAATCTGCAGTCTATGTCTGGGTCAATTATTTTTAATCTCTCTCTCCCATGGGCCTGGTACAGAGTCTGTTGCTCAGTGGGATCCATCGTCGAATGAATGAAAGATCTTTCTCCACGTCTCCCCTTCTCCCTTGGCTCCCTCCCCGAGGAGGGAACACGACCTCCACCTGAGATGAGTGCGGCACTCGACACACACACGCAAACCTAGCCGGCGACGAAGGGCAGAACCAGAGGATCTTGGTCTCTAAGAGTGCTCATCAAGCAGCTGCTCACCTGCATCACCCAGGATGGTCCGTGTGCTCTGACACTGCTCCCAGCCACACCGCGGACAGGTGCGCGGTCAGCCCCAACCTGCAGGTGAAAACGCGCAGGCAGCAGAGGGTGCTGCACCGCACCCCTCGGCCCTCAGATGCGTGCCCTGCCCTCTCCTCACCTGCGACCTTCCTTGGGTTCCTGTACCAACTGGTTTCCAGCTGGTTCAACCACTGGGAGGTGCTGGCAGAAGATGGGAGGGCGGTGGGGGGTGCGGCGTGAGAAGCCAGGGTCTCTCTCTCTCCCTTCTCTGCTGTGCACAGAGTCTCCCTCCGGACGGCCACCACAGTTCCACCTCTGCTGAGTGATGCCAAGGGGAGGGCCCCTGTCACAGCCTCCCCCCAGGAGCGGTGGCTTCCTGCCAGTCTCTCTGCCTAGCTCTCCGCCCCAGTCTGGCTCCTCACTGTTCATCGCCTGCTCACCAACTCCCTGCATTACAGTCCCTCTCTGCTTCCGTGCTTTGAACTTGGACTTTGGTCAGCAAGGTACGGCATGCTGCCCAGGGCCACAGGTAAGAGAGGGTACAGTTAGAATTCAAGCCCCGGGTTCTGAATACAGCGCTCCTAACCACTCTCCTCCGCAGCATCTTAAGTCAGAAATCAGCTTAGCCCCAAATGTCACTTGACTGAGGCCCAGAGAGGGTGAAGGCCTTGCCCAAGGTAGCACAGCTCGTTAACAGCACAGCAAAGGTTCCGAGCACAAGTCTCCCAGCCGTTGCCAGTGATGTCTTCCCTCCACAGCACCGCCGCGCCCCTGTGGCTCCAAGGCCTGGGGGAGGAGGGGCTCCTGCCTGTTTTCAGAGTGGACGCTTCCTTTCTGCAGTAGAGCTGAAGGAGCCCTCTGCCCTCGCCTCTGCCAGAGCTCTTAGGAAGATCAGCGGGGTCAGCCGGGGCTCTGAGCTCCTGGGAACACAGCGCGGATGCCTGATACGAGGCATTACGGTGGTGCTGGTAGCAGGGAAGCACTTGTGGGTAAGCAATGATTAAAATAAATTTAAGTTACTGCAACAGCTACTGTATTCTGTCTCAGGCAGCCAAAAACCTCCCTCTGCAGACAGCTCTGTCTCCAAGCACTGGTTTCCCAAGCAGCCCTCCACCGTCCGAGATGAGCACTCACCAGGGAGGCAACGGGCAGGTGGAAGGGAAGGGAGATGTTCCAAGGACATGCCCGGAGCCTCCGCCTGGAACTCAAGGTGAAACGGAGGTCCCAGCCAGTTCCGAGGCCGCCACGTGGTTCTCAGCGCTCGTCCTGAAGCGACATGGTGGTGGCTGGGGGAGCAGGGACTCGGGCAGGGACTCGGGCCTGCCATGTGCTCAGAGCCCCGGCGAAGACCCGCCAGCAGCTGCTCCTGGACTTCCGTTCACGGACCCAGCAGGCGTGTGCGGAGTGCGTGGGACACAGCGTGCACAGGGAGTTCCTCCGAGTCGGGGAGTCTGGGCTCGCATCCGGCCCCGGTTCTCACCGGCTGTGTGACTCTGGGAAAGACACTTGTCCTCTCTGTGCCTTTCCATGGGGACTGGGACAGCATTCATCTCACAGGTGGCTGGTCCGAGGAATCAGGTTGGTGCAGGTGAGGGCGGGCACAGTACCTGCTGTACAGAAAGCAGGCTGGAACCCAGCTAGGTGCACTGCGGCTCTGAGGTCGGATCTGGTTATAGGGTCTGTTTCCGGCCTGGGAGACTTCAGGCAAGTTTCTTGACCTCCTGAGCCACAGTTTCCTCGTCTGCAGGAGAAGGGCAGCCCCTGGTTTACATGGTAGTTGTGCGGATTCGATGAGATAGCGATTGAAAGCATCCAATCAATGTTTATCGAGTGTCTCCTTTGTCACCGAAGCAGTGACAATGGTCCTGGCCTCACGGCCGACGTCTGGGGACGAACCGGGTGCACACACTCAGGTCTCACCACCCCCGCGGGCCCCACACAGACCCCGAACCACGAGTCAGCTGGCCTGGCCCTCCCTGGCTCTGCCCTCACCAGCTGGGTGAGCGGGCATGCACTGCCGACCTCCCAGCCTCAGTTTCCATCCCCCACCCCCATGGGCTTTGAAGCCCCTTACAGCTCCACCATTGCAAGGGCAAAGCCACGCTCTGCAGGCTCTGCAGAGGGCCAAGCGGTGGGTGGAGAGGGTGGGCTCCCTGGGCCGGTGTGGGTGCACAAGGGCCCAGCACGGCGCCCCACACAGCCTGGGCTTCGCCCCCGCCCCGCACCGTCACTGCCATCGGACCCCACGCCCAGGGCCGAGTCTGAGGAGCTGGGATGCGCCCCTGGACTGCCCCACGTTCTTCCTCCTCTGCGCTGCGCCCGCGGCCGCCTCTGGTTCTCCGACCAGACCAGCGTCGGGGACCCCGACAGTCCTCCCTCAGCGGGGAGCCGCCTGGGCGGAAGGGCGGGTGGGAGGGAGGGGGAGCATGTGTGTGCACACGTGTGTACACGTGTGTGGGTGTGGCCTTTCACTCTCATGTCTGGGAGCCATTCCACAAACGTCGCCAGCACCTGTGCGCACTGCACGCGGGACCCGCAGGACGAGAGTGAGGGGCGTGAGCTCCCTCCCTCCGAGGAGCCACAGAGAGCGCTGTGATCGAGCAACACACACCAGGGCCCCCGGGCTGCAGCTGCAGCCGAGACTCTGGGGACCGTGGGGCCTTGCGGAACGCTCGCCGAGAGAGGCGGAGACCGGGCTCCATGGGGCCTGCCCAGATCGCCCAAAACCATTTCTAGTTAGTGCTCCAGGCGCTGGAGTTTCTCTGTTCTGGCTGCTCACGTGTGCGCAGGGGACCCAGCCACACACTGGCAGCTGGGCTCGGGGGCCTCCCAGGGACACAGCCACCCCAGCAGGGCGGCTGGGGGCCCCTTGTGCTTAGAAAATGCCCCCTTCGCATCTTTGCCAGCCTGGAGGGTGCCCTCAGGCCGTCTTGGGTCAGGAGGGGCAGAGAGGCCGGCGCCACAGCCCCGGGCCATTTCTGGGCACCAGGCTCTGGAGAAATAATGGCTGACCTGCCCTGCTTCCGGACGCGGGCTCCCTCGCACCTGACTGCAGTGTCCCTGGAGCAGGACACACAGTGCCTGGCTGTGACCCTGAGAGGGACAAGAGTGTCCTCCTGATCGCCGTCTCCTCCCTGGCCCAGGAGCCAGCCGGGCACGGAGACGCAGTCGGGAAGGGGGCGCTGCTGGGCAGAGGACCGGGAGCTGAGGCCGTCACTGCTCTCGTCTCCACGCCTCGGGCCACCCCACCCGTGTGGGGACAGGCACGGGAGGCTCAGGCGGTGCTTCAGAACTTACGTCCAGCAACCCCTTGACCTCTGGGGTCGGCCGACTGGGGGAACGGGCAGAGCGAGGAAGGGGCTGGCCGGCCTGGCTCCCACCCCCGGGGCTGCGCACGCAGGCTGGTGGCTGCTCCCACAGGCTGTGGGAGTCCTTCCCTCCCGGCACTCTGCACCCCCAGACTGTGTGCCCGCGTCACACCGGTGACAGACGCGCTGGACGACCGCAGCCGAGAGCAGGTCTCTGCCCGGCCGTGTTCGCAGCTTCCTGCAGGGAGCGAGGTCATCCCTGCCTGTCAGAGCGGAGCTCTGGGGGCTGGGCTCTGAGTCACGGTCTCCCGCTGAGAAGCAGAGGCGAGGGGGCCCGTCGGATGCAGAGGGGGTTCTCGGGCCCACCTGATGCACAGGGGTGCTGTCAGCCCCAGTCCAGGGCCAGGCCCCAGCCCCAGCTCCTTCCTGTGTTGGGGGTCCCCATCAGCCCCCCTGCCCCGGGCTCGCCCCACCCTCCTGTACCCAGTCGGCTGGCTCTGCCACCGGGAGGGGCCGGCACTGGGAAGCCGTGACTACATCTCTTGATAACAACAGCTGACACATCCAGGGCTGACTCTGTGTCAGGCATTGAGCTCAGCACCTCATTTGCTGCTCCCACCGACATTGTCCCAGGTTACCGTTCCTACCTCCCCCCACCCCCACCCGCACAGATGGGGTGCACAGAGCTCGCCCGGGGAGCGAGGGGCCGGGCGAGGGCTGGCGCCCTGGGAACGTGGACTTGGAGGCAGCTCTCCGTGCCTGCACCTGACTCACTCCAAGCCCTTGTTCAGCGCCGGCTGTTCTGACCAGCAGTTCCAGAGGCGCCTAGGGCAGGCAGCCTTGGGAAGAGCACTTCCCCTCTCTGGGCCTCGGTTTCCTCACCTGCACCATGGGATGAGAACACCTGCTTAGAAGGCCGCGAGACTGTCATCGTGTGCCCAGCACTGTGGCTTTCACTGGACAGCGCCCAGCGCATGGGAGCGGCCATCACTGCACGGACGTGCTCTCCTGGCCTAACGCTGGCGATCCGCCCGGCACTGCCTTGATGACCAGCTGGGTGACCTTGGGCAGCTCGCTGCGCACCACTGCCTTCCATCTGTAACACCCAGGCTGGGCAGTGGGGCCGAGGCAGCTTCTGGCTGGCCTGGGATGGGTTTCCAAACGTCCTCACGGAAAAGCCACAGAGTCAACACCCACCCACACGTGTGCAGACGCAGGAAGACTGGGCCCTTTCCACGCTCTTTGGGGCCAGTCTGGGCCCCCTACCCCACCCCCACCCCCACCCCCACCCCAGGCTCTCTCTGCTCCCCCTCCCCACTTGCTCACGCTGGAGCTCGGGGACCCCGTGGGAGCCCGGGGCAGGGTGGCCAGCTAGCACTCGGCAGCAGCTGACGCACCGAATATTGTTTCTGCGCTGATGAGCCCTCCTCCCCTGCTCGGCTGGAGGCTCCGGGGGGGCGCCTGTCCTGTCCCGTGCCGGCCACACCCCGGGTCCCTGCGGGGTCGCTGCAGCGGGCACACGGGGCGCTCAGGGAGGGTGGACGTGGGCTCGGTGAACGGAGGAGCGAACCCGGGGCTCGAAGCGCCGAGTCCTGTCCCCACCGAGGGCGCCCGGTGTCAGAGCAGCCCCCCGCCGCTCCCTCCATCTGCCCATCTCTCTGCTGCTACAAAGAGAAGCGAGTGACTCAGCCTCACGAGGCACCAGTGTTTACGGACAAGGCCATAAAAACGGCTAATAAATGCCTTTATGTAGCACTGATGATGGACCCTGCCCTGGGCTAGGCACTTCACGCGTGTTAGCTATATTAACCTATTTACTCCTCATCACAGGCTCCCGGTCTTCGAGTTACAGGACGGAGACCAAGGCACAGAGCAGCCCGCTGCTCTCCTCACCCCTCCGTTCTGGGGCCTCCCAGGGGGTCCCTGCACCCCTGCTCGCTTCCTCTCTCCTTCCCCCGGATTTTCCCATGGCTTCTGGACATCTCGCCCACGGGCGTTCCCATTCATTCATTCATTCATTCATTCCTTCCTTCCTTCTGCAGGTGTGGGCAGAGGCCTTCCACCTGTCACTGACTGTCCCGACACAGAAGGGAGTCCCTTCCCCGTGGGCTCCTTGGGACTCCCAGGGACAGCTGTGCTCTTCCTTCCTGTGCCACATGTCCAGTGTTTGAAGAGTGAGTGCCTGGACTTGAGGTTTGTCACACCCTCACACCAGAGCCCGGGGCAGGGTGGCCAACGGGGTCTGGCCCTGACGTGACCCAGAAAATGGAGCCGCCCTTGCCGGCGGGATGAAAGGATGGGCTCGGGCACCTCTGCCCACCCTAGCCTCCTCCCTCCTTCCAGCCGATCCCAGAAATCTCCTCTTTACCTAATTATTACATACACTAATTATTTTCATTTACATGCCTAGCTTACCACTTATGCCTAATTATTACGCAGCTCCGAAACAATTATGCATACCATTAAAAATGTGTTGGGGTAACTTTGTGGTTAATTTTACTTAACGTCAATAGCAAATGGTCGTGTGTGATTCATCTCCGTGGTCTGTGGCTCCCGTAGCTCAGAAGCCCCTCTAGGGGGTGGGGATGCCATGGGGTGGGCCGTGCCGCTTCGGGATGGTGCGAGAGAGCAACACGGGAGCAGGGGTTCCCGGGCGGCAGCAACGCTGACAACCTACTGAGCGAATACGGACCGGACACGGATGGCACTGAGCGTCTCACATACGTTTCATCGCTCACCCGCCCAGACCTTCCTAGTGCTCAGGCGGAGGCCAGTGGCGCCCCCGTGTCGCACGGCTGGGCACTAGCGGCTCTGGGGTTCAGATCCGGATGTGTCCGACCACTCTCCTGCGTCCCCGGTGCCTGCGCCACGGAAAGGCCCAGTGAGCCCTGGGGGCACCAGGGAGGCCTCCCAGTCCACTCCCCTCATTCTCCCGAAGAGAAAACGGAGGCCAGAGTGGGGACGCGGCTTGCCCAGCCGGACCAGGCCAACTCGGACGAGCCCCGGTCCAACCCCTGACCGTGGCTTTCCCGTTGCCGCGCTGGGCGGCAGCTGCCCGGGAGCCGAGGCAGCCTCTGTGAACTCCCCCCCACCGTGCGAGCGGACGCAGGCGAGGGTGTGCCCGCCCGGCACGGCCGGATCGTCACCCGGGCCGACCGCAGGGGGGCGCTGCAGGCAGCCAACAGACACGCGAGAAGATGCTCAACTCACTGATCACCGGGGAGACGCAGATAAGAACCACAGCAAGACGCCACCTCACACCTGTCGGAATGGCTGTCGTCAACAAATCAACAAACACCAGTGCTGGCGAGGGTGTGGAGAACCCCGAACCTTCGAGCGCTGGTGGTGGGAACGCAGCCTGGCGCAGCCACCGTGGGGAGCGGTGTGGAGTTTCCTCGGAAAATCAATGGAACTGCCCTGTGACCCAGCGAGTCCACTTCTGGGTATATATTTAAAGAAACCCTAACATTAGTTTGAAAAAATATATGCACCCCTATGTTCAGTGCAGCATTATTGACAGTCATCAAGGTGTGGAAGCCGCCCAAGTGCCCAGCAGTAGATGAATGGGTTAAAAAGCTGTGGTTCTTATATATACGATGAAATGTTACTTGGCCATAAAGAAGGATGAAACCTCACCATTTGCGACAGCACGAATGGACCCAGAGGGTGATATTATGCTACGTGAAATGAGTCAGAGAAGGACAAACACCAGATGATCGCACTTGGAATCTAAGGAACAAAACCACCAAAAAAAAACTGAAGCCTGGACTCACAGACTCGGAGAACGGACTCGTGGTTTCCAGAGGACGGGGGAGGGACAGTGGGAAACCGGCTGAAGGGACTGGGGAGCTCGCATCAGCACCCGTGAACAGTCCGGGAAACGGAAGTGCAGCAGAGGGAGCGCGGCCGGGACACTGTAATAGCCATGTCCGCTGCCGGGTGGGGACTGGGAATATCAGGGGGAGCTCTTGGTACAGTGTGAGACTGTCTAGCCACCATGCTGTGCACCTGAGATACGAAACGACACGGAACGCAAACTGTAGTTGAAGAATGAAATGAGGAGGAAAAAGAACGGCACTTGCTCGAACTCCGGGAAGCGGACCTGCTCCCTTTGGAGGACAGCTGGTCCCTTCTCCTCTGGCCCTTCCTCTCCTCCCTTCTCGCCTGCATTTGTCTTCACTCAAAGGCAGCAGACAGCCGTCCGCGCGCGCTTACTGTGGGCCACTAATATGCTAAGTGCTCTCCATCTGTTTTCCATTTAATCCTCGCAGTACCGCTGTGGGGTGGAAGCTATCGCATCCCCTTCTTCCAGCCAAGGACTGCGAGGCCCAGAGGGAGTAAGCGATGTGCCCAAAGTCACCCAGCTGGCGGCGGCGGTGCAGATCCGGGCCAGGTGCCCGACTCCAGAGCCCGCTCTCTCAGGTCAGCTCCTGGAGTCAGCCCTAAACCTCAGGCTGCTGGCCGCCAGGCTGGCCTTGCATCGCTTGATCTTGGCTGGGCAGCCAAGAGCAAGCAGCCAAGTGTTTCCAAGACTCAAAGTGGCTCCGAAGTTGACTCCCGCCCTGTCCCAGACCTTTGGGCTCTGCCAGCAGTAAGGACGCCAGGCTAGGTCCTAAGACGTGTTTCTGGAAGACACCTGCGGGGTCTCTGCTTCTGTGCCCCAGGAGACAGAGCTACACAGGCCAGAAGGGCCCTTCTCGCCCTGGCCTGTTGTCAGAATCACCAACAGGCAGGAAGAAGAGCAGATCATGGCATCTCATTCGGGGACGTTCACAGTTGTCACACCGTTCTGACCTCAGAGCTCTGGCCGCCACACAGCCCTCCCGTGGCCTGTGGTCGGTCACCTACACTCTCCCCTCCTCAGGGATCATGCTGGACCAACAAGGGTGGGGGGCAGCCTTCGCTCCAAGAGAGCTGTGAGGGAGCCCACGGGCGGCAGAGGCTGGGAAGGCTGTGTCCAGTGCTCGCTCCCCGCATGGAGGATGCCTGCTGACTGTCCTCTTCTGGGTCTGGTGTCCGGGCCCTGGGAGTCCCGCCACGGGTTGCAAAGGGCGCACCATTTTATCATCCACTTTGGAAACCCACCCCTGAGTGGGCGTGCCTCCCTCTTTGGTGATAAGCACCTGAGGTACCCGCAGCAGGGCTGGGAATGTGGTCGACAGCCCAGGTCATCCTGGATCACACGTGAAAGAGTGGGATCACTGCCTCCCAAGGGGGCACAGGGAGAGAGCACCGGGCTGGGCTTCCCAGGATAAAATGTGAACGGCGGTGCCGATATTCATTCTTTCTCTGTTTCCCGCCTCCCTCCCTCCGCCCTTCCTTCCTATTATCCATCCATCCATCTACTCATCTACCCAAAAAATGCACACTGAGCCCTTACTACATGCCAGGCACTGTGCTAGGCACCAGAGGTGCAAACACACACGATACCCCTGCCCTATGAGAGCAAAAGTTCACTGGAAAAGAGACTCCGGGGCCAGAAATGACAACAGTGTCGTCAGCACCACCTCAGGACGGCTGCGGCCAGACTGTGGTGGCCTCCCAGGCCCTCTGTGGCCCAGTCCCTCTTACCTTCCTCCCCCTCCAGCCACACTGGCCTCCCCCCAGTGGGCCTCAGACATCCCAGGAGTGGTCCCATTTGCATTTCTGCTCCCTCTTCTAGAATGTTCCTCCTCCCAGAGAGCGGCACGGCTCGCGCCCTCACTTCCTCATGCTCACCTTGGCGAGGGCCCTTTCCCACCACACGGACAGCTGCCACCGCATGCTCCACCCCTCGGCCCTGCTCCAGAGCCCCCCAGACGCACGCGTCACTGCCTAAGGGACTCTCGCTCTTGCCTCTTACGTTCTTCCAGGCTGCCGACCCCACTGGGGTACAACGTCCCCGAGGGCAGGCACTGCTCCATCCCCGTCCCCGCATGACTAGAATCACGCCTCTCACTGAGGCCCCGCCGAGTGACGAGTGACCGCACAGCAGGGGGTCATGCTGCAGGCGGCTGCCCTGCTCCCCCAGGGCTCAGCGCTGTGGGACCCCCTCCCTTTAAGTTCTCCCAGGGGGCCTCTCTCCAAAGGCATCTGCTCTGCTCCGGGACACTCGGTCCAGCCAGTGCCCCGTGCTCCACCTCCGTGCAGGCGCAGCCGTGAAGCCTCACCCGGGCAGGGGACCTGGCTGTGGACTTCGCTCCGTAATGCCATCAGAAGGCACCGCACAGTGGGTCTGGGGACAAACTCACCACCCCGATCACATGTGAGTGGGTTGAGGGTCAGGTGAGCTCTTACCCTCTGCACATGACGGGCAGACAAGGAGGCAGGAGGCCCGGGCAGAGTGGGCGGCAGGCAGGGCCGGCGGTGGGGACCGAGCTCTCGCAAGAGGAGCTGAGTTTAGCTGACAGGCGACCGAGGTGGGCCTGGCCCCGGGGCCTCAGGTAGCCTCACGCAGACCTCAAACCACAGCCTGCACAGCTCTTGCTGGGGGGCAACGTCACTGTGGAATGTGGGACATAGCAGGTGACAGCCTTCCCTCCCTCCACCCTCCAGTGTCCTGTTGAGGAAAAGGCCACGCAGCCTGGGGCCAGGGGAGGAAACCTCTGCATTGCAGACACGACACAGCGGGCCGTTTCAGAGGGGGGACAGCAAGCCTGCATCGGCATCGGGGTCCACAGGGCCTCCTGCACGCTTGGTCTGACGGGCTCCGGCAGCTGCATTCAAACCTAAACAGTCTTTCCTGTGGATTTTTCCAATGAATGCAAATGGGTTTTGCTTTGCAAATTGAAAATCAGTTGCAAGCACCTGGTCTAAGAATTCCAGCAGGGAGTGGAGGACCCTGAGGGGCAGCCAGGCACGCTCACTGCAGCCGGCCCTCAACCTTGCCCGCCACTGGTCCCCGGGCAGCCGGGCCTGCTCTGCGCCCTCGGTGGGGTGGCTGCGCCCAAATGGTTTGCAGATGCCGTAAGTCCCAGGCCTCTGTCTTTCCCCCATGAGGGAGGGCGACAGGTGCAGTCTGGGAACTCTGGGGGAACATCGGTACAGTTATCATAATAAGCGCTGTTTATTTTTCAGCAAAGAAACCGGTACAGCCTTGGGGTACAGCTCCAGGTCGAAACTGTTCCTTTCCTGGGCTTGTCCCAACTACCAGCTAACTTCTCAGGCCTGAGTGATGCCTCCTCTCCCATGCAGCGGGACATACTGGGGGCTCCCTGGGAAGGCTGGGTGATGAGGAAGATGCCGTGGGTACCCCATGACTACCTCTCCCGCTGGGCCTGGCCCCTGCCGCTTGGGCCCCGCCCCATGTCGCTTGGGCCCCGCCCCTGTCCAAGCTGCGCCCCGGAGCGGAGCTGAGCACAGGGAACACCTCGCGCCTGCCCCCTCCTCCACCAGCCGCCAGGCTCATTCAGCAACCAGACAAGTGGGGGCGGGGGAGGGCAGTCATGAACGGGCCCCGCCATGCTCCCCCTTCCTCTGCTACGCAATCTAAAAGCGGGAGACGGAGAGAAGCGCTCTGGAAATCCAAATTAAAATGTATTCCGGCAGCGATCCCACACCCAATTACAGTAACCCAGAGCCCATTGTCCTTTGCTAAATTTAGAAAATGCTCAGGTGTGTCTGATCCTACTCTGCACAGATATTTTTAATACAGATTTAATCATATTTTGGGTTAGGAGAAGAAGCTAATTAGGTAGGCAGATTTAGAAAGGCGGCCGGAATGCGGGCCAAACTGAGGTGGTTTGATGCGATTCACTGTTTTTTTGCGGGGTGGGGGGGGTGTTGTGGGTTTTTTTTTAAATAGTAAGTTGTGTTGGGACTGGGCTTTGGAGTCACAGCAAAACGGCTCAAAGACTGAGGCCACTGTGGAGGGAAGCCCGCTACCAGTAGCCAATGAACCCTGGGGCTGCAGGGGACCCCAAAAGACAGTCTCATCCACGCTCCCCCTCTGTGACTGCTGGACTGGACTCGTCGGGACAGAGGGCCTTCCCGGTTCAATGTCACAGCTAAAGGCACTCTCCCTCCGAGGGACAGGGCAGCGGCCACTCAGTTCTCTCTCCGCGGGAAGGCACAGGCTCCTGCTTAGTGGATGCTGGACGGCTGGAGAGCTGAGTCAGTGACTGAGTGACACACCAAGAAACTGCCACCCTGGACCTGGGTGGGGTGTGGCCGGGGGGCCTCTGGCTCCTGCCCACCTGGTCCCCGGGCGTGTGCCTGCCTCTGGTCCTTGGCCCTGGGCCACTCAGCAACCACGGGCGGCCCCCAACTGTGACAAAGACAGTGGCCTTTTGGCTAGACTCTGTGCTGAATCATCCTGCAAGCAGGTCAATCAATGACTGAAACAAAAACAACCCAAACCCCTCGGGGCCTCAGTTTCTCCTCCAGCAACATGGGGATGGTAGTCTCTCTTCTCTTTTCTAGTTCAAAGAGGGGTGGAGGTCGGGGGCAGCGTTGAGGAAAACCCCCCCGGGGGTTCCCTATGAGCCTCCTGTGGTTAGGAGCCACGGTTGGAGCTCCAAATCCTGCTGAAAGAGCACATGCAGAATTACGGCGACGTTCTGAGAGATGTGGGGGGAGGCTGCCCTCGGGAAGAGCCTCTTCAGGCCGGGGCCAGAGAGGCCTCCAGGAAGCAGCACCACGTCGAGAGCAGTGTGCATGTGGGAAAAGAGGCAGAGGAGGCCAAGGCTCACCTTTCAAAGCTGATGGGCTTCCCCGGGCCCCATTTATATCTCCTCCTCCAGAAAGCCTCCCATGATTAAACCCACAGAACTCATTTCCTCCACATTCCCTTTCGGCGTCTGCGCTGTTTCCATTTGTACTTGTTTATCAGTCACAATATAAAAGCACTTAAGCAATTTGGGTGAAAGCACTTGCTCTGTCTCCGAGCACTCCGGAGGCTCTCTGCGACCTCCTGCACCTGGATGCTGTGCTCCAGGCGGGAGGGAGGCCCTGGCCAACAAGCTTCAGCCTGCCACGCCTCAGTCTCCCCAGCCAGAGAATGCAGATGCGGACGGCGCCTGGTTCACAGGCAGCCACGCTGAGAGCGCGCACTGCTGAGTCGGGATTCACGCTCGGTGCCGGGGAGCTACCCTGCTGGTCGTTGTTCACTGACCCGGGTCAGGGGGCCGACGCGTGTCCCCTCCTCTTCACACCGAGGCAGGAGGGGGTCCCTGGGGGTCACCCCCACACGCAGCATGCATGGGACACACGCAGAAACACAGCACCCATGTGCATAAGGGGACGCTCACAGTCAGGAGAAAGACCCTCGCTGAGATGCCGCCCCCGGAGTCCGCGCCAGCGGGGCCCCTCGCGCCTGCCGCCGCCCCCCCATGAGGCCCTTCGGCTTCCGCATTGGCCAAAACCTCCGCCGCCGCCCGGCCGGCTAGCCGGCCCGGCCCGTGCTGTGGCCACAGCGAGGCTGCGCACCCTGGGCGTCCCGCAGCGCTCGTGCTGCCTGCTGCCTGCTCCGTGCTCCCAGAGCACTGCCTTGCCTGTTTCCACTCCTGTACCTGGAGGGCCGTCCACATGAGTGAAGTCATTCCGGCGTCTGTCTGTATTGGGCTGTAGCCGCTCAGAGGAAAACACGTCGCTTCCCCCGGGAGACGCAAATCTTGAGTGTAATGGGCATGATGAGCAGAGGATTCTGGAGCCAGTCGGTGGTAACCGTAATAATGAAATACTGCGCAATAATTAAAATGGTGACACCACTAGCGGTGACGATGAGGAAGCCGGTGACAGGCTCCGTCTTCTGCTGAGCCTGGGGCTCCCCTCACATTGGCCCCGGAGCAGAACCCCTGTCCTCTTTGCTGCCCACCGACAGGCCGGCTTGCCTTGCCCAGGTGTGTGGGCCAGGGGCCCAGGGGCCCCCAGCCCGGCCGCGGGTCCGGGGGTGTGAGCGTGTCCGCAGGGAGAGCAGTGCGCCTGCCCGTGGCACAGAACAATCCACTCTTTGCTCACCCCCGCACACATGCCCCCTGCATAATTATCCCAACACACGTGCTGCAGGAAAATAAACTCCGAGAGTCTGCCTTACAAAAATAGCCAAGTGCACAGCACAGGCCCGCTCTAATTCATGCAGAAAACACGGAAACATCGCATCCCGATGAACTGTGCTTTCTGCGAATCTGCTGATTATACATGCGTGTGCGCACGCTCACAGGCACGCACGGAACGCCTCGGTGTGGCTCGTGCTTTGACGAGGAGCTGGGGAGGCCCCAAGTCTGCAGGGCGGCTGTGCCCTGGGGCAGCTGTTGGCCTGGGGCTGGGAGCCTGTGGGGGCGGGCTGGAGCCCACCTCCTGGCAGCCTGGACACGTGTTTCAGTGCAGGCAGTTGGGTCTGATAATCGTCAGCAAGCCTCCGTCACAGGCCGGCAGTAGGTGAGCAAAGGGGTGGGAGAGGAGTTAGCGCTCCATGGAGAAGGCAGACCCTTGAGCAGATGAAAACACGCCAAGGCAGGTGTGACCACAACGCTCAACCGGAGAATCAGGGGGGCTTCCTGGAGGAGGGGTCTGCGTCTGGAAAGTGAGTGTGCTGGCCAGGGCAGGAGAGCGGGGTGGCATTCTAGGCCGAGGGGACAGCAGGAGCAAAGGGCACCGAGAAGCAGAGGGTGGGCAGTCGGTTTGGCAGCACGAGGCAGACAGACAAGAAGAGCTGGCGGGAGTGGTGAGGGATGGCCAGACCCGACGGGCAAGCCCCCGCCGCCTCTTCAAACCCCACGTGGCCACCCTTCGGGGCCTGCTTCTGCGTCACCACTCAAGGAGGCCTCCACTTGGTTAGAGCCCTTACAACACTCTCTGCCCGCCCTTCCCTTCCCTTTCCGCACGGTGCTTCTAACCCCCCTGCACTTGGAGAACCTTCCGTGTGATTTTGGGTCACCATCTCCCCGGCTAGACACGGAGCTCTCTTGTTCACGCAGTCCCTAGCACAGCCCCTGGTACATATGAGTCACTCAACGAATGCCGGTTGAATGAATGAACGGCTAATGAACGTCCCTGTAGCTCATCATGAAACGGCGGGACGGGGAGTGACCGGAGACCAGGAGCCCGGCTGGAAGCGAGTGGAGTCGCCGTGCCCCCAGGATGAGGAGGGTCTGCGGCAGAGGGCAGGGAGAACGGGTCAGCCCGCTGGGAGGCGCGGGGCAGGCAGGCACGGTGCCTCCAGGTGTAGGGGTGGGGGGCATCATCTGGACAGGTCCCCGGTGGGGGCCGCTTCCTGGCCAGGCGGTGGGCCGTCTGCAGAGCTGAGGAGCGAGGGACAAGGAGCAGTTTGGGGGAGGGGAGGCGAGGGGTGGGAGGAGGACGCTGTGGACCCGAGTTCCCAGGGCTCAGGACAGTCCCTTCCGGGAAATGGACACAGGGACCCTGTGGCCACCCTGGCATCCTCTCCATGGGCAGTGGCAGCATCACACAGACCCCGAGGAAGCCTGACTGGTCCCTGGGCCTTTCCATCCCAGCAGCCCTGCTCAGAGACACAGGAGTCTGGGGCGTGGGGTGCAGCCGGGGCGACACAGGCAGCGGGGCTCACCAGGAGGAGGGGAAGCAGGTCTGCGGAGACAAGGAATTCAGGCCACTCCCAGGCAGGGACAGGTGCTGGCCACTCCACTCTGGCCCCCCACCCCCCCTTTCAGAGCCTTCCCTCTGCAGTGCAACAAGTCTCCGCCCGCGGGCCTGACACAGACGGACAGCCCCACATGCTGAGGGACAGGAGGCCAGGGCTTCCTGACCTCTCCGACCTGACCCCCTGGAACATTCCAGAGAAGGGGACAGGCTTTCAACCTACAGTTCAATTCCCAGCCTGGAAACAGGTTGGCCAGCTTCCCCCACCCCCACCCCCTGTGCAGGCCTGAAACCACACTCGTGGGCAGAGGGGCGTGGCGGCGGCTGGACAGAGGTCAAGTGTCATGGCTCCGCCCCACCCAGCCTGCTCCCCTGCCCCGTCAGTCCTGCGGAACTGCCCCCTGCGGGGGAGCCGTGCCCCAGCTCCACCACCTGCAGCGACTCCTCGCTGCCTCTGGGACGAAGTGAAGTCCAAAGCCCAGCCCGCAAAGTCCCCACAGTCCAACCTCAACTCGCCTTCCCAACGGTTCAGCCGCTCCCCACCACGAGGCCACGCACTCCGGCCAGACGGGGCTCCTCGCTGACTGGAGCCCTCACGAGAAGGCGGCATCGTGGGCTGCTAGCGATGGGAAGACACCTGGGACCCGCGAAGGTCAGGGGCTTGCCTCGGGCCAGGTCTGGCCCGAGTCTGAGGATGCTCATGCATGCATGCATGCATTCAACATGTGTCAGATGCCTGTTTTCTGCCAGACGCTCTTCCCGATCGTGGAAGACCTATATTTAACACACGTGTATTAAGCACCTTCTGTGGGCCACGCTGGGAGCCAGGCACAACAGTAAACAAGGCAGAGAAGTCTCTGCGTCCCTGGAGAGTCGGAGCGATGTGATCAATAAAGACACATCTCAGAGGGTGACAGTGATGAGTGCTGTGAAGAAGAATGGGGCAGGGACGGCGGGGGCTGGGGGGAGTCCTGGCAGAGGGGCACTCTTCCCTGCAGGGCAAACGGGAGAGCCTGGGCGGCCTCCAGGCACAAACCTGAAGGAGGCGAGGGCTCCCTGGGGGGAAGGTGGTGGGGAGAAGCCGCGGGATCCCAAAGGCCCTGAGGCAGCAGCAGCTCCGGATGACAGGACTGGTAGAGAGGGGTCCGTAGAGGAAAGTGGGGGGACCTCCCAGGCGGTAAGGGCGCTGGGTTTTACTTGAAGTTGACATGAGTGGAGAAGGGTGCGAGCTGACTTGTGGGAAGCAGGGAGGCGCCAGCGGGACCCAGCGCAGTGACAGCACAGGGGCCGGAGACACGGCAGGACACTCCCCCAGCTCGCTGCCCCAGGCGGGACGGGCAGGTGGGCCTCTGCCAGGTGTGTGCCAGCACCTGCATGTGTGTGCATGTGTGTGTGTGTTCGGTAGGGGAGAAGGAGAGAAGGGCACAGTAATAGCTAAAAACAATCCCCAACATGTAGCAAGGACTCAGGATACGCCAGGAGCAGTGCACTAAGTATGAACTCGTTTAATGCCCCATTCCCCCAATTTATGGAGGAGGCGGCGAGGCAGGGAGAGGCGAAGTCAAACTTGTTCGAGACCGGACACCCGGTAATGATGGAGGTGGCACAGGGACCCAGGCGGCCTGGCTCCAGACCCTGCCTTTCTAACCACCCCACAGGGTCACGCCGGGAAACGAGAGCAGCAAGGTGAGTGGGGCCTGGCCAGGTGGGGGCATGGAAGGCTCCGGCTCTGTCTCCGGTGAGCAGAGTCCCAGAGCTCAGGAGCCCAGGCCAGGGCCGGGCCATGCATGCTGTCCGTCGGGGGTGACGGTCTCATTACATCGTAACCCCGGGGGGGCCCAGGGCCGAGGGTGGGTCTCCCAGCCCCCACGGGTCCCCATGCTGTGCCCACACCCCAACCGCCTGGGTCATTCCTAACCAAAGTTTAGACCCTGGCTACTTGATGTGTGGTGCCCAGGCCATAGGA
This sequence comes from Phyllostomus hastatus, assembly GCF_019186645.2. NCBI lineage: Eukaryota > Metazoa > Chordata > Mammalia > Chiroptera > Phyllostomidae > Phyllostomus > Phyllostomus hastatus. The sequence continues at coordinate 14,662,844 of NW_025334018.1, read as the reverse complement.
CTGGCATCACCGGGGAGCTTATAAGAAATGGGGTCCCTCAGGTACCCCCCCCAGACCCCCTGAGTCAGGGTCTGCATCTGAGCCAGAGCCTCCGGGGATGTGCAGCAGAGCCACCGACAGTCGGAGGCCTGCTCTTGATCTCAGCACAGACCCAGCCTCCTCAAGCGACGCTGTTCTCAGGCCGCCCCCCTGAGACCCCCACCCACGATTCTGTGCTCCCCAAGCAATGCGGCTTCCTAGCCTTTGCCACAAGTCATCCAGCCGTTCTCACACTGACCCCCCCGGGGCAGAGCAAACCAGCTGTGCCCCACCCCCAGCTCCAGCAGAGGCCAGGGCAGTGTATTTCTTAATCCCCTCCCGCCCACCCGCGCCCTGGTGTTTCCCACAGCCCATCGGGTTTGCGAGCCCTCGCTGCGCCTGAGCGCTTCCCGTCTACCCTCCTCACGCCCCACAAGGGCAGGGGCCGTCTGTGCCTCCTTCGCTCCTGTCCTCAGCTCCTGCACACAGTAGGTGCTCAGTGAAAATTTCTCAAGGGACAGAGGAAGGCAGGAGAGGAAGGAGGGGTGCAGGGTGTCTCACCCTGACAAACCCGTCTCAGAAGAGCAGCAGCTGCTAGTTCAAGGGCCAAAAGAAGGGCAGGGTCACAGCAGAGCTGCTGACCAAGTTCCGCCATCAAAGTGGTCGACGGTGTTCCCTTGTCTTCTCGCCCAGGAAGGCAGGCAGGCAGCCTGCCGCAGGGTGGGCTCTACCTGTCACCGGAGACACAGACTGGTTCAGACTCAGGAGTCTCAGTGTGGGGAAGGGGGGCGGAGCTTCTCTTCCAGGCCCCTCCCTTCCAGGCCACCCCTGTCCTTGCTACTCCTATCCCTGCCACCCCACACGCAGCGGGGCTACACAGGTCCTCTGCGCAAGATGACACGGAGCACTACACCCGAACCCTCTGCCCTGCTCCTGGGCACTGCAGTGCTGGGCTCCAGACCCACCCAGGCCTCCCCCACGGAATCCACCAGGGCCTCCCAGACCCACTCAGGTCTCCCTCATGGAATCCGTCAGGGCCTTGTTTGACCCCAGAGGATGTGCTACTTTCCCTCTCCCGCTAAAGCAAACTTCTCTCCCGTCCCTCCTGGAGAGGTTTACTTAACAGCGTGTGAAATGAAATGTCAACAAGAATTAGAACAAATGGCATCCTAATCCCAGCAGTTGACAGGTGGCTGGGCCAGGTGGCTCCCGCAGCCCCGTGGGGAGCTGGCCTGGGGACCTCGGCCCTGGCTCTGGGCAGGGGGCCCTCTGGACCCAGTGTTGCCACTGGAATGGGGCCCTCGAGCTTCTGAGAGCAGAGCAGAGGCCGCCGTGGGGAGAGAGAACTGCCGTCCTCCAACACAGGATGAGCAAGGACAGGTGTTCCCCGGGGCAGGACGCAGAGCCCCATCCGTTATCCGCCGGGGAGGCGGGGGGGGCGCGTGGATGAAGGGGCCGTGACCCACCGCCAACAATCCTCAGCTCACCTGGCCTTGCACAGCTGGCTGCTCTGCAGGGCCCCTGCGCCCATCAGCTCTCCGCCCTGGGGGCTCGGGGGCCAGAGGAACGTGCCTCTGCCCTCTGCCCGCCTGGCCCGGGAGGCCGGGGCCATGAGGACTTAATTCCATCACGGAACAGCGAGTGTTTACCGCATGCTGACTGTGAGCTGGGTCCTGTGCTGTGCACTTTATGTGCTTTAATTGTCCTAGTCTGCTCATTCATTCAAACACTGGTTTACTGAGTGACTACTACATCCCAGACCCAGTTCGAGATGGATAAGAAAAGTATCGGAGCAGTGACTCTAGCACTGCGTGGGGGGCACTGGGCCACCCCACCCCCCGCCACCCTTCAGCGCCTGGGGGTGTGGCATCGGGGTCCTTGCAGGGTGGCGCCCCGGGGTCCCTCCACTCTGCCGCCTGCGGGAACTCTGGCAGCACGGAGGCACAGCCGACGGCAGACGGGCGGCAAGTGCCCCGGGCTCCGTGGTGTCAGGGTGACAATTCTTAGGCGTGCCTCCGGGTTCCCGCCGGGACAGCCAGCGCGCCAAGCCCAGGGCTGGCCCCGCTCCCCTCCCGTCTCGCTCCCGCCTGCCACCTGGGCTCCGCGCCCACACACGCTGTTCCCCAAACCTTGGTCTCGGACTCGGTTTCCAGGGGAACCCAGACAAACACCCGAGAGATGCCGGTGAGGGACAGAGCGGCGTGGGAAAGGGAGAGGGGAGTCCGAGTCAGGGGAAACCACGGTGCCCCCATTTTCTGGACGAGCGAATGGGCCCGGGGTCTGACATCCTCAAGGCCCCCCACCAAGCAGCAGAGCTGGGACTTCCGGCCTCCTTTCCGCGCGAGGTGGGTGCCCTCGGGCATTCTACTCCTCGCCCTCCACGCGGCTGGGCCAGGGCCGAGGTCACAAGGTCGGGGGCAGACCACGCCCCCATGCTGGAGAGTAAAGGGGGAGACGCCCGGGCTGGAGGACCAGAGCTTCGAGCAGGGAAGGGCACAGGCTGCGGGGAGCAGGGCAGCCCCGGGAGGGGTCCTGGGGAGGAAAGGACGTGGAGCGTGGGGAATCGGGCAGTCGCGTCTCAGGCTGGCTGGAGGGGCGGCCCGGTGTTGGAGAAGGGAGTGGTAGGACGGCTTCACCCCAAAGTGAGCTCGGGGTCAGCAGAAGACCCCAGCAAAATCCAGGCCCAGCCCCTGCTCCCCCGCAGGTGCACCCTGACACCTGCCCGGGCGCACGGAGCTGTTCCCCTCTCCTCTGCCCACTGCACTGAAGGCCATGGGGGCTGGAAGCAACCTAGACGCTGGCTCATGGAATACCTTTATTTCTCAGGGGCGGAGGCGGAGGCCCAGAGAGGGCAAGTGACTTGTCTGAAGTCACACAGTGAGACAGACAGGAGCAGAGGTAGGCTGGAGCTCAGGTGTCCTGACACTCACTCCGGGGCTTGTGCCTCGGTGGGCTACCTGGGCAGGTTGGGTCCTGGAGGGCAAGGGGCCACCCAGAGGCCTTCTTGGCAGCCAGAGATGTGTCAGGACCCACAAAGTGCCATCACTGAGCCCGCTGAACCGGGGGAGGAGGGAGGTGCATTATTCACCCACACTGCAGGGGAAGAGGCGAAGGGTGCAGGGGGTCCACGCAGCCCAGGAGCGGCGTGGCCGAGACCTGAAGCCACCAACTCTGATTCCAAGTGACATGCTCTTTCCGGCGACTTCAGGCTAAGCCGGGCCTCCCGGCGATTACCTTTCATTAGCTCCAGAAGAGCCTCTGCTTTGCTGAGTTCCATAAAGGACAGAATCTGTCAGGAAAACACAAAGACGGGCCCTCATCCGTCTTCCTGACAACTATTTATTAGACTCATTATTATGTAAATACGGCAGGGGAGGGGGAACTGCATTGAAAATCCAGTCTGGGGGCTGCGTCTGCAGGCAGGGGAGGTGGAGAGCAGCCGGGGTCCCTCTGTCCTCGTGGAGGCCTGTGGGGTGGCCCTGCCGAGTGGCCGCCTCAGGAGGGGGACAGGTGGGACACGGGCCCCTCGACACCCCCTCAAAGCCCACTACTGCTGCGGCACGCTCGGCATATGGCCTGTGCCACTGTCGCTTCAGTGCCCAGGAATGGAGGGTTAGGACACAGTGAAAAAGCCAGACGGCGCCCTTGGCCGCAGCAGCTCAGAGGGGCCCCTGGCGCCCTCCGTCTGCTCCTGCCACGGACCCCCGGCACACGCAGGGCACTCGGCCAACGTTCCTCCTCGAACTTGAGAACACACTCCCTGGAGATGGTTGAACGCCAGGGGCGAGAACACATGGGCGTTCCAGCCGCCGCCATCGCAGGAGGCCGGGGGGAGCCCCTCAGTGCAGGGGGCCGCCAGCTCCGCGCCCTGCAGCACCTCGCCAGGCCCGCTGCTCCGCTGCACTCAGCACAGTGTGCCGCCCGCGGTCTGTGCGCCCGCCACCGCCACTCGGCGGAGAACACGCTGACGACAGGGCTGGGCCTATACCGCCCCCCCAACACACACAGTAGGTCCTCGAAGGAAGAGAGGAAAGGAGGGAGGGAGAAAGGGAGGAAGTGGGCAGTGCAGGACTGAGTTCCGAACCCCAGCAGGCCCTCCTGGCACCACCCTGGGCACCCTTGGGGGAGCAGACGTCAGCTCAGGACAAGCAAAGGGCAGCACATGACACGGGGCAGTCTCACCGCTGGCCTCTGTGCCCGTCACAACAGGGCAGACGCCTGCCCCCGCCCACCTCCGTCCTGGTGCCCTTGTGCCGGGCACACAGCCTCAACCCCGAGCGGCAGGCTTGTGTGGTGGTGGCCTGGGAGGGCTTTTGGGGGAATTCACAGAAGACAGGTTCTCACTGGATTGCCAGAACGGTCTAGGACATGTGGTCAGCCTTCAAGGTCAAGTGCATATGCCTTGGTCCTTCTACCGTTATCTCCCGCTGACAGTGCCCCGCCAGGCCTAGGCCCTCTGCTGGGAGACTGACACGCATGACCTACCCCTCCCATCTGCACGCGGCTCCCGTGAAGCGGGCACCGTTATTTCCCGCTTCTCAGAGGAGCTTGCTGATGCTCACGGGAGGTCACAGCCCGGAAGACACAGCCCGACGCCCGCCCCGGTGAGGGGCTCCAAGGCGTCAGGGCGCCGGCCCCGCGGCCTCTCTCCGTGCCTCTGAGTAGTGCAAAGGGCATGGACTTTGGTGTCAAATGGACTAGGCTTCAGTCCTGGCCCCACCACGGACTCTGGCCTCACTGACGGACCCTGAGAGCTGGAACAAGCCTCCGTCTCCTCACTGAGAAAAGGGGAGGATGTGACCCAGCATCGGGGTCCTGGTGAGGATTGCACGTGTCGACACGCACAGCAGCAGGCCCAGCGCACGGCACAAAGCAGGCACTCAATGTATGGCCGCTGGTGTTCTACATGAACCACCCCCCTGGCTGCCCCCACGGCATCGCACACGTACAGCAGGGTGCTATGGAGGCCGTGGTGGACCCGTGCTTGGGGTGGGGACACGAAGGAGGGAGGGACTGACCACACCCAGTGTGTGTGTGTGTGTAAGAGACACCTGTGCGTGTGTGTGTGTGTGTGTGTGTGGTCCAGGAGAAGTTGTCCCGGGCAGACACTGAACGGCCCGGTGAGCCACCTCCTCACACACCAGTGCCGCTGAGCACAGGGCTGGAGCTGCCTTGCGGCTCCCTGAGACAATTGTTGAGTGAGCAGGACAGGAGAGGCGCTGTCCGAGCCCTCGGACTTCTCCAGACGGCCCATCAAAGTCCCCGCCCAGAACCGGCGGGGCTCCCCTCCACCCCCAGGTCCCTCTGGCGTGGCAGTGCCTGCCTCCTCCTCTCCCAGTCTCCCCGGGCGGAGAACACCACACCCTCCTTGTAACATTCCCCCTGGAACTGGCAGATTGTTATTAAATACCGAGAAGTGAGAACGGAGAAGGTTAGGTGGCTCTTTGTGTTTGTCAAGGGCTTATCCACAAGCTGTCGGAGATTTCTGTGTCCCCACAGCGCCCCCTGCACGGGAGCGAGGCCTGGGGGCCAGCAGATCCGCACGCCCGGCAGGCACGGGGCCCTGGCCGCTGCGCTCCTCTCGCCAACCTCGGACAGCGGACACGTGGAGCGGGACCGTGGGGGTGGGGAGCCCTGCCGGGCGTCGCAGACACAGCTTTCCCTCGCAAGCGCTGTGACGGTTCGGCGAGCTGGCGCGTGCGCAGCAGGCCCGCTCTGCGGCCCGCTGGATGGCGCTGCTGTGCTACTCGAACTGTCAGCCCTGGGGCCCCCACGGCGCCACGTCGGCGCCACAAAGTGCCGCGAGAGCAGCGAGGTGACGTGCCCGTTGCGGGTGACGGACAGCCACTCCGTCGGTCGCTAATGTATCACCGTGTGAGAGGTCACTGTGTGTCACGGGCTGGTCTGGGCGCTGGCGACAGCACAGTGGAAACACAGGGCTGCAGCCCACCGGCCCCGCCTTCCTGCGGGGACACGAGCACTACTTCGCGGAAGCCGGGTCCCACACCTTCGAGGTTACAGCACACGTCCTTGAACCTCATCTCAATTCTCGCTTAGTCCTGGGACAACTGCATTTCTGTTATTTTCTGAGGACGGAATCAAGGCTCAGAGAGGTTCGGTAACTTGCCCTAAATCACAGAGCTGGCAGTCAGTGAGACCAGGATGCAAACCCCAGTTCTGAGACAAGAGAATATGTGTTCTTAAGGCAATAATACTCTGTTGGGACAGTGGCCTTATGGGAGGAGCAAATGAGAGAAGGGGGTCCTCATTGGGGGGCTTCCCTTTTTCTGTCTGGGGCTTTCAAGGGTGATGCTGAGATGCAGAGGAACCCCATGTATTGCCATCACGGCTGACGTATGGCCCCTGGTGGACCAGCTGTCTGATTGCCACTGGGACCCGTGAAACCCACGGCTGGGATGACACTCATTTTGTTCATTTTTTGGTGTGTTTCTTTGCTTGCATTATTTGGTCTTGCTTTGTAAATCTTGTCTTGGGTATGATGACATTTCTCCAGCGGGGACTGTGTGTGCACATCCGTGAGGGGCCCGGATAAGGAGACAGGGAGACACGAGGAAGGACAGGAGGTGCTGGCCCGGCCTCCAGGGAGCCACTGCTCACCCTTCCGTGAACATCTGGCGCGTTCCCAGTGTCCCCTGGGACGAAGAACGGCCCTGGCCAGCCCCAGCTGCCTGTGCTGGGGAAGCTGCCCATGAGGCCTCTGGACACGTGGGTCTGGCCTGTGCCCTCACCTGTTCAGCCTCCACGGAAAGGTCTAGTTCAAGGGCAGGGCTGGCACTGGGCATGGGGCTGCCTGCTGAGACTAGTGTAGTGCTGTTCTACCTGTAAATGGCTCCAGCTCCTGGAAAAGCAGCAAACAGATTGCTCTCCGCTGAGCCGTGCGAGGCTGGCCAGGGCAGAGAGCCAGCCTCCCCAGGGCCAGGAAAGGCAGCCACCCCTGGGGGAAGCCAGCGAGGCACGGGGACTCTGACCCACACTTAAGGATAGGATTTATTTCTTCCCCTCCCACAGCCTGTTGAGCTATTCTGCTAGTTCTTCTACTTCTTTCATTATTGTTTTTTCCTCCCAGGGTTGAAGAGAAATTCCATCTCAGCTGGGCGGGCCACTTCCCCAGAGAGGTTTGCAAACCCTCAGGCCAATTAGCTGGAAGTTTGTGGCCAGGGCCGCCTGGCTCTCCTTGGCCTCTCCACCGCCATCCAGGGCTCACAGGGCAGGGCTGCAGAGGGCAGGGCTGCAGAGGGCGGGGTGGGGGAGGGACGGAGGGCGGGAGGGGAGGGGAGGGAGAGGCGGGGAGCAGGGACCAGGGAGGAGGCGGAGGAGCAAACAGAGAAGCGAAGCTCGTAGAACTGGAGGAGAAAATGACAAATGGCTGGTTTACCGCTGTGCACGTGACAGCGATCTCTTCTTTGGGGCCTGATGTCATACTCTCTAATGTGGCAAAAAATAACGACCAGCATTTCTAGGCCTCCTCCCGGGTGTCTGGCATGTGGGAGACACTCAAGTGTGAAACTTGGCCTTGGTCCCCAAGGGGCTTACGGCTGGGCCGTAGGGTGGGTATGATCACCCCGTGTTCAAGGTCCAGCATCTTGCAAATACAAGTGCTTTTGCCCGGGAGTAGAACATCCAGTGACAGTTCTGCTCCCGTCACTCACAGCTGGCGAGGGGGTCTGGGTGTCCCTGGCTGGGCCTCAGTGTCCCTTCTGTGAAGTGGAGATGAGACAACACATCCTGCCCACCTTCCACGGCCACGGGACCCCCCAAGGAGACACCGTGGGTGAACATAAACTGTAATTCCAAAGTGGGACGGAAGTGCAGGAAACACAGAGCCCGAGGGCTGGATACTGAGACACGCAGGCCTCTCAAGGGCGGTGGGGGCCCTGGAGGCAGGGCATCAGGCTGGGCTGGGCAAGACGGACCGCCCGTTTTGGGAGAGGTAGGGAAAAGGGGGCTGGGGAGGGATGGAAAGAGGGCACCGAGACAAAGGCATGGAGGCGGGAATACAGCTGTCTGATTTGTGGGACAGTTAAAAATAATCCTGTTTTTGTTGCTTCGCTTGCTCTCTGCTCCCTGCATCCCGCACCCCTGGAGACTGAGGTGGTTCCTTCTGCCCAGAACAGGCTCCTGCCTTCCCACCCCCTGTCTGATGAGCTCGTATGAACATTTCAGGCTTTTTTCAGAGGTCATTCCCCCCCAAGAAGCTCTTCCTGACTCCCAAGAACAGATGCTCCCATGCACCTTAGTTAGTGTTTTCTAAGCATTTTCACTACGACCCAAAGTGAGAAATACATTGTATTCCACATACACACCAATACATACAATGGGAACAATAATTGTAGAGAAACATTTTTCCCTTGTTGTGGGTGTGATCCCATAATACCATTCTGGGACATTTCTCTTCTGCTCTATTTAATTGTTTTTAAATGCTGGTCAGGACCCACTAAGTTAATTCCATGACCCACTAGTGGGTTGGGCACAACCCTGCCTGCTCAACCAGGTAGCACCTGCTCCCTGCACTGGACCCCCCAGGTGGCGGCAGCTCCCGCTGGACTGCAGACCCCAAGGATGGGCACTTCCTCGGGCCCTCCCCTGGACTTGGCCCCCAGCGCTGTGCTGGTGCCCAGCAGGTGCTTGAGAGTGTTGGCTGGAGCCCTGGCCGGGTGGTTCAGTTGGTTGGAGTGTCATCCCAAACACCAGAATGTCATGGGTTTGATTACCCCTCAGGGCACATACCTAGGTTGCAGGTTTGACCTTCGGTCAGGGCATGTATGAGAGGTAACCCCAATTGATGTTTCTGTCTCTCTCTCTTCCTCTCTCTCCAAAATCAATAAACACATCCTCAGGTGAGGATTTAAATACACATGTACACACGCACACACACACAATGCCGGCTGGATTAGTGACTGAGCGCAGGGTTGCCCGCCTGCAGCAGAGCAGTGCAGATGTGGAACGGGATGGGTGGGTGGCCCTGACAAGCAGGCGGAGGAAGGTGAATTTTAAGAGCCACAGGAAGAACTCTCAGGCTGGCGAGGAGGAGGGCCTGGCCCGGGGCACTGGCCATAGGAGCCACAAGGAAGGGCTCTTCCTTGAGGCCGTTCGAAGGGAGAGGTGGCAAGGTGTTAGGATGGCAGAGAGCTGCAGGGGTGGCAGAGCATAAGTGGCAGAGTGGACCCCAAGTCTCTGGCCTGCAGGACAAACAGCCTGGGAAGGACCCACAGCCACAACAGCTTGCATCTACTGACCGCCTACTATGTGCAGGCACGTGCTCTGCGAGGCCTTTCGCATGCATCCTCTGTCAACAGCCACAGGCCTGAGGGACTTGCCCGAGGTCACACGGCTGGTGAGTGGTCCGGACAGAACTCATGCTAGATCAGCCTGAGTTCCCCAGCCATACACTTTCCCCTGCACCGCCTTGCCCACACCCTACTTCCCACCCCCACCTCCTGTCCTCCGTCAGACGGCTGACGGTCTGTGAGCCCCAGATCTCTCTGGAACTGGGAATCACGGTCAGGTGCACGGCGAGGGGTTGGATGGGTGCCGTGGGGTGAAGATGGCGTCTGTGTTGACCATGCTAAGTGCACAGCGAACACTGACCGGATGAAGAGCAGGGCACTCACTGATTGGTTGATCGGTTCATTCGTTCATTCAAAAAACCTTGAGTGCCTCCTCTGTGGCAGGCACTGTCCAAGGTGCTAAAAATACAACGAAGAGCAAAATAAGCTTCCCAGCCCTTGTGGAGCTCGCAGGCCAGAGAAAGGGGGGAGCCTGATCAGCCACCAGAGAAACACACCAGATCGGGCCAGCAGACCACGAGTGCTCAGAACAAAACGAGAGAAACTGTGAGGCTCGCTCAGGGGAATCTGGGGACCTGGGGCAGCCCCAGGGGGGTGATTCAGCCTCGGTTCACGCTTCACCAATGTGCACCAGAGCGCGTAACTCCTGGAGTCCTCACGAGAGCAAGAATTCCTGGGGCCCAGCTGCATCTCCCTGCCCGCCTTCTCCCCTCGCCTCCAGTGTGCTGGAAAAGAAAGGCCACCCCTCGCCACTTCCCCCACTCACACATCCAGGGCAGGGACGGAAGGGGGTGCTGAATGCTGGGCAGAAGCCTGCCCCGGGTCACGCTTCATGGGAAACAGTAGGGAACCCAGGAACTTCCATGCTTGTCTCCCTCTCTGGGCAAGGGGCCCAGTGCCCCCCAGCCACCCCTGCAGGGCTGGAAAGGCCGGAGAGAGGGAGAGGAAGGTGGGGCTCTTCTTCTTGCTAATGACCCCCCAAGTCACTTTCCGATCACATGGAAAAGAAAATAAAGACACCCAACAATATTGTATCGAGCCCTTACTATATTCCGGGCATTCTCTATCGGGGGTATCCAACCTTTTGGCATCTCTGGGCCACCCTGGAAGAAGAGTTGTCTTGGGCCATTTATTAAATACATTGTGACATGAAATCACACACACAAAAATCTCATCATGTTTTAAGGAAACTTACAGTTTTGTGTTGGGCTGAATTTGTAGCTGTCCTGGGCTGTATGCGGCCCGTGGGCCATGGGCTGGACACCCCTGAAGATGCTTTATAGGAACCAACCCATTCTGTCCTCACAACACCCGACTGATGAGGCGCCGTGATCACCGCTGCAGAGATCGGGGAGCTGGGGCACAGAGAGGCTGATTCACTCACTCAACGTCACACAGCTGGTGCGACTGGATGACAGGCCTCTTGACTCTCAGTTTCTGACAAGGCTCTACATCAACAGGCCCTACCACGTTCTGCAGTGGGGGGCAGGGCCACCACACAGGTCTTGGGTGCCCACTCGCCCTGCCCACCCATGAGGCGGAGAGAAGGAGAAAAGGGTGGCCGGAGGCAGCATGCCAGTCACTGAAGGGGGTGAGTGGTGTTCTGGGAATGCTTTCCCCTCGCGTGCAGCCCAGGGTGCAGGGCTCCGAGACTTCTCGGAGCGTTTTCTGCCCTTGGGAGATTCACGCTCGAATGATCTACAGGGGCAGTGATGTGCGCGTGGGTGGCTCTGGTGGTGGGGCAAAGGAGCGTGGCCTCGAAGGGCACTCGCTCCCAGGTGTTCAGGCAAAGGCGTGTTTCCCATGGGCCGGAGTGGACCCCACCTGGAGAGAGCTGGCCTGGAGGGCTGCCTGGAGGTGGCGGACCCCAGAGGGAAGCGGGGGCCTGCCCAATGCTCATGGCTCTGAAAGGCTCTGAGCACCCCATCTAGGGGAGCTGCAGATGCTTCCTAGTTACAGGGTGGGGCAAGAGTCTCCAGAGAACCCCAAAAAACGCCCCCCAGGGGAGAAGCAGCCAGCTTTACACAGCAGCTGGGCCCAGAGGACTCAAGACTCCACACCCTGCCCTCCTGCCCTCCCCTTCCAGGAGGGCTTTCCTCTGCCCCTTTCCTGGCCCGAGCCCCTGGAGACTGGCCTCTGCGGCCTGACCAGCGTGCAGGTAGGCCATTCCCTCGCCTGCCTCTGCCTGGTCCCGTGGGCCCCCTCTCCCCAGGGTGGGAGCCGGCCCCTGAGGGGGTCCTGCCCAGAGGGCTCCCTTTGCTCAGGTCTAGTTTCCTCCCCTCGGACTGCAGGCCCTGGGCTGCTCTGCTCGGCTAGGCCCTGCTGGCACTCTCGTAAATGGCCCTTTTATGAAACTTGCCCCCACTTCCCCGCGTGAGAGCCGTTTGTTTGCTGTTGGGGCCCCGACGGATACGGAGGGGAAAGAAAAAGAGCCAGCTGTGCCCACTGCCGCACCCCCGCCAGCGGCCGGCAGGGCCCAGGGCGGGAGACGTCTTAACTCCCGCTGGAGTCTGAAGTCGTGCCCCTAGGCCGGGCTGGGCGCAGTCCTTGCGGATCCCAGGCTGTCTGTGCCGCCTGCAAGTGACCCGGAAAGTCACGGCCTCGGCCCAGGCTGCGTCCGGGGCAGCAGCAGCAGCAGCACTGGCTCGGTGGACTAGGTTCCCGGGGCAGCAGCAGAGGTGAAGTAAAGCTTCCGTCTCATCCGAGGAGGAGCTGCCCTTGTTCCGGGGGGCAGGGAAGTCGTCTCCTGATGCCAGAGCGGGGGTTTGGGCCCAGCGGTCGGACTCCGCAGAACCTCTCTCCCACACGGTGGCCCCTGGCAGGGCTGCTCATCGCGGGGGCGAGGGCCTCCTCCTGGCTCCCTGTGCCGCCCAGGCTGGAGACCCTGCGCTCCCCCCCAGCACTGTCTTTCGGAATCCCACGGCCCTCCCCGGGGTTCTCACCCAAACCCGTCCCCGGGGCACTTCCTGTGCTGCCCCTGTGGGGGAGACGGCCCCCTCCTCCCTCTCTGCTCGCTGCCTCCCGTTACGCCCTTGACCTCACCCTGGACGGCAGTGCCTGGTGCTGGCCCTGGGGTGTCCTCAGGGTCTGGTCAAGATTTTCCGGGGTGATGTGCATACAGTCACTCCCCACTCCCTTGTCTGTGGGGGACACGTCCCGAGACCCCCAGTGGATGCCTGACTCGCGGATGGTGCCGAACCTGCACCCTCGCACTGGTTCACGGAAAGGAGGCGCGCTGAAGCGTCTCTGTGGCCGCCGGAGCCGCCAGCATCACTGCTCTTGCGCTTCGGGGCCACGGTGGAGTGAACCAAGGGAGACTGGGACACCAGCACAGTGACACCACAGCAGTCGGTCTGGTAACCGAGGCACCACTGAGTGACTGACAGGCAGGGAGGAGACACACCCGGGGACACACCGCGGGAGAAAGGAAGAGCTCAGGTCCTCACTGGGCAGAGAGACGGCGGGAGATTGCGTCACGCTGCTCAGAAGAGGGGGCAACTGTAAACTTACGGTTCACATCTGGAATTTCCCGTTTGGCTTCCCAGCGGTTTTCATGCCGTCCGTGCCCCATGTGAGGCCCGACGCACGCCGAATCCATGGAGTGTCTTAGAATAAATTAGTGCGCGAGTCGACGAGAGAAAGTTTTGAATCGAATGGACTAATATTTATCAAAAACCCTCTAGGTGGCGAGCCCTGGGCTGGGCGCTGGGCGCTGGGCGCTGGGCAAGGCCACCTCCAGTCTGAAGGTGCCATTTCCGTCCCGGAGACACAGTCTGGCCGGGGCGACAAAGGTGATGAACAGACTCGTGGTGACCACGGCAGCAGCAGTGACCGGCGCTCACTGCCTGCCTGCCCTGTGCCCAGCTCAGGTCTCAGGTGGTACCTCATTCCAGTCCTCGTCACCGCCCTGGGATGAAGGTGCTATTATTATCTCTAATTTACAGATGAGGACACAGAAGCTGAAAGCCCCCGGCGAGGAAGTGGCATCTGGAGCTCCAGCCAGAGCATAAAATATGTAGGAAGCACTGCAGACGCCGCAGCAGGAAAGGGAGGAGAGAGATGCTCGTGGGCTGGAGGACCAGGGGGCGCTCTGAGGGCGAGGCCGGGCTTGAGCTGAGCCCTGGATCCCCTTCCCCTAACCTTCCCTCGCCCCCTGCCGGCACCCAGGACCCTCGCCCCTGCACCTGGAGCCCTGGGGGAGACCGCCGCACACGAGGTGACTTTGCAAGGGCGCTGACGTCACTGGCGCTCCTGGGGCAGCTGGCGCCCCAGCTCCCACCGGGCGCCTCCCCAGAGCTGGAGCCCAAGGGGGCAGGAGCCCACAGCCGCCGCTGATTAATTTCCACTGACAAGAGGTTGCGTCTTCGGCAAGCACGGTATTAAATAGCTCCTTTTGATCATAATTAAGTTTCGCTCGGGCTGATGCTATAAATAGCCATGCCCTATTGATTGGAGGGTCTGGGCTGGGAGCTCAGTGTCCTCCCGGAGCCTTCGTAGGCCTGGCCGGGGCTCTCAGTCCCACTTTCCTCCTCCTGGCGTGCGGCCTCCTTCATTTCAAGGGCAGGTGCGGCCAGACGCCAGGTTTGGGTTTCGCTCATTTTGCCAGCCCTCCCCGCCGGCACTGCCAGGCCCGCTGAAGTCGGGTTGACTCCTGGGTCACTCGGCTTCCCGCAGGAGGACCCGGTGGAGACCCCAGGAGGCAGGACCCCTGGCCTCTCCTCCCGGGCCCCTCAGGACCTGAGCCGTCCCTTTTCTCTGCAGTGAGGACACCGTCCCTGCCTGGACACCTCCCTGTTACAGCAGCAGGGACACCGAAGTCCAGACGAGCGAGGACCCTATTCACGGTCTCTGGAGAAGAAGCCAGCTCACAACCAGGCGCACCCCCCTTCCCTCTCTTCTTAAGAAAGCAGAAATAATCTTGCTTTGCTGAACCCAGTGCTATGTCCGAGAGAGGATGGTGGTGGGGGCTGCACCCTCCACCGAATCTCAGGGTCATGGGGGCAGGGGTGGGGTGGGGGCTGGGGGAGGGCATCCAGAACAAAGCACCTTAATCATGATGCTCCCTCCGCCCCCCAGTTTCACACTGAGCGCACAAGCACCAGGCAGCTCCGCTCCTTCTCTCCCACCTGAGACCCTGCAGAGCCACTTCCCAGAAAGCAACACGGTCCCTTCCCCAGGACTTCACCCCGGCTCCCTGGGGGCCCCCACCACCACCCCACACACACGGCCTGGGCATCCTCGGTGCTGGGTCTGCGGGGTCCCCACTCTGGGGGTGTGACGGGCTGGGGACAGGGCAGGCAGTGGAGAGGAAGAACTGCCCTGGAGTTGCTGGGCTTTGCATGGCCCCGCCTCTGCCACTGATGGTGCTGTGTGAGGGGACACAGCCAGCGCCATTGGCTGTTGTGGTGCCATCTGCTGAGCAGGCCCGTGACCTTGTTACCCCTGACGGCCCTTTTGCTCTTCTGAGCTGGTGTCCCCAGGACTGGAAATACCTGGAGAGCAAGAGCAGAACGCGCCAAATCACCGCGAGCAACCCCAGGGAGGAGATAACGTCGGAGCAGCCTGCAACCTTGGTTACACCCCCCAACAGCTTGGGGGCCCCACCACGGCGCCCCCCCTTTTAATCCGATTATAATCCAATAAAAATCCAAAGCCCCCACCCCTCAATGCCGGTGGATCTCTCCACCCCATGCCCCTCTCCTCTCGGGGAGAGTGAGTAAAACTTTACTCTCTGTACTTCCTTCTTTTTTGTCAATGCTTTCACAGCCCGCGTCACCAACCGCCTTCCACCATGGGCCTGGGAGAGCAGCCTAACTTCTCTATGGCCTCGTGTGTGTTTTCCATCTGTACATAATAAGTAGATGGAATAAAACGACCTTTTCAGGTGCAAGTTCTACCACGGTTTGACTCTGTAAGTAAAAAAGGGGGTATGTGTCTGTGCTTCAGGAAGGGAGCAAGGAAGGGCTGATGCGAGGTCTTTGTTGTACCAAAAGACGTTACTCGGGCCCCGGAGAAGGAGGGTGTTTGTACAGGGCAAGCCCAGCAGCCAGGCTCCTGCCCCCCGCTCTTTACAAAACCTCGGCTCTTAGATACAGTCTGTCCCCACCTCCTGTCTTTATGAATAAAGTCAGAACAAAGCTATGCTCACTCGTTTACCCATTGTTTCTGGATGCTTTTGTGCCATGGGAGCAGAGATAAGTCATTGCAACATCCAACGTGTGGCCCACAAAGCCTGACATACTAACTTTCTGGCCTTTAGAAAATAAACTTGCTCTTCTCGGTGGGGGGCCTGTGAGTAGGTGGGGAAGGGGAGAAAAAGACTCCCCCCTGAGGTCACGGAGATGTGTGTTTGGGCGGGGGGGGGGTCCTGAAGAGAGCGGACTGCCTATTCCCTACTGTCCCTACAGATGCAGTAGGGTCACTGGTGCTTTTCCAGGAGGCGTGGATAAGGACCCTTGAGTCCCTGGGGGTTCTGCCCAGTGACCTGGCAGCCTGGAGATAGGCTGTCCCCAAACCACCAGACACACACACAAACACACACGTGCAGGTGTGTTCACTCACACACGCGCACACGCCCGGCCTGGCCGGGATAGGGAGACATGTTCTTCCTGAGTCTGAGACAGAGGGGCTCCTAATCCAACTTGTATAAACGCATCCAACCTGACCGGGCTGTGCTCTCCCTGCTGCGGTCCCACGCCCTAGAAAACCTCTCCCACCGCCGGCAGAGCCCTGAGCTGAGACCAGGGTAGGGGGAAGCCTCGCCCGATCGCCATGCCGAGGAGCAGAGCCAGTCGCCAGGAAGAGTAGGAAAAGTTGGTCACTGACAAATAGCACAGACGGGAGGCCTGGGAACTTCCCTTAGCAACCGGCCTGATGCAGGAGCCGAGCTGTGTGCTGCCCTGGAGCTGGGGCGAGCTGGGGCGGCTGCAGCCGCAGTGAGGGCACAGAGGAGATAAGCACGTGTGGCCGTGTGGCCTCCATGCTCTGTGCTCCCCAAGCCCTCTAAAGCGCTCCAGGCTTGGGATGCTAGGCTTGGGGTTTGTGGGGGCGCCCGTTGCTCCCCTTTCTTCTCCACCCTCTGCAGCTGGCAGGCTCCCTCCCCCCGGCCCTGTCCTGAGGGTCAGCATTGCAGGACAGCCCTTGATCTCCCTCACCCAGAGCCTCCAGCATCCACCTGGTGGGCTGGGGGAGGCGGTGGGGGCTTGGGAGGCCTTTTCTTCCCGTAGGTTACGTGAGGCCGGATCTGGATTTGCAGGCGGCGGCGGGAGGAACAGCGTCTCCAGATCAGTTCTCACGCGGCGCTGCCCGAGGCCATATGCCATGTTCTCCAGCGCTGCCATTATGCA
The DNA here is from genome assembly GCF_019186645.2 of Phyllostomus hastatus. Lineage (NCBI taxonomy): Eukaryota > Metazoa > Chordata > Mammalia > Chiroptera > Phyllostomidae > Phyllostomus > Phyllostomus hastatus. The sequence goes on along the minus strand of NW_025334018.1, from coordinate 14,646,172 downwards.
TCTTGCTTGTAATTGCTTTCGAATGACACTCCTCATGCTCTGTTTTATCACCCAATGACAGAGCCCTACGGGGAGGGAAACACGCGCACGCACTCTCGCAGAGGACGCCAGACTGCACAGCAGTCGGGGGGAGCAACCGTTCCGAAAACCCGGGAGCTGGGCTCCGTCCGCCGCCGGCTGGGCTGGCGTGTGCTGCCCTCGCCCTTCCAGCCTCTGCGCTGGGTGGGAGGCGGTGGCAGGGAGGGCCACCGGCTCTCGCTTCCTGAAGCGCTTTCACGTGCTCATCTGCCACCCCTCCTCCCCACCAACTCTCCACAAAACACTGAAGGTTTCTTTCCAGGAGCAAATGAGCAGGGAGGCAGGGACGGAGTTACCATTCTGTATTTAGAGGTTCCGCCTCCAACGCCTGGAGGTGAACAGCTCTCCCCTCCCCAGCCCCCAGCTGCTAACCTTCCCACCCACTCCCCACCCCAGGGCCTCTTCCTCTCTGTGCTCTAGGCAGCTGACCCCACCCACCACCCAGGGTCAACAGGTGGGGGCCTTCCTCCTTCCTAAAGGTCACAGGGGTGGGGAGCCTCCAGGTGCCCGGGAACTGAGCCACAGACATGAACTCCACTGGCTGACTCCTGCTGGCGGGGGCCAGAGGGGCGGGCAAGCTGTGCTCTGTCCCGGCCACCGCTGGGAGGGGTGACAACCTAGGAGACCAGCGGCTGTGACCAATGAAGGGAGGCGTCCTCTGTGCCATCAGTGTCCCCGGTCGGGTGCTCTGTGACACGGAGTCGGTGCCCAGCAGAACACCCGGAGGGAGCCCTCCCTCGGAGCCCCAGAGCAGAAACAGGTGGGTGTGAGAGCCCCGCGGTCAGAGGGTCCCCCAGTCCTAGTACTTCCCCTTCGAGGCAGATCCCCCAAACACACCCTCCAGGGTTCTACCCTCCGTAGCTATTTAGGGCTTGAGATCTGGGCCCAGAGAAAACACCCCCAAATCCAAGATCCTTTCTGGCTCCGAGGGCTGGTCCTCAGAGCACTTGCTAGAGCCCCGCTTAGCAGCCTTGAAGGGGACAGCACAGGACCCTCAGTCACCCCCAGATGGAGAAACAGGGTCGGCCACAGAGTGCGGACACTCCAGGATCCAGTGACCAGCCAGGGCGGGGCCCCCTGCCTGCCTCTCCACGGAACGGGTCAGGCCCAAGGGGTCCCCATGAGTATAGGCCATAATAGTCCCTCCCCTAGCCCGGAAGGTGGTCGGGGACAGGAGGCTGGAAGATCCTTGGGGAGTCCTGGGCATAGATTCGGGGGCCCACATTGATCCCCCAGGCTGAGCCAGGGAGAGTCGATTGACAGAAGCCTTAGCAGCTACACACGCAAAACGGACTCCGCGCCAGGGGACGGTCTCTCTTGGCCCCTGCTCACACGGAGATGGGAATGCGGGAATGAGCCTACGTCTCCGGGGAGAGGGCCCAGAACAGAACAGACTGTTTCCAGAACGCTTTCCCGTCAGCACTCATCTTTCTGTTTCTTAATGAGGAGCCAGAGGGGAGCCCGGGCCTTGGCAATGGGGCAGGGGAGCGAGGGACTGGGGAACCCCATCCCAACACCTGCTTTCCCCTCGGGAAACCCCCAGCTCATGCCTGGCCGCCTGCCCCTCCCTGCAGAGCAGCGAGGCATCTGCCAGGAGCCTGGGTAGGGGGCACAGCCAAGGCTGCCTGGACCCTGCTCTTGTCCCAGGGAAGCGGGAGGTGCCACAGAGGACAAGGCTCCCTCTGTGCCCCCGGGGCCGGCGCTCCTGCCCATTGCGCTCCTGCCCGGCGGACCCGCCAGGGGCCGGCAGCCAGGATGATGGCGGGCCGCGGAGGGCGGGTCCACCTGCCCTCCTCACAGATGCAGCGGGCGTCCTCGGCTGTCCCTCCCAGAGCAGACATTGACGCCAGCGAGGCCATTGTGCGCCCGGCAGCCTTGTCACCCCCCTCAGACCCAGTTGGCACGACGTTTCCTGGTCTTTGTTGAATGTGTCCAATTTCCTGACCAACTCCCTGATAAATAATCGTTTCCTCGTTCACTCCAGGCAGCTCCAGCGAGGGGAGGGAGGAGGCTGCTCGGGTGGGGACGTCTCTCTCTTTTGTTTCCTCGGAGTCTGAAAGCCGGGCTTGACCTCTGCTCGGTGCAGAGGGCACAGGCTGCCATGCGGAGGGCGGCCGTCTCCTCCCAGCAGCTGCCAGCCGTCACCACGCTCCCACCCCGCCGCCCCCTTGGCACCCACTGCGCCTCCTCCCCCTCCTCTGCGCCGGACACGCGCTGCAACCAGGGCAGCAGCCACTGAGCATGGTCTGGGGAACCGGGGGTGGGGGCGCACCAGAAGACCTCACAGCACGACGGGAAGGGCACCGTCTGGGAAATAGGGTGGCCTGGGCTGCAGTCTGACCGTGGGTGCTGCCCGCTGGGACTGGGGCTCCCCCTCAGCTCTCTCGGGGCCGAGACCCCGGGGCTCTGCCAGAGCCCTGCAGGTCTGTATGAGCGGGGCCCACAGAGCTGAGCCCTCGGGCAGCCCCCGTCCCACTCCCGCTCTCCCGCAGCCCTGCCCTGAGCTTCCCTGGCCCGAGTTGCTGGCACACCATCTGGTATTCCTGGGCAAGCCAAGCAGTATTTACCAGTGATAGCTCTGTTCATCTGGCCGTCCCCGCCCACGGGCAAGGGCAGAGGGGCCCCTCTGAGCCCCGGGGGTGGCCAGCGTTGGATGGGGCACCGGCCCAGACACTCCATAAACATCGTCATGTTTAGACCTCACAGCTATCCCCCTTTGCCTAAAGAAGCAGCCGAGGCTCACAGGAGGACTTCCACTGGGGCACGCTGAGAGAACGTGGTGGAGCTGGGGAAGGGAACCAGGTCTGTCCGTACCCAGAGCCCCTGTCGGACTAACGCACACTCTCCGGTGGGGCCTGCTGGGACAAGCCGGGCGAGTGCCCGCAGCCACCCCAGCCCTCAGAAAGGCACAAGCCCAGGGCCCTCCCCTGTGGCCCGGGGACAGGTGGAGGTGGCCCACACAGCCCCACTGTCCACGGCAGCCCACAGCCCGGGGCCTGAAGCCGCTGTGTTGTGTGGGCGCCATGGGGACAACCAGGACTTTCAAGCAGGTTGAGGTCCGCGGGGACCCCCAGCCTGCCCGAACCTCCCCACTCTCGCTCACTGTGAAGTCGAGGCCACATAATCCTCAGTGAGGACGCCTGGACAGGTTGCAAAGACGGCCGCCAGCGCTCCCATCCCTGGTGTTCACGCCCCACGCAACGGGACACTGTGGCCCTTCCTGTCGGAGAGGCAGACTCGAGGCAGAACCTGTTTCTCCGCGCCTCGAACCTGGGCTTCCCACGTGACTTGCTTTGATGGTTGGGACATTAGCAAATGTAACGCAAGCAGAGGCTTGGAAAGGGCTTGTGCGTTGGGGTCTGGCCTCTCTTGTAGCTCTTGGGAACTCCGTGACTGTCACCGTTTGGAGGGGCTGGGCTGGTGGGCTGGACGATGCAGACAAGAGCCGTGTCATCCAGCTGACCTGGGGCCAGCCGCCGGACACGCGACACCGATCTAGAGCGCCCATCCATCATCGCTCCATCCAGACTAACCGAAGAGAGCCGCCCAGCCAGCCAGACCAAGGGAGCCGCCCCGCCAACCCGCCGAAGCACGAGAAGTAACAACTGTCTACGGCCTAAGCTGCTGGGCTTCTGGGGTGGTTCGCTACGCATCAGAAGCTAACCGAGAGCAAGTCCCTCAAAGGAACCGACGCCGAACTCCGTGAACATGACAGTGACCATCTGGGGTAGCAAATGGGATGGCTGGGGAGCCAGGACGCCCGGGTTTGGAACGCCACTTTGCCATTGAGTGCCTTCAATGAGTCACTTCGAGTCTCTGCGCCTCAGTTTCCTCATCTGTAAGGGCAGGAGAGTGATAGTGCCTGCTCAATAATTAATCGGTGCAGACCACTTAGGGCAGTGCCTGGCCCACTGCACGAGGGTTTTCCCATCATTTCTATTAGAATAAACAGCCCCTCCAAGTTCCCAGTGGTCAGTGAGCTGTTCCATGGAGCGGGGGTGGGGGCGCTGAAAAAAGACCTCCAGCTGCAGTGATGGCCGGCTGACCGGAGGCAGCGAACCACCCTCTCGGGAGGGACAGAGGTTAGACCTCAGAGGAAAGGCTTCCTGGCAGATGCTGAGAAGGTGACCGGGGGCCTTCCGGCCAGACGGCGGTCAGGGCCCAGCGGAGCCCGGACCAGCCATGCCGCCTCCCCCGCTGCTGCACCCCTCCAGGTGGGGCTGCTTCTCTTCCGGAGGGTTTTCCATCTGAGCAAATCCTCGGCTCCTCCGAGATCGTCGTGGGGCCTCCTCCAGGCGGTCTCGGGGCTTGGAGGGAATTAGCCCTCCGCAGAAAGGGAGCGGAGGACTCATCCTCACCCCACTTCTGAATCCCACCCACCCGTCAGCACCCCCGGATTGCCTTCTGGCTATAACTCCGTTACAATGCAGCGGAAAAAGGGAAGCAGGCAATTATGCGGCGGCAGGGCTGCCTGGGCTGCCGTCCAGGGCTGCGCGGGGAGAGGGGCACGCTAGGGCTCCGTCTGCGCCACCACAGCGGACTCCAGGGCTCAACCGTCCTCCGGGCTTGGCTCCCAGTGCCGGGCCAGAGTGGACCGCCACCGAGGGTGGCCCAGCTGGGCCCCTGAGACCACCAGGTGTGCAGAGGTGAAACCAAGGACATGAGTTTCCCAACATGTGGGCTGCAGTACACAGGTGGGCAAGGACGAGTTACAGGCAAATGGGAGTATGTACAGATGTTAGTCGCTGGGGGCTGGGTGGGGGCTGGGCAGCAGCGCCCCTGGTCAGTAACCTCCTGCCTCAAGCAGGCCGGCCAGCCCAGAGGGGAGCAAGGTCAAAGCCAGGGCCAGATGACTGCACTGGGAGGCACCCATCTCAAGCAAAAAGGCCCCCAAACTTGGAGTGAAGAAGGACATCCACATTTAGAGGGGCTCCCTCCGGACAGAATCGGAGTTTCTCTGGTCGAAGTTCCAGCTGTTACAAGGAGTTAGACACGAGAATAGGGCGGAGAACGGAACCGACGCCTGTTCTCGCCAAGCTGGGAAAGGGAGGGGCCCTGGTCCCCTCACCCCACCTGGGTGGGGCCGCCTCCCCGACAGAGAGGGGTCCTGGGTGCTGCGGCACTGGACAGAGAGGGCCACCTCCTGGCCCTCCTCCCCGTCGCCCGCAGGGCGTGGTCCCACGCTCCCCCGCCAACGTAAGGACGCGTCACAGCAGCTCATCCGATTTATTTCTGTGCCAGGCGACCACCCCGGGGGCTTCCCACCCCCTCAGGGGCAGGCCCACACAGTCTGCACCGCGGAGTGCCGTGTGGGAATGTAAAAAGGGAACCGGCCACCGTGCAGTTCACGCCCCCAATGCCCCCGGGCCCCGCCCCTGGGGGCGTGTCCTCCCCACGCCCCACCCCTCACGGGACTGTGACTCCAAGGACCGTCAAGTCTTCTGGTTCAGGTTTCATTTTACACAACGAACAGGAAGAAAAAAATGTTTAACTTCTTACAATGACAATATACATACCTTGGTGCACACACACGCCCCGCCCCCTCCCCCCCATTAAAATAAAGTTTCCCGGACAACATCCATTTCATTCAGTAACGCTGCCACACTGGCGACAGGCACTCAGGTCTAGGGCAGAAGGGGTTTCACAGATGCTGCTTAAGAGATGAGAGTTTTTCTTTATGTTTGATACATTTCATGTTTTCTAAAAGTAAAAGATTGAACATCTTCACTGGTATGAGCAGTCAATTCGTAGAGACAAGATCCCCGCCGATTCTCTCTGGATGCTTCAGCCACAGAGGCGCGTACAGGGTGATGTCGAGGGGATGGGGTGAGGGGCTCCTCCTAGGACCCCGAGCCCCAGGCCTGGCCCGGGGTGGTGCTTCCGGTGTGGGAGAGGCGGCCACGCCTCCGCAGGCCGGCCTTCCACGAAGGAGAGAGAAGAGGATCTAGGTGCCCCAGGCTTCACAACGGCCCAGGTTGCCCTGAGGACGGTCTCCACACACATGCACACGCGCACACATGTGACATGCACACCACGCCACACCACGCCAGGAGCACAGAGCCTATTCTCTCTCCTGCAACGTCCCCTTCGTGCTGGAACATCCGCTTCCCTGCTCTGCCAGCCAGCCTGCTCGCACGGTTCACACACCCTAAGAAGTCCTGGCCCTTCCAAGCTCTCTCCGGACGCACAGAGCTGATGGCCACCTCGGCTGTGCCCCGCCTGGACAGAAATCATCCCAGAGCTGCACGCTCCACCCCAAATGTGGGCACATCCTCCCTCCCCTCAGGCTGCAAAACGCAGTCCCACTGGATTTAGTTTTTTCCCTCGAGCCATGTGACCGGCACAGGTGCAGGCACTTCTCACCGGCTCCGGGCTGAACCCGCAGGCACCAACGGGCAGCGGTGGGCCAGCGCCTGCCAACTGGGTCCCTTCTGTGAGCCAGGCCCTGTGCCGGGAGCCGGGGCCGGGGGCAGGGCCAGTGCCGCAGGGCCTGACCGCAAGGAGCTGCCCATGCAAACAGGGGCTGCTCGCCCAGGTGGTCAGGCGGTGGTGATGGGAGGGATAGCGTCGCCTTAGTGCAAGACTCCCTGAGCCGGCCCACGTCCGCAAGGGCCCCGCCCTCACGGCCCCCACCCTGCTGCCCCCTCCGCAGACTTTGTCTTCCCTGCGCACCAGAAAGGGAGCCCCTGAGAGACCCACACACTCACCCCTCCTCAGTCCTCTGTGACCACTTAATGGTTGGTTTCATTCAAACAACTCCAGGCAATGAAAGCCAAGCCGCCCACACGGATGCCGGTCACCGATAACGACATGCAGACTCCCTTGCATTCCTGCGGGAAACTCGAGCAATGAAATAATGGGAGTAGAGAGGGGAAGGACTGTTTACAGACCAACAGGGGAGCTGGGGAAGGGAAAAAGGTGGGGGTGGGGGGAGGACTCACCGGCCCCGACCCCTCCCACCTGTGCTGCCAGGGCCCCCGGCTGTTCATCCCAAAGGGCGGGCGAGGAGCTGGCTCCCCCAAGAAGCCTGCACTCCCCGAAGGGCTTGGATCCGTCCGCCAGGGCTGTGCCTGTGTCACCCTTGTCTGTGCCAGGACAGATGTCCCAGGGTCTTCTAGCCCCTGAGTCGCCCAGTGACACCCTGATCATAATTATGCTTGCCTTCCAGAGCTGTTTCCTAAGAGAACCTTTGGGTTCTCGAAGCCCTCACCTTCTGGCTCACAGGGCAGTGTATGGGTTCCATACACAGGGGGCTGTGACCACTGACCCTCTTCGAGGTGGGGTGCACTGCAGCCCACAGGCCCCACCGTCAGCCCTGAGTGTCAGGTGGACCTGCTGCCGTCTGCTGGGGAGGCTGTTGGAGGGCGTCCAGCTCCCAAGGGACTCATGCGGCTCACACAGCCGTCTGAGGGCCGCAGGGCTGGACGGTCCGACGCCGTCCAGCCCGTCCGGAGGTGCCCAGGGAGCTGGAGTCATAATCCCCTGCTCTCCCCAAACACAGTAGTATGTGGTCAAGGGCTGCCGACCTTGATCTTGTCGTTGCAGCTCACCACCGGGTACCCTGGAGCCCTCAGGACAGGCTCCAGGCAGGCCCCCCAGCCCCCCTGCAGACCTGCATTTCTCACGGCCACTTCGGATGAGGACCCTCTAACTGCTGCCTCTGTGGAGGCAAAGCACTGGAGGTGGGGAGGTCTCCAGGGCCCTGCCGCCCCGAGCTGGTTCTCCAGGCTGTGGGTGGCCCAGGCCACCGGGCTGGTGATCGGCTTTCCTTTGGAGAGGGGGAGGCTCACAGTGTGTGAGGCAGGCCAGGAGGTGAGAGAGGACCCACTGAATCCAACCCCTCATCCTTCAGAAGAGGACGCTGAGGTCCAGAGAGAGGAAGTGACTGCAGCCTGCTGAAAGTGGCCCCACAACCCACACCTCCTGACTCCTAACCCAGTGGTCTTCCCGTCATCCTCCAGGGCCTACCCCACGGGCGGAGGGACAGGGTCAGCCCAGGGAGGGAGGGGGCTGAGGCAGAGAGCACCTCTCTCGGCACCAGCCCAGCAGCCTCTGCACCTCAGATGAGAAGCTGACCGTACATGGGAATATTAGCAAAGTCAGACAGGGTGTGTGGGATGGGGGTGGGGATGGGGGTGGGTCCTGCCCAGACTCTGAGCATGCCAGATGTTTTGTTAATCAACACAGTGCCGACCCAGAGAGACGCTTCTGCTGGAGGGGAGGGGGAGGGAGGGCAGAGGAGAGGGGCTTCGGCTCAGAAGATGGGGACACAAGACCTCAGGCACAAAAGTCCCGGGGGGACTGCCAGCAGCTTCTGGAGGCAGAGAAGAGACAGGCCGGGGAAGAAGGGGGAAGAGGAGTGTGGGGTGACATAGAGCACATTTCCCTTCTGTGTCTCAGGGGCAGAAATGGGAGGAAAGGCAAAACGAGTCCAACATCAGAACGGCACGAGACCCAGCAGAGCGGGAGGTGGAGGGCGGGACTCACGAGGAGAGAGCCGCACCTGTGACTCCTGGGGAGGCCTGTGACCCCCCCACCCCGGGGCTGACATTCCCCAAGGGTCTCCCCCCGCCCTCATCTCCTGGACCTAAAGGCTGGCAGGTCACTGGGAGGGGCATGGAGGGCGGGGCAGCCAGTGCTCTGTCCCCACTCGGATGGGCTCCCCACCAGAGCCGCTTCCATCCTCTGCAAACACCTGAGAACCGGCCTCTGCTCCGCTGGGCTGAGCTCCGTCTCTCGGGCGGGCCGGGAGGGGGCTGGCTGAAAGGCTGGGTTATTCCCAAAGGCCCACTGTGGGGTAGGTGGCCGGGTCAGTAGATGTAGGACACCGGCCACGAAGCCACCGGGGATCAGACTTTCCCCAGAGAGGGAGGTGGGAGGAGACGCTAAACCATTATTGTAAGAGGTATTTATATGGGGTATTTACATACTTTGCATATTTACCACTTTCCCTTTCCCTTAAAAATTTTTTTTTGCATAAATACTACTACTGCACGAAAATTTCCCACCCTCTCCCTTTTTTGTCCTCCTTCCTTCCCCAGGACTCGCTCCGCCTGTGGCTGAACCGCCTCCCGCCTGTGGCACGGGCTCCCGCTCGTGTCTGGTGGCCAAGGCCAGCCTGGGCCCCCCCATCCTTGTCTCCTGCCGCCCCGATCTTTTCTTTGCCACCATCCTGAGTCTACTCCGCTCTCCTGACCTTTGCCCACAAGCCCGCGTCTTTGGCCCTGGCACCTGAGGACACCGGGGTGCTGTGTCTTGCTGCCTCTGCCCAAGACAGAGGCTGGGGAAGGAGAATCCCCCCAGATGCCTGTCCAGTGGAGATCTGGGTGGTCAGTGATGGGAGAAGGGCTGATGCTGGCTGGACCCATGGGATTTCGAACCCCAGCTTCTCCGCTCACCAGCGGCAGGCCCTGAGCGGGCCTCGGCTCCCTTAGCTATGACCACAGGTAACAGTTCTCTCTCCGTCCTGGGGGTCGTGGGGCGCTCCTGAGAGGCGCACATGAAGTAATGCGTGTAAGTAAGGTATTATTAGCACAGTGCCTGGAGTACCACGACAGCTCAACAACGTTAGCTGCTGTTGTCGTTGTCTTTGTCGTTGAGGAGGAAGAGGGGGGACAGCGGCCCCCCCAGTGTCACCCAGAGCCTGTTTCTACTCCTTCAGCCCTCAGTGGGGGACAGCACACAGCTGCTTCTCCGCCTCCCGGGAAACAACCCTGAAGAGACTCGAACACGGCTATTAAGTCGTCATTTCCACCCTGGGGCCGGCCTCTCTCCAACCCCTGAGCAACTGTGGACGCAGCTTTGCTTGGGGACAGGCAGCAGTGGCTGTCCCTCTCCTGCTGCGACCACTCCTCTCTCCCCCAGTCAGGCTGATGGCCTCTCTCTCCCTTGCCAGCTTTATCTCTCTCTCTCCTTTACAGCTGTTCCTGCAACCTTTCATTCTCATGTCATATGCTCATTTGCTTATAGTCTGCTGCCCCTGCTAGAACACCAGCCCCAGAGGACATGGCTGTCCCGTGCACGACTACGGCCTCAGCCTGCGGCATGCTGCCTGGCACACAGGGACCCCCCCCATTTGTTAAATACATGATCAAATAAACGGATTCACATTTAACTTGTCCGCACGATCTCTTTCAAGGGCCAGCTGAAAGGCTACCTCCTCCAAGAAGCCTTCCCTGATTCCTGCCTCTTCCACCTTCCCCTTCACACTTTCCCGACCTTTACTCCTCCCTCATACCTTGTTGAACCCAGGAACATAGCTCTGCGTGCACAGGGCCCCTCCGTTACTGGGCTGAGGCTCCTTACGAAGCAGCGAACTCCAAAGGTGTTGCTGAAGCTGGGTGTGAGTCCAGTAACGGAGCTACAGCAACAGTGCGGGGGCGCGGGCAAGTTCCCTACACTCTCGACGCCTCGGCCTCCCCACGTGCGCAGTGGGGGCCGGCGCCCGCCTTCCGAGCTCTAGTTCTTACTCCCTGTCTCCCTTTCCGGAGAGACACAGGCCAGCTGGCACGGGCTGAGTCTTGCTCGCAGGGACAGCTCAACCCATGTTTGCTCAGCTGTTGCCCCATCACTGTCCCCGTTGCTTATCCAGGGCCCGAGATGACACCTCTGAGAAGGGGCAGGCCAGAGGTGGCTCCCAGGGACGCTGGCAGTGAGTCCGACATTTCTCTCTAAGGAGAAGGAGAGGATGGGTGGGGCCAGCAGTGTCTGACGTGCCTGAAGGCTCGTCCCCAGCGTCTGGACCCACAAGGTGCAGGACAGTGCCACCCACAAAGGCCGTGCCACTCTGGGTCAGCAGCACCCCGGGCCAGGCACTGGCCGCTGCTGGTCTGCGACCACGTTGGCCTCCTCTCCTGGCCACGTGCCAATGGAAGGACCCTGTTACTATTATTGTCTTTTCAGCAAAGCCCATCGGTGCATTTTGCTTGCTTGGCTCAGCGCTGTTTGTTTAATTATCATTGCAGGAGGCTAAAAAGAAAACCTCGTTTTACTCAGGAAGCCAACAGGACCTTTAGCTCCAGCAGACACACGCTCCGGACGGGAACTTCCACAGGCCAGGAAGGGAAGCGGAGCCAAAGTGTCCGCACAGCTGTTCACAGGTGGCACCCACATGCCAGGGTGGAGTGGTGGGGGGAGGCAGGAAATGTTCCCCTCGGCCCCTCCTCCTCCTTTCCTTCTTGTTGTCCTTGGCCAGCTCAGCTACAGTTGTCCTGCTTCAGCTGATGATTTTGGAAACCACCCCTTTACACCCTTTTTCCCTGCAAAGCTTCTTTCCACCTTTCCACCTGCCTGCCAGCCGCTGCAAGGACATCAGGGTTCACTGCAAACGTGGCAGGTACAAAGCCAAGTTCATGGTCTCTTCCTTGCCCCTGACCTCCTGCCAAGCTGTTCCTCCTCACCTATCTGCCAACTCCGTGCCTCTAATCAGCCCATCTTATACTTCCAGAGTTACTTCTCCTCCTTCTCCTGGATGTCTTCCCACTCTAGTCCCTTCTCTCCTTTTTCATCGGGACTGTCCTGGGACCCGTCTCCTTTACCTCTTCCCTGGACCAGTCTTCTGGCTGACGGCCTTGCGTCTGAGGTCTTCCTTCTAGCACGCTTCCAGGAGGCACGTGCAAATAAATCTCCCTAATCAATGCATTGCCGCGACACCTCCAGTGGCTCCCTACTGCCTAATGAATAAATTCCCCAGCCTAGTATTGTTAAGCCCTCCCTGTCTCTAGCAAACCTTTCCTCCCCACTCATCTCTAGCCATTATCCTCATATCCCTGAACACTAGCAAACAGCATATTCGTTAAGCTCCCCAGATGCCATGCCCTTTCGCAATGTACTTACATTTCCCATTTCCACACATCAAAATCCTACCCACCGTCGTCGGTCTAGCTGAAATGTCACCTTTTCCGTGGAGCCAATCATTCATCCACGGGCAAATATTTACTAAGCATTCATTCTGTGCCGACACTTCCTGACGGTTTCAGGACATGCCCCGTTCCCTCCTGTGTGCTCACAAACACATTCAAATCCCTCGCTATATTGCAAACTTCTCAGGGAAAGGACCGAGGTCTCCTTTGTTTCTAGATCCCCAACAAATACTAGGTGCTGGCTAACTGCTGTCAATGTGAATCAACCAAGATTGGTGCTGTCCATGGTCCTGATATCGGTTCGTTTAATTCTCCCCGTTGTTTTTTCTCCCCTGCTTAAGAATGTGTGACCAGGAAGAAGTAAAAACAAACTAATGATATTGCTCAGCAGCTATAAGCCTGTAATTACGGCTAGCTGTCAGTTATCCCTGCCGCTGGAAAAACCGCGGTGCAGAGAGAACCCAGCAGCCACGGAACATTATTTCCCCTCTGTCTGACACGTGTAGTTTTTGAGGAGCCCACCGGCCCTTTGAATTCTGTTTGGCCGCTCAGGTTGTTGTTTGCGGTGACAGGCTCTCAACAGCCGGCAGGCTCAGGGGGCTGGGAGGGGGGGTGGGGACTGTGCAGGGGAGGAACGCAGTCCTTAATGAGACGTCTGCTTTGGCGAGACCTCCAGGTGAGACCGGGCCAGAGCCCCAGCGTTCGGCGGCCACCGGGGCAGCGAGGGCCCAGCCCCCGAGGGCCCACCGCAGTGTCCAGAGCTGGCTTCTGCTGGAGGAGGAGGACGAGGAAGTGCCGCTGAGACGGAGTCCGGTTCTGGGATGGAGCCGTCTTCTCGGCATCGGGACGGCACCTCGCCGGGCCACCGGGAACCACCGGACGGACGCACACCCCGGAATATGGCATTTGCAATTTTGTATCAACAGCCCAATGAGGTGGGGGGGGGTGGGGGCGCTCCCCTCTTCCCCTTCCGAAGCAAACACACAGCGCGTGGTGACGCGGCAGCTGCATTAGTTGGGGGAAATTGATGCACATTTCATGTGTCAGGGAGCTGAATCCCGGAGAATGGAGCCAGCCTCCCAGAAAATGGTTTCTTTATATAGTTCCATCCATTTATTGTTTGATTGGACTTTCTGTATATTAAATTCAAGCTGTTCTGCTGCTCATGGGTATTATGATGCGTTGGCTCGGTGGGAAATAATGAAGGTGATGGGATTTTACAGCGTCGCCGTACAAAGGAGGCGTCCCCGGCCTCATCCATCTCTCCATCAACTAGCTTGTGTGTGAGGTGGCACTTATATTAAAACGATTTTTCTGATTCAGTTTAATGACACTCATTTGACACCCAGAATATGATTACATGAGCGCAATGCAATCTTCTTCCATCCAGTCGTGGTCAGCAAAGGCTGAGTTATCCTCCCCGCCTCGCCCCCACCTTCCCACCCGCCCCTCCTTTGCACTGAGCTGGGAGGAGGAAGGTGGGAGCTGGGGGAAGGGGCCTCAGAAAAGCAGGCAGGACTTGACCAGAGGCCACCGTATCTGAGCCTTTTAGCCAAGGATTTCGGGCGCTCAAAGGCATTGTGGTCAGCTCTTCCTGCTTGTCACCAACAGGATCCCATTAGCCCTGGCCAGGTGTCTCAGCTGGTTGGAGTGTCGTCCTGTACATCAAAAGGTTACAGGTTCGATCCCCGGTCAGGGCACGTGAGGGAGGAAACCGATCGATGTTTCTCTCTCTCTCAAATCAATAAATGCATCCTCAAGTGAAGATTTTAAAAAGATCCCATTAGGTGTGGGTCTGAGGTCATTGCTGTCCCCACCTTCCAAGAGAGATGCTGGGACCTGCGTTCCCACTTCCCACAAAAGAAAACCAGCAGATGATGAACACTTAAGATATGAGTAGAGTGGCAGCTTCTTGGAAGTGGTTGGGTGCACTCAGGGCCGCCTGCCTGAGGACAGGGGCGGGGAGGACTCAGGCTGAAAGGCTCTGCTCCTCTCCCCTCCCAGGAGGGGCTCGCAGCCATGATGATGCAACGCCGAGAGCCTCTCGAGGCCTGGGACAGGCGCGCCCTCCCGGGTGAGAGCAACACAAATACTGAGGAGAGGGAGGGCCAGGCTGCCTTCTGTTTACACTATTTTCAGGCAGAATAATTGCGGCTCCTCAGGAAGAATCCCGTTTGTGTTTATCAGTGTGTTTAAAGAGGGAAACCCAAACAAAACCAAACAGAGCTGGGTGGGGGGGCAGTTAACTGAGATTGATCTGGAAGATTCCGGAAGAGAGCTGTGAAATGGGCACCAGCCCGGAAACCCCTTTCCAAAAATTGCAGCAGTCTGAATGTCCAGGTCGGAAGACCCATCTGACGCGACGGGGGTGGGGGAAGCACCGGAACGGCTCTCGTCCCAGCTGAGCGAAGGAGCCTAACCCTCCTCTGCGGCCCGAGGCTCCCCATCTGCCCTCTGTCCACCGGCCGCCTGCATCACGAGTGGCCAGCCTCTCTGCTTTGGTTTCTGAGCCCAGACTGTCCCCCAGGGTGGTGAGCATGATGCCCAGGCCTCGGCAGGTGCGTGGTCAGCGCCGTCTGGGTGGAAAAGAACCTCGGCCCGGGCGCAGATGCCCCTGCTGGCGGCCAGCCCTGCTCTCAGACGCCCACGCTCCACTGCGGGCTCCTGGGCTTGTGGGTCCATGCTGGGTCCCAGCTGCCCTGGGCCTGGGAGCCATCCTGCGGCTCCTCGAGGCCTCTTCTTGCGACACCTGTCTCCCAGGAGCGGAGAAGGTCCTCAGGAGTGTCTTGGCGGCCAGTTTCTTGCTACGGGAGCTGGTAAGGCTTCTGGGTGGTTTAAGGGGGAGCAGGACCAGCAGGTACCACCCGCCACCTCTACCTTCAAACGCAGGCAGGAGCTCTCACTTCCTGCATGGCCATGCCATCTAGCACCCTCGGTCCTGGCCACCGTCATCTCTTGCTTAAATGACTGTAGTAGCTTCTCTCCTGAAATATACTCACTACTCAGGACCTGGAGTGATCCTTTTAAAATACAAGTCAGGTCGACTCAAAACCTTCCAGTGCCTTCCCATCCTAAGAAGATTAGTAAAAGGCCAAGGGCAAAGTCCTTGCACGGGCCTTGCGCGCTGTGCATGAGCTGCTTCCCCCCGTTACTCCTGTGACCTGCCCGCCCCCTGCTCTTGGGGCTCCACCGTGAGAGCCTGCTTGCGGTTCCGAGAAGAGCACACCGAGGCCCCTCCAGCCCCGTGGCCTCTGCATTCGCTGTGTGTTGCCCAAGCTACCCGCATTCCTCAGGTCTCCGCTCCAAGGTCACCTTATCTGAGAGCCCATCTTGACCCAATATAAAATAGCACCTCACCCTTGCTCCACCCCGTCCCGCACCCAGCTTTCCCATTCATCAGCCACGCTTTCTTCTTCTCTGTAGCATACACTGCTGCCTCACAGGTTGTATTTATTTAACAGAGTGCTGTCTGGTCTCCACCACTAGAACGTGAGCTCCACAAGATGGGGGACTATCTATTTTCTTAGCTGCTGTATAACCAGCGCCTAGTAGCTACTCAATAAACCTCTGTTGAAAAATGAAATAGGAGGGACCCTTTGTGTATAGGGGGCTTATCTCTGCTTCCCTTTCTGTTGCTCCGTGGCCCCCAAGTCTGCAGCGGGGAGCATGACCAAGTAGCCAAAAAATAGCGAAGAACAAGGGATAAAGCTTCCCCCACAGGAAGTCCCAACCCTGCTAAGGCTGACATCAGAACTGGAGCGTACCCACGGGGACTCCCCAACTCTGGCCGGCCCACAGACATCCTGGCAGCGCTTTCATTGGTGCTCACGATGGCCACGAGGTGGCCAGCCAATGGGAGGCTGATGTTGGGCAGGCTGGGGCACAAACGTATTTGGTTGAACAGACACCTACTGAGGTCTCACACACACCAGGCCCTGTGCTAGGCACGGAGCAGACGACGAACTTTGTGACAGACATCTACCCTTGAGGAGCCCACACCCTGGGGGGAAAGACATAAACAGAGAGAGTGACGAGATAGAGAAACAGTCACGGCTCCATGGGAGTCGAGAGGAGGGGTGCCTAGCTTGTGGAGGGTGGGCAAGTCCTCCTGGAGGGCTGAGTTTTGAGGGTGGTGGGAGACAGCCAGACGGGAAGCGCAGCAAGGGCAGTCCCTGGGGCGGCAGGAAGAGCGTGGGTAACGGCCTCTTTTCTGCCCCCGGTCTACCGCTCATCCGCCCTCTCCTGTTTTGTAAAGGAAGAGAACTGATCGCATTCAATTCATCTCGTCTGTGCTTCACGCTGGAGTTCCAGTGCACTCACGGGGCCTGTGTGTTCTCAGGGCCTGCCATGCTGCCCGGCGCACAGTAGGCTCTCAGGAAACTCAGAGTGAAAGGGCGACTCCTTGTTGGGATGCAGATCTGTGCCCTCTGTTAGGAATTCCAGCACCAGAGAGCTTAGCAGATGTCAGGCTGAGAAAGGACCTCGGGGTCATTCCTGCCCAGTGAGGGCACTAAGGTCAGATGACCTGCGTGGGGACCCGCCAGCGTCCAGGTGGACACTGTTGACCAGTGTTCCATGCCAAGACACGTACGTGGGAGATGGGATGAGAGTTGGTGGGACCCAGAGGCTGTGGATGGGGGTGCAGCCAGGATTCCGGGGACTGAAGGGTTAACACAGCAGCTCTCAGACTGGCTCCCCGTCTGCACCCACCCCGTCTGCACCCAGGGCCTGGCCAGCACCTGCCCTGTGCCGTGTCTGCACTGATCTCCGGCCGGCCCCCACCTTTCCTGGAGCCGCAGGCCAGGCCCTTCCAGGGCTGCGTTTTCAAGGGACATGCAAATCACCCGAAGGCTGCTCCATGCTTGGAAGAAGGACAATTGATTCTCTTTTCGTGAAAGTGATGTTTGGACACTGTCAAAGCTCTCGTCACAGGGCACGGGGTGACAGAGGCTGCCGGTCTTAATTACATAACCAAGCCAACCAGGCGGCCATCTCACCGGGAGCCACGCTGCCCCGAGCCCTTCCCAAGCCCTGCTCCCCTCCCTAAGTTATCTGAGAGGACCTCCTCCCGTCGGGGCCTAGAGCTGGGCCCGGAGCTGGCCCTCGGAGGCCCCTGGTGGATGCCCGCTCACAAGGCTTTCCTCCAGAGAGCTCCCCTCTCCCCCCACCCTGCCCCCAGAGCCTCACCCACCAAGGAGCTCAGGCCCCAGGCCATGAGCGACACCAAGCAAAGTCAAACAAAGTTAAGAAGGAAAATCGGCTTTGAAAAAACCTATGGCACATAATACATTCCCAAACTAATTCCCAACATAAGATGTGCTGGTCCTATTTAATATTGGGAGTTCTGCTTTATCCCTTCCCTCTGTTAACTGAGATAAATGAGGATTTGTTTTATTTATAGCATCAATTAGGAGAACAGAAATTAATCCTTTAATGGGGCATTGGGGAGCCCAACTGTCAGGGGGCAGAAGGGACACGCGGGCCAGGCCCAGGGGGTCCCCCCCCCACCAGCTCTGGAGGCTACGGAAGGAAGCCACCCACAAGCCCTGGTGGTGGTTGAGCTGTTAGTGTTCTGGGAACGTGAGATACGTTGAGCTATTAAGTAAACGGGGATAATTGACTCCAGGAGGTCCCTCCCTGGGGGACACCTGAGGAACTCATCCGCCAGTCCTGGGGAAGCAGGGAGCGATGGCGACCAGAGCCAGGAAGAGGCAAGCCCCTCACTGGCCATATGGGCCTCGGCCTGTGGGTCAGCCCTGCTCTGCAAAGGGGCTGAAGACCGTCCTTCCAGACCAGGAAAAGGAGCTCGGGGAAGGATCAGGTGGGGAGGGTCCGGGGGCAGGAGAACTGAGTGTCTGCTGGGGGCTGTTGGAAGCAACGAGACAGAGGCCACGGGGCAGGCAACCAGTAAGAAAAGGACAGGCTCTCTGGGACGGTCCATGGACCTACACCCAGCCGGTGAACGTGCGAGGGGCAGATACCCTTCCCACAGTCGAGTTGGTAAGGCCTCCAATGCCGCAGAGCATCTCGGGGGACAGACCTGGCACCAGGGGAAGGCTCTCTCCCCTCTCCCGGGGGGCCCGGGGTTGGGGCAGAGCACAGGCCTGGGGTCCACCTAGGGAGAGGACAGGCAGGGCTGGCAGGCACCAAGAACAGTATCAGACCGAGCACATAGAAAAGGTGGCCCATTCACACCACCTTGTCCCTTCAAAAGCACTTTGCCAACACCTGCTATGTATAGCCGAGTAGTGAGCCGGGTGATGGTTCCAACTGGCAAGTCAGGTCAAAGTCAAAGCAGCCAGCCCAGCCCTGGATGACACTGGCCAGGGTGGAAGGGAAGGAAAAGCCTGCTTTCCCCCTGCTTGTGAGGTTCAGGAAGACACCACCAAGGCCTCCTTCCCTGCCCACTGGTTTCTCCTCCTAGACGTGCCGACGCCTGGGGGAAGGAAAGGCCGCAGCCCGCAGTCAGGGGGAGCACGAGCGCCCCTCAAGCCCCTTCCTGGCCTCTTGCCCTCGCTCTCTGGCACCGTCTTGCTGCTCTCCCCCAAGAAAGTGAGCGTGAGGCCAATGTTGTCCGTCCCTGACGGTGGACTTGCGCCTTGACCTGCAGGGTGAAGTGCTCAAGGAAGCCCGTGGTCTGCCCAGCAGCGGCAGGAGCCTGGACTTTCCTGAGAAAGCAGCCATTCGCCGGAAGGCGGTATTCCCACGGGTCAGAAGGAAACGTTTCATTCATAAAATCCCCGTGTGCCTGGCACGGGGCCGGATGTGTCGTACTCACGGCCCTGATGCCTTTTTGACTAGTGATGTGACCAGGGCGGCCTGTCACCTCAGGGTGGACGATGACACCCTGAGGCCATAAGAACAAAGGAATGACTCCGAAGGTCCCATCCCAGCCCCGCTATGGGCCCTGGTGGGTGGAGACAGGTGGGGAGCAGGGTGCAGCTCTGCCCCTTGTCCGCGCTGCGGCCACAGAGAGTTACTTAGCCTCCTTGAGCCTCACCTTCCCCATCTGCACATGAGTTTTTGCACCCGAAGCAGGGCTGTGTGAACACACAGATGACCCGTGCCAAGTGCCCAGCACACGCTGATGCACAGTGGACACATGCGTGCGGCTGTGCTCACAGTGCAGCGACAGGCAGGTGGCCCCCGAGTCCCCGTGGCTGTCCTCCGAAATGACGCCACTTCAGCTCTGCTCTCTCCCGCGGCAGCCGGAGGTGTCGCTCTGGTCTCACGAATCCCGTCCAGGGGGACTTGAGAGCACTGGACCGGTCAGACGCGTGGCCGGGCGGGTCCCTGCCAGGGGCGAGGGCCCCTCAGGAAAGTGTGGGGGGGCAGGGATGGCCAGGGCCAGCCTGGAAGAGGCAGGCACGCCCACCTCTCCCGACACAGCGGCACGCCCTCCAGCTCCTCTCACCCCTGGTGTCCATGGCACCCCCAGGCCCACGTCTGCGACCTGAGCCCAGAGAAACAAGGCCTGGTGACCAGACACTCTGTCCGCTCCAGGTGGGAGCAGCCGCCGGAAGCAGCGTGTGTGTCGGAGTGGGAGGAGGGGCGGGACGACCTGCGTCAGACGGACGAGAGGCGAAGGCAGTGCCCCATCCGATGCGGCCTTCGTCACCAATGACGGTGACACCCCCTGCTCGCCCCCTTGCCACTTCCTTCAGTGTGGCAGAACGACAAACGTAATCATTTCTTATTTTTTTTATCATCACCCAAGGATATGCTTCACTGATTTGAAAGAGAGAGAGAGAGTGATGTGAGAGAGAAACATTGATCGGTTGCCCCGACTGGGGACCAAACCCGTAACCGAGGCCTGTGCCCTGACCGGGAATCAAACCCGCAACCTTTCTGGACTTTCAGCACACTGAACCACGTGGCCAGGGCCAGATGTGACCGTGTCCGGAGGTCCCGTCACCTGCTCGGTCATGCCCAGTAAGCGAGCACACTCAGCACTGCGGAAAAACCCAGGCCAGAGCCACAGGGCTTCGGCCAGGAGAAAGATCACATCGCCGGATGCCACCGACCGAATTGTCAAAGACCAAATAAAAAGCTCCATGAACTCTCCATCGGCAATAAAATAACGCTTCCTGGCCTAAGCAAATACAGACCCAGCATATGAATTGTGAAAGGCGTTTGCATTAGCCTCAACAACTTGCAGCGGCTGAAGCAGAAACCCTAGGAAATGCACGTTTCCCAAAAGCGGACTTCCTCAGCGCTAATCCTGTTAGGGGGAAATGGTCATCTCCTTCCTGGGCCCCTTGCTCTGGATGGAAAGTTTCCCATCTCAGCCCATAATTATTGTTCTGTGACCTCAGCTGGAGATGGGACCTCTGGGCTGGCCACTGCGTAGGAGACAGTCACCTGTGACTTTGCTGAGTGCGTCCGTCTCCCTCCCTTTGACAGTCCTGCTGCTTGTGTGTCCCACGTCCTGGTCCGTTCAGACCACCTCCCTAGCACCCAGGTGGGCCAGGCCATCCGGTCAGAGCGTCAGGCAGAGCGAGCAGCACTGCTCCCCCTTCCGAGAGGAAGAAACACAGTGGGTGCCCCGCTTTTCAGAAAACCCAAGTGCACAGTCACTCACACAAAGTCTGCTCGGGGCTGCTGGACCGACCCCTGAGCACCTGGCACAGCAGAAAGACGAGAGGCAAGAGGGAGACCAGCCTGCAGAGGGGCTCCCAGAAAATGCAGGAAAGGTCCCAAAGGCGTGTTCTCAGTGTCTCCTGCTCGTGGAAACCTGTGCCGTCCTCGCAACGCTCACCGACTGCCACCACGTGCTCCTCCCCACCCGCTGCCCCCTTTCTCTCCCTTCCATGCACAGATGCGAATAAAAACGCAGCGATCGCCCTCCACACACATGCACAGAATGCGTGGCCGAAAAAAGAAACAGTGACTTAACTTTCTAAGTTTTATAAAACACACCAAAAGAAAGCTCAATTCGGAGCAAGCCACAGCCTCCAGACAAGTCAGTCACGAGTCTCGGACGAGGCCACCTCCCTTGCTCACATGAATGGGACAGCCACCCCTCCCCCCTCGGCCCACACCTGACACCCTCCGGGGCTGCGCCGCCCCATCCAGCCGGCCCGCTCGCGGCCACCAGCGCCCACTTACCCCAGCGTGGTCATGGTGACGATGGTGTACCAAAAGGAGGCGGGGATGCTCGTGAACTTGCTGGCCGAGGAGCCCTTCTCGGCGTAAAACATCACAGTGGCGAAGATGATGATGGCCATGGTGAGGGAGAAGAGGAGGAAGCCGAGCTCGGAGGCGCAGCTCTTGAGCGTGTAGCCCAGGATCCGCAGGCCCTGCGAGTGGCGCGAGAACTTGAAGATGCGGAAGACGCGGAAGACGCGCAGCGTGACGAAGGCGCCCGACACGTCCTCGTTGTTGGTCATGACCAGGCCGATGTAGTAGGGCATGATGGCCACCACGTCGATGATGCTCATGACGCTGCGGATGAAGCGGTAGCGGCTGGGCGCGGCGAAGAGCCGCAGCAGGTACTCCACGGTGAAGATCATGACGCAGGCCGTGTCCAGGCAAAAGAAGGCCACGGAGTAGCGCTCGCCGCACGGCAGCTCCTTGCTGCCGGGCACCGTGCCGCAGGGCACCGTCTCCACCACGTTGGTGATGACCGAGACGGCGATGAAGAAGCCGGTCACGTAGTAGAAGACCAAGGCCAGCGTGCTGGTGTGCGGGTTCTCGAAGGCCCGCCACATGGTCTGGCGGAAGCTGAGCGAGGGCATGGACTCCTGGTTGTTCTCCGAGTCGTTGTCGTCCATGAGCCGCTCGGCGTTCTCCCGCTTGCGGTCCTTGTATTCCTCGTAGCAGCAGTCGCCGATGATCTCGGGCAAGATGCCGTAGAAGGCCAGCTCGTCGTCGTAGGCCGAGATGCACTCGTAGCGCGGGTAGTGCAGCTTCCCGGTGCGGTAGAAGTTGAGCACGCAGCGGAACACCTCGGGGTCCCGGTCGAAGAAGTACTCCTTGGTGTCCTCGTTGAAGAAGAACTCCTTCTCCGTGCTGCCCAGCAGCGTGTCCGGGTAGCGCTCCAGCGTGGTCCGCCAGGTCTGGAACCTGCGCCCGCTCACGTTGAGCACGATCAGTTCGTCCTGCCGCTTGTTCTTGTCGGCCGGGGCCAGGGGCATGGGGCAGTTGGCCACCGGCATCCAGCCGATGGCCGCCGCCCGCGCAAAAGGCAGCCAGGCTGCCACTCCTGCCGCCATGGTGACTCCAGCTCTCGGGCCGGCGCCTGCGCGGACACTGTGCACACCAGCTTGCACTTAGTTCAGCGACCCCTGGGGACAGGAGGAGAGAGCAGAGAACTGGGTGAGTCTGTGATTGACATCCAGGTGGGTCCCGGGGCACAGGGGAGGGTCCCTAGTGGGGGAAACAACCGCTGTCTTGCACGCAAACGAATTAAACTGAAATCCCCACCCGGGACAGAGGACTGGAATCTCTTCTCTCCTCCTCTGTAGGAGGGCACCTGTCACCGAGCAGTGTGGCCGGGTAGGGTCACCAGGTGTTGCTGACTGCCTGCCGGATTGTCAGGTTCCGGGAGGGCTCAGGGGCACGTGGAGGGGAAGCCCCTTCAGCAGGAAGACGTGAGAAGGCCCAGGAAATAATCAGCTCTGAAAGGTTATGGCATTATTACGAGTTAAAATTGGGAGAGGGTAAATGAGTTCTCATTAAACGAATTTCAAAGTGGGATAAACATGCTAATTTTTATTTCACTCTTCACCCACCAGGGTAATCAGGAGTGGGGTGTGGATGCAGGAGACCAGGTAAACACATTCTTTCGACTTCTCACCGGGGAGGAGGAGGCTGGGCTCGCCCAGGCCTGGAAAGTTCTGAGACGGCAGGGGGCTCCGGTGGGCCTGGGGCCTGGTGGGGCTCTGTCCCCAGGTCTGACGGAGAAGCCTGTCCCCAGTGGAGCGCTACTCTCTGGGACACCCAGCAACCTGGGGTGCAGCGGCCACCCTCAGAGCCATGACAGAAAGACGCGGGAAAGGCTGGGAGGCTGGCAGCGTCCCTTCCCCTCCCTGTAAAGGGACTCTTGGTTCTTGGTCACCTGCCTTCCATGCATTGTCCCTCCCCCTCCCCGAGGAAGCGGATCCGCGCTCACTGCCGTCTCCACATGCCTCGCCTCCCGTCTCCATCTGCCCACCAGCCTTCGCTCCCTCGGGTTATGTAACAACACGCTCCCCCCACCCCCCAGCCTCCTTCACCTGGCCCAGCCCACCCCCAGCGGCTCCCCCCACCGGGGCCAGGCCCACCGCTCTCTCAGCTGCCCCGCGCACATAGCTCCCGCCGCCTGCCTGGACGGAGGGCACGATGGCGCAGAGAATTATATTTGGCTTTGGGAAACAGATTTACCTTCCCGGATCTGGCTTTTTAAAGACGATAGTGAGATGACTCTGCAATCCCCAAATGCACACCATCTGCAGAGAGACATGTGGTGACACAGAAACGCACGTAGCGGCGACGGGAAACTGTTTGGGGTTTGCACGCCGGCGTTCACGAACCCTAAACTGATCACTCAGAAGCAGCCCTGACTCAGAATCTCGGGACCCTCTGAAACGACGCAGCTGCGTCGGCTCTGTGTTTACAGCAACCAGGCAGGAGGGAGTCTTCTGATGGGGTTGGGGCTTTGCCTCTGCTTGTCAATCTGCTTTCCTCCTGACTCCCAGCCCGAACACGGTGTCCAGACCTCCACCTCCCCTCCCTGCTGCGCTGCCGCTGGCCGGTCCCCCCCGGAAGCCAGTGAAATGGGACAGGATGAACCAGATCTCCCTCCTTGTCGGAAGCTGCTCTTCCCCCTTTGCTCCGGGCATCCCTGACCCCAGGCCTGTCACCCTGGCCACCTTCGTCATTGCTTCACCCACAGAGTGGCCAAATAATGAGACCATGGTTCTTACTGCCCCCGTTAAGGCCCCAGCGCCCTCAGGCCCTCTCCCCCCGGGCCTGCTGGTCTTCACTGACCCCCAAGCCCGTTTCTCTCCTGGTCCCCAGAAATCCATCCTGCTCAGAGTCATCTCCCTAAGGCACAGTTCTGGTGGTGCGTTGCCCCACAACCTACAAAATCACACCCACACTCCTCGGCCCAACCTCCCAGCATTTCCACAGTCGGATCCTAGCTCGTCACTCCGGCCCCACGTCCCATGCGCCCAACCGAGCCTCCAGCAGCGAGGTCACAGGCCGGCTCCCAGACAGGCCTCCTGGGGCTCGGTCTCCGGGCCCTCTCCCCTCTCTCGGCAGCATCGTCCCCCTTTAGCCGTCCCTTTAGAGCCCCACCAGGCCCACACCCTCGCGGCGGTGCTCCCCACCACGACACTCTTGCCTCCTTTGGCTCCCAGCCCTGTTCGCCCCTCTTTTCTAGCATCCATCGCCCTCTGGCCAAGATTACAGATGCTTTCGGCGTGTCTTACCAATAACCATGGCGAGCAGTACCCGAGCAGCTGCCGCAGGCCGGGCGCTGCGCTGCTCCCCGAGGACCGCGCTCACAGCAGCCCTGGGGGGAAGAGCCAGGGACGCACTCAGGGGCCCAGAAGGGGCTGAACAGGTGCCCCACCGCCGGCAGGCGGCCCGAGCCCACCTCACAGCAGTGCGGCCCCGGGGCCCGCCTCTCCTCCGCGTCCCCCTGGGAGGAGAACCACAGCGGCGAAGGCTTCCTGAGGCCCGACCGCGTGCCGGCACGGCGCCCCATGCCCACCTGCGCCATCTCAGCCGACCCCACCAACAGCCACTGCCGTTGCCCCCGCTTTGCAGATGAGGAAGACAAGGCAGGAGGAGACGTACTAACTGATGTCACAAGTGGGCAGAGAGGTGTAAGCCCAGGCAGTGTCACGTGGAGCTCAGGGGCTTGGCCCGGCCACCGCCCTGCTTTCCCCGTCCACACCAGCTCCTTCGGGGCGAAGGCCAGGCCGCCTCCACCATCACTGGATGACCCAGCGCAGCCGTCCCTGGTCGCTCGGGCCGTGGGCTCCAGCCGCCAGCCGCTGTCACAGACGCCGCCGTGTGCGCTGTGGGCTCCACTCCCTGCCTTGCTGGTGTCTTCCAGGGGTTTTCGGAGGTGGGCGTGACCTCTCCAAGCCGACGACAGTAAACTCTGAGGACGCATCTGGACCTAAAGAATGCCACTGACGTGCCTCTGGCCGACTGTGCCCTCAGCCGGGTTTCCCAAGGCGCCAACCCCTGCCTCAGTTTCCCCATCTGCATGCAAAAGAGAATGTTCACAGGTGCCTCTGCTCCCTCATAGAGGGAGGTTGATTCGGATGCCAGAGAAGACCACAGGAATGACAGGGTCACCCCCGATAAATGTCACCACTGAGAGAGTCAGGAAGACGGCACTGGACTGACGAGCGCCTGATTCCGGGAGCGGAGGGAAGGACGGGGTCGTTCATCCACGGCAGCGGCCGACCCACCTGCCCCTGCTGGGAGGCTTGGGGACAGGCCATGTGCGTTTCCCACCCTCCAGAAAGGCGCCCGGTCGCTCCCTACTCTTCCCTCGGCCTGCAGGGGGCCTGGGTCGCCCTCAGCACACACTGGGCTGGGTGACCCAGGGGCAAGGAGTCTGGGCAGCGAGCCCCGACGCCCGCCTCAGCCACAGACGACTCCGGCCCCGACTCGGTTAACACTGACTGGGCCCCGACCACGCCCTGGGTCCTGTCGTGGCCGCTTCCATGACTCACATTTCATTTACCTCCTCAAAAATTCTCTGACGTGGGCATTTCCACCCACGTGGTTCAGGTGAGGAGACCGAGACTCAGAAGTTCCCTTCTAAGTGGCTCAGGTCCGGGCGTCCAGGGGTTGACGGTTTCCCAATAGGCCATCGGTCAGCTCACCGCCAAATGGCGTTCCCGACCGAGGAGTGGCCGGGTCCTGACGCTCCCCCAGGAGAGAGCGGGGTGCAGGGGCTCCACTCCCCCCATCCCGGGTGGCCAAGAGCTCGGGCTCAGGAAGCCCTGCGTGCCAGCTCCAGTTCCGCGTGAACGTGTGAAAGTAAGTCCCCTTCGCCCTCTGGGCCTCACCCCCCCCCCCTAAAATCAGAGAATCCTCACACACACCCCTCCCCCCCCCGTAAAATCAGAGAGCTGCACAAGAAGGTGACAAGGAGCCCGATGGCGGTGGCCACCTTGGTTCCGCTGGATCCGGGACCCCCAGGCTGTGGCTCAGGGCTCAGTGAAACCTCTTCGGAACTGTCGCCCGTGCAAAGCGGGCAGCGGAGCATCTGGGTTTGTTGCTGTGGGGATGGAGTTAGCTGGAGCCTCTTCTCCGCAAAGGCAGTTCTGGGAATTCGTGATGAGGCTGGTGCCCAGAACAGGGCACAGAGCCTGCATCACTCAGAACCCAAGGCTATGGGAGGTCCGGTCCACCCCCTGCACCCCTGGAGGGCAAAGGGGGCCAGGTTCCCAGAGTCGGGGCCCTCGACCTCTCACCCTTAAACAGCCCTGCGTTATCCCAGAACGGAGCTCAGAGAGGCAGGGCCTTCAGGGTGTCTGAGCGGCAGAGAGTAAGAGGAGGCTGAGCCAGGGGGCACCCTGCTTGGGCAGGACCCTGCAGCTCTGCACCCGGGAGGGGGATGCCTGTCCTTCCATCCTTCTTCCCGGTGCCGCGTCCCCTCCACTCCCGAGACCCAGCGCCCGGTCCCGCCCCTGCCCAGCCGGGCCCACCCCCTTGCTCCTCCACCCCCAACAGCCTCTCCTCTGAGGGCCACGGGCCTTTTCCCGACTGCTCTCAGGTGAACGACGGGGAGCTGGGGAGGGAAACACAGCCCCTCCCTGTCACTGAGGCCTCTGGCCCCAAGGCCAAACCTTGACCCTGTGCTCCAGTGCAGGACGAGCCTCCCAAACAAGGGCAGGGAAGAGCCAGGTCAGCTCTCAAGACTCCAGCCCTAGCCCCCTGATAAAAGGTTCCCCCAAAAAGGAGCAATTACCTACTGGTACTCTGTGTGTGTGTGTGTGTGTGTGTGTGTGTGTGTGTGTGTGTGTCCCGGGCAGAGGGTGTCCAGGGTTAGAAACGGGCCCCACCAGATACCATGCCCCCGGGCCACGCAGCCACCCTCCACACGGCTCTGAAGGCACGGCCGGCCCAAGTAGGGCTGCTGGGCGGCCGTCCCTGCGGCCCGGGCCCCCGGCGGGCACCGGCACCTCCTGGAGCCGACCTGGGTACGGATTCCTCCAGCAGGCACAACGGTGCGGCCCCATTTCCAGCCAATGGCACGGCACACGCCTCAAATGCCAAGGTTTTACTAGGACGTGGACGCCTTACAAATGAAAAATCTGGAGCTATTTTTGTTTTTGGCAGAAGAGTTTGACAGTGGGAAAGATGGGGGTGGGGGCAGGCCAGGGAAGAGCCGTTCAAAACAGGTGAGTGCTGGACTGACAAACGCAAAAAAAAAAAAAAAAAAAAATCCTGGAAAAGGGAAACCGAACTCCCCTGCTGTAAAAAGTGGGCTCTGTCTCACAGCTTCTGTTGGCGAAGGACAGGGGCCGGCAGCGGGCAGAGCTCGCGGAGCAGGCAGCCTGTCCTGGGGCCTGACGCCTGACCTGGGGACAGGCTCCCGGCAGCGAAAAGGTCACATCACCAAGGTCTGCCCTTCGACGACCTCGGCAGAGTGCTGGGGGCCAGGAGCCTCTCCGGGAACTTTTACTTTCCACAATTTTCTATCACATCGCCCAGCCCACAGTGGGACCAGTCTGGGGGGGCGGGGAGGGGAGGGTCCTGAGGATGCGGGGAGCTCTGTCCAGTGCCCACGGGGCGGGCTTGGGCGGGCAGGAGACAGCCGGGGTGCCAAGCTGAGATCGTTGGGGTGCAGGCCTGGGACACACACACAGGTCCCCTTCTCCCACAGTGCCACTCCTAGGCTGACCAGAGCACTTTCCTGAACTGGTGTTTATTTCCAGGCTCCTCAACAGCAAAAGGAAAGACGCTACTAATCTTGCTTCCTCTGGGGGCCTCTTGTGTATTTGCATTTTGTTGCATTCAAGTAGTGACAAGGAAAGATAAGCACATCGATTCCTGCCCGTGTGCCAACACGTCCACATGGGGAAATGTACACACACTTTGCACTGAATCTGAGCACGCCCAGGCCCCCTTCCTACAGACATAAATCACCCAGGTGCCCTTTAAGAAACAGTAAATAAGGCGTAAATGTAACCGCCATGTACATTCACGCAAAATACCCACATGCATCCTATGGCAACCCTTGCAGGGTCTTATAAACAGACCGCGTCGTGCCTAGGACCATGAGAAAGTTCAGACGCCCTCTCAAGCAACACAACGGAGCCTTCGCTCTGAGATTCCAGGTCCGGAACCTCAGCCTGTTGCTGACCTGTCACGGCTGCCCGGGATAAAAAAAAGCAGGACATCCTGGACTCGATTCAAATGTCAACACTAAGCAAGTGCAGGAATTCGGTCGGTTCCAGGTAACTTCTCTGCCCAGTCCCTTCCGCGCCCCATCCTGGGTGTAAACACCTCGCAACGTGAGTCCTTTGACCCCTGCCCGGGCCGCGCTGGCCCTCGGAGGCCTTCCCCGGAGCTCGCAGGGCAGCCCGGCGTCGGGCGGGACCCGCGGCGCCGGCCCCCAGCCTCCGGCGGGCTCCCCGCCGGCTCCCCGGGCTGGAGAACTTTGCGAAGCGCCCCGAACTGCTCCCTGCTTCCGACCTCAGCCATCTCTCTCCTCTTCCCACAAAGAGCGGGGGGACCGAGCAAGGCGCCGCCGCCGCCCGCCGCCGGATCCCGGGGCGCTGCCTCCGGCACCCCGAGGGAGGGCAGGCCAATGGAACGAGGGCAGAGGTTCACACCCCCAGCCCCCAGCCTCCTCTCGCTCGGCTGCCAAGAGGTGGCTCCGCAGCCCGAGGGAACCGACGCCCCCGGGCCGGCTGCCTGCTCCCCCGCGGTGCCGGCCCCACCCCCAACCCTTCCGGCGCCCGGGCGCCCACCCACCCGGGCTCGGGAGTGGGAGGATGCCGCGTGGGCAGCTGGAGCAACAGGCGTGGGAGCCGCGCTCCTTACACTTCCTGGCTCCAGAAGGCTCGGTCGCGTTCCTCTTACCTTCCGCGAAGCAAGTCCGGGCCCCGCGCCCCGCGCGCGCGAGGGAGCTCCGACCGGGGGCCGCGGAGGCGCCGAGCGCCCAGCAGCGCGGGGGAGCGCCCAGCAGCCGCCTCCTCCTCGCAGGCGAAGTCTTGCTCCCTCCCTCGCTCCGTCCGCTGGTGCGTCCGTCTGTCCGTGGGCCCCTCCCTCCCCCGCCACCCCAGCCCCGGTTCCGCCGCGCGTCCCCTCCCCGCCTCGCCGCTCCGCTCGCGGGCTCGCGGGCTCGCGGCTCCCTCGCTCGCTCCCTGCCCCCGCCGCTGCCGGCGCCGCGCGGAGCGGAGCCCGGCGGGCCGCGGGCTGCCTGGAGAGGTCCCTCTCCTGAAGGGGGAGGCGGCGGGGGCGCGGCGCGGGCGGGGCGGAGAGAACAGTCCGGGGGAGGCTGCGAGACTGCGCCCTGGGCTCCCGACCGATCCCCGCCGGAGAGCGGCTCAGGCCCGACTCGGGAGCGCGGGGCCGCCAGGCAGCAGAGAGCGAGATGGGGAGGACCCCGAGGCTCGCCGCGGAAGGGTGCCCAGGGCGTGTGAGGGGGAGTGACTCCCCGCGCAAGGGTGTGAGTGCGTGTGTGTGTGTGTGCGTGTGTGTGTGTGTGTCTAGAGGGGCGCGCGCGTGAGCGGGGGCAGGGGCCGGGGAGGGGAGGCAGATCCTGGTGAGGCTCCCGGGGCGACTGGAGGAATCTTAGGGTGTGCCTGGAGGTGGCGGAGTGTGCGGACGCGGGTGTGAGCGCGTGTGCCGCTGAGGGTGGGCACAGGGGTGAGCGCGGCAAGGTGAGCTCTGCGTGGGGGTGGGGGTGGAGCGCGGAGTAGGCGTGAGTGTGAGTTCGGGGACGTGTGTGGCGGGGGCCCGGTGAGACGTGGCCGGGAGGCCCAGCGTGTGTGCGCGTGGGGTATGTGGGGACCTGGCTGGGTGTCTTTTTCTCACTGACCGTCCGCGCGACACCAGCCGCTGCTGCGAGCCCAGCCACCTGGCGAAGTGGAATCCGCCACCGCGCAAGCTTTCCGGCTCGCGGCGCTCTCGGCCCGGGCTGCGGGACTGGACGGGTCGGGGGGGCGGGTGTGTGGGAAACATTCTGTCCTTACCCCACGTGAGGGCCGCTCTCCTCCCAGAGCGCGAGGGCCACCGCCTGAAGGCAGGGATTCGCCCTCCCGTCCTGCCACGTGTACCAGGACCCAGATTCAAGTCTGGTCTCGGGAATGGGAACTCTCCGCCCGGGCCTGCCCAGGCCTTCGGGCGGTCCCCGAAGCCCAGGGATCCCCACTGCCTGGTGCCTCGGCCCAGGACGGCGGGCGAGCGGGCGGGCCGCACGTGCCACAGGGCCCCGCGGCCGGAGCCCCGCGCCTCTCGGAAGAGTGGTGCACGGTCCAGGCTCCTACACCCGCGCCGGCGGCGCGCGGAGGATTCGGTCCTCGCCAACCGTGCGGACCCGCGGCTCTACATTTTCCCGTTTCCGGCGCCGATGCCCTGAATCCGGGATCTCGGCCTGGCGCTGGGCCGCAGGGACCGACCCGAAGGGCTGGAGCGATCCCCGTTCTGGGTGCGGAGAGGTGGGTGCCTGGGAGAGGCCGAGCGAAGACTGAAGTGTGCGGTGGAGGGGAGGGTGTGCTCGAAACGGCAGCGCGCGCGCGGGCAGGGGCTGGCAAGGGCCTCTCGGGTGCAGAGCAGGGCCCCTGGCTTGGGAGAAGCCCTCGCCCTGTTCGCGACGAAGGGATGGGGCAGGTCGTTGAGGTCTAGGCCCCCGTGGCCCGTGGGAGCTAGGAGCCCCTTTCTCATTCACTCCTCCCACCCTCCCCAAGGCCCCCTCCCCCCGCGTGTCAGTCTGAGAGGTGCACAATTGGCCCTTCAAGAGGTGGGCGTGGGTTGTATTAGCATTTGCCTGGAGTCCTGGAGCCGTGTGGGATTTGCATACTGATTTGCATACAGTAATAATGATTAACAACACTGCCACTCCCTGGCAGACAGGGGAAGAATTCAGGGAAGGCCCTGGCTCGGCTCCCACCTCCCCGCTCCCTTCCCTCTGGGGAAGAGTTAATTTTCTCACGACTGGACTGCCCACCGCCCAGCTCAGCGGCTGGGACCCCTGGGAGCCCTCAGGCGCTGGGTGGGCAGGTGCAGGAGGGGCCTTCAGTCCTCCACCCCCAGGTCCAACGTGGGAGAGTTGAGACCCAGTGTTTTATTTCTGCCCGGGTTTGAACTCCTGTACTTTCCCGTCTTTGTGTTGCATCTGGGGGTGCTCAGCAAGCTGGGTAACCCCAAAGCCTGGGGGCTTTGGGGAGCAGTTAGTGGAGAACACCCTTTCTCCTCCAGAGGTCAGCTGGCGGACATTGCTGCCCCGAGACTGGTGGCCCTGCTGGCAGACAGGGCACCGATCTGGACACGCACCCTCCCCACACACAGCCGGCCCCGTTCCCCCTGGGCTTTCGTCTCAACGTTTCAGCAAAAGAGCTGTAGGCTGTGTTCTCCCTTCTGCTGAGAATGTCCGGAGGAAACTACGGAAGACTTGAATTTCTACTCTGGGCCAGTGTGGGTTTTATTTACCAGCCTTGCTCACAACCAGGCGGGTGGCCTGGAAAATGAGAGAGAGCAAGTGGTGAACAGAAAGGAGGCCCCTGACCAGGCAGCTGGAGGGGCCCTCAGAGGGAGGCGAGTCCCTCCCCCCCCACCGCAGGCCCCCTCCCCGCCTGGCCCCACTGCCTCTTGCCAGCACTGCCTGGCCTCGCCTTCCCCCTCTCTGCCTCTGGCCTGGCCTGGCCGGGATTTTCACTCGCTTTTCCCCCATGACACGGCCGCTTTTCCTTTAACTCTCAGCTTCTATTTAAAAAGCTAATTTGGGAGCTTGTTGATGCTCCCAATTCAGACATTTTAAATAGGAACAGAAAGCCAGGAGCTGCCAGGGCACTAGGTTTCCTCTCCGTGCCACCAACACAGCTGAGGCGTTTGTTCAGTCCCTGTGCTGGCCCTCCCGTGGTGTGGCGTGTGTGTGTGTGTGTGTGTGTGTGTGTGTGTGTGTGTGCGCGCGCGCGTGTGAGAGGGAGAGCGAGAGAGAGCCCGTGAGCTCAGGGTGTATTTCCGGCTCTTTTCTATTTAAAGGCGGTGTTCCTGCAGACAACTGTTGTCTGTGTGTATGTCCTCTCCAGGCTGTGGGCACGGGGGGCTCTTCTCCAGCCCTGCGGCTCCGGCCGCCCCTGCAGAGCCTGGCACCCTGTGGCCTGGGAGGCGGCCCGCTCTGCCCTGAGCGTCAGCCTCTCCGCGGACAGGCCGGGCTGGCGCGTCTGCGTGGCTCTTTCCCGGGCACGTCTGCACAGGCTGGCCGCTTGCAGCTGTGCTTCCGCGCGTCCAGAACGGTTGCTCCCGCCCTCCCTGCTTGCGGCTGTCCCACTTCAGCCGCGGGCCCCATGTTGGGGTGGGGGCTGGAAGGGTGGGCCCACCCACCCAAGGGCTGCAGGCTCTCCACCTCCAGGCTGCCTGGGTTGGGACCTGCCTCTGCGGTTCATTAGCTGTCCGATCTCGAGGAAGCCACGTAACTTCCGTGTGCCTTGATTTCCCCATCTGCCATGCCGTGGCAACAACGGTGCTACCTACCTTCTGAGATCATACCCTCACAGACAAAGCACTTGGTGCCCGGGACATGGGGAGTCTGCTGTAGCTGCCGGTGGTTGCCGTTCAAGGCCAAGGTGGTACGGGCAGGGAGCGTGGGGAAATCGGCCCGGGGAAGACTGGAGACTGCTGGATCCTGTACGCACGAGCAGGCATGCACCTCCGTGCACGTAACTATACAAACGCCACAGCCCACAATGGGTCAAGTCCGCCTTGGCGAGATAGTCCATTCCCTAAACTCCAGCAGAGAGGCTGCTGGGGAAGGAATAGCGGGAGGGCCCCAGGGTTGGGGACGAGGAAGAGGCTGGGCCAGTCAGCGCGCCTGGGGCACTTCCTGGGGGCCAGCTGTGTGCTGCGGGAGTAAGTCCCTGGAGGCCGCCCATGGACCCGCCCTCCCTTACCTACCTGTCCCTGCACGGCGAGGGTTTATGAAAGTGGAGACCCAGGAGGGACCCAGTCGGGGCGGCCCCTCACTCTCCCAGGGCCCGCCCTTGGCCTGGGTGCCCTCTCGATCGGATCCTGCCATTGCCTCCTGTCCCTAGTCCTGCACGCGGCCGTGTGAACAGTCACTCAGTGCCCATCGGAATTCATCAGAATTCACTTTGTCTCAGTCCCTGAGCACCGAATGGAGGTGCAGAGGGGCTAAGTGGCCCTCTCCAGGTCACACGTCTGGGGATGCAGGAGGCCAGGCCACACGGCTGGGGCTGCAGGAGGGGGGCTGTCAGGGCCCACGCAGAGGAGGCTCGCCAAGGAATCCAAAGCAACGTTGCAAATCCCTGGATTCCATTGGTCTTGGCATAGCGACCTTCGGCGGTGGGGCCCCCACATTCTGAACCCCTGGCTGGGTCTCCAGGGGCCCTGCGCCACAGGCACCGCCAGCATCGTATGGGTGGAAACACTGGAAGTGGCTGGTGCGTGAGGAGGCGTCCCAGGCCACGCATCAGCGGGATGCGCTGACCCTTCCCTCTTGCCACCCCCTGGGCTATTGGTTTTTTTTCTCTTCGGGTCAGCAGTCTGACCTGGCTCTGTTGGGCCCTCCCGCGTCTGGCCTCTGTGGGTAGGGTGGGGGAGGGGTGCAGTGTGCCCAGGCCGGGGCTGTTCCCTCTGAGTCTTCCTCGGGGTGAAGTCTTCCGGAGGAACTCCAGAGCTGAGCAGAGCCTTGGCTTCCTCTCGTTCCCCAAGAGGAGGCAGGGGGTGGTGTTGGAGGTGCCGGGGAGCTTTGCTTTGGTCTCGGGAGGCCAGGGGCTGCATTCTGGGCGTTGTCCAGATTGTCCTGCTTGACCAGGCCAGCAAGTACTGTCCAGTATTAGTAGCCTTGAAGGCTGAACTCTCACAGCCTTCAGATGCTTCTGACCCTTCCTGAGAGCGTAGGGGAGCCCCCACTTCTTGCTCCCCCAACCCCATTTGGGAGGCCTGGGCGGTCTCACCTGTCATAGTGTGTAGAGGCCCGTTAGAGCAAAGGAGAGGCGGTCAGAACTGACGGCCCCCGTGGGTCCTCCGAGAGTTGGCCTTTGCCAGCCTGACACCTGCTCCCACCCAGGCAGATCCTGGGGAGGCAGAGCCCTGGCCGGGGGGCGGGGGGGGGGTGCTTTCTGCTCCCCCGGAGGGAGAGGCCAGGTGAGGGCAGAGGAGGGAAGGGAAGGAGGAAGTGGGGCTGAGACGGGGACTCGGGCCCCGGAAAGAAGAAAGGCGCCCTCCTCACTGCTCCGTGCTCTGCAGTGACAACCTGAGGGAGGGCGGCTGGAGCCTGCAGCGGCTGAGCTCCCGGCTGGTGGCTCCTCTCGCCTGTGCCCCGCTGTTCCCCGGGCTCTGCCCTGGTCCCTCTCTGCTTCTTCACCGGTCCTTTGCCCTGGAGGGTTGACGGGGGCCACGCCTCTCAAGCTCATGCTGACGCTGACAGTCCCTCCCCGAGCTCTCCCCAGCCGTCTCTGTGCCTCTCCAGCTTTGCCGCAGCCACCCCTGGGTGGCTTCATCGCAGCCCCTCCCGCAGCCTTCCGCGGCGGGTCCTTAGCTCTAAAAACCCCTGTTCCGATCCCGTCGTCTCCCTCACTTCCCTTCCGGCCTTACCTTCTTCCACGCACTCGCTCACCTTTCTTCTGTTACCTGGCCAAGGCACAACCTTTCACACCTTCTTGCCTTCGTGGGTGTGGTACCATCTTCCCAGAAATACCCCTCGCCACTTCCTGTGTCCTTCTGTCTTCCTAGCAAACTTCCACTCGGCCTAAAACCTTTGATACCCAGCCCAAAGGTCACGCAAGACCATTGGTGAAGTCCCCCCCCACCGAGACCTTCCCCGTGGGGGCTTCCTCATTCCTCAAACACAGTTCTTATTGCCCTGGCTGTTGGCAGGGTAGTCTCGCTCCCGGCTTTAAGCTGTTGAAGGCACGGGCCAGTTCCCAGCCGTCTCTGAAAGCGCCAGCTCAGTGCTGGGCACATGGCAGGTGCTCGATACATTTGCATTAGGAATTTATTTCAGCTCCCATCCCCGTAGCTCCCCTGAGTGTGTGTACTTGAGGGTGTGCAATAAACTCGTCAGGGGTCGACCTCCAGGTCCTGTCTGATTGCTCCTAGGCACCGGCATGAGGATGGCGAGGGGGGGGTGAGGGTGTTCGAGTTGGGGCCGATCCTAGACGAGGACAGCCCCGGGGTCCCCCTTCTCCAGCCTTCTTCCATCAAAATGGGCCTCAGTTGATGCTCTTTTTGGGGACCCGGCCCGTGTTCTGCTCTTGAACAGGACTGGTTTTCAGGGAACTCTTTCCTTTCTGGCAGAATGCCACCTCCCCGGGAACAGCCAGGATGTGGTCAGTGGGGCACCTGGTTGCCTGCAGCCGCGACTGTGCCTGCCCATAAAACCCAGCGTGAGAGCCCGTCACGAACCCGTCAGCATGAGAGCCCGTCAGCCAAAACCCTGGCTCAAGGAGATGCCGACTCCAAAGCTTGCTGGGCTTGAAGTTAGAAACTGTGTGAAACCCACGTGACGAAACCTGGGAGAGAATGTGGGGTGGGGTAGGCCCGGCTCCAGACCTTGACCTTAATTTACAAGTTGTGTGACCTTGGGTAAGCCACTTTGCTCCTCTGATCTTGAGTTTCCTCGCCTGTAAATGAATGATGGCATTGCCTCCTAGGGTTTGTGAGGGTTGAATTGGAGAAGGTATATAGTGTGTCTCGTATGCAATTATCAACACAAATATCGGCTGTTACAATATTGTAACTGAGTGTACATGTGTTGGAAACTAGCTTTTTTAAATCTTGGGCACAGCTCACCACAGTGCTTGTTTGTGAAGAAGGTTAGGAAGGTCATTCAAATTCTTTCCCTGTGGTTATTGTTCATACTGAGACCTCAGGAAATGTGTGAAATCAGACAAGTTTGTGCATAGTTGCTTTTTTTTCTTCTTGAGTGCTGGTCTTCTTTTATCTAATAGACACTGGCGTGTTCCAGGCATTTCCTATTAGTGAGTACCAATAAAATCATGATTTTGCTAAGACTTCAAATCGTGATTCCCCTAGGCCAACACATTTTTCTGTTGGCTCCTCTCTCCATCCTGCGGCTCCTCATTTCTGCAGCTTTAAGCTTCAAGTGCTTATTTCTCCCCATTCCTTCCTCCTCAGAAAGAACTGCTCTAATCATTTAAACTAAAGTGGAAGTGACTATCCTGTCCAGAGGTCCAGTATCCACATTTTAACAGAGCCCAGCCTTGAGCCAAAGCAATAAAGTAGAGTTGGATTTTAGGTACCCATTAGAGTAATGGGGGAGGGTTAGGGGAGACAGTAGGCCTTTCCCAACCTCACCATCACTGTCCACTCACACAACTGACCCCATTAATGCAGCCACAAACAAGGTGGGCTGTTTCCAAATCTCCTGCCCATGTAAACACATTGTAATAAGGAGATCTGTGCACCAGCTGTTTGTACCACTCTTCTCTTGGTAAAGAGACACAGCTCATGAATGCTCATAATCAAGTGAATTTTTTCTTCGGAACCCAGGGCTGGGCTGGCTGTTTCTGCGTCGCTGGGTTTGCAGGAAACCCAGCTGCAAAACTGCCAGTTGCTTTGGTGAGTCAACAAGTAAACAAAGACAACCCAGCTGTTGTCCCTGTGCTGCAAGGTCATAAGAGGTTTCTGGACTTCTTTGCAAAGCCTCATTAAAAAGGATCATCATGGCTCTTCAAAAATTCTTCCTACTCTGGCTGGTGTGGCTCAGTGGATTGAGCACCGGCCTGCAAACCAAAGGGTTGCTGGTTCGATTCCCAGTCAGGGCACATGCCTGGGTTGCAGGCCAGGTCCCCAGCCAGGGCACATTCCTAGGGGGTGTGTGAGAGGCAACCACACATTGATGTTTCTCTCCTTCTCTTTCTCCCTCTCTTCCCCTCTCTCTAAAATTAAATAAAATCTTTTAAAAAATTCTTCTGTATGGAAAACTTCAAACATATACAAAAGAAGAGAGAACTGTATGATACACCCATCCTTCAGCTTCGATAATGAGCAACTCAAGCCAACCACGTCTGCTCTGTACCCCTACTCACCAGCAACCCCCCCACCCCAACAAATTCTGAGGCAAACTCCAGGTGTCATATAATTTCAGCTGTAAGCATTTCAGAAATTGCACCTTCCTTATTGCCAATAAAACCCACCCTCCAGGGAAAATATCCTTCCTTCCTTTCCCCACGCTGCTGCAAACATTTGGCCAGTGTCTGCTTCTGTGCCCCAGGGGTAGTCCCTTGGGTTAGGCAAGTTCAAGGGTCTACTGATGTCTGCCCAAGTCCACCCTTGAGGAGGAGGGGGCAAGCAGAAAGTGCCATGCTGTGTGCCTACAGGTGCCAGCTTTCCGGCGTCAGCAGGGCTGCTGCCCGACAGCTGACATGAGACCCACACTGAGGGGCAAGGCCCACACTCAGGACCCTCAGCCGGACTCAGCGTCTCTCACATCTGACCTTTGCCCGTTCTTCCTTTGCTCCCATCTTACAGACGAGAAAATGAAGGCCCGAGATCACACAGCTTGCAGGTGCCTGTGGCAGAGATGGGCTGGATGCTAATCAAACTTAATTCCTCTTTTTCATGGGCCTAGCTAGATCACCTCTCCCAGGATCCCTTGCAGTTAGGTTTGGCCATGTGACTAAGCTCTGTCTCTTTAAAGGTAATATAAGCCAGTCCCCTACAAACATCCGGGGCCATCCTGCATGCTCTCTCTCTTTCCCCCTCCGCTGGCTGGATGGAGAGAATCCCAAGGACAAGAAGAAAGAAGCCTGGTCCCCTGGATGGCTGTGTGGAGCAGAGACCTATCCTACCCTTCCCTGCACTGTGAAACGAGTGAAAAAGTAAACTCTTGTGTTGCTATTATTTCATGGTGGTAAACCACTGACATTTGGGCAATGTGTGTCAAGGCAGGGACACCACCCTGACCGATGCAGGGGCACAGAGGGGCCTTAGACTGTGAGTCCGGCCACGCCAGCGTTCCGAGTCCCCCGGCACCACACTGCCCTCAGGCACGGGAAACAAGGACCACTTGTAACAGTCCCGCATGTTCAGCGTTTGACAGAACTGTCTGCAAGAATCTCACACCGTAGATCTTTGCTGTTTAATACGGTAGTCACTAGTCATGGGAGGCTACGTTAACCCAAATTAAAATGAATTAAACATTTTAAATATGTCTCCTCTTTGCACTGGCCACATTTCGAGTGCTCAGTAGCCACACGTGGCCACTAACTGTCCCACTGGACAGCACAGGGAGAGGGCATGCCTGTCATTGTAGGGAGTCCCACGGGACAACGCTGTCTCCGAGGGGCCTGGCATTCACAAGGCACCTCTCCCCAGACCCCCGCAGAAGAGCTGGGGTGCAGCTCAGGAGAGCACCGAGGGCGGCCCAGCCAGTGATGGGGTCATCTCAGCCCTGACCGACCTCTCCCTTTGCCCAGACCGTGGGTCTCTGCTCCTGCCTCCCTTACACACCCCCAGCTCTAATCTGCAGGTCCTCCTGCCCTCGCTGGGAACGTGCTCCACTGTGGCCGCCGTGGATGGCACCTGCTGTCTGCGTCACTGGGCTGCGCCCGTGCAGGTGCCAAGCGTCAGACAACAGGATGCTAGCTGAGGGCCCGGGGCTGTGCTCCAAGCCTAGGCTAGGGGTGCCCAAGGAGTTTTCCGGGAATGGAAGCCCAACCAAGGAGGCCAGTACGTCCGTCCACTTTCCACACAAAGCCATCTTCGCAAAACACAAATCCCAATGCGTGGCCCCTTGGTTGATGCCTTTCTCTAAGTGCCCACACCCCGGAGTAAGTCGACGCCCCTTGGCACCCCTCCTGGTGTTAGCAAGTGCTCGCTGCTTCTGCGTCCCCACGGCCCACCCAGGGCCCCCGGAACCTGTGTTCTGGCTGCACTGGAAGTGCTGCTGGTGTAGAAGCAGCCGGTTCTCCCCTTTTCTCCCAGTGTTTGTGCAGGCTGCTCCTTCCGCAGACACTCCGTCCTCCCCCCGCCCCCGCCGCGGCTCGGCCCAGCCTGCGTGTCAGGCGGGCTCAGAGACACACCTGCCTGAAGGCCTGTCCTGCCCCTCAGCTCGGGACAGTGTCCTCCTCGTCTCCCTTGGCCACCTGCCCCACTAGCTGAAGAACTTCCCACGCTTCTAAGTCTTCCTCAGGGAAGAGGCAGGAGATGCCGGTGCTTTAGGAATCAAAAGCAAAAACATCTTGTGGAGGTTTTCTTCAAGAGACTAATCCATCTTAATCCCTCTAAACTATGTCTAGGTTCCTCCTTAGGCATACACATGCTTATGCACATGCATGTGCATGTTCACATACATGCACAGACACATGCATGCTTGTGCACACACAGGCCTTCGCCCATTCAGTTCCTCCGCCAAGTCTCCAGGGAGGCGAGGGGACCCCCGCAAATCTCTCACAAGCCTCGACGCCCAGATACGTCCACTGCTCGGTCCCGACCAGCTGCTGAGAACAAGTGCCAGGAGGTCCATGGGACGAGCGCCTGTCCCCCACCTCCTGCCTGCCACGGTCGCGTCACCCAGGAGGTGGCCTGCACACGGAGCCCGGGCGCGGCAGTCACGACCCCCACTGGTGCCAAGGCACCCGGGGGCCCTCCCTGTGCGGGGCCGTTTTACGGGGATCGGAGCGGGCAGAGGCGATGGGCTCCAGCTCCCGAGACAACGAGGCCATAAATCGCTGCAGCGGCTGTTCCAGCGCTCCTAACCAGTAAATCAAATCTATTGAACAATACATTTACTGCAAATTTAAGAAGTTGTTCTTCCATTTTTTTAGTGTATGTGTTAAATCATGCCCGGAGTCATAAAGAATGGAGACAGCCCGGCTCGCTGGGGAGGCGGGGGTGGGGTGGGGTGGGGTGGGGTGGGGGGCCCACACGACCACATGCTTACAGACGTTGGAAAATGTCTGGCCCGTCCTGACGGCTGCAGGGGCGCTCCTCCCGCCAGACACGCTGGGACCCTCCGCGAGGTGGGCGCGTGGCCACGGAACTGATGTCCGAGTTAGTTTGCATGTGCAGGTTCGACGTTAGAGGCTGGCTCTTTGCTGCAGATTCCTGAAACGGACGGACTGACAGGAAGGGAAGCAGGACGCAGCCTTTTCAGTGAAGCGCAGGGCTGCCCGCGGCGGTGGGACGGCGTGAGGGCCGCGAGAGGGGAGCGGCGCCGCTTCTCCCTGGAAGATTCCCTTCCCTCCCCATTCCACCCCGTTCACCGGCCGTTGAAATGAATTCGAGTCCCAACTTAAGGTGCAGCTTCACCCAGGAGAGGGAGCACCGCCCCCCACCCCCCGGTCCCACCTGAAGATTAGCCGGGAGCCCTGGGGAGGAGTCTGGCATTTAATAAACATTTAAATCGAACCAATCGGACTTCGTCCAGTAACATTAGCTCAACGAACACTTACTGACCCATTCACTCACTTCGTGCATGCTCTCTGAGCACGCCCTCGCCGCTGAGCTGGACAGCCAGCGCTGAGCCAGGCGGACGCAGGCCCCGCCTGCTGGGGCCGCCGCACTGAGGTCCGGCTCCCTGAGCCTCACCTGGGGGTCACTGAGGCCGGGGGTGGGGTGCGGTGAAGAGAAGCCAGAGTTGCAAATTCCCAAACTGAGCTCACGGGGTAGAGCTATTAGTATTTCCCAGAGGAAGATCGGAGGCGAGCGCCGCACAGCTGGGGCAGCGACAAGGCCGGTGCGAGCGGCGTGGGTGTGGACGGAGAGCGAGGCAAGCACGGGCGGGTGGGAGGCACGTGGTCCCACCAGAGGGCTGCGGGAAGGTGCTCTGGAGGAGCTGACATCTGAGCTGAGTCTGGACAGAGGACAAGGAATCGGCCCAAGGACCGAGGGGACGAAGCAGAGCCCTGACGACCAAGACGCCGGGGTATGAATGAGCTCAGAGTGTGCCCGGAGTGTGAGGCCAGAGGCAGGCACAGCAGGGGCCAAGGCGGGAAGCCCAGCCAAGGAGCCAGACTGCAGCCTGCAGGCCGCAGGGGCCTCGGGAGGGCTCCAGGCAGACCAGGCTGCAGTCAGATCCGGGTTTGGGAAAAGCTCTCCAGCACAGCAGTGTGAGGGTGGGCAGGCGGAGGACCAGATGGGAAGCAGGGGGACCAATTAGCAGGCTGGTCCAGGGCCAGGGGGTGAGGGGCTGGGCTCGGGCAGTGCACTGGGCACAGAGAAGAGGGGGCGTGAGCGAAATACGCCGCAGATAGAAGTGACCGGGGCTCTGACTGGCTGGGTGTGGAGCAGCACAGAGCGTCCCCAGTCAGGCTGTGCTGCCCGGTGGGGGACAGGGGACACAGGCAGAGCCCACCGAGGTGCAGCCCTTCCCGGATGGAGGGGTGGTCAGGCCTCCCTCTCAGGGTCCTTTCCAAGCAGAGCTGCTCGTGCTGGGCTGGAGGAAGCTGTGCGCTGGGGACACCCGAGACCTTCGAGGAATGCAGACCCAAGAAATTGGGCTGGGGTTCGGGCTGGGGTTCGCTAAGACAAGCTCAGGAATTCTTGAGGTTGGCGGGGCATGAGGCTTCAGAACAGGGCTGGCGACTTCCGGCACAGCAGGCCACGGCACCCAGAGGCTGGCAGAGTGCAGGTCACTGGAGAAATGAGAGGGGAGAATACCTCTCGGGTCTCACCCCCTGCACTCTCCTTCCCACCCCCTCAGGATGCCCTAACAAGCACGCACACACACACACACACACACACACACACACACACACACGGGCTTTAGCATCCCTACACTTCTCACCTCCCCCAGACACACCAGGCCCTCTCGCACTCCCTCGGTGCACGGGCTGTTCTCTCTGCCTGCGGAGTCCTTCTCCTCTGCACTGGGCCAACCACACCTCTCCCTCCAGCCCAGTCCAGACGCCAGTCCTCGGAGGGCCCAGCCCCACCGCCCCCGGCATCCTCCCCATGCTCCCCACCCCGCCCACTGCGGTGGGCTCCTCTGAGGCTGCTCTTCGACACCAACCTGAACTCCCGAGTCTTGTCTGTCTGGGCTCCCCCGGGGGCTGCCCCCGGTCTGACTGCCACTGGTGCCCAGCGCATGCATGCTTGTGGGCGAGCGAGCCCGTCCCCGGAGGTGCCCCAGGCGGCCCTTCCCCGGCCCTGGTCTGAAGTCCTCGCATCATTAAAGGGGTCATTTCTGCCCTCCGGACACCCCCACGTCACGTGGGAACGAAGCCCACACACGAGACGGGGCCCGTCGAGGTGGGGCCTGCACTGGTCCTTGGTCCTGCAGGAGCAGGTCTGTCGTTGCTCCGCCATCAGCCTCAGTTTTATGCCCATTTCCCAGGTGACGGCTCCACCTTCGGGAAGCCAACAGCTCTTTTGGGCTGAAGGTCACAGACTGGCTTAACGTCCTTGGGGCAAAATGAGGAGGTGAAGGGGACTTTGGAGGGTCCTTCTCCTTACTCCCCTGGCTGACCACAGCCGGCTGACCACAGCTGGCCAGCCCAGGAGAAAGCCCCAGAGCACCAGCTGTTATGGGTCATTTGCCAGGTGGCCTGCACAGTCCCTCTGGGTTTGCGACTGTACTCTGGAGCAGGAGGGGACTGACCATCGCCACCCAGCGTGTCAGCCTCCCGGGCACCTTCCTGCCTCCCTCAGGCTGGGCACCTCTACCTGGCAAAGGAGGTGCTCATGGCAGGGAGATGGACGAGGGCCAGGAGGGGCTGGGGCCGTCACTGTCATCGTTACCATCATCATCGTCATCGTGGAATTAGCGACAACACCAGGGACACAGTGACAACAAACTCTCGCCTCGCATTATGTGCCAGGCACCTCCAAGGCGCAGAGAAGCTCGGTGATTTGCCCGAGGTCGTCAGCAGACCTGGGCCTTGGAACCGAACGGCCTGGCTCTGGGGCTCCTCCTTATTCTGCTGGGATCGTTTAGTCCTCACTGGAGGACGTGTTTTTATTGACCTGAGAGAGAGAGAAGAGAGAAGGAAACATGGATGTGAGGGAGAAACATCGATTGGTGGCCTCCCATACACGCCCCAATTAAGGATCGAGCCCCCCACCTTTTGGTGTACGGAGGACGCTCCAACCAGCGGAGCCACTGGCCGGGGCAGAGTTCGGCTCCTCCCTATGACCCTGCGGGAGGTGCGGCCGGCCGGCAGCCCCTGCCCCTCCACGGAAGGACGGAAGGACAGAAGGACGAAAGGACGGGGTAGAAAAGGAGCCAGCACCACTCCTTGCTCAGTCTCCCGCCCCCCCCCCCCACAATGCTCCCGGCAGGGATGCACGTCTGCTCCTTGGTGGGCTAGAGCTGTGAGGAGTCCCAGAAAGTGCTGGAGGGTGGGTAGGGGTGCAGGGTAGGTGAGTGCAGTGTCCCTCCAGTCCCCGAGTCCGGGTCCCCATTCTCACAGCAAGGGCCTCAGGACTGCTGCCTCTCTTGGAAGCCTGGCTCACTGCTGTCTGGAGCCTAATCCCCATTCTGGTGGTTTTGGTTGCTATGGTAATTGAATTCACTTAAAGTTGTCTCCATGCTGGTCTGTCTACCTCTTTCTGCTCACAGCCTGGGAGGGCAGGGGCCCAGCGGGGGACACAGAGGAGGAGGGCTCCGGGGGCCTGGGCGGCCTGCGTGGTTTTCCTCGGCCGGAGGTCCTCCTCAGGGGCAAGCAGAGGGACATCATGAAGACATGCTCCTTCCCAGCCTCCCT
Organism: Phyllostomus hastatus; assembly: GCF_019186645.2. Lineage (NCBI taxonomy): Eukaryota > Metazoa > Chordata > Mammalia > Chiroptera > Phyllostomidae > Phyllostomus > Phyllostomus hastatus. The sequence goes on along the minus strand of NW_025334018.1, from coordinate 14,602,419 downwards.
GTTCTCCCTTTGCCGCCTCGCTCCCATCTGCACAGAGGCTGAGGAGCTGGGCGGGCTGCAGAGGCAAGGCCTGGGGACGCAGGGGGCGGGGACAGGGAGAGCACCTCTCCTTCCCCGACGTTTTGTTGCTCCCCTGACAAACACTGACCGCGGGCTGCTGTTTGTGGGGTGGTCTCTCTGGGGAAGCCCGGGGTCCAGCACCCCCGGAAATGCCCCTGAAGGCACATTTCCACATGGCTACCACGCTGGGATTTCAGGACAATGGCCAGCCAGGGTCAGACGCCGGCAGGGTGTCCAGGCATTGTGGGAAAGCCCCGTCCTTCCTTTCTCTGCTGGAGGGAGGTTCATCAGCTGGGCTGACAGCAGAAAGGGGTCACTGCTGGGGGGGACCGAGGGGCAAGTGTCAGCCATCCCCCCCACCATTTCCATCAGGAGGAATTCTGACCCGACCTGAGAGCCAAGAGGCAGGGACAGAGACCTTGTCAACACTGCCTGAGGGTGTGTGGGGATGACAGACCCTCTGGCAATGGACACCACTGTGCTGGGGTCATGAGGGAGGGGCAGGCTGGCCACAGGTTACGGGTGATTGAGTGCCCAGGCCTCGGTGTTTGGAGTAACAGCTGGAAGGAGCAGGCACGGAGGATGTTTATGTAGCTTCAGCGGCACACCAGGGACCGTGCCGGGGACTGGGAAGACAATGTGACTGACACAGCAGAGACTTTCGAGGAGCTCACAGCCTGGAAGGATGACAATGTGCGAAGCCAAGCGTGCGTTCTGTAAGGGCAAGAGGAACACACTCAGGGGGCGGGAGCTGGGAGAAGGGTAGGGCGTGTCCTGGGAGCGTGCACACAGGACAGTGCGTGGAGGTGCGTTTTTAAGGGTGAGAAGGAGTTCTTGAGACAGAAAGTCACTCTGTGCAAAGACAAGAGCGTGAGCACAAGCACAGAGGTGGTGTGCAAACGAGCAGCGTGTCTGCCGGTCAGACTGCAGGCCGGGCCAGGGCAGGGCCAGGAACCAGCAGGAAGGGCCAGACCCCGGGAAGCCATGGTGGCTGAACCCTGCAGGCCACGAGGGGCTACTGTGTTCAGACCTGTGTTTTAGCAAAACAACTCTGGCGGAGCAAGAAGGGAAGGGAGAAGTGGGAGATCAGTGGTGCGAGGGGTGGGGGGGCAAGGGGGCTGGGCTGAGCTGTGGAACCAGCAGTGAAGGCAGAGCCCGTGGGGCTGGCTGGGGGGAGGGTGGGGTGCAGGAGGGAGGAGCAAGTGGGGTAGGCGATGGAAGAGTCAGAGAACTCCCTGGGCATAGTGTCGGGGTTGGGAACGGACCACAGTGAGGAACCCAACATGTCAGTTTGAGGAGCTCAGTTTGGGATGGGCGGGTAAGGTGGCTGGCACAGTCAAGGTCAAGTGTCCTATAGGCAGAAAGAAGAGTGTTTCCAGCACACGGGAGAGAGCTGCTCATTAGAGATGTGCAGGTGGGAAGTGCCAGCATGGAGGTGACAGGTAAAGTCGCGAGAAAAGCCGATGACACCCAGGGAGGCGGTGCAGAGCAGGGGTGTGGGGGGAGGCGCCTTCGGGAGAGGTCAGAAGTGTCCTTCTGGAAGGCGGGCAGTGGCCTGGAGCCCGGGCCGGTGGGGGGCAAAGCCAAGCACACCACCCATGGTGTGGGCCTCGGAGAGGACGCTGCTGAGAGAGATTGTTGGACAATGGGGCCAGAGCAGGGCTCTTGGACCCGAGGGCGCCCAGGGTCTTCTTAAAACACCCATCACTGGGCGCCACCCCCAGAGCCTGCAGTTCGCCAGGTCCGAGGTGGAGCCCAGGAGTTTCTACTTCTAACAAGATCCGAAGTGCAAAGTCACGCTGCTGGTTTCGGAGAACTGCTGAATCAACAGTCTAGACTGATAAACCTACACTTGAAAAGGTTCAAATGCAAATCCATCCAAGCTGGACATGAGAGGAGGAAGCTGGGCTTTGGTTGCGGAGCAGAGGTGGGAACATAACGCGGCCCCTGGGAAACGGAACAGAGGCTGCTGAGGACACAGGGACGGGACAGGGAGGGGGGACGCTGGGGGCAGGCAAGGGACACGATGACACAAGAGCTGTGGCCATGACCATGGGTCACCTGAAGAGGGCGATGGTGAGTCAGGCAGAGGGGAGCATGGGGGTTAGAACCGGCCTCCGGGTTCCAGTTGGCGTCCTGGCCAAAAGTCTAGAGTTTGTCCTCAAGAGCCACATCCCTGCCCCCGTCCCTTCTAATCTCCCAGAGTCACTGCCCACCGCCAGGCTGCGGCCTTCCCAGGAAGAGCAGGGGCAGCGCCCAATCCCCTGGGTCATCTCTTGTGCGGGCTCTACACTGGGCACAGAAGCCCCTCCCGAGATCTCAGATCAGAGACCTGAGCGCTCCGGGGGGACCCCTGACCTCGGGGACGACCACCCTCCTGGGCCCACCCGCCTGCCAGGGGAGGTGCAGGCCTCGACTCCTCTGTGGTCCGTGCAGCCAGGCCGTAAAGAAAATCCAGTCCATTGGCGTCCGGGAGAACATTACCAAGACAGACGAGCCACTACGGGCAGTATTTAATTATGACCAGGCAGAGCAAATGGGAAGGGTGCAATAAAAATGCTAATCAGGAAAGGGAAAAAAAACAGGCTTCATTTTCTTCTAGAACAGAGCAAAGCCCCTCCTACCAACCTCCCACCCCTTCCAGACCACAAAGGTGTGTGGCAGGTCTGGTTCTGATGGGACTTGGAGACAGGTGAGCCTGTGTCAGCCCCGCCCGGTCCCGGCCTCTTCCTGCTTCCTTCCTTCCTTCCTTCCTTCCTTCCTTCCTTCCAGCTCCCCAGTTCCTGGCCCAGGCAGCCCGGAGGGAGGGAGGCTGGCTTTCCTCGCAAGCACTTCAGCAAGGGAGGACTGGGAAAGGGAAGGAAGTTGTTGCTCAGGGCTCCATTCCGTCCCCCGGTGTGCACTTGGGGCCGGGCCCAGCTCCCCCTTCCCTGCCCAGGGTGCGGGAGGAGGGGCAGAGCCAGAGAGGGGCTCCAAAGTCAGCCCAGCTCAGAGCCTCTTCGGAAGCAACTGGGGACACGGCACCAGGCCCAAAGCCTCCGGTCCCCAGTTCCACTCTGCTTGGCCAAGCTCGGCGTTGGAGCATGACTCAGGACTCTGCAGGCTGTGCCTGTCTCGCGCCCGAGTGGCCGACTCCTCGGGGTACCTGGTTCCTGTGAACCAGGGGCCTCCGTGCTCACCTGCTCGGCTTCCTCCACATTCGCTGCCACTGGCCTGTGGGAGGCCTGGGCCCCGGCCTCCTGTCGGTTTTACATGCAACTTGCCTCGTTTGCAGCCTCCGGGATCTCGGTTCGCCCAGACCCTTCCCCGAGGCTGACCTCTTCTGTTTGCCGGGCTCACCTGCTGCCCGGGCTGGTGTGCGCGCAATTCGCTGCCCTCGAGACTAGCCTCTCTCCTGCCTCCTCAAATCTCGGGCAGCCAGGGGCTCCTTCCAACATCAGCAGGGCAGGAATGAGCCTTCGGTTCATCTGGGAGGTCATCCTGGGCCCTCCCCCCTCCCTGAACACCACAGGGAGACAGCTCCCCAACCCTCAGCTCCTGGCTACTGTCTCTTCCTGGAAAAACAGCTTAATAGGCCAACCATTTGTATGCCAGCTCACTTATCTGCCGTGGGGTCTCGGACTAGCTACTCAACACTTCTGTGCCTCAGTTTCCTCACCCAACACATGGAGATAACGCCTACTTCAGATTTGTTATGGGGATTGAGTGCAAATGCGCACAGAGAGCTCGGGAGAGCGCCTGCCACACACTGAACTCTCGGAACGTGGTAACCACCATCCTCAGCATCGTCGCTGTGACGCTGATTATTGAGGCCGGTGACCGTCTTCTTGGCTCGTGTGTCCAGGTACTTGGTGGACTGTCTGGTGTGAAGAAACACTCAATAATCATGGAGTCAATGAATAAGTGTACTTTTAAGTTAATTCTCCCCAAGATATGACAGTTTCCAGAAAAATTTAGATTTAAGTTTAAAGATAAGGGTCTGCACATTAATGACAACACCTAGGAATAAATGGCTGATGGTGGACTCTGGACATCTCTGCGGAAGGGATTTAGTGTGAATGCTTGATTTTACGTCAAGTTGGACGGTCAGTTACAAAAGTAAAGCTAGCCGTGGCCAGTAGCTCATGGTTGTTGTCCCTAAGGTGGAATTTACCTCCAAACGCTAACGCAGGAAAACCTGAGAAACCAGCAACCAGCAAGGGACGGAGGAGACAAAGGGAACCCTCCAGCCCCAGGAACAGTTACTTCCTGCGCATGCGTCGAAGCGGCCAAGCCCCCCACGGGCTCCGTCCTGGTGAGAGGGAGGGCGAGTGTCGCAGGCCTACCGACCTCACCCCCCGGCGTGTCGGGGCTCCCGGACGCCAGCCCTAGACCCCGCCCCCCCGGCCAGGCTGGCCCCTTCCACGCCTCAGCGGAGAGTTCCGGGAGAGGAGAGGGGACATGTCTCATCCGGATGTCACTGGAGGGCTGCGCTGTAGATCTGCTCGGGGTGGTTGAGAGGCACCCATGGGGGGCAGACAGCTTTCTGCTTCACACGCCCAGGCGAGGGGGGACGCAGGCCTGGGAGCGGCATGGCCCCCCCGGCTCTCACACCCTGACCCTGACATCCACTTGGCCGACGTCATCACGTAGGCTTCCCACAACAGACGGGTGAGCAGACTGGGACCGTCCGTCCTTTCTCTTTCTTTCCATGTTTGTTTAAACTAGACTGTGTCACGTGGTTCAACATTTAACCGGCCCTGAAGTCTGCAGGCTGGAAGGCACCCTCCTCCATCCGCAGCCCGCCAGTCCCGGGGGCCCGAGACGCCTTCCAGAGGTGCCGTGTGCACCGGCAGGGAACACACCTAGTCCCCTCCTTCCACAAGCGGCAAGCGTGCCCGACACAGCTGTGCACCTGGGACTTTCCCCTCGGACAGCGCTCTGAAGACTACTCCATAGCGCTACTCTGTTTGTGACCACACAGCATTCTGTTCTACAAAGTCGCTCACCATGCTTTACCGTGTAGAATGCACACTTTTGGCCCACATTTTTGAGGGGAAAATAAGGATGTGCATTACACATGGGCATAACAATCCTGTGTGTGATGCACACCAAACGGTGGGTGCACGTTATACACGACAAAATACGGTTTCTAACAGGCCCGTTTCTAGTCTTTAACTTTTACCAATGATGCTATGATGAAGGACCTGGAGCAGGCGTGCCTGCAGGATGCGTGTGAACGCACATGAAGATAAATTTCTACCAGACCAACTGTTTGGTCAAAGGCTTCATCCATTTATAACTTTGATAGTTGTTGGCAAATTGCCTTCCCTTGATGGCCTATTTTTTTTAAGATGACACAAGTGGAATTTAAAGGGGTACCTGACCTGACTCGAGATATATAGGTTGTAAATACAGCACCTGGGGAGAGAGCTGGAGCTTTTAGGTTTTCAGCCCAGGATGCTCGGGGCCCCAAGAAGTCGGGAACCTGGGAGGCACAGCAGGCAGATTCCCAAACTGTGGCCACCCCCCAACTTCTCACGTTCATCATAAATACCTCGAATTCAACTCTCGAGTCACCAGCCTTTGGGGGAGCCTGCGGTCTGGAAGGAGAGAGACGAGAGGCATCTGGCGTTCAGCATGTGTGACAAGGACAAGGGACAAGGGACAAGGGGGAGCACCGAGAACAGGGCAAGGGCCCCGATCAGCTTCGGCTTCCTGGAAGAGGAGGCATTTAAGGTGACACTAGATAATCCACAAATGTCCTCCGCAACATTACCTACGACCTCTGTCCTCTTCACCCTTCACTGTGTCCCATCCCGAACCTTCTGTCAGTGATCTTGATCAGCAGCAAAATGGATCGCCCTGTAAAGCACCGTGGGGTGGGAATAATCATACGGGCTACCGGGCACTGAATTCCCGCTGGTGCCGGACTGTGCTTCTGGCTCAGCCGTGGGCCAGCCTCGTGCCCGGAGCAGGGGACCTGGCCCACACGCATCCTCCCCACATCTCTGAACTCAAACGGCTCGTCCGCTGGCCTCGAGCTGCATCCCCCACCTGCCCAGTCCTCACATGCGATGGCTCTCTCTCTTTCTAAGGTCCTTAAAGCCTCCTCTGGGGGGTGAGGGGCAAGGAAGGGTCCAGGCATGGGGGGTTAGGGAGAAAGAGTAAAAGGACTCGCTGGTCCTCACGTCGGCCCTGGGAAGTTCAACTCTGAAAGATGTCACACAAGTCAGATAAATAATAGCACGGATGATGTCTGCTGTTGTATCTTTCCAGGCTGCTTTCACATGCTGTTCCATGTGCTCTCCGTGCAGTGAGGTGGGGGAGGGCGTTAGGGAGGTACTAGTCTCTTCTGCAGAGGGGGAAACTGAGGCTGGGTCCAAGTAGGTTACTCAGTTCCAGTCCCTTGCAGGGCAGTGGTGCAGCCCAGGCTGGAACCAGGCCTCCTGTTCCGACACCGCCTAGTCTGCCCTGGGAGTCCCTGGTCACTGGGAGGCATGATTTCTGTTGGGAGCAGCCCAAAGTCCCCGAGACTTCTAGGAGCCTGAGCTTCAGTGGCCCTCGAGGAGCTGCCCAGCCTCCCTCGGCACCTCCCAGAGTGCACTGAGTCTCTCCCGGCTGCTGGGGGTCTGGCCCTGCCCCGGAGCCCTGCCTGAGACCCCTGCACCTCCCTGAACGTTTGCACCTGGCTGGGGTCCCCTCTGCTGTCCTCTGCTCAACATCCCCATGCCACCTGCTGGGCCTCCCCAATGCCAACCACCAGCTGAGTGGCTGCCTAGCTCCTGTGGCTCCCACTGCAAACCATTCTCTGCCTGTGGGGCTGCCTGCCTTCCACAGCCTGCGGCTGGGTTTGCCCCCGAGCTGCTCACCCACGAGGGTGCATGCACACCCCGGGCTCAGGCTGGGTGAGCTCATGATGTGATTGTCAGCAGGCTCTGAATTCTGGGTTGACAGCCCCCCATGACTCCCCGGCCTGAGCTGGAACAGGTAAGCTGGGCAACACAGGGAAACCCGTGATCTGACCCCATGTCTGAGGGTCTGTTGGCCCGGCCCTGAAAGTGCCCCCGAGGGCCCCCTTGCTCGCAGGTATGAATGATAACGCAGCCATTCGGGGCCCCTCGAGGGAAGGCTCCGTCTGAAAACAGACATGATTACTATTTCCATCACCTTTTTAATCCTTTAATCACACACTTGCAGCAGGGAGGCTGGGCAGGGTGAGTCCATTTATATAAACAGCAGGCTGTACGCCAGCCACGCTTAGTGGAAATGTAAGAATCGTTTCGTGACCAGAAAAATGAATAATACAGGGACTTATCCCCGAACAGCTCCCCACCCCCAAGCTGCCAGGACCCGTGCTCCGGTTCCAAAGGCTTCGACAGAGACGTGTCACTCCTCCGAGGCCAGTGGGGTGCTGGCCTGAGCTCCCCGCTCTGTCAGTGGGCTGGACGGCCTGGGAGGACAGGAAGGACAAGGAGCCTGCTTGTCCCTGGCCCCTGGGCCCTGGTACGAATCTGGACGCCTGCCTCTGCCTCAAACGGGAGAAGGAGGTTCCAAAAGCGTTGTCTGGGGTGGGTGGGTCCCTGATAGAGAGAGGGTTGTGTTCTCCTATGGAGAGAGTGGGAGATGGGACAAGGGGCCCTAGGACTCTAGACGGAGAAGGGGGACAACCAACCAGGGCCTCTGCGTGTGAAACTGGGGTTCCGGCCAGTGTCCCCGTTGGCAGGGGCAGCGCAGGCCCCGGGAGCCTCTCTTTCGAGCAGGCCGGCAGCCTGCCTCTCTCAGCTGTGGAAGGTTCCTCGAGGCCGCCCTCCCCGCCTGAGCACCGGCCTGCTCGTCTGTCTGTGAGGCTCTCTTTCCTGGTCTGAATAGGCATGGCCGTTCGCCACGGCTGGGTAACAGGCCGCTCCCAGAGCTCAGCGGTGTGCAGCCGGAAGCAGTACTTGGCTCCCTCCGACGTGTGCAGGACACCTGCAGGCAGCAGACCCCAGCGGACGTGGCCGGCAGTGGGAACACAGCCCTGCACCAGGCATCTCTCCTGCTCCTCCTGGGACCAGCAGAGAGGGTAGAGGCACCAGAAGGCGAGCAGAAACACGCAGTGCGTCTTAAAGCCTGGGCTCAGAGCTGCCCCACTGTCCCACGGCCAAAGACAAAACTGAAGAGTGCGGAAAGGCACCCGCTCCTTCGTGGGAAGCACGGCGAAGTCACAAAGTCAAGGGCTCGTGCCACGGCCCACATCCGCCCAGCCGGGAGTCACAGCTGCGCTCCATCCCGAGAGGCTGCAGCCCGGGTCGTCCTCTCTCCTCCCTCAACACGCTCGGGCTGGGTGCAGAGCCTTCTGCCTGGGAGGCGGCGGGTGGGCGAGATGATGGGGGACCCTCAGAAGGACCCTCAGTCAGCCCCGAGTGACGTGCACTCGTGGCCCCCTCTCCACCTCCCCCTGGGAGGAGTGTGGGCCCATACAGCTAGGAAAGACCACCTTTGCACTAAACTGACAGTCCCTTCGATCTCCATGGTCGTTAGGTCCTCGTGAGCTGTCGTGTTCATGTCTGATACCTTCCTGGGAAACACAGGGAGTGGCCAAAGGGATACCCGGCAGGGAGGGGAACATGGAAACCGCTCCAAATCCAGGCCCCGGGCCCCGCGTGACTGCTGAGGGGAAGCATGAGCCGGAGACGTGAGCAACGCTGTGCCCACCCCCAACCGGAGACCCGCGCCCGGGCCGAGGCCCAGCCAACTACCCGAACGGCGATGACACGGAATCTCGATAACAGAGCCTGGCCCCACCGAAACCCTGAACCCTTCCAGCTGACAAGTTCAAATCACAGACTGTGAAGTTCCCACCAGCGCAGCGTGGCTGTGGCCTGGGCAATGGCAACATTGGCTCCCACGGTTTTCCAAAAATCCACGCGTGAAACTCTGCCTCCCGGCCCCACAGCCTCGCGCACACACCCCGGGTGAAGCGAGCCCTTGTCCTCCCTCCTGCTGTGCGGTGCGCCGTCTTGCCCTGGCCACGGCCGAGAGGTCACTGGGAGAAAGCGGAACTGGGGCTCTGTTCCACAGCCGACGTCGCCGCACTGTTCCCCTGACTATTTTCAGTGGCATTTCAGCACTTCAGTAATGAATTACCTCCACCATTTCTGGCGCAAAGAAGAGAGGGTTTAAATTAATTTTCAGCAAGGGACACTATTGGTCTGGGCGACTTCCCTCCCACTGTGTTAACATCAACGTCCTGTCTCATTAAACGCCGATAAACGAATGTAACACTCTAACGAGCCACAAATTGGCTCATTGACACCTCCGCCAGCAGTTCTCTGCTTCCCAAAGCCCTGGCCCCACACACACAAGGTGGTCAGTCAGCACGGGGGCTGCACAGGACCTCAGGACCAGGCGGCATTAGCGTCCGGGTTTCCTGGCAACTGGTTCTCGGTGGCTCTGGCCTGCCTCTGATAACAGATTGTATTCATTTGTCTTCTCCACCCTCTGGGGTTCACATGGGGCATGTGTGTTTGTGGCTGCCCCACGGGGGGGCAGGTCCACTCCTCCTCCCTCTCTCTCCAGCTTTCCCAAGCAACGACCCTGCTGGCTGTTACACTGGGCAACCCTCACCGTCCAACTCTGCGGAACAGCCCGCTGTGTGTGCTGCTGGGACCCGAGGACACAGGGGCCCAGGACAGCGGGTGGGGTCTTGGATGACGCCCCTCCATGGAATCCAGCTTTCACTGTGCAGGGGAGCTCACCCAGTCTTCTGGCTCTACAGCAACGATGGCTCCGATCTGGTTTTTGTCTCCTTCCCACCCCTTCCCCCAACAGTCCCTGCTCCCCTCCCCCAGTTGCTGCACAGAGGTCCCAAACTCAACCTGACCCCAAGCAGACTTCTCCCCCTGGACCTGCTCCTCCTGCAGCCTTTCCCAGCTCGGTCAGTGGCAACGCCACTGACCAGATTTTATGCAAGGTGAAAACCCGGTGTCCCCTTTGCTTCCTCCTTCTTTCCAAGCCATCATCAGATCTTAGTGGCTCGACCTTCTAAGTATCCCCAGAATCAGACACTTCTCAGGACCTCAGTCCCTCTAGTGTAGTCCGAGCCACCAGTGGTCTTCCTGGGTTCACCCCTGCGCCACCCCAGTGGTGCTCTATTCTCAACAGCAGTCAGAGGGGTCTCTTCATGTTAGCTGCGGGGGCACACCCCAGTCATTAGACGTTTCGATACTTACTCAGTGATCATCCCCATAAATCTCGCACCTATCCAACACCACACACAGCTATTAGAATGGCATGGACTATGTCCCCTATGCTGCATTTACATCCCCGTGACCGTTCTGTAACAACCGGTTGTCCTTCTTCCGGGGGAAGGGGTCAGCGAAAAGCCCGAGTCCTTGCGGTGGCCTCCAAGGCCGTGCAAAGCCTGGCCTCATGGCCTCTCTGGCCTCACCTACCCCCTCGCCTGCTCACTCTGTTCTGGCTGTTCTGGCCTCCCTGCTTTCCCTTCAGTCTGCTAGGCACACCCCTATCCTACCTCAAGGCCTTTGCAATTGCTGTTCCCTCTGCAAGAAATGCTTTTCCCCGAGCTTCCCCCGTCAACTCTTTTAGGCCTGTCCATTCGGGCCTTCCCTGACACCTTGTACGCAGCCATGCACCCTGCACCCTGCACCCCTCGAGCTGACGCTCCCTTCATTTTCCCTTCCCTGGTTACCACCATCCTACTTTACTTTCTTTCACGTTCGTCTGTTTTCTCCACTGCAATGTTAAGTTCCATCAGAGAAGGGCATTTTGGGGGAGGATGTGCTCGTTCAGTGCCGTTTCCCAGCGTGGACGTAATGGCTGTGAATGAGTGAGTGAGTGAATGAATGAGTGTGAATGAGTGAGTGACTGAATGAGTGAGTGCCATTATCCCCCCCAGTCCCAGCGGGAGCCGCATGTGACCACAGCGGCAGCAACACCCAGGAGAGGGGTCTGCGCCCCTGCCCCTCCCAGCTGTCCCCTGAAGGCAGAGCCTTCTCTTCCCGCCCATCACGCTGCGACTCAGCCCTCGGGGCCACTTAAATATCACTTCTTCGGCAGAGGGGACTAAATTAGGCTTCTCACTAAATGCTGCTGTCGCTCTGGTATTTCTTCTTGCAGCACTTTGCATGCTCAGAATCCTGTGATACATTATTCATAGCAGTTGTTCAGTGTCTATTTTCCCCATTAGGCTGCGAGTACCACCAGGCAGGGCCTGCCTCCGCCCTGGCGCACGGTCAGGTCCCGGCACGCGGCGTGGCCGCACGTGTGCCGCGTTAGCGGCGGCCGGCGCCTGCAGGTGTGCCCTTCAGTCAAAGCTGGGGGACGCGGGGCGGCCTTGCCGCGGCGTCGCGGGGCGGGCCCTCGCCCACAGTTCCAGAGTATCTCGGCGGGAGATGGGCGCCACTCCAGGGAGGGGCCGAGGCCACGTGCACGGGGTCGTGAGGGGCAGCCGGAACCTGCCCTCTGACTGGCCGCTGGTCGTACATCACCGGCCCCTTGGGTGCCCGCGATCAGCACGGAGGACCTGCGGAGGGGGCTGCCTCGCGGAGGGCCTGGGCCCAGCTCTCGCGCCGCCAGGCGGCCGGCCCTTCGGTGGGGTAACTAGAGGGGGTGAGCGCACCTCCCGCGCAGTCAGAGGCCCCCCCAGTTCTAGAGCCAGAGGAGACGGATCGCCCACTCCTGCGCTCCCCCGCACAGAGAGGAAACTGAGGCTCGGGGAGCCGGCACGGCTTCCCGAGGTCACACACATAACTAACGACGGAGTGGAGCCCAAAATCCTGAAATCTAAAAAGATAAAAAAATAAAAAACCCAAAACCTGACACGAACACGTGACCTCTTCACTATGTGTCAGTGGTGCTTTTTTTCCTTCTCCCCTGAAATAAAACTCCTTAAAAAAATTTGAAAGCTTAGCAGTGACATTAAGAAATGAAAGAGCGCCTGAAAGAGTAGGCGGGGAGGACGCGGAGACCAGGGAGCCCTCGTGCACTGACGCTGCCGGCGGGACCGTGAGTGGGCGGGGCCCCGTGGGGAGCGGCGTGGGGGCTCCTCGGAAAGGTAAGACTAGAACTCCCACACGACCCAGCAATACCTCTTCTGGCTACTTACCTGAAAAGCTCAACAGCACTTATTGGTGAAGATACCTGCACCCCTACGTCCACGGTGGCATCACTCACAACAGCCGGGGCAGGGCAGCGGCCCGGGTCCTGCGGCGGACGGCGGACGGCTGGAGAGCGGGGACGCAGTGCGCGCACCACGGAGCCCGACTCGGCCGAAAAAGGATGCAGCGCTGCCATCCGTGACGGCATGGGTGGGTCCTGGCAGTGTCCTGCTCATACTAAGGCCAGAAAAAGACAGAAACTGTGTGAGTTCTCTCCTGTGTGGGACGTAAAACAAAAACCAACGAATGGACAAATGAAACCAGCAAAGAAAGAAAGAAACAAAGCAAGCCACAAAACTCCGGAAGGGTGGTTAGGGGAGGGGCAGGGGTGGGGGTGGGGGGAGGGCGGGAGGAAGAAGGGGTCAAATATACAGTGCCAGAAGATTAGACTTGGGGGGCGGGGAGCACACAATGGTGTGGACAGATGTTACAAGGTTGTACCCCTGAAATGTATAGAATGTTATTAGCCAGTGATAACCCAATGCATTTAATTTTAAAAGATCAAAAAACCTAGTACTTCATTACCACTTAACTACGGATTTTAATCAAACCCCATTCCTTTCCCTTAGGCTCACGTCAAAGCTTTCTGTCGGCCCCCCCTGACCCCTCATCGCTCGGCTCCGCGCTCCAGGGCACGAGTTCTGGTCTCTCGTCCTCCTGCCCCGCCCCGCCCCCACACCCCCCTTCCTTGCCCCTGATGCTGCGCTTCGCCCAAAACCTGGGGTTCCCATTCCTCCCGAGTTTCCACGCACTCCGTTAACACCTCCACTGCAGATATATTTGCTCTGGCTTGAAATCTGCTGATAATTTGAACATAACCGATAGCCAACAGCTTTTCAGCTAAATAGCTAATAGTCACTACTGAGGGGGGTACAAAGACGTGGGAAGTGTCCCGTCCGCCTGTCGGGCAGCGGCCACCACACAGGCAGGGAGCCAACGTGACGCGGGGTGCGGACGGGGACACTGCAGCTCACCCCCCGTGGCCCGGTCACCTCGTGCCTGCGTGAGGGCAGGCGCCCCTCGCTGGCCTCCCCGCCGCCGTCCTTGCCTCCAGCCCCCACGGCCTGCCCACCCCCCACCCCAACCCCCACCCCCACTGGAGACTCGGTCCTGTCCCTCCCCAGCCCCGGCCCCGGCCCTGAGGGAGCGGCTGGCCATTCCTGAGAGTGGGAGCTGGGGTCCCGCACCAGCCGCAGCCCCCCTTCTCCCCGTGCTGATTCTCCGATGTCCTTCTCTGTCGCTCACTCCTCTGGGCCTCACCCTCGGGGCTCTGCCCACGCCAGCCCCCTCGCTGCCCCTCACACACACCAGACACCCCCAGACAGCCCGCCTGAAGGCCTTGCTGCTCCGTAGGTGTCCTTCCCTCCGTAGGTGTCCTTCCCTCCGTAGGTGTCCTGAAGGCGTCCCGCCTTCGCTGGGATCACACCCTCTCCACGGGGACCGACCCGCACGGACGCCTACTGCCTGTGTCACCGCCCGGCCCTGTAGTCCCCGCGCCCTCCTCCTGCTCTGCCTGCCTTTCCGCTCACAGCCCTCCCACCTCCTATCGTCCTCCACAGCCTGCTCGCTTGTCCTGTTCCCTGTCCCCTGTCTTCCCAGCCGGCTCCCGGGTCTCTGAGGGCAGGGATCTAGTGTGTCCCTTCTGTCCCCAAGCCCCTGGCACAGCGCCTGGCACAGAGCAGGCGCCCAGGAAGCAGCCGCCGGGCTGGGCGGCTCCGGGGCTCAGGCGCTGGGTGCCGAGCAGGCAGCGCCTGTGAGCACTTCTCCGCGCGATGTCAGTTGCGAGCTCGGCGGACGGAACTCATTTAATAGGCGGCAAGTGCCACGTGGTGACCAGCCCGATCCCCTCTGGACGGCCACGTGCTCCTTTCCGCTGTGGCAGGCGACTCTCAGCCAGGTGACACTCAGCCGGTGGGAGGGGAGGGGACCTGCGCTCGGGAACAGTGAGTCAGGGCACCCACTTTTTTAATAGTGCAGATGACAGAAATAAGCGTTAGAATGTTCTGCCTGTGGGCTGGTCTGGGCGGGAGGAGGAAAGAAGATGGACCAAGAGAGAGTGGCCGGGGCGGGGGGCCGGGGCGGGGGGCCTGGGAGGAGAGGGGGTTCCGACACAGAGCGCTCACACTGCGGGGACACGGAGGCGCAGCAGCCGGGGAGTGGCGAGACCCGAGTGAGGTTCCGGGCGGTGCTCCGGCGACCGCACGTTTGAACGTGCGCTGGACCTCGGCTCCTGAAGGTGCGTCTGCGGTCGCGGCTGCCGGGCCTCTCACGCCCGAGGGTTCAAGTGCGCTCCCCTCGAGGTGTTAACTCCGATTTCCTCGGCTCTGGCCTCCACCTGCCCTCGGGGACCTCGGCCCCTGGGGAGCCCTCCTCCCAGGTGTTGCCAGAGACTCTCCTGAGTGGGGTGAGGGGAGCCCTCACATACTCACGATCACTGTGGTCCCCTGGGCGCTGCCGTCCCCGTGGACCTGTGCGGCCCAGACGGTGGCGGTCGGGAGCCGGAGACGCAGCCATTGCAAACTGAGGCGCGCTCCGGTGTGAAACACACACCGCGTTTCACGGCTTTGTTGCGAAACACGTAAAGCATCCCAGTAACCTTTCTCGTGTTGATCGCATGTTGGCATGACAACATTTTAGAGATACTGAGTTTGGCCACAGTTAGGCTGTAACTGAATTGTAAGCGCATTTCACTCGGGTTTCTGTTGTTGCTTGTTCGCAATGCCACTGCTAGAAAACCTAAAACCGCACCTGTGTTCGCTCTGTGGCTGGCTTTCCAGTTCCACCCACGGCACTGCCAAGGACGCTGCCATTTCTCTGGGGCTCCCATCTCCACAAAGCTGAATGTCATTGTCACTTCCAATGGGCCGGACCTCTGACCCGCCAGGGGGCCCCGCGTGACCCGCCAGACAGGACCGCAGACCTTCTGCGGTGCCTCCAGCCCCACCCAGGGGTCACCACTCCCGGGAGGGCACGAGGTCTGACGTGTGCCCCGTGACCGGGCGGGAGAGCATCTCCCTTCCTCTCCCGTGTCCCCTCCTACGTACGGAAAGGGCTCCAGAGCAGAGAGAGCTGTCCGAGCTCCTAGGGTCAGAAGGCGTCAGAAGCTCGTTCTTTGTTTATTTACTGTCTTCTTCACAGGAAAACTCAGAGATGGGCCGGGATCTGGTTTTTACTTGGTTTTGTTTTCCATGTATTGTTTACTTTTTGATTTTGTTCTTTACCTTAAAGTGAACTTGACTGCGGTAAACTTTACGTCCCATCAGATGTATCCACTTTAAGTGCAGAGTGTGACTAAGTCTGGACAAATGACGAACCTGTGTGACAACACCTGAGTGAGGCGGAGAGCTTCTCTGTGACCCCACCGAGTCCCCTTGTACCCCAAGCAGACGTGGGGACCGGCTGTGAGCTGCATTCAGAAATGTACCTCCTAACGCCGCCAGGTGCCACCTACCGGGCCCCACACTCTCTCTGCGGGATGATTCTCCCAGGAGACTCCTCCTGTCCCCACTTTTCATGGCGGCCGCTGTCACCAGCTCCTCAGACTGTTTGAGTCCTGGCCCAGCACAAGCCCCTGCAATAGACTAGAGAGATTTTGTTTTGTTTTTGTTTAGTGAAATATAATATAATATAATATAATATAATATAATAATATATACTTCAGCACATTGTTCAACCTAAGAAGGCTTCAAGGAGGAGGTGTTGTTACCATTGTTTTCTTTAGCAGCACTGAGTAAGCGACAAAGTAATGCAGGTGATGCTCTAACGACACAGGTTTGAACTGTGCAGGTCCACTTAGGTGTGGATGTTTTTCCACAAATACTCTAAAGGTGTTTTTTCTTCATTACGATTTTCTTAGTAACGTTTTCTTTTCTCTAGCTTACTTGATTGTAAGCATACAGCAAATAACACGTACAACATACAAAAATATGTGTTCATCAACTGTTTATGTTATTGGTAAGGCTTTTTGGTCAGCAGTAGGCTGTTTGTATTAAGTTTGAGGGATTCAAAAGTTATACCTGGATTTCTGACCATGTGGGGGGTTGCTGCCCAAACCCCACCTCATTCGAGGGTGGCAGATTTGGGGGACAGTAGTGACACGCCGGTCCTGCATGGTTGAGCCCCCGCAGGCACCTTCAGTCTCAGCCTGCCCTGGTTTCTCCTCCCCGCTGCACCCCGGGTGCCCAACCTTATTCCAGCTCCTCCACCACACCCGGGGCGTGGCTTCCTCTGGCCTGGCACAAGCCACGCCCACCGGCTGGAGAGCTCGTTGCCCTGCGTCTGCACACCTGTCTCCTCTCCCTCCTTCGACCTCAGCTGCAATGGCAGCGCCTCAGAGGAGACTGCTCGGACCACTCAGCCAAGAAGGAGATTGCTCCTGTCATTCGTGTGCTTTGTGACACCCCTCCCAGCTTATTGCATCGCCTGCTGACTCTCCACCTCCCACGCTGGAACAGAGCTTCATGAAAGTAGAGACTGTTCTGCATTATAGCGTAGTGTGTGCCCACAGTTACTCCTCCTGTCCCTGCACATGCCGTGCTCACGTGAGAGGGGAGTGTCTCCCCTACCGCACTGACTTCCAACGTGGCCTTTCCCGGCTGATGGTATGGTCGTGGAAGTAAAGTTCACTATGTCTCACCAGAGGCTTTGACCGTGCTTGCATGGTTGGGCTCGAACTCTTGGAGCTGCTCTGCCCAGCCGCAAGCAGGGTTTCCCTCTGGGGCTGTTGTTGCTTCCTCCGAGATCTGAAATGAGGACCTGTGCACGGGCCTGAAGCCGACCCTGAGCCCTGGAGAAGAGCTCGTCCCGCCAGCCTGTAGCTCCGTGAGCAAGAAAAACAAATGTCAGCTGTTGACGGCCACTGATATTTGGGGGTAGTTTCTTACGCAGCATAATTGCAGCCTCAGCTGACTATTGCATGGTCTCTATGTAAAAGGCACCCAATGAATACGTGTTGAATAAATGAAAGAAACATGTTGCTTGGGGAAGTCCAGAGGCGGGGGGGTGAAAAGCATCCTGGGGACTTGGGAAGTTCAGCCCCAGGAAGGAAGAAAAGGGGTTAAGGTGTGGGAGGGAAGCAGAGCCCAGAGATCCTTTAGGGCAAACCTCAGGAGAGAGCTTCATGGCCCAGGGAGAACCTGGAACTCGTCCCTTAACGCCGCATGGACATTCCGGGTGTCCCGACCGAAGCTCTGGACAGAGGAGGTGTTTTCAAAGGTGGAACTTTGCCCCAGAGGCGGGGCAGGAATTGCGATGTCGGCTGGGGATCTGTGAAGCGCAGACCCGGGAAGCCGAAGCGGGGACCGAAACCGGCGAGGAAGAGCCGCGCGCCGCTGCCGGAGGAGGGGCGCGGTTTCTCGCACCGGCTTGCCCCGCCGTGCTCGCCGGGACTCCGTGCTGAGTCTAACGCAGTTTGGTGGGTGAACGGCGGAAGGAAATGGGTGGGGTGACAGCGGTCCGCAGGAAGGTCCCGACTGAGGAGGAGTGCCACTGCGTCCCACTCCCGGGGAGGGCAACGTCTCCACGGGGAGGCTGTGGGGCACGCCCCGGGGCCTGGAGCACGGGGTCCCCTCTGCCGTGCGTCTCAAACCACCTCCTGAAACGGGGCCAGTTACGGAGTGGAGCCAAACGCTCGGCTGCATTGACTCAAACCCAGACCTGGTCCGATGTTTAGGAAAGCGAGTCTCCTACCCCCACGATGCCATTCTGACCACCTCTGGCCACCCTCCCCCACCCCAGAGAGCGCTCAGGCTGGTTGAGGGCATTCCGTGGACTGGTCTCTTTCCAGAGGCTGACTGTCCCGTCTGCAGGCAGCGCGGCTCCAGGCGCGTGCGGGGGAGGGGGGAGCACGTTTCCCCTGTAAGAGGGGCTGCTCCCTCAGCTGCTGCTGCTGCTCTGCTGAGCACCTGCCGGCCCGCCTGCGGCTCCCTGGAGAGGCTCGTCCGCCAGCAACCTGGGCGGCTGTTCCCAGGAAAGGCCGTGGCTCGGGAGAGTGAAGCGCGTAGATACTGGGTCACGTTTCCAGGTGTGCAGAGCCCGGGATCCTCAGGGGCCCCGCATGGGCTTCCACTCTTCCGATTTCCATCCTTTCCCTGTCACCTCCTCCTCCTCCTCCTCCTCCCCTCGCAACCCCTGGTCCTCAGGGAGCCGGTGCTGGTGGCGAGCGTCGGGGCTCCGACAGAAATTTCAGCGGGCTCTTAGCCAACTTTTAGGCATCTTTCTACAGAGAGGGTCCTGTCATCAAGAAGGCTCCGTCTGGTTTGAGAGGGCAGGACGGAGCCCGGGTCACGCTGCTGAACAGGAGCCCCCCCCCGCCCCTGTGGTCCTGTCTCGGGTGTGGAACAGGCCGAAGTCCAGAGTCAGCGCTGCCCGATAACCCGGGGAAGGCCTGGGAGGACGACACTCAGAGCTGGACGGCCTGTCCAGTGGGTCCAGTGTTGACGTCCACAGGAAGGTCTGGTCAGCGTAGGAGAACGGGATCCTGTGCGTCTCAGCTCTCACGATGGCCGCACATCTCCTCCTGGGCGGAGCTTCAGGCCGCGGGCGGAAAACCCCGGGAGATACAGCTCACCAGGTGGAGCGACCCTACTGGAACCTCAGGTAAGGTCCAGGCACCAGCATCCACCCCTGCCCCATGCCCGGTCCCTCTGCAGTGCTTGGAAGGGGTGTCCCACGTGGCCAGGGCCCTGCAGGGCACGGGCGACACAGGACACTGGGAGCAAGGTGGCACTGCCAGGGACAGCCAGGACTGCGAGGGGGCCTGCTCATCTCCGTGGCAATAGCAGGGACTGAGGAAGGAGGCATAGATAGGGTATTGGCTGGGAAGAAGTGGGAAGCAGTGATCTGAGCTTCTGGGAACCCCGGTTACTGGCTGGTCGTTTTCCTGGGCTGCCGTGTAGACGTTGCCACACCCAGGCAGAAGACCACTCATTCATTCATTCCCTCTCTTTGTCTCCTGCTGAGCTTCCTACTGTAGGCAGAAGGGGGGCGCTGTCTACAGAGTGTAGGCTCGCGGCGTCCTGGCTGTGGGCCAAATTCTTGGGGCGGGGGGCTTCAGGTTTTGGCCCTCAAGAAACTGAAACAGAGCAGGCTGCAGGTGGAAAAACACCACCGCCGAATCCACTTTGAAGGACAGTGAAGAAAGACCTTGGCCCCAAATCAGATTGCTCCCGATCTAAAATTAAAAGCGACTTAAGCCTGAACACCCGAGAAGAATGGCAGACAATGGTTGAGAGGGTGGGAAGAGTGATTGCTTTTTTTCTCGCCTCGTGGCTGGGAGCAGGCGTTTCCAAGATTTCTCTGGACAGGATTTATTTACTGTCTTAAAAAAAAGTTGCACTTTGCATGAAGATTTTCAAATGCCAGGCAGGCACAAGGCATGCCGGGTGCCCGGCCAAGCCTCTTGTGGTTAGTCTTGAAATGAGATCATTTCACAGTGAGAAGGAGGTCAGGTTGCAAGGAGGAGAATTCATTTGGCTGCATCAATATGTAGGCTACAGCAAAACACAGGACAAAATGTTGTTGCCCTTCCATAGAGCAGACCCTGGATATGAACTTGAACTCCTCATGTTTCTACTCCCATATCCCCACCTCCTGCGTGTCTCTCCTATGTGCTTTACCTTCCAGCCTCTTCTTGGAATATGACTGGAGTTTCATTTTCCAAGGAAGGCGGATCATGAGAAACGTCCGAAAGCACCTAATTCACTCTCCTGAATTCAAAATGTACACCTGTGAGAGGGTCGCGCGTACCTCCCCTAAATTATCCTCTTTGCCCAGCCGAGGTGAAAAATGAGGGGTTTTCCTTTCCCCAGCCAACCAAACTATCAGAGAAGGAGCCTTGTCCACCCCCACCCCCCAATTTGATTTGATCAGGAGTTCGAGAGCAGCTGCCACCTGCCCGGGCAGGGCCCAGTGACCCCGAGCTCACGGGGCCAGCGCCCCCACCTAAACGCCTTTGTTGGAGAGATGAGCAGATAGGACTTGATTAGAGAGCAATGCAAGATGGTGGCTCAGGAGAATGAGTGGGAATCTAGCCGAGCCAGACCCCAGCGGGGCAGGAGGTGGGGAGGGCTCCACAGCCAGGTTCACTGGGGGGCCTCCCTGCAGAGGTCGTTTCCTCTCCATCTCCATCTCTGCTGCTTCCCATTTTATCTTTGATAAAGTTCTACCCAGCATCACGCCCAAGGAAGCACACTCACCGCAAACACTGGCCTCCCTGAGGTATACCAGAAGGCTGTGCCGGTACAGCTAAAAATGCTTGAGATCTTGGTCTTCCACAAGGCAAAGCTAGTGAGGGCTGCCCTTGCAGGCCAGAGAACTGAGCATAGCACCCCACTAAGTGCAGGGGCTGTGCTAGGCATCTGGCAGCCCAGGGATTAAGTGTCAGCTGCTGCTTCAGCTGGGATAACAGAGGGAAGTCCTCCAAGCCTCACTGTATCCACTGTGAAACGGGAATGATGGCAGCCCCTGTGTCCTAGGTCTGTGGTGGGGTTAAACAAGGTGAGTATCTGATGTGCACGTGTAAAATTAGTATCTGACACATAGTAGGTGCTCAATATCGTACTCACAGTTGTTATTCCTCTTCCTTTTAAAAACCTGAAATGCAAGTCCTTTTGGAACAGGGTGTCCCAGCACCCAAAATATAAGCAAAGGAGAAATAGGATGTCAGGACCTTATAGACGGAACGCACCTGCTGAGGGTCACCCCAAACCATTTGGCTTCCCTATTCATGTGGGTCCTGCCCGGTGTGGGTGGGGGGGATCATTGTCTGGCTCCTTCTCCAGGCAAGACGGAGGAGTGTGATCCCCTCCGGCTGCTTACCCCTACTTGTCAATTCCAGCTGCTCCATGGAAAAGGCACTGAAACGAACCATAAAGTGTATCCTCCTTCCCTCTGGTTTGTTTGTTTGTTTGTTTGAAAGCAAAAAGGAAGAGACAGGCTCAGAGCACATTTCAGATCCATAAAAGACAAATTAATTATCCCCAAGCAGAAGCTGACCTTTAGCTGGCCCCAGCCTCAGCGCCCGAGCCACAGCTGCACCTGCTTTGAAGATGACAATATCCACTTGCTAAATACTAATAATTAGTCACCCAAGCAGGAAAAAAGAATGCGGAGCCACGTGAACCTGCAATTACTGCACTTGGGTGCATCCCCTGCACCCTCGGAGGGCCAATTACCCCAGCGCGGTACCATAATTGGACTGACATCCTCCATTCTTTGACAGTGTCCCTGTCCCCCTTTCCTGCCCCTCACAGCCCCAGCCCGAGGCCCATCTGCGCTGTGACTTACGGCTAGCGCTGGCTGAAGACGTCAAAGCTGCGTGTCCTCTGAGCGCGCAGGGGCTCCCCAGGTGGCCCACGTGCAGGCCGAGCACACGCACAGAGGATTCTGGGACGAAGGTCTCCGGTGCCCCCACCCCACTTCTCCCTCCCTCAGCTCCATTTTTCTGGAAAGAACACGCAACATGCAAGTGGTTGCACTGACCGAGGGTAAAGTGCCCTGTTTGTCCCCCTGGGATTCTGGCTCTTCCTGGGGGCCACCTGTGCCATTTACAGTCTACGCAGCAGAGGCCTGAGCCTTGGGAGGCAGGGGGGTGGCCTGAGTAATGGGGGCTGCTTGAGGAAGGGTGCTCCCAAACTGACGGTGACAGGCCAGGACAGCTACCCACGAAGCTACACCCCTGAAAATGAGTGGGTGGCCTTGGGCTCCTGAGGGACAATAGCAGGGTTTAGACAGGAGCGGGCCAGGGCAGCACAGGGCTCAGGCTACAGCTGCCACGAGTCAAGGGAACTGAGCCCCGGTGGCAGGCATTCCTCCCCCCGGTGACCTTCACCCTGGCCCTGCTGCCTCAATACCATTTTTTATGAGGTGATCAGCCTTGGATTGATCTCGAGGAGACTGCTGAGTACCAGCGTCAGCTTTGTGTTGGCATGGAAGCAGGTTCCTGCCACTGACCTTTCCAAAGCAAAAATCAGTTTTTTAATTTTTATGCCCCCCTTCCTTTCCATCTGATTTCTTTCCTCATTGAGCAGCAAGAGCCTTTTTCTTACAAGTCACTGCAAACTTCCAAGGGGAGAGGACTTGGTTTCCAGCTGTGCTCCCACACCCTGGGGAGTCCAGCCCTCAGGGATGTGTCCGGCCCTTCTCCTGCCCCACCCTGGGCTCAAAGAGCTGTAGCAAGAGAGGGTCTGGGATGGCAGCCGGCTCAGGGAGGGAGCCAAGCTGGTTGAGATGTGAGAACTGGACACAGGGATGTGGTGGGAAGGAATCCTGTGTCTAGCACCCTACCCGGGGCCTCTGTGCTGTTCAAGTTCCTGGTGGGGGTGGGGGCGCACTATTCACAGTGTTTGGTGCAAATGGTTCCTCCTGGGACTTCAGAGAGGACACAGCACATGGGATCCCTGCAGCTGGGCAAAGTGGCGGCCCAGATGATTTTGTGTGTGTGTGTCTCACACACACACACGGTGCCTCTGTCTTCTCCTGGAGCTTTTCTGGACCTTATGGGCCCCAGGCTCTCTGCAGCTCATGCATGAAAGGTCCACAGGGACAACTTTTGCTCTAATAAGCACCACGGTGCACCCTTCCCAAACCCATCACAAGCACACCTACAAATGCACTCCTCAGTTACCTCTGCCGTCACAAGGTTACTCCTGTGTGCACCGGGGTTCCAGAAATAGGGCGCCATGGAGTCTTAGCGGATACTGCCTTGTGGCTGTTACTATGTTATGTTAGCAGATGTTACTGTATTATATTAGTTGATGCTATTAGGTTATATTAGTGGATGTTATTATGTTGTGTTAGCAGATGTTACTATGTTATGTCAGCAATGTTACTATGTTATGTTAGTGACGTTACTGTGTTGAGTTAGCGGATGTTGCTATGTTACCATAGTATGCTACTACACTCCACAGTGGATGTTACGATGTTACTATAGTATGCTACTATACCCATATGTACGTACATCAACACATTCACTCCAAAAGGTGGCTACAGAGACCATCCATACGTACAATGTTCTTGGACTATAAATGTGACCTGGAATGTGCCAAAATTAAGCCTATTCCATTACTTTATGACCATAAGCTGGGGGCTAAGCTCTGTGGTAAGCATTCCTTGCTGGGTGGCTGGCCCTTCACTGCTAGGACTATGCAAGGACAGTGGAATGCTTTTGTAGCGTGATTTATCGGATTCTCCCGACTCCCCACGGGGCCCCCCTCCCCTGCCCTTATCTGCCCATCGCACTGTCTTGAAGGGGTCAAGGGCTTCAGTCTCTCCCTGCGAACAGCTGTGCGCAGCTGCGAGCTCCAGGGGCCGAGGGACCCAGGGCACGTTTCCCTTTGGCCGGAAGGCGCGTTCTGGGCCTTCAGGAAGCAGCTGGCTCCAGTGCTCTGCTTCTGCTGCCAGGTGATGAAGGTAGAGTCCTGCTTCCGGCTGCAGAAGGTGATTCATTACAACCGAAAGGGAGAAATGCTCGGAACGGAGGCACCGGTGTCGGAGGCGAAGAGACAGCCCATGCGTCTCCAAGTGGGTCTGACGTCACCGAGCCTAATTGCTTTGTCTCCAGCTTGTCCCCAGGTCGGCCTTGGCAGCAAGAGACTAGGCTCTGAAGATGGGTTCCCCGGAGCCACCGGAGGGCTGTCTGGTCGTGACAAACCCAGGCCGAAGAGGCGGCCGGTGTGGCCTGGGTCACGGGTTGCGGGGGAGGGGGAGAGAAAACGGGAGGTTCAGGGGAGAGACAGCTGTTATTTAAAAATCCCTGCTCATATCTGTGCTTTGATACCGACTGTTTAGCCTGAAGTGGAGTGAAGCTAAGCTCCAGAATAGTAGCAATGCCCTGGGCAGGGGGCTGTTGAGGGGAGAAACGGGGAGACCCCTGGAGAGCAGGCAGGTCCGGGGAGAGGCTCCGGAGTCCACCCCCAGGGCAGAGAACCTGTGCCGTCTCCCGTCTCCCGGCAGCCTCCGCGGCACCGAGAGTCTGCTGCAGGGAGACAAATGATCCCCATTAATTCCATCAGGTAATGAGCCAGTTGGTGCCATCATTAATTATACTAATTAAAACACACTGGCCTTTGAGGTTGGCACACACTTCCGAGCCACTCCTATTTCGCTTCACTCTGTCGCTGCCTGGGGTGACTAGTTGGCCAACACAGGCCTGGGGATCCTGCGGAAGGAAGCCAGCCCCCCCAAAGCCTTGACCTTCTTCCTCGCTCATTCGCTCATTCATTCATTCACTCATTCACTCACTCATTCACTCACTTATTCTCTCACTCACTCATTCATTCATTCACTCATTCGCTCATTCATTCATTCACTCATTTGTTCACTCATTCATTCACTCATTCATTTACTCATTCACTCACTCATTCTCTCACTCACTCACTCATTCTCTCATTCACTCATTCACTCACTCACTCACTCATTCCTCATTCTCTCATTCATTCCTCATTCACTCACTCATTCGCTCACTCACTCACTCACTCATTCAACAAACAAGGAGCCACCACCCGCTGTGCGAGGTGCTGGGGGCACAGAAACAGGACCCCAGACTTCCCGTCGAGTCCGGCAGGCACGACACCCGGCTCACCGGAGCACGAGCAGGCCCCTCTGCTGACGCCCACGTGACAGTCTGTAAGGGGTTTTCGCAGACCTCGTCTCGTTTGACTCTCAGACCCTGCGAGGAAGCTGCTCTCGCCCCCACTCTGCAGGCGAGAAAACCGAAGCTCGCGACTCAAGGAGTCCACATTTTATTTTTTAAATCCTTACCCAAGGATCGGTTTTTATTCGTTGATTCTTTAAAGAGAGAGGAGGGGGAGAGAGGGAGAGAGAAACCGAGAGAAACATCAGTGGGAGAGAGAAGCATCAAACGGTTGCCTCCCACAGGCGTGCGGGCTGATGGGGGGTCAAAACTGCAACCTGCGTATGTGCCTGACCAGGAATCGAACCTGCAACCTATCGATTGTAGGAGATGGTGCTCCAGGCAACTGAGCAGCCTGGTCGGGGCTCGAGTCCACCATTTGACTCCAGGTTCCTCCCTTCCAGCCACGAGAGCAGACGGAGCTGCCGGCAGCCACTTCTGAGCAGTCTCAGGAAGGGCCGGTCCGCGGGGTCACACGTGGCTTGACCTCCGTGAGGTGACGGGCGTTTCGGGGCGAGGGTGGCGGGAGCGCGGCCTGGGAGGGGACGGGCGCAGCCCGCGACCCGCCTCGCCTGGCTGCCTGTGCTGCAGGGGACGCAGGGGACGCCTTTGTGAGCCGAATGCAGGTCGGTTTTAAACATCCTAAACCCCCAAAGGGAAAAGACACGATTCTGGACTGTTTCGTGGAGGCCCAACGGGAAACTCGGGAGGGGGCTGGCAAGGCCAGACGGCGTCTCCCCTGCGCCCCGCGCATCAGGCCGCCAGCCGGGGCTGTTGGCGACGCCGGTTTCACTGTTCAGACCTCGTTTTCCGTCCTCCGCTCCGGCGCCCGCACGCGCTCCGGGTTCCGTAAACCGAACACGCCTCCCCGTCTAAACAACACCGGCTTCCAGGCCCCTCTCGCTGTTGGCAACCGGTCTCCTCCACACCCCACACCCCCGCCCCCGGGCCACAGCTGGTGTGGGGCTCTGGCCCAGCTCCAGCCCAGCCCGGTCCCGCCTCCTCCTCCTCGGGTGTGGGTGTTCCAGCCTCACTCTGCCGCCCCCCGGGGTACAAAAAGGCCTCTAGCCTCTCGCTCTGCCCAGGGGGTGGGGACAGGGAGAGAATGGATGTTTGTGTTTCCGGGGGAGAGTCACTGCTTCAAGCAGCAGCCCTTGCATGCAACTGCCCCCCCCCCACCCCAGCCTCCAGCTCCTGTCCCTACCCCTATGGCACCCACTTCGCCTCCCAGCTTCTTGGGCGAGGGCACTGCATCCTGCTCTCCCCTCTGCAGCCCCACCCACAGCGGCGTCTCGCTCAGGCTGAGCACAGCGTAGGCTCAGGCCTGGTTTTTGTGTTTTTTGGTTTTTGTTTTAATAGAGCAGGCTCTCGGACACCAGGGCCTCGGTTTCACAGGGCGGGCTGCGGGACGGAGGCGCACGGGCCCCGTCCCGAGCAGGGCATTCATATTTAACGGTGCCCCCGAGCCTCCTGGAGTCATCGTCCCACCCTCAGCCTCCACCGCCACCAGATGCACGTCTGCTTAATTACAATTCATCCAGCGCCCGCCTATTAATAAAGCCTAATTAATCCAGTCACGCCACCCCGCGACGCCAGCAGGGAAGGGGGCAGGGCCCGCCGGCCACCTCCGCAGCGGCCCTGCGCGGAGAGGGGTTAAACGAGGCCTCGGCCCCCTTGCGTCCTCCCTCCAGCAGCGGGCTCGGAGGCCGCCCCTCAGGGCCTGCCCGGTGCCTGGCGCCCTCCCCGAGCCCCGCTCGCACAGCCTCGGGGACTGGGCCCTGTCTGCCTGCCCCTAGGACTGGAAGCTTCTCCGAGGGCAGCGCCGTGTTCATGGACCTTTGCAACCCTCCAGCCTCCCTCCTCCAGCCCACCCCCACCCCCGCCCACCAGCTCCGGGCTCAGGATAGCCTTGGGCACGCCTGCGTGTGCGAGTGTGGGAGGGTGTGGGAGCTGAGGGCGAGGGCGTGCCTGGTGACGACCTCCTGTGCACAGAGGGGGGGCAGGGTGGGGTGACGGAGGGGCCACCAGCTGGAAGCCCCCCCCCCATCTGGACGGCAGCCCCGGCACTGCAGTGTCCTCGCTGTGCGGCTTGCTACGAGGTCCTGACCCTGCCTGCGTCTCCCTGCCCTTGCTGTACATGAGGACAGCCGTGCCTGCATGGTAGGTGGCCGTGAGGATTACATGAAGTAACTTTTTTGAGAGAAAGAAAGAAAAGAAAGAAAGAAAGAGAAAGAAAGAAGAAAGAGGGCTGACTACATGTAGAGAAAAATCTCTGTTGTAAGGATACAGTGGAACACATTTTCATGAACTGCACACACTTCCGCACCAGCGTCCAGAAGCAGCAGCAGACACCACAGACACCACATCCAGAAGGACTCTGGGGGCCCGCTGCCAGCAAAGGCGAGTCCGTGGACTCAGGTGCGGTGCTCGGGGAGATTAGGGCCGCTGTTCCCGCTCCAGCATTTCCATGGGCGCCGACCCTTCCACCGCCACCATGAAAGTGGCCACCACAGCCAGCAGCACCCCTGCGGCCAGCGCCTTCAGGAACGTCTGCCGCTGTCGCATGGACCTGCCCTCCGGCAGGGCTGGCGCCGCCGGACGGCGTGTGACAGACGGAGGGGAGCAAGACCCAGGTCTACACGGGGTCCGGTGCCTGGGGAGGGGCTCGCGGACGCCCAGAACCGGGCGGAGCCTGGAGCCCGGGCTGTGCGGATGGCGCCCTGGCTCTGCAGCAGGGGCCGCGGCCTCGGCCTGCTCTGCGCCTGGAAGGGTTCGGGGATGCGCCTGGAGCCACAAACTGCCGGAGCTCGGGAAGCACCTTAGGGAGCGTAGAGGGAAAGACCTGAGACTCACGAAGGGCAGAGGCTCGCCCACAACACACAGCCAGGGCGGGAGGCAGAAAACCAGAAGCCAGGTCTCTGGTCGGCTTCGGGGCCACGTTCGCAAGGCCGCAGACCTGCGTCCTGGTGCCCCGGGGCTGCGTGGGGACCCACTTCCCTTGTTGGACGGAGGGATTCGACAGGGGAACCAGCAGGGGCAGACCCAGGGGTGCGGCTGGGGCAGGAGTCGGAGGGGGTCTTCATCACCGCCCAGCACCACACGCGACAGAAGGGGCACCCCCCCTACCCCCACCCTGGCACCCGTCCCCTGCTCACCTCCCGGAGCCCGGCAGCGGCGACCAGAAGCGTCCGCCAGGCAGCACCACGAGTCCCAGCAGCCTGTGCGGGGACCACACTCCCCCGGGCAGAGGCCCGCAGCTGGGGCCACTGGGCCACTGGGCTCTCGGAGAGGGGGCAGCCCCTCACTTCCGCACGACCGCGGGGGCGCACGCAGGGAGAGTGAGGGGTTCTCCAGTTTACCTTCCAGCTGCAGAAGAGCCCCCGCTGGGCGGCCTCCCAGCCACTGGGAAGGGGCTGCCTCGGCCTGAACTTACTCCCGCAAAGTCCAGACGTTCTTTTGGCCTCAGGAGGCTTTTGGGGTTTGGAACTCGGGAAGGGGCCGGTGTAGCAGAGTCCGCAGAGCCCCCAGCATGCCGTGTGTGCGCCAGGGGGAGGCAGAGGAGGGCGCGACGCAGGAAAGGACGTTGCGCCTGTGAGCACCGCCCAGAGGTGGGGCGGCCTCTGTGGGGAGGACCCCGTTGGTCGCCGGGGGTGCTCACACACCAGCTATGCGGCGGCTCTGCACAGGCCCCGCAGCGGGAGTCCGTGACTGGATAAGTGAGTGGCCTTCGGAACCTTCAGCGGTGCTGCCATTGGGGCCACGCACACACACGCACGCACACACATGCACATGCACGCACACACACACGCACACACACGCAGGATCTCAGGGCCGGACGGAACGTCGACGGCCACGTGGCCTGACCTCCACCCAGCAGGGGACCCCTCTCCACAGCCCTCCTGCACCGGCGCACCCCACTCCACCCCCCGGACCCGGCGGCCTCCCCGGTGCGGTCACCTACGAAGCTGGCCGCCCCGTCGGCGTGCTCACCGGAGGCCTCCGGACCACCCACTCAGCCTCGCGGCATCGGGGCTTCTCACCCGTATACACGGGAGGGGGCACATCGTGCCCACTTTCGGGGTCCTGAGGACAGAAGGAGACGTCCAGGCCATCTGGCACTTAGTGGGCACGCAGCCTTCTCTCCTCCTTTCCTCCCCGTGGCCGCCCCCTTCCCTCCCTCTGCGGCCCATTTCACAACGGTCTCCGTGCTTTGGGGTGCAGCCTGGTCCGTGCCCGGCCTCCCCGCCAGCTGCGAGCGCTGCTGCACTGCCTGCGTGCAACGAGCACCAGGCGCCCGCGGGCCGAGTGGACCAGCGGCCGGCCTCCCACGGCGCGGGGAGCCCAGCCCAGCCCTACCCAGGCGTCCCGGCCCTGCTGGCTGCTGGGTGGTCTCCCCACCGGCTCGTCGTGCCTTGGCACAGGTGGCACCCGCCCCTGAGTCTCCTCCCGGAAGATCCCAGCTCTGCCACCCTCCCCCCACCACGCTGCCCCCCCGCCCTGAGCCCAGAGAAGGGGTCCGTTTCCACCCGCACCAAACGGCCCTTCCAATACTTGACGGTGCTCTCGGTTCTCCCAAGTCTTGGACCCTCTGAGCAAATTTTCGGCTCTCCCACGGCCTCTGCCCCTCCTTCGCCGCTCGTTCCCGGAGCCCCACCCGGCAGGCTCCCCCAGACCAGCTCCCCGCAACCGCATGTGGTCATTGCCAAGGGCGTAGTCATTCCTTTAGAAAGGTCTGGGTGTTGGCGCTACATCAATTCGCCGCCCCTCTCTCCCGACTCCCCAAAAAGCCACGAAGGGCAAAATCTATTAATGGCCTTGATGCCCGTATATCTGTTTTCAAAAGAGTTTTCTTCTTGACCTTTCAAACAGAGAGGCCATCTGTGATCGCGTTTGGAAAACTATAAAACCCTGTACAAATGGAAAAGGTTTATCTCAGCATTCCGGCTGACATTTGAGACATGATAGGGGAGCGTGGGTGTTCGCTCTGCTGTGAAGAGCAAAGTTATAAACACAACCCTCTAAACCAGGGCAGACTGCCTGGAGGAGGAGAAGATGATTGGGGCAGACTGCCCGGTCCCACGTGGAGTGAGCTGCTTGTGTTCCGTGACGGCCGAGAGACTGTCGCGTTGGGGGAAAGGCTTCTGTGCCATGCCAAGCGGCTGAAATTCACTTATTGCTCAATAAATCCCATCGAGGGGCCTCACGAATTAACACAGTGATGATCCTCCTGCCTTTTCCATATACATGAACTCAGTAATAACTGTAATTATTATAAAGTTATAATAAAACATGATGTGTTACGCTGCTAATTCAGTGGCAATAAGGATGAAGTATGGGGACTTCCCGTCTCCGCATTCATCATTTCCCCCCTTAATTATGGAATAATTCCCCAGGCCGAAATGCAGGAGAGAGAGGAGAAGCGAGAGAGAGAGGCCGCGTCCTGCCTTGGTTCCTTCTCAGTGTCCTTGCTGGGTTCAGACAGCCCAGCCCGCCACCCTGGTGAGGTGGGGGGAGGGGGCGGATCTCAGCCAAGGAGCTCCCACCGCCCTCAGGAGCTGACTTAGAGATCGAGCAGGGAGGTGGGCTTCCCCCCACCCCCCACCCACCCCTTGTCGCTCCGTCTGCCCTTTGGAGCTCCCAGTCCTTGCCCTCCCAGGCCACAGCCGATTGGACAAGGGTGGACACCTGAGCCTCAGGGGCCACATGTGAGGACAGAGGCTGAAGGCGTGAGTGTCGGTTTCTGGAGCTGAGGGTGCTGCGCGGGCAGGCTGGGGCGGGGCGGCAGCTTCTTCCTGCCGAGTGTGCGGCTCGGCAGGCGGCGGAGACACAGCCTCTCTGCCCAGATCCTCGAGAGCAGCCCCGGGCTCTGGTCCTGCAGTTCCTGTCCGCCTTCCCGGGACTTGGCCGTACCTCTGTTCGGCGGGCGTAAGCCAGGCCGACACACCCCCCTGAATTATTTTATCCAGCGTGGACTGAGTTTCTGGTTCCATCGCCAAACAATTCTCAGGACCTGACTGAGAGCTGCTCGAGGAGAGCAGCCCTGCCCGCCCTGTTCATCTCTGTTTCCAACCTGCACTCTGCACAGTGCGCGGCACGTAGGAGGCGCTCAGTGAAACTGTTGAATGATGAATGAATGAATGACAAATGAATGAATGAATGGGTGGAAACACTGACGCGGTGGCCTAGGAAGGGACCATCTCCCCCAAGCAGCATTTGTTTCGCTGGTCTTGAGCCATTGCCCCTGGTTTAACCCGAAGAAAGAGCAGATACTCCTTCCAGGAGGGTGTCCCCCGGGTCAGGTGGAGAAAAGCACTGTGGACCAGTGACCGGAAGTTTCCCCCCTCAGGGCCCACCCCCCGGGGCCCTGGGCTGCAGGGCAGATCCTTTCTCCAGAGGTGGCGGGGGGGCTCCAGCACAGGCCAGCACTGCTGGGGGAGGGTGCGGACGGGCCTTCAGTCCCTTCCCTGGGCCACCAGCTGCAGGGAGTCCAGGTGCACGCCTCCTTCGTGTGCTCAGCGGCAGCATGAAGTGAGTGCCCTCCGGGCAGGCCCTGGCCAGCTGCCCGGACGTGGGGGTGAACACGGCAGATGTAGGCTCTGCCCTCGGGGAGCTTGCAGCCGAGAGGAGCATCTCTGGACTTTCTCTGTCTCCCAGATCTCGGGGGCTGGGGGGCCCAGGGGGCGGGGAGCCAGCTGTGCCTGCCCCTCCTGGCGGCTCCGAGTCCTGCTCCTGCGGCCGGTCAGGCCGGCTTCTCCGAGGGGCGTGGACCGTGACAGAGGACCCCGGCCAGGGCCTCTCCCTCCACGAGCCTGGCTCAGCCCTGCTGCTCCGGGCACTCCAGGCTTCTGGCTTCCTCTCAACAGGGGACCTTCCTATCCATCAGCCTCTCGCGCTCTGAGGGACAGAATTGGAAAGTCGGTGTTGGCCAGATGGAGACAGGGAGGGCCCTGGAGGCGGCGTCCTGCAGGCTGGTGGGGACGGCAGAGGCGAGACTGTGCAGACGCCCCTGGATGGGGTGCAGGCGGGGAAGATGCTGCTTCTCTGCATAATGGGTCGTCCCCGCGCTTCCGAGGGGGCCGCACAGTGACAGTGGTCCCATCCCTCCCTCCCTCCTGTCTGCGGAGCTCTCGGGGCCCAGAGGAATCCTTCCCAGGGTCCAAGTTCAGTGTCAGTGAGGCCACTCAAGGAAGAGGGGGAGACAGTGCATGGGCCTCAGGTCTCGAGTGGGGAGTGAGCGTGGAGTGAAGGCTGGGAGAAAACCCCCGTGGCCCTGAGGGGAAGGGAAAGCCATCTGTCTCCTTCCTGCTGCGGCCCGGCCGCCTCCCCAGCACATGCGTCTCCCACTGGGGCGTCTCCCTGGCCAGCGATCGAGGCCACTGCAGCTCCCCTGTCACCAGCCCCAACCACTCGCCCTCTGAGCTTTCCTGCCCGTCACCTCCCCAGGCCCCTCTGACTGCGAGACGATGAACATCCAGGAGTCTCCACTTCTGCTCCAGATCTCCCTGAAGCCGCCGGAGGGAAACCTCGCGTCCGGGCTGCCGAGCTCCAGGGTGCATGCAGCTTCCCGACCCCGGCTGGTGCAGGGGGCTGCCGGCGGGCGCTTTGGGAGGAGCTCGTGGGCAGCTTCAGACCCCCGGCACTCTTTCCCTTCCATTCCCCTTCTACTCCGGCTGGTGGCCTTCACTGCCCTGCCCATCCGCCACCACTCCAAACCCAGCACCCTTCTGGGTTCAGCGGATCCCAGACCCTGAACACCTCTGATCGGACCAGGGGTGGTGGCTGTCTGTCCCAAGTCCAGATCACACTAGATCCCATCTCCTGAAAATTGAGAGCTAAGGCACCAGGGCTCTGCTGAGGCAGGTGCATGGAGACACAGCGAGAGCATCCCTGTGGGGTCCTGGCCTTTCCATCTGTGACACTTGCTGCCTCCCCAGAAGCCCCCACTTGTGCTGGAGCTACTCTGAATAGCTAAGTGTCCTGAACAAACTGGGACCCAGCAGGCGGCTGCACCTCCTACCCCACGGACGAGGGGGCACGTCAGAGGCACACTTCCGCGACTTCGGTCCTCTGGCCACAGGGCGGTCTGGCTCTGCTGCCCCTCGTCCTGTCACTGACCCTATGAGGTCACTCATGACTTACCTGCCGCTTCCAGCACGGCCTGCGCTCTGTTTCTGCCCTACCTGCCCCTGCGGAGCAGCCCACCTCCTTCTCCCGGCTTTCCTCCCTGGCTCCCCCAGCGTGACTCCCCCCACCTCGATCAGGCTCTGCTGGCCAGTTGTTCTGCTCCTTGCCGTGGGTCCGCGTGGTCTTCTCTCGACCCGTCCCGTGCCGCCCTCTCCTGGAGGACCTCGCCTGCCCGCTGGCCTGCTGTGCCTCCCACCAGGAGGAGGCGCTGGATCTCCACCTCGGGCCTCCCTGGTCCTCACCGTCACCCCCCCTCCCCCTGGGTTCTCACAGCCCTTCCTCCTCCCCCTCCGCAAACCGGCTTTCCTTTCTCCGTCTCCAGCCTCGGCACCAACAGGTGCCCCATCACCTGAACCAGAAAACCAGCCCTCGTTTCCTGCTTCTCCCCTCCGCCCCTGGCCAGTCCGCTCCCAGCTGAGTTCCGCAAAATGGTTTCTAACTTGGTTTCCGCTGTCACACCCAATGCCATGTCCCGGGCCAGCTCGCACTGGGCCCCCCGCTGGTCTCCCAGACACCAGTGTCTCCTTGGCCACCCCCTCAGCACAGCTCTCCACCTTCTCCTCAGAATGTGTCCCCCCCCATCCCGGACCTGCATGCGCACACACACAGAGTTAGCAGCCACGAACTCCAGCTCTAACTTCTCCCCACTCTCGTTTGCCTGCATTCCCTCGGACGGATCCCGCCTCCCAGCCACAGTGGATTCCTTCCAGCCACAGTGGATTCCTTCCAGCCACAGTGGATTCCTTCCTCACCTCCACGCCTTTGCCTGGGTTGCCTCTCACACTAGAATGCCACCCCCTGCCACCTGCTTTATTCACCTTCAAGCCTCTCCCTCCAGGTCCCTCTGTGGGGAGCCCCCTCCCTGCATCAACCTCCTCCCCCAGGAGACACGCCAGGCCCTTGGTCCCTGGAGTCTCTGACTGTCTCCTCCGCCCCCGAGGCCTCTGCTCCAGCTCCTCACAAGACCGGTTTCTTCCCTGGCGTCAGCCCAAGTGTCCGGGCCACCCTGCCGACAGTGGACCCCCACCCTCTCCGCCCCCCCGCCAGCCTTCGCCCTCCCATGCTGCCTTGTTCATTCCCTTCCTTGCATTTATTACACAGGTGACTCTCTCAGGGGGCCACGTAGGCCCTCGGGGAGGTGAACCCCATGACGGAGCTTCCCCGGCAGGCCTAAGGGGGACCCTGGTGGCCCAGGGGTGGGAGGAAGGAAGCAGGTCAGTGTCCCCCGCCATCCCACGTGGACCACGGCCCGGGCGCCCAGCAGGAAGCTGGGGCGCTAGGGTGCGCTCCCTTGGGCTGGCATGGCCGGTTCTCCTGACCATCCCTGCCAGCCGCTGGCCGGGGAGCCCGCTCAGAAGAGCGTGGCCCTGGGCGAGGCAGCTAAGTGTCGTGGAGCTCCCTTCTGCATTTGTCCAAAACTTCTCAAAATTTCTGGAGCTAAGAATAGACAGAAAAGTACAAAGAAACCCCCTAATTTGGGGGGATAATTAAGACTGTGGTTTCCTTTTTCAGCAACTGTTTGAAGCTCTTTGCTCCGGGCTTCCTTTCAAGGGCCCCTGCGTCACGAGCCTCCGCTTTGGCCTCCAGCCAAGGCAGAGAGAAGACAGACAGAGCCCGGCCCCTCCGGCCCGCTGCCCCTCAGGCCGACTCCTGCCCCCTTCTCCAGGTCCCTGCAGTTTGGAGCCCACGGTTTGGGGGGAGCCCGGGCTCCTGACTCCCAGAAGCTCACCCCCTCTCTCCCTGCTGGCAGATGGAGTCAGTGAGGATTATACTCAAACGCTGAGTGTTTCCAGTGCTTATTGGAAAAGGGAGGGAGGGAGGAGAAAATCCTCTTTTCTCCCTTCGTCCCCACCTTCAAAGCTGATGAGAAACCGGCCAAACCGTGTCCGGGGCCTCCCAGCCACCTCCCTCCTTCCTCCTGTCTGCGGCACCCGCAGCCTCTCGGTCTAAACTGTACTTGTTAGGGCCTCTGGACAGCTTTCTGGCTACTTCCCAGGCCCCGCCTAACCTTGAAACCTTCAGAGGAGTGCATCCGAGGCCGTCTCAAGGGGCGGGATCACAGACAGGCAGGTGACTGCTCCGAGTCCTGGGCAGGGGACAGCGGTGGCAGAGCCC
The DNA here is from genome assembly GCF_019186645.2 of Phyllostomus hastatus. Taxonomy (NCBI): domain Eukaryota; kingdom Metazoa; phylum Chordata; class Mammalia; order Chiroptera; family Phyllostomidae; genus Phyllostomus; species Phyllostomus hastatus. Next base: position 14,567,289 of record NW_025334018.1, on the reverse strand, counting down.
GCCTCGCATGAGGAGCGCCCGTGTCCCCGGACCCCCTCTGGCCTCCCTGCCCATCACAGCCCCCACAGGAGGCCAACGCTCAGTGGCACTGCCTCTGCCCCACACACGCACACGTGTGCACACGCGCCACGCTCCCGCCAGCAGCACGGACGAGCAGCGTGGCTCTGCCCCCGCAGGTCTGGTGGGGAGACTGTGTGCCACATGCCTGAACCTCTCGACCGTCTCCTTGGACCGTCTCCCTGCCCACCCCCAGGTTTCCTCCCCGTGACAGCCACTTCCTGTCCTGTGCTGTCTTCATCCCCCCTCGAACGAACGCCTCTCTTCGTGGGTCCCTCCGGGTCCACCGATCTCCGGTCCCCTCCCTGCACAAGCCTCTCAGCGTTAGCTGGGACAGCCCCCTCCGCGAGGCCCGCGGGAGCCACGGAGCCCGCAGCGCACAGAGCCCGCGGCACGGCCTTGAGGAATGACACTCGTTCCTGGCCACCCGGAGGCAGTGTCCTGGGGCTTGGCGGGGGGGCCGGCACTCCCCGAGCTCCCCACGCCTCACTGCCCCCCAAGCCCCTGCCTCTGCATCCCAGGGAAGATCTCTGAACCTGGGGCCAGAAAGGGAGCTCTGGGTCTCGGGCCCGCCACCTTTTTGTCTCGGGATCTGAGGTCGCAGACAGTACTTGGGTGTCCGTCCCTCCCTGGGCTCACGCTGGCTTTGCGTCAGGAGCCGGCGGGGGGCACGGGGTGAGTCAGCAGGCACCCGCATGCCGTCTCTCCTAGGGCTGGCCTGACAGAGGGTGGGGCCGCACCCGATCTCGGCCGGCGCTGCCGCGGTGGGGACCAGAGCTGGGGTGTCTCCCCGGTCTGCAAGAGGGAGATAGCTGGATGGGCCTCGGGCCCGCCGGCCCAGCCCCTGACTTGAATACCAATGAGGGCAGGACGATATCTCCTTCAGGACTCTGCCTCCTCATCATGGCTCCCACACGGGCTTGGGAACACGCGAGCCCGTGAGCTGGAGCGCGTCAGGCTCTGCTGGTCTGTGTGTGCCCCCTGCTCGGGACACGCTTATTCCCGCAGGGCCCGACGTGCCCGGTCTCATGTGCGAGCTCGCACTCTGCGAGCTGATGGATACCCCTTGGCGGCAAGATGGCCGTCCCGATCAAGCAGGAGGTCCCAGGGAACAGGGGGGAGGAGAGGGTGCCCCTCCCCCAGTCCCGAGCCCCCAGCCCTCTCTGCCTGGTGCCTCCCTTGGGGCCTGCAGACCTCTAGGTCAATGCCACGCTGCTCTGCGCTGCAGGAGGCTGAGGAGCAGGGCGGCGCTGGGGGCTTTGGAGGAGCTTGCAGTGGCCGCAGTGGCCACCGTGGGCGCTGTTTCCCCTCTGAGGGTTGAGGGTGCTGCCTCTACGTCCCCGGGCCCCTGGGGCCATCTGGCTCACCCCTCCGCTCTCCTTCAGACCTGCCCCCAGTAAAGATTCCACGTCAACCACTAGCAAGTCTCTTATTTTGGAGGGGGGATGGGGTGAACAAAAGGCCTTCGTTTGCAAACGTGTGGCTTCGAAGAAGAGTTCCCGCCCCAGGAAGTTTGCACAGAGTCTGCTCTCACTGTGCAGCCGCGGGTCCGGTCCCAGGGAACCAATCCCAGATTTCGGGGACCGGGAGGTGAAGGGGTGCCTAGCGTTCCTTGCCCAGCCTCGGCCTGGGTCCCCACCTCAGCTCCGCGGGCCCTGGTGGGAGGTGCACTCTGGACGGCAGCAGGACCGGCCAGGGGACGGGGGTGGGGGTGGGACGGGGTGGGAAGGGGCGCAGCGGAACTGCGTGAACTCCTGGGGGACCAGGTCTCGGGGGCCAGACGCCGCGGGAGGAGGAGCCGGGGCCGGTGTCCCTGAACCTGATTTCCCGTCCCAGCCGAGCCCTTCTGAGGGTCTTAATTTCTCATTTCAAAACAGAAGCAGGGAGACATGTTAGATTGCCCTCCATCCCCACCATTCTGTGGTGACACAGGAGGGAAGCTGAGACCATTGTTGACGAGCAGGGATCTCCAGGGCAACAGGATGCCCCCCTGCCAGGAGCGGGACCCAGCCCTCAGAGGGACGAATTTTTGCCAAAGATGCAGGGGGCTCTGAAGACTCACGCACGCCCCTGGGAGCGGCCGTGAGCCGGGCCTACGTGGGCGGGGCCCCTGGGGCACTGAGAGGACCTCCAGGGCAGGGACCAGGCAGGTGAGTCGGGCCCTCTGGCCTCCCCTCATCGGCCTCTTCCCTCCAACAACATCACCTTCTCAGAGGAGCGAGAGACGACATCCTGAGTGACTCCCTTTGGAGGAGATCCCGGACAGGAGATGGAAGTCAGAGCGGTGGTCACCCGCTCCGTGAGCAGAGTGCCCGGGGAGGTTTCTGTGGGCCGGAGGGGCTCCCCGTCTCCATCTAAGGGGGCGCTCACACAGGTGTGCGCCCATCTCCAAGTGCACCAAGAGCTGTCCACGGAGATCTGTGTACTTCGCTGTGTGTGAAATGCGTCTCGGCAGAAACAATCGATAACAGAGGAGAAATGGCTCCAGGCCGGGGAGAGCAGGGCCGGAGACTGGCAGCGGGGAGCCTCGAGCAGCCTCGAGGACAGAGCCAGAGGGACTAAGGGGTGGGCCTGAGGCAGCCGCACTGGGACAGCAGAGGGGCGACAGGGAGAGCAGGAGAGGAGGGCAAGGCAGGACAGAGTGGCCACGCCAGCCCGGGTGCCATGGGAGGGAGGTCACCCCTGAGCCAGGGGCTGGGGGCAGGGGGGGTGCCATCCCTTCCTCCTTTTGCAGACTGAGAGTCCAAGGGGACTCGGGCACATCCCAGGGACAAGCTGAGACACACGAATTTTTGCCAAGATGCAGGGGGAATGTTGGTGGCCACACAGTGACAGGAGCTGGGGGGGAGGGGTTCTCTGCCGTCCCTACGGCCAGATGGCCCAGGGACTCGTCTCCCGGCAGGAGCCCCAGCTGAAGAGGAAGGACTCCCCTGCGCGGAGCGCTCCCGCGCCTGCTGCTCAGCTCGCAGGTTCCGAGCGCGCAGGCGGCTGGGCCGCGGCGCGCGCCACTGACCGCGGAGCCGACAGTGATGTACAGTGTTAATACTGAGCTCTAAGTGGCTTCTGTATGTTATCCAAAAAATGAGGAGTAAAACCGAGCAAATTCATTTCTTCTTTTAAAAAAATGGGCGGTTTGTAAAAACGAGGATTCCGGGCTCCAAGTCAGAGAAGGGACCTGACACCAGCGGCTGAGCAGCGGTCTCTCACGGCCGAGCCCGCGTTTGTCCTCATTCGTCTCGGAAGGGTCGGGAAATCCCTGGGGGCCCTGGCGGCCTCCTGTGCCGCCCCCCCTCCGCCTCACCCGCTTGAGCCAATCCAAACTTGGGATCCCTGTGGTGCCCTCTGTTTTCCTTCTCCCCACTGGCTGAGGGAGGGCCGTGGAGCAGGCTGCCTGGGTTAGGATTCTCTCTCCAGTACTTACTCGCTGTGGGACCATGTGCCTCAGCTTTCCCACCTGTAAAATGGGATGATCACTGTGTCTACCTCTTTATGTTATTATGCAACTTAAATGGTTAGTAAAATACCTAGTCATACACATGCCTAGAACATTATACATACCCCATAAATAGTGTTATGATATTTATCGCTATCCCTGAGCTTGCCTATTTTGCAGACTAATACACGGCCGTAGATAAATGAACGTAGATGAATGAGCCGGCACACACACCTAGAAAGAGGGTGCAATGCAGTGAAATGTTCACGATAAGGGAAACCGCTGTGAAAGTGTGACAGAGAATTCTTGGTGCTGCACTTACGATTGTTTCAATTGAATAAAATTATTTCCAAACCAACAGTTTTTAATGCAGGGAAAAAAAGAGTCCCCTAGTCCTCTTTCTTCCCCAAGGCCATTTCAGCTCCTTGAGAACAAGGCCCCGACTTCCACTGTGGTTTTCCGGGGAACAGCGAGGGGAGAACTGGACGCCGACTCGCCAGAGCGCAGGGCGCGGCGCACGTTCGCGCAGTGAGCCCCCGCAGGTCCATCCGCCCCCGCTTTGCAAGTTTTTGCTAGCTGAGTCGAGTGTAACATGATAGATCAATGAGGGATTCCAGCGGCCTTCAGAAAACACTGTTGGTTTTACCTGGATTGCCGTCGAAAGCGATCGTCTTGGGGAAGGAATGGGTCGGGGGTGAGCCGCACAGAATCGCGCAGATGTTCCGTTTCGGGGATGGGCGGGCCCCTCGGCCTTGCAGGCGTCTGCCGGCCGCCTGAGCCTGAGAGCAGGGGGCCGCTCCCTGCGAGGGTCCGGAGAGACTCCTGCTGACTGGCGCCGGTTCTGTGTGCCGTTCAGGACCCGCTGCTGTCAGCGGGGATCCACCAGCGTCCCATTTTCAGGGTCTCCAGCGAGCAGAAACACGCATTGAGGGCTGTACCGGCACCTCACTGCTGAAATTCCGACAGAAACAATTCTGTTACACACCTCGGACATCCTCCAGCTTCTCGGCCCTTTTGTTCCCTTTTGAAACAATTGTTTATGCAACACGATTTCTTTGTGCTTCTTTGCTGAAGAGTGCAGGGCTAGGCTGCGCATCTGGGACGCAGGCTGGGAGTGGCGAGGGGACGTGGAGGCGGTGCAGGGCGCCAGGTTCTGCCCGGACTGCAGGCTGGGTCTACACCGAGGCCCCCAGGGGGCAGCCAAGGAGCCAGGGGGCAGGAAGGGCATTCAGCCAGGGCTGCCTCTCCCACCAGAAGGAAGGGGGCCTGAGCCAGCCAAGTTCTGTCTTGCTCAGGTATGACCTGAGTCGGAGAACACGGGCCCCCAAGCCCCCCAGCCCCTGCAGGAGTTCCACCCGCACCGCCACCACGGGTCCCAGCCTCCGCGCACACCTCTCCAGTGACAGGCCTGTCCCACGGCTCTCCAAAAACTCCGGCTGAAGCTCCTAGTTGAGCCCCTCAGTGGAGGTCCCGGTGTTTGCTCCTTCTCTGCCCTCCCCACCCTGCGCCTGGTCCTGTCTTCCCAGCCTCTGCAGACCCACTGTCAGAGCCAGCCCAGAGGCGCACTGCAGAGCCGGCTCCACGGGGTGGGAGAGGTCCCCGCGGCCCCCCAGGGGTGCTGTGGCTGCCGCTCGCCTAGAGTCTCTTTGACGGCTCTGTGCCCCGCGCTATAAATAAATGATTCCGCATGCTTATCTGCTTCCCTCTGTCTGCTTTGCGAGTTATTTTTGGGTGGCAGGCGTCCTCTGTGTGAGGTGGGCCCTGCATTATTGAAGACCACACGGGGGCTGTGGAGGGAAATAAGGTCAGCGGGTGCACGGTGGCGGCAGGGGTGCATGGGCGGTGGGTGCTCGGGCGGTGGGTGCCGACTGGTCTTCAGACTCAGCAGTGTTGGCGTCCTCCCGCTGAAGTGTCCCAGGCTGAGGACAGGGCCCAGCACAGAACAAGCCACTCCCCACAGATAACCTTGAGTCAGAGCTCCTCTCCTCTCGTTTAACCCTGCATCCGAAACACCGCTCCTCAGACGAGCAGCAGGGGGTGCACGGAGGCTCTAGAGCAGGCATGGGGACCCTGGGGCTCCTGTCCAGGCCTGTGACTTCTTGGCCGGGTGACCTTGAGTGACTCACTACATCTCTGAGTCTCAGTTGCTATAGCCACAAAATGGGGCTGCGGATCCTTGGCCCGCCTGGTGGCGAGAGGGCTGCCCCACCCCTGACGGCTCCCAGCCCCGCCCCTCACCCTGGCCTTCCTCTCCTGAGGACCCTCCCCCGCCTCCCTTCTCGAAGGCTGTTGCTGTGTATCTCCCGGTCCGTGCAGTGCAGTGGTACTGTACTGACAGTACCTGCCTGTGGAAGGCTGTTGCCGCCTCTCGCCAGGGCTGCCTCCTCCCTCATCACCTCCTCCCAAGTGCCCTCCCTCACTCTCTGCCTCTCCCTCCAGAGCGTGACCCTGGAGATACTCAGACCTTCAGCTAAGGCATCTCCTGCACTTACTGTGGACTTCTGGGTCTAGTTAGAGCGACCGATTCACCCGTCCAGCCGGTTTTGTGCAGCCCAGCACCACGGTGCGGAGCAGCTCAGGGAAAGGCATCCGGGCCCCGGGAATCGCCCCTCCTGTTTGGTCCCCGCCAGGCCGTGTCACCCCCCACGGAGCGTGGGAGGGCATGGGTTCCAGGCTGCCCAAGCCTGGACGTGGACTCGCTTTGGGGTCTCGTGCTGCTGCTCCCACGGCCCGGCCGCCGGGTGCCCTGGCAGGACGCCCTGCTCTCAGCCGCCTGGCTCATGGCTCCCCGCCAGCCGCTGCCCACTGTCACTCCACCTTCCCGGCCCCCGGCCCCTCGCTCCAGCCCAGTTCATTACCAGGCCGTGGCTGCTCTCCACCCTCCACTGATCTGCAGCGGGTCCCAATTAATAGCTGTAAACGGTCACCCACTTTCCTCAAGCCCCAGGCAAGAATAGAGATTTGGGTCTAAATTAAAATGTGCTAATTTGGAGGCATTTGCCCAGGAACCACTCTCCCTGGGCAGGCCTGCACCTCGGGGCCGGCCTCTCCCGGAGGCCTTGACCCTGTGCGTTGGGGCCAAGTGGGTTTGCCCCTCAGGGGGCATCAGGCAACATCTGGACACACTTTTCAGTTGCTCCTACTTGGTGGGGGGGGGCGCTGTGGAATGAGTGGGCGGAGGCCAGGGATGCTGCCAATGTCCTGCAGGGCTCGGGACCCTCCTCCCAGGACGGAGGACGGTCTGGCCCCAAGCGTCGACGATGCCGGGACTCAGACGCTCCAGACGCAGAACGTGCCCAGCTCGGCCCGCAGACCTGCCCTTGCACCGCCCTGCGCCCTCCAGCGCGGGCCCTGAGGCTTCTGTTGTTTGGTGTCTAGACACTCAGAGGAGCACAACGGTCTCCCAGGCGTCCTGCATCTATTTTCTTTGGCCCGTATTGTCTGTTATAATAGAGCCAATATTCAAAATTGGGAGATTTTGTAAGAAAATCAGGATTTATGGCGTGTTCTGGAGAGTGGAAGATCCATCAATACTGGTCCCCCATTCTCCAACGGCAACATTCAGTGGGAGCTGAGTAGCAGCTCCCCATAGCCCTGCACAAGGGGTACTACTTGTCAAATCCACCCCAGTCCTCACCACTCCCTATTGTCTTTCTTGCATGGAGTATCGGTTGCCATTTAGCACCACGTGTGCTCACAGAGGAACACCTGTGTACCGTGACTCAGTCAGAATGGGGAACCAAAGACAGACTGGGCTGCACCCAGAGCCCTCACCACCCATTTTTACTACCCATGGTGCTCGTGGGCACTTGGCTGTGCAATCTCAGCTCCAATGCCTCCCGTTGGGGCCAGTGACTGAGCCTCGGACCCTTGAGAATGCCCCCTCCCCACCAGGCCCAGCCCGCACACTCACAAGACGCTGGGCGATGGGCGGGCAGTAACTCTGTGCCTTTTTCCCCGGTCCGTGTCTCCTGCTGGGAGATGGGGCTTCTGAGGCCCGGGGTTCCTACGGATCGACGTCAAAGACCCCACCTGGAGCTGCACCAGAGGCAGAGAACAGGCCGCAGTCACCCGGCCCAAGGGAGCCCTGGCCCACCCCCGCTTCTTGTGCAGGGTTGGCAAACAGTGGCCCACGGGGTTGGGGGGGTGCGGGGGGGGCGCTCCCAGGGGCCCTCGGGCTAACACAGGCTTGCCGCCTGCTCTGCAAATAGTTCCTTCGGAACTTTATCAGTACATTTGCCTATTGTGTCCCGTGACAGTGGCAGAGCTGACTGGTTGCGACAGAGAGTACTTGGCCCATGAAACCTAAAATATTTACTGTCTGGTTCTTCACAGCCGATGTGCGCAGCCCCCTCCTCACTGGGCAGAGCCTCCCGTCTGCAGACACCTGGTATTTACAAAGCGCGTGGCGTCGGTGGCCCTCCCTCCACTCCCTGATGTTGTGGGCCAGGCAAGGGTCACCAGAGTCACAAACATTTTGAGCACCGGCGGGGTGCTGAGCTCTGGTCTTTCACATGCATTTCCTGACAGCAGCCTTGTGAAGCAATTATTTTAACTTTACAGAGATGATGCAATAGAAGCTCCGAGAGGTCAAGGGAAAGGCCCACAGTCGCCCTCGTGTCTGTCCGGCTCCGCGCCAGGCGTCTCTGCTCCCCAGCTCACTCTGGCCCTTCCCCGAGCTGTGGGGTGAGGTTCGCCGCCCTGATGCTCCTGTGGCACCCTGCCAAGTGGCAGCCTGGCCTCCCCTGTCCCTCTCGCCGCTGAGTCACCAGGAGTAGAGAACTGTTGCATTAGAGGCCAGGCCACTGCAGTTCATTTTTGCCCCATCTCCCCAGGTCACCCAAGGCTGGACTCCCCTGCGGACTACTGCACAAATTCCCCCTTGAACCTGACGGCTCCCCACCCTGAACGAGTGCTGCTTGGGGGAACAGGCGCAGCAAATGCCCCACCAAGCTCCCTCCCAGCCTGGTCTCTGGTGACCACAGGACGGCAGAGCCAGAGACCTGGGGGAGTGGGATTAGATAGGAGGACAAAGGGAGGGGCTGACCTGAGAGGAGCACAGCCCGGTGGCCGGTGGCCCTGCTGGGGACGAGGGCCAAGGAATCAGGGCGGACAGCATGTTTCCTTGTAAGCTGCCCGTGGCCCGTGCAGGGCGACAGATGCAAAGCTTCAGGGAGCTGTAACCCAGCCCGGCAGGACGGGCCCCAAGGAACCCACGCACCTCTGTGCGGTGGCGTAGGCCACGCCAACGCCCTGCGCTTGGGCCTCCGGGCGCCACCGCGTGGGTCTCGGCGTCTGTGTTCCGCGTGTGTGCACAGGGCGAGCCAGCCCTGGGACCCGTCAATGGCTCCACTTGCGGGAAACGGTGTCAGGCAGCAGGGCGGTGCTGTCCTCCAAACGTCTGCACCCGCCACGGAGCCTGACGCCCTTCTACCTCAGATTCGCAGGCTGCCTGGCACGGGAGCCACCCCTGGTCGACGATCAGAAAATGTTGGCCGGAACACATCCCATCTGCTGGGCAAAATATTTTATGTAGAGACCTGTACACATTTATACACACGTACAGGTGTACATGCTCTGCCGAATGTAAAGTCAAATACAAATGGTGTCTGTGTTTGCACTACCATTATCAGTGCATTCAATAAAAATTGACTGCCTGCTGCATTCACTACTTTCTTCTCTTAAACGGCAAGAATGGGCTGCTGTGAGAGGCGAGCAGTAAGTGGGGCTGGTATGTGCAACAGCCTCGAATTATGTGGTTGGAAGAGAGGAGGTGGGGAGGGGGTGGGGGTGTGCAAGGAGAGAGAAGCCAGGGAGGGGGTGGGGGTGTGCAAGGAGAGAGAGGCCAGGGAGGGGGGGTGGGGGGGTGTGCAAGGAGAGAGAGGCCAGGGAGGGGTGGGGGTGTGCAAGGAGAGAGAGGCCAGGGAGGGGGTGGGGGTGTGCAAGGAGAGAGAGGCCAGGGAGGGGGGTGGGGACTGGGGGTGTGGCAGGAGGCTTTGGAGCCCAGGATGGGAAGTTCGGACTTGGGCTCACAGGGGGACCTGCAGGAAGGGGACCTAGCTGGGAGGCAGATGGCGCTGGGCATGACCAGGGTCACGACCAAATGCCCAGCCGTTCCTGAACACGGACCGTAGGCTCCCGATGAAGCAGGTTGCGCCCTTTATGTCATGGATCCTCCCAGCAACCTGCGGCAGAGGTTTCACTGTCTCCATTTTCTAGATAAGGAAACTGAGGCTCAGAGCCATGGGGTTGCAGTCTGCAGGTCCCCGGGCCTGGAGGGCACAGCGGACACCAGGCCGGGCTGGGTGACGAGATAGGCAGAGAGCAGATAGATACCCAGGGCCATCCAGCTCCAGGGACAGGAGAGTACCAGAACGGGGAGCAGTGCCAAGCTCTGGGCCCCGGGGGGCCCCTCCTGGAGGACAGCCAGGCCCCCCCTCCTTAGCAGGAGGCTGCAACCCCCCGGTGCCCACATGGCTGTGGCGGTGGAGTCAGGCCCTCCAAGGGGACACCACGCAGTGGGGCTGCGATTCAATGGCTCCTTGCCAATGGGTGCGCAGGCCACGAGCTGCTCGTCGCCCGAGGTGCTCTTGGCCTCTTGGCCTCTTGAGGACTGTGGAGGCCACCTCATCCCCCTTTCCCACACGGCATTTCTCACCACAGGCTTTTTATACCACGATGGCAAAGGCCAGGTGAGGCGGGAAGAAGCCTCCTTGCCTCCAAAGACCAGTTCTCTGCCCTCTCCGTCTGTCTCCGTCTCTGTCTCTATCTCTGTCTCTCTCCTTCACTGGCCCTGGGGAACCCGGCACGATATAAAACAGAGTAAAATGCAACAGCTTCATTATCTGCCGGAGAAAGATGATTAAACGGGTCTACTCCGGGTCCTGATGGGCTGTCTCCGAACCATGAGTCCAATATTGCCTTCTGTCTGGACTGGGAGGACAGGATGGACTGTGTGTGGGTTAATTGGTTTCTCAGAAAGTTTACTCATTTCTCCCTCTCCCCTCTGAGGGCCCGGAACACTTCACACCGAGTCACACTCTCAGCTGCCCGTCTCTGCGGCCGGAGCAACGGGCTCCAGCCTGACGCCTGTCTCGGCCCACGGGCTGCCAGGCCCCTTCCCCGCCTTCTGCACGCTCGTCACCAGCACTGTTAACAGATTTGTCCACACCCAACAAGTGAGGAAGGTCGCCCCTTACGTGGGTGTCATCTACAGCTGCTCCCCTTGGCTCCTGGGAGAGACTAGAGGGAATTGACAGTGAACTTGCCCTTCCCTTTCCTAGGCTCTTCCATATCCGACAGTGTTTTGGGGGCTTGATGAGACAGTCACCACACCCAGGAAGCCACCCTGGATTTGGCTGCCCATCGGTCCTGACTCCAAGGTCGGTGTAAACCCCTGCCCCACCCCCGTTCTCGCCACAGGACCCCGGCAGAGGGGGGCAGGCCCTTCTGCTTTCTGAGGTCGGAGGTGCTCCTACGGGCCTACGGTTTCTTTCTCTGGTTTGTTTGCTTGACTGTGGAGGTTGTCCTTTTTATTGTTTTTGGGTCATTTCGCAGGTGTGTTTTTCCTGCCATAAGCGTATCGCCAATTCCTTTGAGGCAAGAACCACGTCTGATTATCTCCAGCTCCCGCCCCGTCACACGCTCAGCACACAGCCCACGCGGTCGCAGCGGCAGATGCTCAGGAGCGTGGGCTGCCCGGAGAAGCACCCAGCACCCCTCCCACGGAGGTCCAGGGCGTGGCTCAGAGCCGGCTGCGGGCCTAGCCGTGTGCACCGCCCAGCTCGTTCCATGCCCCCGTTGCCTCCCTTTGCCCATCTGGAAAATGGAGATAACAATGCCAACCTCACGGGGTTCTGGCGAGGATTACCTGGGCTACAACACGTAAAGCACCCAGGAGCGGGCCTGATGCCCGGCTAACACCCAGCGCCTGCGTACAGAGGTCTCGAACCCGTGAGCGCCTCTCGCTGGCTGCTGGACGCCCTACATCCGGCTTGGCCGGCGGAGGGATTTGACTAGGGAGGACACGGACCGGGCGGGCTGCGCAGGGCCCCCGAGACTCCTGTCTTCCTAGTCCTTCCCCGCGCGGGGGAGGGACCTCACGCACAGACCGGGAATGAGGCTCGGGGGGATCTCGGCCCTCGGACCTGGGCCCGGACTCCCGGCGCAGCCCCTCCCCCCGCGGGCGGCGGCGGCCGCATTGCTGTTTCCGTTCCTCCCTCCGCTCCGCGCTCCTGGAACCGATCTGCTGCTCTCCCCAGCGTCCGCCCTCCCAGGGCCGCTGGAAGCCTCACTAACGGAGAAGAAAAGAAACGTGACTCAGCAGCGGCGACCTTGGAACCTGACTGAAATTCTCGACAGATATTTATTGCAGAAACAGCCACACTTCTCTTTGGAGAGCACTCCGATCAGGCCGAGGTGTGGTACGCAGGGAGGCGGCCGTTCGCAAGCCTGTCCACGCGGCCCCACCGTCTCCCGCTGACGGCGGTGGCAGGGTCGGCAGGGCCGTGCGTCGGAGATCGAAGCGGAGCCGAGACCCACTGGCTGCCTGGCGGCGCGGGCCACCGTGGTCACCGCTGAGCTCGGCCTGCCCCTGCGCTCCGTGAGGCCGACGGACGTGGCGCAGCCCCCGCCCCGCGCCAGCTGGAACGCAGGCCCGGCTCCCTTTCACGTGCTTTCTGCGCAGCCGCGGGCACTGCGCCTCCGAGACACGTGGGTCTCCCGGAGCCACAGGTCGGAGGTGGCGGGCGCGAGCGGAGAGGGGGCGGGGCGTGGGGGCGCACGAGGAGGAGGCAGGCCGGCCAGTGCTGGAGAGGAATGAAAGGGGGCCGGCTCCTCCGCCGCCCCCCCCCCGCCCCGCGCTGGCGGCCACGTGACCCTCGATGCCACCGCGGTTCCCCCAGAGCCTCGCGGAGGCTCCTTCCCGCAGCGTCTTCCTGTCTCAGGAAGGTGAGGCGGCGGCGGCAGAAGGGCAGGGACACTGCTCGGTCGGCCCCGGCGGCAGGCACTGACAGGTCGGGGACTGATCAGCGTGCCTCCCCGGGCCGGGGACGCCGCTGGCCAAGCCGGAGGGCGGGGCCTGGTCAGCGCTGATGGACACTTGTGCCCGGGACGCACGCGGGCATCTGCCACTCGGGCGCCCCTGAGTCCCAAACACGGTCCCTGCCTGAGAAACTGTAGCAGGCGGCTTGTCTGGCTTCTCACCGCTGGTCCCTGGAACAGTGCCCAGCCCGCAGCCGGTGCCAGCCAGGGCTCGTTTTCTGGAGAAATGAATGGACAACTGGACCAAGCAGGACGCTCCACGTTGGCTACTTTCTCCCCGAAGACTCCCCTCTCCTCGAAGCACCCCGCCCCCCGGGTTGTCTCAAACGCTGGGAGTCTGTGGGACATTTAAAGTCCAGTCTGACCGAATCTGCCCACCTCTCCCCCGGACACAATCAGATGCATCGGTGACTCTTTTAAACAGCCCCGTTTGTTTCATAAAGTGACAGGTTCTTGTACTGAGGTTCTCGAGGGAATCCCAGCATGCAGACGCAGGGAGCACGTCGCCCGTCTGCGTCTCCGGGTTGCTGCAGGAGAGAGAGGGGTCCGTTTTCCCGGGGTCCCCCCAGCCCCGGGTCAGCAGCGGGGCCAAAGGGAGCGCAGACGTGTCCGGCAGTCCTGACGCCCGACTCCGCCACTGCGCACCCCGAGCTCCGGTGCGGGCTGAGAAGCCCCCAGAAGCCAAAGGGGAAACACAGAAAGGGGGGCTGTCAGCACCTCTCTGCCGGCTGCAGAGTCGAGGGGTGTCGTCTGAGGAGTCTGCTGGGGCCGGATCCACTCGCGAAAGCAGACGCAGCTGCATCGGCTGCAGACGACGGTTCATCAGCCTGAGTGGGCCCGGATGCCGGCCCACCCCAGCTTTCACTGACAGCTGGTTGCAGCGCAGAGCTGGACGGCCGGAAACAGTTGCTGAGACCGAAGAGTGTTCTCGTTCGCGGTATTCCAGTCCTCCCCCGGTTCCGAGACGAAGACACAGGCTCACGGGCAGCGGGTGCAAACCCAGAGAGACCCCGCGGGGGGATTCTGCCCAGGGGGCCCCTCCGCCCCCTCCCGCTCCCCAGCGCCCTTCCCACGGAGGCTGTTGGAACCCACACTAGTGTTTCCTTTAATGCCCACGGGTGGCTCTGTTGGAGGGAAGCACCTGGGAGGGGTGGTAGAGAAACCCGTTTCAATCTCAGTTAGGCCTCCAGGTCAGAGAACCGTCTAGATCACTTGCTGACCCCAAGGAAGGGGACAGACACCCTGGACCTGGGCGCCAGAGGGGAGGGGGGCACAGCGCTTCCCCCCGTGGCTGTGCCACCCTGACACGCTGGCCCCGTCACTCCTGCCTCGTGGGTGGGCCCCCCGGAGGGAGAAGGGGAGAGAACGTGATGGTCGACTGTTCCGAGAGCTCACAGCCCTCATCCCCGGCCCCCCCCCGCCCCCCCCACATGCGGGGCTGAGACTTAGACAGCAGGCCCACAGACGGAGCCCAGGGGCTTGGAGCCCTGCGGAAGGCGAGGAAGCAGCAGGAACCGAGCATCTGTTCCATGCCGTGTTCTCTGTGAGCGTTCATTCACGTGACACGCGGAGCTGGCCCGTGCAGTGGTGTCAGCATCTCTGCTTCTGTGAGGTGACTGAAGCTCAGACGTTTGCCCGTGCCCACCCCCGGCAAAGCCAGGGTGCAAACGCAGGCCACGAGTCCCCTGCCTGCTGCTCTCTGGAGCTCAGGCTGCCCTGGAGAGGCAGTCCTGCGGAGGCTGAGAAAGCCCAGGGCCCGGGGCGGGGGGGGGGGGGTGCTGCTGGAACACCCACACAGGGGAGAGGGGCCCCATCTCTGGCAGCCCGCAGGAGAGCAGCGCTCAGGGTGGGGCTCCGTCTCCCTCCTAAGTCGGGGTGGGCGGGGTGTCACCTCCAAGCTAAGCGGATGCTTGCTGGCTCGGAAGAGGGTGTGTGAGCCCCAACTCGGCTGTTCCCAATGAAGGGCCGACTCTCTGGTTGCACCATTAACGGTGTCCTTCTGCCCAGAGAGGGGCTCCAGAGGGCACAGGCTCAGGGCACAGGGTGACGTCCTCACACGTCGGCCTGTTTCTGCCCGACTCCCCGGCAGGGCCCCGGGCACGTCGACCCCCCCCCTTTCCGCCTCCAAACAGTGGCTCCGGCTGGAGACCCGCTGGGAGGCCCCTGCAGGGCTCTGGCTCCCGGGCCTGCTCAGTTCAAAGCCAGGTTCTCCGCAAAGCCTTCCAAGGTCCTGCTCTCTCTCCTTCCCTTGCCCAAATTTGGAAGCAACGGGAGCAAGAGAACCTTTTTATTTATTCACTGTGCTCTTGGCGGCACCCCCAGAGCCTGTCACACCACCAGCACCACTGTTGTCACAGCTGTCAGTGTCACAGCTAACCACTGGCTCCGAGCACAGCCGAGTGATAGAAACATCCTAAGCCCCTTACGTGTATTAATTCATTTAGCCCCACATCCACCCCACGGGATCGATGCTATTCTTATCCTCCACTTCCAAATTAGGAAGAGTGGGGCTCAGGGGCATTAAGCCCCTTGCCTGTTGTCACTCAGCTAGAAGCAGCTAGGAATAAATCACAGGCAGACTGGCCTGCGTCCACACCCGTGTGCCCAGTAGTGCCCGAGAAATACTTGAACGGAAGTTTTCAACACACTCTTTGGAGCTCCTCTCTGTCCCTTTTATTGTGCGTCCCGTGTTCTGTTCTGTGACCTCCCTCTGGGGTCTTGGCTCACCCCTTCTTCGAGTCCCCTGAAGGGAAAGACTCGTGCTCGAATCATCCCTGTGGCCCACAGTGCCTGGGACGCAGTAGCTGCTCAGTAAACACCTGTTCCGTGAATGGACTGGGCTAGGCTTTGCAGGGAGTCAGAGTGGTGGGTCATGTGAGGGTGGACGGGAGGCTGGGAGGGGGCATTCACCCTGTGTCTGCAGAGCTCACCGTCCACCCAGCCTCCGCGTGTGAGCACAGGGTGACCACCCCCACCACGGGAATGCAGACCCACTCTCCATAATCGTTTGGAAGGCTTTGGGGCAGTTCTTATACAGTTAAGTGCATTGAGGGCATCACGTGGTTCCATGAGACTGGAATTCAAACATGTCTAGAGGTGCACTTGGCCTGGGCTTCCCACCACGGAGAGCCCCCCGACCCAGTCAAGGCTGTTTCCCATGTCCTGGGACCTGTCTCCTGTCCCTCAGGCCTGCTGACCTAGTGCAGTCTGCCCACGAAAAAGGATCAGTGAGACAAAACTTGTCTTTGGAGACCCCTGGGCACCTGTCCTGTGTCACCCCCAGCTCTTCCTTGCTCAGCTCCCTACACACATGGAGAGACAGTCTCCCTCCCCAGACCCCCCCCTGCAAGGACCAACCGGGAATTAACGGGAAGCCAGATGTGGTGGAGACGAGGCTGCAGCTTTAACGGGGCCCGAGGCGCTGCCCTCGACTTGACTTCCAGCGGTTTGACCTTCTGAATGGCTATCCCAGTGAAAAGAGCGCAGAGAGTAGATGAATTATGTAAGCCCATCTTTTTACGTGAATTGCGGAACTAGGAAGAAAGCAAAGGTTCTGCAGAGGCCAAAACCAGAGAGAAAGTCAGCATCCTGGGAGGGAGGAGGAGCCCCCGACAGCAGACCCGCCCCACCCTGAGGACCGCACGCTCGCGGTGGCTGCTGGGAGCTCAGAAATCAGTCGGTAAAGCCCAGGACTCGCCCACGGGGGGCAGCCCAGCGAGAAGGACCGCATAAGGCCAGACAACAAGGGGCTCCATCCCCAGTGAAAGAATGAATGAAAAGTAAGACCTTTCTCTGGTCTTTCTACCCTAGATCCATAATTCCAGTCTCATCGCGAGAAAAACACCAGGCAAACCCCAGGAGACGCACGGTCTGCGGAATGCCCGGCCAGTGCTCTTCAAAACCGCCAAGGTCAGACAGACCAGGCCGGTGTGAGAAGCTGTCACAGCAGGAGGAAGCTACGGCAGCAGGATGGCGACATGCCATGTGGTGTCCCGGACGGGGTCCTGAGACAGTAAAAGGACACGAGGTAAAACCTAAGGAAACCTAAGGAAACCTATGAAAATGAAACATGGACTTTAGTTAATAATACTGCATTAGTATTGGTTCATTAATTTTGACAAATGTAATTCCATAGATAAATAAGATGGTAACAACAGGGGAAATTAAAAACTGTATATGAAAACTCTCTGTTTTATTTTTGGAATTTTTCTGTACATATAGAACCATCCTAAAGTTTTTAAAAAAGATTCTATTTATTTATTTTTAGACAGAGGGGAAGGGAAGGGGAAAGCAAGGGAGAGAAACATCAATGTGTGGTTGCCTCTCACACGCCCCGTAGTGCAGACTTAGCTCACAACCCAAGTATGTGCCCTGACTGGGAATCGAACCAGCAGCCCTTTGGTTCTCAGGCTCATGTTCAACCCACTGAGCTACACAAGCCAGGGCTAAGTTTTAAAATTATATTTAAAAAAAAAACTATTGTACAAAGGAAACAACAAAAAAACTTACGTCGTAACTTGAGGTTAGGAGGAGGAAAAAAATCTTTGCTCTGAGAGTCAAAACAATTCATTGGAGTTTGTGGCCCAAATATTCAAGCAGAAAATTTCATTTCAAGTGGCACTGGGTACAACTCCTGGCAGACACCAACACGAACTTTCTCTAGAAGAAAGCAGTTTCACCTGAGGCCTCGGAGTTTCTTCCAGTGAAGTTTTAAGGAGCATGAAGAGTGTGCAGATGATGTTTAATTGAGTTGTACACTCAAAACCTGTCTGGTTTTATGAACCAAGGCCACTTCAATAAATTCAATTTTAAAAATTACAACACATAAAAGGAAACAGATGTTTCACTGTAGGCAAAAACAAAGAAATAACATATCAGATCCTACCTATTTTAGACATTAGCATTACCACACATAGAATATAAAGTAAGTGTGTTTAATATTTCAAGATATACAAATAAGCTTGAAAATAGTGAGCAAGGACTATTTTGACAATAGTGAACAAGAAAAATAAAGTGCCTAAGAATAAACCTGACAAGGAGGTGGAAGACCTGCACTCAGAACACTACAGAACACTGGAGAGAGAAATTAAGGAGGACAGACAAACGGAAGTGTGTACCATGCTCATGGACTGGAAGATGAACATCATCCAAATGTCCATAGTAGCCAAAGCAATTTATAGATTCAGTGCAATCTCTATGAAAATACCAATGACATATTCCACAGATATAGAACAAAATATTTCAAAAATGTATATGGAACCGTAAACGACCCTGACTAGCCTCAGCAATCTTGAGAAAGAAGAACAAAGTGGGAGGGATCGCAATACCTGATATGAAACTGTACTCCAAGGCCACAGTAATCAAAACAGTCTGGTACTGGCATAAGAACAGACACATAGACCAATGGAACAGAGGAGAGAGCCCAGAAATAAACCTGTGTCTTTATGGCCAATTAATATTTGACACAGAGGACAGGAGCATAAAATGGAGTAAAAATAGTTTCTTTAATAAATGGTGTTGGGAGAACTGGACTGGTGCATGCAAAAAAAAAAAAAAAACGGAAAGTAGACCACTCCCTCACACTACACACTGGAATAACGTCAAAATGGATAACAGACTTAAATATAGGTCGTGATACCATAAAAGCCCTAGCAGAAAACACAGACAGTAAAGTTTCAGACACCCCACATAGCAATATTGTTGCCAATACATCTCCTAGGGCAAGGGAAGTAAAGGGAAAAACAAATGGGACCACATCAAATTAAAAAGTTTCTGCAGGGCTGAAGAAACTGCAGTCAGAGTGAAAAGGGAACCAACTGCACAGGAGAACACGCGTGCCCATGGCGAGAGCGCTAATGGCTGAGAAGTGTCCGGAATTGGCACAGGACACCAAACCTCAGTTCCAGGCGTTCCACAGTTGCCGGGCAGGACGTATAACGTGAAGCTTGCAGAGTGGGCCTGCAAAGCACCAACGACAGAGAAAGAAGCAAAGCCCCATCGGAAGCCAGCAAAGCGGGCCCGTGGAGACGGGTGTGGAAAGAGCACGCCCCCAGGGGAGGCGTCCAGCGGGCCGGCCAGGTTCCGCCCCAGTTTTTCATCGGAGTGATGACTACAGGAGTGCACTCGCTTTGTAAAAAATTCAGCAGGCTGCACATTTATGATGTATGCACTTCAAGGTAAAAAACATGTGTTCTACTTTAATATTTTAAAAGTCAGAGAGAGAAAAAAAAACAGATCGCATTTAAAGGAATAGGTGACGAGCATGGCAGCTCGCTTTTCCACGGTACCAGTGAAAGCCAGAAAATGTTTGAATTATATCGGCGACGTCCTGCGGGAATGACTTGAAATCCCACGTCTAGTGAAATCATCTTTTGAGAACCAGGGTGAAATAACTGCATGTTCAGACAAATGGTTCTCACTGACAGAAATTCTAAACAGGGTACATTAGAAGGAGAATGATCCCAGATGCAATGTCTGAGGTGAAGAAACACCGTACTGGAAACCTGCGAATCATCTAAATGACGACGAGCTGCATAAAGCAACCACAATAACGAGGCCTACATCGTGGTGAGGTGACGGACAGCTGTATCTCAGGACACCAGACGGAAACAGTGTATTAGCTGGAAAAGGGGCGACCACGGGTGTTAAAACATTCTCAGGCTCTTCCATTTGGGGGAAGGAAGAGAAAGATACTGATTGATTTTAGAACGGTTAAGTCTGCATGTTAAAATGTCTAGGGTAACCACGAAAAGAACAAGCATACAAAACATCATTTTCAGTCTAGGAGAGGAACGTGGAAGAATAATAATAGACAAAGCACTTCAATCGATCCAGAAGACAGCCAGAAGGGAGTGAGAAGGAGAAAGGGAGAGCAGGGCGCATGAAAGGCACAGAGTAAAACGGGAGAAATAAATCTAAATGTACCAGCCACTGGAACGAAGAGAAATTGATAACCTCTCCAGTGAAAAGACAAACATGGCCAGGCTAGATTTTCTGTAACACTCAAGTCCACGTTGTTTATAATGTAGGAACCAAACAGCAAAAGCGAAAACATGAAAAATGCCGACACTCAGGAAGCTGGCGCGTCTGTGCGGACACCAAACCGAACCAGCTGTAACGCAACGCGTTCGCTCGACATAAAACGGATGAAGCGCTGCGCGAGGGGAGCTTCGGGTCACTGGAGAGATACACGAATCCTCAGTCTGTGTACATTGAACACCAAGGCTGTAACCTCTAAATACAACGCAGGGCAACCACTGAAAGAACGAACATAGACCATTTTCAAGAGTACAGGAGAAAACAGAAGAACGAATCTGTAAGAAGTACTTTGGTCTAGCGGTGGATACGTGTCATCATGCATTTGCCCAAACCCGCAGAATGCACGACTCCGAGGATGAACCGTAACGTCAACTACGGACTTCGGGTCCTCGCGCTGCGTCCGCGCAGGGTCGGCGGCTGGAACAGGCGCGGCCCTCTAGGGGGCAGGCCGTGCGTGCGCGGGCGGGGACAGGAGGCGCGTGGGAAGTCTCTACGCCTTCCCTCCAGGATTGCTGTGAACTTTAAACAGCTCTAAAAAAGTAAATGTTTAATCTAAATAAATAATAAAAAAAACAAAAAATGGCATATGTACCTAAATAATCAGTGTAAAAACCAAAACCCACAAGAATAGAATAGCATGGGGGAAAAAACACTAAAATGAATCTGAAAGATGGCAAGGAGAAAAAAAATGAGAAACAGAAAAATAGAAAACACAAAATAAAATATAATGTATTTAGACGTAACTCTAAATACAATGGACTTGGAAATAAATCTAAATACATCGGTAATCACAATAAATACAAAGCTTGAAGGGGTTGCTGCAAGGTATTGACAAATCCATCATTGGGGATGAGATTTTGACACACTTCTCTAGGTAATTGATATATCCAGCAGACAAAATGATTAGGAAGCCCTGGACAACACAATTAAAAAATTGATCTAATGAACACATACAGAATATTGCACCCAGTAAATGGGGAATACACTCTTTTCAAGCACTCATGGACTATTTACAAAAAAAAAATTGATTAGCTTCTAGGCCATAATAAAGCAAGTCTGAAGAAATCTTGGTTTTACACAATCACTTTGTCTGGCAATTATGCAAGTTAGAAATCAGTAACAGACATGGAACCAGTAAAAAAGCACACATTTGGACAATGAAAACACATTTCTAAACAATTCATAGAGACCCTGGCTGGCGTACCTCAGTGGATTGAGCACAGGCTGCAAACCAAAGCATCACAGGTTTGATTCCCAGTCAGGGCACATGCCTGGGTTGCAGGCCACGTCCCCAGTGGGGGCCATGTGAGAGGCAACCACACATTGATGTTTCTCTCTCTCTTTCTCCCTCCCTTCCCCTCTCTAAAAAATAAATAAATGAAAATCTTAAAAATATATAGCTGTTACAAACACATATGAGTATTTAAAAAATATAAAATAAAAAAATGTACAGTTCATGGAGAAATAAAAATCACAATGAAAATAAAAGTTTAGAAACGATGGATAACAAAAATACTACAGCTCCGAAGTTGCAGGATGCCGCCAATGCAGTAGTTAGCATGGAGTCTCTGGTTTGAAACTTGCACTGTCAGTGAGAAAAGGTGGACGATGAATCAGCTGAAGAAAGAACATGAGGCCACACACCCACACCCACGCTTTCCAGGGAGCCCTCTACCAGAGAGCTGACATCTGATGTCACCGCTGTGTCCTCCCCTAGAGCACGTCCCGGCAGCTCGCTGTTCCACACCAGTGCACTGAGGACGGTGTGGCCTTTGTGAGACGCGCAGTGGACGGACGTCAGAGTCATCAGCCCTGCAGGGGGTCGACTTAAGGGCTTGAAAAGGAAGGGGCCGGGTGCACCCCCAGCTTTCTCGGACCCCAGCCGATGAAGCAGTCACAGGGGCATTCGGTGCGCCCTCTGGAAAGTGGGCCAAAGCTGGAAAAGAACAGCATGCCTTGAGTCTCTTCACCCTCTGTTTTTTTTTTTTTAACTCTGCATCAGGAAAGGCAAAGAGAATGAGGAGGGCATCACCATCCACAGTGGGCGAGTGTGCACAAGAAGAGAGAGCAGCTTTGGAGGCCCAAGGTCAACGACAAGCCATTTGAACTCCGAGGAGACCATCTGTAGGGAAAAGGAAATAATTCCCTCCAGCACACAAAAAAATGGAAACCCAAATTCCAAGGCCAAGAGCTTTGCAGTTTCTACTGACCAAAGAGAAGAGACGGGTCCTCTCCCCCGGCCCCGGGCAGGCCCAGCAGGGGGCAACCTGGGCAGAACCAAGGGTATCTGCCCCTCCATCTGGGGGGCAGCAGTTGGCACCCTCTCTTGCACCCATTCCACTAACGAGCCTCTGCAGAATTCATTAAAGTATTTTAAAAGCAGTGGAGAAAAATTAGTCCATATGTTTAGACTAACCATGCATGCACAACCAAGAAATAAATAAAGTAGGAGTAGAGAACAAAACAACAAAATTAACGAAGCTTTGAGTGAGTGCCTAATAAACTTGACATTTTTAAGAGGCACGTTGAAATTCCCACCATGTGCTGGTGACAATGATAATAATTGAATGCATGAGATAAAAGTCTATTAAAAATAGTGACAGCAACTAAAGCTGTTGAGAGTTATAAAATCTGGATTTTTGTTTTAAATTCCAGGTCTGTGGCCCCTCCTCATTTAGCTTATTGCAGCCCTGCCTCTGAGGAGGCCCTGGAGGGACCAGCTGGGAAGAGCCTCCCAAACCCCCTGTTGGGGCCTGGACCACAGGGCCCATGGGTGTCGCCATCCCTTAGGGGCGGCCCCCTGGTTTGAGGGTGCCCTCCTGTAGGAGAATTCCCCTGCTCGTGAGGCCCCAAGGCAATCACCTAGTGCTCCCCACTCCCATCTGGGACCTGAAGGAAATAGAAAGTCCCTTTCTTTTATCGGAGTAAAATCTCCACGGCATAAATCCACCATTGTAAAGCATATATGTCAGTGGCATTCAGTACATTCACAATGGTGTTCAACCACCTGCTACACCGAGTTCCCAAGTATGTTTTACACCCCCCCAAGAACACCTGGTGCCCACTGAGCAGGTACTGCCTCCCCCAGCCCAGGCAGCCACCATTGTGCATCTGTTTCCATGGACGGACCTACTCTGGCTATTTCACGTAAATGGAATTATAGAATACGTGGTCTTTCATGTTTGGCTTCTTGCAGTTAATGTGTTTTTAAGGTTAATCCACACTATCACATGTATCAGTGCTTTATTCTTTTTTATGTCTGAGTAATATTACATTGTAGGTATATACTACAATTTGTTTATCCATCCATCCTTCGATGGGTCAAAAGTCCTTTTGGGAGGTGCCCTGGGCTGCTATTTTATAGGTGGCTAGGAGATTATGAATGTAACCTAGTGCCAGCTACATAAGAACAACCATCTAATCAGAAATCCTCATTCAGAATACTGTGGAACTCTAACTTTTTAAGTTTAGGAAAGTGTTGTTGGATGGATGGCTGGCTAGAGAAATGAATGGGTGGATGAGTGGATGGATGGATGGATGGATGGATGGATGGATAGATGGATGGATGAGTGGATGGATGGATGAGTGGATGGATGGATGGATGAGTGGATGGATGGATGGATGGATGAATGGATGGATGGATGGATGAATGGGTGAATGGATAGATGGATGGATGGATGAGTGGATGGATGGATGGATGGATGGATGGATAGATGGATGGATGAGTGGATGGATAGATGGATGGATGGATGAGTGGATGGATGGATGAGTGGATGGACGGGTGGGTGGATGGGTTGATGGCTCAGTGGATGGGTGGATGCATTTATCAAATGGAAGGGCACCGAGCTTGAAGTTCAGAAATCCAGACTCCAACTCCATCTTTGCTACAGAATGGCTCTATTACACACAGTCACTTCATCTCCGTGGGCTCTCATTTTCTCCATGAAAAGCGAGGCCCTTAAACCAAATAGTGTCTTGTGATCCCAGGAGATCCCCCTCGTCGATATTTTCCCAGGATGGAGGGGAGTCCTGGCTGGCTGTGCTGAAGAACAGGTGACACTACACAGAGGCAGGAACATAGACAAGCTGATTTAGCAACAGATTTGCCTGACCTGGGTGTTCTGTTATTGATCTCCAGTTTGAGTCGGGGTTCATCAAAGACATTCTTCTTAGTCTCACTGAGCCCCTCACCCTCCCACACCTCCTTCCTACCACACCCCAGGCCTTCCTCACTCACTGCCATACGATGTCCTTTAGCTATTCTGTTCCGGCTGTCTCTACTAGAAGCTGTAGTTTTCCAAATTTATGACTTTCTTCCTCCAGCAGAGCACTTGAACTCCCAAGGCTAGATTCCTGCGCGGAAAAGCTGACTCCCTAACAGCCCAAGTTCCCCAGCAGCCAGCCCAGCACCGGTCCCAGAGCTGACTGTTAGTGGAGGCCATTCCTCCCACCGAATCACTCCCAACATCATGAACTGGGGGGTTATTTTCTCAGCAAACGTGTGTGCAGCAAGTTGCCATGGAAATTAAAGTGATTTGTTGGTGCTGGTACCCTGAAAATAAAGGGCGAGCCAAGCTGAAAAACGCCAGCGGTAAGGGAGGGTAGGGCTGTCGAGAGACACAGGGGAGACTTTTCGTGAGAGCTGAGGAGGAAGCTTCTTGCGTTCTCCCAGGATGGAGATGGCACTGGAGCGAGGGGACAAGGCCACCAGATACTGGACTTGGCCCCACCGAGGCTGGCATTCGCTGCCTGGTACGGGGACAAGAAATTCCTGAGGGTCTGCCCACAGTTTTCTCCCCACTAAGAAGATTAAAAGCAGTAACTAAGTGAGGCCCTGGATTCTGACCCATTCGTATGCACCTTCCCCAGATCGGGGGCGGTTACGTCGGGCCGAGAGCTAGCCCCATGGATCACCTCGACAGTAACCAGCTGGGGGTGGCAACTGCTCTGGCTTCTGAGGATTGTCCTGGCAGTGCTCCTCCCTGTGGCCCGCAGCTCGGCTCCTTGCGAGGCCCCCCAGAATGGGGCAGCCCTGCTGGGCCACCACGCCACCCACTCCCTGAGTCACTTTGGACAAAGAGGAAGTCCCTTTGCTTAAGGACCACAGCTGCCCGCGTCAGCCGGGTCTGTGTGCACCAGCTCAGCCTCATGCACCATGTGGAGCCTGGAATTTCTCCTCTTTTAATAGAATTAGTCTCATCCGTCTACCCTGGCTGAAAACCCATGTGAAAGCACCTGATGTAGTGTTGGACACATGTAGATGCTTTAAAAACGTGGCTGTGCTTTTCCCTCATAGACGATTGCAAGCCCAGAAATCTCTTCCTCCTTCCCTCGGAGGCAGCCGGATGTTGCCTGGATCACCGCCCTGCCAGGGGCCCAGGTGGGGGTGGAAAGGGAGGGTCTTCCTGCCCCAGCACCACCCACATGCTCACCGTCACTTTCTGGAGCATCAGCGCGTGATCTCCCACAAGTCACTTGGCCCCTCGAGCAACTTCGAGTCGGTGTGTCCCTCCTTCAACCAGAAGACCGGCCTCTCCCTGATCATGGTTGTCACAGGCTTTGGATTCCGTTGGAGGACTTTCCGGCTTTGTGGAAAAGCGGTTATGGAGGAAGGGGCCCTTCCCAGAGCCTCGAAGTCACACCACGAGGGCAGCTTCCCGTGGCACCTGTCCTCGCAGCCAGCCAGGCGAGGGGACTGCGGGCGGGAGCGTGAGGTCGTGAGGAGGGGGCGCATGGCCACTCTGCCAGACTCAGCAAGGCCCTCGGCCCCCGCCCTCCTCACCTGCGGGCCTGATCTCCACCGTAGGACAGACCCAGGCTCCCCACACAGACCGGTGGGTGCCGGAGGGGTCTCTGGAACTGCCTCAGACGCCATCAGAGATTGGGGTCCTGGCCCCCGCGGCAGCTTCTCTGCTGCAGGGAGAGAGAATCAGGCTGGGCGTAAGGAGACCTGCGCTGACAAGCTGTGTGACTTTGGGCCCATCGCCTTACCTCTCCGGGCTGCTTCGTCACCCCTACAATGAGAAGATTGGTTTGGCTCGTCTTTGAGGCATCACGTGGATCCAGGGAACCCAAGATTCTGCTTGGAGGGGGTTTGTCCCTGGAAATAGCCACGCTACAATCTTCGCACACGGGTCGCTTGGTGACTCGCCCACAGACTGCCACTCGCCCACTGCAGTGGGTGAGACGGAGCCCCAAGTCAGGGGTTTCACTGATTCACTTGACAGTTCTTGTCGGGCATCTCCTCTGTGCCAGAGACTCTTCCAGACAACAGAGATGGAGTCCTGGCCCACACAGAGCTTCCGGTCTAGGGAGGGAGATTAACAGGAAGCCAATAGTCAGGCAAGTGTGACAAGTTTGGTGGCGACAAGTGCTATGAAGACAGCTAAGGGGGCCGGGGTCCTGGGGGTGGGGGGCCCCTCTCATGTAGGTGGTCAGGAGGGCCTCTCCGATGAGGAGGCATCTGAGTGCAGACCTGCAGGGAAGAGGAGGCAGGTTTCCAGGAAGAAACCAGGTGGGGGGCGGGGGGAAGAAAGATAAAAACCCCCTTGCGCAGCGAGGCTGCGGGCAGGTCGCACTCCTGGCTTCCCCGGGGGGCAGAGCGAGTTTCAGATCTTGCTGCAAACTCACAGTCCGGGTGGCATTCGAAAAGGGTCTGCCTCAGGGGCCCCCTCTTCTCCTCCTCCCGCGGCCCTCACAGCCCAGCTCGGGAGGGAGGCCCCTGAGCTGAGTGAGAAGCCGAGCTTGAGCGAGTGACTCAGCTGCTCTGAACTGAGCTCTCTCATCCGGGTGGTGAGGAAATGCATCCCCACTTCCTAGCACAGCTGAGAGGGTGGGACGAGCGAGTGCATTTCAGGTCCGGGGGGTTCGCGCTCCTCTCTCGCCCTTCAGGGAGGCTCCCCTGGGTCTCCAGGGTCCCCAGGGAAGGCCAGCCCCTTCACCCGAGGGCCCTCCTGCTGGGGCTTCACGTTCTCTCGAGACCCCCAGATTTTCTAAGGGTCTGAACCACCCTGCCCCCTCTTCAGCCTGACACCCCTCCGCTCCCTCCCCAGCACCAGCCTCTGCGGTGCCTGAGGCTGGTCCAGCCTCGGGAGACCGGGCAGGGCTCCTGCACAAGCCGAGCTGGGCCCAGCCACCCAGGAGCCCCAGGCGGGAGGGCACCTGGACCCCAGCTCAGCGTGGCCACCCGGCAGCCCACCAGGGCTCCGTGGCTAAGAGCCGGCTGGGGAGGTGCCTACCAGTGGGATGGTACAGGGAGCAGTTTAAAGTTTTATTTTACAAAACAGAATAAATTAAAAATGCATTAGGAATGAGGCCCTTACTTAACTACAGGGTGTGCTAATGGGCTCGGGGCCCGTGCTCCCTCCTCCTCTCGGCTCTTAATGACTGTGCTTTAATGTATTTTATTTCTTGAAAAACAATCCCACAAGTGCTCAGTACAGTCGGAAAAACATTTCTAAAATCATTAGACCACTGCACAGTAAATATTTATCGCGAGTGCGGCTCCCACCTGCTTGCAGTGAGGCATCGATTTTTCCCCTGCCTTGTCCTGCTCCCTTCGCTCCTCATTTCTCTCCTCTTCTCCCCTCTCTCCGCCTCGGCCCCACAGGTCCTCCCTGGAAGCCGGCGCAGGGCTGGGGCAGGCCTTGTCTGAGGAGAGGCATTCTCGAAGGAGGAGGGGCTCTGTCGGTGCTGAGAGCAGGAGGGACAGCCACTGTCCCCCTCCACCTGCTGCAGGGCCTCTGGGCAGGGCTTCAGGTGGGGAGGTGGCCCTGCTGCCTGGGGGCCCCCTTCTCATCCCTCTGCTGGCACCTGCAGCTGTGCCGTCAGGACCGCAGGATCGCACGGCAGGCCAGTTATTAGCCTGGCCCTTCAGAGATCTGGAATCCAGTTCTGGCCCCACCAATAACAGGCGTGACCTTGGGCAAGTCACCTCACCACTCACCCTCAGAACTGTCACCTCTAAAGTGGCGGGGCTGGTCAGACTGCCCCCCCCGGGTGATGCTCTATGGTCTCTTCTGCCGAAGAGCTGGACGGCGATCTCACGCTGGCCATGGACGGGCTGCGTCACCTCGGGCAAGCTGCTTACACTGCTGGGGCCCTGTTTGTCTCACCTGTTAACTTCGACGTGTGTGTGTGTAAAATGCGCATCTAAAAAGAAGGCACTGCCACTTTAAATACAGAAAATATGCAGAGCACCCAGCACAGGGCCCAACGATCGTTAGGGCTCAGCAAAATTCATTTTCTCTTGCCTGCCCCTGTAACCGTCCTTGTCCCCCTGCTGAGCACACAGGAGCAGAGTCAGACATGCTGGAAAGATCTGGAGATCGTCAATGCCCTGGGGGCAGCCAGGGGGTGGTCACAGAGTGGGAGGAGGGAGGTGAAGGGGAATTGTCCATTTGACATTTCGGCCTAGTCTGGGCTCATGCCCCCAGCTCTGGAGGAGACCGTTGGGCGTCTTCTGATGAGAAGGGGGTCTCCTCTCAGAGGAGGGTCCTCACGCCCCACCTTCTCCAGTGCACACTCCTGGGGCTTCCGGGTTCTAAAGCTGCCTTTTACTGGAATGCCCATACTTCACAAAGGGCTTTTGCATAGAATTGATCCCCCAAATCTCCCAAGGCGGGTAAGAATTGTTATGACCCCAATGTACAGATAACTGAAGTCCACGCAGGTTCAGCCCGAGGCCACATGGACGGGAAGTGGCAGAGTCAGATCAAACACCCAGACACACCGATTCCACATCCGAAAGGATTAACCAATGTTTTCTTCACTGGCATTTGATCAGTGACACATTATGATGGTGAGGTGAATCATCACAAGCATCACCCCAAATAGGATGCATTCTTCAATATCCTGTGTGTGATGACCGTCACTGTGGCATCGATAGAGATTGCTGAGTCTCCTGATCCCCACCAGCTGCCACCGGTGGAGAGAGTATCGATATAAATGCTCAGAATTCAGCTGGGTGCCCAGCTAAAGGAGAAGTCCTAGGGCAAGAGGCTCTGACCCTGTTCTGAACAGTATATTTCCTTCATTCCATGGTCTGTGAGCCTAGGTCTAGTACAGTGCTTACGGCTAGCCGGGGACTGGCTTATCACACATTATCGCAATCCTGCGAGCAGGCAGCATCTAAACAACTGTGCCAAGGAGGCATGACATCCCTGTTTTATAGAGGCATGAACAGAAGTGATGGAATAGATCACACAGATAATGAGGCATTAACAACCAGCTTCTGCCTTGTCTTTCTCTGCTATAGAGATTAGAAAGCTAAAATATTGTCTCTCCACTTTCTCCTTTAATAAGAGAGTCTGGTGAATAAGATCAAAATCAAAGTTCTGGGTGAGTCTATGAAAACGTTTTGAAGGGAGGACTTATCTGCCATGACCCCGCCCCCCCCGCCCCACATTCTTCCGGTCTGAAACAGGAACACGAAGCCTGGAGCTGCAGCATCTATTTAGCAGCCCCGAGGATGAAAACCACAGGCTCAGAAGCCGTATGAAGAAGTAAAAAGGGTCCCACCCTGGCTGCTGTGGCTCAGTGGATTGAGTGCTGGCCTGCAAACCAAAGAAGTAAAAAGGAACCTGGGCCCCAGGTGACATTCTTGAGAAGGTTCGCAGGCCCTGCACTGCCCACCGCTGGACTTACACGAGGGAGAATTAACCCCTGCCAGCCCACGACCCCCAGTGACACTGACAGGGATCATGAAGTTCGAACTTGAGACTACAAGACTGTAAGTTCTCTGATATCTCCTCTTGCCCAAATCCTACTGTTTTTCCAGTAGAAAAAGACAAAGCATCGGTGCCAGGTAGAAAGGGAAAAAAGAGTCCACGGGGCAGCTGGGGTATATCCACTCCTCCCGCCCTCACCCCCCTGACACACTCATGATGAACGCAACACAGCCGGGACCTCCAAGTGCTCAGATATTGTCGGGCCTCTCCCCACTCCCCCTTCCGCAGGAAGCACGGGTCAGTCACAGGTGCCGTGAATGGCACTTCTACAGCTTAATACCCAATTGCCCTAGGGACAGGAGAAAGGAGGGAAGGTCAAGAACTCAGTTCCCTTTTTACTTAAAAAATGATTGGAAGACAAGTATCTATGCTGCTGACTCTTCAGAAATGCGAGTGATGACCAAACACAGGGCCGCTCATCCTTTCTCTGCGCACTCGTAGTAACTGCTGCTGTTTTCAGCACCTTGGAGAGCACTTGTCTTTTTCTGACTCTTCAAGGGCCGGGAAAGGAGGCAAGGAGCTCTGGGCCTGGTTCCTGGTGACTTTTGGCACACTCTGCACTTTTTCTCTGTTCCTGGAAAAGGGGAGCCTCTGGGGCCCGAGTCGAGGGTGTCGGTATCCTGTGGATCTGCTGAGCCTGTGTCGGGGGGAGCCTGCCCTGCCCGGCTCCCACCCAGCCACCACCGTCACTCCTGGCAGGCTCCGGCCCCCCCATGCTCAGAGCAGGGAGCGATGAATGAGAACATGGAGAACAGTGCCTGATGTACATAGTAGACACTTAATATCGCTGTTGAATGAGTGACTACGCTCTGCCTATCTACGAATCCAGTAACAGTTTTTACAGCTTCTGAGGAATGACCTCTACGGATATTCGTGAAGAGGACTAAATTTTTAAAAGTACCAGCATCTAAGATGTGCATAATAATGTTTCATTAAAATCTTAAGAAAATTATATAGGATGTGAACAAAGACATTCATTACTCCATTGTTTATATATAGACACAGAAACAATGCAAACATTTACCGACATGCTAATCCACACAGTGGAATAAACACACCCGTGAAAATATGTTCCCAAAAGAAAAGGGTACTGATTGAGACCCTTACCCTTGGTAACTGCAGTGTGAGCAGAGAGAGTGAGAAGGTGAACACAACATAATTAAACATTAGAGGGGCTAAGTACGAAGGAGGCCTGATTCTTCATCTTGAGAGACTCCCTTTATGGACAGAAGTGACAGAAGTTAGATGATTTAATGGCTTTTTACCATGGAGCTATGGAATAAAGTCATCTCTTTAGGGAGTATAGTGTTTGTGAAGTGGGTTGACCTACTCTTTATCGCTCCATGGAAGAAGAGGTGGAAAAAATACAACTGATCGCCACCTTTGAGTTTCAAAAGAGGAGTTTCCAAGAGAGCGGTTTGTAAATGTTGGGGCGAACCCAAGGAGGGCTGGCCATCTTACTCCTGGGTTCTGGGGGCAGGTAGCCAAAGGATTAGGGGCAAGACATCCCTCCTCGAGTGCCCTCCAGATATTTCCCATGCCCACGGGCCACAGAGTAGGCCATTGAAGGTATATGAGCATGGTAGGCAAGCTGGAGTTGGGGGCGAAAAGAAATACTGTGGGGACAGGCCTGTCATCATACAGTGTTTGGGTCCCCTGACCATCCATATGGACCAGATGACAAAGAACGAGAATACTAGTGATGACCAGTGGGAAGGGGGAGTAAGTTGCCAAGGGTAGTCACATAAGGAGGGTCTTCCCCCCTGCTCTTCCCCACTGCGTGGCCCTCCTTACACAGAAGGTGTTGGTGCAGGGAAGAGAGAGGAAAGTGTGAGAAAGGACAGATCACACTCTCTGACCCCTCGACACTGGCCTTTCCCGTCCAAGCTGCAAGTCTAGCCCGTCCCCTGGGGATAAAGGCAGATCTAAGGAAAGTTTTGAATCAATCTGATATGAGATTGAAAAAATGTTAATGTGAAATACTATGCCTAATCACCTAGACGAGACAGGTGTAATAACCGAATGGCTGAAAATCATGGGATCCCCTGAGCCGTCATCACAGGTGTCCTCACCCAGTGGGAGAGGGAGATTGGACATGGAACAGTACTACCCATTCTTGGAAAGTAAAAATACTCCACGTTTATACTCTGGTGAGTGTGAGACTTTATAATCAAACTGATTGTATCCATGATATAATGTGAAGTGCAAAAATTAGGATATAAAGCTATGCATTTGATAGGGTCCTAATTTGTAAAATATGCAAAATGCTTTAAGAAATACACCATAATATTATGTGTAGGTGGACTGATGAGTAATTTTAATTTTCTTCTTTATGCTTTCTTTTATTTCCAAAATTTCCTCAGTGGGCATATATCACTTATGTTGCTTATATAACCAGGAAAAATCATCTTAAAACCTTTGCTGTGTCTTTCCCCAAGCTCCCCTTTTTGGTGCAGGCTCCCCATCATTCTTGGTATCGCTAGTGCCTACAGCCCCTTCAAGGACAGAGAGACAAGTGATGTTTGGGGGAGAAATACAGTTTCAGCCTAACCAAGATGCAATTTCAGATGTTGACTGGAGCGTTCGGTGAGATCGCTATCCCAGGGCTGCTGAGTCACAGCATCCCAGGAGCTGAACCGGAGCTCAGCGCTCCACGGTCTTCCCACCGGAGTCTCTGATCGTTTTAAAGAAACCGTGTCCTCAGGGCCAACTGATTATTGTGTCAGGTTCAGTTGGCCTTCCCAGGGCCAGACTTGCAGAATACCAAGTGCTTGTAGTACACCATGAGGAGCCTGGTGGGGTTTAATCCGTATAGATAATCCACATGATGTCAGCTCTGACTTTCCACGCTTTGGTATAGAAATATGCAAGGAACAGCGTTGGAGATACCCAACTTTTGCAAGGCACCATTGCCTGAAGATGAAGCTTCTGTGACCTAGTCTATAGAAAGCCATGACCCTAACCCCTGGACTTTGGGCATCCCGAGGTGCTTGGGTCCAGTTAAAGGGCAAGAGCCATTCACCTGTCACTGACTTCAGTAAGGGACAGAAGGGTACTCATCAAACATAAGACTGTGTTTCTGCTAACAAAGTATTGTGTTTATCTTTAAGTGTTTATGCTATATTGCATTCATTTTCTAGCAGCAAAGAACTATGAAGGAGGAAAACTATTACCACACCAAAGAGAGGATTCTTTAAAGGTTTGGGCATGACTGGGCTATTGCCAGGTGCTCTGCCCTCGTCCTGGAAGATTTGGAGGTTAGAACAAGGGCAGGATGAAGGAAGGACCGGTGGTCACAGAGGCTGAGTCCTCATGGTTTACACATGGGTCTGAGTGAGCCCAGTGACCTCCATGTGCCCATTCACAGGCAGGAGCCACAGTTCCAGACAAAATCTGTGATAAACATAGTTAAACAAGATGCCCACGTGCTAAGAAGGCTTTAGAAACCAAAGTCTTTCTGTCCTGCTTCGGAATGTCCAACTCTTCCAACAGAAATCAGAGCCTTTATAACAATGAAAGGGGAAGTCTTCACATAACCATGCCCCCTAGGGGGTAAACACAGTTCTTTAGATTTACATTAAAGTATCAATGACCAGTGAGATTTCAGATTCTGAACTAAAAGTGAGCTTTCATGGCAGGTGAAGAGTAGAGGTCAGGAGGTCCTGCCTGGAGGAGAAGACAGCGCCCAGCTGCCAAGAACAGAAAAAGGATGAAGGAGGCGCAGGGTAGCAAAATCGAACTGACTTCGCCCTCTGGCTTGGAATTGGTGTGCTTTCCAGGAAGATACAGAAACCCCCCTAACTCTGTGGGAGGGAAACCAGTGTAAATGAGACGCCTTCTAGCTGGGCCTAATTCATTTCTCAGGATTCAACTCCAGACTTGATCTCGAGAGAGGGCCTCCGCTGTGGAAAGGGGATCTGTTAAGGCCAGGGGATGGCTACTCTGTGCGTGTGTGTGAGTGAGTCAGTGTGTGTGTGTGTGTGTGTGTGTGTGTGTGTGTACACTCAATTGGAGTTTTGGATAGCGGTTCATTTCTAACTGTGCTATCTACATGAGACTGCAGAAGAGTTAGGAGATACAGAATTAAGGACACCCACCTACACAATAATTGTCAAACTAGCTTCCATTTGTTTTGTCTTTTAATTGAATTTATTGGGGGGTCACTGATGAACAAAATTATACAGGTTTCGGGTGCACGATTCTGCAACACCACATCTGTACACTGTACTGTGTGTTCACCACTCCAGATCGAGTCTCCGCCCATCACCATTTACCCGCCCTTTCCCTCCTTCACCTCCCCTACCCACCCTTCCCCCAGCAAGCACCACCCTGTTGTCCTGGTCCATGAGTTCTTTGGGTTTTTTTTTTCTTTTTTGCTCAATCCCAGCTTCCATTTGAAAAACACTTGTACCTTTATTTTGAAGCACTTGTGCATTATTGGCAATGAGTCCTTGACACCATCTCCAAGAATTATCCATATTCTTTGACCAAAGGATTTGGCTTTGTCATATATGCGGGATGCCAGCCAGAACTTGAAAAGCTTTTCTTGTACAGAGATTTCCATCACAATGATACTGGGTCAAAAAGATACAACGTGATCTTGCCCAAATAGTTCACGTTAGCCTCACAATGATGGATTTTACTTCCTTTCCTGTGTCTTCCTCCATTTCTGTAACTATTGCCTTGTTTGTGCCTCTCTTCCCGCCACCCCTCACCCCGAGGAAGAGCCGCCCTTCCAGCTGCTCTGTGCCCTGGGTCTCACCCCAGCCACACTCCCTTCCTCCTCGAGGACTAACTGCTCTTGGCTCCTTTCTCGTATCTTCACCTTCGCTTGTAAGACTGGCTCCTTCCTACAGTCACACCAACATGCTCAAGTCTTTCCAATCTTAAGCACATAAACACCCCCTTTGATTCGATGTTTCCCCATCTCCATCCCTCTTTCCAGCTCAGTTTTTGAGAAGAGTAGACTCCAATTGCTACCTCCCTTTTCTCATCCCTCAGTCAAGCTCCTACCCACCAGTCCTCCACGGTGGTAGATTCTTGTGCTTGCTGCCTCCAGGGGACTCTTTCCAGTCCGTAACGTGCTTCCCTTAGAGCCAACTCTGATGGCCACACCTCTTCTTGAAATGTGCCTTGACTTTCCCACCCACTCTGTCTTTGTCATCCTCTAGGGCTCATTTCTTCTTGAGCTTTCTTGCCAGCTTCTCTTTGCCACCTTTGGAGTGCTGCTGCTCCCCAGGATGCTGTCCAGCACTCTGTCTTTGACCCCTAAATCCTCCTTGGGGGTGCGCCTCCTCCACCCTGGCTGCAGCTACCATCTAGGTAAGGATTCCCTGTCTGTGCCCCTCCCCAGCCTCAGGGCCCCTGAGTTTTAATCCCATGTGTCCCTGTTGGACATTTTAACTGAGAACAAGTCCCCCACGATTTCCCCAGCAGGACAAGGCTCCTCCTCATCCCATGGATACACCAGGCTGTTACGTGACTTTCCAGTTGTGCCTCTTCTGCCTAGAATGTCCACTACTCTTTTTGTTTGTTTGTTTGTTTGTTTGTTTTTAAAATCTTACTGAGAAGCCCATCCTCTCTGTACTCTCTGTCTCGTTTCTCAGAGATGAGTCTTTGTTCTGGGTCTGACTCTTGCACGTGCTTGGGCTCTTTAATGTATCTCAGGGGATTCCGCTTTTTTATTACATATCTGCCTTTCTTGCTGAGACTGCAGGCTCTTCATGGATCTCTTTCTGTGTCTTATTTGCTTTCATGCTTCCTGAGCTTTTAATTGTCTTTACTGAGCTTCTAGTAGATGCTCAGTAAATCCTTACAGATTGTACTGATCTTTTTCTTCATAAATGGAGGGTCGAAAGAAGTCATATCTGTGAGTGTTCTCCATAAATAACTAGCTCTGAAATGTTTAGTTGTTGTGGAAAAGAAAATAAGCATGTTTTAAAATTTTTTCTCTTATCCTTCCTATTTCTTTCCCTTCCCGATTCTCCTCAAGTCCTAGACAACTCACTGACACGCCTCACGGATGCTAAAAACATGCGAAAACTCTGGTACAAAAGCAGAGGGGTGAGCAATGCCTGACAAGGATGCGCATTTGTTCAAGATTCACTCCCAACTGAGCATGTTTGGAAAAATCAATAGCTGTTTACTTATCGTGGGACAACAGCTCAAAGAGGAAGGCGCTCATCCATTCGAATCAGCGTCGAGATCAGCATGTCAAAGGGGAGGCAAACGAATGCTCCGATTCTGAACTTCTCTGGTGAAGGGGCAGGGATCCTGGATTTTGTTCATAAAGTAGTGGAGAGCGATTTATGGCGCATTTTCTTCACCCCACATTGGAAGAGTCACCCTGTGGCATTAAGAAAAACCACGCGGATGGGTTATTACAGGATTAAATGAACAGGGCGTGTAGAACAGTGCCTGAGCTATTAAGTTCATCATTTGATTATGCCAAGGGAGATCCCAAGACCAGGGTCCAATGCTTGGCCTCATAAAATTCATCCAAACGGATCAAGCTCGGAAGTCAGCAGACTTTTTTACATTCTTAACAAAGATAGACAGAACAGAACCAGACCTAGGGGGGTGGCGAGGCCAGAGACGACACCCTGAGTCCTGGACAAAGAGCTCATGAGACTCTAAAGTCAAGTGCAGACACCCACCCTGGGTTCTGACCTGGGCAGGGGACTCAGGGGAGGAATCCTGGCCCACGACTGGGCAGGCACCACCAGCTGCTGTGGGGACGGGGCATGGGCAGGCCAGAGAGGGAGAGCGCATCCAGGGCACAGGAAAAGGGCCACAGCTGCACCACCACCACCAGCCCTGCCACCCCAGGGCTGCGGGAGGGGCTCAGCCCGAGCCTCCTTCACAAGAGGAAGCCGACTCCAGACCCACAGCCTTGGCCCATCGCAGAGGCATGCCGGGAAAGTCAGGCAACAGGTATTCGGGGAGGCTTTTTTGCAATCCCTGTGAACATATTCTTAGCCAAGAACATAAGTTGCGAGAAAGCAGCTGCCAATTTGCGAGCGGGGCTGAGGATTACGAAGAGAGAATTAGAGCCCCCTCTGGGAGAGGCGACTGACACAGCAAAGGCACTTAATGAGACTCGGCGTGCTTCCTGCGGCTCCCCTGCTCCTTCCAGACATCGCCGCGCAACCCTCTGGAGGGGGGGGGGCGCTGCTGGATGAGAGGTAAAAGGCAAAGTGATTTACAGCAAGTGTTTGTTAAGTTTTCCTTGGGCTTCAAACGCCAGCAAAAAAAAAAAGAGAGAGAGAGAAAGATGAGAAAACAAAGCCTGTCTGGAGACCCTGTGAAGTTTTCCTTCTCATGAATTTTTCAGAAACGGCAGGAAGGAGCCCCTGGGCTGGCAGGACACCGTGGCTCTTCTCTGTGGCCCGGAAAGGGTCACACTAGACCACCCGCAAGGCCCTGCCCTCCAGGCAGCGGGAACCCCAGCCCAGTCTGAGAGACAGGGTCTCTGCCCCCTGCGTAGCTAGGAAAAAGGTCGTCTCTTTCCCAGTCCACAGGAAGTGGCCGGGAAGCAGTGCTAAAACTTCTCCGGGTGACCGGAGGCTGTGAGGAGGTAGGAATGAACATAATCCAAGTGGCTCCAGTGTGCCAAACAGGCTCTATGCAAAACTTACCTCTAAAGAATGCTAAGGTAAGGTTATAACCTTAGCCCAACTGATACAGGATTAACCAGGGAAGGAAGGAAAGAAGGAAGGGAGGGAGGGAGGGAGGGAGGGAGGGAGGGAGGGAGGGAGGGAGGGAGGGAGGGAAGGGAGGGAGGGAAGGGAAGGGAAGGGAGGGAGGAAGAGAAGGAGGGAGAAGAGGGAGGGAAGGGGAGGGAGGGAGGGAAGGAAGGAAAGGAAAGCTCTTACAGTTAAACAGGATTCAAACCCCAGTTCTGTTCATTACTAACGAGCCAGGACTTCCTTTTCCTCCCGAATAAAACCAGACTGCCCTCAGGTAGCTAAGAGTACTGTGTGGACAGTTCCTGGCACAGAGCCTGGTGCCTAGCAGGCGCCCGTTGTTATGTGCTCATTTATTAATCTGCTGAGAGGCACAGTGGCCGCTGTGGGAAGAGACTGAGATGTAGACTCTGCAGAACCGGACTCAGATCTGATGTGGCCGCTAACTGACTGAACAACGTCGAGCCGGTCACTCAGCCTCCCCGGGCTCCACACACCTCCTCCTCGTGACTGATAAGAACAACCGACCAAGGAGAATTACGGTGGAGGTGAAATGAAAGACTCTCTGCAAAAGGCTTTGCGCGGCGCCCGGCACTTGGAAGACTCTGTAAACAGCAGTTAGAGCACCGGCCGCCAGGCGACAGAGGTTTTGTACGGAGGACAGGCAGGTGAGGAGAGACGTTAGCACCTGGGCGTCCAAATAGGTACACGTGCAGATTGCAAATATTTTCGCCTGATCTTGCATATCACACCTGGAGGCAAGCACTCTCCCTGGAGCCAGCATGGCAGTATCAGACTGAGCTTTCGGTCTGAGTGGAGACGACCGGTGAGCTGGCCACACAGAACACGCTGGGAATCCACCCGGGAGTGTGCTGTGCCCAGCGCAGGGGGACGAAGTGTCCGGGGCCCTGAGACCGCTGTGTCTACTGATGGAACTGTAGCATCCAGCGTGGGGAGCACTGTTCACGACCACTCGCTGCCAGTGCGTTACACCACAGACCCCACTCCGAACTGTCTCGCTGGAAAACGGACAGCTGAACGGTCTCCTCCACTGCAGTCACGGCGGTGTCCCTGAGGGGCACTCGGGGGAATGGGGAGGAGGGAGACAGGAGAAGGCAGCTGGCTCCTGGGCTGCGTCTGCGGGGACCTGTCCTGGAGGGTGTTTGCCTCCTGATCCCCACCCTGCTTGCTTCCCTGCATGCGCCGCACTGGGAAGCTGGGGTGCCCAGAGCCTGTGCATCCTCCTCTTTCATCTCCAGTGACGGTTCACGAAAAAGCTGGTGCTGCCTCCCCTATGCCAGGTCTCGGGGAAGGTGGAGCTGATTCATGCTCCTGAGACCAGGGAGGGAGGGAGGGACCCGTGTTTCAGCCACCGCAGAGAGAGGAAAATGAGGTCATGCGGGCACAGGAAGGGCAGCAAGGGGCACAAAGTTAGCCCTGCGGGAGCCCCCTGTAGACCACCCTGTTTGGGAACCACAGGAACGCAGCCTGAGCTTTTGTGGTTTGCAGGGACTGAGCTCAAGTTCATGCAGTTTGCCCTCAAGCCCTGTGGCTGGACAGTCTTGTGTTGGGGGAAATACGTGAGGCGACGGCTGGTTGCCAGTTGGCTTTCTCACGCTCATCCGAGCTGCATGAACTGAGTTCTGCGAAGCTGATCGGAATTTGACCTCCCCCAGGGAATAGCAGTGGAGTGGCCGTTTCAGCCTGGCTCCGGGGAGACCCACCATTCGGGCCTCTGCCCGCCGGACGTGCTGGGTCTGGAGAAGTCGGTGGCCCCATCTGAGCCTCGTTTCCTGCATCCGTAAAATGGAGCAAAATCTCAACACAAGGACAAAAAAATTGTTTTTGCTTTGTCTTTTTATTGTATTAGTATGAGACGATGGATGTTAACTAAACTTATTGCGATGATCCTCTTACAATATTAAGTGTGTTAAGTCACACGACTGTGCTGTGCACCTTTAACTTGCACAGGGATCAGGTGTCGGCACCACCCGAGCTCGGATGGTGCTCTGGTCTCTGGTCCGGGAGGAAGCAGCTCAGGTGCTGAAAGAATTGTAGGGTCTTGATCCTTTGTACTGGCAGCAACCAGGCCAAGTGTGTGTAGAAGTGGATCTTTGTGGAGGGGAACAAATAGTAGACTAAATACAAAAGAGTTCTTGACGTGGTGGACCTTGCCTATGTTCTGGAAAGGACCCCTGGAGGCTATCTCCCCAAACTGCTGGGATGACTTCTTGACTTGGACATGCAAATGGCCCGCAGTTAGTCAGGGGGAGGCCTGGGATCTTCCTTGGGGTGGCACTGAAGAAGGGATCACAAGGGATCAGGAAAGCAGAATGTCAGAACGGATGTCCTTTATGAGACCCGAGAACTCACCCCAGGATGTGTCCCCCAGGATGGCCTAGGGGACAGATAGCCCCATCACAAAGGTATCAAGGAGCACTCACATCCTCGAGAGAGTGGCTTTCCCCTGTGAGAAATCACTAGTGGGAGGCGCTGCCCTGGAACCAGGATGCCTCGTGTCAGAAGGTCTGACAGGACAAAGGACAGGTGAAGTCTAGGAGCTGCACTCAGCCGCCAGAAGCACGGTGGACGTAATCACCGGAATGGGCGGGCAAGGGCAGAGTAGAAACCGAGGGGCTTGAACAGTAGGGGTCTGTGGCGGTGGTGGCGATAGGCTGGTAAGTGTTTAACAACTTGCTCCCTGAAAAATAAAAAATAAAAACCCTACTTGTGGCCTTTGCCCATGTCTATGGTGTAAATGCCACCACCATAGTCATTTCCAAGCCGCCAATGTGGCTCCATTGGCCGTGGAGCTGAGAGGGGATGAGCACGGCCAGTACTTCTGAACCGACAGGAATTGGCCCCGGCACACCGCTGGGCCACGGCTCGTGGATCATGGATCTCCAACGGTCAGCTGGAGTGCTTCTCAACGTACATAGTTAAAAAAGTTTCAAAAGCCAGTGAGCAGAAGGCTCTTGTTCAGCCACCGGAATGGAAAATCGGGCTCCCAATTTACTCTCTTGATCGAAGGCAGCACACAGGCACTGAGCCCACTGACTGAAGAAAAGGCTGGGTCTCCATCAGTAAGGGCCCTGAAATCCACTGCAAGTATACATGGTGAGTATTCCTCTGACCTTTCTCAACAGGGACACATGGCCCTTTGCTGGAGTATACGTGCACTAGGGAATGGCAAATGCCCTTGCTTTTTAAGAACTGCTCTACGTGGGCTCCGAGACTCACCCACGGCACATGAAATGCTATTGTAGTCCTAAAGTCAGAGAGTTCGTGGAGGCCGAGTGATAAACATTAATGGAATCCTGGCCCCAGTCCATCTTCCAATGGGCCCACTGGGTCTGCAGACTCACTCTGTGGCTGCATCCCTGGTCTCCAAGAGTGTAATTGGGACAGATGTACTCGGCACCTGGCAGGGTTCTCACGCTGGCCCCCTGACTGATGAGGTAAGGAAGGGTCGTTACGCCAGTAATGGCCACGTGGAAGCCTCTGAAATGGACCAATTACTCACCTCCTGCACTGACCAAAGAAGTAATCAGGGGCGCAGTCCAGGAGAAATTGCGGAGGTCAGCGCCTTCAGCAAAGATTTGAAAGATGTGAGAGTGATGGTCTCAGCACATCTTCGTCTAATTTACCGGGGCGGTCCCTGCAGCAAGCTGGTGAGTGCAAGCACGCGGTGGAGGAGGAGGACTGCCAGAGGGAAGCGGCAGTCCCAGTCCCAGCGGCTGCGCTGCGTGTGAGGTCTTCGCCGAGGCCGGCCAACACAGCCCTTGGCACTCGGGATGCAGCCGCGGAGCTGGCAAACACATAGTTCTCAATCCCCATCACTGAGAGGATAAAAGCGGTTATCTGTATATGAGGAAGACAGCAGCATGAGTATTCATTGTCTTTCTCCAGGGCCATGTTAACTCTCCAACACAGTATGGTCCACAGAGGCCTGGATCATCTTGAAATTCCACGGAACATTGCCATGGTCCACTATGAACGGCATCTCACTAACCACACTCAGTGAGCAGGAAGAAGCACTACCCGAGATGCCCTAGTAGGACACATGCTACTAAAGGGTGAGCGATGAACCACAGGACAATGCAAGGGGCTGGCATATTAGTACAGTTGCACAAGTGCAGTGGTCTTGGGCGTTCCAGGACTTTCCCTCTGAAGACAAGGTCAAGTTGCTCTACTTTGTACCTCTGACCATTCAGAAAAAGGCGCAGTGCTGGTACATTTGGATTTCAGGGTAGCATTTATTACACTAGAGAAGAAGGCTCGGACCAAAAATCGGGATGACTCAGAAGGCTGCTGGTTTCCAGCAGGGCTGAGAACGAGGAGCTCCGGGCTGCAGCCCCGGCAGCAGAGCCGTCTACCCGCCGCCGCCGGGGGCGCGTGACTCAGCAGATCTGTGGTGTTCGAGATATCCGTGTGGGACAGGACTGCTCCTGTTGGCAAGCGTCAGTAAGAGGATTCAAGTGCAGAATCTAAGGTGCTGAAGAAAGGCCATAATGTTTGCAGCAGAAAACTACTTTCTATCTGAAAAACAGCTCCGGGGTATGCAGCTGGACCGCAGCAGAAACTGGATGCCTGTTCATGGAATACTGAGTGACTATGTGACCGAAACTACCCACCACAAGCTAAAAAATGATCATATCCACCCAGTCATAGGTCAGGTGGACACAGCAACAGTCAAATGTCTAGTAGAAATGATATTTTTGGAATCAGGCCCAAGTAGGCTCCAAAGGCCTAAGTAAATGACATAAATATGCGGCTCACTGTTCCATAGCATCTACCCCTAGTGCGCTAATGTCTAGTCCTCAGCTCAAACGTATGGCTTTCTGGGGGGTTCCCTATGGCAACTGATGAAGAAGGAAAGAACCCAGCCAAGTTCACAGGTGACTCAACACAGTATATTCGTGCTATCTGAAAATGAACTGCTGTCACAACATGGCCCCACTCAGGGATGTCCCTGAGTGTGACAGAGAAGAGAAATTGTCACAGAGGACAGAGCTGGGAGCGGTACACTGGTTCGTCCACTCAGATGGGGGGAGAAGTGGCCTGGAATACAGAGACACAGACTTCTTGCCATTCCTCCATGGCTTGGCTGGCGAGGCGGGCACTGAAAAGGAAGGCTGGGACACGGGAGGATGGCAGCTAGGGAACAGGAACAGAGCACGCTGGTCCTCGTGTTTGCGTCACCGCCCACGAGAGAGCACTCGCCACTGAGCAGGTTCTGCACAGCCAGGGGAACAGGCGCCTCGTTTGTGACAGCCATCCAGCCTCTTCAGCCACTCCAGGGCTGACACAAGGAACCCGATGACAAAGCGAACATGGTGGCAGGGATACAATATGGGTTCCCACTCACTGAGCTGATGTGTGTACTGCCACTGTGCCAGGCAAGCCCTCGACTGACACTACTGCTCAAAGAGCTCAGTCAAGCACTGCGTGGTGGGTCAACCACACTCAACCCTTCCCACCCTGGAGGGCAGGAACTCATTCGTGCGGGTCAGTTCTTCCTGGACACCGGCACCGAGGGCTCACACATGCCTCGCTTCCCTACATGCAACCCGCATGACACGGCATGAAACCAGAGGACTTATTTTACAACAAAAGGAGGTGTGACAATGGGCATATGACCATGAATTGATTGTTTCTACCATGTACCCCATCCACGGAAACTGCCGGCCTGGTAGGATTGAAGAAGTAATCTGTTAACGGCTAGTCTAAGGTCCCAGTTCAGAGAGAACACCTGTACATTCGGAGCACTCTCCTTGGGATGCAGCATATACTGACTATACGGTGCTGCGATCCAGGAGCTACGACGCAGGGACCCAGGACCCAAGAGATGGATGTGGGCGTGGCCCTCTCACCCTCACTCTCAGCAACTGCATCCTGCAGCCTTAGCCCCTGCTAGGTGAGCAGCCCTGTTTGCATCAGAGACAGTGCAGTATGCTTCCTTCTGGGGAGACAGCAAGGGCTACACTGAAACTCTGGCTGCCGCCTGCTCGCTTTGGGGTCCTCATGCCAGCAGACCAGCAACCAAATAAGAGAACCCCCGACCTTGTGAGGGTAATCAATCAAACTTGCTTACCATGAGGAGGCAGAGTTGCTTCTGCGCGATGAGGGTAGGAGGTGGGGTGGCGTGGGGAATATGCTGGGAACCCAAGGGACTTTGCCAGGAAATCTCGAGTGCTTCTGTGATGAGCGATAATGGTACATGGCGGTGGTGACAATTACAGCTCTACAAGAGCTCAGACTTCTTGTGGATGGAGGTCTGGGTCACCCCACCCGGCCAGCATCCAGACCGACTGAAGTGTCGGCCATGTGTGAGGTGCGCCCGGATAGAACAGTGACGGAGGAGGGACAGCGGGAGCACCCGTCGTGGTCTGGAACCGGAGCTGGCGATGGGGACTCTCGCTCATTTCACTGGCCTGTTTGCATCCACTCTTCTAAGGTCGCTCCTGGACCTCACCTTGAAAAAGACTCTGTGGTTCATTGAACGTGTACCTCATTTCCCAGGGAAGAATCAAGGTCATTCTGCTCTCCCCAAAATGAAGGCTCCATGTTGTAAAACGGGGGCCAGATGTAATCAGAGGCACCAGAAGGTCAGATCCTCCTGGACCCTGTCTCCTGTCCCTTGTGCGGTCCTCACTGTGGTGACCAGCTCTGCCTCTCACTTACTGGCTTCCAGTAGAGACGGTCTCCCAGTATCTCAGCTTGTGTCTGCACCTAGAGCAGCTTGCCACCTGTCACAGGTCTTCCTCGTTGTCCCCAGAGCTTAACATGCTGCAGGGTCCTGCATGGCACTCACGTTTGAGGCCCAAGAGTGGGGGGGAGTTAATGGTCAAAGAGCAGCGCTTTGAGGAGAAGGGGAAAGGGGTGAGGAGATAAATTCTCCCCACCGCGTGCTCCCGGGTCGACTGTTCTGAGCTGTCGTGTGTGCCCTTCCCAGACAGCCACCCGTGAAATCAGTCCTGGGCAGCAGCTGCCAGGCACACGCAGCATCAGCAACGCATCCATTGCAGGTGCTCCTCCTTGCCCTGGAGAGCCACCGTTTCCCATCGCTCGTGTGCCCGGGGCTTGCGCGCCCTTGTGGATCGGTGTTGCATAAGCCTGCATCTCGGGCACTGCTTTCTGGGAAACCCAGATGAAGACATGACTTGACAAAACTGCTGTGAAGGTTACATTTTGAAAAATAACAAAAATCAAAGAGCTTTGTAAGCACATTATGATCTGGCATATTATATAAATATTAGCTTATAGTTATTGGATCTACTTCAGGTTTGTATTGCAGATACAGTGGAGCAGAAAAACCCATAGGCTGTAGAGCAGGTAAATAGGACTCTCTTGTCTCTACTCCCAGTTTATGTCTTTCAATTCTAATTCTGGTCATCCTGAGTTATAGAGTATTTTCACTCTACTGCCTCTCCTTCAATTTCAAGGGCCACCTCCTCCAGGAAGGCTCCAGGATTGACCCAGCTCCTTCTCCAACCCAGTGATGACCCTCACCGCAAGCAACAAACACAACCAGAGCCCATAGCTTTATGGAGACGCTTGCTGGCTGGATCTAACTCTTGTGTGTTATAGGTGAGTTCCCCGGAAGCAGGGTCTGGGTTCACCCTTTACTCTGATCCCTGGGTGAATGATAAAACATCAACTACGGCGATCTGCCCCCGATTCTCCCGCAGGATGGCAGGGTTTCCTCTCACAGTGGGACTGATGCGTGCAAACCCTTCTGTGCTCTCCCCCGAGCCCCCTTCGGCGTGACCACAGGGAGCCAGTGTAGGGTGGGCACAGTGCTGGGAAGA
Source organism: Phyllostomus hastatus (assembly GCF_019186645.2). Lineage (NCBI taxonomy): Eukaryota > Metazoa > Chordata > Mammalia > Chiroptera > Phyllostomidae > Phyllostomus > Phyllostomus hastatus. The sequence goes on along the minus strand of NW_025334018.1, from coordinate 14,522,495 downwards.
CTGGGGCTTGTGGGAAGGAGACTTGCAGGCAGGGCCTGGATCTGCCAGTTAAGTGCTGCGTGATTGTGTCCAGTGTCTTTGTGTATAAACGGGCACGCATCCCTAATGTATTGCATCCCTAATGTATTGCTGTGCGTCACTCATAGGAAGTATACTGAAAACACACTGCAAAGGCATCTGAGCAGGCTCTGGAGGAAAAAACGGGCCTCTTTGACTTGGAGGGGAATTTGTTTTGCAGGTCACGGAGCACCGCGGGAACCTTTTCTGACATTTGGCTTTAGGGCCAAGAGATTTGCCCTAAGCAGCTGGGATCAGGACAAGCAAAAGGAATGCAGCGAACAAAGCTTTGGGCTGATATTTCATTTTAACCAAAAATAACTTATATTTGTAAAGCATGTTAGCATTTGCAAAGTACATTTCGCAAAGTACATTTCACCAAGTGCATTTCATTTTTTCTCTGACAGCACGGTGAGGCCAGTATATTTTCTCCATTTTACAGATACAGAAACTGAGGTTAGGAGAGCTCGGGCATCGGGTCTGAGGTCTCAGAGCGTGAGAGCAGCGTGCACCTGAGCTCCCTCGGCACCGCTGAGGCCTGAGGGCACCGTTTTCCCCTGACACCTGCTAAGCTGAACCTGGCGGGACCCACCTTGTGGTGGGGGCGACAGCGTGGGGGGCAGGGGGTGTGGGTGGGGAGGGGGCGTGGAGTGGAGCCGCAGGAGCAACGGATTCAGCTTCGGATCTGATACACTCCTGACACTTCAGAGAAACCAGTTGGCTTGAAGGAAAAAACAAATTCTCCAGGTTTTCCTGCGATCCTGGTGCATTGCTTGGGTGCTACTCAGCACCTTTGAGACTGTAACAACAAACAATACACTTAATGTCCGTTTCATTGCCTACTGGAGTTAAAATTATGGCCCCATTGTTTTGGAAGAACTGCCAACCCGAGGAAATCAGCCCGAGTTCACACACTCCAGATACATAGCACACTGCCCAGAGATCAGGGAGTAAGCTGAACATACCCACCCAACCCCGTGGTGCTCACTGGGGGCCCTGCTCAGGGGCACAGGCCTTCATCTACAAGCGTGAGGGTTTCTGCCGGGGCTGCAGTCTTTGGGCTCTGTCTGGGTCCTCAAGGTTGCAGGAGACAAGAGCGGCTCCAATTTGGAAATCATCTCTCAGAAGAAGAAATGAGGCAGCATATGGTAAATGGAGTCAAATTCCTTTAGTGTAGTTCTCTGGAATTACCCACTCCTGTGAGTGCGTAATTCACCAAATGCAGGGCAATCTTGGCAGCTGGCTGGTGCGGTGGGGCACCGTGGAGTAATTGAGACTGAATTACAGAGCCTTCGATTGAGAGACTGGGTTTTCTGCGAGGCCACCCAGCTGACACCAGTCCCTTGCGTCTTCTCCAGTGGGGGCCGGAGGAGTTCACATTGGCGCAGGTTGGCAAATGGCTCTTTCCCTTCATTAGCAGCCCCAGGATAGAGCAGAATTGGTGGTGAGATGTTAATGAAGTTAAGTATTTAGAACCCTTCAGTGGGGCCTCTGCTGGTGCCAAAAACCATTATCCGCCTTCCTTCCGCAGACCGAAGGAAGGGCAACCAGGTCCTTCAGGGGGCACGCCTCTGTGCCCCCCGCCTGTGCCTGCTTGTCGGTCTTCCCAGAGATTTGCAGCCACAGAGGGAGTGCTGACTTTTCAGAGCTGTTTCCTCTCCTTCTTTTGAGGGTCAAAGCTATAAAGCATGGAGTGAGGAGAGGTTACCTAAAATGTGACTTTAGGGCCAGAGCCCTGGACAAAGTGACAGCATAGTGTCAAGAATGCTGCTACCACTTGAAGGGTCGAAACCACCCGTCTGACTGCCGCCTCCCCTCGCCCACTTCGGTGCTCGCCGGGCGCCGAGGGAGTCTCCCGGCAGCCGGCAGTGGAGTGAGCCGCTGGCCCTGAACCTCGAAAGTGGAAGCAGAGCTCTCAGGGACCTTGTGCTCCCGGCCACCGAGTTTTTTCCATCTGCGGCTTCTGCTTTCCATGTTTCAACTGCCCCTTTTTAAAAAGTAAATGAATGCTTTTGTTTATTGAGTGGCTACCACTATCCAATGGTTAAAAATATGTATTTTGCATATTTTATCTCCATTAATTTTTAACAAACCACAGGGTAAGTGGAGTGACTTCCGTTTTCCTGAAGAGGAAACTGGAAATAAGGAGGTTAAGAAATTTATCTGAATTCATACTGACAGTAAATGTAAGGGAGCCAGCACTTGACCCCGGACCTGACCAGCGCCACAGTCTGCTCTTTACCTTTGGCCTCATTAATTTTCCTGTGTCTGAGGTGCTCCCCAAACCCTGGCCCAGCTGCCCGAGGTCACTGCCAGTTAATTTTTGATTCACATGATCCTTGTGAGCTAGGGGTTCTGACAGCTGCCACAGTGTGGCGGTTCTTCAGTGAAGGCTTTGGACTTAGACATCTCTGGTTCGAAATTATTTTTTTCATCAGTAGCTACATGACCATGGGCAAATCACCTTTCCTTCCTGCACCATAGTTTCTTCGCCTGCTGAATGAAGGTAGTAAGACTTTCTACCCCGTAGGGTTTTGTGAGGAATAAATTGTATAATGTATGTAGACACCTTGCCCTGCCTGACACGTCATAGGTATTTCATAAGTGATCACGGTGATAACATGGCAGATGAGGAGGGGAAGGACGGGCCACGGTGGACCTCGGGAAAAGCACGTGGGTGAAACGAAAAGAGGTGCATCTAGAGATGGTGCTTTTGTCTCCATAGCTAGAGGAGCAGAGATGGCAACTGCCTGGTGTGTTCACTTAGGATTCCCCAAGAAAGGGAATCAGTAGGGCAGAGAGTGAGATAGAGAGAGTGACAGAGAGAGAGCGAGATAAAGAGATAGAGACAGGGAGAGGGGGAGGGGAGAGGGAGAGAGAGATTGAGATTTCAAGGAACTGGCACATGTGATGTAGAGTCTGGCAAGTTCAAAATCTCCAGGGTCAACCATCAAGCTAAAGACTCAGGGAAGCTTGAAGGTGTAGCTAGAGTCCAAAGCAGTCTGCTGCCAGAATTCATCTTCCTTGGGGGTGCTCAGTCATTTTGTCTTAAGACCTTCAACTGATTGGGTGAGTCTCACTCACACTCTGGAGGGCTATCTGCTTGCCTCAAAGTCTAACGCTTACATGGTAATCTCATCGCAAAAGTATCTTCACAGAAACATCCAGATAATGGGGTTTGACCAATTATCCTGGTGTCCTGGCCAAACGAAGTTGACACATACAATTAACCATCACACCTACCACTGACTTTCCAATGTAAATGCGCTCATTGTCCAACCAGAGCCTCCAGGCCAAGGACCAGAGCCTTCTGCACTGAGCAGAGATGAGCAAATGATCTCAGCAACTTGCCCTCAGTGCAGCCAGGGGTAGAAAGAAGGAGGGAAATGGGCACAGGCTGGCCCTGACTGGCGCAGTGCCAGCTGTCTTCATGCCTCTTCCGCTGCCTGGGGCTCCTCCTCCCTCTGCGGTCACTTAACAGTGCCACCAAGCAAACAGAGGAACCAAGCAGGACAGGGTGGTGGGCAGCACCACCAGGGTTGTGGGGCAGAAGAATGACAACAAATACTTGGGTCGACCAGCCACCAAGACGTGGAAGAGAAACCAGCCCCCCCTCCACGTGGCCCACTCATCAACACCTACCCACGAGAGAATGGTCCAGGCCACCTGGACCGCAGCCTCCTGGGGGAACGCCAGCACTGCCCCTGAAAATAGTATCGACACACAAAGAAATCTCAACAGGCAGAAAAACTGGCCCGACTCAAATAAAACTTAATAGAAATAAATGTGCAATTCTTCGATTAGGTCTACAACAAAACAAGGTGAAGTAAAACGTCTACCGGGAAGGATTCAGGAAACCTTCCAGTTTGAAATTGCACCTAGCTAACATCCCCCAGGGAGGCCGTGATCGACTTTTCCCTCCGAGGTGCCCACAGAAATGGGGATTGGGAGGGCAACTCGCAACACTGAAGATGAAGGCAGGCAGTGACTTACTGACAGGCGCTGGAGAGACCCTCTGCCTTCAAAGCGGCAAGCAGAACTGGCGGGAAAGCCCCCCAAGGTCGCGCCTCCCAGCACAGGGAGGTTGGGCCTCACCGTGACAACGCTTCTCCCCTCTCCCGGCCAGGCCCACATGGGGGCCACATGTCACAGCCTCCCTGGGAGTCAGGTGTCGTTACATGTCTGGGTTCTGGGCACAGAGTACGAGTAAGGTGACGGGCACCTTCTCCAGGAGGTGCCCATGACAACCTGCCACGCACAGTCCCCCGCATGCTCTTTCTCCGTCCTCCGACTGAATGTAGAGCATCCCAAACCCCAAAGGAGTGGAGAAGGATGGAGACACGATGGCAGGAGCCCAGGGCCCTCAGGGACCCGGAGAGGCAGCCCCTGCGCCACCTCCCAACAGCACTGCACACCGTGCTGGGGTAGAGGGGAGAGTGGTCTTCTACCAGGTCAGCCCACTGAGGTTTCGGGGTTGTGTGTCACAGGAGGCAGGCTGCCTGGCTCGGCTCACAGGACGGAGATGGCCCGAAACCTCTGGAAGACACAGCCTCGCTGTCCTTCCCTGCCTCCTAAAGGATGCTACCGCTATACATAGGGCAAGGGCGGGAGCTGGAAACGGCAACAGGGAAAATCTTGGCTGCTGTACGTACTGCTCATTGTACTTTCTCATTTATTCATTCAACAAATACTTATTGTGGACACACTACTGCCGGGCTCTGCGCTATGTACTGGGGAGACAACCAAAGCCAGAGGGACCCTCGCACAGCTGACGGTCCAGGGGAGCCTAGCGAACAGGAAACAGATCACTGGCAGGAGTGGGTGTATGAAAGGAGAAAGGCCACTTTGGGGGGAGCAGTCACCCAGGCCGGGCATGTCCCCAGGGCATGACCTCACGCTCTCGGCTCTGGCTGACTCTCCTGAGCCTGGCTCTCCGCCCCCCCAGCCAGCCCACACCATGTCCTCTTCCTGCTTTGTTCGATTAGCTTTCCGTCGGGTGCACGCCGGAGCCCAGCGGCCACCGCGTGAAACAAAGTGAGAGCAGGGAAGCGAAGCAGATGCTATCGCAAGAACAATAGCTTTCGAAGCCCCTTTCGAAAGATAAAAAACAATCTTGAGCTGGGTTTAAAATTTTTAAACTCGAAACCTTAAAATGAAATAGCTCAGAATAATGAAGAGCGGCTAAAGAGACACCAGGTAAATGCAAATAAAAGACAGCAAAGGTGCAACGTGAACACACGTCTAAGCTGCATTTTAATCCATTTTAGAAAAAGGATTTAAGGGGCCTGAGAATTATGTTTATATTTTTATTTATTTTTAATCACAGAAATTATTACTAGGAGAGTAAGTTCTTGCAAAAATTAAGCCGAGGCAGGAATTCAGGGAATGAAACGTGAGCATCGCCCTTCAGCTCTCCTGCCGCCACCCCGCCCCCGAGAGGTGTCCCCTGGTGAGTTCTCAGGGTGTGTATTTCTGGGTCTCTCTGCAGGCACATGCTCACACACACACAAACTTAGGACGTGGGGACTTTTCGAGGTCACGTGGTTGAGGAGCATCTCTGAGGGCTGGTGACAGCCGGCGGCCACAGCACCTCCAGGCTAGGGCCGTGTGTGAGCCTCGGCCATGCTCGCCCCGGGCAGTGGCCGGCCCGTGGAGCACAGAGGGACCCCAGGGCCCGGCTGTGTCTGCCCAGCGTGGGACTGCTCCGTGAGCGAGCCGAGCCGGATCCTGGCTGTCCTGCGGGGCCTTTCTCCCGGCAGCCCCGCAGCCTCCAGCTCTTCGTGGCCGACCTCCCTTCCTTCCTCCTCTTCGCCCACAGCGTCACGTCGGCATCACGGTATGCAGGCTTTCCCTGCCGACTCCAGCTCCCCCTTCCCCTCGTCTTTCACCAGCGCGCCTCCATCGTGCCCCTGCAAGAGCGGGTGGGGTCACAGAGGGGCCAGGTGGCGCATGCAACCTGGTCCAAGTCTGCACCCAGTGGTCCGGGGTCTGGGGGCCCGCCGGGTGGCCATGCCCGGATCACTGCGGGGATAATAGGGATCACCATGACGGGTGGTTGGAGTAAGCTCCAGGGCAGGCCCCTGGCCTGCAAGGGAAGAGCTAACATCGTGGGGAGACTAAGTAGGAGACTCTGACTGAAGCTGCCTTCCTTTGGGCCGAACAGTCAGTGAAAAGTAAGACAGGTAGAAGAAGGCGGAGGGGGGATAAAGGGTGATGGGAGGAGACTCATCTGGGGGTGGGGGACACACTATACAACACACAGATGATGGGTTGTGGAGCTGTGCACCTGAAACCTATATAATTTACTAACCAAGGCCACTCCCCATAGATTCAACTTAAAAAGTAAAAAATCAGTAGCAGCCCTAGACGGATGGCAAAGATTAATGCTGTCTTCAAGGAATGCGGGGCGGTGGTCCCTGTCATATCTATTCGGCCCTCCAGGCTGACTCCAGGAGGCACTGAACGGGCTGCAAGGAACAACAAGACTCCCACAGGCTGAACCAGGGGAGCCCAGCTGCGGCGACCAATGCCGTCTCTTTGCTGCAGCACAGAGTCAGGTCTCAGGCACGTAACAGACACCTGCTGATTGGCCAGTACGTCTTCCCCCGAGCCAATCAGGAAAGAGAACCAGAAACAGTTCACCTTAAGTGGAACTGACTACATTCATTTCCAGCTTTGCCCCCGGGCAAGGGTACGTCCCCGCCTCCTGTCTGTCCTAATAGAATCAGCGAGGATCTGGAACCTCAGTCATCGCAGCGCAGAACATTCCACGGATCCACTGCATCGCTGGCCTCAGGCTGATCAGGGCGTGAGCAAGAGGCAGCTCGCCCGCAGGAAGGCTCGGTGAGTCGCACGTGCTCCTGAGGGCGGGAGTGCCACCCGAGAAGGTCCGGGCTTCTGCTTCCTTGCCTCGCGCTCAAAGTCCAAACCACACCTGATCATATAACGTCTTCGATATAGCCCCACTGCATTTCAGAAACAACAGAAGAATCTTGGTTACCACCACTAGTATTTATCACTGTTTTGAAAGCCTGAGCTAATTAAATAAGACGCGATGTACAGATTGTAACAAAATGACCAGATTTTTGTCACACGCTTACTAGATTTCAGGCTTCAAGTACTTTTTGGTTTTCACTTAATTCACCCAGGAACCCTTCGGTTATTGGTACCATTTTTATTACGCCCACTCTAGCGATAAGGAAACACATCGCTGGACGGTTAAATGATTTAACAAGGGAGGTAGAGGTGATAAACACTGAAAGGCGAGAACACAGTTGTCACCGTTTGCAGGTCCACGATTGCATTTTTAAAAATTACTTGGAAATGGCTAGAAGGCGCCACTGACACCCGACGCCCTCTGCCCCAGCCCCTCCCTCGTCCCTAGGACACAGCCAGAGTCAGCAGCAAGGCAGATGCCTCACTGAGTCCTGGCAAGAGGGTGAGGTGTCTGTCACGCCGTCTCACTCATATGCATCTTTAATCGCCACCCCTGCGTCCCACGCAGTCTGTCTCATTCTCCCCCTGCTCCCCCTGCTCCCCCTGCTCCCCCTGGCAATCAAGGGCGGGGCCCCGGAGACCTCTGGAGTCTTCGGTCCCGGGGGTGATGAGCAGAAACACACACACAGCACTGAAGTCCTTCAGAAATCTCTGGCTGTGGATGGTGCGCATCTGCCAGCCCTGCCAGCCCCAGCCCCCAGGCTCAGCGACCGTGGGGGCGGAGGCAGGGTTGGTGGGGGTGAGCCCCTCTTCCAGACCCCGTCTTCGGTGCTGACCGTGGCTGCCAGCGGGCCAGCCCCCGGGCCCAGTGGCCTGCCCGGGAGGGCAGCTTAAAAAGGGCCCAAGGTGACCTGGGCATCACGAGGACCCTGGGTGTCTGTGGAGGCAGCAGCAGTGGGTGAGGGGGAGAAGGAATAAAGGGACCGCACAAAAGTAAAGCTGGCCCTACCAGGACAAAAGTCACTGGTCTAAGGACATTGGACCATGGCCAGTATAACGGCCCCTGACCGTTCAGGGACCAGTGTGACAGAGTGGGAAAAAATTGCACCATGATCCAAAAGACCCACATGCGTCCCTTCATCGGCCACCACCAACCATGCTCCCGTCGCTGAGGGCCTGGGCCTCTCTGAGTGTGCAGGCTGGACAGGCGGCCGTGGGAGAGGCCCGCAGGGCCAGAGTGGAGGCTGCCTGGGGACACGTCAGCGGCCTGCTGCAGGGCCTTGACTTTCACACGTGGGCTTCGACTCTCCTCCCTCTCCTGGGGGTGTGGGACCCCAGCAGGGGTCCGAGGTTCGGGACCCTGCATCTGCGAGTCTGTGTTGCGGGATTTGCTCTGCCCGCCCTCTGAGGAGCCTCACCTGATGCTTGGGGTCCTGGGGGAGGGACTGTTCTCCTGCGTTCAATGCAGTGGGCATGGAAGAAATGCAGAACTAAACCCGGGCACTGGACACAGCCCTTCCTTCCCTGACTGTTCCCCGGGGCCGTCGTGAGTATGAAAATCACAGATGTGTAAGCGCTTTGTAAGCTGCAACACGTATGCAGAGGTGAAGGACTTGTCGTTCCACTGGTATTTCTTAAAACCACCTGTCATCCCTCCCCACTGAGCCACCAGCCAGCGCACATTATGGGGCCTTTCTCAATGGCCCTCGTAAGGGTGAGGGGAGGCAACTATGCAGAGTGTGAGCACAGAGAGCCCTTGGCCAGTACATGTTGGGTGAGACCGTGAGCCAGTTTGGAGGCCCAGGCCCCCGCTGCTCCCTGCCCTCCATGTCCCCTCTCTGCCCCTCCTAGAACCGGGTGGCCTTTGCAGACCGACCCGTCTGACCCTGGAGGCCTGGCTCTCACTCTGCCATCTTCCTCCCTCCTTAACACCCACCCACGTCCACACATGTGTTTCCCAAAATAGGAGCTGCTGTGCGATGTGCCTTTGGGATGTGTGGACCCTGCTCCGCCCAAGGCGGTGGGGAGGGGGTGGTTCCCAAAGAAATCAGGGCCCGACACCCACGTGTCCAGTCCCCAGGGCGTGTGTAACCGTGTCAGGCCGTGACCACACCTTCCGCCTCTCTCACCCCCTCCAAACCGACAACGAGTGCGTGTCCCACCCAACCTACAAACTGAAGAGTCTAGGCCTGTGAGAGGGTGCTGACCACACTTGGCAGGGAAACTGAGGCAGAGTGAAGCTGTCACAAGTAAATAGTTGGGCAGCGGGGATAAATAAGCCCAAGCAAGATGCAAGATTCTTTCTGTGATCATAAAATCACGCTGCTTCCTGGGCCCCACGGGCCATGTCCAAAGACAGGACCTGGGGGGAGGGCGAGGAAGGTTCCGGCCCTGTGCCCAAGGTAAGCAGGGGATACACTGGTGGCGGGGCTTGAACCACAGTCCAGGAGCCCGTCAAGTAGGAAAGCCAACCCTGGAAGTGGCTGCATTTCCTGGGAGGCCGGATGGGCATGGAGCTCTCCGAGGTTCTGACCAAGAACCCCCCACCCCCACCCTGCCACCCCCATGCATTTCCAGGCGTTTGCAGGGTGGGAGCAGGGACAGGAAGGAGCTGAAGTGAGGCCGCCTTGGGGGCTGAGCTGCAATGGACGGAACAAGGAGAGGGCGGACTCAGTCTGACAGCCAGCAGAGAGGGTGGGGAACTGGGCTGAAGATCAAACACCAGGGAGCCCACCCCCTCCGGCGGCTGCCCCCTGCACTGCTAGCATGACCCCCGAGTGCCCCGGATGTCTCCTGCTGAGAGACATTCAGGGTAGCCGTGTGCAGATTAGCACTTGAATTATGACGTGAAGGTGACTCACCTCCTGGAAGAGCCAAGAACAGGGCAGCCATGGAGGTTCCTGGGTGTGGGGGGTGGAGCCGAGGGAGGGGGAGCTTCTCCCCAACAACCTGTCTTCATCTTGCAGCCAGTCCCCGGGCTGCCTTCGCCAGCCTGAGCATACAGGGTGGTGTCCCACATAACCCCTCGGTTTTGAACGATGGCCACAGGCTCTGTCCTGTGCTCTCTCCCTTGCTCTGCAGACTCCGTGTCTGCCCGGCCCCCTCCAGACGGGGATAAGCATTGGAGCTCCCTTGGCCACAAGTGCAGGGGCTCTGCACTCTGCTTCCCATGTGAAGGTGACCACCAGCTGCCCCTGGGGGGACATCGGACCCACGGGACACACAGGACTAAAGCTGCCTCCAGTGACAAAGCTGGAAGGAGCCCCAGGCTGTGATCAAAAGCTCTGCCTGGGAAAGAAACTGAGCTCAAAGCCTGCCTTGCAGGCCCAGGGGTCCACCTCATCTTATTCCGTCTGCGTGAACGGTTCCATAGGGGGCAGCTTATTCATGCCCTGTAGCCGTGAGAGACCTGCGGAGCAGCCCGGGGAACCAGGGGCAGGCTTCGTCTGCAGCCCGTCTTTGCCGTGAACCTGTGGGGAGGTGAGCACAACTCCGACTTCTACCCTCAGAGGCCATAGGCCGCCGGGCTCTCCCCTCTCCTCCCCCAACCCACCCCGTCTTTCCTCCCCTTCGCTCCTGGTCAGTCTTCCAGCACGTTCTCTGACCTTTAACCCTAGCACGTGGCCAGTCCTCAGGACTAGCTAGAAGTTCTCTCCAGCCTGCACAGAGCTGGAGAGGGCAGCCACCTGTGCTGCATGCTTTCCCAGCCACCAAGACTCCTTTCTCAGTGGCACTTCCCGCGGGTGCCAGTGGCTGGGACCTCGCCGTCAGATGTGCATCCCAGCGAGCCAAGGCAGCGTGCCCCCAGGACCGCCCCATCGGGGTGGGAACACCCCCGCCAGAGAGGAACTCGCTCACTCCTCATTGATGCCCCAGTACAAGGCACCTCCTCCCTTCGGAACGGCGCCTGAGCATTTCCCAGGTAAGCCAGGGCCAGAAACACGAGGGTAGACGCCCCCCGAAAATGAAATATATCTATAAAAAATTATGTACTTATTCTTACATGTTTAAATTTCTGTCACCTTCCAAGTACTCTCCATTTGATGCAATACACCTATCAAGACCTTTTTTCCACTGCTCAGAACAGTTTTTGAACTCTTCAACTTTGATGACTTTTAGTACTTCTGCCATTTTTTGTTTCACCTCTTCCACGTCAGCAAAATATTTCTCTTTGGGGACTTTTTTCATCCAGGGAAACAAGCAAACAAAAAAAGTGGCTCAGGACAAATCGGGTGAATAGGGAGGGTGGGGCACGGGGGTCACACTGTTTTTGGTCAAAAGCTGCTGAACCCTCGGCGAGGTAGGGGCAGATGTGCTCGTACGTCACCCGTCATGAAACACGTAAACACTTCCGAGTCTTCAAAAAAATTCACTGAAGCTGAACACAGCCTCTCACAACAACGCCAGCTGGTTCACTGACACAGGTGGGTTCCTAGAACACTTAGCCGGTGGAGGAAGTATGTACTATAAGGGGCTGCCTTCCAGAAGATGATTCCAGATTTTTGGGGTCCCCTCTCATACATACAGTCCTGGATGCTACAGAAACAGGAAGTCAGTAGTGCTGTTAATGGAAATTTTTGGCCAGAAAGTAATGTTAGACTCTAATCCCAGCTGTGAGATCTTGGGCAAGTCACTCACACTCTGTCTCTTAGGCCTCAGTTTACACTTAAAAATTCTCTCCACTCTAACTCTCAGGGACACAATTAGAACATAGTATAAATACTCTGGGAACACACACACACACACACACACACACACACTTCGACAAGCATTCACTGCACGTCGACCATGAGCCAGGTCTGAAGGCAGCAGCTGTAATTTCTCAGAGAACGAAACACGGTCCTCCCGTGCAAGGCGGGTTAGCATCAGTGAACAATTGATGACGCTCAGGAGTCGCGGAGGTCCCAGATGCGCCATCTAACCCCATCCCGGATGCAGGAAAGGGAGCCGCCCCCGGACCTGGAAGGCTGAGTAGAACAGACAGGCAAGGGGACAGGCAGAGAGGACGGCGTCCGGTACAGCAGAATGGCATGCGCAGAAGTACGGGGATGAAATCTGGAGATACGGACGGGCAAGTGTGGCCAAAAGGATGTCTGGCGCTTCAGTGACGGGGAACGGGGTGTCAGGAATGTGGCCGAGGATGACGCAGGCGCTAGACCTCGGAGGGCCCTTTGCACTATTCACGAAGCCTGGAGTCCGTGTTCCCGACGAGCCCCCCCAGCAGGGTTGTAAGCACGTTGGATGACACAGTCAGTGCAATCATGGGCCCCCCGCCAGCAGCAGTGTGGCAGGTGGGTCAGAGGACGATGGAGAGCACAGAGTTCTCCGCTAGCGAACATGATGGGAGCTGCCTCCCCGGCCCCTTTGACCCACGGCGGGGCCGGGATGCCGGCTGGGCGCTGTCACTGCTGCGAAGTCACCGCTGCCTGGCCCCACACCAGGCTGGGCCCTGAAAGGGCTGCTGGCAGCACCCTGTCGCTGTGGGAAGCCCAGGCGCCCTAAGCCCACAGGACCACCTGGGAGGGAGGCTGCAGTGGGCTGCCGCAGGTGTCTCTGCTGTGCCATTTTTGTCAACACGTTTGTCAATGAACTGGGTGAGACATAAGGCCTTTGGGTGACACAGAGCTGAATACAACAGGTAACATGTTACATGGTAGAATAAAGACCCTAAAAATATTCTGACAGGCTGGAACAACGGTTAAACCCAACTAGATCAATGTAACCAGATAAATGGTAAGCTTGGGGACCCCTGGCTTGATGACGGAAATATTTACTCACTTGTCCAGCACCTCCTGCGAACCCGCCACCCTGCATCCAGCCCACAGCTCCCGTGCTTCCGTGACCAGGTTCTACTAACAGCGAGGCCGCCTGTCTCCCTCCCTGGTGGAGAGCTGAGCCTCACCTTCGGGCCCTGGGGTCCGGGGCAAGGTGCGGACACAGACAAGGACTGCCTGAGTGCCGACGGGAGCCGGAACTTTTCCATCACGGCCCGTCTACTTCTTACAACAACCCTGCTCTATCTCCCTCAAGGACCGCAAAGCGAAGGCGACATTGCTCATGGTTTTGTTGCCTGTATTTCAAGACTGACATTTGAACCCAGATCCAACAGGCCTGATGGCTGAATCTCCACCCTCTCCACTACTCTGACCCCACATGTACAAAAGCCAACACTGTGTGCCCTGGTGTTGAGCGGCAGCCGCCCATGGACAAGGCTCAGCCTGTCCGCAAGACGCGGCTGTTTAGTGGGTTAAATGACCCAGACCTGGCGCTCGGGGGGGGCGGGGGGGAGTAGAAGGTGCGAGGTGGTCAGAAGCTCCATGTGCACCTCCCGTGGGAGGGGGCTGCTCAGAAGGCGGCGGCGGCGGCCCACGCTGCTCTGCTGGGGCCACGGAACCCAGGCGAGGGCCGCGAGGGCCGCAAGGGCCTGGCTGTGCGCTGGGCCGCGCAGACCGCACCCAGACTCTGGTCCGCCTCCAGCCAGCACACTGTCAGGGGAAACAGCCACCAACTAGACATGATTTAGGAGACGCACAGCGTGGCCGGGGCTAGAAGGCATTTCATATGAAGAATGAGGAGGAGGAAAGGTAATGTTTAGCCTAGAGAAGGGAAGGCTAAATAGGCAAACGATCAATTGTCTTCAAATATTCAAAGACACAATCGTACGGCTTTCTTGGGAGATGCGCAGACAGTCATTAGTGTTTACACACCGGGACTCCTGAATGCTGGAGGGGTTGTGGAGAAGACAGCTGACACCTACTGGGTTTAACGCCGGGGTCCGGCACTTACACACGCCTCAGCTAACTCCCAGAACGGCTCTGCCCAGCTTCCCCTTTACAGATAAGGAAGAGCCTCAGAAACGTGCCCACTGTCAGGGTTTGCACCGAAGCCCGTTGCTGCTGCTCCCACACAGCCCGCCCCTGTCTCCTCCTGCACGGTCCCCGTGAGTGCGTTCGGTCACACGGGCACCTGCGACGGGTGGGCATCCCAAAGCCATTTCCCTCCGTGAAGAAGGGGGCTCCCAGAGTCGGGAAGGATTCCTCCATTCATTGGGTCGACTTCCACGTCCTGCCAACCAACCAACCGCCTCTCGGTCCAGATCCAGAGCTGAGACAGCGGCCCGCAGGCCCCTCGGTGGAGCATGGGCCCAACAGCCCCTTGCACGGCGCTTCATCATCTGTTCCCCGCTTCCCTTCCCATCCTCTCCTCTCGCTGGCTGGCCCTTCCCTTCCCGCACGCTCTCAACCAGCCCCCCTGCTCCTTCCTAGCCCGGCTTGGGCACGGGCTGCTCCCTCACCTAAACCACACCAGCCGCACCCCTTCGTCTGCGTGAGGCCTGCTCACTCTTCCGACGGAGACTCGTGCGCCACCGCCTCTGGCCCCAGGGTCCCGCCCATGTTCACACCGTGACCCTGTGTCTGTCTCTGTCCCAGCACTTTTCTCACTGCTGGGGCTGCTCCGTGACCCTGAAGCTGGGGACAGTGTCATGCTGCCGTGTGTCCCTAGGGCATTGCACAGTGCCCATTACAGAGAACTGCTGAATGAATGAATGAACGAACGAATGAATGAATGAATGAATGAACAAATGAACAAACATGGGCTTTGTGGGCAATCCAACCTGGGTTTGAAGACAGGGTCTCCCACTCACAGACTGAGTTAAAACCTCAGGCAGTTTACTCATCTCAGAGTTGCAGTGTCTTTATCAGTTAATTGGGAATAAAAATATTATCATGTCAAAGGGGCTGTTAGGAGACTTTAACACGTATGTAAAAACTGGCCCACACAGCTTACGCGGAGCAAAGAACAAGGAGAGCGATAGCATCTAAATGGTTAAGCCCACCTTTCAGCGTAAGTCCGAAGTGGTCCACTCACCGAAACGTTTTCTTATTCTGGGAGGCGTTTCCATCAATGCCAAGAATTACAAAAACATATTACCCAGAGCATTGCATTCTGTCCACAGACGAAGTCCACATGGACACCCTTACCGAGGGTGACCCACTCGCTCTCACGCCCCTCTTGGGTGGAGGAGGGGGCTGGAGCGGGCAGACCACCCTGGGAGGGCCCTGGGGGCCACACTGTCACCGGCATGGCCTGCCCCATCCTCCTCTCCCCTGGCTCCCCCAGGGTCCAAGGTCCAGACGGGACTCGCGCCCCATCCCCTACGCCGACAGTACTCAGCCCCCCGTGTCTGGAGAGCTCCTCTGCACTTCTGTGAACAAACATCTGTCCCCCACCTGCTGGTCCCTCATTACCTGCTTCTCTCTCCCCGCAGGCTGTGAGCAGCGGGAGCAGGGGACAGACGCCCCGCTCACCTGCGCAGGCCCCGCTGCAGGGCCTGGAGGGGTCACAGGCGCTCAGGGCCTGACGGACGACTGCCCAGTGGCTCTTTTCGGGACGCCGGCCACCATGCTGCCCGTGCAGGTGTGGGCACCTGGGCCACGGTGGACCATGTCCCCCCCCCCCCGCCCGCCCGGGTTTTCAGACTCAGGACAGAGAGTACCTCCAGACCATCGTGCCCTGGTGGCTTGGAGCTCGAGGCCAGGTCCCTGACACGCGGAGAAGGCCCGTCTGGGAAGAGGGAGAGCTGAAGGACAGGGAGGAAGAGTCCTGGCGGCGGGAGGGGCCGGGTTCAGCGTCCCTGAAGCCCCGACGGGCTGGCCCCCCACCTGCTTGGGTTCTCAACACTTTAGTGACCAAATAAACGCGTGCCCTCAAAGAAAATTCATCTTGAACTTCGACAGCACGAAAGCAGTTAGGTCCGACAGAACTGCCCACCGGAACCAGATGGGCAGACCATCGCCCAGGCTGGGAGTTGGGGGATAAACAGCTCTCTTGTCCCCCAGGGAGGGAGCCCCTCCTTTAGTTCGCACGACCTCTCGGCCGCCCGGGAGGGCAGTGAGCTCACAGACCTGCCCAAAGCTCATTTCCACAGGTCCTGTCCCTTCTCTGACTCACTCCCCATGCCCTCACTGTGCTCCCTGGAACCACCTCCCAAAACACTCTTTGCACACTCCTCCTCCTTCTAAAAAGAAATCCCCAAGAGGAACACAGTAAAAGGGATGCAGAGGAGAGGCCCCGAATAAAACACTAGTCAGTCGCCCAGACGACCACTCTTCTTGCTGGCTGCCTGGAGACGGGAAGAATCTCTACATATGTAAATACACTTTTGTTAAGTCATTAAGCTTGTAGAAATAAGAAATTAATTAGCATTAGCATGTTGAATCACTTAGGTGTCAGTAGCTAATATGGCTAATTGACATTTAATAAGTCTTGCTATCTAATTTACTATGAATTGCATTAAATGCTAATTAATTGCTTAGCTTTTCTTTACACAATTATTATATGTTAATGTGCATTTAATAGCTGATTATTTGGGTGACGGTCCTGATGGCAAAAAAAGTTACCTGGTAATTCTGGTTCGAACAACAGATTCGGCACACTACTGAAGTCATCCTCTTAAACATAAATTAAGGGATTCATTAACATAATTTAGAACCACTGAAAAGTAATCGTCAGTGTACTACTGTGCCGCAGGCCCTGAGTTTGTTCGTCTGCTGTCGGCCTCCACGGCGCACAGAGCCGTGCCCGCCCGTGCCGTGAGGCCGGTTCCCGTGTGGGAAGCAGGGGGTAGCCCGCCTCACAGCGCATTGTTCTCGGCCGTGTGTCTGTCTCGGAAGGCTCACTACCAGAGTCCTGTGGCCGACACAACAGCCAGGGCGTCCCATCAGAAGCATCATGTCTACAACGAGGGAGGTGAGAGTCCTGCTTTGCTTTGCCGGATCCAGCCACACTTGGAGTATTTTGTCCATTCTAGGAGTGACACGTTTAAAGAGATGTAACTTCCATCATGTACAGACTGGTGACGAAGTTGAGGATTAGTCAGCCTGGGGCCGCAGAATCTCTCTCTTCAGATACGTGACGAGGTTTGTGGAAGATAAATTGGTTCTATCTTTTTTAACATATTGACTCAGTTGAGAGGACTAGGATCATGCGTTTGAAGTCAGAGGAAGACAGTTTTGGACTCCGTCGGAGCTGTCTGAGACTGCAATGAGCTGTCTTCAGAGTGATGAGCTCCCTGTCACTGGAGGAGTTCAAGAGCAGTCTCGGCAGTCTTTTGTGCAGAGCTTTGGACCCTTGGCTGCAGGAGGTGGCCTTTCTTATCCCTCCCAAGATAGAGAGTCCATGAACGTCAGGCTAAATTGCTTGCTCAACCATCTCACTGGCTGGATACGGTCCAGAGACCTCATTACCTGGTCCACGTTCAATTTTAGGAAAAATCTCATGAGTGGCCATAAGCACGTGGGATGCGATTCTGATTGGCTGCTTGGCTTTGATGCAGTCTCGCTGTGTTGGTGAGAAAAGGCAGACTCGGGAGGACCGTTGGACTTGACTTCCCTGGTTCCACCGCCCCACACTCCCCTTCAGGGTCGGAGGCAATGTGTAGAAGGGAACAGTGAGGCCGCTGGAGTCATTTGTCTTCGACAGGACGGACCAGGAGAAAGGGCAGACCCCTGGCAGGCAAAGAACCTTAATGAAGTTTGTAATGGACCACAGAATTATCAGCCTCCTGATCAAAGCAAGCACAGACCACAGAAACTATTAATTAGGGCTCTCACTATCTCCCTTTTTCCATTTCCTTCTTTATGGTTGTTGCTGGGGGTAACCACTCTAATTGTTCCCAGCCTTTCAAGGATCAAAAGCGGCTTTTCTGTCTCAGATTTCAAAGGGCCGTTGGGGGTCGGGTGTCTGGTGCAGCCGCTGGCAGGCTCCGAGGGTCCGATGTTCCCCGCTTTGCCCTTTGGGGGGGCGGAGGCAGGCTGTCCTGTGCCAAGTGCCTGCTCCCTCGTGCCCGCCCTACAATGTTCCGCCCCAGAATACTCATGTTGACCTTCCAAATCTGATTCGAAATTCCTCTCTCCCGAGGAGCCTTTTCTGACTGCGGCCGCCTGTCCCCCGCCCCTTCCCCACGGCTGCGCTTCCTGCCTGCCGGTCCCTGCTGCTGGGCCAGGGCACTGGGTTCGTGTCAGCTATATTCTGACCTTGAAACTGTCCCCGGACTTGCAGTGTAGACACATAGCTAGCAAAGAACAATATTCAGAATATTTATAACCAGCATAGTAATATAAATCATTATCTAGGCCAACACAGAAATTAAAAGTTTCAAGTCCGTTACCTGTTGTTCTCGAACTGCAGCTGCCTACCATGTGACGCAGGCCGTGCTCCCCTGCATCATTCGTCGAACCGTTTCAATCAAATCCTATTCGTGTTTGATTTTCAAAACCTGCCGGCGCGACCTTTGGTTTGACGCAGCTGTCACTCACTGAACGATGGCCCTCTCTGTCACCGGATGTAGGGACCACATCAAACTCTTCCAGTCGCTTTCCTACTCAGTGGCTGGCCAGGAGGTCCCCCGGGGGGGAGCCTCTGCTGCAGAAAGCTCACCCCGGCCAGTGTGCACGCGACGCCAGCGCTCCCCGCGGGCCCAGAGGCCAGCACCTGTCCCAGGTGCTCCTGACCTGCTGTCCCCCAACGGCCCGCCCCGCACCTGCCCCAGTGTCCCATCAGCACGGGGCCGCTGTGGAGGGGGGAGGAAGGTGGAGTGCACCCCCACAACCTCAGTCAGCTCAGCAGCTGCTGGGGCTTCCCAGACTTGCTCCCGCTGCTCCCTGACCTCACTGTCACCACCGTTGCCCCTCCAGGCAATGTCAGTGGGGGCTGAGGGTCTCGGCTGCCACCCTCTTTACCAGTGTGTGTGAGGGGGTGTGTAGCTCACTGCTTCCACAGCTGGCTCACCTCACTGATGGCTCCACATAGCCGCCCCACCCCCTGCACCCCGGCCCCTCACTAAGGGCAGGTGTTCTAGAAGGCACTGCCCCTTTCCCTAGGGATAGCACAGGGCCCCAGGATAGCAACTCATGACATGGCAGTTTTGCCAGCCCATCAGACCTCAGAAATGGCCCCCACAGTCTGCCTCTCCCAACACACCTCCAGGTAAGTTGTGGGCCCGGTCCCCGTCCTCTGCTCCCCGACAGACACTGAAGCCATGACCTGACTATTTATACGTCTTTTTGGAATATAATATAGGAATACAATATAATAATAGATTTGGCAATATAATACAGTAAACAGAGCCCCCTGGTTCTCTTCCTGGGGGTGTCAAGGGTAACCAGAAGCCACAGAGACAAGGGCAGCCGCAGCACCTGTAGGAATCTCAGTGCACTCGGGAGGTGGGCGGAGACAGGCGGCTCCCCCGTGGGGGCGGGAGGGGCGGGGACCCAGAGCGGAAGGAAGGACCCGGGACCACCGTCTACGCAAGCAGGCCCCGGTTGTCGGAAACGGCTTTCTGTGGCCTCTGGTGGTTCGAGCCTCAACAAATGCAGAAAGATGAACTGGGGTCCCCGTCGGGGCTGAGATTCTCCGAGGCGGAGATCACTGGCAAGAGTCCGTCCTCCCCACACACAGCACTTGTGCTCCTCGTCCTTGTGGGACCGGGGATCCGGTGCATCCGGAGAAGAGCGTGGACGTGTTAGGTCAGGATGGGAATGGCAACGACAACCAGCCAACCCGGGGCTGGCATCCCTCGCTCCGCTCAGCCCGCACCTCCGTCCCCAGAAAGTCGGTCCCTTCGAAGACGTGGACGGAGGTGGTACAACAGCTGGGCTGCGGTCGCCCCGGTGGCTGACGTGAGGCACGTCCGTCCGGCGGCCTCAGCAGGGGCGCAGGGACCCTGTCGGCAAGACACACGTGTTGGGAAGTGCTGCGGTTCAGTCCCGACACCTGGACCAACGGCACCCGTTTCGGAGGGCCGTTTCCGGGGAAACGGACAAGGTACTGGCCTCAAGGGGGCTCTGTGAATGGCAGTGGTGGCGTGGATCCGGCCCCCATGCTCAGTCTGACGGCCACAGGGGCCTGTCCCCTGCACCAAACACGCTGGGAGAGTGTGGGCTCTGAAGTCACACTCAGCCCAAACCCTGGCTCCGCCCCTCCTTCCGTGTAATCCTGGGCCCGTTGCTTCTCAGCGCACTCCCCTCCCCCACCACTGAAAAGGGCGCTGGCCATCCAGGCAGGTGGGTGTGAACATGGGAAGGGATCCTGCACGTAAGGATTTCAGAACAGAGCCCTTTCCCACTCACCCCTCAGACGGGGACGTGTGGGCATGGGCGGGTTTCACAGCCTGTGCAGGGAGGTGACCCCTCTGGAAGGGTGATCGCCACCCCCCCAACCCCCACTCCCACCCCCACCCCGCACAGCCTCAGCTGGGGGACCCGGAGTTTGCTCCTGTAACGATTCCACCTGAAGCTCGGCCAACTGGGCTGTGCTGTCGGAGCAGCAGGCCCGCCAGGAGCCACTTGCTGCACCGAGCCCGGCCCAGCTTCCCAGCCCTCTGCGAGCCACTAACAACAGGCATCGGGGGCCAGGGCAACTAAAATTCCCTTCCTGCAACGTGGTGGCCCATGCCCCACAGACGCAGGGAGGCAGGCAGGGGCTTCGGGAACCCTGGGTCCACAGCTGCGTGGCCACAGCTGGGCGGGGGCAGGGCAGGAAGAAGAACAGACAGGCCTGTGGGCCCATCGGCATCATGGGAGCACACAGCAGCCACGGGGTGCGTCCCGGAAGCCCCGGGGGCCACAGAGCACCCAAGGCAGTGAGGTAGTTCGTGGCCAGCACCCTACAGCCAGCAGGGCAGAGGTCAACGGTGAGTGTCTGAGGACACCCAAGGCTTCTTTAGCATTTGTCTCCCCACTCTGATCTGTGCTGCTCCCCACTAAGACCCCCACGCTGCTTGTGAACTCTTCTCTTCCACAAATGGACGAGCCCTCGCCCTGGAAGGAAGACGTGTCCTGTCCCCAGCCCAGCCCCCAACACCCAGCCGTCCAGAGCTGCTCCCATCTGCAGGAGGGAAGATGGGAAGTCCCCTTCGCTGAGCACTCACCGCTGACCAGTCCTGTGAGGCCGGCGCTGTGATTTCCCTCATCTCACAGATGAGGGGCCCGAGGCTCGGAGAAACGAAGTAACTTGTCCAAAGCTCCTCGGCAGGGCTGGTCCGTGGCCCGGCCCGGGTTCCAGGCTTTCTCGATCCACCTGCAGCTCCTCTGCCCCGCCTTCTCCGTCACTGGTTCTCCTGTGGGGGGCGAACTGGCCCCGCAGGGGACATCAGCGCTGTCCAGGAATGATTCTGGTGGTCGCGGCTATGGGAGGGGGTGCTGTTGGCAACTAGGCAGCAGCGACCAGGGATGCTGCCGGTCTCCCGAGACGCCCAGGACAGCCCTCTACACGGAAGAGCGTCCGGCACCACGCGCCCAGGGGGCCGAGGCGGGAACCCCTGCCACACCTCCCGCCGCAGCTGCGCCTCAGCTCCCGGGGCTGTCCGACCGGTGCTGAGCCGGAGTTAGCTGGGGAGCTTGTCAAAATCCGGGCCTTGAGTCCCGCCCCAGACACTCGCACGCTCTGAGTGGGTGGAGGCCCGGAAATCTGAATTTTGGCAAGTTGGCGACCGCCCCCCTCTCCTCGGAGATTCCCATTCAGGCACCTGGACACCACACTGGGAACAGAAGCCAAGAGGGAAATTGTAGAGGGCAGGTGCCAGGTCCCTGCCAGCTCTGGCACAAGGTAAGCACTTGAAAAACATTCCCAAATAAGGAAACACACACACACACACACACACACACACACACACACACACACACTCACACACCCCTTAGAGCAACCGAGGGGCCACGTAGTCACAAAACAGAGCTCCCCGCTGAGGCCCACGGCCAATTTCGTGGCCTCCCTCACCAGCATATCAATTACCTGACAAACGGCTCACCTTGACCAGCGGTCACTGGAAGCGTGGATCAGCATGCCTGGCCCCCAGCTCTTCTTTGGATACGAACAAGCCACTCTGTCACACCGATGGGGCCGTCTGGATCAGCAGCTGAAGTAGGAATGAGTGAAACCACAGGGGCATTGTCAAGATTAACACGCAGGTAGGTCTGGACTTGGAAAGGCACCAGGTAACAGCACGCCTGGACGGGGAGGCAGAGTAATGCAAACGGACTGGAGACAAAGGGAAACCAGATGGAAAGTGACAAGCCCAAAGGGGAGCGGCAAGAGCTAATGGGCCGAGTGACTAAGATTCCACCGGGCCTGCCACTTGGCTGTTTCCTCCCGTCGTCTGGGGAACACCCCCAGGACTCAGCTCCTCAGCATCTGGATGGATGGCGCACCCTGCGCTGTGTCAATAGCAGCCCCCCTATTGTTATCAATTTGGCTCCACAGATGCTCGCACAGACAGGGAAGACAAATGAGACAGCACCGTGGGAGAGAAGAGCCGTGCTCCCCGAGCATCCTGGCTCTGGAGGAAGGTTTGCCAAAGGAACCCGGAGCAAGGCTCGCTGATCCACACTTCCACTGATGTCTGCGGGCAGCCCGGCCGGGGTCAAGAACAAAGAAGCCTGTCTCCCTTCCTTCCTTCCTCCTTCCGTTCTTCCTTCCTTCTTCTTTCCTCCATTCTTCCTTCCTTCCTCCATCCTTCTTTCCTCCCTTTCTCCCTTCCTTCCTTCCTCCCTTCTTTCCTTCTATCCCAGAGTATGCAACTTTGTTGGCCCCAGTGGAAAACGCCCTCCACCCAGACTACTAGAGAACTCTTGAGCAAGGACTTGGAGGGATGGGTGTTCAGCCTGAGGTTTAAGCTGGTGGCAGCTTTGCTTTGGTCTCTGCCGCTCAGACACTGGCCTTGGATGGGGCAGCGGGACTCCCTCTGTGGGACTGAAGGTGTTACCAGGTCGAGCCTCCAAGCTGAGAAGGACCCACAGGAAGAAGATACTCTCAGCTGTCAGGATGACAAAGTGGGAGGTCTTGACAGGCCCTGGATCATTGTGTGAACAGAATTATGCCAAGTAGTTCTCATGGGCACCTGGCGTACTGCAGATTCTCACTACATGCCAGGGTGCAGTAGGTGCTCGATGAATAGTTGTTGAGCGGGCGAATTAACCCTCCTGGCAGCAATGGACTTAAAGAACGATGGGCCCCCTTTTCACAGGCCAACTCCTTCTACATTCCCTCTACTCTCACGCTGGCTATTTTATGCATCTTGAAAATCTAAAGGGAAACCCAGATTCTGATACCCTTAACATCTCCAACGTGCACGGTGGCCCACTTCCCAGCCTTCGCCAGTACCTGCTGCCTGGGGTAAACTGTGGGACTTGGGCTACCTTCCCTTAGATTTCGACTTCCACGGCTTCCGGGGGGCCAGGCACGGACCGAAGCTGGGCCATGATGCACACAAAAAACTGCCATGGAATTCCCAGCAATGAAGCCCCAGGACTAGACAGTGGGGATACAATGATTAGCAAATAACAGACGTGACCTTTTTTCTTCTAAACTGTATTCCAGAGAGAACGCTATTAATCAAATGGTGATGGAATTATGAGGCTCAGCTGTGATAATTGAGTGCTCTGGATGACAGCTCCAGGGCAGGAAGCTGAGAGCACTTGACAATGATGACCCAACAAAGTTGGGGGCAATCAAGAAAGTCTCCCTTGAAGAAGTGGTTATTTTAGCGGAGAGCAGGATGATGGGTAGAATTTCAAGATAATGAGGTGGGAGGGCGTAGTTTCCTGGGCAGAGGCTCAGGAGGTTGAAAACAAGGCCAAGGACAGGCGAGGGAAGAGCGGAAGCCGGTGCGAGCGAGGCATGGGCGGGCTGGCAACACACCTCGGTGGGCGGCTGCCCAGACGTGCCTTCCCCATGGGGTCCGCTCTCGGGGGCCTCGACTAGCGGGGAGCCCGCATGGCAGAAACAGAGAGAGGAGAGAGGAAAGGAGAGAGGAGCGACCAGATGTTGTGGTTGGAGAGACAGGCGGGCCAGAAAGGGCAGGATGTCAAGGACTCGGAATTTTACTCTGAACTCAAGGGGATTGCTTTACGGGCTTTTACATAAGGGCCTCAGGGGATTTGCACCTTTTTTTTTTTAAGTTTCTTCTGGCCCCGTATAGAGAATGGCCAGAATGTTACAGAAAGGTCAAGGTGGCTCTGGGAGAACACTGGAGAAGCTGCAGTAGCCATCGAGGGACTGAAGTAGTATCATGTGAACTTGGGGTTGTTAAGAAGGGTGGAGAGAGCAGGTCTGATGTAAGAAACATTTGGAAAGTAAAATCTACGCATTTGATGACGGGCTGCATACAGGGTATGTGGGAAGGGCAGATGGCAGGGCCGACGGGGAGCTCACCTGGTGGAAGGTGGCATGGGGCACACCAGGCAAGTCCCTGGTTGGATGGGGAGGGGCAGAGGCTTTGTCGTGCTCATGTGACGTTAGCAGTGCATTTGAGAAAACAACAACAAAAAAAGACATCAGGTAGGCCGATGGATTTGTGGCTCTTGAGCTCAAGCAAGAATGAGATGATTTATGACTTGGGGTCACAAATCCGTGTGGTCACTGAAGGCGAGAGTGGCCTCGCCCCCACACTGGGCCACTGGGGACACGGTGCAGCCTGAGAACGGCAGAGGCGGGAGGAGGTTGTATCTGTGGGGGTGGGGGGGGAGTGGATGGAGGGGCAGGAGGGGAACCGGACATGTGGCATCAGTCAGTCTCTCTCCCACGGCTCAGGGGCTGGGACTCGGGGATCAGAGCCCACTGGCTTTAAGCACCAGAACTCGGGGGGCACGGTGAGCGGGGCCATGTCTGTCCCCTGCACACGGTGCCAGGGAAGCCATTCTGCGGCGAGCAGTGCAGGTGGCAGAGAGGTGGACGCAGAGAGAGGAGGCAGCCTCACCGCCTAGCAGACGGAGAGGTGTGAGAGGGCTGACTACGAGCTCCCTGCCGTCCCTGCCCGCTCCGGGGCCCGGGAGTCCCTTGCACCCTTCCTGAAAAGTCCTCTGTGCTAAGCTGATTCGAGTGGGTTCATCCTTGCCGGTGACGCACGAAGACTGGAGGGGCAAGCTGTGTGCTGGAGGCAGGGTGCCGGCTGGCCTGGGCCGGGCTGTCAGGGACCAGCGGAGCCAGCCGGTGACAGAAGACACATCTGGAACCAGGCGCCAGGTGCTCGGCCCTTTCGCACAGGTTCTCCCAACCTGGAATTTGGGTGAGAACAGAGACCTGGCGGCTTCTCCAGGTCCCAGGGCTAGTGCGCAAGAGATCAGGGCCGTACCGAGTCCTTGTGGTGTGACGTGCAGACAGCCGCTGGGGGGGAGAAAAGAGTGGCCGCTCAGCGATGCACGGAGAAGGATCTACAAGGAGAGATCATTAGGCGCCAGTATGGATTTTTTTAGTTGGCGATTAATGGAATAAAAATGGCACCCAGGAAGGATGATTAGAATCGATTTGAGAAGTAAGGATTAAAGGGGAAAGCTGGGGGCGGGGAAGTCCATCCCCATGTCTGGTCCTAGTGGGAAGGGGCAGTGTCTCCTGCCCCCGCCCCAGCAGCAGGCGGTGGAGAAGGCAGAGAGAACTGGGTAGCAAGCCACGCTGCGTGGGCTCGGATGGAGATAAAGCTTCAGCTAATAGCTGAAGAGCCCTCCCAAGGCATGAGCTGACTTGCTTGGGTTGGTTTGCATTCTTGTTGACTTCATAGTCCCTCGTACCCCAGGCCTTGCAAACCTCTCTGTGGTCCTCGCTCACCCAGGGGTGCGAGATGACGGCAAAGGGCGAGATCAGCTCGGGAGAGGGGATCTGTGGTGACCGGGACGCCCACCGAAGCCCCCACAGTGCAGGGGACGGGGGGACGGGAAGCCTGTGCTTGCCCCTTGACCGGAGTCCCAGAGTCTGAGGATGGGGGTGGGGCGGGGCTGTCCCAAAAAGGGGGGGGTTTTGAGTTGAGGATGGGAGAAGCGGCTTGGAGCATGGATGCTCAGGAAAAGAAGGGCGACCCAAGGAGCGGGCTGCTGCTGATTGCTGAGAGTCCGGAGCAGGGGACTGGCGGGCATGGGAGAGGACAGTCTGGGAATGCGGGGCTTCTGCGGGAATGTGGGGACGGCGCAGGAAATCGGAACCGGACAGAGCAGACCCGGGAGCAGGGCGGGGCCGGCGTGGGAACGAGTGCGGGGAGCCCACCCGAGCTGACCTGGCAAGGCCCCCCCCCGTCCTAAAAAGAGGTTCCAGCTCCGGGGGTATGAGGCAGGGACCTACGGAGACTGTGAACCCGACGAGGCAGGTGACTGGCGCGTTTCCATCAGGCCAACGGCTTTCACAGCTTTCCCGTCGGAAAGGAAACCCCGTCAGTCAGTTGGTCCCAGCTTTATTCACGCTGCTTCACCTGGCATGTCACCGAGCGGGAGCCGTCAAGGGGGCTCTCTGGTTCCCCCTCCTCCGGCGGCCCAGGTGGTCTGACGGCCTGAGAGACCCACAGCGAGAAATGAACTGCTGCGGCCTCCAGCTTTAGGGCGTGTGTCTCTGTGTGCATGTGTGTGTCTCTGTGTGCACACGTGTGTCTCTGTGTGCACGCGGGGCTTGTGTGTGCACACCTGGGCACCCGCCCAGTGTGCGAGTGTCGGGACTGGGCACAAGAAAGCAGAAGCAGCCTTGGACGGGCCGCTGGGTGTGGGTGCTGCCTCTGCTGCTCAGGATCCCCGTGTGGCCAGTAGCTGACTCGCCTGCCACCTGGGGAGGGGGGGGGGCATAATACAAGTCCCCAAGTCTCAGAGGTTGTCATGGGGTTCAGGACACAAGGGACAAAAACATTCCCTTGTGATCAATAAATGCGGTTGACAATTACAGCTGTCCTCAGTCCGCAGGGGAGAGGATCAAGCTGGAGTTCCGTGGAGGCTGATTTGACGCTGCCCCTCTGACATCCTGGACCCCCAATTGTCTCAGAACCCCCACGCCAGCTCCTGACCTTGGCCTGACTCCCCCGACAGCGTCCCGTGCTCCGGCTCACAGGCTGCCGACCCTGGCCAGGGAGGGCCAGCAAACCCATTTCTGTAGGGGCGCCCTAGACTCCACCCTTCATTAATTCAACAGACATTTATTGACACGTGCTGCTGGCAAGCCCGTGTCCCTCTCGGGGCACACGGTGGGATGAAACAGAGGCCTTGTGCACAGGTGCGCTCTGACGCGGTCAACCTCACTAGCTAATGTAAGAAGCTAATATAAGAGGCGTTACGCTGGACCCACGCCCGGGGACAGGGACAGGGACAGGGACAGTTCAGGGGCCGAGGAAGGGGTGGAAGGACGACAGGTAGTGGTCCCTGTGAATGGAGCCAGTGCTCACTGACCCTCGGGCCTCAGCACTGCTCGGCAAACCTTCGAGTCTCTTTCGGCGACCCCCAGGCCTGCCCCAAAACTTCTCTCGCAAACCTTCACTACGCTGCTCAAGCCGTTCCGGCCTCCAGGCCTTCCTCCTTCAGCCGCCCAGCCCATGACCACGGGGCCAGTCCCGCCACAGCGCTGGTGGCGCCGGACCCCTCAGTGCTCCAACACCCACACTGCTCGCGGAGCCGGCCGGTCCCTTCACCTGGAGCCCCAGGCCCTCCCTCCACAAGTGCACGCCCACCTTGGTGTCTGAGGACACCCGGCCACCGCTCACTGGGAGCCGCCTGCCAGCCTGTGAACACAGTGTGTGCGCTTCCCTGCTTTCCCCTCGTCCTCCTTGCTCTTCATCATGCTGGAAAGTTCTACCGCCTCCACAGTCCATTTTCCTCTGTGGAAACCGTAGGGACGCCCTGAGGCCTGGCAACGGCCCCACTGTCTCAGAATGCCGCCTAGAAGCCCCGACCCCACCCCTGAAGGACCGCCTTCTTCTCTGACGGGGTACTTGACCGAGAAAGCTCCGTGGGGTCCCATCACACACGCAACAGCGACCACTTTTCGCCCAGGGATGAGAGGAGCCAATGGCGGAGCTCCAAGGGTCCGAACGAGAGGAGGGGTGGGCAGGGGAGCCCGAGGGCTCGGGGAAACCCTTCCCCACGGGCGGACATTGCTTCACGACCAACACACGCCTTATATCCAGTTCTCCTCAAAACTCAGAATTTCTGGAAGGACTGAAAATTATTTTCTAAATGTAAATGCACATGGACAAAACCAGGGAAGTAGAGAGCAGAACAAATGAAAAACATCAATATAATCTTAGTAACCAGAAAGCAATTGGAAAAGAGATAACCGATTTAGCGGAGCAGAGCAGTGCAGAAGCTATTGGGGGCGAGCTGACTCCCCCCATATCGAGGGCCTCCTGAGCATCTTGGTCTTCTTGCCTTCTCACCCCTTGCACCTCCCCATCTAATGCATAGTGACCAGCTATGCACGGGACCCAAGCAAGTCCAGGCCAGCCTGCACGCACACACTGCTGCCCGGAGCTCTCCCCGTGACGCGGTGGGACCTGCTCAGCACCCATCACACACAACGGAGAGCTGCAGGCAGTGAACTCCCTGTGGGGTAACCCTTCGACCCACAGGAGCGAGGGACTGCTGGATAAGCTCTCCTCCCTTCCCGCCCTCAGATCGCTCCAAGGTGCACCCACTCGCAGTTGAAAGTCAGTCCTGAGAGACTGAGGAATCGGCTGCCCTTGACCCACGGGCTGCCAAGCACGGTAACAATTTTGTGTTGGCTGCCCCCTTCCCTGCCTGACTTCCATTTTCCCCTTTCTTCTGCACCCCTGGAACTGCGCTGCCTAATAAAATTCAGTGCGCGAGGCCATGCATGTCTCTGAGGACGTACAGTGGAGCAGGGAGCTTGAAGAAATGAACGCCCCCGCCCCCCACCACGCCGACCCCACCGCTGCTCACGGAGCACGAGGAGGGCCTGAGACGGGAAGAGAGAGAAAAGTTGAAATTGGATGTGAAATGAAAGTATTGATTTAGATCCACCTGGTCTTTTTAATACCTCAGGATAGAACTCCCAATATCTGAGAGCGCCTGGAATGCTGCAGAGTCCGGCGGGAGGCAGGGGGGGTGACCAACGGGGCAGGTTTGGAGGACAAGTGCTGGTTTGCTGGCCCCTTCTCTTCAGTTACCTTCGTTTTCAAAAGAAGAGAACGAACACGCACTGACGCCTGCTATGTGAGAGGCATGCACATACACTCATTTCATTCAGTCCCTGCGACAAGCTGTCCAGGTAGGGCTCACGACCCCTTCCAAGGCTCAAAGAGCAGGAGGGTCCCACGGTCACACTGGAAAGTGAGGGGCCGGGACTGAAAGGTAGACACAGTCCCAGGGCCCGAATGCATCCCAGCCAAAGGGGTCAAAGTCCAGCGATTGATGTCAAACAGATGGGGTTCAAAGCCCAAGGCAGCCACTAACTAAGGCCATGTCTCTGTTATTTACTCTCCTTGGCCTCAGTTTCCTCATCAATAAAACAGAAAAACGATACCCCAGTCGCTGGCTTGCTGTGGGGATTAAATGAGCTCATTTACACACAGTTCAGCAACACCTGCTCTCGCTGTTAAACTACGTTGCACTCTGAACAGGAAAACTGCTGTCCCATTGCAATGCAGCAGTGATTCAGGAGTGCCCAGAACACAGCTGGGCACAGCAAATACTCAGTAATTGGCCGCATCTAAAGCGGAGTTTCCTCTCTCCTTAATGACACACACACTCACATAAAACATGTTACATTCTGCATCGTATTGTAGATACCTCATAAACACAGGATCACGAAATTGGAAGGGAGCTTGGAGCATGTTCTCCCTTAATAGACAGCAAACTCCTTAAAGCTAGAGGTCTTGTCTTACACTTCCTTCCATCATTTACTTATTTATTTGTTCAACAAACATGTATGTAAGACGTACGGGGAAAGCACTGCACGAGACAGTTGGAGAAAGACAGAGATGATGAGAACCCAGACGCTGCCCTGGGGAGCTTGTAACCCCAGCAGAGCTGAGGACGGCGCCAGGAGGGGGTGCGCACGTGGCCCCAGTGGGTCAGCATCTGCCCGCAGCAGCGTCCCCCACCGCACTGGGCTCGAACACCGGAGAACCAGCGCCGAACAGAAGTGCCTGTGATGACGGAGAGTGTGCGCCCGGAAGGACAACCAGTGCAGGGACCTGAGCACACGTTTGCGGGCATTAAAATTTCACGTGTTCTGCACAGCGAGCTGGAGGCGAGCTGTGCTCTGTCCCCGGTTATTTCCCAGTCTTTCCCCCCAGCCTGCTCGCTGCCCGCGTGGCCCTCTCCAGGGTAGGCGTCTGTTGGTCCCACCCAGGGGCCTGGTGATGATCCGATGAGGCACTCCCAAACTCCAGACAGGCATGAGTGCTGGCCCGGCTCTTCCCAGACGTGTCCGAAGGGAGAAGTGACGGAGGATGGGGAAGTGGTAAGGGGGCCTGTTCCAATTACGTTAGGTCTCTTCCCTCTGGGGCTTCCTTTGAAGGCTTTGTCTCTGGGGGAGAAAAAGGCTACATGTGGTTCATCTTCCGTTACCTGCTTGTTCTAGGAGTTCAAGGGTGCATGGGTGTACACACACACATACACACTCACACACACACACACACACACACACACACCCATATGCTCTCACAGATAAGAGACCTATCATCTATCCTAGAGACAGGCCCCTCCTGCTTTCCCTGGCCATTTTCCACTGTTACATCAGGACCAAAGCCTTCTCTCAACACGCCCCCTACACCCCCCACCACTGCCACCACCAAACTGCCCCCACCACTGCCTAGAGGGTCCCCAGTGCTGGAAATCCTACAATGGCAGTCTCAGTCAACTGTTAAAATGCAGGCACCCCTGCACCCCAGGGCAGGGTTCCACGCGCAGCCTCTCAGCCACTCTTACTTCAGGGTGAGGGACAGCGTCAGATCCTTTTCTGAGAGTGGGGAGCATGAGGCACGCAAGCGTCAAGGGAAAAAGAGAGGCAGTGACTCCATGCAGGGACGAAGGACTCTGACAAGGACACTGGGTTCGAGTTGCGCTGCCCACCAGCTACGTTCTCGGCTCCGTTCTAAGCACCGCGGAGAGCCAGCGAGTCAGACCCAGATCCAGCGCAGCTCCCAGCTTAGCTCCTGAGACCAAGTAAACAAGGACGGAGTCAATGCTATCATCAAGGTCAAGTTTCGGTGAGAGTCCACGGGAGGGGTCTCCAAACCCACGCTGAGAGGTCAAGGCCAACAAGAAGAGCTTCTTGGAGGTGGTGACTCCAGAGCTGGTGAGCAAAGGGTGCACCCCACCAGCATGTTAAAAAGAAAGGGTCATAGGGGTTGAAATTGGACAAGGTGCTCTCTGAGTCTGCAAATTCCCCGCTCCCTGGACAGCAGGGTGCTAGAGCAGAAAGGACTTTGGTGGTCTGAGTTCACGCACCAGCCAGGTGGCTTCCGCAGAGGCGCCGTCTGCCCTGCCTGCCTCCTCCACTGTCCCGAAGCCTTGACGAGCCAACCTGGGTGCGAAGGCTCTGTCAACTCTGGGGCTCTCGGAGCGAGTCACCGCTTCTCCCTGCTCTGGCGGAACCCCTTCTCTCCGCCTCCCTGAGCTCCAGGGTCCTTTCCTGCCACGTCAGCTCCAAGCCTCCGGACATCTCTCTTGGGAGGTGACGCAGGGAGGTCCCCAAACACCAGTTTCCAGCTGCAGGCTCCAGTCTCAGGAAACACTGGTCTCCGTGGGGAGATGAGCAAAGTCTCAATAGCAAACCAGCGGCTGGGTATTCGGGGGCAACGAGCAGACCAGCCGTGCGGTACTGCAAACCACACCAGAAGGACCGGGCAGTGACTCCGCTCGGCCTTCTCCCAGAGCCGCATCGAAGCAATGATGGTACTATTAAATATTTCATGTTTTTAATAAAAATAGTAATTCTCGTCCAACCTCTGTAGCCACCAATATCCCTTCTCTCTATTCCAGTTATTCTGAAAATCCACTGACAAATAGAACAGAAATAGAGGTTCAAAGATGAAAGTCAAGACTAGGACCGGCTGAGCTGCCTTGATTTTGTCATTCACGGATTGTCAGTGTCCAGGACTTCGAGGTCACAGTCTCAGGGACGTGCTCGCATTTAATGGAAGAACCGGAGGTTTGCGTCCCTGAAGGGCTGCCCTTTGGCGGGAGGGTGACCTGGGTGAGCTCGGCAGAGTGAGGGAGAGAACACGTGGATTTCAGAGACCGGGCGACCTTCGGGCACATACTCTGTGTGATGCTCAGTGTCTCTGTTGATAAAATAATCACGGTCTCGTCTCTACCTTGGAGCCGCTGGGAGGATAAACTGAACACAATGGAGGTGACACTGATCTGTGAATTCCAAGCTAGTTATCGTCACTGATGCACGTGACCTCACGGCTGCCTCCTGTGTCACTACAGCATTTGCTCCGTCCCTGTCGGTTGCCCCGAGTGCCCTGCCGCAGAAATCTCCCCAAGCCTGCCCTCAGGCGACAGTGCTTCTTTTAACAAACAGAAACCAAGTTGCCCAATTTTCGTGAGTTATTATAAGGAATGAGGTCATTTTGCTGGTTTACATTAAAGTGTAAACACATGTTTATATTCAGGAGTTGGGCACCCCCGGGGCCTGTTACTCCAAACCCATTAATCTCTACTAGAAATTCAAATTAAGCTCTAATGAGCCAGAGGGTGGTTGGGGCCTTCCAATGTTCCTCAAATTAAACATACTCAACCCAGTTATATCACTCCCTGTGACCTGAAGTCCCCTGTTCTTCCTGTGGCACACAGAGCCCCTCATAATCTGACCGCGGCATCTCTCTCCAGATTTACCTTCCGTTACCTGCAGAATCCTTCCCTTAAGAAACAGAATTTGTTTTTTGTTCCTCATCATATATCCTGGGCTTTCTTTTTTAAACCACCTTATTAGGGATGATTGACGTGCAGTAAGTTGTACATATTTAGTGTTACAACTCGATGAGCTTAGAGTGTACACCCTTGCACCCATCACCGCGGCCCATGCTATAAACATCCGTCACCTCCAGAAGTTTCCCCTGCTCTCTATTTATTTATATACTTTGTGGAAAGAATACTTAACACAAGATCCACCTTTTCAGTAAATTTTTAAGTATGTAATCAAGTTTGTTAAGTACAGGCACCATGCCACGGAGTACCCCCCACCCAGGCCTTACTCGTCTTGCACAGCTAACACTTTGTGCCCGGTGACTAATCCCTCCCCATCCCCTCTGTCTCCTGGGAACCGCCATTCCCGTCTCTGCTTCTGTGGGTTTGATTGTGTCAGCTTTTTCACGCACGTGGTATCCTGTAGTACTTGATCTTCTGTGCCTGACTTACTTCACTCAGCATAACATCCACCAGGTTCATCCGCATGTTTGCAAGTGGCAGGACTGCTGTCTTTTCTGAGGCTGAAGAACATTCCAATTTTGTCTGTGGCACATTTCCTTTACCCATCCATCTGTCAGGGGACATTCAGATTGCTTCTGTGCATCGGCCTTTGTGAATAATGCTGCCATGAACGTGGGGGTGTAGGTGTATTTTCACGATCCTTATTCAATTCTTTTTGAATATAGACCCAAAAGTGGCATCGCTGGATCATACATAGGTAGTCTTAGTTTTAATAATTTTACTAACCTCTGGTCTTAGCAATAATTTCTTGGATATGACATCAAAAGGACAGGCAAAAAAGCAAAAGTAGACAAATGGGAGCATGCCAAACTAAAAAGCTTCTGCACAGCAAAGGATATAACAAAATGAGAAGGCAGCCTATGGAATGATGGGAAAAAACACTTGCAAAGTATGTACTGATGAAGGGTTAGTTTCTGAGATACATAAGCAATGCCTATAACTCAATTGCAAAAAAGAACTGATTTAAAAATGGGCGAAGAAGACACCCACATGCCCAGCAGGTATATAAATAGGTGCTTAACATCACTAATCATCTGGGAAATGCAAATCAAAACCACAGAGAGATATCAGATATTACCTCACACCTGTGAAGATAGCTCTCACCAAGAAAGAAAGAAAGAAAGAAAGAAAGAAAGAAAGAAAGAAAGAAAGAAAGAAGGAAAGAAGGAAAGAAAGGAAGGAAGGAAGGAAGGAAGGAAGGAAGGAAGGAAGGAAGGAAGGAAGGAAGGAAGGAAGGAAGGAAGGAAAGAAAGAAAGAAAGAAAGAAAGAAAGAAAGAAAGAAAGAAAGAAAGAAAGAAAGAGGGAGGGGGGAGGGAGGGAGAGGGAGGGAGGGAGGAAAGAAGTGTCTAAGCTCAAAAGTCCATTTCCTGCACAAAATATCCCCCGCTTCCCTATACGGAGACGGTCTCCTCCTCCTCCCACAGCACCTCTCCCCCGACTTGCACTTTCTCTTCTGTGTGTGGTTTTCCTATATCCGTCTTAGCTCAGGAAGGAGCCCCAGCCTGAAATACATTCCCCCACGGATGTCTACATCATTGTCCCTAGACTCTCAGTTAATCAGAACATCAGTGAGTTCCCACTTGATACGAGACACAGTCGGAGCTGAGGTGAGGGGCTGTTCAGAGACACAAGGCCCTGAAGGAGCCTGCCATTTGTTGCGGATATCCCGAGCGCCGAGGAGAAGATGCAGACCAGGAGTGCTCCAGCAGTTGAGGGAAGGGGAAGACGTCACTGAGGGTGAAATGGACCCTTCTTTGGGTCAAATATTACCTCTGCAGAAACTCTCTTTGCACACACGTGTGTTCCTGAACGTGAATAACCCAGTGTGCTCCCAGCAGCCTGGCGTGAGCTAGTGCACCAGGTGGTCTTCCCGGTGACCGGCAGGGAGGAAACACAGGGACACTAGTGTGTAAAGACCAGGTGTGTGGGACACTAGTGCGTAAAGACCAGGTGTGCGGGACACTAGTGTGTAAAGATCAGGTGTGCGGAGGGAGTGGAGCAGGGTGCCCAGGGTTCAAAACATGAGGAGGCAGCCCCTCCCAGGTTCATGCCAGGACAGAGTTGTCGCCTAAACAAGCCTCCCAGTTTTCACCCAAGGCAGCATGCTCGCCCTCACCTTAGTCCGCGCTCTGGGACAGAAGGTGCAGACAGGGACCAAAGAGCACCGCCTGAGGACCAGGATGGCAGGGGCAAAAGTCTTTCCCACAATGATGCTGGGAACCAGCCTTGGGCATGAGCTACACTCTCCTATCACCTCTCCCTCCACGGCATTTCCTAGAAGCAGAGATGGTGGCGCTGCCAGGCTGACCTCTAACCTCCGCTGGAGTGGTCCAAAGCCCCGACGGTTAAACGACCTGAAATTCCTTCCGATGTGAAGGAAGCCCCAAGAAGAAGCTCAGCCCCACTGTTTAACTCAGGCACAGTGTCCGTGATGGGCTCAGTAACTGCCTCCCAACCCCAGCTCCCGCCCCATGGCCCATATTTGCCAGAACGATGCTATTTTGGGCGCTCGCCGTGGTAAATAATGCAGGGAAATGGCACGAAGGCTCTAGAAGAAACTTCAGAAGGGACTTTTCAATGTCTCTCAAATAGCTTTTCAAAGTGAAATGTGGTGAATTTATTCAAGAAGTTTTCCAGCACCACCCCTGCATTGATGGAAACATCAGCTTCTCTAAATGACACCCAGTTTCTAACACAGTGATTAAAAGTGTCTCTGAGACTTAAGGAAAAAACAAATAAGACAGATAAAATAAACTTTAGCTGTTATTACAAAAAAAGGGGGGGAACCCCAACCTATCTTAATTCCTTTTAAGATACCATTTTATTGTACCCTTAAAACAGATATAATCTGACAGGGTCTTCGAAGACCTCAGATTCACCCTGGCCAATGTGGTTCAGCTGGTTGGGGTTGTCCCACAAAGCGGTTCAGTTCCCGGTCAGGGCACAGGCCTGGGTTGTGGGTTTGGTCTCTGGTCGGGGCGTGTACAGAAGACAACTGACTGATGTTTCTCTCTCACATCCATGTTTCTCTCTCTCTTTCTCCCTCCCTCCCTCTATCTAAAATCAAAGATAAAATTTTTAAAAAGGCCTTAGACCTGGGTCACTTCCTAAAACCCAGAGAAGGAGGCAGGAGATGCAGCCCCAGATGTTCTGAAATTTTAAACTGTCAACTGCATCCACCGTTGCCAGGAACTCCCATTTAGCAAAACGCTGCTGAGATATTTCATTCGACCTGCGGCATTCACATGTCTGCAGAATCGGACCACACTGCTAGAGAATGCCCATCTGCACCATTAATTTAAGAAGAAAAATGTCACACCACTGCCTCACATTTCTATGAGGACTCACAGTTCACAACACGCATCTGCACGTATTATCTTTTTTCCTTCTGGCCTTTCCCACCGCAGGTCCAACCAGACACCATAGAAGATGTGGGGAGGTGATGTGTTGGGAGCTCCCCATTCTCATTCCTCAAGATGGCTGAGAAAGGTTCCCACACCTTCTGTTTGTATGATTTCTATCCCCCACGGCCGAGTCTCCCTGTTCATCCAGAATCGGAGCATCGAGGAGGGCAGTGGGGAAAAACCAGGGACAAATCAAACTGTGGCGACCCCATCAGAGCGCAGTAAGTCGATGGTGTTGATCTAAACAACGCCACAAATTAGGCCTTATAATCTATGACGGCAACACTCCACTTATTTTATTTATGTCGATTCTATGCAAATCCTCAGTAACCTCCTACTTCCTATCAGTGGGATGTCCTAGTGCAGCTCTGATGGGGCTGGTCAGTCGTCAAGGGATCCGAGGAAGGCTTCAGGGCCCAGAAGCCCAAGGCAGATAACTGAGATGTTGTTGGGAGCTGTAGCTCCCTGTTACTCAGAGGATGTGCTATATGTTCTCTAAAATTTTAAGGCATCAATTCAGTACTGGCTATGCATTAGATTCACCTCTAGAAGTTTTAAAACATACTAAAGTTTGAACATCATTCCCACAAACTCTCATTCAATTTTTCAGGGGATGGGACCTGGCCTCAGTATTTTACAAAGCTCCAGGTGATGCGAATGCGAAGCCCGCATTGAGAACCATTGCTCAAGATTTGAAGAAGAAAAACAAAAAATGTTCTTGAATGTTAGAAAGCGCAAGAACACCTGAATGGTTTGGTCAAACACAAATCTGAGGCCCTACTTCCAGGGTTTCTGATTCGGTGGGTCTGGGCTGGGGGATGAGAATTTGTGTTTGTAATTGGTACCGCGATGCTGCTAATCCAGGGACCACATTTTAAGAATCACTGCTCTAAAGTGTCAGAAAGCATTTCACTTACACATCACAACCAATTCAGCCAAACCCTTTACACTTACAGGAACACCCCTCAGTGACGCAGATAATCCTTCTGACTTAGGTGGAAGTATTTGCTGGCTCCGTGTGCGGCACCGGAGTAGCACCATGAAACTCACCTGACGGCTCTCCCTCTGTCAGTCCTCTCTTTCCTTTCCCTTCTTTGTGTGGGTGAATCTAGAGAGCATTAAAAAAAAGAAACCCAAGAAGGTCATTTGTAACATTCTGCCTGGGGCCTCAAATGTCTGCCCAACAGTTAGGGTAGCTTCGTGCTGGGTCAATCCTTGGCAGAGACTGATGGGTTCTGGTTTCAGCACCCTGGAGAGCAGCCTCCGTGCTAAACATAGTGCCAGAGCAAGGACAATGTGACTGCAGTCCTCACGCCCCGGGGAAAGGAGGAAGAATGAAAGACACACCGCAGTGCCTGGTCTGCAACACATTCCTCAGTCCCACTGGGCGAACTTCGCCAAATCTCTTAACAGTACAGTTCCCTCAGAAACAATGGGCTTTTGTTCTGTTTGCTTCTAGTCAGCGTGAGTCAGTCGCATGTGCCAGTAAACAAGTGAAAAGATTTCAATCCTCTTGCCTTCCTACTCACATGCCTCTCTCTCTTTTTCTCCTCCCGTCTCCCTCCATTTGATGACAGCCATCCTGAGGCTACCAGGCTGTGGAAGACTGTGTCCCCAGCATTCAGAATAGTGAATTTCCCCTCGTAAGTGCTCAAAAATATTTGTTGAATAAAACATGTAGGGGGAAAGGTACCAGTGTCTTCAATTTATCTTGAAATGCATGTAAAAGTTTTTTTTATTAAATCATTATTTTTGTTTTTTTATTGTTATTTGTTTTTTTATTGTTATTGTTTACTGTGACAGTTGTCCCAGTTTTTCCCCCTTTGCCCTCCTCTGCCCATCCCACCACCTCCCCACAGTCAATCCCCACACTGTTGTCCCTGTCCGAGGGTCACTCATACATGTCCTGTGACTAGTCCCTTCCCCTTCTCTCCACCATCATCCCCCTCCACCCTCCCCTCCGGTCTCTGTCAGTCTGCCCCATGTTTCCACGCCTGTGGCTCGATTTTGTTTGTTAGTTTATTTTGCTCGTTAGATTCCTCTCCCACGGAGCCGAACACATTGGCGAAGCAAACCCCGAACTTGCGGTGACAGCCTCCCACTCATTCGCTCTCCCGCACGTCACTCGCCCCCCGCCCCACGCCCCGCCCCTGGCGAGCAGAGGCAAGCTCCAGCCAGGGACACAGCACAGACATCAGCTTCCGAGCGCTTAACACTCTCCTCACGGAGCTGCCACTCTGGCACCCACGTGCTCTCCCTGCAGATCAGGCCCCACATAGATTTTCTTCTTCGAATTCTCCGGGAAGGTATATTGATCCGGCCCAGGTAACATCAATAGACCCAGGTGACTAAATAACACTTCTGGGGTTTGCCTTAAACCGTGTACGACTTAGCCTCCAGACACCAGGCGATGACTCCAGCGTCCACCCCTCCCTAGCTCTCAGTCCTCCGTGACTGTGAGACACCACCCTCACCTCAACCCCACCCTCCCCTTCCCAGCCCAGGCACTTCCTGTCCAGTCCCAGAATGACAGAAAGAAGCTGTGAGTGGAAATAAAGCCGAGGGTGACAGGAAATGGAAAAGCCATGCAACTCCACCCCGGGTCCCAAAGCACACCTTGTCAGCCCCCCGACCCAGTGTGCTCCACGCTCTGGTGCACCGTGTCTCCAGAAGAGATGACGCGGAGGCCCATGCTCTCTGCCTCACCCTCTGAGGAGCCCCAGCTGCTCTGTGCTGACTCGGGGAATGTCCCCGCATTTCCTCCGGAGCGGGGCTGGTGCTGATGTGGTCTCTGAGGGCTGGCCTCCCCCCTTGGCCCCTCCCTGGCCCCACTGCATTCTACCATTTCCCTCCCAAGGGATCCTCAGGACGCAGGTTCACACTGACCACTTTGCGCCCATGAGTCCTGTGACCTAAAGCAACATTCTGACCTACAGATCCACCCCCTGTAAACCACTCATGACAACACCTACCGCATAGGGGCAGAGCTAATACACACGACGTGTCTAGCCTAGTGCCCGGAACACAAAGTTAGCCATGAAAACAACAGCCCTTCTCTATGGAGCACTTTAGATGCATCAGGCAGCACTTACACGAACCAGCCCAACCCTCGTGACCGCCCTGGGAGGGAGACAGCAGGGCTGGAGACACCTCGCGGATGCGGGGTCTGAGACACAGAGAGGCCGTGACCTGCCCAAACATACAGCTAGGAGTGGCAGAGTCAGGATTTGGACCCTGATTGGCTCAATTCCAGGGCTCGCATGCTAACTGCTGCATCCATGTCCCATCCAACATGCACCCTTGTTTTTTTTCCCTTCCTACCTTCCTCGTCCTGGCTGCCACCTCACCGGGAAGTTCTCTGCCAGGATATCGGACTAGAGAGTGGAACTGGCAACTTTTTTCTGTAAAGAGCAAAACCATAAGTATCTTGATCTCTCCAGCCCACACAGCCTCTGTCGCCCTACTCTACTCTGCCAGTGTGGTGTGAAAGCAGACACTAATGACAGGTAAAGGAATGGACATGGGCATGTTTCAATAAAACTTTATCAACAAACACAAGCAACGGGATTTGGCCCAAGGTCATTGTTGACTCTGCTCTGGAGGAACAGCTTCTGCTCTAGGGAAAAGAGATTAGGATGGAGAATACTCGGCAAACACTGGGTGCTCAATAAGTGTGTGTGGCTTGGTTTCAAGGTCATTTTGTCCATCTCCTTGACTCCTGGCAGCAACACCGATAAAGAAGCCCTTTGCTGGTTACAGTTTCCCATGAAAGCTGGTCCCACTCTTACCTAATTGTCTGTTTTATATCTAATTTATGTCACAAAGGCTCCCTCCTCCATGATGCATCTGTGCAATGAGATTTTCTCCATTGAGAACAGTCTACGGCTTGAACCTAGGTCTTCCTCCTCCCCTGGCCCTGGACAAGGTCACTCACCAAGAGACCAGGCCGCTCTCCTTATGAAGCCACTGCATCTACAGCAGAGGTTTCTCTTTGTCCAGAAATGGGAAGGGCCTGCTTCTTCCTCCCTAGGCGACTAGGCCACCTGCCACTGGGTGGGACAGTGGCTGCAGTTTTCTGGCCCCCTTCCAGAAGGGATAGAGTCACTTTGGGTAGAGCAGGGTCCCTTCAAAGGCGTGCCAGGGTGATTAAAGTGTTGCCACTGCAGGAGGAGCTTGGGGGACAGCCAGGTGGGCAGCAGAGTGGGGGCCCCTCACCTCCTTGCCAGCTGTCGCCACTGGGGCCTGGCCCGCAAGAGACAGAGAGAATGTATTTAGAGTTGATTTGTTTTCATTTGTATTTATTGGTTTGTGGGCATGGGATATTTGAAATGCCCATATGGTCCACAACGTAGGTTACAGTGAGAAATCCAATCTCAAAGTTGAAATGAAGCCAGAATTAAACAGCTAGTCCCACGAACCGTGTCATCTAGTGCTGAGTGCTTCGGGGAGGGCAGAAGGTGGGAGAGTGAGCGCCTGGGCTCCGACAGCCACGGGTCTAGATATCTGTTAACAGACAGAGAGCAGTGAGCCCAGCGCACAGATGCGGGAGCGAGGTGCCTGTCCTTAAACTAGTCCTCTTTCTCCAAGGGGGAAATGGGCTTACCCTGGAGTGTGCCTGAGTCCGGGAGCCATGGGAAGGCCAGGGGGATGTCTTTGGAAATGTGGAACAAGAACAGGGAAATGGGATATCTAACACAAGCGGGTTTCGTACTAAGTTATACACCTCAGCCAATTCCAGCGCAGCCCCCTTCCTCTGGAGTCTCCATCCAGCATGAGTTTCCTTCGCTCGGGACTCGAGGGGCCTCCCGCTCCCCTCCACCACCCCTCCATTCCCGAGGTGGGCTACAGAGTGGGTCAGAGGCCGATGGCTCATCTCAAGATGGTTTTGTGCTGGGAGAAGAAACAGCAATAAAGACAAAAGTTATGAGCCCACAGCCAGCAGGGAAATAGAGTGGGAGGCTGCTAACGCACCATATCCATCTCTAGAAATTTCATAAGATTTGATCCACTCTCGTGTCATATACTAATCTCCTTTTCCTTCGGGTTAGATTCTCCTTCATTTTAGTCAACTACTTTTTTTTTGCAAGATCAAGCACATTTGTTCTCTTGGGCACTTTCTCCCTTTCCCCACCCTCCCCCTCCTCAGCCTTCCATCCAGTCCTCAGGATGAGGAGGGCAGCATAGCCTAGTCAAGTGCACAGGCCTTGCAGCCACACCAATCAGGGCTTACATGCTTACTCTACCAGTCATTAGCTATTTGTCTGTAAGGGAGGTACCTAAACCTCCTTAGGCCTTGGTTTCCTCATCTGTAAATGGAGACAGTCCTCAAAGGGGCACTGTAGGGATGAAACAGCATTACCGCCTGAAAGGTGGAGCACAGCGCACGCCACAGAGTAAGAATTCAATGAATGGCGCCGCTGTTATTCTCGTCGCCAGCCTCCCTTCTCCCCGCCCAGCTCCCTCTCTTTCCCTGCCCTTTGGCTGCGTGTCCGCACCCTGACACTGCCTGGCTTCACAAAGCACGGATCGCCTCCCCTGGCCCAGTATCTCAAGAGGCGTGATTTTGTCTCAGACTTTGTCTTTCTCTCCCTCCTTCATCCCCCATATCCGTCTCTCCATGAGATACTTGAGTGTCTCTGTCTTTCCTGAAAATGCCTGCAGAGACAGTGGCCATCAGCATCACCTCGCAGTGGCAACCCCCCCACCCCGGACTCTGCTCGGGACACCTGGCCGAGAGAGCAGGGACACCTGCCACTGAGGGACTCTTTCCCCTTGCCCGCCATGTTTAATTCATGTGTGTTGCATACCATTTAAAGGGGCTCAATGAGCTGTGAAGATCGAGAGATGAGCCACACAGACTGTACATTATTGAGTTGATGCTAAATATGGAACCTAAGCGACGCCAAGGAGGGAATAGTGGAAGCCTTAATGGCTTAGAATGATGGAAGGCTGGGTGGGTCAAGTCAGTCGCAAATTGAAAAGATGCATGCCTTCAAGGAAAGGGCCATTTGTCATACTGGAGTCGTCTTCAATTTCTCCCCTTCTTCACTCTCTATGTTCCATCCATCACCGCCACCTGCCAGTTCTGGCTCCAGATAAATCTCAGGTGTCCACTTCTCTTCATTCCTACTGCCCCTGGCCAAGGTCAGGACCCTAACTCTTCGTTGACTATTGCAATAGACACACGTGCCTCTTTCTTTCTATATGGCCCTTTTCTAATCCCATCTCCACCTGGTAACCTTTCTAAAATACAAACAAAACCAGGTCAGTCTTCTGCTTAACATCTCCCAGTGGCTTACACTGGATCTTGTAATGAAACCCAAAGTCGCCATCATGCTTGGGAGCTCTCTGTGGCCAGTCTCCTCTCCACCCAGGCTCCGCCGTGCTCACTCTGTTCTGGCCATTCTTACCTTTCTGTCACGGCACCACGCCAAGCTCATTCCCCACCTTCGGGCTCTTGTATCTTTTGTTCCTGCTGCCTGTGCTTTGCATGGCCTGTGCACTGGTGTAGAGCAGCCTTTTCTGACCCCTTTTCAAGGTCACCTTGGTCACTTACACCCCAGCTCCTCATGCTGCTCATGTTCTCAACAACCGTGCAGGTTTTTGTTCACTTTTTTCTCTCTGCTCCGTGAGACCATTTCTATCTCACTGGTGCTGTGTCCTTTGTACTCTCACAGGGCAAGTAATACAGTCAAACAGTTGCTGAAAGACTGAGTGAACGAACGAATGAATGAATGAATGAATGAATCACAGGAAGCCCCATTCCAAGATCTAATCTTTCACTGGCCAATTACAGACAACAGTAATTTCTCCAACCCCTTCACTCTCTTGGTTCTAGGCTGAAAAGCCACAGCTACCAAGATTATTGAATGCAAAGAGCTGATCCTCAACAAAACCAGAGAAAACAATAAAACTTCCCCATGAGTGGAAATGAACCGGGCATTTGTTCAGTGAGCATTCACTGAGCTGCCTACCGTGTGCCCGATACTGCACAGGCACCCGTAATGCACTGGTGCTGATCATAGCCTCTGAGCGGGGCTTAGAATGTGGGAGAGGCCGCCCTCCAACACATAAATATATCATTATACCTGGGCTAATGCTCTGAAGGAAAGGAGAAGTGTCACGCCGAGAATAATAAGAGGGGAGGTAGGGTGGTCAGGCAACGCCTCTCTGTAGAGAAGAGGAAACGTTTAAGCTGTGCATGGAAGGGTAATGAGTGAATAAACGAAGGGGAGATGGTCTGAGGGAAAGAAGCTGGCCATCACAACGGCCTGGATCTTAAGGCCGCGGCAAGGAGCCTTGGCTGCTAGGCCTCCACGGAGGAGCGGAGGGGCAGGGGGCCCTTCTCCAGGGACTGGGTGGCCGTGCCTGAGCTGGCTGCCACTCACTCACTCCCTTTTAGCCACAAGGGAAATCAAATTTTTAAGAGTCAATTCTTTTTCCATAAAAATAACTTTGGCAAGCCCATGCTGAGCATTTTGAATTCAGAAGGAACCCCAGACAGGCTCCTCCTTGGTCTTTGTGTGTCTTCGGCTCCTTGCAGTGTTAGAGCTGATCTGAACTCCCCCCCTGCCATGGGGACCTCTCCCTCCGTAGCTGGGATCTGTCTCCCCCTTTTACCTCCTCTGCCTCCTCTGCGTGGCTGATGGACAGGGCCTTAGGCCATCGCGGAGGCATCTGTGGCATCATTTTCTGGGCCCACTTGTTTGGAAAAAAATGCCCAAATGATTTAGTCTGGAACTCCTGTCAGCTCATCATGCAAGTCTGGGCCTGCAGACCCTGTGGGGAAGGGAGAACAGGAAAAAGACCCGTGCCCTGCTGGAGTTCCGGGGTTCCAGTTCCCCTCCTGGGCGTGACCTTCAGTAAAAAACCAATCCCTGCCAGGAGGCTCCCCTCTCCTTCACACAATGCACACGATGGGGACGTCTACAGCCTCTCCTCTCGGACCTGGAGG
Source organism: Phyllostomus hastatus (assembly GCF_019186645.2). Taxonomy (NCBI): domain Eukaryota; kingdom Metazoa; phylum Chordata; class Mammalia; order Chiroptera; family Phyllostomidae; genus Phyllostomus; species Phyllostomus hastatus. The sequence continues at coordinate 14,478,446 of NW_025334018.1, read as the reverse complement.
AAGCTGAAAGGAACACTGGACCACACGCTGGGTGGGGACTCTGTGCACAGGGTTGGCCACTAGAATACCTCCCTTGCTGGGTGGCTGCGAGCAAGTCTCTTTGTCCTTCTAAGTCTCAGGGCCCTCTCTTTCCCTGGCAAAATGAAGTTATCCGACTAGATCAGGGGGTCCTGAGATTTTTAAGGGACCCTTAGCTTAACCCTCTCTCTGGAGGAAATCCTAGTGGAAGCCTAACACAGAAAGCAGTTAGAGCATTTTGTACCTTGAGCATAATCCCCAGAAGCGCTACTGAGAATGCCCGATGCTCCTTGAAACGCAACCTGAAAAACACTGATTAGAAGTCTTCACTCTGGCTGGTGTGGCTCAGTGGATTGAGAGCCCGCCTGTGAACTGCAAAGTCCCTGGTTCAATTCCCAGCCAGAGCACATGCCTGGGTTGTGGGCCAGCCCCCAGCTGGAGGTGTGCAAGAGGCAACTGATCGATATTTCTCTCACATGTCGATGTTTCTCTCCCTCTCTTTCTCCCTCCCTTCCCCTCTCTCTGAAAATAATTTTTTAAATCTTTTTTTTTAAAGTCTGCATGGTACTTAATTCTCAAGGACCCAGATGCTGGTTCCCCCCATGCTATGGACTGAATTACGGACCCCCAAAATGCACATGCTGAAGCCCCAATCTCTGATGTGCCTGCATTCGGAGACAGGGCTTCTAGGAGGTGTTTGAAGCAGGAGGAGGTCATAACAAGAGTGGGGCCCTAATCTGACAGGACTGATAGCCTCATAAGAAGAGGGGGAGAGCGAGATCCCCCTCCCTCCGCGGGCACACCCCAAGGAAAGGCCACGCGAGGACAGAGCAGAAAGGTACCCTCTACCAGCCAGCGTGATCACAGAAACGAAATCAGCTGGCACCTCGACCCTGGGCTTCCCAGCCTCCAGAACTGTGAGAAGGAAATTTCAGTTGTTCCAGCCCCCGGTCTGTGGCGTTTCGTTCTGGACCAACACAGCCCCGTATGGCGCCAGTGGCTGCTCGGTCCAGGGATAGGAGTGGCCGACATCACTGTGACTCCTCCAGTGTCCCCAGGTCAGTGTCCCCGTCCGAAGGCAAAGGGACACTCCACTTCCTGCACAATGGCTTCCCCACGCACTCCGAGCACGTGGACGGCTTTCTTCCCTGAACGCTGCCTGCTCCGTGTGTGTTCACCTCCCAGCTGAATAAGGAAAATCAGCCTAACTTAAAGGGGTGCAAGCAGCTAACTCTTCCCAGTGCTCCCCCTAACTCTTCTTCTGTTCCTCTGTCCACCATTTCTGCTGACTCCCCAGGAGGTAGCAAATCAAGGACAAAGTGGCACAGACCCCACCCTGCCTTCCATGGCCCCCCTACAGTAGCCCAGGCTGTGGGCTGCCCATGGGTCCCGCTGCCTTTCTGAGTTTTTCTACTCCTGCACAATCTGGGAGGCCTCCTCCACCTCCTCCAGCCGCCAGAATCCCGCCCACCCCACAAGGTCCAGCTCAGAGGCCCCCGTTCTCCATGGAAGCTTTCCTGAAACCTCTGGTCGCAAGCACCACCTACCCCTTCCGCAACCCCGCCACGGCTGACGGCACACAGCACCCCTTCCCCGCCACACCGACTGGCGGCTTTCTAAATCTCCCTCTAGCCGCACCTGTCCTGAGGACAGGGGCCGCATCTTATTCATCCTTTAGTCTTCCACAGGGCCCGGTGTGGTGTCGAGTAAGGAGAAGGTGCTCAGTAAAAAATGGTTAAGTGAGTGGATGGATGAATGAATTTGAGGATAATGACATCTGATTATGTCAGGAACAGTTTAGGCACAGATAGAGGTTTTAATATGCCTGTGCATAAAAGAGGAAGTATGAGCCCGGAATGTGTGATGAGCTTGGGGACGGATGTCAGAGACGAAGGCGTAGTAACTCATGCCTCGTTCAACAGCTACCCCGTGGCTAAGCACCAACAATCGGCTGGAAGCTGTTGTGTGTTGCCTTCTCAGGTCTTGCAGGTATTAAATAGACACTTGAACATTATATAAAATAATTATTATAATTAGTAGCTTGTTATACAAAGGAAAAGACTACATAAAAAGGAGAATATATAAAAAAGAGAAGGACGTAATTTAGATCAAGAGGTGAGGGGAAGACTCTCCAAGGAGGTGGCATTTTGGATAAAGATGAACTCGGGTAAGATGTGAAGGGTGATTGGGAATCAGCCAGGCTTAGAGGCAGGCAAAAGTCCTGAGGCAGAAAACTGCTGCCAGCAATGAACTCCCAGGCCAGCAGGGCCCACAGGCAGTGGGCGGGATTGACAGGAGAGGACGACAGGATGGGTGGATGAGGCCCTGATCTCACAGGACCCTGCAGAAAGGGGCCCGGGTTTATTCTAAATGCGGTGGGAAGCGCAGTGGGGTTCAGCAGTGGAGGGCACGGTCCTCCCCCGGTCTGGGCTGCTGCGTGGAAAAAGGATCGGAGCAGAACAAGCCTGGCTACAGGGTCTACAGCTAGAAGACTGCGGCAAGCGAGAGTCTAATGTGGTTTCGGCTCAAGGAGTGGCAGTGGATACGGAAAGAAGCAGCAAGCCTGGAGAAACCTTTTGGAGGTATAATATTTAAGAAGCATTTATTGATACCTAATTTATCACATGTTTTCTTATTTATCATCAATGTATCACAACAATGTCTCATAAGTCCAGGAGAATAAGCACTGGTCTTCTGTGTTGCTGAATTCCCAATGCCTATTACTGTGTTGGGCAGGTAGTAAATTCTGAGTAAGTATTTGGTGAATAAACTTATAAAAGAATAATTTGTAAGTGAGAGGCAAAAGTGAAAAAGAAGGTAGGACAGAGAATAAATTCCCGGCTTTGGGCCTCATCACCAAGGAACTGAGGAGGAGTGAAGGGACGTTTACCGAGACAAGAGAAATGAAAAGGAGCTCACCCGGGGGATAAGATCAGAAACTCATTTTTGGACGTGTGGCATTTTATAGATGCCCATCAGATATCCAAGTCACGGCTCTGGTCTGGAGTTACAAATTTAGGTAATCGCTATACCGATAAAGCGCTTCAAGCCATGAGGTCATCTCGGACAGAATTTCTTGACCTGAAATCTGCAATGGCCAAGGGGGGTCATGCATCCTATTCGGGAACTTGGATGGGAAAATACCGTATTTTCATCTTCACTAAATTTTAACTGAACTTAGCATTTTCTTGAATTATGAATGTAGACAGTGAACGACAGTTGTATATGAAGTACCACTGACTTTTGTCAGTAATAAAAACTTGCAGATATTACCTGACGGAATCATGTGTACTCATCACTACCTCAACTGTATAGAAGCCATCGGACTCCCAATGAGACCCTATAATTTAGCACATTGACTAAAAATACATGTATTACTATAGTACAAATTTGTTTTTGTGCTTTGACAAATGTTTTTCAAAATAATGGAGTACTGTGGCTACATTTTGCTTCATGTACTTTAGAGCAGTATCACGAGAAAGTGTGCGTAGGCTTGGCCGGACAGCCAGAGGCTCCGTGTCACAGAACAAGGTCAGAGCCCCGGGAGGAGCTAGAGGCCATGTCGGGGGACGCAGGAAACTGCTGGCAACCGGAGACTGCCCGAGGAATGGGGGCGGGAGGGGAAACCGGCCATGGGGTGAGGGCAGTTGACTAGAGAAACTAGATCAGGCCAAGGAGGAACCAGTCAAGGTCAAGAGGAGTGGGAAGCCATGGAAAGCTGACTGGAGAACAAAGGAAAAGAACAAAGCCCCAGGGCGGACTGGGGGACTTCATCCCCAGCTAAGACGAGAGAGAGGAGAAGTTTGGAACGAAAGTGGGGAAACACTATTGCAGCCCTTGAAGAGCTTATCTTGAGCTGGAGACCCTGGGGCAGGACTCCCAAGCTGGGCATAAGGATGCAGGGGGCAGGGCATCCTTGAGAGGCGGGGCTGGGACGCTAGGGATCTTCTGCTGTGGACCAGTGCTGTGACTTTTATCCCACCTGCTTCCGTCCCGGGGTGGGTCTGTTTCCTCACCCTCTGGCTGAGAGGGCTGAACCAGCAGATCTCTAAGGCTCCCTCCAATCCAGAGAGTACAGGGTTTGGTCACTCCTCTGGCTGGCCCTGCTGTGTCACCCACTGGCTGGTCACACTGGACAGATTCCTTCCCTCTCTGAGCCTCCAGCTTCCACAATGCAGAGATTGGCCAGATGTCCTCGTGGACCCCTGCCAGCGTCAATGGTCTGCTTTCAGGAGCTCTTTGTTAACCATGAACAAAAGGAAGTCCTGGGAGCCCAGCTGAAAGGGCTCGGCTTTTCCTGCCTGACAAAGTCAGGACAGCTCACCTGGGCTGTCGGCGAACGTGAGAGGGGGAGCGGGGAAGCAGCCCGGCTGCTCAGAGCCTTCCTCCTCTGTTCTCTCGTAGGCTGTTCAGGCTTCTCTCACAGCTCGGGGCACTTACTAGTTCATAAGTCTGCTGTCTCCCAGCCCCTCCCCCATCTCACAGACAGTGTGCTCCTTAGACTAGGAGCCTTGCCCTACAGATTCACTTTTTAGGTCTGCTTCCTGGTTCAACAAGCATCTGCTGAATGAATGAATGAGTGAATAAAAAACAGTTTTGTGAATGAATAACATGAAAACTATATACGAAATTGCTTTCAGAATAATTATGTGATGGGGCAAGAGTAACTGACGTGTCAACAAAGGGTTTCACGTACCCACGGCTCACACTAGGCACCAGGCTGTGTAAGTGGTGAGTGTCTCAGAGGAACTGGTTTCCTCCACTTCCCCCACCCCCATGTCTCCGCGCTTTACAGGAAATAACCACTCCGATGACTCTTTGGGGGTGAGTTCTCTACAGCCACCCCTTTGCTTTCCCTGATCCCCTTCTCCCAGATCCCAGCGGGGGATGTGTCCAATGCTGGTCTGCTGCCCACACATCAGGCCACCGCCCGACCCTCTCTCCTGCGTCCTGTCTCAGGAGCAGTAGCTGAGCCTCTGCCAACTCAAGCTTAAAGATCCATCACAGAGAGAGCCACCTGGGGCTTGCGCCCAAGCTGTACGCTCTGATCAGTTTGACCAAAAATCCCCACAGGGAGGTATCCAGCCCTCTGCCAACCAGGAGCAGAGCGGCTCACGGTTTTCCATTTGCTGTGTGTGAACACAGCCACCTCAAGGACATCCCGGGAGAATGTGTCGCTGAGGCAAGACAAGATCTGGGCATTCCCAGGTCCCCGTGGTCTTGAGCAGGGAAATCCCCATTCCCTCCCCCGCCCCCTTAGATGCTTCAGGAAAAACAAGCCAAGTCTGCGTGCACAGTCATCAGGTGGCGGGTCAGAGCGGCACACTGTGGAAAGGAGACCGTCTTCGAAATTGTTTAGTTACAAGCAACTGAAAGTGCCTTCAACAAATTTAAGAAGAGAGACTTTTATTGTAGATACAGGGACTTTCAGAGACCCAAGCTGTATCTTGGGAAAGCACAAAATAGACAGCACAGAGATAAAAGGTTAAGAAGACAGAGTGGTTTGGATGGCTCTTTGAGAAAGTTCAGCAATAAAACAGAACAATGAGTCAGTAACCCGAGGGAACGTCGGAGGAGAAAAGGTTCTTGGAATGTAAATTAAGGACCGAGGATCAGGGGAGGAGCGGAGGAGGAAAGGGGAGATGAGATAATTGATGCCCAGTAGATGCTCAGTAAGTACATGCAAATTAATTGAAACCACCTGGGCGGAAGAGCATTAAAGTTGAATCCGGCTCAAGGGACTCTGAGCGTATTTTCTGCATTTCTGTCCTCGTGTGAGGTGACTTCTCAGGCATTGCCGGGAGATGCGGGCAGTCGCCTCTGAGGAAATCAACAGCCTCTCAGAGCTGCAGCCAGGGGACCAGAGGGACACCGCTGCAGTTCTCAAAGCCACAGGCGCTTCCCGTCACCAGCTGCCTCCCGTGCCTGGGTGTCTGAGATCCAGCAGATGTGGACAAAGAGAACGCAGGCAGGAATAGCCACGATCGCATTGCCAAGTGGACGCCGAGTATCGGTTCCAACAGAAGTCGGTTTCTCGCTCAGAGGGGACTCTTGCCTCATGTCTAAGACGGTGGACGGCCTGGGAAAGGCGCCAGTGGTTCAAGCTTATTTTTCTAGCCGTCGTATGGGAATTGAAGAGGTACACCGAGTACGTGAGATGTTGTAGGGGCATTTTAGTTACAAGGAACATATGTTTACTCAAACAATTCAAATAAAGTGGAATTTATTTTAAGGACCCCAGGAAATACTGTAGAACAGAATTGTTTTAAAACAATATACAAGGAGACTTATAGGAAATGAGAAGTCGACATGTTCTCGCTCACTTCTGCCCCAAACTGTGTCTTTTAAATCTGCGTTCTCTCTCCCCACACCAACTTCTGTGTCCATTCCCCACTTTTACATGATCTATCATGAGTGCCCTGAAATGAAATGAGAGTAAATAAAATCATAAGAAATATGCATTTAATAAAAAAGAAGGCAGTAAAGTTAAACATAATGAGAGGGAGGAATGAGAACAAATGAGTCAAATAGAAAACAATTAGTTTGAAGGCAACCTTAATTCTAATGATACCAATGACCACATAAATGTAAATAGTGTAAAGACACCAATTGAAAGATAGGGCTGTCAGATTGGATTAAAAATATTTCAATTGTTGAGAAAGAACAAAAAAAACCCCCACTAATCTAGAATTCTGTGTCCTGCAAACAAAAATATTAAATGACTATTATACATTAAAAGAATACACAAATATTATAAAATACAACTTAAAATGGACAAATTCCTTTAAAGACACGAATTGTCAAAAATCAAGAAGTAGTAGTTTGAATAGTCCTGTATACAGGACTTGGCACAAATAATGCCCTTTTTTATTACAAAATCTTTTATTACAAAGCCATAAGCATGTAATTCCATAACCTATCACACTCAAGCACACCATATGACATTTTATGTGAAATGCTCAAATTAAAACTATACATTATTACACCCATATTATTACCCTACACCACACTCAAGCAGGCATTTCTTCTGCCAGACCCTGTATATTAAAGAAATTTTTTGTAAAAATCTTCTCACAAAGAAAACTCAAGCTTAAATAGCTTTGCTGGTGAATTCTACCCCAGATTAAGAAAGTTGTAATGTTTATTTCACATAAACTCTTCCACAAAATAAAAGGTAAGGGTATACTCCCAACTTATTCTTATTCCAGCATTACCCCAAACCCCAAACCAAACACTTAAAGAAAACCAAACTATGAACTAATTTCCAACAAGAGCATGGACATAAAAATTATTAATTCTTAAAAATTGAATCCAGAAATTTAAAAAGAAGCTAATCCATTATGACCAAGTAGAGTTTATCCCCAGAATGTAAAACTAGTTTAACATTCAAGTCAATCAGTATAATCACCATATTGAAATGGGGTGCAAAGTGGGGGTCCCCCAAATATAGGAGAAATTCCCTACAGCCCATGGGTGGGGGGTGGGGGAAGTGAATGATATGGTACTTATGATGCTTTGCATAACAAAAGGCAAGTCAGTAGCTGTGCCAATGCCCCAGGTAAAAGGTCTAAGTGACTTTCAGAACACCCATGATGTAACTGGGGAGGCTGCCCACCCTGGATGTCCGGATGTCCTTCCGTGTGTCACGGGAGACTCTTGCCCTGACTAAAGATGGCCGCCAAGAGAAGGCAAAAGATAAAAGGGAACTGGCAAAAGTAGCACATTGTAGGAGGAGCCAGATGTGAAGACACATAGGAAGTTCCAGGTCAGCATTTAAAAATGAGGGTGGGCTGAAAGAGAGGGGGACTCAGCCATGCCGCCTGCAGTGAGAGAAGGGCTGCATCTGCTCCTCTGAGCAGGCAGCCGTGAGGAAGGAGCCGGGGGGATTTCAGCCACGAGGTCTGAGAGAGGAGACAGCAAGCGGCTAGGCAGTGTGTGGTGAAGCTGGTGTGCCCTGAGGGCTGAAAGAGTATAGCAGCAGCCATGTGGTTTGAAAAGGTGTAGAAGGGCCGCCCCCTTGGCCACAAGGTCAGCAGTGAGTGGCAGCCCTAAAGAAGGCGCCACGAAGTAGGGGGATTTGGCCCTGAGGTCTGGTGTATCAGGAGGTGCCACGGGTTTGGAGTAAGGTGATGTTACACAGTTTGGATTAAGAGCTGAAGTGAGAAAGGAGAGACCTGCTGGGAAACCTGCCTGGAGAGCACAGCACGTGCGTCCCTGGACCACTACCTGGAGGCTGAGGACGGCGCACCCCAGACCCTGAAGGAGAGGACTGCTGTGAGAGGATGGAGACTCTGAAGCCCACAGGAGCGCATTTCCAGAGTGGATGGAGGCCTGTTTGCGCAGCTGGCTTAAGAACATAAGGATACGGGGCACTGTGAGGCATGTTTTTGGCTTATAGCCTGGTGGGGAGCAAGGGAAGTGCTGGGTCTCATGGAAGAACAGGGCTCGGACCAGGAGTGCTCCCGGCCCCACTCCCTGTGAGGCTGGGATCCTGTAAATAAAAACCTGTTTCCTTCAACACTACTAGTTGGCTCATGCATCAAGATGACATGTGGACGGGCCCTGCTTTGCTCAGTTACAATATTAACAGTCTAAAAAAGAAAAATTACATAATTACTTCAGTAGTTATACAATAATCATTTGATAAAATTCAAAATACCCACCAGTGAGAAAAACTTAGCAAACTCAGAATAGAAGGAAACTTTCTCCTCTTGATAAAGGGCATCATCCATGGGAAACCTACAGCTAACATATTAGTACCTGGTGAGGAAAAGCAATGTTTTCTCTCGTAAGATCAGGAACAAGGCAAGAATGTTTGCTCTCCCTGCTCCCACTCAACACTGGAGACACTATCCAGGTGCCATTAGGAAAAACAAGAAATGACATAAAAGGCAACCGGCCTAGAAAGAAAGTAAATTTTATTCTAATGTTTACATTCTCTAAATTCATAAGCTCATCATCCCAGAATGGTGGAATTCAGAAAAGTCACACTTACTTGCTCAGCAGTAAGTAATGCTCCCGCCCCTCTGTCCTCCATCCCTCTTTCCGGTGCCAGGAGGAGGGCCGCTTGCACCTGGGCAGTCACGGACTTCTGATGTCATAGTGCCAGAGTTCTGGTCAACTCTCTCCTCTCCTCTGCCCTCCTCTCCTCTCCTCTCCTCTCCTCTCCTCTCCACTCCCCTCCTCTCCTCTCCTCTGCCCTCCTCTCCTCTCCTCTCCTCTCCTCTCCTCTCCTCTCCTCTCCTCTCCTCTCCTCTCCTCTCCTCTCCTCTCCTCTCCTCTCCTCTCCTCTCCTCTGCCCTCCTCTCCTCTCCTCTCCTCTCCCTCTCCCCTCCTCTCCTCTCCTCTCCTCTCCTCCCTCCTCCCTCCTCTCCCCTCCTCTCCTCTCCTCTCCTCTCCTCTCCTCTCCCTCTCCTCTCCTCTCCCTCCTCCTCTCCTCTCCTCTCCCTCCTCCTCTCCTCTCCCTCTCCCTCCTCTCCTCTCCTCTCCCTCTCCCTCTCCTCTCCTCTCCTCTGCCCTCCTCTCCTCTCCTCTCCCTCTCCCCTCTCCCTCTCCCTCTCCCTCCCTCCTCCTCTCCCTCTCCTCTCCTCTCCCTCTCCCTCCTCTCCTCTCCTCTCCTCTCCCCTCCTCTCCTCTCCTCTCCCTCCCTCCTCTCCCTCCCCTCCTCTCCCTCTCCTCTCCTCTCCTCTCCTCTGCCCTCCTCTCCTCTCCTCTCCTCTCCCCTCCTCTCCTCTCCTCTCCTCTCCTCTCCCCTCCTCTCCCTCTCCTCTCCTCTCCTCTCCTCTCCTCTCCTCTCCTCTCCTCTCCTCTCCTCTCCCTCTCCCTCTCCTCTCCCTCTCCTCTCCTCTCTCCTCTCCTCTCCCCTCCTCTCCTCTCCTCTCCTCTCCTCTCCCTCCTCTCCTCTCCTCTCCTCTCCTCTCCCCTCCTCTCCTCTCCCTCTCCTCTCCCTCCCTCCCTCTCCTCTCCTCTCCCTCCCTCTCTCTCCTCTCCTCTCCCTCTCCTCTCCCTCTCCCTCTCCTCCCTCCTCTCCTCTCCTCTCCCCTCTCCTCTCCTCTCCTCTCCTCTCCCCTCCTCTCCTCTCCTCTCCTCTCCTCTCCTCTCCTCTCCCCTCCTCCCTCTCTCCTCTCCTCTCCTCTCCTCTCCTCTCCCTCCCTCCTCTCCTCTCCTCTCCTCTCCTCTCCTCTCCTCTCCTCTCCTCTCCTCTGCCCTCCTCTCCTCTCCTCTGCCCTCCTCTCCTCTCCTCTCCTCTGCCCTCCTCTCCTCTGCTCTCCTCTCCTCTCCTCTCCTCTCCTCTCCTCTCCACTGTCAACCTCCTCCTCCTTCTCTTCTTCCGCCCCTTCTCCGCCCTCTCCCCTGTCGTCCTTCCTCCTCCTCCTCCTCCTTCTTCTTCTTTCCCTCTCTCTCTCTCTCTTCTCAGGAGACTAGACCCTTTTAAAAGGTCAGTGCTGAGCTTCTGCTTGAGGATGCTCATCCATTTCTCTCCCTTTCTCACACCATCTCATTTCCAAGAGCCCAGATAGGTAAGACAGCCTCAGGATGTCTGTGCCTGAGAGTTCCTCACCCCAACAGTGCAGGGGAGAGAACGGTTCTAGGCCTCAGATGAGTGTCCGAGCAGCTACTTCACGCTGGATAACGTTCTCAACGTCCTGATGGTGACAGACAATGCATGTGGACTTGGGAAGAAGAGGTGTAGCAGCTCAACCTGCCTTGATTCTTGGTACTAAGCCGCCTCCAGCCCAGGCAAAGGAGTTGCCCATGGTGGCGCAGACATGTGACCTGAGAAACACACACGGGTTAAGGGGCAAAGCCTTGCAGGGAAAATGGGGCATTTGCCCGACCTTGCCGGCCGAGTGCTCTGATTTCAGGAACGCTGCAGAGTCATCGGTGGCGGGCATCACCAGCCCAGAACCCAGAAACCCAGGTCCCCTCTTGCTCAGTCTGCCCTTTACCGACTCTAGCGATGCCCCCACAGAGGTAGCATGGACCACTGCTACCCAGAATTTGGCTCCAAATGTCAAGACTGAAGAGGCCATATGCACACGTGCCAAGCGGATATGGAAAGTTTTCCTGCTCACGTCATGAGACATTCTGGGACGAGGAGACAGGCTCCCACGGGGCCAAAAATGGCCTGAAAGAGGGCGATGAAGGGCGGCTGGACTGGGGTGTGACGGTGACTGTGCCGTGGGGCTGGGGGGGTGGGGGGAGCCTGGGCTGGAGGGGTTTGAGCGTCCCCTGGTGCCAAAGCAGCAAGTCCCTCGGCTCTCTCCACGGCTTGCCCAGACATGGGGCAGAAGGAGAAAGGGAAGCGGGTTCGAGAAAGCAGTCGGGGTCCGACGTCAGCAGTGGAGGCCGCCTCTCAGCGAGGGCAACACTCCAGCTCCCCAACGAGCTGCCTCTCCCACTCTGCCTTCAGTCCTCTGTGCGGAGGTGACAGGACCTGATGCACTGGCAGAGGATATTTAAATTGCTAAACAGAGTCGCCTACCCACAGCCTTGTTTATCCCTAAGCATTTGAAATACAAATCATAGTGATGGCATTAGGTGATTCCCCTGGTGGCATGTACTTGGAAGCTCTCCTTTTTTAGCTGGAATTGATCTGGGGTTGTGTATAATTCTCCCTTTTGACAGCAATGGAAGATCTGAACGGTGGGGAACTGAGCAGAGAACACACAAAACCTTAGAGCCAGAGCAGGGAAGAATGCGCTCACACCCCCCAGGGGAAGCTGTGACCGCCGTCCCCCCTCCATTGTCATTGCTGGGGCCATCAGCAGCACAGTGGAGAGGAAGGCACCTTGGCAATGAGATCGTTATGAGGAAAAGCGAGGAAATTCGTGTGAGTTTCCAGTGTAATGTTTGCCACGTACACAGTAGGTGCTCAGCAGACGTTCGTGCATTCCCGCCACTACGCTCACCGCTGACAACCACCGACACCACAAAGAACTGTGAGTTCTGGCACGTGTCCGAGTTCCCTAGCTCTCCGTTCTTCCGTGGCTGGTGCATCATTGCTCTCTAAAATTACCAGTTAAAGAAATCACGCCCGCGCTTGAAAACCTCCGGGGACCCGACCACCTCCTCCTCAGCCCACTCCCTCCTCGGGACACTCTAACACAAAGTTCTTCCTTCAGCGGAACCGGAATCGAGCTGTTAGTATGCAAACAGTGGTGGGAGCATAAATTGATGCACGCACTCTGGAAACAGTTTCTAGTTAAGTCAATGAGATGCATCCTTCCTGTGACCCAGCAGTGTCCACATGGAGGGACATTTTACAGAGAAACTCGCCCATCCGCACAGGAGAAAGTATGAGAATGTTTGCAGCAGGTTGAAGGGGGCGTCTCTGGGAATGGGACTTGCAGGAAGTGGTAGTTATTTCTATCTGGAATACTCATTGCCTAAACTTTCCACGAGCATGTGTGGCTTTAATAATCAGAAGAGGAGGAGTTAAAGAGATAAGCCCCTGTGGAAGCTGTCTCTCCCCTCTTCCCGGCAGAATAAATCGTCCTAGGATAGCAATTAGGAGCCAAACGTGCAAGAGGGAGGCCGGCATCTGGTGTGTGTGTAAAAGACAAAATTTAGCAAATTGCAAATCCGTAAGAAACCAGAATTCGGTCGGTCCTCACGGTTTGGTGTGGAGTTGAGTTAGGTGCATTGTCAATTTAATTTCTCCCAACCAGGCTACCACTTTGCAACAAAACAAAAACAAAAAAATAACTTTTTATGTAATTTGGCAAAGCTCTCCCTGTCTAGGCTCACATCCCTTCTCCAGGCTCCCGCCCTCACCACACCCCTGTGCTCCTCTGCAGAGCTCCCCCCGCCCCGCACCCCGCCAGCCCCCGCAGAATGGGCGCAGAGGGCTGATTTCACGGCTCTCAGAAGGGGCCCCTTGGAGGGTGTGCACACAGCCTGAGGCAGCGCCATCTAGCAGACGGCTGGGCACCAAGAGGACCATGCCTGCGTGAGGGAGGCCTCATGCAAGGTCCATGCAAGTCCCCAGAAGAGCGGTGAAGTCCCTTCTCACTCGAGACACTAGGACAGGGTGGGGTGCAAATCCAGTCCGAAGAAGGGTGGTGGGTGGTGTGACTTGAGCATAGAGCAGCTCGTTTCTAAGAAATCCACCGCAGAGGTGGCGAGGGAGAACTCCGGGAAGGGGCCAAAGGGCAGGGTCTGTGAGATCCCCACCGAGAGGCAGTTGGACTCTGTTCTCAGGCTACCCATGTCCCACCTGACCCCGGCCTTTGGGGTGCTGTCCCCACTCTGTCTGCAGGCCATGTGTTCAGGACTTGACTTCCCAAGTCACCCACCCAACATCCCACGCCTCACCCCATGTTCTGGTATCTCCATTTCTATTGCCCCTCCTTCCATGGTGACACCCCAGAGCACTGCTGGAGCACACCCCTTATGTTAAAAAAGCGACTCAGCATCGCTCATCACTCTCTGGACACAAGTCAGTGCTGAGAGGTAGTAACAGAAGAGTTAACATAGTAGATTCTCTCCCCACTCAGTCAGAGGCATTGAAAGAGCAAAGCACGAAAAGAGAATTGTACCGCTTGACAGTGGCATACCAGGGTGGGGGTGTATTTTACCACTGACGTTGCTTTCACTTGCCGGTGCATGGGGAAAAGGAAAAGCAGACCGGCTTGTCCCTGATTTCATTATCATTTGAAAATCCTCCATGGACCATGCACCTCGGCATCCCCTGCACACCCAGCCCACCCCTCCAGCCTGTCCTGGTGCTGGCCAGCTCTCTGCAGCCTTCTGTGTGAGCAGCACAGCTGCACTCTTCATCAAGACCCTTTGATCATCCATGAAATGACATCTACACGCAGGAGACTTGGAGGTGCGGGAGGCTTAACGCTCATTTAGCCCGACCCTGTCCTCCCTCCCTACAGCGAGGGAGACCCGTGCAGAGGTGCCGTGACTTGCTCTAGTCCATGGTGGAGCTGGGTCTTGGCCTCCAGACTTCTAGGCTTCTGCACCCAGGACGGGCACAGAGGGAGGCACAGCAGGTCCCGGATTCGACAGGTACTTGTAGGTCACTTTCCCGATTCAACCATGGACCTTCTCTTGTCTCCTGGTGGCTCTAACACAGCACTGTGCTCTCTGCCCGGGGCCCCAACACGGTTGTCTCGGAACAGGAGCAAAACCTTGTCCCTACAGCCACCAAAACTCAGTCTCAGCCCCCCAGATTCCGCTCACAGAATAACCCTACGTTACCCAGTGAAGCCTGTGGAAACAAACCCCTTCTCCAGGCACATGGTCTTGGGGGTCAGCCCTTCCCTGCTGCTCTGACTTGAACAGGGTTTTCAGTTAGCCGCCCCGTACAGCTGGCAGGGAGCACTCACCCCTCCATACCCTTCCATCTGAACCCAGGGCTTTCCTAAAGCTCCAGCCAGCCCAGCAACTCAGGCCCTGGGGGGACAGGGAGCTCAGGTCCACCTCTCTGTGTCCTGTGGACAGATGTGCACGAGGTAAGGCAGCGGAACACAGGAGCCGACCTGTTGTAGGCCTCAGTGGCAGGCTCATTCTGCTGCCCTCGGCCAGAAGGGAGCCCCCGCCCCAGTCCCTGTGATCCGGAGCCTGGCGCGATGGCCACGGGAGCTCCCGAGAACAAGCAGATACAACAGCAGCCAGGGCAGAGTTCCTACGACGAATGGAGCAAATGAGCTGCCTCCCCGCCCCACCAGCAGATCGTGACGAGGTGCATTCCGCAATAGGGTTGAAGCTCTTTTCCACTGCCCATCATTTTTAGATTATTCATGCTGTTCTTCTCATTAGTCCAAGTCACTGGGAGTGCACAGTTGGTGCGGCTGAATCATTGCCCAAGTGACTCAGCCTTTTGATTAAAAACAGAGCAAAAGAGCTTGTTAGTTCACCATCGCTGACAGAACAAAGTCTCAGAGCCCTAGCAGGGCGTTCAAGGCGATTCATACGCTGGCCCTGGATCCACTGCACCAGTTACATGGCCCATCGTCAGTGCCTTTCGTCCCCACACCTCCACTCGTCATGTCTAATGCCTGCTCCTCCTCAGGACACAGCTCGAGTCCCCTTCTCCAGGAAGTCTACCCTGATTGCATCCTAGGCCCCTTGTCTGAGCTCCCTTTCCTCCACCTTTGTCTTATCGCCCTGCTTTGGAACCACCCGTCTCCTCATTTCCTCCACTAGACTGTAAGCTCTAGGGGCCCCACTGCATGATAAGTGACTGGCCAAGCCCGTGAACCTCTGAGTTTCCGTTCCGTCCTTTGTAAATGGACATAAAGGTGGTACCTTCTCATATGACTGTTGGGAGGAGGATATGAGCTCATGCGTATTAAGCACTCGATGAATGTCTGCTATTATTACGATCTGTATTCAAGGTATAGCTGAGGTTGATCATTCTGTCTCCCCAATGTCTTTCTAATGTCTGAAATGTCACCAGTAATCACTTACTGAGCAAGTTAATGTGTGGATATATTCCGCCCAAACCTAACGATCAGGCATTTCCTAAATACCCCTAAATGGCTTTTAGAACTCTCCGCTCTGTGCACTCTGTTTGGAACGCCTGTTCCTCCACGCCCCGCCCTCCCCCGTTCCAGCTGCCGTCTGGCGAACGCCTTCCCACTTATCCTCCCGGACCCAGACCACACAGCACCTCCCCTTCTCTAGCGTGCTCCACCCCTCGGAGCCAACTGGTCCGAGCGTGCGCAGGACGCAGGACGTGGTCCGTTATCCCGACGACCGTGCTCGCCAGACTGTCTTGCCATCGCCGCGACGTCCGCTTCTCCGTCGACCATCCCCCACCCCGTCCAGCGAGCTCCTGAAGAGCAGGGGTTCCCTGGTCCTCCGGCCCCCAGCGCCGGCCTCGTGCGGGAGGACATCAGGCACCGCGGAGGCAGAGAAGAGATCCCCCAACAGGTCCCGAGGTCGGACCCAGTGCCCCGGGGATGGGGGAAGATAAAAAGCCCACGACCCCTCCTGAGAAGCAGGGAGGCGGGCTGTGAGCTTGCAGGAACACTGTCATTTCTTCACTTCTTCCACTTACTGCAGCAGTAGAGAAACGATTCAAAAGAGAAGCAGCATCATCCATATCCCATTACGCTAACGCATCCACTGTTTTCATTCTTCCTCGTTCCCCTGCAGTGCTTCACTGATGGGCACGCACAATTCTATCTAGCGGCGCTCACGCTGCAGACACGGGCTGGCGTGCCGCTTTTTCTTCCTTAACCACCTCTCATAAGTATTTTTCCACGTTACTGCCCTGTCTACAGAAACATCTGTTCTGGCTGCGTGATACTCCATTTGGGTGCTTCTAAATTACCACGACTGAAGACAATGCTATGCCAAGGATGCTTTCGCAGGAAGCTTTTCTTCTTTTAAGTTGGTGCTATTTTTCAACCACTTCTGCCAAAGACTTCAGAATTTTCCCAGGGGCTTGACTGAAGACCTGACGTGTTCTTTTAAAAAATCCCAGCGAACAAAGAGTTAAGTTCCAGGGTCATTTAAGGCAGGAGCACAGAATGGTAGTTCTCAGCCTCTGGGTGTGCCTCTCATCCACCCGTGGATCCTTTAACACCCCCCCACCCCCCCGTGCAGGCCCACCCCGGCCCACCCGCATCAGCGCCTGGGAGGGGAGGAGTAGAACATTTGAAAAGGTCTCCCGGTGAGAGCCGGTGCTCTGGATCCTACCAGCTCAGGGAACTGGCGAGAGCATCATGGCCAACAACAGCCTGAAGGGTCCCACCCTGAAGGGTCCTGCTGCAGGCGGCCCCTCGAGACCCCAGGAGGTGGTGATACACAGACGGCTGATGGGGCTCACGGGAGGAGCCTGGCCGTCACCCAGTGATGCGTTCAACGAGGGTTTGTTTAGCACCTCACTGAAAAAAAAACTTCACCCCTGATGAAGTTATTCTAGTCGAAAATGCCCACTGGCTTGCTCTATATTTCTACTTAGATTTAAATAGATATCTTGAACTTGGCAGGTCCCAAACCAAACACCTGTTCAGACCAGATGTTCCAAGTCTTCCTCATCTCGATTCACGGAAATTCCTACCTTCCAATTGCTCAGGCTCCAAAACCTTGGGACCATCCTGCTGATCCTTCTGGCGCATCCTACCCTCCGACCTACCAAAGAGTCCTGTGCACTCTCCGTTCAAAATATACCCCGAATCTGGCTGCTCATCACCACTTCCACCGCCACCCTGGCCCAGAGGATGCCATCTCTCCCCTAGATTACTGCAATCGCCTCTGAAATAGCCTCCCCAGTCCACCGTTGCCTCTCACAGACCTTTCGCTACACAGCAGCCAGAGTGATCTCTTAAAAACACAAGTCCGATCATATCGGTCATCTCTAAAACTCTCAGCATCTCCCCATCGCACTCACAGTGTGATGGCAAATTTTCTGTCAACGTGACTGGGCCCTGGAGAGCCCAGACATTTGGTCAAACGTTACTGTGGCGTGTCTGTGAGTGCTTCTGGCTGAGATGAACATTTGAATCTATAGACAGGAAAGCAGATTGCCCTCCCCAACGTGGGTGGGCCTCACCCAACCAGCTGAAGGCCTGAGTGGGACAAAACAGTGGGGTAAGCAGAAATATCTCCTGCCTCACTGCTGAGCTGGGACATCAGTCTCTTCCTGCCTTTGAACTGGAATGGAAACATCGGCTCTTCCTGAACCTCCAGCCTGTGGGCTCACAGACTAGAACTTGAACGTGAGTCTCCAAGTTGCTGATGGCAGATCTTGGAACTTCTCAGCCTTCATAATTGCACGAGCTAATTCCTTATAACAAATTTCAATCTGCCTCTCTCTCTCTCTCTATACACACACACACACACACACACACACACACACACACACACAGAACTCCACTACACACAGTAAAACCCCAAGTTCTTACCAAGACCTACAGGGTCTTACACGTCAGACCTCCCCATTTCCTCTCTGACCTCACCTGCTTCCTCTCCCCTCCAAGCCCCTTGCTTCCACAACATTCGTCTCCAATAAGTGAAACACGCTTCCACCTCAGGGCCTTCGCACCTGCTGTTCCCTCTGCCTGGAACGCTCTCTCACTGCTTCACTTCCGAAGTGTCCCTCTCAGTCCCGTGACATCTTACTAGAGAGGCTCGCCTTCTCACACACACACACACACACACACACACACATCCCCAGATGCCGTTCCTGCATTAATTTTCTCCATTGCGCTCATGACCGCCTGGCGCACTAAATGTGTGTGTGCTTGCTGTCTTTCACCGCACTAAGATGACTCAGACGAGAGAAAACCCAGACACATAGTATGTCAGGTAGTGGCAGGTTCTGCAGAGAAAAATAAGTCGGGGAGCAGGCACAGCACGGGGCGGTGGCCAGGCGAGGCCCCCGGGGATGGGAAGCGGAGGTGAGGCCCAGGCGGAGGGAGCGAGAGCCAGGACCGACCGAGGCAGGAAAGAGGCTGCGAGCGCAGTGTCTCACCCGTGTCCCGTCATGCTTCATGTGTTTTAACTGATGCGAGAGACAGAGAGAGAGAAAGGAAGAGAGAGGGAGAAACATCGATTTGTTTTTCCAGTTACTTAAGCATTCTTTGGTTGATTCTTATGCGTGTCCTGAACCCAGATCAAACCACAGCCTTGGTGTATCGGACGACTCTCTAACCAGCTGGGCTACCAACCGGGGCTTCCCCTTGTCCGTCGCTATCCAGGCAAAAGCTAGTGCTGTCTTTCTGCAGGTGCCTGCCACTCCCACCTGAAGACCTCTCTCCACCTGCACGTGGGGCCTGCCCCCGGGCCAGGCCAGCAGCACCTCTGGGAGCAGCGCTCAGCCAGTGCCAGCAGGGGGTGAAGGAGTCAGCACCCCAGATCCCCTCGCCCCCTCCCCTCCATGGGCCAAGTCGGAGGTGTGCTGAGAACCACCTCCCAGAGGCGCTGGTGGGCTGGGCCTGGAGACCTGCTCACTCACATCAGGCGCTGATCCCCTTCCCCACCCCCTACCTGCAGGCGCTTCCGGCTTCACCGCCCCTGGACCCACTCAAGTCCTCATCCCTGGGTGCTCCGGGCAGAGAGAGCTCGCCTGGTCCCCAGCGGTGGCTTCTCAACCTTCCATGGCGGGTCTGACCCATGGAGAAGGCCTCTGCCGGGGGGAGCTGTGTGCCCTGGGGGCTGCAGGCCCAGGCGGCAAGGTGCCAGCTGTCTGGGGGGGCTGGCACCTCGGCACCCCACGCCTCCTCCCCCACAGAACAGTGTGGTATTCAAATCCGGTCTCCACTGGAGGGAGGGCCAGATGGGGGAGGGCCGGATGGGGGAGGGCCGGATGGGGCTGGGGGATCTGCACAGGCCTGGGGTGAATTTACAGAAGCAAATTAACCCAATCTGCATACTAAATAGCATGTAAATTATGTTATTTCAACCCATAAATTTAGATAGGTCCATAGGAATAAAAATGTATGACAATGATAAGATGTATGGTTGCCATAAAATAGCTAGCCCCAGCAAAATATGCTAAAAGTGCTATGGATAATTTCCAAGTTAAACGAGGGAAGTCAGCCCCAGCCCCAGGCCTGGGCCTCAGCAGGGGAGGGGGACCTGAGTGCCAGCCCCCCACCCCGCCACCCCAGGGCCCTTGGTGCTGCCTGGAGTCGCTGCCGGGAGGGGGAGAAAATGTCATTGCTCAGTTGAGACTGGGGTGGCTGACCGCACCCCCACCCCAGACACCCGGCCCCCTGGCCCTGTGGGGAGGGCCCTGCCTGTAGAGGGGTCTCCTTTAGAGACAGGGGCAGCAATCACTCCAGGATCCCCCCAAACCCTTTAACAGTCAATAATGATACTCCCTCGTGTGTTCCTCCCACCTGATTCTCACAACTACCCCAGGAGGTGGGTGCCACACTGAATCTCATTTTAATACGAGGACACCGAGGCTCAGCGGTCAGGTGCACAGTTAGTGGCGGAACTGGCCTGGGGCAGTCCGGCCCCGGAGCCCGCAGGTGTAACTGAGCGCTCTCCCCTCCGCCGAACCGTCTTGCTGGAAGGAACCTTGAGGAGTAATTTATTTCAAACTTCTCACTTTACAGATGAGGGAACGGAGGCCAAACGGGCGTGGGGACGTGCCCAAGGCAGATGGCAGAGCCCAGGTCCTGACCTAGGATTCCAGACACAAGGCCAAAGCTCTTTCAGGGGCCCAGGGCCCCCCACCTGTCACCACGTGCATGCGGTGATCTGGGCGTGCCGCAGGGACTGGGTCGGAGGGACTGCTAGTGGCCCTGAGGCCCAGGTGCAGCAGCTCCCCCCCCCCCCGCCCCCGTGGGTCTGCAAAGGGAGGAGCCGGGGAGACTCAGCTCCTGTCAGCTCCTGTTTGCAGAGGGCTCCCTCCCAGCCCTAACACTCTGCCCTTCCTTCAGGGGCGAGAGAACTCCGCAGAACCGGCGGCAGCGGTGCCCTGGCCAGTGCGGCTCAGTCAGTTGGGCATCTTCCCGCAGAGGCCAAGGTTGCAGATTTGACTCCTGGGCAGGGCATGTGCCTGGTTTGCGGTTCAGTCCCCAGCTGCGGGGTGTGAGAAGCAACAAATCAATGTTTTTCTCTCAAATCACTGCTTCTCTCCCCCTCCCTTCCCCTCTCTGTAAAAATAAATAGACTCTTTTTAAAAAGAACATGTATCAGCCATCACCTCTATGTCTAGTTCCCCCTGCCAAGTGGCTCGACTCCGTCGCCTGGTGGCTGAATCAGCACAGTCGCCGAAAGTCCAGGGTTCGTTCTGTTGCAAAGTGATCAGCCCGGAGTGAAATCAGCTGCATTCCGTGGCGGCACAGCCGTGTCCGGGGACCCAAACAATGTCTTCGGGACTCAGTTTCTCCACCTCTGCCCCTCCTGTGCGTGGACCAGACTCTCGGGGAGGTCTTCTCCGTGTGGTGAGAGAGAGGACACCCCGCAGCCGGCATTCTGAGGGCCGACTGTGCACGGGGGAAAGGACCCCCTCTTCCAGGGCCATCTGTGCACTCGACAGGATTCAGGGAGCACCTGCTCTGGTCAGGCACGGGGACACAGTAATACACAAAACGAATGCCGGTCTCCTGCTCTCACTATGGAGCAGACATTCTGATAGAGGCAGGGTGGGGAACGAGCTACAAAACAACACAAGGAGGTGAAGCATGCAGTAGGTTATATGGGGTGATTGCAGAGAAAACAAGAAGGATACGAGTGCGGGGGGGCACGTTGTTAAATTGGGGGTAGAGGGCAGAGGAGGCTTCACCTGAGCAGCGAGCAAGGAGGCAAGAGAGTGAGCAAGGCAGGTACCTGAAGGAAGAGCACGGTAGGCACAGGGAACGGCCTGTGCAAAGGCCCTGAGGTGGGGGTGCAGCCACTGTGGTGGGTGGACAGGAAACAGATCAGTGAGACTAGCGCGGAATGAGGAAGGAGAGATAATAGGGTCAGAGAAATAGCAGCGGGAGCGGGACAGTTTGTGTATGGCCTCACGGAGAGAGATGAGGGCTGTCACTGCAAGGCTGGGGCAGAGAAGATACACGTTTGCATTTATGCGGCCCCTCCCTCCATCTGGGGTTGGGGGTGGGGCAGGGGGAATGAACTGAAACCAGCCTATGGCGGTAGCCCAGAGAGAGGGGGTGTGGCTTCAGCTAGAGTGGAAGCAGTGACGAGGTTCGGGGTATGTTTTGAAATGAAGCCAGTGTGATGTGGCTTGACAGAAAAGCATCAAAAATGACTCCAAGATTTCTTGCCTGAGCAACAGGAATGATGGAATCGTCATTGACAAAGAG
The DNA here is from genome assembly GCF_019186645.2 of Phyllostomus hastatus. Lineage (NCBI taxonomy): Eukaryota > Metazoa > Chordata > Mammalia > Chiroptera > Phyllostomidae > Phyllostomus > Phyllostomus hastatus. The sequence continues at coordinate 14,456,703 of NW_025334018.1, read as the reverse complement.
GCAGAAGACTCAGAAAGGTAGGTTTGGGGAGGGCGGGAGGGACAATCGGGGACAAGCCACCGGTACTTGTAGGGCTTCGTGCCCACATGCAGACGGGTTGCTGCACCAGACAGGTAGGGAACTCTGATTGGCCGGCCGGTGTCATGTGCCAGTGGAGGGAGGCAGGGCAGGATAAGGACCCCACAGGACAGCAAAGCCATCATTCCTCAAGGGGAGGGTCGCTGGATGTGTCTTCCACGCAGAGAAAACCAGGGAGAGGAGCTAAGTGGCTTACCCAATGTCACAGTTTCTGGGAAATAGGCTCTTTCCCCTCTCTAAGAGCAGTTGCCTAGGCAGAGCTGAGGCTACAGAGACCTGAGGATCATCACCCGGGGTCCCCTATTGCCTGGGGACCCCTCATCAGCCTCAGCCCATCACTGTGGGGCTGCTCCCCCTCCCCACAGCCCTCCAGGGCTGCCCTGGTGTGATCGCTTTTCCCCTCCAGGCTGCCCTGCATCTTCCCCTGTGCCTGCCTCCCGGGCCAGGATGGAGCTGAGTGGGGGGTAGAGCAGAGAGAGTCCCTCAGGCAGCCTCCTGCTGCTTCCACAGCCGAGGCTGGTGCCTGCACGGGGTGCAGCCCAAATGCACTTAACCAGTAAACAAGCGCTCCTCCTCAGTGGAGGAGCAAACGTGCCAGGTTCGAGCAGGTGCAGCCCTGGGCTCCACGCAGGCAGCAGGAAAAGCCAAGGCCCCTCATGCTACGTGGCTCCATCGTCGATGCAAGAGCCGCCCCCAGGCAGATGCTAAACACAGACTTGCCGTGATCCCCAGAGGCCCAGAGAGCCAAGCAGGAGACCACGGCTAAAGGGTCACCCCAACACAGTACCCCACCGAGAGACAGCAAGAGACCTGTGTGCTATATGGAAGACAGTCTGGACATGGTTAAGAGCGCAGACTCTGAAACCAGACTGCCCAGGTTCAAATCCCACTTCTGCCTCTTACGTGCTGTGTGACCATGAACAACTTACTTAACCACTCTGTGCTCCATGGTCCTCATCCGTAAACTGGGGGTGACCATAGTACCCACCTCACGGGCTTATCGTAGAGACTAAGTAATGAAGCGAGTAAGTTGTGAAGCCAAAACCCTCGGACAACACGTCCTGGCACAGGGCAAGCGCTGCCTGTTTCCTGCTGCCGCCACTTGCTGTCACGAAAGAACGGATCCACATGGGCAGAGGGCAGCGTGCCCGCTGACTGTTCACAGTTATTACCCAGGCGGTGCCCGAGGACTCCTTCTTCTTTGTATTTTCCAGCTGGATAAAAAAGTGCTTTTTCACTCTGCTTGCAAAAACAAATAGAACTACAAGTTCATGCTTCAGACTCACGCGTCCCATTTCATCTTCTTTGGAAGATGGCTCTACAACATTTCTGCTGTGATTTCCTTCCCTTCTAGCAAGCTGAGGGCCACCTGCCACTTGTGACGTGGGACTTCATACGGGAGTCCTGTGCAGGAGAGGAGGAATCACAATTTTGCCTGGAGCCAGACCTGAAGAAAGCTTTCGGTCCCAGACGGAGACCGCGTGGCAGATGCAGACAAGCCAGAGGTCGGAATAAGTGAAAGAACAAAGATTCTGGCATGGGGTCAGAGTTCAAACCTCAAGAAGCCCACATAGGAGCTCGCAAACACGAGAAAGTGGCAACCCTCCCCCGTCCTGCCCACAGCCTCCCCTACAAGACGGAAGCAATGCTTCTCTCCTCCAGGGGTGGCAACAGAGATGAATCACACACACGAGGTCTGTGGGCACTAACACTGAGCCCGCTCTGTCATAGGCGCCCTTGTGCCTTGCGCTTCCTTGTCCCCGGGAGGAAGGTTCTTACTCTCCCCTGGCTGACCGGGCACAGGGAATGGGAGCGGGTAGTCCCCCCCACCCGTGTGGTCTCATGCCTGGCAGCTCTGCCCGGAGGGGAAGCTGCCAGTCGGTCCAGCAGCTCAGAGGCCCCCCCGAACTGGCCCCGTTTCCAGGACCAGCTGAGGGCCCCTCTAGGGAGGAAGAGCCTCCGGGAGGCTGACAAGAAAGCTCGCGCGAAGCTTTGAAGCCCACCATGACGCGGACCCGCCCGTCCTCGTGGGCTGAAGGGAGATACAAAGGGAATCTGTGATGAGCCAGTCACTGAGGGACAGCGAGAGCTGACAGCTCCATTCTCCACCTTCTCGCCGGCGCTGACGGCCCGCCGCGAGGGTAATTTGGAATGAAGAATGTTTCTCAAGGAGGAGCAAGAGTCCCTCATCTGAAACTAATTTCTCGTCCAAAATTGTGCTGCAGGAGTTGCTTAGAAGCTGTGGATTAAGTTGTGCTTAAAAATGCATCGGGCTCTTGCTAATCCACACCCGTGGATAATCCGTAAACAACGGCTCCCGCAGATGATTCCGGTCCGGTTCCAGAACGCAGGGTTCCTCGCTGCGCCACCAACCCCCAGCCACGGTTTTCATCTGTATCTGTCCTCAGGGCATGAGGCGGAGAGGGAGGGGATCTGTAGCCCTCCGTTACCTGCAAAATAACCTCGTCTCCAACACCATGCCTGCAAGGCGGGCGCTGCCTGGGTGGTGCTCATAAATGAAGCCACAAAACAGGGGGCGGAGAAGGAAGGAGAGGGAAGGGACACTGTTGGATTTCTGTGCTTGTCACACTCAGGCTGGGGAGGGGCGGTTAAGAGCGTGGCTCTGGGGTCAGACTGCCAGAATTCAGATCCCAGCAGGAGTGCTTCAACCTCCCCAGCCTCAGCGTTCTCATCTGTAAACTGGGGTTCGTGACAGTAGCATGTTCCCAGGCGCCGTGAAGGTTAAGTGAGACCATCTGTGTAACGTGTTTAGCGCAGGGCGTGGCACACAGGAAGCAGTCAATGCACGTAAATTAAACCAGCAAACCTTAGTCACAGCCCGCTCCCAGCAAGCCGGGCAACTGGCGCTCGGTCGCATCTCGTGGGATTCAGTGAAAGACCCGGACCCACGGGCGATGTGCAGCTGCGCAGCCCTGCGGAGGCCCCGGAGGGCGATGACCCGGGTTTCCGGGGAGGAGGCGCTGTGGACGGGCACTGGGGAGGGAGCCCCGGACAGCCGTCAGCTCCCCCATGTGCCTGGCAGACGGGTCCACCATCCGATCTCAGCTGTCTTGCCCAATGGGGCGGAGCAACTGTGATTCGTGGACAATGGGCTGCTAGCCTCTGGGCTTAGGAACCGACGGCAAAGCCAACCCCAGGTTCGGAGGGAGGCCTGGGTGCACCGCCAGGTGGGACGTGCGGGGACCGGGACTCCGCCCCGTGGGAAAGGGGAGGCCAGAAGCCCCTCAGCCCGCTCAGACACGGGCCTGAGAAGATGGGAGGTGGGAGTAGGGAGCACAGAACCCCGAGGCAGACAGCGGGGAGTGCAGACAGCGGAGGACATCCCAGAGCCCAGAGTTCCACCGCCCGTCCCCGCCACCTGCTGCCCCCGCGGAGCCCAAACCAGCTCCATCGGGTCGAGGCGAGGTTCTGGACGACACTCACCCTAGACTCAGGTGACCTGGGCGCCAGGTCTCATACCCGATAATAATAATTATAATAATAGTAATAACAGGGACAGCTTCTTGTGAAGCAGGCACGATGCTAAGCTCCTTACATGGATGACCCCATTTGAGCCTCACAAACTCAACAAGGAAGGTATTATCTTAGTCCCCATTTCACAGATGAGGAGATGAGTCTCTAACTGTAAAGAAAGTGCCTTAAATCAGTCAATAAGTGGGTAATCTGGGGTGCGAATGGAAGTCCCTGTTTCAAGTTCTCTGCTGGGCCAGCTGCTCCAGCAGGACAAGCTCAGATGCTTGGTCTGTGAAGGGAGGAATTTGCAGACGGAACTTTTGCGGGAAACCTCAGAAAGGACACCTCCAGAGTGGCAGCTGCTTCACTTCGTGTCCCACTTAGCAGACCAACCAGCTCAACAGAGACAAGGGCTCAGGAGGCCAGGCTGGAAGATGACAGCCATGAAGACAGCAGTAATGATTTTCTTTCTGCACTTTCACAGCAGGGACCCAGCTTCCCGGAGCCTGGGGGCGGACGCGACACCGACACCGACACCGGGCACTCGGGCTCGTCCTGCAGACGCTGTGCTGACCCACAGCCCTCGGTCCGTCTGCTTCCCGCTGCCCGGCCACCGGCCACCGACCGGCACTCAGGGGTTCGTGTCTGGAGCCCGCTCGCTGGGAGCCACCCCCGACCTCAGGGCAGAGGTCCGGTCTGGCTGCTCTCCCCTCCTTGTCGCCACCCTCGCTGCCCCCAGCGCCGGGGATGGGCAGAAACAGTCGGGCCCAGGCGTCTGGGGTGAGGGAGAAGTCTGCTGGGCTGGTGGCTGCCTCCCCGCCGTCCGCTCAGCCCTCCCAGCTCCCCGGCGGCAGAGCCAGGAGCGCTCGCTCCGCCCTCCGCTGGCTGTTTTCTGAGTGTGTCCTCCACCCTCCGTCTCTCACCCCCACCTCAGCTGACCCATCTCCCCGTGCTCCGTCTCCTCCGTGCCTCTCTGCCTTCACCTGGCCTCTCAGCCACCAGGCTGCCCTCCCTGCTCCCCTCCCCCCTGCAGCAAGCACGGGACAGAAGGGGGTCTGAGCTGGGAGGGACCTTACAGGTTGCGATGTCCAACCCTTCAGTTGCACGGGGGAGGAGCCGAGGCCGGAGGGCCAGCTGTTCCAGCCGTGTAGCTGGTTGGAGGCAGAGCTCGGGCTGGGCCGAGGGGCTCTCCACTGCCTTTTCAGCGGAGGGAGGGAAGCTTGTCACGACCATAAGACCATGCACACCCAGGACCGGCGGGGGGGGGGGCGGGGGGGGGGAGCAGGGCCGTGTGCCCAGGAGCCCCTGAGCGGGGTGGCCGCCTGCCAGGCTGTCCCGGCTCCCCTGCCTTCCCTCTGGCTGGCGGCAGCAAATGGGCCCAACGATGGCTGGCGGCCTCAAGAAGCCCTGGGATCCAGGAATCAGTTCTACCCCCTTTGCCCGATATGGAGAAGAGCTCCTGAGACGAAGCGTAAATCAGGAGGTGAACTCGTAGCCAGCGGAGGACCTCAGCCCAAAGAAACAGGTTGTGTGTGTGTGATTAGCCGCAGCTCCCAGAGGCCACCTGCTACCCCCCAGCGCCCCCGAGCCCCGCCCCCCGCCCCAGGCTCGCTGGCTTCGGGTCTCCCAGCGCTTGGATCTCGGAGCCACAGATTTCCCTCATCAGAGAGTCGTTGCCCCTGGCTCCCCTCACTTCTAATCAACAAGCCAAGGTATTCGTTCCTGGGAGCGTGATTGATTTCCAGGGACTTAGAACTTAATTACATTTTTGCAAAATCTGTTTGGAATCCTCAGAGAAGCGAGACACTTTCTGTTCTTTGAACTCGCATGCAGGAGGGCTTGCGGCATCTCGGGCGCTCCGCACACCCTCCTCAGGCTGAGAGAGGGCCACGCCACGGCTGTCAGTTTTCATCCGTCCTTCCGCGGGACTGCCAGCCCCTGAGTGTGGCCCAAGGAACCCGGCTCCTCATGCGGAAGAGTCCCCCACGCGGTCCTCCCCGTGCCAGCCACCTCCCCGTCCCCTCCCAGCCACTGCGGGCCCGTTCCGCCAGCCTCGGCTGCCCAGTCAAGCGGGCCAGGCCCCTGGCTCCAGTCTCAGCCTCGGGAGGTATTCCCTTCCCTGTTCTAATCGTCAGCATCATAAATAACTACCATCTACTGAGCCGTAACTATAAGATAGTGTCCGCATGTCGGCTCATTGCATCCTCACAAGAAAGGGCCTCACTGACCTTGGCCTCAACCCCCCCACTGACCAAGAAGGGAAGGGCGCTCAGAGTTTAGCCAGGATGACGGAGCTAGAAGTGGCCGAACTGGGCTCTAAGCAATCGCCCATCCTTCTGGAAAATTACCTCAGGGGCCAGGCCAGCCCGTCCTCTGATGCTCTGATGACCGGCTCCATCCCCCGTGTCCCCGGGGCCCCCTGGCCTGTGACCACGTGTCCCCTTAAAGCCTGCACCCTTCCCCTAAATCTGACGGCTAGGCGGCTGCTGCTTCCGCTTTCAGAAGCACCTGATAGCGTAATAGGCAAATGGGCAAAAAGACAACTTTTCTGCAAGTGTGAAATTATGTAAAAATTAAAAGCTTAAACGAGTAGACAGAGTTCTGGTTCGATGTGTGTATTTACAGTTTTGCCATCCTCGTTGGTGCTGTTCCTTTTGCATATCGTGCATTAACGACTGAAACCTCAAGAACGATTTCAGTAACATCCACACAACAAAGCCACGTGAGATTGCTTCAGCGGTAACAGCGTCATAAATAAATCAATGCTGCCACAAACGAGGTGGGGAGAACCCACTGGATGGCAACCACGTGCTGCCCCCCCACCCCGGGCATCCGAGCAGCCCGAGAGCCGGCCTCCCCGCTGTCTGCTGGGCCCACCTGTCGGAGCGCCTCTCCCGGGCCCGCCCGCCGGCTCGCTGGCCCAGCCTCCCCGGGGTTAACTGCTCACCGGGGCCCTGGCCCCCTCCCGTTCTGGCGCTCACTCAGAGCTGTTCACCCCAGCCGGGGGTCTAGTCCAGGCTCTGACCAAGCCTGCGGGGTCCCACTGTGTCCCAACATGTGTCTCAGGCACGGGACTGTCGGGACAAGCCCCAGCAGAGAGTCTGAGCCCAGCGGGACCCACGCGCCCTGCCGCAGTCCGCCTTCCTTCCTGGGCCCGGAGCTCCCACAGTGGCGTCCCCTCTGCGGTGTCTGACAACGTGCAAGGTCACCGCAGGTCTTGCCCACAGACGCAGCTCTCTGATCCTGGTGGCCTTCAGTGGCATTTCAAATCTGGAAGCTTCCTATGGGTCGTGGGTCGGGTAGATCAGCACAAATGTTGAGGAACATGGTAGGGAAAGAGGTTCAATATTTTTAGGAATAGATTGACAAACTCAGACCCTTCCGATGCGGTGCAGACCCACAGGCGACTTCCACTCTACTTGAATGTCTGGGTCGGTGTTCCGTGCTGCACGTGTTACAAAAACACAGAGGCTGCGAGTGAAGCTGAGCAGTGCAACGGGGGACCGGTGGACACCGCCACGTCACAGGCAGCCTGTGACCGCCCCACCCACTCCCATCGTCGGTAGAGATGCAGCGCAGAAACAAAACCTTGTCTTCGGGCATTCCCAGGAGACCGGTAAGCCTGCTCCCTGGAAATAAGTGGCCCGGCCCAGCCCTTCCTGGAGCAACCCGGCCACCTCCCCTGAGCCGGGCAGGCACCCAGGCCACTGCACCAGCTCAGGGGTATCCTGGCTCAGCAACACCTGGGGTCACCTTCCAGGGCACGCGCTAGAGCTCATGGGAAGCAGACGTCCTCCAGCTGCAGGCATCCCTGAGGACCCGTGTTATTCTGAGAGCCCACCAAGTCATTGCTGGAAAGAGGAAGTGAAGGTGAGGGAGGGAGGCCGAGGACTGGGGTAGAAAAAGGAGGAGAATCCTCGTCTGTGGAAATTTCCAAACCTTTCAGCGAGGGCAAGGGGAGCTGCCCTCCATCCCTCCTCGGGGCCTGGGAGCTGCGGGACAGCCTGAGAGGCAGACATGGAGCCTCTCCCTAGACCAGGCCGGGACCCCAAAGGCCGGGGCACGGCCAGGGGCAGGGCAGAGGAGGGCTTCCCCTGGGCAGGAGAAAAGACAGCGGGAGAAACCCCGGCGGAGGAGGAAGGGACACAAGACCCTGTTTTCTTCACCGAGAAAGTCGCCCGAGTGATCAAGCTGTAAAAACCGCCTGAGCTGTTCAGACAGACTCGGATTCCGCCGAGTTGTGTTGGGCGGAAGATGCATTTATAAAACATCAAAAGGAAAGTTCCAGTAGCTGCTCACAGCCCTCAGACTCAACCCCTCTTTGAGTTTCTTTCCAAAAACGCATTTGTAGCGTCTCGTGCCTGTGAGAGCCGAAGCTGAGGATGCCCTTGGTCCACCAGCCAGGCCACCGCCGCGAGCTCCGCGTCGCCCTGGGGAAGGCGGGCAGGCCGAGGCACTCGGAGAACAGATGTCTTATTTACCCGGGTATTTGCTGTTGGTCCTAGGCAGTGGTAGCACACTCAGTCCCTCACCTAACATGTATTGACGGCTTTGGGCCAGATGTGAACTTGAGTGTGGATGGGCAGTGATTAGGACGTGGCCCCTGGACCCCTGTGACTAATGGACCGATAAACAACCAGCCCCCGGTACACCTTACGCTGGGTACCAGGACCCGGGTGTGAAGGACATGCGGGCAGCACACAGGCAGAACAGAGGGGTGCTGGTGGATGTGACGTTTCTCCTGCGACAACCTCCTGGTAATCAGAGCAGAGGTGAGTGTCCTCCAAACAGAAGAGAGAAACACGGACTCTCCGGGCAGAGGGGACGGGTCACATCAAGGCAAGACGACGGGAGGGAGTCTGACTGGCTGGTCCGATTGGGGTGTGGAGTACAGGGGACCCGGGGGGGTAACTAATGACCGAGCATCATAAACAATCATCTACTGGGCACAGAGGACATGATGACATGTTGACACTTGACCCGAATGTCCCCAGTCACAGTTAGCCTTTCTCCGGGGCAGCCACGTTGGAAAGAACAGCCGGCCTTTTACCGGATTCCTGAAAGTATCATTAGGATGTGTTAGCAAAGATCCAATTTCCTTCCTGAGGCCACTCTAAGATCAGAGACTTTCCCGGGTGGGGTCTGGGTGCACCTGACCCTGGACTCTCCTTCCCCACCCCCACCCGGGGCTGTGCTCTCACTGGACCTGCTGACCCTCAGACCCACCCAGCCCTTCCTCCGCTCTGTTCTGTGCTGCCCCGGGCATGGGGAAACAGGCCCTGCAGGGGGCCGCTCCCAGGCTTCCGGCTGGGTTCCCACGCTGGGGGAGGGTCAGGAGGCCGGGAGGGAGGAGCCAGGGACTTCCTCTCTCTCCCTTGGTGCCCCTGCCCTCTCTGTGGCAGCTGTGCCTCGTCCCTGCCTCCAGCTCTCAGCAGACGAATGTGCCGGGGGTTCAAGGTCTTCCCGAACACCTCTGTCACGGTTCCGGCTTCTACCTGATGGCCCCAACCCGTAGGTGCAGGCAACAACTGACCCTCCGTCGTCTCCCCAGTCCGAGGGGAGCAGTGTCTTCCAACTGCTGCTGTGCGGCCATACCACCTCTTGTCTGGCTTCCCTGTTCTTCTGTCCTCGGTTTCTTATACTAAATCCCTCCGCTGTGCACACTTAAAGTAGCCCCTCTGTTTTTCAGCCTGGACCCTGACTAGCACAGAGACGGTATTCTATTCACCTTTGGGTCTCCCACAACACCCAGTACAGTGATTTTTCTGAGTTTCTACTGGACGGACAGATGGATAGGTGGTTGATTAGATAGATAACTGGTGGTAAGATTAGGTAGACGAAAGGGTTAATGGCTCTTCATGATTTCAAGAGGATGCTTTCATTTTGTGAAAAATAAAGATGATTCCAAGAGACTCCTAGGAGCAGCCAGGGGGCTGGACAGCTGCACGGTCACGGTCAAGCCACAAGAGAGTCCAGCAGCTGGAAGAGCACTTGGTCAAGTTTATTCCTTGTTGTGTCTGAACCGAGTCACTCCTTCCTTGCCCTCTTTCTGAATCGCTTCCCACCCTGGCAGAGGCTGAGGGGGGTGGTGTGTTAGTGGCAAATGGTTCTAATTTTCAGCTGGCAGGCGTTCCCATCCATTTATTATGCCCGAGTCTCTGCGAAGTAAAGGAGATATAATGGAAGGAACTTCATCACCACTGATTCCCACTTGAAGAAGCTGCCGGTTGGCTCCAGTTCTAGGCTGGAAGGAACCGAGTTGGCCAGACAACAGTCGTCTTTGGGGTTCTTGGGGATTTTCAGTAATTACATTCTCAGAATCCTGCATCCTTCTTCTGAGTATATTGCCTTGAATAATTAACGATGCAGAGGCCAAGGCTTTCCAAGGCCACTTTGCGTATCCCCCGATAAGCAGGGTTACACCGAGGACACTCACTAAGAGAGATATTTCCAACTCGGCTGTGACAGTGCAGCATAGGAGAGCGGCGAGCATCCAGCTCCCGTCGGAGCTGCGCGCTCACAGAAGAGGCCGCACCCTCCCGCAAGCCTAAGACGGGTCCTCGCCTGTCTTCCTCCCAGAGTTTTGGAAGGACAGATGAGATGATTGTGAAAGAAAACTGAAAAGTTCACCCTGGCCAGGGTGGCTCCATTGGTTGGGACATCGTTCCAGGCATCAAAAGGTTGCTGGTTCAATCCCTGGTCAGGGCACATACAGGAGGCAACCAGTCAATGTTTCCCTCTCACATCAATGTCTCTCTCTCTCTCCCTCTCTCTCTGTCTGTCTGTCTCTCTCTCAAAATCAATGGATATATCCTTGAATAAGTATTTTTTAAGAAAAAGAAACCATAAAGCTCAACACTACAAGGTCATTTGTTCCGTAGTCCATCGGTTACCCACAGAGATGTAACCTAAAGCGCTCTCGCTGCCGCACCAGACAGGTTGCAGCTGCCCTCTGGGAAATCGGGATGCGGTGGGTCACGTAAAGAGTAAGAGAGTGACCAGAATTCAGATAAGGCCAGGGGCTGCCGCCGATCTGACCAGGACTGATCAGATGACCAGAGGACATGAGGCATCTCTCTCTCCGGTCCCCTCACCCCCAGCCCCTGTCTAGTTTATCCCCAAGAAGAACAGTTCCCATCCAGGGTTCCCTCCCGCGGCCAGTGCTCCGAGACCGCCAGGTCTTGTCCTCCCTGCCCGTCTCCCTGCTCCAGCTTCTTCCTCCTACAGAGCTGCTCGCCTCACCTCACGGTCAGAACCTATGATGCCCCTGTGGTCAATTCACACCAAGATGTGGGGTACCCTGGGGGGGCGGGGCTTCACCATGGAGTGCCAGCTCTCTAAAGGCTCATGTCTTCTTATTGGCCTGAATGCTTTCAGGTAAGACTTCAGGTGGAGTAAAGAAGGAGGTATTTGGAAAGTGGAACAACGGGTCTTCCTAAAGACCCTCAAGTCACACTCTTAGGAACCAATGATTCAGACCCAAAGCAAGGCCAGATGGTCACGCTGAGACTCTTTCCTTCACTCTATGTTTCTTCCTCCCAGTCTGGACTTCAAAGTTGGAGGCCAGACGTAAATCTGCCCAGAGGACTGTCATCCTTAGAGGACACAGAGGCAGATTCTTTGTGCTCACAGCTCTTGGAGTGGAAGAGACTCCCTGACCATCCAAGACCGGTTTGCTGCTGATTCCAAGGCACCCTCGTGAGGACAAAGCATTTTATTAGGCTGCTCTGGCGAATGTTTTGTGCCAGGCTGGCCTCCCTGCCACACTGGCTGTTACCTTGCTTCCACCCTGCACTGCGCTTTGGTGAGTGTTCCAGGCACAAAATCTACTTTTCAGATTAGCCTCGACAAAGCATGAGGGAATGAGGTAGTCTGCCGGCGCTGACTCATTGCAAAACCAATTTAAATGACCAAGTCAATCAATAGTAATTCATTAGTCATCAACCAGCTCTGGTGATGTTCTGCCCAGAGCACCCGCCCCTCACCTCCTCTTCACAGCCTCCTTGTTGACTCCCGGCTTCCTGACTCCACTGCCACTCCCCCGCCCACCAGTACCCCCACCAATCAAGCTGACAGCCCCCCTCCCAGGAGCTGTCCAGAATTTCAGCACTGCACATCAAACCAGGGGGGCGGTTAACTGACTTCCTTTTCCTCTCTTTGCCAGAAGCAGATGGGAAGGGTGGGAGGAAGGGAATTATTTATTTGCTAGTGCTTTGCCCAAAGCACTCTCTATTCTGAGGGTCAGTTCCCTCCACCCCCATCCCGAGCCCAACATTAGCTTGACGGACAGGGGCCTCCACCCAGCTCCATGAGGCCTGAGCTGACCCTGTTTACCTTGCACGGAGGAGTGTCTGCACTGCACAACTCTCGGCTTCAGGATTTTGCAAATTTTATGAGGATGTTCAGTCAAGCTGGGTTTTAGCTCCCCCTTTTCCCTCCAGCTAAAATGAAGGTCTTTCATCCAGCTCTGATCTCAGAGGGACTTTGTTCACCGCACTTGGGACATGATTAAATAACAGGCACACGTGCGCACGCCAGCCCCAAACCCTTTTAGTTCCCAGATCTTTCCTCGGTGATGAAGCCTGAAGTGGAAAACTACTGTGCAGAGAAACTGTAGCAACAAGAGGAGCAACGAGCCAGCCCCGCTCCTTCTGGAGGGAGAGGTGAGGAAGTCTGCTCACGAAACAAGGGCAAAGCAAATGGGATGTATCGACTGGAAGCCTTGCCAAGGAGAAGTCTGAGGATGCAGCGTTTAGCCGTTGGGGGTGTCCGTTTGCTGTCCACAGCGGGGAAGCGGGAAGCCTCTACCGGCCCATGCTCTCTAGGGAGCCCAGAGAGGGCGAGAAGGGAGTCGGCTGTGAGAAGCATCCTTTCCTTTGTCTGGTTAGCGTGAGCATTAGCTCTACCAATTATGGCAATATAAAGAAATCATTAAAATGCAATTATTGCAGCTGTATAAGTTTATAACTGCATAACTACATCAAAAAGCCACCTTTGTAGGTCTTTATGTGCTCTATTAACCTGAATAAATGGCAGCAAAGAGAAAAGATTACTTCCATATGAATCCAAAGCGAATGTGGAATTTCTCTCCTGCTGTGTGGACGGCAGCAGCGAGAAGCCCGGGTGCCCTGGGCCCCGGCCTGCTGGGTGGGCCTGCCGCAGTCTTCTCTTTGCTCCAGGCCTGCCCCTCCCATGGCCAGTCCTTCACCAGCTCGGTCCAAACAAATAAAACGAAAGCCAGCTAAGCAAGGATAAAAAATGATCACGACCCTATACATTTCTGTAATGTCTTATACTTCCCACATTCAACAACCCTTTGGCTAAATAACTATTCTCATTTTACAAATTAAAAACTGAAAAGCAAAGAATTTTTACATAACTTGCATAAGGTTGCTCGGTGAGCTTGTTAGCATCCGTTCACGCCCCCCACGCCCACCCCCACCCCCAGTGCCACCCTCTACCCTTCCCCACCATGCTCTGCGCCCCAGGAACCTGGCTTCTACGGGCTATAGGCTCCCTTACCCTCTGACTTTTGATTAGGTTGGACCATGGGAAGCAATGGCAGGAAAACAGAGGTGGGGAGAAAGAAAAATTGGGGGTTGATGCCCCTGGCTGGCTGCCTCCCTGTCTGGTCATTGTTTGGCAGTGGCTACGTGTCTCTGTTTAGAGCCCCAGGCCCTGCACGGTGGCCCTCCCCTCAGTGACAGCTCCAGGGCACTCCGGCTCTGATCACCAGTCCCTCCCTTTGCCCTGGAGTGCTAGGGGTGGTCCTGTCGTCACTTCTGGCTGGTTTCCCTTCAAAGCACACACACCCCTTTTAACACGCTCCTCACTGACTCCTGAATGTGCCCCCCGTTTTCTACCAGGACCTTGACTGAGACACAGCACTAATGAGGACTGGGGTCTGAACTAAAGCCCGGATCATCAAAACCCTAGGAGTCCAGGTCTGAATAATTTAGAAAACTTAATTTGCTCCAGACACAGACATGCTAATTGCCCCGTACTTCGCTTGGCACCGTGCTGGGCCACGTACAGAAGGACCTGCGAGAACACGAGCTCTGCCTTCCGGGACGTCTCGTGCCGCCTCAAGCGCCCTGACACCACCGCTGGGTGGAGGACACGCGCCAGGTAGGCTCGTCCCGGACCAACGCCTGGATGGACCGCGCTGAGGACGGGGCGGCCTATTGGGTGAAACTAAACACGTTTGGGAGTTGAGAGGGTGACATCTAGAAAAGCACGTATTCTATTTCTAAACGAGGTGGAGGAGAGCAATGGGTCAGATCCTCCAAACATTGCAAGTGAGCCCAAAACGTTTCTATTTGGCCTTGACATGCCTGATTAGACAATACGTCGTTGTTTTGCTTGGGGATTTCTGCACTAGTTACCCCTTCCTGATTAGTTTTCCTTAGGCTGAGAGTGAAGGGAGGTGGACTCCTGGAGCCCACACACGCCTTTGCCCCCTGGGAGGCAGACACGGTGCAGCCAGAAGTGGGCTGAGGAGCCCACCGTGCCCGAGCTGCCCACCCAGGATCACGCCCACGTTTCCGCTCTGTCAGACCTGAGTCCACGGGCCTGCACTCGGCGAACGGGCTTTGGGTCCTCAGGACACAGCAGGTCCTTGCTGATGCGCGGTGGCCCCAGAAGCCTTCCCTGAGCATCTGGGTGCCCCAGAACCGCAGCCGGGGTCCTTTCACACATCACAGAGGGCAGCAGCAGTAAGACCGGATGCGGTCAGGAGTCGGGAGAGTCTGGCGCCGGCCGTCCCAGCTGAGTTGCCCTGGGGACGTCCCCGGGCCCTGCTGAAGTTCAGGGGTTCATGTCACGTGTGAAGCAAGACTCTCTGCGTGGCACCAGGGGCATGCCCAATGGATGCTGGTGGAATCAAAGCATAGGTGAGCAGAGGCTACGTAAACGTCAAATTCCAGGTCCGCACTGTTAGTACAGACACTTAGAGTTGGAGCCAGCTTTGCCTGGTTTGTAGATAAATTTTACTGAATTCCAAGCCTCAGTAAAATAATACAGGGTTTTTGGGGGTTTTTTTTTGCAAATACTGATGGCTGATACATCTATGGTATTATCTACCAGAGCACATGCTAAGCACTTTACCCAGATTAAGCCATGTAATCCTCACTGTTAGTCCACCGAGTGGGTACTGCAATTCTCCCCAGCTCAAAGATGAAGGGACTGAGACTCAGAGAGGTTTCGCAGGTGGTCAGCAGCTGGGATTTGAGTTGTGGGTCTGGTTCCAGGCCCTGTGCTCCTCGTCACCCTACCATCCTGCCTTAGGTGTTGCTAGCTGACAAGGTGAAAACTGACGTGCCAGGAAGAAGGGACAGACAAAGTGCTATCAGAGTGCGGAGCTGGAGGAGACTGCTTCCGGCCAGGGTAACCAGAGAGGGCTCCCTGGAAGAGGCCGCTCTGGGGCTGGACCTAGAAGGGTGAGAAGACCTTGAGCTCACAGAGAGGAGTTGGAAAAGGGAACAGTGGGCAGTCCCATTTGGGGTCATGAAGAGGTTCATGGGAGACCAGAACTGAAGTCCTGAGGGTGGGTTCAACTGGGGGCACCCCAGAGTGTTAGGCCAAGCTGCACGGATTCATTTTCCCTGGAGGACACAGGGAACCACTCAGGGTGCCTGAGCAAGAGTTCGACAGGACTGGAGTCGTGCCGCAGAAAGAGTTAACGTGACAGTTGTGAGTGGGATGGTGTGAGGGGGAGAGACTGCAGGCAGGGAGACCACGTGTCCCAGCGTCTAACAGGCCGCTCTGCACCACCGAGACAAATAAAGACTTGTTGACTGACTGACAGACCGCCTGGCTGACGCGCGGCCTCCAAGCCGTCTCCAGCAGGCACCCCCTCCGTCAGAGTGAGCAGCACTCCGTGTGAGTGGGGACGGGGCTCTGAGGCTAAAAGGACTAGAGACACCACCTTGTATGTATAAACAGAGAAAGGCTGAAACCTGGAGCCCCCCCACCGACAAAAAAAGAGCACCGTCAGGGACAGACACCAGTGGAGAGGGAAACACCCCCACTGAGCTGAGCATAACCCTGACTCTTCTTCGTCTTCTCTCCTCGTCCGCAGCTGCGAAGAGAGAATGCACGGCCACTGCACACAAAAAGGATGGTTTTACCTCCACATGTGAGGCTGCCAGGGAATTTGGCTATAACCTTTTATTAGACGTTAATAATTTAGAAAAGGGAGAAGTGTTCCCCAGCCAAATCTAATCTCCCACAAATACGTGCTCTGCAGGGGAACGGGAGCAGCGCGTCCATCCCAGGGTGAGCGGACGTTTGCCCGGCCCTCGCACGCTGCCGGCATCCATCAGCCGGGCCATTCACTCTGGTTAATGGCAATCACATCACTTTCCTTGGGTCTGTTTTCGGCAGTTAGATTCGCAGCTCCGGGCGTCTCTCTCCTGCACGGACTCTCCAAGGCGTCCCTTATGTGTCTGCAAGGATCTATGTTCTCTCTGTGTCTAGCGTGGGCTGTAATGGCCATACACAGGGAACAGCCCCGAGAGCTTGATGCTGGCCGATGGGCTAACGACCAGTGTTAACCCAAGAGGCCCCCTGTGTTCAATGAAAGCCAAACATTCACTTGAGGGTGCAGAAGGGACCTCACTTCGTGCTCGCCAGTAGGGGCCCCCGCATTCGAAAGGCCCTGGTTGACGAGACGCCTTCGGGTATTCGCTTCACTGTGCGGTCGATCTCTCCTCGCTGCGTGGCTCACGCCGATCGCTGGACACGAGCCGGCCGCTGCAGCAGGGCACACATCGGCAGCAGTTACACAGCTGTCAGCCTGCTGTTAACTGTCGGTCCAAACGTTTGGACACCTCTGTGTCGGGGCTGGTGATTGCGAAGCTTCCCTTTCCCTTCGCAAAAGAAAATGAGCCTTGAGGAAGCAGGACACAGTAGACCGGAGAGCCGAGAGAGGAATGCGTTGACTAGAAGTGTATCCCAGCTGACGTTTTCACTGTAAGGCAACAGTCACTGTGATCCATTTGTCTGCTGTCCTGGGTCCTGAACCAGGTCAGAGGCTCAGCCACAGGGCAGCCTCCCTCGGCATAATGAACTTGACCTTCATTTACTTTTCTGCTTCTCTTCTGATATCAGCCTCCCACCCCCAGGCGGAGCAGTTCTACTGCACTGGGCCGGGAACCCCTCCCACCTGGCCAGATCCCCGACAAAGCCTGGAGGGTCTCGGACAGCTGCCACTCTCCCCACAAAGTGCCCCACAAAGTGCCCCACAAAGTGGGGGCGGCCCGGGGGAGAAAAACAACCCCGACTCGGAGTGTCTGCCCACCTCCCTGGTGTCAACAGTCCCACATCACCAATTTCAAGCCACCCACATTTCACAGCCAGCGAGGGGCATTCCTAAGGTTGCACGGTGGGCCTGTGGGGAGTTAACTTCAGCACAGAACGGTCGGCTCCCTCTGCCCCACCCCTGAGGCCCCGAGGCCCCGAGGGCCTGGGCAGGCGGCGGGCGCCCCAGCCCACGCGCGGTCTTCAGTGCTCATCGCTCAGCCTCTGGAGCGTGCGGAACAGTAAGAACCCAACATGTTCCTTAATCAACATCTTGTTCAGAAACTGTCACTTGCCATAAATATAGGCTTTTAACCTGTCTCCTTGGCAGCTACCTCAGGAGTGGGGACAGGGAATTCATAAATTTCAGAGCTGGTAGATTTCAAGACGGCAGGGCAGGCTCTGCATGCACAGGAGCTGTGGAGTAGGCGGGTCTCTGAAGTGCCATCTCGGAGGAGAGCGCAGCATTTTCTGTGTCTGTCTCTGTCCGGGGCCACAGCCAGGCAAAAAGCCCTGGACTCTGTTTCCATGAAGTACAGGAGGGAGGCTGAGGCAACACCGCCCTCAGACGTGTGGGGATTGGAGGGCTATTCAGGTTGAGATTTGGAAACCCATCAACAGTTATTAAGGGGATTACAGGAAACAATTTGTACGCATAAAAGCGGCCGCCAGAGGCTGGAGAGAGGAAACAAACAAGACACAGAGGCGGGGAGATGGAAACCGAGAGGGGATCAGAGACAAACAAGAGGAGAGGCAGGGACAGACGGCTACAGACGGGCCGAACCAGATTCTGGTAAACCTGCAAAGCCCGAAAAGGCTGTGTTTCTGTATTGATTCCAAACTCTTGGGGACAGTTCAAAGCCCATTCGGCCCAGGCGCCCTTGTCCTCTACCCCGATTCACCATCTAATTTTCATCACAGCGGACAACGCACCCTCTGCTTTGTTCAGATTCATAGGCCCGAGCAGAACGCTCTCGCTTGACTGCTCTATCTAGGCCACTTCCCCTGCACACGCCTTCTCCTCCTGTCTCAGGGACTTCCGTCTTCCCTACCCTCACTCCAGCTCTCGCCCCGTCCCGTCCCGGGGCGTCCCTGGGTAACTGACCCAGCTTCGAGCACTTCCGGTCCCTCTGGCTCCCTGGCTCCCGGGCGCTCGACTGGGGCGGAGCTTCACTCCGCTGATCTCGAGATGACTCTGCAACTGCTGGGCAGGGTGGCTGACCCCAGGCAAGTCACGCCCCTCCTCGCACCTTCATCCTTCAACTGGACAAGGAAAAGGCCAGACTGAGTGACTTTCCGTTTCCTCGCGGCTCTGACACTCGTCAGCTCTGAGTGATGATGGCCACGCAGAAAAAGACAAATTGATGGAGGAACGTACCAGCGAGAGAAGGACAAACGGAGGGGGGTGGCTGCACGCGGGTTGAGAGTGATTGATGGTGACAGTGCAGCCATGATCTCTAATTGTCCCGGTATTCCCTCTTCTGTAGTAACAACTGGCTACCCAGAACGAAGGCTATATCCCAATGTACTTTGTACTTGACTAAGTTCTGGCCTATCAGATATAAACAAAGGTGATGTGTAGCAGTTTCTGAGAACCTTCCTTACAAGATAGTTATCATTCTTTTCTTTATTCTCCTCACCTTACAGCTGCCTGGAATGCGGACGTGATGGCTGGAGCACTAACCTCCATCTTGGTCCATTTGGATGAGAACCAGTAAGCTGGAAAGAACCTACATCCTTCAGGACTTCATAGAATAGAACCTCCCTATCAGTGGCAAACTATGTTCCTCTGGGCTTTTGCTGAGACAGAAACAGTTCTCACATGGAAGTCACGGTTATTCTGAGTCTCTGTTATTTATGGCAAAACTTAATCTGAATAATATAAACAAAGTTTAAAGGTTGAGAAGGAATTATCACGAGGCCCCTACAACGAGAAGGTACAAGGTGACAGGTGGAGGTGGGATAATAGGTGAAAGGTAATTGATGAAGAACTGACAGGACAGTGCTTTCCTCATGTCATCACCGAACCTCACACATCCACAGGAAGCTTCCAAAGCCCATTTTTAATCCTGTGTCCAGGAAGCTGCCTTTTTTTTTCTTTTCTTCTTTTTCTTCCTCTCCTCCTTTCCTTCTCCTCCTCCTCCTCCCCTCCTCCTCCCCTCCTCCTCCTCCTCCTCCTTCTTTTTCTTCTTCTTCCTCCCTCCCTCTCCCTCTCTCTCTATTTTTGACTAGCCCAACACCTCCAGGATCTCCCCTCGTCAAAGTTCTGGGGCACTTCCTATTACTTTATTCAGAACAGTCCAAACTTTTTGGCATTGTTTTGAGGGATGTTTCTGCCTTCCCAGCCAAGCTAGACCATTTGTTCCAGGAGAAACTGTTGTTTTCTCGCTTTTCTCCCAGATACAGTGATGACATCCCAGACTTTCTGGGGCAGATCACATCTCAAGGATTCTGTCCTGGTGCTCCTTAATTTTGAAAGTTTTCATGATTCAAGGACATCATCGATCAAACAATCCTTTTAATATAAGACCATAACCATACCCATATAGCCTACCTACATACTCAGATTCTTTAAAATAATTTCTTGATTTTTTTTCTTGATGGGTTGAAAACACCTTGACAAGGCCCAGGGGCACCTGAGTGGAAAAAGTGATGTGCAGGAACAGGAAAAGGATGGAATGCAGTGAATGGAAGGAGCTTGATTGACAGGGTATCACCAGGACGGGGAGAAGATGCCGGCCCTGGAACTGTGGCCAACGGACCGTCAGGCAGGGCTAATAGCAGCTTTCTCTGCAACCTCGCACAGCCTGGGCCAGGTGTCTGGG
The DNA here is from genome assembly GCF_019186645.2 of Phyllostomus hastatus. Lineage (NCBI taxonomy): Eukaryota > Metazoa > Chordata > Mammalia > Chiroptera > Phyllostomidae > Phyllostomus > Phyllostomus hastatus. The sequence continues at coordinate 14,437,027 of NW_025334018.1, read as the reverse complement.
ACCTCTTCACAGCCCGAAACTGGACAGTTGTTTCTCCAGATGATAAAGGTCAGACAATGGCCAGACTTCCTGGTAAAGGTGGAGAACTAAACACGCACATCTAATCTCACTGCTTCCCCAGTGTCACTGAAACTACAGCAAAGGGGTTGTTTGCAAAGGCATAAACCCACAAGGGCAAGGCCAAATGGGGAAAGAGAAAATAGCAATAAAGCTGGAGAAGCTGCAAAGCAGTGGGCAGATTCGAGAAATCCAAGTCGCTGCTGATAGTGAGGAGAGCTGAACGCCAACCTCGTTCGTACCACGAATCCTCAGGATACCCTGGAGCCGGCAGCACCAGGGACTTCTGAAAGTGGGGGTGGTGGAGGTTCAGGGGTGGCTGAAACAAGGGGAAGAGGGGGAACGATGTCTAAGACGCAGCAGCTCCCGGGTTTCTGGTCAAGATGGCAAGGAGGTAAATGGGGTACTCACATCCTCCCACGACCACGTCAAAATCACAAGCACGCAAAAACCATCACTCAGAACCACCTGACACCTAGCCGAACAGAAGTCCTACAACGAAGGACATAAAGAAGAAGCCGCATCGGGACTAGCAGGTGGGCCAGAGACATGGAACCGGCTGGCCCCCCACCCACATGTGGCGGATAAAAATTGGGAGCAATATCTCAGCTGCAGAGGCCCCCGCTAAGGGGCAAGGGGTTACCCAGCTCCACACCAGGCCCCCCAGCCCAGGGCTCCACTGTCAGGAAGAGGAGCCCCATGACTGCAACTATCACAACCAGTGGGGACCGAGGCTGTGGGAAAAGGAGGACTGCTGGAGCCCCGGGCAGGTCCTCCCAAAGGGCCTGTGCGTAGACTCACTCAGACTCACTGCCTCTGAGCTCTAACACTGCGTCAGCGGTTCAACAAGCACCGGGGACATGTGGGGAGGAACTGGAGTGTCTGGCACCAGGCAAAGAGCTGGTGGGGCAGCTTTCTCCCAGACAGAAGTGCTGGCAGGGGCCGTGGTTCCTTTTCTGAGCCCCCCACACAGAGCCAGCAGGCGGGCACCATGCCTGAGACTCCATCAGCCTGGCTAACACTGTTCACCTTGCCCTAGTGATTCCCTGAGACCCCACCCGATACTCAGGACCACCCAAACTGTTTCCAGTGGTTTTCATATACAAACGTCCAGTTTTGGCTCATACTGTGGACTTTTCTAAAATCTCTCAAACAAGCAACATTTGGCCTCGACATCCTCGTACCTCTCACTAGGTGGCCCCTGGGCTAGCATTCGTGGAAGCCAGCCTTGGTTAGCAGCTTGGCCTCTCCTGAGCACCTCCAAGTCCAGCACGAGTAGGAGCCATCTGCACATCACTCTGTAACTCCAGCTGAGAGGCCCTGGGCAGAACACAGGTGGCAGCTGACCTGGGTCTGCACCTCCCAGGAGGCCCCAGAGCCAGTACACCTGGGGGACAGCTTCAGACCATGTCTAGGCACCACCCAACCACCTCCACAAGTGACACTCAAGGGACAGACTCAGCAGGCACTGGGATCCCACTGACGTAAGTCCTGCTCCATGGAGTGGGCCCCTGCACAGCTGATCCTCCACGGTGGTCGGTGGTCACAGCCAGTCCTTGCAGCTGACTGGCCCCGGGGGCTAAGTCCCCCCTATCAATGTGCCAACAGCAATCAAGGCTCAACTACAACAGAAGAGTGCACACAGCCCACACGAGAGGGTGGAGCACTTGCAGTGTGCAGCCCAGACGGACATGGAGGTTGTGCAACTGGACTCCATCGGACACCTATTATATTAGGCCACTCTACCAAGCCTGGAAGGCATAGCAGCTCTACCTAGTAGATAGATAGAAACAAACTCAGGGAGGCTGCTACAATGAGACATAGGAGCATGTCCCAAATAAAAATCAAATGAAACTTCAGAAAAAGAACTACACAAAATAGAAACAAGTAATCTACTAGATGCAGAGTTCAAAACACTGATAGTAAGAGTGAGAATAGTGTATGGAAACTCTGGGGCAACTTCAAGCATACCAACCTTCGCATCATGGGGGTGTCAGAAGGAGAAGACAGAGAAAGCAAGGAATTGAAAACTTATTTGAAAAAATAATGACAGAAAACTTCCCTAACCTAGTGAAGGAAATAGAATACAAGTCCCAGAAGCACAGAGAGTCCCAAACAAGAGGAACCCAAAGAGACCCACACCAAGACACAACATAATTAAAATACCAAAGGTTAAAGACAAAGGGAATCTTAAAAGCAGCAAGAGGAAAGCAGTTAGTTACCTAGTTACCTGCAACGGAGCTCCCATAAGACTGTCAGCTGATTTCTCAACAGGAACTTTGCAGGCCAGAAGGGAGTGACAAGAAATATTCAAAATGATGAAAAGCAAGGACCTACATCCAAGATTACTCTATCCAGAAAAGCTATCATTTAGCATGGGAGGACAGATAAAGAGCTTCCCAGACAAAAACTAAAGGAGTTCATCACCACAAAGTAGTATTATATGAAAAGTTAAAGGATCTTCTTTTTTTTTTAAAGATTTTATTTATTTACTTTTAGAGAGGGAAGGGAGGGGGAAAGAGAGAGAGAGAGAGAGAGAAACATCAATGTGCAGTTGCTGGGGGCCGTGGCCTGCAACCCAGGCACGTGCCCTGACTGGGAATCAAACCTGCGACACTTTGGTTCGCAGCCTGCACTCAATCCACTGAGCTACGCCAGCCAGGGCTAAGGATCTTCTTTAAAAAAAGAAAATAATAATAAAATATGAACAATAAAACAGCAGTAAATACATATCTATCAATAGTTGAATCTAACAAGACAAAATAAACAAACAAGCAGAGCAGAAACAGACTCGCAGATACAGAGAACATTTTGACGGTTGCCAGAGGGGATGCGGGTCTGGGGGGATGGGTGAGAAAGGCGAAGGGATTAAGAAGCACAGGGTGGTAGTTACAGAATAGTCGTGGGGATGTAAACCACAGCATAGAGAGTATGGTGGACAATATTCTAATAACTACAAACAGTGTCAGACGGGCACAAGATTGAGTGGGATGATCATTCAGTAAATTATATAATGGTTAATCACCGGCTTGTACACCTAACACTAATACAATATTGTATGTCAAATATAATTGAAAATTAAAAAATGACTTGAGGAATAAAAATAAACTCATGAATAAAATAAAAGAATGAAAAACAAGAGCAGCTGCTCCTGGATCCCCCTCCCGGTCCCACACCGGGAAGCCCCCATCCTCCTCCTGGCTTCCGGGCACCGGCGAGGACAGTCCCCTGTGACCACACGGCGGGGGAGGGGCTGCACGCCGAGCGCTCCCCCAGCACCACCAGGCACCCGGCAAGAGCCTCTGCCGTGGGAAACGGAGACCAACAGGAACCGAAGAAACCCACGGGAAGGACGGAGGCTGTGAAGGAGAACACCGAATGACTGCACCCCGCTAGGAGGTGTCAGAACCGCACACTCTCTGCGCCCCTGGCCCTCTGCCTGCCCGCCTGTCCCTGGGAAGACCAGCTGCGCAGCCCGAATGTCACAGGCTCGGAGGCCTCACACAGCGCATGTCCAGTGGTTCTCAAACTCGGCACTGGGGAACCCGGCCTTCCTGCAGTCGCTCCTCAAGGGCCACGTGCGAGGCGGAGAGAGGCCGAGCGGGCGGGGCTGCAGCCTGGCCCTGCGTCAGCCAGAACAGCTCTGCTTCCTAACGCTGCTTTTGAAACTGAGGTTCCCGGTAAAAATTTGTTTTAAATAGTATTTCTCCTATTAAAAAAAGAAAAAACAAACCCGTCTGCACAGCACAGATCAAATCTGGGCCCTGCTCTTGGAGACAGGAGACCTAGGAGCGTGTTCCGAGTCAGGCTCCAGCAGACGAGGCAGCTGCCGGCCGGCCACGCAGAGGTCCCTGGGGCCTGGGCCGGGAGAACTGTCTCCCTGGAGACCAGTGACCTCCAGCCTGGGTCCCTGCTGCCTTCTCCCTGTTGTCGCCACTCTGGGGCAGGCCCTCCCACCCCGGAGCCTGACAGCTGTACCCGAGACTCCTCCACACCCCCGAGGGGACCTGAGCACAGCTGGTGCTTGGATGGAAGAGGCTGGACATGTGGACACACCGGCTTCCTTGCAAACGTAGGTAAGGGAGGGCCAGTTCTGCAAGGTCACTCGGAAACGCGTCCTTTCTAATCGGGCTGAGTCCCGGACACACTCTGTGGCTCCACTGGACTCCTCATGCCCCAGAATATGTGGGCCCCCCCATCCCCAGGAGTCCAGTGTGGGCTCCCCGATCCCCAGGTCCACTGTCCTGATCTCCTTGCTTCCCCTGCAATTTCCTGGCAGCTGCCTCAGGGAGGCCCCCAGAGGCTGCTGGGATACTGGTCCTTGGCTCTAGGGAGAAGGTAAACACAGTCACTCTTATAAGACGACCTAGCCCCAGAACTCACTCGGAGAGAGTTCCACCTCTCTAACCGCACCAGAATCTCCCACGTGCAGCGGGAGGCTCAGGCCACAGAAGACAAGTGCTGGGATGCCAGGATTCGAACTGCTCAGAGCGCTGACGCTGTGGCATGGGGCAGACACGCGCACACTCAAACTTCCCTCCGCCCTGGGTCCCTCCCAGGGTGGCAGGTGGCTTCCTCCCCTGTGACCTGCCTGCAGCGGCTGGGGTAGGTGGCCTCAAGGCTGCCTTCCAGCCTTGTCCGCTGACTGTGAGGGAAAAACAGCCTCTTTGGTAAAGTGACAGCCGGTCAGCAGGCACCCCCAAGCCCCGGGCACCCCCTCTGAGGATGGGATGCCTGCTGTGCGTCCCTCGGACCCCTTTCAGCTGCAGTCTAGCAGGGAACTCCTTCTATCCCCTGCCTTGCTTCTACCTTCTCAAAACACACAAACAAACAAAGGAAAAAAAATAGCACAGCCACTGTTACAGTCTGCGTGGGACTAAAGCGTAAGCTCCTAGAGGGCAGATCTGTGTGTGTGGTGCTCATGCCTAGATCCCCAGTGCCTAAGAGAGAACCCAGCACAGAGTAGGTACTCAACATGGGAGGAAGGAAGGAAGGTAGGAAGGAAGGAAGGAAGGAAGGAAGGGAGGGGCCAGCCTTTCTCCTTCTCTCTCGTCCTGAAAGCCTTGCCCCTCACCAGTCCTGGTTCACGGTCAGACCGAAACCCGAGTCGCAGGGAGAGGACATGGGAAGGACAGGGCCCCTGCCACCGAGGCCGGGGAGGCGAGAAGTGAGCACCGCGGCCCCCACCAGGCTCCGTGATTAATGGTTTCGCCAGAGCAGCTCCCTTTAAGTCCCAGGACCGTTGCTCAGGGTGAAGGACAATCTGGTGATTCAGAAATAAAATAAAATGACCAGAACCTTCCAGAGAGTCCGGTGGGAGCCACGGGAAGGGAACGGGAGCCTTCCTCATAAATCACTCCCAGGCTCAGAGAGTGTGTCCTCCGAACTGGAGTCCGCCGTGGTCCCCGCAGACCCCACCCTCGGCCGCCGCCCCACGCAGCTGAGGCGGCCAGGGGGCCCTCTGGCGCCGTGGTGGGGAGCGACCCAACGAGCCTGCGGAGACTCCGCAAGGACACAGAGTCGCTCTCGCTGGGGAGGGACGCTGGCCTCCCCGAGCTGCCTCGCCCCGGGCCCCACGCTGCAGAGCCCCTGCCCCGGGGCGGGGTGCCCAAGGCCTCGGACCCCCACTGCAGGGAAGGCACACGGCACCCCCAGGGCACCGGGCGTCAGTGGGGTGCCGGGGGTGGGGGCCTGCACGGTCACCACCTCACCGCCGTGGGCCCGGGGTGTTGTCTCAACGAGATGAAAGAGTTTAATTCTTCCAAATCCCTGGGTATTGTCTGGCAGTAACAACAACAAGATAAAAGGGAGCCCAATGAGGACAGAGTTTTCCTTATATCCAAATGATCCGGATCCCTTGGTGGCTGACAGGGGTTGGGGGGAGGGAGGAGAGGTGGGGAGGGGGGAGGGGAGCCGCAGCGGACACAAGGCAGACGGAGAGAGGGCCGCTGCCGGCCGGCTCTCCCAGGAGTGGGCCCTGATTCGGAGGGGACGCAACAAGCCTGGGCTCCTTTGTGACTTCATCTCTGCCCTGGGTGGAGCCACTAGGTCCCCCTCCTATCCCTCCTCCCATCAGATGTCCCCAAGCGTGACGTTTTCTACTTTGTGACAAAGGATGATTCAGGAAAGAGCTTTGCCCTAGACTGGGAACAGCCCACAGCAAGATTCTCTGTTGGCGTGAAAGCAGAGAGGTGCTGGCGGGGGGCAGCGAACTGCGGTGGGCAGAGGGGACACTGGAAGGGAAGGAAGGCATCAGGTGAGGGTGCGAAAGGTCACCAGGGCTGAGCTGCCCTCCGCAGCAGTGGAGCACCGCCGGGAGCACCGCCGTGGGTCATGGAGGGTGCCACTGCTCCCCTCCCGCTCGCACCTGCCTCTACCAGCAGCCCCAACACGGCAGGCGCCTTGGCCAGGGCTGGAGAGCCAGAGGTGGAGACGTCGGTCCCCGCCCTCGGGAAGCCCCTGGTCGGGGAGGGGGAGCACATGCGAGCCGCTCGCTAAACACGAGAGCGAACAGAATCGGTGCTGAAGGCTGCGGGAGCTCAGAAGAAAGAAGTGGTGGGTTTCTCGTGGACAGACAGGGAACTTCACGAAGGAAAGGACATTTGAGCTGAAACTCAAGGGAGGAGAAAGTTTTGCAGGGCATTATGGGCTGAGGGCAAGATGGCAAAGGGACATTTAATAGGTAATGTATTAGTCTCCTACGGCTGCTGTAACAAATACCTCCACTTTGGTGGCTTAAAACAACAGAAATTTGTTCACTCACAGTTCAGGAGGCCAGGCGTCCGAAGTCAGGGTGCCGGCAGGGTTGGCTCCCCCTGGAGGCCGTGGGGAGAACTGCCCCATGCCTCTCTTCTAGCCTCTGGCGGTTCCCAGCAACCCTTGGAGTCCCTTGGCTTAGACCCATGGCTCCAGTCTCTGCCTCCGCCATCACCCTGCCTTTTTTTCTCTGTGTCCCTACATCCTCTCCTCCTGTAAGGACACCAGTCGCTGGATCTAGGGTGCCACCATAAGTCCAGGATGATTCCACCTGAAATGATAGTTGGTCCTTAGCTAACTGCATCTGCAAAGAGCCTGTTTCAAGGTAAGGTCACATTCCGAGGTTGTGGGTGAATATGAATGGGCGGGGGGTGGGGGTGCGCACTTTAACCTCCTGCAGATGGTCAACGGACGTAAGCGGAAATGGCTTGGTTTCTGACACGGGCCTCATTCCGCTCTGCAAACCTCTCTCATGTAGGCAGCGGGGTTGTGCTGCTTCTGCGTCCCGGCTGGATGTGTGCCCAAAGGCAGTGGTGACTCAGACCCCACATCCCGTGCCCCAGCCTTTTGAGAAGGGACCTGCGGGTCCCGCCCTCGGGGAAGGAGAGGACAGGGTCAAAGCTGCAGGCAAACCAGTGAATTACAGTTCCGCCTCAAGTCCACGGGTCTCTGCGCGCCCAGAGCCCCCGCGCCGGTGCTGCCGCTGCTCCGAGTTTGCTGGGAAAACAAGGGATGCTCTCTCGAGTCCCCGCGCACCCCTCCTCTCCCCCCACAGCCGGCACAGCGTGTTCCGAACAGAGAGGAGGCTGCAGTGAGGTATGAAATGAAACAAATCCACCAGCAAATAGCAAAGGAAGCTGGCGTGTGTTTAATATGCAGGCTCCATCTCGGGGATCGTGGGGAAAGTTTTGCCTCTTCCTATTGAAAAGGCAGCGTGCCAGGAAGGGGGCCCGAGGGAGGGGGAGGGAGGCACCCCTCTCCCCCCCCGCCAGCCCAGAAGCTTCTCTCAGAAGCAATCGATGAAAGAGAAACTGCGGGGCACCCACTGCTCCTACGTGCCGAGTATTTCTAAAGGCTTCAAAAGCTCTCAGAGGCGTGGGTTTTTCCCCGTAACCCCTCCACAAGACCTGCCACCTCGACATCCAGCGCTCACGCTCACGCAGGGCAGTGTCTTGAAAAGTGACTTGGTTCGCGGGAGCACAGCATGGGCCTGACGCAGCGTCTCTGCTCTGCATCAGTGTGAAACCTGCCGCAGGAACGGCCGCCAGGAGCCAGGGAGAGTGGCCTCCACTCCACCCCACCCCGGCGGCCGGTCTCAGGCCGACTCCCCTCCGTCCCCCACCCTGGTCCCCCTGTGCCTGGGAGCAGGACAAGGACTCACTGTCTTTAGTTGGAACTACGTGACTGGAACTCCACGGAGGCCAAAGAAAGCCTCCGAATGACAGATCTGGGGGCGACCTTATTGACCGGCTAGTCCAGCCCCTTCTTTCCATAAATGAAGCGGCTGAGTAACAGAGACAGGAGCGACTCCCCCAGGAGCCCATGGGGGTCTACTGCTCGCTCTGGCTGTTCAGCGACTCAGCTCCTCCTCTGTTGGGGGAACTCGGGGCCGCAGTGGTCTTGGTGGGGGTCCGAGCCCACCTCCCACTGTACAAGCTGCAATGCCAGCTCATTACTTCCCATGTTTCTTTTGGAGTCAAAGCAAAGACACCTGCCAACGAGACGCTGCTGCCCATATCATGACAGCACAGAGAATGACTCAACGGCAAGGGGAGAGGGGAAGATTTTACCTCCAAGGTCATGGTCCTGGATGTTGTTCCTGGCTGCAAAACTGCTGATGCAGTGAACTACCCGATATCCTTTTAATCCATCTCTTTTTTCTTCCTAACTTAGCCATAGTCTCTTTCTGTTGCTTGCAAATAAAATCCTTGGCTGATGCAAAAAAAAAAAAAAAAGATACCAAGAGCAGAAACAGACCCTCCAGACACTGGCAGGAACCCGGGATGGTGTGCCTGGCAGAGACGCGACTCTGCCCGCACACGCTGAGGAGGGGCACTGCTGCCGCGCCCACCTGCACCCCCTGTCTGGCGAAGTCAAGGTTTAGAGCATAAAACAAGCAATACAAAGGGCATGGGAAATTCAAGGTCTGTCAGACAAAATGCTGGCTACTGACCGTGCTAGATGGATTGTAAAAAATATAAGAACGAAAAACACAAATTCTTAAGTTCCCAACTCAAGGCACAAAATGAAAACCAAGGATTTTCTATGACTGCACCAGAACCATCTCTTTTATCTTATCGCCACAGTGCTGAGCTAGACAAAAACCAGGCGAACACACAGTTTTATCCTGCAGGCTGCTGGGTTACAAAATGAGTTGAGTTTGCAGCCTTCCACTATTCCTGGGAGAAAATTAGAGCATTGATCAGGGAAGAGGTAGGCCTGGGAATTGAAACAGAGATTTATGGGCGGATTCAGATAAGTCAGAAAGCATTGAATTTCTAAACTTCATTGATTCCTGTGTCTCTCATCAGCCAGATCGGCCCCTCCCTCCGTTCTCCTGTGTCCACTCCCGCCTCGCTTGAGAACTCCAGGGATCGAACCTGAGGGCGCTGCTCAGCAAGGGGGGGCCAGGACTCGACCCCCTCTGCCCCTCACTGTCTCCCCTCCTGCAACTAGAGTCAGACCTCAACCTGTGCCCGGGACGGGGCGGGGAGGGGAGGGGGACACTCAGGTCTGAAGTCCGTGCGGAAGCTCTGAAGAGAAGACCTCATAGACAAAAACACACGACTTTAAGAGCGGACGCCAGCAGAGACCTGGGGAGCAGATTCGGACGGTGCTCAGTGCTTGGGCAACAAAGGGAAAACCACCACCTTGGGTCAGCTGTGGCAGCCTCTGCCGGTGATGCTGCGTTTAACGTGCCAGCTTGAGCATCGAGGAATCATTTCCATCCTTTGCTAGGTGGGTTGACAGAAACCTGGACTCATGAATGCTCCGACTAAACGTAGTTGAGATGCCAGAAATTATAAATTATAATTTAGAGGAAGTAAAGTCAAAGACCCAGGGAGACAGGGCATTGGGGAGGATTTATCGTCACTGCTTACCCACCCGGTAACTACGTCTCCCAAGAGGACCCCAAACACGCCGCCTTTGTCGGGGCAGCGGTGAACACATTAGTGTGGGGAGTGCCAGCATCTTCAGGAAACGCGAGAGGGGCTGTTATTTGTCAGCCAGGGTTGCTGGTGGAGAAGACAAAAGTGCAGTCAGAAGTGAAATGCACAGGTTCGACTGGATCGGGACTGTCTCGAGGACACGCAGGCCCGGGACCCGCACTGAGGACCAGAGGCACAGTGAGCGTGGCCGTCACCACAGGCGGCCGGCCGGCCTAAGAGCCGGCACGGCCGGACCCATAGGGATCTTCGGGAGGACAGCTCACGGCATCCAAAGCGGGCACGAGAGGGACGGGTCAGGAAGGTCCCGGTGGTCTGACAGCCTGGCGCGCAGAGGCCTGACTCAGGCCGCCGTGACTCCGAGCTGCCATCCAGAGCAGACCCTGGTCGTGATCCACTGCACAACCTTCCACGGCCCCCTTCCTCCTTCCCGACAGAAGTCTGATGCGACCTCTGGGAGAGGGCTCCTTATTCAGAAATAAAAACATCTCGGCAAGGAAGAGTCCCCCCGCCCCCCGACTTCTGTGAGACGTGAGCTGCCGCCCACGGAGGGACGGGAACCCTCGCGCCAGGAAGGGCAGAGCGCAGCAGTGGAAGGAGTCCAGGTCCTTGCCGACACTTCTGAGCTGGGGAAGCGGCCAGCCCTGGGACTCCTCTGCTTTCAGACTTTTCGTTACGAGGTCCACTTCCTTCTTGTTTGGGCCGGGTAAGGCTTTCTGTTGGGGAAGCCTAACGTATCCTGATGCTACCTCGTCCGTCACTCAAGCCTCCAGCCTGAGTCCGTTCACAGACTCGGTTCTCCGCCTGTGACGGGGAGGCTGAGCGCCCTTGACTAAGAAACCTGTCACTCCATGGCGACTATACCCCGACTCTTCCTCCCAGAAGCCTCCAAGTTGCCCTGCAGACCTTCACCACAGTATCTGGGTACTAGGGAAAAGATAAAACCTGAGGATCCAGAACAAGATTGCGGTGTCAGAGCAGGTACCAACGGGAGACAGGCAGCAAACGGAGTTTTACCCGAGTCTACCCCGTGGTAGGCCCAGCGGGCCCTCAAGCCCGATCCTCTGGGCATTTCCCCAGCGTGCGGGGCACGTGGCTGGGACAGACATAGTTAGGGGCCGCGGCATCCTCGCACAGGCCGTCTGACTGGAGGGCCAGGGAGTACATGAAAGGCTGCTTGGTGGGAACAGTCCAGCAGAACCGCCTCTAGCTCCCTCCCTATTGAGACAGTGAACAAAATGCAAGGCTCCCACCATGAAAGAATCACAGAGATTCGGTGTCGCCCTTAAACACTCGGAAGAGGCCTAAGTAGTGGCTTCTCCTACATTCCCATTTCACTGTCCAGTTCGGCCACTTCAGAAGACAGTGGGGCCCTCACAAATGGCCATGGATAACTATAAACACAATCGAGTGCTAATTTCAGTTACAGTCATAACTTCTCATGCAGTCTTTTTACTAGAACCAATCGACACACCCCTCGGCACCTGGAATGCAGCTGTCCAGCAAATACAGTGAGTTGTCACTTAATGTCATCGGTAAGTTCTTGGACCTTCAGCGAAACGATGTATAACTAAACCCATTTTACCCCAGGCCACTTGGCATAAACAAGAGTCAAGTCTCTACAGCACCCCATCAACATCGTAACAAAACGGCGGGAGGACCCGCTGCACCCTTCTCTCTCCCTAGGCAGAGAACACCCAGACCTTCCACCTGGCGGAGCCCAGAGCCCCCTCCCACTCTCCAGCTCCAGGGGTGCGTCTGCCCGCAGATGTGTGCCACAGATTAGTTTCCCGAGACCTCGCCCGTCTCATACATCCACCAAGAATGTGCTGGTTCACAAGGATGTCGACATGATGGGGTGTGAAGATCAAGGAGCGGTGGTTCATGGATGCCTCGGTCAGATATGTACCTGCCATAAATGTGGGAGGGGCCCATGGCGGGGAATGTCTGGTCATTCCTTCCAAAATAAAAGACAATGTCCACACCTTGCACCTTAAGGAAGAAAAATGGCATAACATTTGGAGGGCCTCTTTGGATCTTAGGAGCAACGTGTACCACATTTCGGCTGCAGTCCATTTTCCAGGAGACCAAGGAGGCTGCCAGCTTTGAGCAGAGTTCAGAGAAAGAGGAAACTCTTTCACTAGCTCAGGTTGCAGTGCAAGCATCTCTTCACTTGGTCCTCGTGATCCCTAAAATCCAATGCTATTTGAAGTGCCTTCAGCAGATCAGGGTGCTGTATGCTGTCTGATGCAAGGTTGGATGGGAGAATTGTAGGACAGGTCCCTGAGGTTTTGGAGAAAGCCGGGTCTTCTTCGGGAAGTTACTATTATTCTTTTAAGAAATAGCCTTTGGCTTGCTACTAGGCCCTGGCTGAATGTGTGACCATTAGATACCAGATAATCATGCAACCTGAGCTACCCACCCTGAACTGGATGTTATCTGACCCACCCAACCACAAATCAGGCGGGCCCAGAATGCACTGTCAGCTGTAGAAGTCACAGAAGCAAGAACCAGGCTCAAGAAAGCCCTGACGGTACGAGTGACTTTCATGAGGTGATAGTCCCAGTGTGGTTACTCTGGAGGGGTTGGTGCTCCTCACTCAGCTCTCCCCCATGGCCGAGCTGTCATGAAGTGTACAGGATGCAGTACATTCGTTGAAGCATACATAATGCTGTTTCTTACACAGCTAGAAATCGTGAGTCTGAAAACACTGAATACGTGAGCAGAGTCTGTGCTTCCAATCTCCACAGCTCTGGGCACTGCAGACTTAGAAAGTCTAGCATCCAAGGCCGACTATGTCTTCCAGGAAGCACAGCAATTAGCTCACTGAACTGAAAACTGAGGCTCTAACTTAGCCGTTCGTGGCTCCTTTTCCCTCGGAATGAACGGGCAATAAGATGGGATTACTGTGTTGCTTAGAGTATTTGCTTTAGATATCAAAGGGAAATAATATTCCTGCAACGCACTGAGTCTGGAAAGAGTACGAATACCACAAGGATGGCATAAAGTGACTTACGATACTTCTATTTCCAGTGGTTATAGATTGATGGAAAACCATTCCAGCCCTAGGCAAATAAAACGACTAAAGGATAAAGTCCCTGAAAAGTGAATGCATCGCCTGCAGTTTTAGAAACCTAGACTGACTGAATACTGAGTTAAAAAAAAAAAAAGAAATATGGGCAAGTTAATGAAAGAGGAAAATGTAATACCCACCATAGAGAAACTGTATCTCAACTCTAGTGAAAACAAGGATAGAAGTACCTGTGTGAATTACCTTCCGTGCTGTATTATGCATCTATATACATATACAAATGTTAGTCTGCATTCTCCTCCTTCTCCCTCACTTGCTCATGTACATATGTTCACTGTGATTCACAACCACTAGGCTCACAATTTGTAAATTACATAATGCAAATGCACGCCAGATCTAGAGGAGCAATAGATATGAACCACAGAGCTTTAACCTGAAGCTGGATGCGGCATCTGACGAGAACGCGGAGAGAAAACAAGCTGTCTTTGGTTATGTGAGAGACGGCTACATTATATCAGGCAGGGTCTTCTTCTTTGAGCAGCACGAAGTGGACAGAAGGGTGCACACTGGTGTCGACCTGGAAGAGGGGCGGGCTGTAGGGGACATTGGGCATTCTTTCTTGGACCACTTCCCACATTTGGGAAAATCCACCGTCTTGTGAGTCTGCCTCCCATTTTAACAGCTTGAAATGAAATGGCAGATTCTTGGTTTCCAGACTCACCGTAGCTAAGCTGCAGATGCGTGACCTAAAGTTGATCAACAGGAGCTAGTAATGCAAAGCAACCTGGGGTACTGTGGGATTTTCTCTGTCTGGCACCATTGACGATTCTAGCCAAACTGCATTCCAGGCACAGCCCTGAGAGGAACCCTGGTGGCGGCTAATTTAGAAGCATGTTTCCGTCTGAGTAGCTCTGATCACACTATCTCAGCCTTCCTGAGGATCCAACATCTTTTGGATAAATTACTACACAGCTATTAGCAAGAGCTGATTTTGTTTTGCTTGAAATCAAGAACGGTGATTGATACATAGGGTCACAGAATGAACTGGCGACTGTATTTCCATGAAGCAGACATCTATTTCTGCATAACAACCCCCCCCACAATGAGTGACTTAAAACAACAACAGTTTATTACTTCTCATAACTCTGGGGATTAGTTGGGTGGCTCTTCTGCCACTCACTGTGGCTTCATTCAGGTGGCAGGTTGGCTGGGCCTCTCTCCTCACATGTCCTCCCCTCCTCACAGGGACCACAGCATGGGGGTCTCAGGGTTCCAAGAGGATGGCAGCTGCAGCTGCAGGGCCCTCTTGAGACCAAAGCTTAGAAGCTACACATGTCATTCTGCCATATTCTATGGGTCCAATCTAAGTCCAGACTCAAGGGGAGGGGAAATAGACTATTTGTAGGAGGAGATGGTCACAGTGCAAACAAGTATGCACACAGAGACCGGGAAAGTTACTGGGGCTATCTTTGCAAACAGTCGTATCTGTCGGATCGCATAACCGAAATGTGCAGAACGCAGCCCGGCAGGATCCAGGTGCTCAAGCTTTGTTAGATTTCTGTCTTTCTCCCACTGACCTGGGAAGACGGCGATCAGCAGCTCTGAGCTACAGAACCCTTACACACAGTGACCGTGGCACCAGCTCCATAAAAACCACTTAGAATGAGCTCCCCATGGGAAAGAGGGACTTTATTAACCAGAAGAAAGAGAAAAGGGTGTGGGAGGGACAGTGGTAGAGGCTGGCCTGGAATTCAGACGGCATGTCTCCTGGACTTGGGCTCTTTCCACCCTGGTAATTGCCTGCAATCGACTCACATTCCAGTTGGAAGGAGAGGACGTGGGGTCCTCCGACAACACCTGGGGAGCCTGCCAGCGCTTGGGAGGCACTAGAGGATTTGTCCTAGCTGTTCAGAGGTATGTCCCATGTCAATGGAACTTGGAAGACAAGACCTTGGACAGTAACTCATCCCTGCAAGCAATTCATAGCCTCCTGATGGCCTTCTTTCTTCTGCAGAGACTGGGCAATGGAAGGGAAGACGTTAGTGCCTGCCTTACTTGTATCAGTATAGACTCAGCTTCCTTAGACGCTTAGATTGGAACTGGGAGCCGCCCCCATCTGTTTATGCTTCTCCTCCCTGAAGACATGCTTCTGAGACAGGGAAACTAACCTGACTCTCCACCCACTAGGGTTTGGTGACTTTAGGCAAGTCATTCAATGTCTGAGAGACTCAGTATGCTCGTCTGTAAAGTCGGCTGACACTCCACTGTACAGGAGAGGTGTGAGCGCTAACTGCCCACGCTAGCAGGTCCCCACCCCCGTCGCCAAGGTAAAGCCTCTGAACCTTCCGTCTTGCCACCTCACCTACACAGTCAACTCCTCTCTACCCATGCACACCCCCACTTCCTCTACAATATTTCCACAGTGCTTGGCCTTCAGAAAGCTGCTCCTTAACAGGTTCTTTCAACTCCATGACTCCTGTGCCCAGGACCCCCAACACGCTCATGCCCTCGGCTTATGCCTGTTCCTCTTGTATTTGGCGCCCTTCCTCACTCCCTCAGTGTGGGCTCTGTGTTGCTTCCCCCCACCTTGGGACCCACTACAGCCTCACACACAACTCAGCCCGGAAGGTGGAAGTGAGGGAGAGGACCACCTCCCCTGTCTCCATGGAGGCAGCACCCCGGATGCAGGGTGGGCCCCCAGCCCGCGGCTATAGCTGCAGATAAGCTATGGCTCTGAGCTCCGTTGTCTCAAATGCCTAAGACCCCAGCCAGTGAGAGGAGAGTGTCTGCCCGCCTCTCCACAAGGCCTTCCATGCCTCCAGATGCTGCCTTTGATCTGAGCTTACCCTTTTCCCAGCCTGTGGGGACTCTGGGCTGCCGTTAAACTCCTCCTGATCCCCCTGGAGCCGTGCTCTTAAGCTCAAAGTTGACACTGACTTAACCCAGCCTCCTTCACAGGCGCTGTGACCCAACAGCCTTCCCATGTGCCAACAGGCTTTGCTCTGGACTACTTAGATCATTTTAACTGTGTGTGCCCAGGGCCCAGGCCAACACTGTTCCTCTCCGTCTGAGGCAGAGACGGTCTTGCAATGCCCTTCGGCCATCACTTTATCGGGTGGGCTTGATGAAACAGTGAGTAAACACCCAACGATATGCACAGGAGTCATTCATTCTCCCTTTCATCAACAAATGCTTTTTGAACTAGAGCTCCTGTGTGCCAAGAACCCTTGTTGTTTACTGGGAATATAGCAGCAAACCAAAGAGACCAAGTTCCCGCTCTCATAAAAATTACATGCTGGCATGGTTTTAGTTAAGATGAGTGCTTTTAAACCTCGGCCGTACATCAGAAATACCTAGAGAATTTCTTACATCCTAACACCCAAGCACAACCAGACCAATTAAATAAGAACCTCTAGTATTTTTAAAAGGTCTCCAAATGACTCTTATGTGAAGCTACAGTAGTTCTCTGATGTCTCAGGTGATCAATCATAAGGCCTTCAAGTGGTCGGGGATGAAGTTTGTCTAAAGTGACTTTCATCTTTTCATTAATAGACACTCTGCAAGGAGGGAGGGAACTGGTCTGCTATGCTTTGTTCTGACCGGGCCAGTGATACCCTACCAGGACTGTGGACGGCCAGTAAGAGGCTAGATTGGTCCAGAACATGTCATGGGAGGAAGTGAGAAGGTGTCACCTGTAGGTAACGGCTTTCTCCGAACACTGAAAAGGTTGCCCTGGGGTTGAAGGCCCAGGTCGGTGCCGCCAGCGTAACGGGCCACAGGAAGGCGTGTGTCAGTGCAGTTCACGCCATAACTCGCAACACGCACAGTTACACAAAGGTGCAGGGAGCCACTCTGGGGGGCAGCAGGGTCCCCGTTGCTGAGGTTCTTCAACATTGCCCGGACTACGGCGCAGGGGGTGGCCTGGAGGGAAGGCAGCACTGAGTTGGGGGCTGACCTCTCCGCCAGTGAGGACAGCTGTGCTGTATGGACTTTGGGGGAGGCAGGCATGTGGCCAGCAACGGTGTCCCGTCTCCCAGAAACCACCCAGCTGCACGATGGGTGGAGCCTGCAGATGGGGCAGTCTTCTCCCTGACACAGCCAGCCCCGGTGGGCAATGAGTCGGACATTCCTCCGGCTCCCTTCCCCCGGCCCCTTTCCAGTTCGGCAGCAGGAGCGGCCAGAGCGGTCACCCGGGCGTAGTCTGAGGAACTGGTACCCTGGCCGCAGAGAGCAAGGACCTGGAGCTGGAAGGCCCGGGTTTGATTCCTGGCCCCACCTCTTAGAACCACTGTGACTCAGACAAGTTGTTTATCCTCTCTGTGCCTTGGTTTCTTCATCTATAAATGAGGCAAATAAAATCAAATGTGTTTGTCCCCGGTGTGTGAAGAACTTAGAAGAGTGGCTAGCCTAGCACATCCGCCCAGTAAGTATGAGCTATTACCATTTTCAGGAAAGACTGGGGAGGAAAGAAAATGACTGTGTTGTTTTCCCCGACAGCACATCGTTGTCCCCGCAGTGAATCGTTGCCATCTTTTCCTACAGTAAAGAGGCACCTGGCTTGGCCCCCAAGCGGGGCTTATCACCAGGCCCAGGCGCTCCATCTACCCAGAAGCCAGGCGCTACCAGAGCAGGCGAAAGAAGGCGTATCTGTGGGTAGTGAAGGCTGCCGTTGGTCATGGGCCGGCCTGGAGCAAGCACACGTGTGCACCTGCATCGCACACGTGCAGACACCCACGCACACAGACGAAATTCGCCATCTAAAAAAGTCTCCAGACCCATCTCTCTCCTTTTTGGTTTTGCCCCCTGTTCTCTGTCACTCTCCACCCACCCCCCCGCCCCACCCCACCCCCCCAAAAAAACAAAGAAAATAAAAATGTCAAAATATACGGCTCTCTAAAGAAAAGACAAAATCACTGTCCCCGGAGTGATGAGGTGGACATTTCGAGTCTGAAGAAGCCCTCCCTGGAAGGAAAGAGGGAAGCTGACAGGCTCAGGTCCTCTCTCATCTGAAGGGCCTGGTGGCTCCAAGAGACAGGCCAGGGGCCGGCCTCGACAGGCCACATCATCCCTGGGTGACGGGGAGGTCTCCAGGAGCTTGCACCACGGCTGCTGCTACCCCGTCCTTACGAAACTGCCCGGAGCGCCAGTCTGCGGGCGGCCCAGGGGTCGAACCCCATCAGCTCAGTTCTTCTTGCCCCTTCCGTGTAGCTCAGACGTGATGATGGGGCTCCCGCCAGCGGGACTCTAGTCCTCGGGTCCGGCTGGGGCCTGGGATTAGGAGACCCTTAAAGTGGAAGCAAAGCTACTGAGTAAGTACACCCTTAGAATTCGGGGACTCCTCTTCCTCAGCAAAGCCTGGGCCTGACTCTCGGACCCAGCAGCTCCTCATCTGAGGAGGAACGCCTCACGGGAGGGAGGGAGGGAGGGAGGGCGTTTCAAGAGTTATTCCTCACTCCCGGATCTGCTTTGCATGCACCACTGACCCTCAGGGAAGGTGACAGCGAGAGGGAAGCCGCCCCAGCACCCTCAGTCCTCCCACAGAAAGTAGAGGTGGGAGAGGCAACGTAGGTGATGGCTCAGCTGTGCGCCAAGACGCCTTGGTTCCGGTGCCACTTCTGTCACCAGTCAGCTATTGACCTTGGGCAGCTCTCATCACTGCCCCCCCCCACCCCGGCCACAATTCCCTTTTCTCTAAAATTAAAGGATGCACTCGAGTAAAGAAAGATACTGAGGAGCTTTCTAGACTTGATTGTCTGAGTCTAGACTTCTAAGAGGCTGAGAGCAAGTGCCCACACAACCAGCCGAGTACACCCAGGGGCACGAGGAAAGAGCCAGAGGGTGCCCTGCCCCAGTAGAGTGAGCAGAGATGTTTATTCGCAGCCAAACTCCTTCTTACCCTCCAGGCCAGGGGGTAGCAAACCTTTGCCTGGTAAGCAAGGGAAGACGGAGGAGTGGCTGAAGATTCATCCGCCCCTTTCATGTGCCAGCAAAGACGTGGCCCAGCAGCGCCCCCAGCCTCTGGGAATTCTGCCTGAGGCCAGGAGGACCCAGTGAAGCAGCGAAGGACCCCACAGGCTCCAAGGCTGAGTCTGATTCCAATTTGAAGCTGTCAGAACGGCAGCTTGAATTCGGAGCAGCCCTGGTCTCCAGGGCTTACGGCTCCTCCTGGCTGCCTGAGGAATTATTCACTTGGATAAACCTCAATTAGACTTAGGAAAGGAGCCCGTTTCTCCTTGCCCCCAGATGTCTAGAGAGTGTCGGTGCTGCAGAAGCCCTGCCCCCCACCCTTCTGCCCGCACGTTCCTCCCTCCCCTCCAGCCCTCCATGCACAGCCTTGGAAAATTCCCAGGACTCAGACGCTTCCAGAGTTTGTCAGAGACATTGGAGGACACACCAGCATCTGGCAGCACTAGAGCTGGCTGGGAGAGTTCCATTCATGGGGTAGGAGGGCTGGCATGGGGGAAACAATGGGCCTAGCAAATCAATGCAGACTGTTGCCAGCCTACGAAGACCCAGTGGAGACGCTGGGAAACCTTCCGTAACTTCCTGCCACCCCCTGCACCTGCTCTTCGTGAAGTGCCCTTCCTGTTTGCACTCAACAAAAACAAAAAACACAAAATAACAAAAACAAAGCACGAAGCTGTTGGTAGATTTCACAGGAATTTCTCATTGGCTATGTCTATCCATACTTCTGTTTCCTGCCTGTGCCTGATTGGTCAAAGGGTGGAGACACCTGGCCTAACCTGGGCCAATCAGATTCTTCCCATCAGGAGGTTGAAGACTTGAGCACTCAGAGCCCAGGCTGTTGGAGCTCAGGGCATTCACTGCCCTGGAGACAAGATCCAGGATAACCTGCAGTGAGGACCCTGGAGCTACCCTGGTTGTTCAGGTTTCCCTTGGATTCTGTGAACAAATGGGGTGGCCTTCATCTTGAGCTGCCCAGAGTCAACTCAGTAGTTTGCCTACTAAAGACTCGTAACTGGGAAAAGCTCCCTTAAGCATCACCCTTCCCCCACTCCAGTACGTGCACACCACAGCAATCACCTCTGTCTCCTTGCCAAACTCTTTCCCTCAACCAGGAGCTCTTCAGAGCCTCGGCCCATGGGTTGGCTTCACCAGCACCTCCCCAACCCCCCTTCCTCCGGCTGGCTCCCACCCTCCCCTCTGGGCTCAGTGAGGCGTCACCACCCCTGCACACCTTGTCCCCATGCTAAGTGCCCCTGGAATGGCCCCCACGGCACCAGGGACCTCCCCTGCAGGGCTGTCCAACCCGAGGCCCAGGATGGCCATGCATGCGGCCCAACACAGAATTGTAAATTCACTTAAAACACTGAGTTTCTCCGTGATTACATGTTGCAATGTGTGCATTTAGTGTGTGGCCCAAGACAACTCTTCTTCCAAGGCGGCCCAGAGACGCCAAAAGGCCGGGCGCCCCCGAGTAAGACGGGGGCTCCCCGAGGCCTGCTCACGCGTCTGCTCCAGCGCGTAGCACAGCGCCTGGGACAATGGGACAGAGGGAGCGCCGGCGGACATCTGGGGGGCGAATAAATGAATATTACAGTGAAAACCAGCACTAGTCTTCTCTCCTCATTCTCCCCGTAAACTAATAGGACTAATTACCTGGTTCAAATTGTTATTCATCTCAGAATGCAGTCAGTCAGTCAGCAAATCAGTACTGACTGAGGTGCCAAGAACCGAGTTAGTCACGGTGCAGCCGGGGTAAGGGAGCAAAGACGGGCAAGTGAGAGGGGGCGGGTTTCCCAGGGGAGGCACAGCCTGAAACGGGGCACCCTGAGCTCCGCCTTGCCCGGCCTGAGGCACTCAGCCTCCGTTTTCTGTGCCTTGAAAGTAGACATGTGAGAGTTGCCATTGATTTATGGGGCTTGCAACAGTGCCCTGAGTCAATGGGGAGAAACGTCTAGAATAGAGCTAGATCCAAATGAGGCGGAAACCACTGGGCAGAGCACCACAGCCAGGCCGGCTCATTCTTGGGGCCCCCAATCCCTTCATCTCGGGCTCCTGAGAGGGGCTCTAGGACTCCTTTTTATTACTTTTTAAATTGTTTTGTTAATCCTCACCTAAAGTTATGTTTATTGATTTTAGAGAGGGGGAGGGAGAGAGAAACATCAGTCAGTTGCCTCTTATACACACCCCGACGGCAGCTGGGGAGAGGGGCGGGGAGGGGGGAAAGGTAGAACCCGCAACCTTCTGGTGCACAGGACGACGCTCCAACCCACTGAGCCACGCAGCCAGGGCCGGGCCTCTTTTTCAAAGGCCTGCGGCTGCCATCCCTGCTACTCCAGCAGATACTGAGAGGAGAGAGGGGCCTCGCCCTCTGGCTCCAGGACAGCAACCACAAAACCCAAATCATCTCCTGCAAGAGGCATCGTTGCCCTGCTGTCATTTCAGCATAAAATAAATCGCCCTGCCCATCGGCCCGCTGGAGGCCAGCCCCTACCGCTGCCCCCGCCAGCCCCAGCGACAGCCTCCTCAGAGGTGGAGACGAGTCAGCCAGCTGCAGCCAGCGCTGGGAGGGACCCGCCAGGCCCAGGAGCGTGATGCCGCCGTGCAAAGAGCCAGTGCACGCCTGAGAGGGCACAGCTTCGTCCTGGCACCGGCGACAGCCCGGCCACGCTGATGTCCTGTTTGTCAGGTCCCAGCCGAGAGCAGGATAAACAATTGGAAGAGAGAGAGGGCAACGTGCCATCAGCGTGGAACCGGTTCCTTTAGATCACGGGTCCGTGTGCACGTGTGCACGTGCGTCTGCGCGTCTGCCCGTGCAACCCCCTGACACCGCGAAGTCCAGGCTGCCGCCCCCTGCCCGGCTGTTTCAGTTGCCTCTGACAGGTCTGTGACATGTTCTCTCCCCTCGGCCATCCCCTCCCGTGCCACAACACTCGTGTCTCAGAATCACAGGTCTGATCGTGTCGAAGCACGAGAAACACAGTCTGAGATTCATGTCCTTCCTCTTCCGCCCCAGACTGCCCTGTCAGACCCGGATCCTCTCCTTCCGGCACCGGTACTCCAGCCAGACTGATGTGCACCCCATTTTCAATGTTCAGATACTGGGACTGCAGGGCCCAGGTCCAACGTCCCCTCCTTCACGACCCTCTCCCCTCCACACTCATTCTGCCACCCAGAAGCGGGAAGGTCTTTCTCGTCCTTGGAAAAATTAAAAGCAGCCACCGTGTACTGACTGTCTGCTGTGTGCTTTGCACTTTACCTGCCCATAATACCCACTCTGCTGTTACCCCCCCTCACAGATGAGAAAGCTGGGGGCTCAGTGCTTTGCCCGAGATCACTGAATTACACATCCAGAACTTGAACCCAGAACAGCCAACTGCACAATGTACATCACAGTATACTGTGGAGCGACACTCTCTCTCCAGCTCCGAGGGCTGAGCAGGAGGGACCTGTCGCTCCCGCCATTCCCGTCCCCATCCCAGGCCGTCGCAGCAGACACGGGTTTATTCTGATGCCCACGGAGCCTTCTGCATCAGGACCCCTCCCTCCTCAGACCCCTTGGAGGTTCTGGGAGAGGCCCCCGTGGTGTGTCCATGTGATCTTGTATTTTTGTAAAACTTTCCAAAATAATAAGAGTTAAAGCAAAATCAGTGAAAGCAGCTCCCTCTTTCCATCCCAGCCTCCCTCCATCGCTATGCCCTCAGGTCAGAGGTGCCAGCATGGCCACGGGGCATTTAGGAGCCCAGGTCGGGGAATCGGGAAAGCTGTTAGCTGGGTTAGCGCGCAGTTTTGCATTAAGTTCTTGCTTAGAAGTGGCTCTGGGTGCGCACTTGCCACCACGGGGTCAAATCACCGGCCACGGTGATGTGAAGGGGGCAGGGGCCAGAGGTCGACGGGCCACGGCTTCTCCCGCCGAACCCATTACAGTTCCACGCTTTCAGGGCCCGGGTCTGCAGCGCTGCCGCGAACACCAGCGCGTCTCTGTGTGCGGAGTCCCGGGTTTCACGCCTCCCAACTACCAATAACGGGAAACGATTTTGATCGACCGTGCCAGAACAAAGACAGGGTTGTCTATGCTCTCTTTAGAAAAGGACGTTTCAAAGCTGTTGTCATATGAAGAAGCGTCAAAGGCCACGCAGCCAGATGACGCAGGGAGACAGCGCCCTGGAGGCGCGCCCCTCAGCTCAGCTGGTTCCTGGTTTCCTTCCATCATTCTTCCGTATGTTGCAGTGTTTGTGGCATTGTTGGCTTTTATAGTGCATGGTTTATT
Source organism: Phyllostomus hastatus (assembly GCF_019186645.2). Classification (NCBI taxonomy): domain Eukaryota; kingdom Metazoa; phylum Chordata; class Mammalia; order Chiroptera; family Phyllostomidae; genus Phyllostomus; species Phyllostomus hastatus. The sequence continues at coordinate 14,413,782 of NW_025334018.1, read as the reverse complement.
GCGATCTGTTTTCTTACTTGAAATACATACTTGACTTTATACCTAATTCGATAGTCACGAGTTTGTTTTCTTTCTCTTAAATGACCCCCTCCCAGTCGATAAGCTTCAGGCCCCCCAACCCCGGGTCTGCCCCTGAAGCTCAGGAAGCACAGCACCCCTGCCGTGCAAACCCCATCGCGAGTGCCCTTGACCTTCTTTCCGTCCAGCGACAGTCCCCGGTGCTGTCCCACACGGGCATTCTGGAGCCACGGCTGCGGCTTCCCATACCCACCCCACCCCCCACCCCCCGCCGGGGGCTCCCATCACTGTGTCTTATGTTTTATTTCTTCCCAGCCTGCGCCTCTGGGCCTCACAGGGAGCCAGGCCGAGGGGCGGGAGCCCTTTGCTCCTGGGTCTGCGCCGACGGCGGAAGGTCCCTGATGTTAGATGTGGATACACACTCACATCGCTCGGGCGAAAGACTTCCTCCTCTCTTTCCCTGGGTCTCAACCCCTGACCCTGTTTGCCTCTTTGATCCTTTCTCTCTATTTCTTTATCTTTCTCTCCCTCTGCTCCTGAAGGCGACGGGGCTCACAAGGCGGTCTTTGGGGCGAGCAGGCACGGGGAACCCTCGCGGCCGCAAATCCACATCCTGGGCAGAGACCCAGGGACAGGGGCCGGCAGGTAGGCAGCGTGCCGGGGAGGGAATGAGTCCAGCTCGGGTGTCCTCCGTCCGCAGGGCGTGAGCCAGGAGTAATCCAGTACTGAGGTCTCCTGAAGTCAGGAGCCAGCCTCCTCGGTGCCAGGTGAGGAGGGAGGTCTTCTGTGCAGGGAAGCTGAGCGGCAAAGCCCGTTGCAGAGATCTCGGGGTCTGGGCCCCACCCAGGAGAGGAGTCTCCCAGCCAGCTCGACGGGAATGAAAAAGAACAGTATTCAAATCATGCAGTCACTGTCTGGCTAAATTAATTGTTGAATTCATTTAAATGAATTAGACGTTTTAATTAGCCAGGTCTGGTTGGTTGCCGAAATTGAGTTTTTGGCACGTGGGTGTTATGGGCGCACGTGTGCTTGTTCCGGCGGAGCCCAGGCTGGAGCAGATCTACAGCGGCCGCCCTCTCCGTGGATGGGAGGACCCGGCAGCCTGGAGGGCGCCAGCCCTCTCTCCAGGGGTTCCCATCCCCGAGCTGGAGGGAGGGCTGGAGGGAGGGCCACGGTGTTCTCACCTGGCAGGGGGGCCTCTGCAGGGGGACTCCGCAGGGGGGCTCCGCAGGGGGCTTGTGCCCATGCAAAACCATTTGCGGGCCTGGAGGCAGCTGGAGAGAAAGACAGACGTGGAGAGGAGAAAGAGGGTGTGAGAGGGAGGAATGTGACGTGGAGACTTTTCTTGGGTTTGTACAATTTGTGGGAACGTCTCCCGGATTGGCCTGCAGGACGTGCACCCCCAGGGGGCAGCAGAGCACTGACCCTCGGGAAGCCAGCGGCCCAGGGACGCCACGCCGACCAGCCAGAGAGGTGCTCTGGACAAGCCCAGTCCTTCATGGCAGGAAAAAGAGCCACCTGAGTAGCAGAACGAAGGTCTGAACCGCCCTGGGGCCTCGGGAGGCCGTGCCAAGTGGGCGAAAGAAGAGCCAGATGGGCGTGGGAAGGGGAGTGCTGGGCCAAACGGGGGCTAGAAACAGGTCGGCGCCGGTCTCGGCAGAGGAAGCAGAAAGCGGGAGGCAGGGCCCAGCAGGCAAGCAGGAGGCTTGTGAGGGGCAGAGCCTGCAGTCGGAACAGAGTCCAGGGTGCGCCCGTCAGGCCAGCCCCGGGGATGCCATCTCCAACGAGAACTGAAATACCCCTGGAGACGTAAGAAGCACAGAGGAGGTGTCCGCCAACGCTCCACCCTGGGCGGGGGGGCGGGGGGGGGTACTGCAGGGGAGAGTCGAGTACCTCGCTGAGGCTGGGACTGGGGGGTGGGGGATAAGAAGAGAACTCAGAGATAAAGGAAGCCCAAGGCAGGCACGTCCTGGTGCCATATCTGCTAGGCCTAGACTGTCCTCCTTAACTGAAGGGCTTTTTTTTCTTTTAAACTACATAGAGGAGGCAAGTTTGAAGGCAGCACTGAGCTGATGGGGAGGGACCGCAGGGCAGAGGCGAGACCTGCCACCAGCAGTCGCCACCGAGCTCTCAGCCGTGCCTGTAAATAATGGAGGGAACTGGAAGGGGGCCAGACGCCCCCACCAGGGTCTGGCCCTGCTCATGGAAGTGTGTCCCTCCAGCCCTGGTGGCCATGGGCTGCCCCTCCTGCCCTTACCCCATTGCCCTCCTCAGGGCCTGCAGTCACAGAGGCCAAGGCGGGACCTGAGCCTCTTTTCAAAACTCGGAAGTGACCTTATTTTTGGTCTCCCCCTCACTAGGCTGGGGAGAGAGCCCCCAACCTGGGGGCAGAGAGGAGGAAGATTTGATGCTGTGAGCCGGGGCGCTGGAGCCGGGGCGCTGGAGCCGGGGCACTGGAGCCGGGGCACTGGAGCTGGGGTGATGGAGCGGTCGTCTCTGGGCAGGGAGGAGATAACCGCGTTTGCTTTGTCTTTTTGATCATGGTAGCTGATAGGAAAATGAAATTTCATGCAGTTTATTCCTTTATGCTGCAACTGATGATAATGGTTATTTACCACTTCCTGAGCGCCCAAAAGCTGCTAGGCACCTAGGAAGCTCTCCTCAGCTTAGAAACTGGGTGCAGCAGCAGACAGGCACAAAACACTTTCGGGGTCAGGCAGAGTCCCACGACCACCTTATCCAGGCCTGGTGCATAGCATATCCCAGAAGGGGATGCGTGTGGCTGTGTCTTACGTGCCTCCCACCGGTCATGTTGGAACACGGCCCGCACTCGGCACACTTTCTCTCCGCCCCTTCCCCCCCCACCCCTCCACTCACACTCAAGCCCCTTCTCCTTGGTGCTTGGCCAAGGCTGTCGGATCTGGCCTGGCAGACGAGAAGAGGCTAAAACCCTTCTGCCCCCCGCCTCCCTCTACCCCTCCCCCCACAGGCCACCGAGACCCTCCTGCAAAAGTGAAGGCAGCTAACAAAGTGAGAGAGCACGAATGAATAAACGCTCTCTTCCCCAGTCTCCGTTTCCTCATCTGTAAAGTGACAAGCTTGGACCCGGTCATGGTCACAATCTCTGACAGCTCGGACGTTGGACAGACTCTCAAAGGGACACAGTGCTGTTAGAAGGTGCAGGCTGGCCCCGGACTCCTGGCTGCGGCCGCGCTGAGGGGAGACCAGCGCGGCTGGCCCTCGGGCTAAGAACAACAAGGAAGGCAAGGAGAGAGAGAGAAGGCTGCAGGGAACGGTGTTCAAGGGTCTTTACGGTGTGCGAGCTGATTTCCCCCAGGGCTGCATCAGAAAGCAACTTAAAACAGAAAGTTTGAGCATCTGGGGTGGGGAAACCCATGGGATGGGACCCACCCCGCTGGGGGCCAGGGTGGCCGGGGAGACAGTGGCACGCCATGAGGTCCCAGCAGAGCCCCGCCCTGGGGGGTGCAGAGCCCCCGCCCCACCGAGGCAGCAAAGGGCCACTCAGGGAGCCTGGCGGGCCGGGTCTCTCAAGCCCTGGGTCCAGGTCAAACCGCCGCCATCCAGGCCACTCCGGAGCCCGCAGAGCGGCACGGGGACTGCGGAGGCCCTTGCTCTGCGGTGCCAGGAGACGGAGGTAATGTGCCAGGCTCTAAAAGCACTGAATCCGGGCGACGGCCTCAGGAGGGAGACGGCAGACGTGAGAGGTTTTGCGGAGGGACGGCAATAACCCTCCACCTCCACGGAGCTTTCTAGTTCATAAAGCCCTCTCGGTCCCATTCCCTCCTGCGAGCCCCCTTGCAGCTCTGAGGGGCAGGCAGGCCAGCCGTTGCCTCCTTCCATTGCACGGATAAAGAAGGCACAGTGTCAATAAGTTAAGTGACCTGTTCCAGGTCACACAGGCGGGTCACGACAGAGCAGGACAAGCCCAGCGCCTCTGGAGGGGCACCAGCCAGCCTGGCAGGCAGGCAGGCCCAGGCCAAGCCCCTCCTCTGAGTTCTACTGCTTCTGTGTGCAGAGCTGGGTAGTAACAACTCGGGCGGTTACGGGAGACGATGGGTGTACGGGGCCCAGGCCCAAGCAGACAAATCAACTTATCTCCTCCTTCCTCCTGCTAGTGTTCCAGAATCTCCTTCCATTGGAGCGGACGGTGAGTGAGGCGGGGTCAGCAGACGCAGTTTCAAACCCTGCTCACCACTTCCGGCCATGGGCTCCTGGTGCCAGTTACTGGAGTTTCTGGCACTTTCCTTCTCTAGAAAGGGGGGACCCTAACACCTGACTCATGGGGGCGGTTGAAAGTTAAGTGAGAAAGACTGGAACGCCCCCAGCACCGCGTCTGTCTTGGCAAGCGCGGCTTTTCCTTTTTCCTTTCCGTCCATCACAGCACCAGGCGGCCACCTCCACGGCACCTGCCTCCTCCACCTCCTCCACCTTGAACGTGGCTGGCGTTGTTGTCGTTTTCATTACCAAGGGCTCTCTCTGGCTCAGACCCCGTGTTCAGTGCCTCACCTGCAGCATCGCATTCCATTTTTACAACAGTCCAGAAGTATTAGCCCCATTCTGTGGACAAGATAACTGAGTCACAACGAACTCAAAAACCTGCCCAAGGATTCACAGTTAGTGGCAAAGCTGGACCAGGCTCTAAAGCCAGGGAGCCTCACCGAACTAACCTCGGACTCCCCCACACCTGTGGCCCACAGGCTTAGGGGCAAAAGCCCCCCACTCCTCCTCGGGCCGCAATGCCCACCCCCGTGACCACGGGCTCACTGAGCAAGCGGGGAGGCACCCTGGCCCGATTTAAAAGCCCAGACTCCATCATTTATGCAAATGCCAGGATTCTGTTTGTCAAAGAGCGCGCAGGCTGAGTTTCGTTTCGGAAGCCGGAGAGTGTGCATGATCCTGGAGCACACAAAGAGATTTCATCCCCTGCCCCAAAGCCAGGCAGGCACTGCCGGCATCAAGGAAATTCGCTCTGTGTGCGAACCACCCAATTAGAGCGTCAGCCAGCGGGCTGAGGAGCAGGATGTGTGGGAGGGGTGGCGCCCTCCCTTCAGCAAGACGTCCTCCCCTGGCGACTCGTCGGGCCAGCACAGACTAAGGGTCCCCCGAAGGCCCAGGCGTCCAGGGCCCGGCGCTGAGCACCGTCCCTGGTTAACGCACAAGGAGAGCCGAATGAATGAATAGATGAACGAATGACTCAGTCAACTCTCTTCCCAAGAGACAGCAAAGAATCTGCAATGTTTCCCAACACCTGTAATCCCAAGGAACGGGGAGAACCCCATGCCTTAGGGGAGACCTGAAAGAACTTCCTGATGGTGTAAGATAAGAAGCAAACAATGAAGAACGAGGAAAGGCATGCAACTCCAAGGACCGCAGGGAGGTGGATAGAATCACACCCACCGTCTGCATTCTAAAACGATCAGAGAAATCAAACAAGGGTCGATCCCAGTGGAATAAAGAATGCTGGCACTGGTTTCCAGCATATTTTTCTAGATGGTGAAGTGCTGGGAAAATCAGGATGGCAACCCCCCCTCCTGCTACTGCCCCTGCCCCGGACGCCACCCCAGGTCTCGGGGGCTCCCCCCAGGTGACAGGCATACCCGACCCAGCCTGGGACACAGTGCACACCGGCCTCGCCCGCCCGCAGGACGGTTCTCATGAGGCTCTGCCAGCTCCAGGCCCGTGTTTCTGAAGCCCTTCACTTCTCAGAGCTGATGGTCCTTCTAAGGAAACTAGTAGCCACAATTTAAACAGTGTTTCCCGTGTGCCCGGAGCTGGGAGGCGGGCTCCCAGGAATTACTCCCTGTTACCTTCAGAATAACCCAAGGGACCGGTCTATATGTTTCCCATTGACCCAGGCCACATGTTGAGTAAGTAAAGGATCCAAAATGTAAAGGCCCAAGGCGCTGGAAAGATTATGACGTTCTCCTGAAACATAATGCAAAAGAAAAGCCAAACCAGCCCAAAAAATGGATGTAGAAAAATCCATGTTGTTTTCCTGTGGTTTTTTTAAATACGAATTAAAAAATGATAATACTTGATGAACTATTGAGTAGTCTACCAGAATAGCAAGCCATTCTGTCTACTGCAGGCCTGAATTCTTACCCATAATCCTCCATTAGGAGGTGGACTTGGTTCCTTCCCATCGTCCCGAGCTCTCAGAAACCCCGGAGGCTCCGAGAGGCCCAAACATTTGTTTCTTCTCAGGAGAGATCACCAAGTAGATACTGCCAGGGCTGGGGGTAGTTGAGGTTGTTTGAGCTCAAATCTCAGGAAAGAGATTACAGGCAATCTGCTGGTTCGCTAGCCCTTGGGCTCCTTATCTGAGCCAAAGTAATCACTCCCAGAAGGGCAAACCCGTCCACTGCTGCAGCCAGTGCGGGAAGATGCTTCTCTTTATCTTCCGCCCGGAGCCCAGGAGCGGAAGACCTCTCTGCCTTCGCAATCAGCTTCTGGGAAGGAGCTGCCACTCAGGCTTAGCCAGGCTTCCGAATCTCCTTCCTGCGGGTGGACAGGAAGTGAGGTGAGGTCAGACAGACAGGGCCTGGACCTGAAGGATGCCGCAGGGCGGAGAAGCTAGGTGCGGCTGCGGCTGCCGCCTTCCCCTCACCGCAGGGGCTGAGCTCCGTGCCAGTCCGGGGGGCCAGACTTCATGGGGTGACCTCGCCTGCAGCCGTGTCTGACCTGTGCCTCCCAGGGCACGCATGCACTAATCACAAAAATTCTGTGGCTCACCCAAAACACGTTACATTTTTTTGCCAGTATGACAAAAAAATGGGTATAATTCTGATTCATTCATACCAGACGGCTGCTGTTGTCTTGGCTGTTACCGTTCTTTTCAGGTGACAATCGAAGGGAAAAGAGGCCAGTGCCCCGTGCTGAATGGGCAGGCACGGTGTGTTTTGAATATTCCCGTGGCTCGCCGGTGGAACACCGCCGCCGCCCGGGGTGCACGAGCCCAAGGTGGCTGTACAAGAGAGTCGTTTTGCCCGGCACTGGGGCAGCAGGCCTGGCGGGCGGGCCCCATCCTTTCTGCTGGGCTCCCTGTCGGAGGCACATTTGCTCGTTCAGGTGTGCCTGCCCTGTGGCCACGCCGCCCTTTTCAGAACGGCTGCTGTCACGCTGCAGGGGGCCCTCCCCGCCCTGCCCGCCCGCGCCTGTGTTTGTGGAACCCCTTCCCCAGGACACCCAGCCTCAGCAGGACCGGTAACATTTCTTTTCCATAAACACCACCTGAAGAACCGGAACCCCAGCGGGGGGCACTGGGCCTGTGAGAGGGGACCGAGGCAGGGGCAGGGCGGCCCCATGCGGCAGTGCGCCCAGCGGAGTGGAGGAACCGTGTGTGCCGAGAAAGAGGGAAGCTGGGCGGCCGCACTGGGAACGAGAGGAGACCCCGAGGCCGGGCGGCAGCTGTCCCCAGCCCCAACAACTTCCCGGCCCCGGCCCCACGGTTCTCACAAAGCCCAGATTTGTGTCCTGCCCTTGAGTCCAGGCTCCTCGATGCCCCCTCTTCCGTCAGCTCCTCTGAGTCAGTTTCCATTACTTGCAATCAAAGGAGTCTTGAAAGGGAATTAACATTATCATTCAGATTAAAAGTCTGCTAATGATTATTGAAAACCTATTATGTGCCAGGCGTAGCTCCAGACACGCCGCTGTGATCCATCTCACTCAGCGCCCGCTTCGGCGGCGGCACCGGGAACATCGGCAGCAGACAATGTTTACGAAGGGCCCGCGCGGCTAGACTGGATGACGGTGACACCAGCCGGGTCCACGTCCCCTGACGGTTTTCTAGACGGGCCTCCTGACAGGAAGACAAATGTGCAGGCCACCAAATGAAGACACGGAGAGACAGTGAGATACTGGCCTCGTTATCGGTTTAGGGGGAAGGAGAGGGGGGCGAGAGGCAGCCAGGGCAGATGGGGACGCGGCCGAGGACATCCTGGGTCAGGGGTGGGAGGCGAGGCCCCGGGGTGGGAAAGCCGCGGGCCTGCTCAGTTGGACAAGGAAAGGCACGGGAAGGAGCAGAAAAGAGGCTGAAGGATCATCAGGTCCAGGGCCTGCCTCGCTGATCTGAAGGCGCCGGTTCGGTCTCTGGATTCCAGGGGAAAGGAGGACCGGGGGAGGCTGAGACCCGTAGACGGGTGGAAGGGCCTGGAGAAGAACCAAAAGAAATCTTCCGTGTTCATCCTGATCCACCTGGCTGGTCTTGATAAGCATCCGGGACGCAAGCCACCTGGCAGGGAGGAAGCCAGAAGGGGTCAGCAGTCACAGGGGGGAAGCACTAAGCCGACAGTAGACTCAGCACGGGAGGGAGGGGGACAACAGGCTGCAAAGGGAGAGAAAGCGGCGGAGGGAGAGAAGCTGGACCAGAAGAGAAGGGTTGAGTGGGACCTCGGGCGGGAGGGCCAACAACTGAAAAATGTGAAGAGAAACAAAGGAAGGCCAAAACAGAGGAGGAGGACAGCGAGGCAGAGAGAGCCCGGCAGGGGAAGACAGACAGGAAAAAAGCTTCACAGCTTCAGAGAGGGGGAGGGCGAGGGGAGGGCGAGGGGAGGGGAGGGGGAGGCCGACAGAGCCCCGGAGAGCACGCACTCACCCAGCCGCCTGCCACGGCCCCTGCTCCTCGTCCTTCTGGCTGGAAACCTGAACGGTTTCTCCCTCCCCTTCGTTCTGTGTGCGGACAGCCGGGCACTGCGCTTCGTGGTTCTTTCCTCCAAGCACCTGACATTCCCGACCCTCCCGTCACCTGGACGATGGATGCTGGAGCTGGTCCCTGCTGCCAGACTCTGGCGCAGTCTTCACCCAGGTCCCAGTAACCGCACTCTCTCCCATTTACCCTGTGGCTGCTTCCCGGAGAGCGTGCGGCCTGGCCTCTGACCCTCCCGGGGGCTCTGAGCGAGCGAACACGGTTATACCTACTCAGCACGTCCACTCTTTGTGAAACCGGTATTTCTCGAGAGCTGCTTTCAGTTCCGTGCTCAGTGACAGATTCGGTGCCTGTCCTCCTGCACCCACAGATATCAGACAACTAACTCACCTGTGACGACCGCCCCAAGGGAGCCGTAGTGGGGGGCCCAGAAGATGGGTGACGGACAACCTGCCCTCACCGGAGTATCACAGAAGCAACGTTCCCCGAGCACGGACGCAGTGGACGCAGCAGGGAAGCTGCGTGTGTGAGAGGTTATGAGGCTCATCACAGATCTGCCATCTCCCGACTCTCAGTGCGGGGTGCTGTCCTCCATGCCGCGGTGCCCCTGGGTAGGTCAGACCTGCCCAAGGTATGCAGGTGTGTGCAGCTGGGTAGGTCGCCAACTCTCTCGCCTTCGGGGGAGATGCGCCCGCCCTAGAACTTCAGTGCCTCTGCCCAGGCCTCTGAGGGAGACCCAGCCTCCTCTGCCTGGTGCCCGGCCTCCAAGACCCAGCCGCGCCCCCTGCCCCCTCACTGTCATGCAGAGCACACCCTGTGTTAGCGAAGCCTTCCTCTAGCCCGGGGATTGTGGTAATGCATTTCCATTTAGCCATGGCCAACGCCTCACCGCTCCTCTCTCTGTCCCGGGACACGGAGCACTCTTGAATTCATTTGTATGTTTATTCATTCATCCAAACTCTTCATCCTCCGCTCTGTGCCAAGCATACAACCTGCTCATGGATTTCTCCTCCTGGAATTTTCGTTCCCTTTCCTTTGCACTAATGTAAATCCTGCTTGCCTGGAAGCGTGTCTCCCACCCACCCGCCCCGCCCCTTTAAATCCCAGGTACAGTGCAACGAGAGGCGCAGAGAACCCAAAGTAAGAACACTGGTGTTCAAGTCAACTGACCGCAACTGTTTCCCAGCCTCGGCTGTCCCATCTTTAAAATGGTGATAATGGTATCCCACAACAGAGATGTTGGTGTAACCTGAGTATCAGAACACCAGAATAGGGTGAGTTTTCCTACGAAGGCACTTTGTAGGTTGACAGATTGCCTCGCAGCTCACCTGGTGCTCTCTCCCCTCCATCTCCCGCTGTGCACACTCAACATCCAGCCCTGGCTTCCCTCCACTCCAGCAGTGTTGGCCTTCTCCCCTCACCTGGAGTGCAGCCGTCTGAGGGGCGGAGACACATCGTACTTCCGCCCACCCCCCACGGTGCCCAGGGAATTGCCGGGCACTGGGTCCCACTATCCTTGTTTGCTGACAAAGCACTCCTGCAGTGTGAGCACAGGGCCAGGGAGTGCTGGCCCAGCCTCCCAGGGAGCATCTACCTACTATCTCTCAGATAAATGGAAGTGCAGAGAGGGTAAGTCCAAGGTCACCTAGCTGCTAAGTGGTAACTGGACTGTGCATGACCACTGGATTACAGAAGACAGGGGCCACCCATAGTCCGTGCCCACCTGTGGCACTTCTAAGCTGCAGGACTTGAGGTCACTCAGCAAGTTAGTTAACCTCTCTGAGCGCATTTGCAAAGTGGGTAGAATACTGACCACATCACGCGACTGCTGTGAAGGTCAGTTCGATCTCGCCCAGCAGAGCCCAGCCACTCACCATCCGCACTGGGTGACACACCCACACCGGCTTCCCGTGAGAGCCCCGTGGGGGGACCCACACTCACGTGAAACCAGAGAGGAACACTGCCTCCTCCCCCTCACTGTGAGACCCGCCTCGTGGAGCTGCTGTGGGAACAGCCGGGCTTTGGGCTCAAACGCACCTAGAAGGGAGCTTGGCACAAAGCGTGTGCTTAGCAAACGTCAGCTATTATCGCGGTCATTGTCACCGTAGCATCGCCCTTACAACTGGGTGTAGAAATTCAGTAAGTACACCTGGACTTCAGAATACTGGGCTGGCGTGCTGAAGAGACCTGCACGGGGAGGGGGCCGAGGGGGAGTGCAGGCTGGGCCGCGAAGGGGCGCTGAGAAGAGACCGGACTGCCAGCTCCCAGGAGCCAGCCTCCCAAGGGGTAGCAGCCTTGATGAGTACACAGTGCTTCCCCTCGAACTGTGGGCGGTGGAACAGGGAGCGTCCTCCTCGGTGGCCCGGGCTCGGGACCAGCAGCCCCGGGAGATGTCTGGCTCTCCCGAGAAGTGATTATATCAGCTGAGAATTAAGAAAGCTGCTTTCCCTCCCTCTCCCCTGAGCCCCAGCCAAGCCGGCCACGGCTGCTGGTTGGATGTGGGATTTGTGTGCTGTTTACAGAGCTGCCTTATTATTCCTGAACCTGAAAGCTTCACCGGGTATTAAATTCCAGCATCGGGCCGCTGTCTGTGCTCCCAAGTGGAGGAAGGAGAGAGAGAGCTTGATAATGTTCCGCAGAACGTGGGGCCTGAATCATTTATGAGCGGGCATCACAGGAAGCCCAGAGCCAGTGCCTGGACCAGGGCTGCTTCCAGAGGGAAAATGCCTTTTGTGGAAGGTCTGGCTGTGCCCTCACCCCAGCAATCACAGGATCCCATGAACTGTGCCCTTTACCGACAAAGGGCATGGTGGAGGTGGCCGCTCACTGCATTAGAACAGAGCCAGGACAGGTGATTATCGCTCTGTGCACACAGCGAAGTGCTGTCCTGCCTGCCAAGGCTTATTTAGCCTCAGCTTTGCTCTCACTGGAATGTTTTCACAACTACCTGTGGCTGTCCCGGGGCTGGCTGACCGGGCCTTGGGGGAGGCCTGCTGGCAGGTGGGCTGCTCCAGCAGAACAAACCCAAGTGCATTCAGGATTCCAGCCACTTTCTCCAGCCCCGCCTTCAGCTGGGGAATGTGTGGATGGAGAGCTAAACAGCTCCGCTGATTTTTTTATTTCTTGGAGGCACCAGCTCAACCCCTTCACCAGCAGGGCTAGAATCAGACGGCAGACGTGTCGTCTTAGAGTCATGGGATCGCAGTGCTCGGAGGAGAAGAGAACAAGGCTGAGCATCGTGTGCACCTGGGGGCTGGTCGTCCCCCCGTCCAACCCACCCCCTTCCGGTCTTTGTCCCCACGCAGCTTCAGAGGTGTGCAAAATACAATGCCACTTCCGGTCCTGTTGGGGACCAAGAGGACTTGGTGATACCCAGGCACCTGGACTAACCGCCACTTCTGGTGCATGCCCTTGAGGTAGCTGAGACTCTGAAGCACAGGAAGGGACAGAGCCACCCCCCTTGCTGGTCTGGACGGGGGGTTGTCTGCCCCGTCCCGCAGCCCCCCTCCAAGCAACACTGCCACCCCAGTAGGACCAAGGGGTCTGGTGTCAGGGCTCTGGACAGGGCTCGTCCCACAGCTGGGAAAACAGGGGGTCTCCCTGTCCTCTGACCTCACAGAGCTGTCAGGGAGCTCATGGAGCTGATGTCGGTGACGACTCCTGACATCCTGGAAAGCAGGAGCAGCCACGCATGCTCTGGCGATGTCACCGACAAACCGAGGGACTCGGAGCCATCTCATTGCACACCTAGCAGTCCCCTCATCCCGGACATGAGGAGTTGCACCTCCCGAGAACTCCCCAGTGCTGTGATTCTGGGCCGGCCCCAGCCCTGTGCCCTAAGACTCCTGGGCCCGGCTGGCCTTCGGAGGGATAGGAAGGGGTGCAGAGCGGGGGAGCATCAGGGGCATCCGTCCAGCCTGCCCCAAGGGAGACGTCCCCACCCTCAGTAGGAGCCTGGTACCAGCAGCCGGGCCCGAGGACAGTTCGGGCCCAGGCAGTCTCTGCAGCTGGGACCGGGATGCCCCAGCAGGAAGAATGTCCGCGGCTTTCCCTCGGGCTCAGGGGTCAGGCTCAAGGGACACTCAGGCAGACCAGAGTGCCGTCCTCACCTAGTAGCCGGTTTTCCCCCAGAGGAGAAAACCCTCCCCTTCTCCCCGCCTGTGCAGACTCAGAGGACCCTCCTGAAAACATCAACTGAAGGCCGCATCCACATGCATCCAGAGTCCTGGCGAAGCTGAGTGGTGTCTAGGGCAGGCACGGTGCATGGAGGGAGAGGGGCGCGTGTCCCCGGGGTGGGGAGGGGCAGGAGCACAGAGCCCTCGGTCCAAGGCAGGTCCTGGAGGCTGTGCCCGGGACGCCCGAGAAGGAGGCTGCGAGGCCTCTTGGCTAGCACGCGAAGCTGCTGCACAGGCGGGAAAATGAGGCTTCGACCAGATGGTTCTTTTACCACAAAGCTAAGGGATGCTCGACAAACTCTGTCCCAGGAGCTGGAGACAAATGGCCACCAGCCAGCTGTCCCCACCCGGGGACCTCAGCTTGTCATCGGAGTGGAGCACAGCAAGGCAGGGGACTGACCCCTCGGGATGCCTGGCCCCAGGCAGCAGTCCACATGCTTCGGGACCACAGAGCCCGGGTTCTTGGCAACTGGAGGGAGGGGTGGGGAAGAGAGGGGGAAGCTGTTCCTTTGAAGCTTTGGGGAAAACATCGACTAACTTCCCCGTTCTGGGCCTGAGTGTCCTCCCCTGTGAAGTAGGGGATGGAACTCGGTGGTTCTTGCAGCCTCTCGCAGCTCGGACATCGTGCAATTTTACAGTTACCCTGCAGCTGAGCTTTGTAGAGTGGAATAGTAGCTGTGGAGCTGGTGCCCTTTGTTGTGCTAAGAAGAATTCATGAGTCAAGGCCTAGAACTTCTCTCCGGCTCCTCAGCCCAGTGAGGGAGGCCCGGGTCAGCTGGAGCCCTTTGCCTGAAACTCAGAGATTGCTCTGAAGCGGGCCCTGCCCGGGAGAGCGAGACTCCAGGAACAGAGGACCCTCCGCCTCCGATGGCGCTGTCCACGCAGGGGAAGGCTGCGAGGGAGGCTCCCGGGCCCGCGGCCGCAGCTGGAGCCTGCTGCTCACGGCTAAGTGGGGCAGGGCCAACCAGGCGGGAGGATTAATGACAGTGATTGAATATTTCATAAGTGTAATATTGTGTATTTTCCAAAACCAAATGGAATGTCATTTTTTTTTCCAAGAGAGATGGGGGACGTCACTGTCTTCGTTTCCCATTCAAACCACACACTCTCTGGCGAGCGAGATTAATGGGCCTGGGAGCTTCCCGGGGAGAGGAAGGGAGAAACAAGATCCTTCCTCACTTTCTCCTCTCCCTGGCAGCCTGGCCCCCCTCCGCTGCCTCCCCCATCGCCCAGTGCTCGAACCCGCTGTCCCCTGGTCTGCGCCCCCTTCCCTCACCCCTGCGTGTACCCATAGATCCAATCGCAGAGCCACCTAACCCACCCCACTGCTGCCAAGGAACCCAGAGCACCGGCTGTGAAAACTTCTCCCAGATCTTCCTTCCTGTTCTTAGTCCAAGCTCTTACTTTCTTTAGGAATGCCCTCCTTTGGTCTAACTGAAGTCCATCCTGTTGTAGATGAAGGTCATGCCCTCTAACTGTTGGCTTTTGTGGAGAGTAAACTATGTACCACTGGTCTCCCTCCTTAGGGCAGAAGCTCTGCCTGGTTTTGACATGAAAGCCTTTGGGACTGAAGCGCTTCCGAAACGGTGGACCTAGCATGGCCTCCTAACGCGCCCTCCCCACGCCTTACCGGCCGGCGCAAAGGGAACTGTTTGGCGCTAGAATGGAGAGAGGCGCCTTCCTTTCTCAATCCCCCAGTCCATGCTCCAAGGCCACCCACTGTTCCGCTCCTCTGCACCAGCCCTGCAATCCTTCATGCCAGTTGACTTTTCATCTCCAAATCCCTGTTCAAATTAAATACAAACCCACACACTCTGTCCCATTTTCCTTTGAAATAAATCATAAGCCCATGCCAGAAAAGACTCAGGGTGTTCTCTGGAATTTGTAAACAGCATTAAAGTCTTGTGGGAAATGTCACAGAGCGTTGGTCTGAATTTATTAAGTAATTTCTCAGCTTAAAATATATCTTCCCAGCCCGCTGTCGGACAGCATTTACCTCTAATGGAATCTCAGCCACTCTGGACCGCTCGGTGCACTCCCATCCCAGAGTGTCCGTCCGCGAGCGCGCCCTGTTCGCTTCTCCCACGGGTGGGTTTCGGACACGCCAGCCATGCCCTTGGAAGAGAAGCTCCAGGAATCTGGGGTCCAGGGCCGCCTGACGGGTCTGCATTTCTGAGGGCGGGAGCTCACCAATGCGCTGCGCGCAGGGGAGGTAGCTGACCTTGCAAACACATTAGTGACAGCCACGTCCGGCTCACACCGGCGGCAGACCACAGACTGGCTCGAGGAAGGCACTTTATCCGCCCAGACTTCCCTCTGCCCCGAGCGAACGTACCCCTGACAGTAAAACCAGGACCGACGGTACAAAACAGCTTCAAGGCAAGCCCCTAGCCTGCCGCCGCCTCCTCTTCCACCAGGTCTTTCTCAAGCACCTCCTTTACAGACATGCTGACACTGTCCTCAGGACTTTGGGCCAGAAGTCCTGAAACCAGAGGTTTCAACCCGACTACACATCTGTAAAGACCAGCTGTTCCGTACCAAGGAAATGAAGAGGCTCTTAGCCTGGGTCCTTCCTAGACCTGTCCCAGGCACTGCGGTCCTCCACCTGCAGCCTCGGGCCGGCTGGGTTCCAGGACCCATCCCGCCCGGGGCCAGGACCGTTTCAGCAGCACCAGCCCAGCCGCGATTGGGCGAGGTGGTCTGAGCCCGCTGTCCAGGGTGGTCAGTCCCCAGGCCTGTTACAGCTCTGAATGCCAGCTCTTCTCTATGGCATACTACACAGGGGCCAGTATGACATACTGGCCAACGATCCGGACCCTGGAATCAGGCGGGGTTGGAATCCCAGTTCTGCTGCTCACGAGCTGTGTGATCTTACACACCTTGTTAACCTCTCTGTGCTTCAGTCTCCCTATCTGTATAATGGTGATAGCAACAGTGCCCATATACCAGGAGTGCCCCAAGAATTTAGATAATGTGTATGAAGTACCTAAAGCAAGGCGCGGCTATTGCTCTTCCGTGACGAATTATTTATGATAATTAATAATTATTTACTTTATTTTTTTTAAATACTATTATTTTATTACCTGCCCAGCAGTGTCTGCTTTGCTCCCCTTTTTCTAATTAGGCACACAGGCCCCTCAGTCTCCACTGTCTGGTGATGGGGACAGAAGCAGCAGGTGGCTGTCCCTGCCCAGGTGTGGCCAACACCTGCCTCCAAATGGGCTCTCCTCCCTGTATCCCCTGCTTTGAGGACACAAGGGCACATTCGGCCCTCAAGAGGCTTGCATTTCTGGAACTGAAGGGAAAAGTGCCCGCCCTGCCTTCCCCACAGGCCCGGGAGCCCCTCCTCCACGGGCTCAGCCGCCAGCTCCCACGTGGGGAGGGAGGAGCCGAGCAAAGGGAGCCCAAGGCCTTTGGAGATACTGGAGCTGTGTTTCCAGGGCACAAGCGCTGATGAGGGACAATGAACAAGTGGTAATATGTGTCAAGTGTACAACGGGATGGTTGGCTATGTGCACACGTTGTAAAAGGATTCCCACATCAGGTTAATTAACACACTGGTCACTTCACCTCGTTACCTCTTTCTCCTTCTTTCTTTTTTGCTGAGAATGCTGAAGACCTACTCTTAGCAAACTGCAGGCACACACTCCAGTACCATCAGCCGAGGTCACCACGTTGTATGTTAGGTCCTCGAGACTTACTGGCCTTACACCTAGCCGTCTGCACCCTGTGACCAGCACCTCCCCCCCGGGTCCTCCTGTCCCCCGCAGCCCCCGTTCTTCTCTCCGGTTCTTTCTTCTAAGTCGAAGCTAATTGTCAAGGCCAATCACAGGATAGAAGTTAAAGCAAGAGTTCATCAGGATAATTGCAAAAGTGTAGCAACACCGCTAAAACAGGAAATCTGAGACAAAATAGAAATGAATTAAAACCTACGGGGCCAGGTAAAGAAGCCAAAGATAGAATCTGAAGTTCTCTATTAGAAATTTCATCCTGTTCTGGGACATGCGTTCTGTTTGAGCGCATCCCGTCTCCATTCTAAGAACGTACCTAAAAAGGAGACGGAACCGCAGGTGTGTGTGCTGACGACGGTTTTGTCTGGGGCCCCGTTTTAGCTGGGCTCCAACAGTTCCCGACCTTGTCTGCCAGCATTCCCTTGAACTCGTTACAGTTAATTACGTGACTTTTCTTCACATCGCATTTTAACTCGGGAAGACGTGGGGGACGTCCGGGTCTCTCGAGGAGGTTTGCGAACTGGCCCACCCTCCCTAGAAATAGACCGACAAACTCCCGCGGGCCAGTCGTGCATACCCTACCCTCCTTTTTGAGCTTCAGAGGATGGCGTTCTCATCCCTTCTTCAACATCCAAAGGATATTTGGAGTCAATAGAGAGATGGAATAAGCCACACATTGACTTGTATTTATCCTTTGGGTTTTTAAATAAGTGTAAGGAGTCGTGTGACTGTTTAAGATGTTTAATTCTGCCTTTCAAGCCCTGATGAAAACCACCGAGTGAGAGGACAGTCCTGTGTGTGGAGACGAGGGCTGGGGTGGCGGGCGGAAGGCAGGGCAAGTCCTGAACAGGCCGAGTGAGGACGCCTGGGCGGGCAGCCCCAAGGTCCCCCACCCCGCGGCCATGAAGTCCCACCGGAAACGAACAAGACCACAGACACACGGGACAGCTGGAGGGCAGGTAGGAAGCGCAAATGCAAACAGGCCAGAGCTGAAAACAAACCTAGGATTAATTACAAATGAATTAAACCTACCAGCTCAAATTAAACACCCAATTTTGCGTTTGGCATTTACAATTCGTTACCGTTCTTATTTGTGTTGTGTGTTTGCGTCTGTGTTTTCAGAACATACTTCATTTGTATTTTCTCAATATTGACTAGGAAACTTCTTTTTTAAAAAGAAGTCCACGTGATAGTTTCTATCTGTAGAACTGGTCTGGCAAGCCACGCTCCCCGAGAGTCGCTCTCCAGTCTTGGTCGCCAGCGGCACACCCGGGAGAGTCGGAGGCAGCATGGCTGGGCACCAGCACCTTCTCGGGCAGCTCGGCGAGTCTGAGGGCCAGGGAAGCTGGAGAAGCATCACCCCAGAGAACGGCCCCCTCCACGCCATGCAAGTGACGTAGGTGTAACTGATGCTTGGTGCAACAACCCTCTTACCTATCTCCTTCATTCATAATCGGGGACCCAGTGATACATAAGGAAAGTCACGTGACTAATGAGAACTCCTTGGGAAGCTTTCCTGCCCTCGAGTCACTTATCTGGGGAACCTGGTGGGAAGACAGAGCATGCCCACAGAGAGCTCATCACTAACACCAGGCAACCCGGGCTGGGGAAGGCTGGGGGAGGTCCCACCTGGCACAGAACTACGAGGTCAGACAATTAAGAGCCAGGGCTGCAATGACCAGGGCCGGCTTTTCAATAAAAATGAGCCTGGAAGGAAACTCTAAGACACAAGCAGGACAGGCCCAGACGTGTGCTTGGAGGCGAGTTACAGGAGACAGAGGCTGTGATTGGAGGTTGCCAGGCAATGGCCGGGGTTCCTCCCTCTGCAGTAGCAAGATGCTAATTAAAAGTTGCCTCAGGCACCATCTAGTTAAAGCTCAAAGAACAGAAAAGTTTTTTTAAGAGTCCATAAAATTTAGGACCAACTTAATTTTTATTCACTGTGAATCACTGCAGGAACCAGAATAGACCTAACACATTGTTGCTGGGAGTGTTTCGGACTCACGACACACTCTTAGCTGGAACCAGAAAGGTGATAAAACTAAGGAAGGTCTCAGGCCTCCAGCCCCACTTGTGGTTGCAGCTCCGCCCCCCCAGCTCACGACAGGAACACCTCCAGGAACAGGAAGTCAGCAAGACCCTGAGGACTGGGTGTAGCGTAAGTCAAATGCGTGGGGTCTGTCGTGGGAATAGGCAGTCCCACCCCTGAACCTGGGCAACCAGGGCCTCTGCCTCGGTTCCACAGTTTAGAGACTCTTACTGCCTCCTCCTCCCCATGGTTACGCCCCACCCCACAAGGTGAGGAGTCCACAGAGGTAGAGACGTGCCCCCCCGCCCCGGAGTCTGTGACCTCCCTTCCAGATAGCGCTCTGGGTCTCTGAGACACTGGAATTTCCTGCCCTTCACAGGCCTCCTCCCCGTGGTCCTATTCCCAAAGGTGCACGGTGCCACAAAAGGGGACACACTGACCCAAGGGGTGGCCAAGGGGATACTGTTGGGAGAGAGTGTGGGCAGAGCTTGGACATTTGGGCAAAAAGCACGAGGCTCCTATAGTGAGAGAAGGAGGGGAAGAGAAAGAAGGTACTTTAGAAGGACCTCGATTTCTACTCTTGCCTGAACCTTGAAAACATTAGGGGAAGACACCAAAGATTCCCAGCATCTTGGGACTGTGACATTCCACCACAACCACCTTCTTCATGTCCCCCCTCACTCCCTGTCCAACAACCAAAGGTTGGGCGACACCTCACATTTCCATGAAGAGAAAGGCATTTCACTTTATCCCTGGGGAGGGAACCCCAAAACTCTCTCCGTTCCCTCTCTGCGCCCTCCTGGTTCTCCAGAAAGACTTGGCTCATGGACAATCTTGGAGAACCATCTATGAAGGCCGAGTTCAGGCCTGTCTGGGCTTTCTTAGAGACCCTACCAGCCTGCGACCATCACCCTGTCTCTACCCTGGCAGGTCTGTAGACTCAGTGTGGGGCGGAAGGAGAGGAGAGCCGGCATGCGGCCACAGACCTGGCTGCGCTCTCCACCCCAGCAGCGATCACAGACCTCTCTGGCGGCCATCGCAAGGTCATCTTCACACGTGGTGACGCGTAGCCAACTCCAGCAGTGCCGGCTCTGCACTGGACCGCTGACGGGTAACAGGCAACAGGAAGTGAAAAGGGAGAAGGAAAGAGGAAGCGGTTCCAGAGAGAAGATAACTGGAACAGGGGATAACGAACAAACTGCAGTGGGCAACCAGGAAGATAGCAGCCGAAGGAAATCGCTCTGAAGAGAGTAGAGGAAAGGAAGATTGAAAAGGGAGCTGGGTACAGCGGGACTCGGTGTAGGCCGCAAACGGGAGGGAGAAGTGTTGGCACCCAAAAGGACTGCAGGGGGGCAGATATAACCCACCCAGGAACCAGGAACGGGAACCCGAAAGAAGGGCCGCTTGCTTCCAAAGGCCAAGGCTGCCACGGGGTGTAGAAGTCTATCCTGTAAAGCGTGGTCGAGCCGCACGCCGTGGCCCAGCTGCACGCCCGTCGTCCACCTACTACCCGTGTACGCCTTGAAACCTGGCCCTCCCCGCAGTGTGAGCAGAGGAACTTTAGTGTGAGGGACGGCTGGCCCGACGGGGCTGTGCGTGTGAGCCGGGAAGGGACCACAGTGCAGAGCTGGGCCACAGTGCAGAGCTGGGCCGCAGGCCCAGAGTTAGCACCTGAGTACAAGGACAACTCTCCCGGGGCCTGTAGGGGGAGGCGAGGACAGCGGCCCGAGGGGACCGCCCATTCCTGCCAGACGCCCGGGCGTGTACGCTCATCTGCGGTACACGATGGTTTGGGAAAGGAGGGTCGGTCCACGTGGTGTCAGAACTCCCTGCTCCCACCTTGGAAGACACCTCGGATATGATAAAACTAACACTGGAGTTCGTGAAACCACACATCCAGGATGGCGAGTACCCAAAGCGGGAGGGAGGGATTCGTGCACAAAGGCATGGAAGAAGCGAAAAATGAGGAACAGAGAGAAAGAGTTCGAGAGTGTCCTTGGAGAGAAGACGGCTTCAATGGAAAAAAGAGAGAAAAAACAGAAGCAGGGAGATTGCCTTCAACGAAAGGACAGAAAGGGCAGAAGGGCAGAAGGACGGAGGGAAGGAAGGGAGGGAGGGGGGAAGGAGGGAAATGATTAGGGAGGTAAATAGGGAAGCCAGGAAAAGGGGAAATAAATGTTCTTAAGTGAAACTGTCCTCAGCCATGCAGAAACGAGGGTGTCCTCTGCATTTCATTCAGCCCCTCTGTTGGTTGTTTTGTTCTAAAGAGCAGCAGGGAATGTCAAACAGCTGTTTTTACAGGCTCGGTCACCGTGTCCGGGCGGCCCGTGCGGTCTGCGTGCTTGCTCGGCAGACGGCGGCGCGGGTGGCCGGGCCCCCCGAGAGGATGGGCCAGGTGTGCAGGCCGCCGGGCGGGAGCTGGGGCCTGGCCCCCTGGGACACTGCGAGAGACAGAGAGAGAGAGAAGCAGACACTTGAGGCAACATTTTTCTTTTTTGATTTGAAATATGAAAGAAAAAATCCAGTTCCTGACTGGGTCAGGGCGGGGTGGGGGGAAGCACCTAGGGATAACCTTCCCTCAGCGGCAACAGCACAAAAACACAAAACTGGAAGTCGGGTGGCGTGACTTAGGCCCCAAGTCCCCCACTTCTGAGCTATGCAAACTTGGGCTGGTTGTCCCACCTCTGCAAGCCTCAGTTTGCCCGTTTGTGAAATGGGGATAATTTGCCGCAGGGGTCTCATGAGGATTAAATGAGGTAATAATATGGCACACCGCCTAGAACATAGTAGGCACTCAGTGAATATGTTAAAACCCCATGTTTGGTTAAAACAAAAGAAAAGGAAGGAAAGGAGGGTGGGAAGGAGGGAGGAAGGAAGGGGAGAAAGAAAGAAGAGAAAAAGAGAGAGGTGATAGATAGAGAGAGACCCAGAGAGATACCGAGATAAAGATCAGACCCAGGAAAGTCCTTCAGGTGGCCCGCGGCTTGTGATGCCCGCAAGGAGGGACCTGCACGCTCCCTCCTCTCCTCCCGCTCCTGGCCAGTAGAGAGGCCATGGGGTGGTCACGAAGGTGGGCCCTCCTTTCTGTCTCCCCTCCCAAGCCCGAGTCCAGCAGAGGGCTTCATCCCAGCAGCGGCCTGAGGAAGGCCCTTTTCCATAGTCACTGTACCACTTCGCGTGTGTCTGCGGGCGGGGGTGAGGGTGGCGGGGAGCGTGAGGACATGCGGGGGAGGACACTAGGAAGGGGAAGGGACGGAAGTGCCAGGTTGTAAAGGGAGACGGCAGCCGGTCGAAGGTGTGGTCAAGGTCGTGGTCAAAGGTCAGGGATTAGGGCCCTTTCCTCACAAGACCAGGGGCTCCCGCCATCTCATCAGCGCCTGGTTTTCATCATGCTTACCCCAGGAGACAAATGCGCGTTTCCCTGGGGCTTGGACCGTCACCCAGATGTGTCCCGCGGCCGAGCCTGAGCTTGGCCGGCCCGGCCTGCGTGGGGCAGCCTTGGAGCCTGCTCTCGAGACCACCTTCACTTGGGCCCCCCCAGAACACTTCCAGGGCCAAGAGCAAGCAAGTTCAAGGTTATAAATCAAGCTAACAAACTGTGAGCTAAAATATACTCTCTCCTTGACAAATGTATCTTCAGAGCCTGGAACGTGTAAACTTGGAAATCTCAGGCTCCTTGGAGCCCTGCTCTGGCCGGGGGAGAGGGGGGCGGGGGGCAGGGGGAGGCGGCCTGGGGAGAGAAGACTTCCAGCCTGGCCTGCCCCCCACGTCTTCTCACCCTCTAGGGACCACACACACACACGAGCACACACACGTGGACATTGAGCCCACGTGGCCAAGCTCTGTCCACGCCCCCCGTGACAGTCTATGTACTGTTAAAGGATGTGCCGGGGTAGGAGCTTACACAGACACAGGAAGCCAGTTTGGAGCCATCTGGGCACAAAATTGCCGGTTCCTGGGTAGCAGAAGCGTGATGTAAAGAGGGGGTCATGGGCCTTGGATGGGCCTATCCTCTCGGCCCCATGGGGAGGGGTACGGCTGGAAGAGGGCCGGGATGGGACCCTCTGAAGAGCAGGTCCAGAGCTGGGTCCCTCGTGCCCAGCAGGGCCCCTTCCTTCCCGCAGAGCCGCACCAGCATCACGCCCCCAGCGAACAGCACGCCGCTCCCCCGAAGGCAGCGCAGAGGGCATTTCCCTTCGATTTGCTCCTACCCTCCCCTTCCAGACACAATCTTAGCAGCTCCAGCCAGAAACCCAGAGTCACTCGGGCCCCGAGCCACTTTGGGAAGGGCTGTGGGGGCCAGGAGAGGGACAGCCAGGCTGGAGACTGAGGCAGGGCTGGGCACAGCCAGGACTGCTGAGCCAGGTCCCATTGTTAAGCAGCAACCCCCCCCCCGGCCCCCTGGATTTAATGGAGCGTTTCTGCTGTGCTTTTCAGTGTTGTGACTCTTAATAGGCTCCCCTGGCGGGCCACTAAGGGCCCACGCTGCCTCTGAGCAGCTGCCGTGCTGAGCGAGGGAGTGAGGGAGCCAGCCGCTCGTTGGCAGGCCACGTGCCTGTCGCCTTCTCGGGAAGCCATCAAGGCACATCCTGGAACAGGCTCCCAAGGAGGCATCACAGTTTAGTCTAATTCATCACCTTCACAGCTGCTGCTTGGGAGGGAGGGGGCCGGAGGGAGGCCAGCGCCAGAGAGTGAGCCCCGACAGGAGTGGGCGGGCTCGGGCGTGCCTCTGGCGTCGCCTCCAGCCTGTCAAAGGCCTGGCCAGCTGGCCCGCCACTTGGCCAGACCTCTGCTGGCCCTGAGGGTGCTGGGAGACTGGAAACTAGGGGAGAGCGCTGGGTCTCTGGGGCCAGGCAGATGGGATTCACACCCCCTGCGCCATCCACGGGGCATGTGATCTACAGCAGGGTCCTTCCACTCTCCAAGCCTCTATGCGCCCACCTGTAAAGTGGAGGCAAAAGTAATTCTTACTCCTAGGCCTGACGTTCACCTAGGACTGGGCCAGTTTTGAAGATATTGAAATAGCTGGTAAAAAACAGTGGTTCTCATGGCGTGGTTTACAGACCAGCCACAGCGTCACCTGGGAACTTGTCAGAAATGCACATTCCGGGCTCAGCCCCAGACCCAGTCTAGGCATAGGGCCCAGGCACCCATGGTTTTCAACAAGCCTTCCAGGCGATTCTAAAGCAAGCTAGCATTTAAGAGTCCCTGGTCAAAGCTCCCACCCCGCCATCCCCACCCCAGTGGGTCCCCAACCTGTCTTCCAAAGCAGCTGAACCATTTTGCATTCCCACCAGCGATGGCGCTGGCTCGGCAGTGCTCTGAACGTTGGCCACTCGAACAGGTGTGTAGTGGCGTCTTACAATTTGCATTTCCTTGATAACATGCGATGCGGGGCATCTTCTCCTCTGCTTAGTTGCCGCCTATGTCTTCTTTGGTGCGGTGTCCACTCAGGACTTCCACCCATTTTTTAAAATCAGGTGATTTTCGCCCTGGCCAGTGTAGCTCGGTTGGTTGGAATGTCATCCCTCCCAAAAACCTGTAGACCGAAAGGTTGCAGGTTCAGTTCCCAGTCAGGGCACCTACCCGGGTTGCGGGTTCAATCCCTCGTCAGGGGACGTACAAGAAGACAACAGTTCATGGTTCTCTCACATTGACATCTCTCCCCCCATCCCCTTTCTCTCTCTCTCAAAGCAATGAAATGAAAAAATGTTCTCAGGTGAACATAAAAAAACAAACAAACCCTAAAATCATGTGATTTTCGATTTGTTAACTTTTTAGAGTCTTTGAATATTCTCAAAGAGCACTCCTTTTTCAGATGTGTCTTTGCAAACACTTCTCTCCCTGTCTGTGGCTGGTCTTCCTGTTCTCTTGAGGTTGGTTGATTTTTGTTGAGTCTTGAGTTGTCTTGGTAATAGAGAGAAAAGGGGTAAAACAGTGACTCCTTCGGGAAAGGCGGGTATCACCAGCACCCTCCCGTGTCCCGCAGTGGAAACTCCCCGGAGGCCTGGGCGCGGGCGCCGGCTCCAACCGGCCCCCCGGCTCCCACCCCTCTCTCCCACCCCCTCCGAAGACAAAGCTCTGTCCTAGATAAGGAACTTTCCAGCCAAACATCCCTAGAACAATCTTCTGCTTCAATACTCAAAAAAAAAATCAGTTTATTAACCCTTCTCTCTGAGAAGCTGAACAGGAGACTGCCCCTACACACACAAGCACACACTTTGCACGCCCACTCCGGGGCCCACCCACTCCGAGGCCCGTACGATGTTCGCTGACCCCACAGAAAAGGGCTCCGCTGGAGAGGGAGGGGGGGGAAAGACCTGAGATGCTATCGAGGCACCAGGGAGCAAAGCACCTTTTTCAGAGTAAAACCCAAACTCACAGTTCCTACCCTCAGAGCTCCCTGGGCCCTCCCCTGGCCGGTGTCTTGTTTTGCTGAAATTGTGGGAGGACATGAATAAGTACCAGCGGCCAGCGCTTGGAGAGGTCACCAGCCCTGGTCACACTGACTTCACAAGACCCAGAACCAAAGTGAATGAACTGTCCACCCCACCGCCACCCCAGGTGGGGTGGTCCCCCAGCTGAAGCAGGTCCCGCCCCTCGGTGGTGCCCCCCTCCGCCCCACCAGGCCCGCTGGCTGCCCGGCTGGTGGTCTCGACGCAGAGAGCCGCTGCAGCCCGCAGAGCGAGCTGGGCCGGGGGCGAGGCAAGAGAGGCGCCGGAGGTGTGCAATTTTAGGGCATACTCGCCCTTGGGACTGTGAGAGACGCCCATTCGGCCAGGAGCCTTCCCCGGACATGCAAACAGCTGGCTATGGAAGCAGGAGAATGGAAAGCTTCGGCCTAGCTCCCGGGCTTTCGCCAGCTGCAAACCCACCTTTAAGAGAGAGGAAGGGCCAGCTCCCACCAGGAAATGAGAACAGGGCCCCCATTCACACAGAGAGCAGCTTGGAGGTGCTGGGGAAGCTCTCTCAGGGCCCCGTCCCGGGCGAGCACGCAGTCAGCCTGCAGGCACAGGAGGAGGGAGCGCTCCTAGTGAGATCTCAGGGTGGGGGCGCTTGGGTGGCCTCCTCACGCAGGGGGCAGGGGCCTCCTCTCAGGGGAGTCGCTCCCAGTGCCCCCCACAGGCAGCCTCCGGGAGCCCCTGCATGTCCTCCCCAGCGCCCCTGAGCATTCACACACCTTTCCCCGGGAGAAGAGAGTCCACTGCTCTGCACTCTTGTCGTTACCCCCCACAAACCCCGCCCCCAGCCTTGAGCTGCCTGAAGCCTGGGCAAGGCCAGCACACAGGGGCGGGGGGCGGGGATGGGGGCCACCCGCCTCACCCTGTGCCCTCTGGCTGCGGCGGCTGAGGACAGGGCGGGAGTGTGGAGCAGACAGTGACTGAGAATGGCGAGGAGAAGGGAGCGCCAGCAGCTACTCAGGTGCAAAGCTGGCGAGCCCCAAGAGCTAAGTAGGGTGAGAAAGGCCTCCTAAGCCACTTTTCGGAAGTGGGAATTCTCACGGCTGGGTCCCCTAGTCGGGGAATCTGGGAGGCAACAGAGGTGAGACAGCAAGTCCTCAACTGGGGCAGGGAGGGGGGTCCCCGTCCTCCGCCACGCACCTCGCCTCACCATCACCCCACTACCAGACCTCACCCCACTCCCCTGCCACTGCCACCAAGTCAGACCTGGGGAAGGACAGTGCAGGGGCCCCTGAAGGAGGTAGGGGACACGCGTGTGCACACACACAGAGGACATTCTAGAAGACTGTCCTAACTGCCACCCCTTAGGGAAGATGGGTTCCAGGGCTGGGAGAATGAAGGCAGTGAACCACTTGAAGAGTTGTCCTATAGAGAATGATGAGATTGTAAATCATTTAAACAACGTGAAGTCTTTATAACAAAAACTTGGCATGCCACCGAAGGCTTCCGGAAGACAGGACAGGAACCTGGAAGTCAGCCATGTGGACTGACTTCGGGCACAGCATCCCTCACCTCGCTCTGACACCACACAGATGGTCTTGCTCCCTGGGCCTCGGGTGCGTGACGTACAAAATTTTTGAGCTTCTTGGCTGTGCCAGGCCCTCTGTTTAGTATTACGGATCACGCCGATAACGGCTAACATTGATTACCTGCTGCTGACGCGTGGGCACCGTTCTAAGAACTCGGCATCTCCTACAGATGCCGTGTAGATGAGGACACTGAGGCACCCGGAAACCGAGCGAGCTGCTCGTGGCCACATAGCTAGGAGGTGCTGGAGCAGCGTTTGAACCCAGACTGTCTGATCCCGGACCATACTCTTTTTTTTTAAAGATTTTATTTATTTATTTTTAGAGAGGAGGGAAGGAAGAGAGTAAGAAACATCAATCTGCTGCCTCTCATACACACCCCTGACTGGGAACTAAACCCGCAACCCAGGCATGTGCCCTGACCAGGAATCGAACCGGAGACCTTTCACTTTGCAGGAGGACGCCCAGCCAACCAGGTGAGCCCCACCAGTCGGGGCCCAGACCATACTCTCAACCACGACTGTGCGCTCCCTCTCAAGACGAGCACAGGTACGCTCCCTGCTTCCTGAACCTCACCGTCTAACGCACAACACGGCCCGTGGGCCCAGTCCGGCCCGCTGGCTGGTTCTACCAACGAAGTTCTACTGGGAGCCAACCACATGCATTTGTTTGCCTAGTGTGTCCACTCTAACGCGACAGCGGCAGGACCGAGTGGTGTGACAGGCCACGGCCCTCAAAACTTACCATATTTGTGCTGGGGGGTGGGCTGGGCTGGGGGTGAAGGGCAGAAAACTGTACTTGAACAACAATTTAAAATAAATAAAATAAAATAAAATAAAGTAAAATAAAAACTTATCATACTTGTTGAAGGCCTCCAGAGAGAAAGCTGGCCAACGCCTGGTCTTCAGAACGCTCTGCCCTCCCCGGGGCCATTAGGAGACACGTGAGGTCGCCGCAGGGACAGTACTCTGAGCTCTCTGCTCTGAGATGTGACCAGCATACCACAGCCAGAGCACGTCCAGGCCGCCCCCCAACGACTGCTCCGTCGCCAGGACGAGCGGCGGGGTGACACGGGAGCAGCCCACTCCTGAGGGTCCTACTGTCACCCAATGTCCCAGGCCCAGGGAGTGGGAGGGGGGCACTGACTAGCAAGAGTCGCAGCTCGTTAGAGGCAGGGGACCCATGTAAAAAGGAGGAACAGACACGTTCGCTGGGGCGCAGACACTGCTTGGGTGGTGGGGAGGGCTGCCTCCCCTCAGGGCTGCTGTTCCCTGACCCATCTAACGCCCAGTATTTATCAAGCACCCCTGGGTGCCAGGCCCCAGGATGGGTGCAGTTCTCCTCGGGAGTCCTGTGATGGGTGCGGTTCAGACAAAACCACACAGTGGACAAGCATGAGACCAAAATCACCGCAGCTCTAACCTGCTGGGCCTCCGTGCTCTCCGGGCTCTGTGCCCTGGCAGAGGGGAAGGCCCCGCACCCCGGTCTCAGGCAGCAAGCATGCCAGCCAGGGTCAGGTTCAAGGAAAGCTGCCCGACTACTTGCTTTCCCACAGCCCTCCCCAGTGCTGCCCACGAGGCTGCAGAGCACAGCAGCCTGCTCAGCAAGCAGCACTCGATATGGAAATATAAATGTATAAAACAAGCCCCAGGTTCTTTCATTCAGCCTTGACTAAATGGCACCTGATGAAAAAAAACGTTAAGTAAAGAAGCTGTTGACACAAGTGCTTTGCGGATGCAGAGCCCTGGGTTCGCTTGAGCCTCGGCAGAGGCCGATGAGAAAGGTTAGAAAATATTTACATATCAGATACAAAATGTAGGTGAAACCCATACTTTTCCTGGATCTTATCATCATGAAGTTGAGTTTCCGTCTCAGTCTAGTCGTGATAAGAGGGCAGAGTTGAAGAGTTTAAGGACAGCCGACTTGTCATCATGGGACCATTAAAGTTTGCTGCAGGAAACGGTGAAACGTTTGCTGCGGAAAAGTGTTCACTCCACGCAGCTAAGCTGTGTGTATCAGAGGGTGTTGCATTTTCTCACCCGCCCTGCTATAATTAATACACCGACTATGACCTCACTGGTCTCGTTATAATTCAACCAGTGAGAAAAGCTCAGCAGAGCCTCTTAAAATTAGGAACATGACTAAAGGCATCCCTTCCCTCAGAAAGAAAGAAAGAAAAGAAAAATAAACAAGTTGTTCCAATAGATTAACTTCAAAACACCACGCAGAATCTCAGTTTTGCACAACAGGAGGATTCTCGAGTGAGGAGGGTCCATGAGACTCTGCCTGGAGATTTTGGTCCCTGCCTTTCTCGTGCCAGCCCTTGGGTCCAGCATCAGGTCACTAGGGGTCCCTTCCCAGGGGCTCAGCCACTGCTCATTTCTCCCGCCTCACTCCAAGTCTGCAGGAAACATAAAAGGCCTCTTCTCCGCAAGCCACTTCCTTGCCCCGAGCTCAGCCCCAGAGCAAGGCTCTGGGAAAGCTGGCGGGGAGGCCGTGGGGTCCGGGAGCCGCCGGGGGACTCAGCTGGTCCCCAGCCCAGCCCAGAGCCAGCCTCCCTGAGCCACGGCCGCCGCCGCTGGAAAAGCAATTTGCTTCTTAATGCACATTCTCCTCCCACTCAGGATCAGGGAAGTGGCGCTGGCTGCTGTTGAAAGCTTTTTGGGCTAGACACAAATATTAATAGAATGACAATTGGAAAATAACAAATATAGTGTCATTATGCCCGGCGTCTCTCAGGGGAGCTGGCCAGCTGGCCCCCATGGAGCTGCCAGGAACCCGGCGGTGGTGTCCGTCCCGGCCTCCCGGGCCAGGCACGTCTGACCGGGAGGGCTGCTTTGCCCCCGACCCCCGACCCTTCCTGCACACACCCCAAGAAGCAGGTCCGTGCCAGAGGGATGGCTTGTGTGGCTCCGGGAGACTCAGAGCAGGGCTGCGTGTTGAAAGGTCAATCGCTCAATCGAAAATAGTTGAAACTGTCCTCAGTTTCGAGGCTCAGCTGAGCTGAGAGCCGGCCAGATACCAAAGAGGCATGGAATCCTCACAGACCCTCGGGTGCTGGAGGCCACCCAGACACCCGAGGCCGCCTGCCACCCTCCCTCCCCACTCCCCAGCTCCAGATAAAGGCTCCAGAGAGGCAACTTCTACCTCCCTCCTCCTTCCTTCTGCTTGGCCTTCTCAGCTTCTTCTTTCCCCGCTTCTCCTTCCTCTCCTCTCCTCTCCCTCCCCCCCTTGCATCTCCCAGCACCCACCCTGCCCACCTCCCTTCCTGGCCACCTCTACCTGCTGTCCTGAGCCTTCAAACGCTCACCGGAAGTGTCTCTCCCAGTCTCCGGAGACACACCTGCTGGGGAGAGGAGCCAACGCCGCGAGGAGGGCCAGGACAGAGCCAGGGGTCACTTTCCTCGGCCTCCCCGGGGGACGGGACTGTACCTCTCCCCTGCTGGGAAGGCTGCAAGACACAGAGTGGAAGACGCAGGCCCAAGTCACAGCCCCGGCTCCCGCGGTTCCTGGTCGTGTGACCCTGAGCAAGTCCCTCTACCTCGCTGGGCCGCGGTCTCTTCGTCCGGAAGAATGGGGTTAGGAACGCCTGTCTCAGAGTTGCTGTAAAGATCCAGAGAGTGCCTGGCCCCTGCCCGGCGGTCGGTACAGTGAGTCCATCCCCTCTCCTCCCCTCTCCTTTCCGTAAGTCAGGAGTGGGGCTCCCTGATGGTTCGTGGCTTCCTCGGAGAAACGGCCCTGACCACTGGTGTCAGGATCCACCCGTGCGACGCCTCACTCCCTGCCCAGATCTCAGAACCAGTCAACTTGCAAAGGGGCTTCTGTGTCTGCTCTCAGGCAGGCCTCTGCTGGGCAGGCCAGGCTAGAAGACCGTGGTGAAGAGTCACGTGGGATCAGACTCTGGGAGCAGCCGCGGGTCAAAGGAACAGAATTCTGGGTGGCTCCCAGGGTCTCCCAGAACCTGATAACAATTGGTTCAATTTCACCTCCCTTTTTTAGCCCCAGAGCACTCCACCCTCAAGCAGCTGATGCGCAGACGGCTGGCCCCAGGCCCCCGTGTTCCCCCTGTGCTGGATGCTGCCACCAGGAGTCTACCCTGCGACAGGGCTGCTCCTCCAAGCAGGAGAGCCAATCAGGCTCCGCTTCCTGGAAGGATTCACACCTGGGCACCCAGGCGTGCACACCTCTAAGCAGTCAGACCTCAGGATATTTTCCAAGGGGCACCCCTGGCCACCCCCCATCCTTGAGAAAATGCAGGGACTATATAGAGCCTGGAAAGTAGCTTTTGAAAATTTTTTTTAATGTGCATTCAAAAGGTTTTCTGGAATAAAAGCCCCGATAATGATCAGTAACATTAACATAACACTTTGAAGTTTCTGCAAAACTTTTATCCATTTAAACCCTGTCAAAGTAAGTTAACTACCATAAATGCCCCCGAAATTTCAGGGCCTTAACACGATGAAAGAATTTCTTGTTCTCATTGCATTTCAGTGCAGATGGGCAAAGACGATGGGCAAAAACTCTATCCCATGAGGACCCAGGGGACCCGGGCTCTTTTCTTCCTGTGGCACTGCCACCCCCGAGAACCTGCAAGCCCCTCCCTTCCAGAGCCCAGCAGGGCCCAGGGGAGCGCGGAAGGTCCTGTGGAAGGTTCCTGTGGGCCAGGCCGGAAAGAGAGGACCATCAGCTGCACCCACGCTCACTGGCCAGCACTCAGTCACATGGCCCACCTGATTCCCAGGGAGGCTGGGTGCGCAGGCGGAGAGGAGACAGGGATTGGTGAACAGCACGGTCTGTGCCACAAAACCTTGAGACAAGTGGTTGTTTTCCCCAGAGCAGAAAACAAAGGCTCAAAATGACTGGCAGGCCCAGTGCCACTGTCAGTCAATGGGCAGGTGCAGGGCTTGAACCCGGGTCTTCCAGCTTCAGCCCACTCTTTCTCCAGGGCGAATCTCTGCCCCCTACGGGTACATGTCTCCCAGCACATTAGTGAGTCTGAAGGATGACTCAGGTTTTCCCATTGGTGTTTGTTTGTTTGTTTGTTTGTTTGGCAAATACCAAGAGCTCTCTGTTCCTGCCCACTATTTATCTTTGGGTCCCCTGCATCCACCGCAGCGCCTCATAGGAAACCACGAAATGCTTGTCAAGCGACTTATCGGTGAGGTGGGAGACTGGCAGCTGTGCCCACCGGAAAACCAGCGTCTCTGAATTTATTGTGGACAGTGTGTTCTGAATGTTTTCTTGGCTCCTGAACTTCAAAGCAAAATTTCTTCTCTAAAGAGCCTCATCTCTCTCGGCGGAACAACAGCGAGAGGGTTTGTCCACGCCTCATGCAGGGGTGGCAGCGAAAGCGAGATGAAGGTCCACGGAAAGGAGAGAGGAAGACTCTGCACGAAGAAAAGTGTTGAGACTCGTGCGAAAACTCTTTACCAGAACCGAATTACGAGTCTGCAACCAAGCCTCAGGCCGCGGAAACTCCCCAGGCCGCCATCCACACGGAGGCACCGAGGCAGCGCCTGAGAGTGCAGGTCGGCCAGAGAGCAGACGGCTCCCATTCTGGCTGGTGCCCTATGGGACACTCTTCACACGTTTGTCCCTGCTAACCCCGGAGAGAGAGACCATGGGCTTCGAGAGCTTGATGCCCGTCAGCACAGGAGCGCTCTCTGACAAACAAGGGCACGCCCTGGCCCCCTGGGGTTATTTAACACCGTGCTGTTGCTGTTCGTTTGCAGGAATAAACAGACTTCCCCCACCAGGGAACCCACCAGCACGTTCATCAAGCACTTTCCATGCAGCAGACACAGCGGCTACAGCCGCACGCTCACGAACTAGGCTGCGGTGTGGCGACAGAGCCCCGGTGTTCGGTGACTGGAAACACAAGACACTGAGCTCCACCGCTGTTGGGTCTTGTCATCACCTGCAGCAGCGGGCAAAGGGAAAAAGGAGGCACGGAGGAGGCGGTCCCCTCTCCGGCCCTGCAGTGGCCTGTCCCGACAGCAAGGAGACGGCCTCTCCTGCCCGCCAGAGAGGCCCAGAGAAGCCGGGAGCCCAGAAGCCCTTTCCAGGCTTCCTCGCCAGCCATCAGCGCTGCTGACAAAGGTCGAGTAGCCACCGCGCTTTGGGGACGAGGTGCAGGCCAGCTTCCTGGGAGAAACCCTCTCCACGCTGGTTCCTGGGCTCAGCCCACCCCCTCACTGCAGGTCCCAGTGCTCCTGCAAAGCTGGGGTTCATCGCCCACCCCCAAACCTCTCCCTCACTCATGCACTCAGCACAGAGTTACTGATTTCACAGTCTGTGCCAAGCATGGGGCTGGGTGCTAGGGACCCGGCCATGTCCCAGCCACATGTGGCCAGCAGCTCCCTGGAACTCACATTCCTGTGCACGGGAAACAAAGGTCAACCGGTGATTAAACACACGATCTCCTAACGCGGTAAGGATTTTAAAGGAAGCAAAACAGAGTCTGGCGAAGGAAAGGTCAAGGGTCAGAGGGCTACTTTGGACTTCGAGGTCAGAGAAGCCCTCCCTGAGAGCTAAGAGAAGAGAAGGGGCAGCCACTCGAACAGTGGGGGGGGGGGGCTTGCACCAGACAGCAGGCCCTGTGGGATGGGGTCAGAGAGGTCGACAGAGTCGGGAGCAGCAAAAGGTCATGCGCTCGGTCAGCAAATGTTCACTGGGCACCAGCCGTGATCCCCAGAGCCTGAGGACACCGCAGCGAAGACATAAATCCCCGCCCTTGTTTGTGCCCGGGGCGGGGGACACACAGCCAACAAATAAATGAGTAAACGACCGCACATCAGGACGTGGTGGGCGCTCTGAAGGAGATGTGGGTCGTAGACGGGACAGAGAGGCAAGGCCCGACGGACAAGCCGTGTGGGAACCCAAGGAGCGGAGCGCAGGGAGCCTTCAGGGCTGTCGGATCCAGTGCAGGACACCGGGTCACATCTGAAATTCAGATAAACAGACACTGCATGGGCATACTTATACTGAAAATGCTTTTTTATCTGAAGTTCAGTGTTAGCGTGGCGCCCTGCGTTTTTATTCGCCCAGTCTGGCAACCACGGGGGAGAGAGAACGGAAGGTCCGAACGTGCTTGGCGAGCGTGGAGGTGACAGGAGGGCGTGTGGTGGGAGGGGAGGCCGAGAGGGCAGAGGCCGGGCGGGCAGGCCACGCGAGCCCCGTGAGCACGCTGGGCTCTGATCTAAGGGAATGGGAGACCCTGGAGGATTCTGAGCAGCTATGGGAAGGGCAGAAAGAGGAGGCACAACGTTGCTACCCTAAGCATCCCCTCCCCAGAGGGGTCAAATGGAGGAGATCAAAGATCAAACTTATCCCAGGGCCTGCTACACTAACCTGCCAGCGTGTGGCCATAGAGAGGGGAACTAGGGAGTTAGGGGACCACGACTCGGATGGGACCATCTCTCCACAGGCGGGGATCAGACTGGTGCTGACTCCCCCTTCTCTCGTTCTCCCCAGGGCTCTCTCCAATCGGTGGGGGTCCACGGGTTAGTCCAAGTGTCCAGAGCTCAGGCTGTCACTGTGTCCTGATCCTCCAGGGAGAGGTTTGCATTAGACAGCTCCCCCTCCTCTTCTCTTGACCCGACTGCTCTTCTGTCATGACTTTGACAGTGGGAAAGAAGGCGCTGGGATTATCTGGGGTCCAGCCTCTATGATCAACTCTTTCTTCATCGTCAGCAGGGCTGTGCCTACAGTCTGGACCCCTGGTGCTCCAGCTGTCGGCTTTTACCAACAGCAAGAGTAAACACAGGCAGATGCTGGCTGTTCCCAGGATGCTTTGTAAAGCTTCTCACACCCGGCTTGAAAAGCAACACTTTCTGGGATTGATTTAGGACGTGATTCAGGAAGAATCCTGATTCCAGCCAAGAAGGGACAAGGAAGAAGCTGGGACAAGGGGCCTGTCCCTTAAAGACATGAGAGAAGGAAGTTTCTTTATGACCTCACAAGAGGCTCGGGACCTGTTTCCAGTAGAGGTATTCGATTCCAGTTTCATGGATGAAGGATCTTCACAGAGCATCGATTCAGGAGTTGATGGGAGAGGCATAGATCTATCCAGAAGGCATTCTCCGGTGATTTGTCTGCCTTTGGCTTTGTCCTATAAAGCTTCTACTTCAACGGCTTGACCGAAAGCATGCCACTGAGGTTTGCAGATGACCACAAACGAAGGGGTGGCATGATGTGTGACTGCGGGGAGAGAATGCAGAGCCAGCTGGGCAACCGTGGGCAACTAGCTTAACCACTCTGAGCTGCGGTTTCTGCATCTGTGCAATAGGTAACAAATCCTGCCTCTTTAGACTGTTCTGGAGATTTACTGAAGCACCTATCCCAACGTCCGGCACAAAGGACACCCTCGATAGGGAATAGTTCCCTTCCCTCTATTTTGTCATCTGTAAAGTGGGGACAATAAACGTATACACATATAAACCTGAAGCCCAATGGACTGGATAACTAATAGGCCAGAATCAAGAAAGTACACATTAATGACTCACAGTGGCCAAGACACAGGAACGACCAGCGCCCTGCGACAGGTGACTGGATAAAGACGGCAAGGTGCAGTGGGACACTGCTTAGCCCTGAGCTGAAAGACTGCCCTGTGTGCGACAACATGGAAGGCTCTTGAGAATATCATGCTTGGCAAAATAAGTCGAGAACCATATGACTTCACTCATACGTGGGATATAAAACTGAAAGCAACAAACCAACAAGACAAACAAACAAGCAAAACTCATAGATGCAGCAGGACAGTGGTGACCAGAGGAAAGGGGGCTGGAGGCAGGCAGGGAAGGGTGAGGGGGTCAAATCTATGGTGACAGACGGAGACTTGA
This sequence comes from Phyllostomus hastatus, assembly GCF_019186645.2. Taxonomy (NCBI): domain Eukaryota; kingdom Metazoa; phylum Chordata; class Mammalia; order Chiroptera; family Phyllostomidae; genus Phyllostomus; species Phyllostomus hastatus. The sequence continues at coordinate 14,378,337 of NW_025334018.1, read as the reverse complement.
CCTTGGTGGTGAACACATGATGTAACAACACATGTCACCCCAATACATTAAATAAATGTTTAAAAGGAAACTGCACATTAATAAGCCATTCAATTAAAAATTAATGACAGCACAGAGAATGCAAGCTTAATACCAATTCCAGTGAAAAAGACCCAAGAGTTTTAATTAGCCACAAGCTCAGCTTGAAACAAGAGTGGGGCTCATTTACCACGAGCAGCTTATGCAATCACAGATTACATAATAATAATAATTAACATATATTGAGTGTTTACTATGTCCCAAGTGATAGTCTACGTAGCACCCTTTACCCATTTAATGCCCCCAACGACCCTATAGGTTGCTGCTTTTACCGCTGGCTTACTGTCGATGAAAGAAACAGGGAGGCTAAGTGAACTGATGGTGGTCACAGCTTGCTAACAGCAGAGCCGTGCACACTCAGGCCGTATCTGACACTCCCGGGTCAGTCCTGAGCACCGTGTCAGCCACAGCCACGCCATCCCCATGCTGACGGCACCCCAGCCTTCATCCGTCTGTGCCCACAGGAGGGAAGGTGAAGGCTGGTGTGGCTTAGAACTAAGCCACCCACTCAGGCCCAGGCTCTGAAGGCCCAGCCACGACACCCAGACACCCACACTGCCCTTCAGGGCATCTCTGAGTGCCGGCTGGGCAGAGACTCTGTGCCCCGTGGGAGGGCCTTGGTTGCCCTGTTGTCCTTGAATTGTCACATCTCTTCCCTCTTTCCTCTCCCACGGCCCATTCAACCGATCCCCCCCTAAGTTAATGCCACCCGCCATTTAAAATGACGGTACAGAAGAATGCGGCACGCTGGGTGTTTCTTTGAAGTCTCTTATCTTCTCTGAAAAATTCATGCAAATTTTGCACTTTCCTCCAGACACTATCTGGGTGCGTTTTAATATAAAAATAATATTTTAAGGGACTTACCACTGAGTCAAATTGATACTCTAGAGTGATCAACCATGGGCTTCCTGCCGCTCCACAGGGCTCTCGGCACACAGCTCCCCGTCCCCAGGCTGAGAGCCGGGCCTGCAGATGCATATTTCATGATATGCAAACATGGCCGGAGCCCATCAGCAGGTGATAAAAGCAGATTACCGAGCAGCATGCACAATAGGATTCTATTTTTAGATATCGTCTGGAAGGTTCCGTGTGCACCAAAACGTTAACAGAGGTTATCCCTGGCCTGTAGGAAAGTTTTCTTTTGCTCTTTTTGCTTCTTCTACATCACACAATATGCCTACAATGAGCACGTATGTCATCTGTGGGGTGGAGCGTGGGGGTGGAGTAAGGGGTTTTGTTATGGTAGGGGTTTTTTTGTAGGGGGGGTAGATTGGCTTTGCAAGATTTACGTGTTCACAGATGCCTGAGTTTTCCGGACCCTTGCTGCAGCGGCTGGACCTTTCGGACCCTGGAGCAGGGGAGCCAAGCCCGAGGAGCACACCACGCACACAACGTCCGCCAGCACCAGCCCGGTGCCCCGCCTCGCTGCTTGGTTAACTCTGCCGGTTGTGACCTCCAACATCCGCTGCTCCCGCACACCCATCTCGCCTGGAGGCTTGCTGTGGGCCAGTCCCCTGCTCTGCTTCCTCTTAAGGTGAAAGGTTTCTGTATGCTGCCCCCCCCACCACCAGAAACCGACCCCCAATGTGACCCAGGTCCTCCCGCCTCACCTCCAGTCTTCACGCCGCCGGCTCACGCACAGCACGCAGCCAAGTAAAGGCCTCCCCACCCGGCCTGTCCCCCTCACACCGCTGCTGCCGGAATCCTGTCACAGCTCCTCACCGCACATCTGGAACCTCGGCTCCCCTCTCGGGCTCTTGCGAGGAGGTCGCCCCACGGCACGTTCAGCTGCCCAATTGTCTGTCTCTTCCCAGTTCTAAGGTTTCAGTCCAGGCCTCTTCCAGCCCACTCACGACGTCATTGATCTTAATTATTACACTTGTTGCACAGCTATCACCGGTGCCCACACCAAGCACACGCTAAGAACTCTATTTCCACTGTCTTTTAATTCTCATGATAATCCTCTAAGGTAGATTTCGCAGATAAAGAAGCTGAGGCGAGGGAGGCTGAGTGAAGTTTAAGGTCACCGGTCCAATTACTGCTGTGTAGGAATCACCCCAAACTTCGGGCCTTAAAACAAGTCTTATTCTGGGGGTTGACTGGGCTCGGCTGGCTGATTCTTGTTGAGGTCACTCAGGAGGTCGCGCTGAGAGGGCAGCTAGGGATGGAGTCAACTCAGAAATGCCTCACCCTGTCCGCGTGGGTGGTGGATGCTGGCCACGGGCCAAAACACCCATGGGTGGCCTCTCCACAGGGTCTCGTCCCTGGGGTCGGTTTGAGCTTCTTCACAAGGTATAACCGCATCCCGAAGAGGGTGAGGTGGAAAAAGGCGTGGCATCTTTATGGTGTCGCCCCCAAAGGCACACGGCGTCACTTGTGCCATCTGTTACTGCTCATGGCAGTCACGGAGACCTGCCCAGGTTCAAGGGGGAGGAGAACAGGCCCCAGTGCTGGATGGGAAGAGTGTGGTCACGCTGCAAGAAGAGCACGTGGGACGGGCTGCAGTGCGGCGGCCATCGTGGGAAACGGCAGTCGACCACAATCACACAGTGAGGAGACTGGGCAGAGACCATCCTTGAACCCGGGTCAGTGTAGCTGCAAAGCCTGCGCTCTGAGACCAGTACGCTGCCACGGGAGACTGGCCACGCCTCCAGCTCTGCGTCAGAAAAGCAGAATTCAACACATCACGAGATGCTGATCAACATGCATGTCCAGAAGGGGGAAGCCAAGAAGCTAAGACGCCCAGAAACACTATCACAGGGCTCAGCAAACAGTGGAGGATGTGCGGCCCGGGGAAGACAAAACTGAAAAGTGGCACCACAGCTTCCTCAGTGCATTGCAGGCGAACACGTGGAACAGGGGCAGCAGGGTGTGCGTCCCTCCGCCCGCGATAGCTCCGCCCCCCACGGCTGCGAGCAGGCGGGGTTTGCCCCTGGCTGCACCCCTTCACAAATGGGTTATCCTCCCCAGACCCCTCCTCTGCACCTGTAAAGTGGAGGTGATGCAACAATCTCCCAGGGTCGCTGTAAAACCTGGGGATGACGTGCGGACAGCAGCCCGGCGTGCAGGGAGCGCTCGGCAAGGGACAGCTGCTCTCGCCGGTGTCATCGTCGCTGCTGTTCGGTGGAGCTACTTAGCACTGAGACGACTGCCTTGAGGAAATGAGAGGTCCCCAGAAAGGGCCTGCCCTTGGCAGTGAGGAGGATCTGGATGGAATGTGGAACCAAAAGCCAGGGAGCTCTGGGCCCCTGCCCACCTTAGGCCCACCAGAAATGAAGGCCAGCCCAACGAGACCCCATGCCCCTCAGGTGGACCTGGCCTTGGGGCCTGCTGGGACACTGGCCTCCCTGGGTACGAGAGGCCACAGGGCAAGCAGAAGCCATGGGGCCGAGAGGGCGGCCCCAGACCCCTGAGAGGGGGGTGGATGGACGGAGCAGAGGCAGTGATCAGCATCATAAAGATGGCAGTGGGTTCTGGAATCATTCATCTAGATGGGCTCCATCTAGGTAGGGTTCCTGGGGGCAGTCTCCCCTCCCCCAGGGGAGTGAGACTGAGTTAGGGTCTAGGGCCCCGGATAAGATCGGCGACCTCAAGAAACACTGGTTACAAATCAGGACATCGAGACCGAAAATGGCTTTTATACAGCCCAGCAAACAGCACAGGGGCAAGCGGGAAGGAAGGGAGGGAGGGAGGGAGGAAGGAAGGGAAGGAAAGGAAAAGGAAGGAAGGGAAGGAGGGAGGGAGGGAGGGAGGGAGGGAGGGAGGGAAGGGGGAAGGGGAAATGATAAAAATAAACAAAAACCAGTCTGTATAGCATTCAGTACATGCCAGGAGCGGCTTTAAACCTTGTAAGAATGTTAAGTCATTTAGTCGTCACAATGGTTCCATAAAGTACGTATCACTGCTGTCCCCATCTTCCACCGGGACACCGCGGCTCAGAGGGCTGCGCGGCCTGCCCGAGTTCCCACAGCTGCACAGCTGCCGGAGCCGCAATGGAACCCAGGAAACGTGGCTGCAGAGGTGTGATCTCTACCACTTCCCTCTTCTGCCTCTCTCGGTGGCAAGAAGAGGGCTAGCCAGGTGCGCACACCGTTTAATTTCATTTAATGTTTAGAAGTGGGTATTCTTGCCCTAATTCCAGAGGAGGGAGACAGAGCAGAGTGGCGGCCCCAACATCAGACAGCCGGTGGGGGAACTGAGGCAGGGCAGTGACCCAGGGCCGTCAGCCCTTCCAGCTGCACCAGGCCCCGTGTCTAATAGGCACGAGGACTTAGGATGCACCCGAGGATGCTGGGCACCGAGGATGCAGAGCAGCAGAACCAGCCGACTCCGTCTGCTCTCTCCAGAGGCTGTGAGCCAAAGGTACCCTGGCCTGCCTTGGGCTGAGTGGGCCAAAGAGATGGATGTGTGGTCAGATCTCGGGGTCACCGCAGGGTCTCAGTGCTCTGACAGACACAATGTGCCCAAGACAGCCGTTCCCTCCCCCCACCGGCCACTTCTCCCCCACAAATGCAGCCATGCCTGGGCCTGGTGGCATGATGACAAATTCCTGTCTGATGGCAAAACTCTCAGGCCCCATCCCCGCCTGCCTATTAAGCTGCAAGACCTTTCCCTGGCTCGCCAGGGAAAATCTCAGAGCAAAAGGAAAAAGGCTGGGTTTCCAGAACATTAAACTTCCATTGCCGCTACTGCCTGCCAATCTCCCTACTAATCACCTGAAGGAAAGAAAGCCAACAGCCCTCGAGGGAGCGCGGGTGGGGGCTGGGAACTGCCGCCCTGCCCGCTGACCGTCCCTGCCTTTTCCGCAGGAAGGCACCTCAGAGGATCAATTCACCCCTTGTCCGGCCCTGGCCCAGGCCCACTTCACGCAGAGGCAGAAACCTGGCCCAGCCAAAGGGACACTCTCCCTCCGTGTTTGGTGACTAAAATATCAACTGGAGTTGATTCGAGAGCCAGCAAATATTTAGTGAGCGCGTTCCATGTGCCAGACACTCCAGCCCTCTGTCTCCAAAGTTTATAATCAGGGGTTTGAGCAACAAGGACCAAGGTGGGGGGGGTGCTCAGATTTGAGGATGGAAATGCCGAAATCCTTTCTCCCCGACGATGCCGACGCCATTGCCTCCACCGGCACCCCGCAGAGCATGCATCCTTTCTGCCTCCGTTTCTGGCTGGACCGGCCTGGGAAAGCCGGACCCGCGTGCGGCAGCAGGCTGACCCGACGACACAGGGCTCGGCGGAATTCATCCAGCGGTGGGCAGCAGCGAGCTCACCGAGCTGACCGTGCCCTTAGGAGAGAGACTCGGTCACAGTGTGAACTTGGACACATCCCTCGGCCTCAGTGATTCTCAGTGTCATTATCTGTGAAATGAGATGAACAATACCACCTGGCCCTGGCAGGTGTGGCTCGGTGGGTTGGCCGTCACCCCACAGACCGAAAGGGCTCCAGCTGGATATCCCGTCAGGGCCCAGGCCTGGGTCGCAGGCCGGGTCCCCGGTGGGGGGCGTGCAGGAGGCAACCGACTGATGTTTCTCCCACACACTGATGTTTCTCCCCCTCGCTACCTCCCTCCCTCCCTCTCTCTCTAAAACAGTAAATAAATAAAATATTTTACAAAAACAATGATACCACCTACTTCCTGAGGTGCTCATGCCACTCCAGCCTCTGCACAGCAGCAGTCACCACGCTGCCCTGTGAGAGTGTACTGTGGAAAGGGCGCCCCAAAGGGAGTGGCCCTGGGGCACAGGGAAATGCACCCTCTCACGTACCTGCTGGTAGCTGTGTAAGTTGTTACACCCTTTGGGGAGGTGGAGGGAGGTCGGCAGTAAGTGTCAAAGAAAACTCATTGTATTCACCCTTTTCCTCAAAATCTTCTTTCCAGAAATTCACCTTAGGTGTGGGAAAAGACACGTGTTGTGACACTGGTCATTGCAATGTCACTCCCAGTCATTCCATTTTTACTATACCACACACAAAGTGTGTATAATACATGTTTGCATTTTCAAATTGCCGTAATAAAAACTAACCCGCTAAATATGCAACATCTATCTTGGATATTCAGAATAGTCACAAACACCTTCAAAGCCCTCTACATGCCCTAACCCATTTCACCCGCACCTCTCCCCCTCCCCAGGAACCCACTACCCCCAATTTTGTGCTAAACATTCCCTTTTTTCCTTTATACTTTAAAAATTTATTTATTTATTTATTTATTTAGAGAGACGAGGAGGGAAGGAAACATCTGTGTGCCAGAGAAACATCAATCAGTGGCCTCTTGTATACACCCAACCAAAGGCCTGGCCCACAACCTAGACATGTGCCCTGACTGGGAATCGAACCGGCAACCTTTCAGTTTGTGGGACCATGCCCAACCAACTGAACCACACCAGTCAGGGCTCCGTTATTGTTTTAACCCATACTATGTACCTTTTTCAAAAGAAAATTTTCATTTATTCTATTTTTGCTATCTAAATATGCTCGACGTGTGTACTTTTGCCCACAATTTTAGTTCTAACTTGATTTTAACCCCACAAGTTAATTATTATTACCTTATACAATCCACATTTATTTATAGAGTTACCATTTTCTTTCTTCACCATTCATTCTTACACTTCTGGGATCATTTTTCTTCTTCCTGGGATATAGCTGAATAAGTTCCTTCAGAAAGTGTCTCTTATAATCAATTCATCAGTTTTGTTTTTTTAAAAGACATTTTAAAATTGTCTCTATTTTGCCTTCATGTTTTAGAGATCATTTTAGTGGGAGTAGAATTCTAGCATAATATTTTCACTCAGGGCTCCAAAGCTGCCCTTCCGTAGCTGACTGGCTCCCAAGCTGCTGTTGAGAATTAAGTCACAGGTGGCGTTACCATCGCTTCGTAGGTAATGTATCTTTTCACTCTGGCTACTTCGAGGGTCTTCTCTTTGTCTTTAGTGTTCTTCTGTTTTCTACAAAATACAAGTTTCTTTTCCTTTATCCTGGTTTGGACTCACTGGGCTTGTTAAAGTTAAGGACTGGTATCTTTCATGACAACTGGAAGGTTTTTAGTCATCGCTACTAAAACTTCTCTCCCATGCTGTCATCCTCGGACACTCCAGTTCCAGGTGCGTTCTGTCTCCTCACTCTGTCCTTCACATCACCCACCTCTGTCGTAGCTTGCTTCCTACTGTATCCCAGGTCACTCTTCAGAAAACCTTCCAGATCACCAATCCTCTCTTCATCTGCGTCTAATTTATTATCACATCCATGGAGTCATTAATTTCCATGAGTATACCTTTTATTTTCTAAAAGTTGTGTTTCTTTCCTTTATATTTTACTAGGTTATTTGAGAGTCTTTTGTTCCATCATTATATATCCAATATTCTCTCTTAGTGTATAAACAAATTAAATACATTTATTTTCTAGTCTATTTGGATAAGTAAAGGTCATTAGTCTTTGAGGAATTTGTTGTTTCTATGGAATCTCATTAAGGGTAATTTATTTCCACATGTGTTTGTTGAAGTTTGAGTGAAGTCCACAACCCTTGAACTTTGTGATAATTCTCTGAGGCCAAGGTTTGACATTTTTTTTTCATGGAGGATTTGCTTTTGTTTTCAAGCACTAGGGGTTCTCACCAATCTAGGACATTTTACATTTTCAGGATGTAGTTTTGGGTCAGTTCAGACTTAAGTTTAGGAATTCTCTAACAAAACCATTTTCTTCATGTTTTTTCTTTTATTCCATCACAAGTCAAGGATGACTAGCAAGTATCTTCACCAACTTTCCTTTATATGGAGTGTGTGTTTTCTCCTTCCCCTACCAGGAGGTTCCCCCTTCAGGGACCCCAGCCTTGTGTGAGAACTCAGCCTGCTGGAGCCCTGGGCTATGCCGGCCATCTGCCGTGTGTACAGCTGTACCACCTATTCAACCCCATTTAGGCTCCAAGACAAACACTAGCTCTACAGCTCACTTATTCTTTCAAAGTCATATTTCCTTGTTTTGTTTTGCTTTCTTGTCTGTAACAAATTCCCTCTCTGTCGTGCCAACTCGACCGTGCACTCGTGCATTGTATGGAAAGGGCGGGAACACACACACAGTCCGCCATTTAGCAGCGGACTGTCCCTAGAGGAGTTTCATGGAACATCCAGCTCACTGCACTCGATGAAATGATAGGGGGAGGTAGTCATTGGCAAGGGAAAATGTCAACATAAGGAGTGAGTATAAACAATTAAGTTATGTAACAGTGCTCTCTCTGGATCATGGGTTGTGGGATGATGCTCGCTTTGCCTTTTGTGCTTTTGCCATATTGTTTTCATTGACTTGCAACAGGAATTTATGATTTTAGCAAAAACAGTTGTCTCGATTCTACTCACACTATTAAGCAGGTATGGGAAACATTTGTGGCTTCTTTGTTTCTTGATAACACGCTTAGCAGTGATTCTGGAGACTCCATGCCGGCAGGAAGTGCAGGACTGGGGAAGAGGAGCCTAGAGGGGTCGGCGCGGCATGTGGGTCCCCCCAGGCTTGCATGCCTCCCCCCTCTGCCCCATGCTTCCACCGCTGCCCCACCTCCTGATCGTTGCTACGCAGCTCCGCCTTCTCCAAAGCCCGAGCTCCAGTCCCTTCATTGTCCCTGCCATGGCAGGAGCTACAGCAGCTGTGGTGTCCAGGCCGGACTCAGCAGGCAGGACCCACGAAGGTTCTGGTTCCTCTACCACCTCCAGGCTCAGATAAGGGTGTATTTTTACTCACTGCTCAATAACAAATCATTTCACCAACTGGGGCTTAAAGCAATAAACATTAGAGACAAATGTTGAGCATTGAGAGACAGGAACGAGTCGCAAACAGCAAACAAACTCAAACCATCCACAGGCTACTGGGAGGTGTGGTGGTTTCCCAGGACGCATCTGGAAGGAGTCTCCTGCATCCGAACTGCCGAATGGGTTTGCTCGTGAGGCGGTGGCCAGCTCAGCAACGCCCTCTCCCCCTCCTTGCCTCCCTTTTCTTTCTTCCCTCGTTCTCGCTGCATTAGGACTGCGCTATTCGGTGAAGCTTTAGCATGTACGTTTTGTTTGAAGTTCTGTGTTCCTAAAACTCGGGTCAAGACAAGGAGTTAATCTTGGAAATCAGTTATATTGACAGAAACATCTCTTGGGATGGCAGGGTCTCCTCAGGATAAATGTTCAGACTTCCCAAACCCCTCTGCAACACTCCGCTACCACCCAGCTCTTCTTCCTGAACGGTAGCTACAGCAAAGGCGGAGGTTACTGGGTCTTGTAATAATGGGGCGAGAGAACTAACCGCTGGTCAAAGCTGACCCCTGCCACTGGGTTTTTCATCCAGTCTGACTCCCAGACTTGTCCGCAGCTGATTCCAGCTGACTCGTCAGGATGACACACTAACCCCACAACTGAAGACCGTCATTCTGGTCCTTTCTCTCCACGTGCAAAGCCCCCTCCTCTGGGAACTCTTTGTCCCAACCTCAGCCCTCTGCTCCACCACAGGTCCTCTCGGCACCTCAGCCCGGGCAAGGAAGAACGTCTCAGTTCTCCTGTGCGACGCGCCCAGGCCACGGAGACAGAAGCACCGCCCCAGTCTCATCCACTCACCCACCGCCTTCGCTTAAACTCCTGTGGCCCACGGAGGGGACTGTAAGGCGGGAGGGGTTAAACCCCATGTTCTCGGGTTCCTCCATGTCATCTGGATGCTTTTACAATGTCCAGTAATTTGGCCCATGGGAGTGGAAAACAGGGAAACTGGATTCCGACTCCATTGTCCTTCTTCCACCTTTCCGCTCTTCCTCCACAGCCCTCAGGTGAGAAGGGGTGAGCCTCCCAGGCCACACCCATCACCCCACAGTCTGAATTATCTCTGCCCTACAGTTCATAAGGAAATTCTATGATCATATTATGGAGAAGGTAAGAAACTCAGAAAACTTTTCTCTTGCTTTGGAATACCTTACTCTAAGGGCTGTTTGGTCCTAATGGACTCAAAAACAGGAGGTCGCCTTTGACATTTAAAGCTCAGCAATGACCTCTCTGTTCCAGGTGGTTCCTGCCCTTCCTGAAGCACCGAAACTCACTGCTGTCATGGGTGGGGACCTCCAATAAAACAAAATGTACAGGATATGGAAATACATTCAAAATACATTTTAAATATGTTATCTATCTCCTTTAGGCAATTAAAGTATTTCCTCAAAAACAGCATCATTGGGGGAGGGAGGAGGAACTCTTGGTGAAAGAGGGGAAGGGATTGAGACGCACTGATGGGTAGTTAGTCACCACATAGTCACGGGATGTAAAGTACAAATTAGGGGAGCACACTGAATAATATTACAGTAACTGCGGCTGGTGCCAGGTGGGGACTGGAAATATCAGGGGGGTCACTTTGTAAAGTGTGTGACTGTCTAACCACCATGCTGTACACCTGAAACTAGTGTCAAATGATATTGAATGCAAACTGTAAGAGAAAAAACAGTTGTTAATCCAAAACAATGCCCCCACCGCCACTGAGCCACCGCCAGCCCGCCGCCAGCCTGCCGATGAAGGATGCCGCCCTTTCTTCCCCCGGGTCTCAGTCCCAGACCCTCACTCTCCCTTGTTTGCGGACTGCTCGGTTTAAGCCCGTTTTTCTGGTTTCGAACTCAGCAGTCCCTCCCGGGTGTGAGTTCCTGTACTCCCCCCTTGACGGAGGGGGAGAGGGGCGCCGTCCAGCCACGCTCCCTCGCCCCAGGGTCGGCACGGAGCCGTCGAACTCGGGGTGTTGTCAGACATGAAAAGATGTCTGTGAAGTCGCTTCGGAAGCTGTGCGGCACCGCACAGATGTCAGGCATTATCTCACGGAAACAGCCTTCTCGAACGGCTGGGAAGGGCACTTCTTAACGCCGCCTCTCTGGGCACGCGCCCGAGGGGCCGGGGAGGATCCAGTCCGCGTCAGGGGGTAGGCTTCAGGCTTCTCCAAGTCGCCGAAGAACAAGGATGGAGCGAGAGGGCCACCTCAGCCGAGCCATTCTCAGAAGCGTCTGGTCTGCCTAGACAGCCGCCGGCTTCAGGCCTCTGCCGTAGGGCAGAGTCAGAGAGCCTGGCTCAGGCCATGCTTCCAGGAAAGTCAGCGTCGCCACGTGGAGATGGTGGCGAACCAGAACCCCAGAGCGTTTAAGGAGCACGCCGCTGCGGCCGCGGGCAGAGATCCACCCAGGCCGCTGTCCAAGTTCACTCTGCTGGGTAGAAGAGGAGTTGATTTATGTCTCCAGCAGGTATGCCAGAGAAAATTCAAATTGATCAAAAATTAAATATTCATAGGACATTATTCATTAAGATTCATCTCACCGAGTGGATGAAATGAGGCAAGGGAAGAAATTAGCTTGCTTGAGAGTGTCAAAGTGATTATGTGATTAAATTGCAATTTATAATTTCTCCTTCAAAAAAAGCTGTACTTCTTGATTTCTCCTCCTCACTGGGCCCCCTTGTTGTCCACGCCTGAGCCGAGAGCAGTTGGGGTGCATCGGAGACGGGGAGGCTCCAAGCAGTGCCTGGTCTCCCTCTCTCCCTCCTGCCCCCCCCATCACCCACCACTGACCCCGAGAGAGGCCCTTATACCAGCCGCTGGGCTCTGCTCTCAAGGCTGAAAACAAGGCTGCCAGAAGCAACTGGCACCCCCCTTCAAAGGAAGCCAGTCAAATCCCCACAGTGGCAATCCAGGATGGTTTCTAGCCCCAGGCCACTGCCTCACCGCCCCCTGGAGAAAAAAAAAAAAAAGCAGAGGAAGCACAATGTCCCTACAGGACGTTCCTGGAGGGTCTCTCGGGAAGTCCCCTCTGGCCACCATTTAATCTTCCAGAGAAGAGAGGGGTCCTGCTCATACCCTTGGTCCCCTTCCTGAACTTGATGTGCGCTGTGCCAAGCAAAGTCTGGGTCAGCTGAGGATTCACAGAGGCCACCCACTGAGACGCCGTCAGTGAAGGTCAGCCAGCCCGGCCTCCTGTTCCTTCCAGCAAAGGGCCCGGGAAGGGTGAGCATCAGGGTTCCAGAGCCCAGCAGGTTCTGGGGGGAGAGAGGAGGTGTCCCCTTAGGTAGCCCACCTCTTCTCCAAGCATGTGGGGCCTCTCTAGCACCCTACCCTTTGGGGACTCCCCGGATAGGGAAAAACCTGAATGCAGTCCTGAAACCAGGGACCCTCCCAAGCCCTGCCGCACAGAGGCCAGGCGGCCCTGGCTTTCCCAGGTGCTTCCCCAAGCCCCGGGGACCCTGAGGACACAGGGGGCTCTGCGGGGAGAAGGGGCAGCCCGCCAGGGGCAGCACTCTGCTGCTTTCATCTGTCTTGCACACGGCGCTTCTGCTTGTGATTTCATATCAGGAAGGCGTTTTTTGCTGCTAAAAATAATCTCAAAACCACTGAATTAGATAGATGACCTCTTACAAGCCCCTTTCAGTCCAGAAGCGTCTGACTCTGTGACTTCAGTGGTACAGAAAAAAAATGTGCTCTGAGCTAGACAGGCTCTATTTTCTCCTCTTACCACTATACAAAGAAACGTGGTCTGTCTGTCTGTCTTTCTGTCTGTCCTTCCAGGACCCAGAGTCTAGCTGAGATGACACACGTGTGTGTGGAGACAGGTGGGTAACTGTATTTGTCCTGCTCTGCGTGCCTCCGTCCACCCCGGCCTCTCGCTGCCCCTGTGACCCTCTGAGCGTCTCTCGTGCGCTGCCGCCCAGTGAAGACCGAGAGGCCGGCTGAGCGGCTGAGAGGGGCGGCATTAATCCAAGCTCGTTTCCCAGCGCCGCGGAGGCCTGCCCAGGTTAATTAGTTGTGCAGGCCTGTCTTCCAGGCAGCGAGCCGGCAGGGTTTGTTACCGCTCCGTCGCCGCAGCTATTTGTTTTCTGTTCTGTTTGGAAATGCATCTGTCTGACTATAAATAGCATCCACTGTGACCAGGGCCAAGACAGGCAGTGAACAGCCCCTCCAGGGGGTTGGGGTCAGAAAGCTTCGAGGCCCCGTCCCCCTGCCCCCCTACCCCGAGAGGCACTTCGGGCCTTGGGAGAGGCAGGGAGGATGTGGGAGAGGCCGGGGGCCCGAGGAAGAGACAGGGCCGAGGCGCGTGGGCTCGGCTGAAAGTGGAGAAAGGCAACAGCCACTAGTGTGCAGAGCCCACAGCAAGGGGGCAGCAGGAGCCCGAGGGTGTCGGGGGAAGGGCACTGAGGAGGAGCCTGCAGCATGATGGAGAGGAGGCAGAAATCTGGTTCTGGGCCCCAGTCCCAGCAAGTGCACCTAAGCCACGTGACCTCAGGCACCTCTCTAACCTCGGCGCCCAGAGCCCTCACCCGTTAGCTGAGAACCATAACGTCTCTCCACTCACTCCACTCGGGCTGGCTACAGGAGACATCTATGGAAGGCCCGGCACTACACAAAGGACAGAATTCTCGTTTTGCAGATGAAAACGATTGCTCAGGCGCACTACTCTGGAGTGCGTGGCCAGGACTCCAGGACTCTGGGGGGAAGAGGAACCTAAACATGTTAGAGGAGGGTGTGATGAGGGATCTTCAGCCTTCTGTCCAAAGGGTCTGTGCCCATGACCTCCACACGGTCACAGAGTCGGGCCCCAGGACCACTTGCTGACCACAGGCTCACTGTGGCTAGTTCAGCTCCTGCACAAGCCCCAGCTGGGTAGATTCTGTTAGTGCCAACAAAAATTACTGTGGAGAGTAATTCACACTCATCTACAAGCACTTACTTAGGGCATAAGGGGTGACCGGGCCGGGGGTGGGGGGCACCGATGAGGGGCAGAGGGACAGCTGTGTAAATCCGAGGAGGAAGAACGGGATATTGGTAGAGGGTGCACCTTTGGGATTCAGACGGCCTGTTTCCATCACTTTCTGGTTATAAGCCTTGGAAAAGCTATTTAGCAATTTTATCTCCATTTAGTTTCACATCTGTTAAGTGCACACAGTAGTGACGGCACAGAGGTCCCCGGACTGCGGTGTGAGGACTGAGTGAGACCAAGTACGTTGCGTATTTAGATGTCAGTAGGCGGCACGTGGCTAGAGCTCCACAGACACCAGCGATGCTGACGGCACATAAAAACCAGTCAGGACACATTTAAAAACACTCACACGCCCCTGAACTCACTGCCAACTGAGAGCCTGCGTGCCGAGGGGGTGCACGGCCATACGGAATTCGGTCTGACGGGATTTAAATCAAGGAATCCTTCCAGAAGGAAGAGCAACTGCAACACAGTTTAGGAGACAGGACGTTCTTGTCTACTGCTGGGCAAATCCTCACGTGTTTTCCCATTACAACGGAGCTCTAGCCGAGGTCTCGAGAGCAGGACAGGAGGAGCCAAGTGACCCCAGAGAGCACATCACCGGCAGATGGGGCCAGCGCCCCCACGCAGGGCCAGTGGGGCACCAGGATCCTTCACGAAACCAGCACCCTCCCCACCTTAGTCAGGATGGGCAAAAAACAGAGAAGAGGAGAGTCACAGGCTTGTGAGGAGAGTCGGCAGGCCTGTGGGGAGAGGCCAGGCCCTCCTCTCCTCCGTGGAGAAGAGATGGAGCTTTCCTGCCCCATGCAAAGAGGAAGAGGGTGCCCAGGCCCCACCAGAGAGCATTGTCAAAGAGCCCTTCGATCCGGGAACCTAGGGCTGCAGCCCTAGCTCTTTCTATTCCGCTCCCCACAGTGGGAAGGAAAAGCAGAGTGCTTGCTACCCCTGCCCTGAGGTCCAGGCTTACCCTGGAATGTAGCAGGAGCTCACCCAGCAGGGCCTGAAGGGACCTGGCGCAGCATGAGAAGACGGGGGCGGGGGGGGCGGGGGGGCAGCTCTCCCACCCCAGGTCTGTGTGGCCCTTGAAGGCCACGGTCACCCCAGCAGGCTCTGTGGAAATGCACAGGAGTCAGCTCAAGGGCAGGGACCAAAGGTTTGCTCAGGCTGCTGCTGATCGAGGAGACAGATGCCTAAGCCAGAGACTGGAGTCACTGGGAGCCCTTGGCACCGGTGCCGCCCCAGGGAGGTGCAGCTGGGGGTGGGACCAGGAGGGGAAAGGGCAATGGAGGAGCCTGGGGTAGAATGTCTATCATCTGAGAGACCCAGGAAGGGGTCAAGGACACAGGCAGCCCCTCTGCTCTCGTAAGTCTTTTACAAAGGCCTCTCCCTTCCCCCGCCCCCAGCCTCAAACAGAGATGCTGAGGCCTTGAAGAGGGGGCCAAGGGGCCACCAAGCCACCCGCCATGGCCCCGAATGGCCGAGGCCGAGCAAGCTCTAGCTTGTGCTGGAGGGAAGGGAGAAAAGCTCTGGATCACGCTTGCAATGGAAGTTTTAAAAAAGTCAAAGACGGAGTCCTAATTACTGGAATGAGGAGACTGTTCTAGTAACTGAAAGTGGCTGGAGAGTTGTGGAAGCAGACCAAGACGTCATTAAGGGAGCTGCTCCCCGGCAGGAAGGAGATCTGGCAGGACACAGCTGGGCCAGGCCGTTACTGGAAGAGATAAAACCGGCTGGTGTTTGTGCTCCGAGTGGAGACTCCCCAGTAAATGGGGCCCACTTACATGCACGCGGGAAGGAACTGGCCCTTGGAGACCCGCGTCCCTCGGGCCAGGGCGCCCAGATGAAAGACAATGCCTCCCTCCCGTTCGGATGCTGCCTCACCTCCAAGGATAGAGATGGACCCTACCCTTCGTGGAGGAGGGGAACCTGTCCTCAGGCTTTTAAGGAGGCACTTAGGAAGGAACACGGGTGTCTTCTTACAGGAATCAGCACGGGAACGCACTGGCAGGCCACTGACAGAGATGGTGCAAGCTGCTTCCTTCTGGTCTATTCTAGGAAGCACTCCCCCACCTCTTCCTAACACCAGCCAGTGGTCCCCGCTGGGAGGGCCCGCAGCCACGGAGGGCTGTGAGTCTGCCCCCCAGGAAAGGCGGGAGAGGCGCAAGTCAGGGACAGCCCAGGCCAGGACATGGAGGCAGCATGTCCTGGGGGCCAGGAAACTGCCACAGGGGCTGGGTCCCCTAGAGCAGCAATTTCCTACCGG
Source organism: Phyllostomus hastatus (assembly GCF_019186645.2). Lineage (NCBI taxonomy): Eukaryota > Metazoa > Chordata > Mammalia > Chiroptera > Phyllostomidae > Phyllostomus > Phyllostomus hastatus. The sequence goes on along the minus strand of NW_025334018.1, from coordinate 14,362,263 downwards.
CATGCCACGGGAATTTTTAAAGCACTCAAAACCTGACTGCTTAGTCAGGGGCACTGACCTCTTTTCCCTGAGACTGTCAAGTTTTAAAAAATGACAACAGCCAACACAATAGCTGTCCAGTGTGAATGAATCAAAATTATACCTATTTTTTTTTGTCAGAGCAGCAAAAAATACAGTTTTTGGTGTGCCGCAGCATTCTAATGTTTAGTTTCTGTGTCCCGGAGGACGGGAGAGGCTGAAACCACTGCCCCGGCGGAAAGCGAGGGGAAACAAAGTTTACAAAGAGCGGGGCGTGAGCCGCTTCTTGGAACAGGATGTTCCCTTGGCTGGCGTCCAGCTGGGGGAAAGGGAGGGACACGTCCAGCGCCTGTGCTGCATCAGACACCGAGTTCACCCTCGTCTTATTTAATCCTCCCACAAGCGTGCAGGAGAGGCCTTCCTCCATTTCACAGAGGCGAAGGCAGGTCAGGGTCACTGGCCGCAGGTCCCACGCTGTTGGGATTGGAACCTCAGGTCTGTCTGGAGAGTGTCCCTGGAGATCTGCTGTTTATCCTGCCCCTTCAACAAAGGCTGTGCTGCCTGCCTACCTACCCAGCAGTTAGCTCCTTCCGGGACCCACCATTGGCTTCTGAGCCACAGCCACGCTTTTCTCCGAGCAGCCTCCAGGCAATGGCTGAGCGGGATGGTGCCTTCCCCTCTCCTACCCGCGCTGACTGCTTTAACTAGCGATTTCGCCCTAGGGTGCCCCCTGCAGGGACAGGTCTGCATCCAGGCTGGGACCTCCCCCAGGCCAGGCCCACTCCCTCCCTCTTCCCTTCACAGGTGCTGCTCCCACTGTGTGCTCCCAGCTCCCTCTCGGGGTCTGGTTCCCGGAGAACCCACCGAGGGCCCCCACAGTCTGCCGCCCAAGCTTCTGCTCCTTCTGACAGGTTAGCCTCGCTCTCGTTCACCCCCGAGTAGTGCTTCTGCAGCCCAGAGAGTGACTTCCCACTGGCAGCTGCGGCTCACCCCTTCCAGGGAAGAGCTACTAAAGGCTGGAGGGCTGGAGCTTCCTGGAACAACCCAGCATCCTTGACTACCAGGTGCTCAGTGCCCAAAGGCAGTGGCTCACGTTCAACCACACTGTGAAGTTTAAACCCAAGTAACCGGTCACCCTCACTGTCTGTCTCCTGTTCCCGGTGCCAATTCCAGCCCTTCCGCTGCCATCACACAGGACGGAGATACTGAGTGTGATTACGTATATATTGTGCCTAGTGGGCACACTTTTTGGTTCCTATGTTCAACTCAAAAAGCAGACGAGCACACGCAAAAAGAGAAATATGGGCAATGTATATATGTAAGTATGTAAATCAAAATATGAATTCATCCTATGAGATGAGCATCACCCCAATACCCAGACTAGACAACAATATTATAGAAAGAAACTGCAGAATAGTATCTCTCGCAAACATAGATGGAAAAATCCTCAACAGAATATTAGCAAATTGAATCCAACAATATGTAAAAAGAATTATACACCATGACAAACTGGGATTTATCCCAGGGATGCAAAGTTGGCTCAGCACTTGAAAATCAATGTGCTGCTGCATCACATCAGCAGGCTGAAAAAACAAAATCACATGGCCATATCGATGGAGGCTGCAGAAATGTTCACCATCGTTAGTCGTTAGGAAAATGCAAACCAAAACCACAATGACGTACTACGTCACACCCGCCAGGATGGCTGTAAATATTTTTTAAAGATTTTATTTATTTATTTTTAGAGAGGGAAGGGAGGGAGAAAGAGAGAGAGAGAGAGAGACATCAATGTGCGGTTGCTGGGGGCCGTGGCCTGCAACCCAGGCATGTGCCCTGACTGGGAATCGAACCTGCGACACTTTTGGTTCGCAGCCTGCACTCAATCCACTGAGCTACACCAGCCAGGGTTGCTATAAATATTTTAAAAAGGACCACAGCAAGTGCTGGAGAGGATGAGAAATTGAAACTCTCACACACTGCCGGTGGGGATATAACATAGCGCAGGCCCTTCAGAAACCAGTTTGGCGAGATCCCCATATGAGCCAGCATTTCCACGCCTGGGTACATACCCAAGAGAACTGAACACATGTGTCTATACAAAATCTCATACACAAATGTTCACAATAGCCAAAAATGGACATAACCCAAACGCCCACCAATTTATGAATGGATAAGCCAGATGCAGTACATCCGTACAACGGAATATTACTCAGCCATAAAAACGGCTGGAGTACTGACGTGTGGATGAACTTGAAAACATGATGCTGAGTGGGGGAGTCAGAGACAGAGGCCACGCACTGTGTAATAGTGTTTATGTTCAATGTCCGCAACAGGCCAATCCAGGGACAGAAAGTAGATTAGTGGCTGCCAGGGTTAGGAGGGGGCAGAAATGCGGAGTGACAGCTTAATGGGTATAGGGTTTCTTTCTGAAGTGAGGAAAATGTTCTGGAATGAGTGGTGAGGGTTGCATAACTGCGTGACTATATTTAAAAACAACGGAAAGGGGTACTTTTAAGAATAAGTTTTATGGTGTGTGCATTATGTCTCAGTGAAAAACAACTGAAACTATAAAACCTCTAGAAGAGAACTTTTGTGAACTTGGTTAGGCAAAGACTTCTTAGATAAGGCATCAAAAACACAATCCATAAAAAATTGATAAATTGGACATCAACATTAAAGTTTTTGCTCTGTGAAAAATACTGCTAGGAGAATGAAATAAAAAGCCATATGCTAGGAGAAATTCTTTGTAGAACACATATCTGATGAAAGATTTGTGTCCAAGGGACTTATCTAAGAAAAAGAAGGAGATCAAAACTTTGAACAGTAAAATGATCAAAACTCACAACTATCAACAACTGAACCTTAAAAAATAACAAAAAATCTAACAACTAGAACAAGAACAGACTCACAGAAGCAGAAATCACATGGAGGGTTAGCAGCAGGGACGGGAAGCGGGAAGAATGAGGGATATGTATTCCCTGTATTTCCTGTACAGGGAATGAGAAGCATGAAAGGTAGGTAGAAAATAGACAGGGGGAGGTTAAAAATAGTAGAGGAAATGGAGAAGCCAAAGAACTTGTATGAATGACCCTGGACACGAACTAAGGGATGGGGGAAATGCTGGTGGGGGCGGTGCAGAATGGAGGGGAATAAAGGGGAGAAAAAAACAGGATGACTGTAATAGCATAATCAATAAAATGTACTTTAAAAAAAAGATTTGTGTCCAGACTATAAAACAAACTCTAAAATCTCAATAATAAAAAAGCAAACAATCATTTGTTTAAATGGGCTAAAGATCTGAACACTTCAAAAAAGATAATAGAGAAATAAAAAATAAGTACATGAAGAGATACTCAACATAATTAGTCATTGGGGAAATGCAAATTTAAACTCATAATGAAGTGCTACTATATATTGGTGCGGCTGAAATTAAAAAGATTGCCAAGGGTGTGGAACAACAAAAACTTTCACGGTTCAACCATTTTGGAAATATCTGGCAGTCCTTTTTGCAAAAAATTAAAGGCCTGGCTGGTGAGGCTCAGTGGATTGAGTGCCAGCCTGCAAACCAAAGTGTTGCCGGTTCGATTCCCAGTCAGGTCACATGCCTGGGTTGTAGGCCAGGTCCCCAGTAGGGGCAAGTGAGAGGTAACTACACATGGATGTTTCTCTCCCCCTCTTTCTCCTTCCCTTCCCTTCTCTCTAAAAATAAATAAATGAAATCTTTTTAAAAATTAAATATATTCCTACCATACTTTAGCATATTCATCCAAAAGACAGCACGAATCCATAAAAGACTTGTATAAGAATGTTCATAGCAACTTTATTTGTAATAGCCAAAAGATGGAACAATTCACATGTCCATTATCAGCAGAATGGGAAAACAAATGTGGTATATCCATTCAGTGGAGCATTACTCAGCAATAAAAGGAATGAACTATGGCCCTGACTGGTGTGACTCAGTTGGTTGGGCATCATACTGCAAAGCGAAAGGTCACTGGTTCAATTCCAGGTGAGGGCACATGCCCGGGTTTCGGGTTCAGTCCCAGTCGGGGTGCATACCAGAGGCAACTGATCGATGTTTCTCTCCCTCTCTTTCTCCCTCCCTTCTCCTCTCTCTAAAAATAAATAAACAAAATCCTTTCAAAAAGGGAATGAACTATTGATACACACAGCAACGTGGGTGAATCTCAAAGTAAACGTGCTGGGTGAGAGAAGCCAGACGAAAAGGAGCACATACTGTGTAACTGCATTTCCACAAAAGTCTAGAAAGTGCAAACTAACCTACAGTGACAGAAAGAAAGATCGGGGGCTGCCCAGGGCCAGGAGAGGAGCAACAGGAGAGGGAGGGACGGAGGGAACCCCCAGGGGCCAGGGGAACGTCTGTGGGGGGTGGAGATGTTCACTGTCTTGATTGTGGTGGTGTCGTGGGTACGTCTAAAACTCACAAAAAGTGTAAACTTTAAATCTGTGCAGTTGATTGCAAGTCAGTTACACCTCAGTAAAGCTGGAGAGAGAGAGAACAGTTGTGAGTAAAGATGTAACGTATTACAATATCCTACAAAGCAGAGAAAGTCCACTTTGATTCCGCGCCAAGATTGTTCGCCTTTTAGGATGGAATGATCCCAGAAGACCCAGAAGGCTTCCCCAGATCCTTGACACAAACTTTCCCTTTACCAGAACACCTTTCCCTCGCCTCTGAACCTGGTGACTGTCACCACGTCTCTCGAGCCCAGCTCGAATCTCATGTTCCCCTTGAGGCTTTCCCTGTCTTCTCCGGGCAGCGTTAGCGGCCTCAGTCCCAGCTGTCCAGGCACCTGGGAATCCAACGTCTAACCCCCGGGAGTTCTGGGGTGTCAGATGTGTGGCTTCTCCTGTTCCCGGAAGACCCTAAAGGCCCACGACTTGCACTGATTTGCCACTTTCCTGAGTCACAGACGTGAGTCTTGCAAAGAAGGAGACACGAGACAACGAGGCAGCCGAGCCCCCACCCACCTCCGGGCCTTCACAGCCCATCCCAGCCCATTGCCTCTACTTGATATGAAAACTGGTTTGTTTGGGGTTTTGCCCTTATGAAGAATGGACGGCCTAAAAAGGAGCTGTCAGCTTGTGATGGAAATGATGAGTGGGGGAAGCCGTCCAAGAAAGGGATGGTTCTTAGCCAGAAAATAGCTTTGTAAATTACTTTAATCTTTTATTAAGGATCTGGAAGAATCGCTTAAAAATCTTAGTTGTACTTTATAGCATTTTATTGGGACAAGTTATATACTTGGGTGACATGAACAGGGTTGCAAACGTGGAAAGGCTCTGGGCCTTGCCCCTCAAGGAATGTCAAAAACTCCCAGGAGCTCCGGTGAGGACTCGTCTTGTTGCTTTATCGTGTGTTTAGCTGCCTCCCCTCTAGTCTGAGGAGCACGGTAGCCTGGGCTCTGAAGCTGGATTGTCTGAGCGCAAATCTCAAGTCCCTTCAATGCTGTGTGACCTTGAACAGGTGACTTAACCTCTGTGCTCCTCGACTTCCTCATCTTTAAAATGGCGAGTAAAATAGTACCTGCCTAATAGCATTAATTTAAGTGATTGAATATGGCAATACATAAAAAGCACTTAAATCAGTGTCTAACCCATCAGAAGTGCTTGATAAATGTTAGTAATTAGTTTGAGAGTTTCCTCTAGGGCAGAGTGTAGGTATGAGGGGCTTTATTAAAACTTCCTAGTTCTCGTGGCTCAGGCGCCGCTTGGCCCCCTGGATGTACTCAACAAGAGTTAAGAGAACGAGTAAGTCGGTGAGGAATGAGTTATGGCCCTGCCACTTCGCTCCTAAAGTCAAAACTGCTTTACCTCTGGTGGAACGAGGGCACCCTGGGTGGGCTGATCTGGCATCTAGACGCCCCTGATGCGGCCAGCACCCCTACCCCTGGGGCACCCACCACCGCCATCAACTTCACAGCCACTGATAACCACGGAGCTGCGACTGGGAGGGAGCAGGAGACGCGGCGAGGGCAATGGAGGACATGAGCCTGGCCTGGGTCCCCCATCTGTCCATCACAGTAGAGACATGAGGGCCAAAATCAGACGAACTATTCAAGAGACATGGAGACCCGCCTTGGGATCCAGCTAGCACCCTTGCCCCTCCAGAGTTCATTCTCGACCCAGCACCCGGGGGCATCCTCTTAGAACCTTAAGTTAATCACATCCCCACCCTGTACAAAGCCTTCCAGTGGCATCGCCCCTCACTAGAAGCAAACCCCAAATTCTCACCGTGGCCCACTCGGCCCTGCGTGCCCCGGCTTGTACCTCCTCCCCCATCTCCTCTCCTGCCTCGCTCCCACCTGCACACGCCACCCCAGCCTTCTCACCCATCACCTGTGTCTTGCAGCTCCTCAAGCACAGCCGAGAGCCCTGCCTAGAGCGTTCGCACTCACCGGTCCCTCTGGGCGGTACGCTTTCCCCCGGCAACCCCCGGTTCACTCCACCGCTTTCCTGAGGTCTCCGCTCAGACGCCACGTCATCGGAGAGGTCCTGTCAGTCCACCGAACTAGAGTTCCCGGACAGCAGAGACTTCGTCTGCTCTATACAAGGCTCCATCCCCAACACCTCGCCCAGCATCTCAGTGGTTACTTATTGACTGAGGCAGTGACTAACACCCCAAGAATGCACCTGTTCTCTGCTCCTGTTTCTGTTTCCCTCCCAGGGCCGGATCCTCCCCAAGTGGAGGCTTCTTCCGAGTCGTGAACTGTCTCTATCCAAACACAGTTCCTGCACCCCCGCAGAGTAAGGGGGATAACCGTGTGCCCCTTTGCGGACAACAGGGAGCTGCTAATTGTACAGAACTGTGTTGGCAAAACTCAGGGGTCCCTGGCTTCACAACATGAATTTGCATTTGCCGGTGTTTTGCAGACCAGGTCCAAGGTATGATGTGTTTAGGAGACCGAGTACTGATTACTGCCGCCCCATGAACTGAAGCAACAGAGGGGAACGTAGAAGGAAGAGGAAGGAAAACCCTGACGACGTTCTCCCTGGGGCAGGGCTAAGGAGATGCATTTCAACAACTTCCCTGGGTGATTCTTAAATAGCCAGCTTAAGACGGCTCCTTAGAAAGGCTTTTGGAGGTTTAATAAAGTATTGTACAAGGCCACACATTACAGTGAGAAAGGCGGGGGCCATTACAGCCAAATGGGCCTGGGTTCAAACCTGACCATCACTAGTTATTGCCTGTGCAACCCTCTGCTGCCACTGGGCCTCTCGGATTCGAAGGTCCCATTTCTAGGTACAGTAGGTAATTACACCTAACCTATTGGGCTGCTGTGGTGATTACAGTGACATGTGTAGCACTCCTGGAACATTGCAGATGCTTAATAGATGGTAGTCTGTTACTGTTATTTTTGTGGCCTCTGTTTTCTGAGTGCTTGCAACCCCCCCACGACGTTCTGTGACAAACTGGCATGCTTACCTTTCTCGTCTATGACCTCGCAGAGGCGAACACAGTCCAGAGGGCCAGTCTGTGAATAAGAAAATCTTCAGCCCGTCCCTTCCCTAGAGTTCCCCCTCCCTCCTCTGGAATAGATCAAGGAACACATTTTTGCTCTTAACTAGCCATTAATCATTAATAATAAGTCCTTACACTTTCAGCATCTGTACTCGACCAGAGCTTTGAGGTGTATTTCAGGGCGAAGGCGTGAGAACAGGGAGGTCAAGCACGCCCCATTACCGCTCGCTGGGAGAGGTCCGGCAGTGGCCGGCGCGCGGCCGCAGCGTGGGTGCGCTGCACTTTGGAGCCCACAAACCCTGTGCGCCTCCATCAGGCCACACTCCCCATCAGGCAGGACTCAGGCTCAGCGCTTGAGGGCCAAGAGGGAACGGAGGCCGTGCGGATCCGTTTCCTCTTGCCTCCTGCCCCTCCTACCAGGCGGCAGGGGTCTGGAGGGATGGATGGAGAAGGAGGGCGCAGGCGACCCCCAACTCGGCTGCACCACTCCAAGGACGATCTCATCCCTGGGAAGAGCCTCTCCCATCCAAGTCGAAGGTGGCAGGGGCACAGCGGCTCTGCTTCCAGTCCAACCGGCTGCCAGCCTTCTGCGACTCCACACCGCCCCCTGCTGGAGGCCGGCTTGCACAGAGCCCGACTGGCCACCGCTCGCACGGGATCACTTTCTGTGAGTCCCCCGCGCCGCCCCTCTGGGGCTGCTTCCGGAGCCACAGAACGGGCTGGAATGGAGAGTGACACCCCAATTTCTTTCTCGGTCTTACGGTAAATCTTAATCTGTCATACTGGGTGATCTCCTTGCTCTCTCTGAACTTCAGTTTTTCCCGGGTTGTAACTAGAAGATGCAGCCCTGACTTTGCCTGCCCTCCTACGGAGAAATGAGACAGAATAACAGTACGGCCCACTCTGCCAAGTGGAAAGAACTGGGGCTTTTCAGAGGAAACCGCTATACACTTCAGAACTAGATGGGCAGAAGCAGCAGCATTCCCAGTAAACAAGTGGAGAAACTAAGGCCCAGAGAATCAAAGCCAGCAGCTGCAGGGAACAGACATTATGTATTTATGTTACCAAGTGCTCACATATATTATTTAAGCTCCTACTATGTGCCTGGCACTGTGATACCTGGATGAAACTCAGGTGCTGTACTTCAAGTCCCTTCGCTGGGCCACTTGGCGATCTTTCTCCTCTCCACCTTGCTCCCACTGTTTTCCTTCTGAACGTGTTCCCCTGTGCCCTTGGTAACCCTCCCTCCACTAAAAACAAATTCTACGCCCACACCAGCCTCTGGGAACTTTCACTACAGCCTCCCCCTCACTGACGCTAAAACCTGGCCCAGCCCAAGGACGCTGGCTGCCCGGCAGCCTCTGCGTAGAGGAGGCTCTTCCTCCCACTCGAGTCCCCCTTCCAGCCAGCCAGCCAAGGTGCCCTCCGGGTCAGCAGCCCCCAGCTTCCTCCGCCACTTCCACACCATGACTTTTCCAGCCTCGCCTATAGGCCTCCTCACACTAAACGGCTCATTGCCCTCTACCTCTTAGTGCTGTCATTGACCTTGGCCCACACCAGCTGACAATTCGTCCCCGCTTCCCCATTAACCCCCCCACCCACCGCCCTGAGGCATAACTGCGCAGGCCAACCCATCTGAAACCCCGGCCTGTCTCTGACTCTGTCCTCACTCCTTCAAGCAACCTTCCACTCTGCCTTCAGCTACGCTTCCCAAGGCCGCACCTGGACCATCACTAGCACGGCTCTGCCTCTCCAAAACTAAATGTCAGTGTCCCACAGGGACCCCAACTTTTCCAGCTCTGTTCTCGTCCTCCTGCTTCCCCACTCCTTGACCTCACTGAGTTCCAGCATTTAACCCTCTAATTGCCTCAGAGTGTATCCTCCCTTCCCCCTCAACCCCGGGCCTTTGAGATGCCAGCTAGATCTCTGGCCAACAGCTTGGGTAATTTCTCACCAGCCTCCACCAATATCTCTGCCTTTCCTTCACAAGTCCTGAGACGCCCAGGCCCACAGTCGGCTCTACAACTGCCTGTCCTGCCCTTGAGCCTGAACTTCTGAGTCTTAATATAGAAAACTGCGCACTCCGGCACAGACTGGTCCTTTGTGAGGTTCACCGAGGCTATCACACGTCTGCCTCACTCTCCCCAAGCCCTCGGCAGGTCGCCTGTCCTCCTGCCCCAGGAGAAAATCAAAGCCCAGAGCTCCCTCAGCTTCTCAGCCTCCTTCCCTCGCAGCTATATTCGGATTACCCACCACATAGCTTTCCTAACGGTCTCCAGGCTCAAAGGATGTTCCTCTCCCTGTAAAGAACCTGCCTTTCCACCTGGGCCGAAATTCTTGTCTTCAATGTCCTCTGAAATGTCTCTTCCCTTCTTGTACACGCGCGCCAGTAAGCATCAACTCGGGACACAGAAACCACGCCCTAATTTAAACAGGGAAATCTCCGTATAAAGAATGATTAACTAGGACAGGGACTGCTTTCGAAAGGGAGAGAAAGAACTCAGTGAAACACACAAACGCTCGACAGAAGGAGCAGCCTCTGCCTCTGGGGCCGAGACAGAGCACCCAAGGAGGAAGGAAGCCTGCGAGAGACCCTACTACTCACTCCCTAAGCAGAATGAGAGGAGACATGCAAAACGAAACACAAAAGGAAACGACCACAGCATTAGTCAGCTGTGAGACAACTTGGACACTGAAGGGAAAAAGAGAGAGGGGAGGTTAAAACAATTTTTTGAAGAAATAATGACCAAAATTTTTCCAAATTTTAGGAAAATCATAAGTCTGCAGAATGAACCCTAGCACATGAAATATGAATAATCAAGGCACATTATAAATTTGCGTCAAAACAGAAAGTGCTTAGGAATAAAATTGACAAAATTTGTGCAAAACTCATACATGGAAAAGTAGAAAACACTGCTGAGAGGAATTAAAGAACACCTAAATAAGTGGGCGGGAAGACACAATATTGTGAAGATGTCAACTATTCCCAAGATGATTGATAGATTCAACATGATTCCAATAAAAACCCCAGCAGGGCTTTATTTTTGCAGAAATTGACAAGTCGATTTTAAAATTTATGTGGAAGTTCAAAGGACTTAGACTAGCCAAACAGTTCTGAAAAAAGAATTATGAAGTTAGAGGACTTATATAACTTGACTTGAAGATTTATTAGAAGTATAATAATCAATGCAAGGTATTGATAATATATGCCGGAGGACAAGCATATATTCTAATGAAACAGACCCACAGAATGGTCTATAAGACATGACAAGATATGCAATCAGTCATCAGATAACTGCAAATTAAATCCACAATTAGGTCCTCCTACACACGTACTAGAATGACTGAAAATTAAAAATAATAAAATACCAAGTAAGGTGAGAACAGAGCATCAGAAATCTCATGAATTATTGATGAAAGTCTAAAATGGCATAACCACTTTGGGAAGAAGTTAGGCGATTGCTCTTAAACATGCACTTGCATTTGACCAAGCAATTCCACTGCTAGGTTTTTAACAATAAACATGAAAAAAATATACATACACAAAATGACTTGTGCACAAATTTTTGTAGCTGCTTCATCCATAATGGCCCCAAACTAGAAATAACTCGTGTCCATCAACAAGTAAGTGGATAAACAGCTGTGGGATATTCATACAGTGAAATTTTACCCCAAAATATGCAGGAACATGTTACTGACCCACGCAATAACATGATGAAGCAATATGCAAGATATATACCGGGCGGTTCCATTGAGAGGAATTCCAGACTACGCGAAACCAATCCATGGTAACTGGAATCAGATCACGGGCTTCCAGAGCGGGCAGGGCGGGAGAGTACCCCCGGGGAGGGCATGGGGGAACCTCCAGCATGATGGGAACGCCCTACCTCTGGACCGGCGTGGAGGCTGCGTGGACGCACACCTGCCTCAGCACTGCACCAGGACGGCCGCCGGCTGCCGAGACGGCCGCATCTTCCTGGGAACCAGACGCTCTAGACGGCGGCGTTGGTTGCTCGTGAGTTGCGCCTCAATAGGCTGATCATTTAAAAGGAAATAGAAAAAATGTCACTCAGTTGGTCCCTGCCTCCTGACTCCCTGCCTACCTCTCTTGACAATCTTTAATCTTCTTCATGAACTCTCCCCTTTGTCTGCCCCCGGAACCACGGGGAAAGCCTGACCTTCCGGCCTCAGTGCTCTTCTTCCTCACACGACCCTCACGGCCTCACTCGCCGCCAGCGGTGTGGCCACCACCGACTGGAAGACCGGTCTCCAATCTCCATTTCTTGCACAGACGCTCCCCCAGAGCTCCAGGCAGGTGTGTACATCCAAATGCCCAATGAAAACCCTGTATCTCAGGCTCAGCATGTCTAAAACTGAGATCAGTTACTGTGTGTAACTTCAAGCCCATCTTTTCTACTGTGTTCTTCATATAAATTGATACACCATGCCTGACACTTAGACCCGCAGTATATATACACACACACTATATATGTGAAATGTATATATATATATGCACAACATATGTAATATATGCACGTATATATTAATTAAGCACATGACCAACATGTTTTGTCTAGCCCAGCCAATCCCTCCCAAAGGGAGGCTAGAAAGATATAACTTCCTTCTAGGCTGCCCATGTGACACTGAGCAAATTCTCACCCTCTCAGGGCCTCAGAGAAATAATACAAAAGGCATGGGGTTGGAATCAGTTAGAAGCAGGTTTCAATTCCTGCCAACCATAGATATATCTTTGGCGTGTGGTTTTTACTTTTTGGACTCCACTTTCCCTACCTGTGAAGTAGAAAGACTAATATCTATATTCGAAGGTTGTGCTGAGTGGTAAATGAAATGTGAGCCCTGGCTGGTAGGCTCAGTGGACTGAGCACCGGCCTGTGAACCAAAAGTTTGCGGGTTCGAGTCCCAGTCGGGGCATGTGCCTGGATTGCGGGCCAGGTCCCCAATAGGGGGCGTGTAAGAAACAACCACGTCTCTCTCCTATATTGAAGTTTCTCTCCCTCTCTCCCTCTCTGCCCCCTCTCTAAAAAAGTAAATAAATAAAATCTTTTTTTTTAAAGCAATGTGACACTGGCACATAAGAGGTGTCACTAAATGCTAGTTCATTCTCCCACCCTTCCCCTCCCTCTCCCCCCTCCAGTCACTCCCTGGAAGGACAGGGAGTTGGGACGGGCTGGCACACGTACATCTCACAATGGCACCTTCTCCACCACAGGCCTCAGTGTTTCGAGATAAGGGAAGATGTTCTCCCCTCCCCCCGAGCACACGGTCACCGCCAGAACTGCCCGCAATTGGTATTCCGGGCAGGCGCAGCCAGGGCCCGTCGCTGTTATCTGATGGGGCGTGTGTCTGGGAAACGGGGGACAGGAAGACTGTTGAGAAAGCACATTTGCCCTCCCCAGGTAAGCAGGAGAAATAACGGAACTCAAATTGGAATGACCAGGAGATAAAACTCCTGCCCACCAGGTGTTTATCCCTGTTCATAAAAACAACTATTTCGAGGTAATGAAAAAACACTCCCCGTTGGGGAAGCAAATGGAGCCGCACATTTCTGAAACAATGCGGGAGAGAGCAGCCAACTCGGCGAGCAGAGGGCAGGCGCTTGCAGGGCAGGACCAGCGCCAGCGGCTCCAGACGCTCCCCACCGGGCAAGGCCGACCCCTTGAGACAAGCTGCCCACCCCCAGACCGCCCGGGCCTCTCGCTGGCCAGCCCTTGGCTTCGGGGGTGCAGGAGGGCTCCGCCTTTTCCCTACACCCACAGCCCAAAAATTCAACTCTGCTTCTGATTCCTTCATGCTGCCCTACGAACTCCGCTCCTGAGGACACTGTCGCCCCAGGTCTTCCTTCCTCTGTGGTTCCAGAAGTGAAGCAGCACACGGGCGTTCGTGGTTGAAAGAGTTTACTCTGATCACGAGGGGAATGGATAGGGAGCAACAGAAACAACAAAAATGAAGGCGTTATTTCCCCAATGAGCCCTTATGTGCAGGGTGACCCAACGCCCCTCTCTGCCCAGGACAGTCCTGGGTTATACCTGCTGTCCCGATCTAACTGTTTTTTAAATTTGTTTAATTAAAAAAAATTTTAATTGTATTCTTCCACTACCATTTATCCCTCTTATACCCTTATACCCCTTACCCCCCCACCCCCCACAATCACCCCACTGTTGTCCATGCCCATGAGTCCTTTTTCCTTTTTGTTCAATCCCTCCACCCCAACCCCCCACCTTAGCTGTCAGCCTGCGCTCCGTCTCTGAGTCTGCCTTGGTTTTGCTTGTTAGTTCAGCCTGTTCATTAGATTCCACATATGAGTGAATCCTATGGTATTTGTATTTCTTCCACTGGCTTATTTCACTTAGCATAATGTTCTCCAGGTCCATCCATACTGTCGCAAAGGGTAAGATTCTCTTCTTTTTTACAGCCGAATAGTATTCCATGGTGTAACTGTCCCATGGTTGCTCCATCCACTCATCTGCTGCCGCCACACCACCCTGGACACGCCCAGCCTCGCCTGATCTGACTATTGATAGCATCCCTCTCACTCTCAAAAGTACCCACGTTTGGTCATAGAGTTTCTCTATTTATATGGCACTTACTTACTTTACACCAAGCACGCGGACATTAATTTATTTAACCCTCAAAGTCATCTTATCAAGTAAGAAACATTTTAAAAACATGAGCCCAAGGCAGAGAGGCTAAGCAGCCAGGGCTCTTCACGCCCATGGTCAGCTAGCTATGAAAAAGCTGTAGGAAGTCACTCCTGCCATGTAATAAATGTGCATGCCTACTATGTGCCAGGCACTGCTACCAACTGTGAAGACATTTACGAACCAGGCAGAGTCCCTGCACCAAGGAACTTCAAGTCTGGGGGAGAAGATACAAGTGCAGGGGACACAGAGGACAAACAGGATAGGGGAGGGGCAGTAACCTGGCCTGAAGAGATCACGGGAAGCTTCCTGGAGGAAGTGGCATGGAGGAGAGTCCTGAATAAAGAGTAGTTAGCCAGACCGGAAGAACCCAGAAAAGGCGAAACAGCACACCCAAAGGTCCCCACGACAGCAAAGACAGCGCAGTGAAGTCGGAATTCAGCAGGTCAGGAGCACCCAGTGCTGCCTGGGGCCGGGGAAGTAGCAAAAGTTGGAGTTGAAAACATAAGCAGAGGCCAGATCAACAAGGGATGTCGCTGACAAGCTCACGTTTGCACTTGATCCTGAAGTTAACGGGAAGCTCATGACTTTCTAGGAAGCCCAGGACTTTGTAGAAACGTAAGCAGGGAGGCAACCAGATCAAAATTTCACTGTGTCACTGTGGTTGTCATGCAGAAACGGATCGAAACAGGAAGAGCTGGGCAGACACAGAAAGCCCAGCGGGACGGCTGCTGCCAGGGCCCACGGGAAGGAGGAAGGTGAGGGACTGGGTGGACAGAGGAGGCAGAGCAGGCAGGACGGGGTGGCTGGGTGGGGGGAAAGGAGGGTCATGGATGCCTGGAGAGGTCCTTTCGGAGTCTAGAGCTCAGGGCACAGGCCTTGGCAAGAGACATGGATTTACTTGGAAGCCATCTGAGTGCAGGTGGTGACTGAGCCACCAGATTAGGTGGCTCACCTGTGACTGTGTGTTAAGTGGGGAGAGAAAGAAATGGCCACAAAGAAGAATGGGAAGGGGAGGCAGGAGCCCAACCAAGGGAGCCTGGCATCACTGCCCCACCAGGAGGAGGAGGAGGAGGAGGAGGAAGAGGAGAGCCATGTCTGAGGCTGCAGGGAGCACGGGGTACAGCCAGACATGCACGCGGTTTATCCACAAGACGGTCATGAGAAATCTTAGGGGAGCAGGCGCACAGGGCAGGCAGCAGGGCGACTACAAGGGGATTGAGAGGATGAGGTGGGGGGTGGGGAGCATGGGGAGCAGTCTCTCGGAGCTCAGCACTGAGGGCAGAGAGAGAGTGGGGGCGGCGCAAGTGGGGTCAGAGCCTGGCCCAGACACCCAGCTCCCTATTTTCTTACTGTGTCCCCTCCCTCCCTGCCTCTCCCCTCCTGTTCTACCAATACAAACTACAGGAAAACGGGTAGCCACAGCAGAAACAGTTAAGGCATCTCACTAAGCTCATGTTGCCATTTCCCTGTTTTACAGAACTAGGCACCTAATGGACTTGGTTTCCAACGGGGCGTCTTCTGCGAAGCAGCAGCCATTGGGGTGGAAGGGGCACCTGTCTCTGTTAGCACCCATGCAGGAGACCGTCTGTGTCAAGGAGACCATCTGTGTTCCCGGGAGCCACCCGAATGGGCCACTGGGTCCCTTGTGGACATCTCCTCAATTCCAGGATCATTTATTTGAACAGGCCCAGAACTGTTGTGGGCACTCAGGGTTAAAAGGTGAGTAACTCATGGTCCTGGGGCATAGTTATAAGGAACTTTTTCAGGTGGGCCCCCTAAACTCTGAGCTTCCCAGGCACCTCCAAGGGTATGACCCTAGGTTTTCCCCAGAAGGGTTTGCAGTAGGTTGAAATAAGCCAAAGAAGGTTCTGTCTCCCACAAAAGTGTCTGGGATTGTCACCACAGCTGGAGACTAGGAGAAATGATTAGTAGAGCACTGTCTGTCAGTCACTCATTCAATCAACAAACAGTTATAGAACACCTACTCTGTGCCAGTCACCGTGTGGGATACCAGAGGTAAGAACAATGAGTAAGATAGACATGATCTGCCTGCCCGTGGAGCTTTCAAATGAGTTACGTAAGCCACATTAATCAAGATAATTGTACAAATATCTAATTACAAATCATGTCACAGGCTACAGAGATAATACTGGAACCTACTCGCTCTGCTGGGGTAAGGAAACTTTTCTGAGAAAGTGACACTGAGATGTGTAGGCTTTAAGTACAGGGGAGGAGGAGCAGCTCAGAAAAACTATGGAATAATACTAGCAAAGACTCAGGAACAGAAAAGCAGCCAGCATGACAGAAAGAAAGGTGTTCGTTCTCACACCTGTTCCAACAGGAAGGCAGACTTTACTTGGGACTGGGCAGCAGGGTGTCAAGACTATGGCAACAGGGGAGACATACCGGGTTAACTCCAAATCCAAGTGGACAAATGGGGACGAGAAAGTGCTAAGAGGAGACACTGAGGGTAGGGGGGGTTCTTGCAGAAGGCCGGCCACGGGCTTAGGCGGCAAAGGTGGGGGCTGAGGAACTGGGTCGGACATCCCGGGTGGGGAGACTCTCTAAACTGACTCAGCAGGATTCTCGCTAGGACTGGGCGATGCGCAGGCCCAGCAAGGCCGGGCAGGGGTGGGAGCAGACGACGCTGAGACCCAGCCAAGCAAAGGGCTTGGAGGAGGCTGACGGAGGTCTGGTCAGGACAGAGACTTCATCACCAGGTATGTAGGCGGAGGGGCACTAGGTGATCCTGGGGGGCTGAGCAGGAACCAAATGATGAGCACTTTGTGAATCAGGTTATCCTCAGAGCACTAGAAAGTTTTAATTCACAGGAAGGGGGTATTGCATCATTAGATTGTGTTTTCTTAAAGTCTACTCAGCTTGCTGCGTGGAGAATAAAGTGGGAGGGGCTAGAGCGAACTCTAGAAGACCCATGGGAGAGCTACCGCTGCTGTCCTGGAGAGAGACGGGATAAGGGACAGACCAAAGACATCTGAGGCAGTCAGGAGGTAAAACAGACAGCACTCGGTGACAGATCGGCGGTAGGCAGAACAGGGCATCCGCGAGTCTCCTGGCTTCTCTCCTCGCCTTTACTACCACCCTGTGGATCACAGGATTATTCTTCTCAACCACAGGGTAAGGGGTTTGAAGTGCAAGCAGTTAAGCGGCACACCACGGTCATACAGCCAGTCGGTCTGGCTCTGACGTGACTCCCTCCACGAGGCTACAGAAGAGTCAAGCAGCTCTTCCTGGAAGAAGATTCTGCTTCCTCTTTTCTTGCCCCTAAAAGCTATGCCTCGTCAATACCTCTTGCAGTGTACTTGACCCACAACATTCCCTGTCTGCCTATGCAATAGGAAAATAAATGAAAAACATTACCCCGGCAGACTGGCTGCAGTCTGAGTGAGCTGGCCTCTGCAGGTTGTACAAATCAGGTCCTTTGTTGAAGAAAGTGACTCCCTGAGCCTATCTAGCCGCGAGGACTGGAAGCCCTGGGAGAGCTGAGAGGCGAAGGGCTTGGGCGACAGGGAATTACATCGCTCTGCAGGACGGAGTTGGGGGAATTCTGGAGCAGGGACCGTGGCCGCCACTGAAACCACGACATCTAGCACACAGGAGAGACCCATGTTTTTGTGGAAACTCTGGAGATGGGTCCCAGCCGGCAACCTGTGATTTAACGAGCTCTTCAGGCCATTCCAGTACACCCTCCAGTATGAGGTCCTCTCACCTTTAAAACCTTTTTATCACCACCTGTACCACCCCAGGCCCCCAAGTCCTCAGTAAAAAACTGCTCCACGCAAGTCTTTCGTGAGTAGTGCTCTGGGAAACGGAGGACGAAGACCAGCCGCCCCAGAGTTGCTGCCAGTGGCCAGCAGGGAGGAAGGTAAGCGAGCATGCGAGACAAATGCTCAAGTGTGTAATAGACACTATTTGCTTCCCAAACTCCCATCCTCCATCGTTTTTTCTGGTAATTAATTGATTGGTTTCCATCTGAGGTTATAGCTTTTCCCCACGCGTAACCCATAGCTCTAGATAGAGCCCGTGACCTAGACCTAGCCTGCCAGAGCAACAAACGCCCCTGGCCACAGGGCTGGGTGCAGGGATGCGCACAGGGTCCGGGCAGAGCCGAGAAGACAGAGGGATGGCTTTCTCCGGCCTCGGGGACAGAGGGAGGTGCTCGTGGCCATGGACTATGACTGGATGTGAACTTGGAGCCCCCATGCTTCGGCCCACTGAGGAAGGAAGTGTGTCTAGAAACAGAACCCACGCAGCGAGTTACAGAGAGAGAAACCTGGGCCCGGGGAACATTTTTGGGAAGCGGGTCCCGCCTCCTCTTCATCAGCTGCTCCTGGAATTTCTCCTAGCATGAGCCAACAAAAACCCTTTTTGCTTTGGCTGGTTTGGATGGACTCTTCTGCCCCTTCTATCTGGAGGAGTCCCAGTTATGACGTAAGACACGGAGGTGAGTTCTTTTCCTCGGAAGGTGTGCCTACGGAAAGCAGGAGAACCTGGGACCAGAAGCTACGTAAGTCTGCCTCCGCTCAAGACTCAGCACTCCCCGGGGTTGAGCTGTGTCTCATTCCTTGTGGTGATGACAATGAGCACTCGGGGATGATTTTAGGACGAAAAAGAGGACAAGAGGCAAGGTGGCAGAAAGAAAAGGGGATGGGCAATGTATACAGATGCTTCCCTGCATAAGGAAGCAGGGGACCTGGGCCCCCGCAGTCACTGGGTTTAGGACAGACCGGACCCTGCAGGAGCCCAGCAGGGGCTGAGAAGCAGGAAATGAGGGCACAGAAGCTTCCAGCACAGCCTACTCCAAAGGGCCACTTACCAGAAAATTGCCTAGGAATGGAGGCGCGGTCACAGCCAGGTCATTACTTTCCCTACAAATATTTCTCCCTTTTTTGAGCAACAAGGACCCATTCAGCAACTGCTGGTGCCTCAGCTGAAATAACAGACCAGGGGAAACGTGTCATTGGCTCTCCTCAAACTGAAACTGGGCGGCACGGCGAGCCAAGGCTCTGCCTCTGGCCGTAGCACAGAAATTATTTTCTGCCGAATGCCAGGCCGTGTGTGGGGAAGAGGCGGGCTGGAGGGGAACGAGAAAGGGGACCGGCCTTCCGGTCAGCGTAGCCCTGCTGGCAAAGCTCCGGGGCTCAGAGCTGTGTCTGGAAAGCCAGCAGGGACAGAAGAAGGCACCTGCAGAAACAGGAAGAAAGACTGAAAGGGGAAGGGTTGAAAGAGAAGGAAAGAGTTCGCCTTTCATGAAATAAGTCAACTTCCATATAAAAAAAAAAAACAGTAGTTGACTCGTCTCTTTCCCCACCCATCTGCCTGCATCTAACACTTGCATGTAACCAACACAACATCAACCAGTTTATTAACTCATCATCTGGTATAGATTTTTCAGGGATAATTTAATAATTTCAAAGATTAGAAATAAAAGGAACTTGAGACTCAGCCAAAGGAACACAGAACATTCTTCCAGGGACCTATGACTAATCTGTATTTGTGGGGTAAGGGGAAGAGTTAAAAATGACTCAAAGCCTTGAGAACTGGGTGACTTGGAAACCACGGTTTATCTCATCTACTTCCAGGAATTCTCTCTCTTTTTTTTTAATTTATTGATTTGAGAGAGAGCAAGAAAGCAAAAGATCAATTTGCTGTTCCACCTATTTATGCACTCATTGGCTGAGTCTTATATGTGCCCTGACCAGGAATTGAACCCACAACCTTGGCGTATGGGAATGATGCTCTAACCAACTGAACTACCCAGCAGGGCCTTGCAGAAATGTTCTGTCTGGGCCAGACTATAACCCATCTACCCCTCCTTTGAACCCCTTTGTGAGCTTTTTGCTCCCCATCCTGGCCCACCAACTTCAGAAGAGGAAAAGAACCCCACAGAGGAAGAGGGAGACAGGACCTGAGGTCCTCCGGGTGGTCTCGCCAAGGCCTCCACAGCAACGCTCTGGTGCAGCCCCCAAGTGCCACCTGGTTATGTCTCTCCCTGAGCAAACTGTCCCCAAGATCACATGCACTTTGCCCTTTGCTTTGTCTTTGCCATCCTATCTCCAGGATTTTATCTTTGGATCTGGAGATCCAAAAAACCTCAGGGCCCTAGCTTCCCGGTCCTTGGGAGGAGCTGCCAGGCGGCCCCAGTAACGGAAAGGACAGTGAGTCACACGGACCTGGGCTCAGTCCCACCTTCCCTCCAACCCCCGCCCTGGCACCACCCGGCACTGGTGCCATGGAAACAGTGGGACTGGAGGACCCAGCCCTTTGATCTCAGTCCAGGGTCTCGGTTATCCTTTCTTCAACTAAGTCTCAGTGAGCTCACCAGTAAAATGAGGACCGCAGTGACTACTTTAAAGGTTTCCTGTGAGGATTCCAAGAAATAAGGTGCCTAGTGGGAAGTAGGCACTAAGTAATTCGCTGGTGTGTTGTCACTGTTACTGTTACTGTGTGAGCTCTGGGCAAGGCATTCAACCTCCCCGAGCCTGCTTTCTTATCTGAACGACCAGAAGCAATAATAACTACCTCCTAGGATGGTCACAAGGATTACGTATGTAAAGAGGACAAGAATTATGCATGTAATGTCGGTAAAGCACCTGGCACCAGCGCCTGGTGCACAGGAAGCACTGAGTTTTAAATTTCCTAGCCTTTCTTCCCCATACTTCCCCCTACACAATCCATGGTAAGAATTTCCTGGCTCCCCTCATGGCCAAGCTAGCCCCAACAATTAACTTACAAAACAGAAGTATCTGTCCCTGGAAGTGGTTTTTCCGACTGCCGACTGCCGATTGCAGGAGCCAGCTACCTGTTGGGCTCTCAGCCCACACCCATAAAAGGAAAAAGTCTCCAGTGAGAGGCCTCGCCCAGGCGCACTGAGAAGGCCCGGAGGGAAGCAGACAGCTGCAGGACTCACCGCTCAGCACTAGGGGGAGCAATAAGCTCGGGAACACAGTGAGGGCCACGCCCCAAAATCTCTCAACTTCCCTTGCCCTGGTCCCTCGGATTCAGCAGGTCCAGCAGGAAGAGAAGGCTAAAGGGATACTCGGAAAGGCCTCCGTGGAAACAAGTGAAGGGAGAAAATGCAGGGAGCTGTGGCGAGCCCACCTTCAGCCTGGGACCTGCCTGGGAGAGCCCCTGCAGGCTTCTAGCCTGCGACCTCCAGATCCCCTGCTGGAGGAGCCCACGGGGGGGCTCCAGTGAGGAACAGGAGGTGGGGAAGACGGGGCCGGATCCCTTTCCCAGTCACTCCAACTCGTACATCTAGACGCCCAGCATTATCAGTCACCCCAGTGAGTCACGGCTAGGTGTTCAACCCCCGGTGTTTAGCTCAAGGGCTGGGATCCAAGCAGGAGGAGTCTGAGCAAGATCTCCCAGGTAGTTTATAATAATAACTCCTCGTAGAGCTCACCAAATACATTTATGTTGGTCGTCCCATCTGTATATTCTCGAGATTATCATCCCATTTCACAAATGAGGAAACTGAGGTTCAGGTAAGTATCCATAGCTCTCCTCTTCCCTACTAAGATTTTTTTAAAGATTTTATTTATTTATTTTTAGATAGAGGGGAAGGGAGGGGAGAAGGAGGGAGAAAGAAGGAGAGAAACATCATGTGTGAGAGATACATCAATAGGTTGCCTCTCACACAGTGCAGCCCTAACAGGGACCTGGGCATGTGCCCTGACCCACCGGGCCCCCTACTAAGTGTATTTTGCAATCAGATCTGAGTAAACATTTTATGTTCATCACGTAAGTCAGTGACAATGGACTTCTTTGTGCCTCAATTTCCTTATGTGTACTTTAAGAATAAGCACACCTATCTCCTTGGATTCTTTTAAGGGTTAAAGGAGATGTAATGTAAAGCGATTTTACAGTGACTGGCATATAGTAAAGGCTTGATTAATGGCTTCTAGCATATCTAGTTATCATCATAGAACTGAAATGATCTTCCTGAATTACTTCGTTACATTTATACTATTTACCAATAAAGTCAAATGCAGTTAGGTGGGGACGCTACTTTGAGAAGTAGGTTTGCAAATGGGTTTGAATGCTTCCCCCTCCCAAAATTCATGTCTGCCTGGCACCTCAGAATGTGAGCGTGTTTGGAAATAGGGTCTTTGCAGGTGTAATGAGTTAAGATGATGTCGTACAAAATTAGTGTGAGCTCTGAATCCAATGTAACCGTTGTCCTTATAAGAAGAGGAAACCACATCAAGACACCGTGGGAAGGAGGCCATGGAAAGACAGGGGCAGGGACTGGGGTGATGCAACTACAAGCTAAGGAATGCATGCCAAGGACTGCCGGCGACTCCCAGAAGCTAAGACAGAGGTACAGAATGGATCTTCCCTCAGAGCCCCCAGAAGGAACCAGCCTGTCACACCCTGATTTAGACTTCTAACCTCCAGACTGAAAGAGAACACATTTCTATTTTAAGCCACCCATTGATGGTAACTTGTTAGGGTGGCCCTGAGAAACCAATAGAAATCCAGGATTTTTCAATTCCGGCCTAGCTCTTTTTACTCCATCACTGCCTCCCCAAGCCAGCAATAAACGTTTATGGAACACCTACCTAGGAAGTTTACCTATTTGGAAAAAAAATTGACACGATCTATGCAATCTTTTGCATTTCCTAAGTTCTTGCCTGACACACAGTAGGCATTTAATAAATATCTTCTGGCAAGTTGACGATAGATATAAAAAGGTACATTGCGGTACAAGTTTAAGATATTATGGACCCACTTTCTACTTCTGTGTACACCTTGGTACTCTAAATTTATTTATACAGAAGAATTACAAAACTCAGAACCTTGGTTCTCGATCTTCATTCACTCCAGAAGTGGAAGCTCCGGTCTCAAACTTAATTCGTTTTGGAAGGCTGATCGAGAAGCCATTCGTTCAAACACCAAATCTCTTTTGTCACCTGAGAAACATGTGAGTGGCATGAAGCGGTTGTTGGGTCGAGAACCAGTTTTGTTTGACAACCAGAGACATTTTTTCCATGAACAACTTGGCCGAAATCCGAATTGCTGGGGATGGGAGACATTCCAGAACCGAGGTTTGACTGTACCTCTCAGGGCTGCAGCCTCAAGGTCTCCTGAGGTTTACAGACCTGCTCATTAACTCTCTGCAGGGGTGATGAATTAAAAAGAAAGTGTTGACTCCTGGAAGGAATGTAACTGTCAAAAAGGACTCCTTGTGGTTAACTCGATCCAAATTCATAACTGAGAGGAATTGCCATTGTTTGGCATTTCAACCAATCAGAACGTGCAATTCTATTGGGGGGGGGCGGTTGAATGTGCTATTTGAACCAATTAAACTTTGAAGCTTTTGATTCCTCATTTGCATAAAAATGAACCAATCAGGATCAGGGGGGCACTTTAAAAAAAAAAAAAGAGGGCTTCTGCTTTGTCTTCATTGCCTGCCTTTTCTGTTCCACTCCTCTCCCAAACTGCTTTTCTCTTAGAAGCTGCCTTTCTCCTCCTCTCCCACCTTTGCAAAACGTTTGCAAAACTAAAAAAAGTCTCCTACCCCACCCCACCCACACCTGAAATTGGGGCTCCTGATGGCATTGGATTAGTGACAGAAACCTTTTGTTGAGAAAAGCAATCTGAAAACCCTGAGGATTCTGAATACCACAAGGCAAAGATGATCTTAATATTGCTGGGCCCTCCCACACTCAGGAATGGGCAGGAGGGATCCCTGGGAGTCAGGGGAGCTGACGAATGCTGTTTAAAAGGAGTAGGCCACGGAGCACTACAGCCTGGGAGTAGAATGGGTGGTGGTGGGTTAGCAGCTACAAAAGGAAGGAGGGGAAGGAGGGAGGGGCTGATTCACTAGGACAACTCTTAGGGTGACTCAGGCTTCAGAAAATAGCCTGTTCTCCCATGTCTGCCTCATTGTCAGGCAATGAGGCACTTCCTCATTGCACACCCATAGGCAGGGCGAAAGGGAAGAGGAGGAAATGGGATTGTTGTAGTTCATGGGCCTATTCCAGTACCTGGCCTCTGTGTAACCATCAAGTCACTACTTATTGAGCACCTACTATGTGCCTGGCCCTTGATCTTGCCTTTCACATTGTCAGTCTCCTAAACACAAGGAATAATGTCTTTCTGAAGTTCCGTATTTCCTACCTCATTACCTACAAGGCACTTGGGCTGCTGTTGGTCCTCCCGAGCCTACAATCAATAAGGGGAGGCAGGGAATTCTTTTTTTCTGGTTCTAATGCTGATTTTACAGCCATACAGTCCCATTCTCCAGACGTGTCCTCCTTGTGAGAGTCAACAACAGCAGAACACAGCACAGGTTTGGAGTTACACATCCTTGTGGGAAGTTCTTTCTTTCCCATTCACTAGCTCTATGACTTTGATCGATTTCTCTGAATCTCTATCGTCTCGTTTGTAAAATGGGCACAAAGAAATCTACCTTACAGGTTAAAGATTTTTCATACAGTAGTGAAGATTAAGTAAAGATGAAGTAAGATATACAGTGAAGATAACTTTATATAAAAGTACCCAGCACAGTGGTCACTGGTTTACTTCCTTCCAACTTCCCTGTGATGAAACAGACTGACCGCGTCCCTCCTTCAGAACGTAAATTGCATTAGGGCAGAGGGCTCCATCTGCCTTTAGGGCTATGTCTGCCTAGGTGAATACTAAACCCCTAATACTGCCTTGCTTAATAATGATTAGAAGTAATGTATTAAAATTAGTACACTATGCATTATATGCAATGGGATTATAAGTATTTATTGTATTTAAAATAATGTGGTTATTAATCATTTAACTAGCTGAATCAATCTGTGAACTGGAAAAGGAATCCAGAAGACTTGACGGCAGGCAGAGATGTATCCTCTCCCCTCTCTGGGCTTTGTGGTCCGGGTAGGATTTGCTGCCACCAGCAAGATCTGCATTTCTGTGTTCACAAGAAGGGGCAGGCACTCCTTGAATTCTTTACACTGTCCTTTGTTCCAGCTTCAATGCAAACGCCATTGCCCACAGTATAAGGTGGCCAAGAACACACGAAAAAAGTCCCTGCATTTAGCAACCACAGCCTGGAAAACCTTGACACACAATTTGTAATTACTCATTCGCCTTCTACCTTAAGGCAAGTCCGGCTGGGTTTATTATGCTCATCCGGGTACTACCCTGCGCCCCCACGCCAGAGCATCCTCTCCCAAATGTACTGTGAAAAGAAAAGGAGGGCGGGTGTCCCCGGGTTTTTTCATCTTTGCGCCCTTGCTTCTAGCAGCACATCCACAAACTCATCCATGGAAAAAAAAAAAAAAAAAAAGCAGGAAAGACACGTTACCAGGTATTCAACAACTAGTTCTAAACCAGACAGCAAAGCACACTTCAAAAACGTTAACGTGGCCAAGCCATCAGGGCACCAGCCATTCCTAAACTTCCAGGACCAGGAGGGTAAAGGACGAAGCACTCGCCTAGGTCCTGCCCAGAAACCTCACCGAACGTGGAAAGTTGCAAGAGCCGGCCCGGAAAGGCACGAGCCCACCCCCAAGTTCTGGCCGGAGGGGGGGCGGAAAAATGCTTCCTCCCGGAAGTGACGCGACCTCAATCCCAGTTTGGCTCTCCCCAAACAAAAGGGATCTAGGGGCCCTGGGAGGAGCCGCAATGACTTTGGAGAAGCCCCGCCTCCAGAGAGCGAGGATTGGTGCCTGGGCTGGAGAGGCGAGGTGGCGATTGGCCCTGGTGAATGCCATTGCCCCGCCTGGCGATTGAGGGGCGGGGCCTCGGAGGGCTGTGGATGGAAGCGGGTGGCGGAGGCGGCTAGGAGAGGAGCCGGGCGCGCCGGGAAAAGGTAGGAGCTGCTAGGGCTGGGGCTTAGCGGAGGTTGGGAGGCCGTGATCCCGAGAGAAAAGCTAGGGTAGGACCCCTAGGATCCTCCCGCCGCCGTCTCGAATGCCCCTCGCGCTCATCCCGGGAGGGGGCGGGGCCGTGTCTCCCACCTCCCGGTATTCCCCGAGGAGGCGGAGGCGGCTCCTCATCCTTGGAGGGTCCTCGCAGCCACTCATTGTCCGCGTCAATCCCAGCTCCGCAGAGGGGGCGCCCCTTCTGACACCCCTTATTTACAGGCCCTCTTCGCCCAGCGCTTCAACCATGGGGGAAGGCGCACAGATTCCCATTCTGTAGGCTGCCGCTCCCACCCCCATTTTGTCCCCCCGGGAGGCCAGACATCCCTCCTACACCTGCCCCCTGTCGCTAAGGTGGCACCAGAGCTGGTTTCATCCGTAAGAAAAAAATCAGTGTTTTCCAAAAAACAGGGATGGGGCGAAGCAAAAATCAAAGACCCCATCTAGCAAGCCAGCTCCACGGATGGAGCGGCCTTCCTTCCATCACTTCAGCTCTTCCCATCCCCCAAGCTGACCCTCGGCCTTCCTCCCGAAGACTCCCCGATCCTCTGCTGTCCTGTGGGGGTCGAGAGCTCACCTGCGGCGGACTTTTTTAGACTCTGGAGAAGGGAGAAACGTAACTCCCCACCCTCACGTTCCCTTTTGTACCTTCCCTCTACTCTGTTCCTTGAGGGAGAACCCAACTTCTAAGGGGTTTTTAGATGAGAGTGGCGTTTCATTTTTGCTTTCCATATTTCTTCCCTGAAAACTTGATGAAAAACCACCCTTTCTGTGTCACAGTGAGGCGGGCGTGTTGGGTATCTGCAGAGTTGGCCTTGTGTGGGTAGGAGTGCGGTGTGTATTGTTCGACTGTCAGCGAATTGCAGCATGCTTTTCAACGAAACAGTACTGACGAGTAAAGAAAGAGCATTAGGTTAGGAACGAGTGTCTCCCCATCTACCCTGGGCTGGTGTGGTGTTCAGGGAGACTGCAGTTAACCTTGAAGGTGTAGTTCTGTTGAAACAAAAGGCAGGAAGTGCTTGAAGAAAATTCAGGTCCTGTCGTCTAGGTTTATGATTAATCTGGTCCTGTGGCCTTTGGTTACTATTCTCAAAGCCCCTCTTCTTGCGGTGGGTTTTTTCCCCCCAGCGAAACTGATACATCAATTATATGTTATTGATTGGTTTTACAAGACCAGTATCACCTACCAAAATTTAGGGGCTGAAAAATAAGAGC
Source organism: Phyllostomus hastatus (assembly GCF_019186645.2). Lineage (NCBI taxonomy): Eukaryota > Metazoa > Chordata > Mammalia > Chiroptera > Phyllostomidae > Phyllostomus > Phyllostomus hastatus. Next base: position 14,335,006 of record NW_025334018.1, on the reverse strand, counting down.
ACGTTTTAAATCTCAGAGAGAAGGATAAATGAAAACATAATTAACTCCAGCTCTTCTCACGTGTGTGTGCTGCTGGAGTGTCTATGTGTGTGCTCATGAAGGCTTTGTCAAGTTGACCTTCATTTCAGCAGGTGCAGAATAGTGACGATTTTGGCCTAGCGTTAATGCCATGGAATCCCCAGTAATCATCTATTGGTAGCACTTCCATATGTTAAAACTTGCTGTATTTTCAGCTTGTTTCTTTTGCTTTCAATCTATAGCCCACCTTACTACTTACTGTTCATTACGTACCTAGCTAAAGCTAACAACAATGAGATGCGAGGACTCGGGAATCACAGAAGGTGACTGGAATGGCCATCTTTTACCTTCCTGATTAAACTTTCTCAAAGGTAGACTTCCCACGGGAAATTACTTCTGAATAGTTAGGTTCCAAGTTTTCAGAGCCACTCTCAGTGCTCACAGACTTGTTCGCTGATTGTTTCCAGATCTCCAGTAAAAAAAGCACAAAGAAGAAACTGTGTGGAGGGTCTGTCCAGCCCATGCAAAGTGTGCTGCTCTAAGAGGGCGAGGCTCGAGCCCCCAGCAATAGCAGCAGAAAGAACTCAAAGCAGAACAGGAAATCCCAAAAAGACAGATCTTATTACATGAGCAGAGAACAGAAAATAAACTAAGGTAAGAGACTCAGGAAGCCAAAGTAGTGGTGATTGCCAGGGCCTTAATGAGCAGAGAGGAAAAAGCAAATCATGCTTTTTGATTATTTGGCGCCAGAAGCAAGACCAGTTTGATACATGTTTGTTCTTGGAAATGTATCCTTTAACTTTCTCAACACCTGCTTGGTCATGGTAGATGGAGAAAAGCTTTGTATGTGGATTTTTATGTGTATGTGTAATTTACCTTATTTAATTACAAATCTTTGAGTGCAGGTAGTATGTTTTGTTTTGTTTTGTTTTGTTTTTCATCTTTCTATCTTTCACAGTGCTGAGTATCTAGTTTGACTTAAATGAGTATTAAACTTAGTTCGAAGCTGTCACCTTAGGGTGATCTAGAAAGGTAATGCACTGTTAAGGTATGGCACATCTTGTTAGTATAGACAATCCACTTTTTGTCTTGATTTAACTTCATTTCCCGTATGTGATGTCTTAGGAAACTCCAGTATCTTAAGCGACTCTCCAATACTAATTTTCCTATAAGAAAATAACTGCTGATTAAATATATAATTTTGCTTTAATGAAATCTGAACCAGAAATTTAATGCAAACATTGCTAGTGCTTTTGGGATTTTATTTTCCTGAGAATCTGACCCCAGAGGAATGAGGTGAATTTAGGAGACCAACCTAGGAACTGGTGGCTGATTTTTATTTAAGAATGGTTCCTGAGTGTTTGGTTTCCACAAGTTACTGATCTACTTTGGGATTTTTTTCAGAGTAGATTTTTAGTTGCTTTTGTGCTTTTCGGAACTAGCACTGAATACGCGAACAGGGGCAAACAGTAGTGGTGCCTCAGTGGACTCCTCAGACCGATCGTGGGAAGCATGGTGGGCTCAGGCTACCGTGGGTTTGTGTCTGGGCGGATTCTGGTTTGCAGAGCTACCAGTGAACTTGCAGAATGGGGTTGGAATCCATGCCTCTTCTGAGTGGAGCAGAATGGCATTTCTACGGGTTGCCATTGAAGTGGTGTTTGGTGGCATGAGATAAGAAGCAGCGATTTCTTTCTAGAAGAAATTTGTCTAGCCTGTTGGTGATTGACCCTGGGGGGTGGCTTGTCAGCCTGTGTCATTTTTTTTTTCCTCATTTTCGGAATGCTGGCTGCTAATAGCTAAAAACCAAGTCTTCCAAATTTCAGTTCAAAGCATTGGGTGAGAAAATGGCACTTATTGTGAGACTGTAGAGTGCGGTAATTTACAGCACAGATTGTTAAGGCAAACCTGGGTTCAAATCGCAACTCTGTACCTTTTTCACTGTGCAAGACATGGTGAGGCTGTTTCCCGTCGTCACCGTATCCCAGGTTCCTCAGCTGTGACAGAGAGTTGGGCACAGATCACAAAGCAAGTCGCCGAGCCCTGCAAGGAGGAAGCACTGGATAAGTAATTGGTAGGTGTTGTCATTATTAGCACTGTGCATGCATGTCAAAGAATTTAACATTAAATAAACATTCTAGCAGTGGTGACGAGCTAGTGTCTGGTTTTAGATGCTGCTTGGTTCTGTTTGAATTCTTCCATGTACAGCTAAGATTCCTAAGCAGAGGAAAACAAAGCTTGTAGATACGTCCGGACCTCAGACCCTCGGACTTGACGCAAGAATTTCTAGATTATGTGTCTGTAGTGTGGTGTGTTTTCTAATTTTGTCATGCAGATTTCCTCTTGAATTTTTTGGCCAAAAAAAAAAAAAAAAAAAAGGACAAGGGATTTAACCATCTGATGTCTTCTCTGGATTGTCTTTGTCTACTCCAGACTCTGCTGTCTTAAGCACCTCTGTCCTGAGTGTCACATGAATGGTTTTGTGCTACTGTCGTACGGTACCTTCTGTGAGGTTTAAGGGCTTTGCAGTGGTAATTCTGATTAAAAGTGGTATTTGCCTTTTGAAGACCACTCCCCCACTCCACCCGAAGTAAGGAGCAGTGGTAGGAACTACCAGGACAAGTGAGAAGAGAGCCCGAGGGAGGAGTTCAGAGTGGGGGCGGGGAGGGGGAGGGACACGGGGCTGCAGCAGGAGCAGGCGGAGGCGTGAAGAGTGCAGTTGGTGAGTAGGTGGTTCCTCCCTGTCTGCCAGGTGTTTGTGCACTGCAGTCCAGGTGCAGAGCCAGAGCTTCCAGTCTGTGTCCTTTGCTACGAAAGGAATCCTCTCTGGCTTCAGGAGCCACAAAGGATGTAATTCTTAATGGTTACTGGGTTGGCCAAAAAGTCAGGTTAGTTTTTTCCATGAAATAAAAGACACATTATTTTCATTTTCACCACTAACTTTATCGATGGCTATTTTGGGTATGTCGGCTATCTCCCGCATGGTATAACATGGATTGTTCCCAGTTAATGTCTTGATTTGCTCGCTGTCAACTTCAACTGGTCTGCCTGACCGGGGAGCATCGTCCAGGGAGAAGTCTCCGGCATGAAACCTGGCAAACCACTTCCGACCCGTTTGACCAGTCACAGCACCTTCTCCGCACACTGCACAGATCTTTTGTGTGTGTGTGTGTTTCAGTTGCATTTTTACCTTTCTTGAAATAATAAAGCATAATATGCCAGAAAATATCTCGGATTTTCTTCCATCTTCAGTAGTAAAACGGCTACACAAAAATTCACCTATTTTTGATAAGTTTTGTTTTAATGTACGCTGATAATGACCGCTGTCACAGTACAGTCTAGCAAAATTGTTTTAAGTCAGCTAAAGACAACTAAGTACTACTAGAGCCATCTTACAGAAAAATACCAAACATACTTTTTGGCCGACCCAGTACTATTATAACTGAGTTTAAAAACTAATCCTTAATTATTGCAGTGTTCAATAGGAACCAGAAGAGAAGACAGCATGGGATGAGGAGGGTTACAGACAAAAAAGACTCCTGCCCCTGAACCTGGGAGCACCTGCCGGGATCCTCTGGGGAAAGCTGCTAGGCCAGGCTCAGCCAGGGGGGCTCGGGGCCTGCTCAGCCAGGGGGGCTCGGGGCCTGCTCGCCCTGGGGAGTGAGAGCCAGGAAGGGGGTCGAGAGTGGAAGGGAGAAGAGGCAGGGATGAATTGTTTTAACAAGAGGTAAGGACTTTATCAGGAGGCGAGTTACAAAGGAGAGAAAAAAGAGTAACCGGCCATTTAAGTTGTAGGAAAAGGGGAAGCACAACTGTGTTTTGGTGGGAAGGGGGCCTTCTTGCTTTCTGCTGAACGGTCCTTTTTGTCGCAGCAGGCCGCAGAGGAGCGAGGACACAAGCGTTGTGGTTCTTAGCTGTGTCATATTTTAGGGCCCAAACATGAGCTGGTCTGCTTCTGTGTGTCAGCTGCTTCCTCTTGTCTTCTGTTTTCAAGTTGAAGGCACAGAAGTTTTCTGAAAAGCTTCTGCCCCTAAAGACTTCTCCATTTCTAAACCTTGAGGCCTCACCACACTGACGGACTTTGAACCCATTCCTCTTAGGGCCCGGGCACTTCCCATTCCGCGTGGCTCACATCCCAGTCACCGTTTCCCCTAAAACCAGTTCCTTCTCTAACATCCCCGTTGCTGTTCGTGTCATCACCGCTTTAGTCACCAGTCTGAAGACCTCAGCTGACCCGGGATAAGTCCCCCTCTCTCCCCCTTAAATGGAACCAGAATGAAGTTACCGTAGATTCTTTCTACAGTCGCTTGTGTGGGCCATTCTGTCTGCCCCCATCCTACTCCACGCAGTTCTGCCTCCGATGAGCCACCCCGGGGAAGTTTTCTGCCGACGCCCCTTCTGCCTTCAACCAGCTGCATGCCTTAGCCTCCCTAAAACTCTGCTTTTGTTGGGACGGTCACCTGGTTAAACATGTTTAGTGGTGTGTCATTTCCTAAAAGATAAGGTCCAGTTTGGATGGCCGTCATTCAAGGTACTGTGTGCTGTACCTTTCTTTCCAACCAGCATTTCCTAGTGTCCCTTTGAAGCAGAGACAGCTAGGTGCTAAGGTTAACAAGGTGCATAAGACAGAGAGTGTTTGTCTAGGAGAGGAGAGGCACATGAGCTAGAAGGCAGATGCACAGCGGATGGATTGATACAACAGAGTGTGATAACTGTTCCTGGGTTATGAATATAGCTACATACCTATGCATTTAACGATTAAAAAATAGCTATGCTATTTTTAGAAAACCCATTTCTCAGTCATTACAAGTTAAAGTTGTGACTTGACTAAAAGCTGTAGAGATTCAGTGGAAGCAAAGACATGCTTTGCACTTGTATGCTACAGTCACACAAAACTAGTCTAGGCAGAAGAATGCCTTTCGTTTTCTCCAGCAGCGTGCGGATGCGGCTGGCCGGAACCCGGGCCGTGCATGGGCCCCAGCCGTGCGTGGGCCCGAGCCCACTTGCCCGGCAACTGGCTGGCCTGTCTCGTTCTTGGAGCTGTCGAGTCAGAAGGGGTGAACTGTTCAGGTTTCTGAATTCAACATGTGAATGACAGAAAATGACAACTCACTGGAAAAAGGAAAACTTCATTATCCTTGCAGACGAACCAGATATGTTCTCTCCAGGGATGAGAAATGAGAAAACTGACCAGTCACTACTCATTTAAACCACTTAGAATCCTGTTAGAGCGTGTATTATTGTCCCCATTGTATAGATAAAGAACTTAAAGCTCGAAGGTTGAGTGGACGGAGGAACCGCAAAGAGGCTGAGCTAGGATGCGAACCCAGGTCTGTCCGACTCTAAAGGCCGTGTGCTTTCCACTACGAGACTCTGCCTCCCGGGAGAATTGCTGTCCCCAAAGAACCCTGGAGCTGACACAATCGCTAGGTCTGTTGTGGGTAACTTTCAACTGATACCAAATTGTTAAGCCTTTTCGTAAACCTGATCTGGTTTAGAACACAAAATTTAAAAAGCACAACAGAGCCATCAGTTACAATTATTCCTGTTAGAGGTTTTGTGAAATCTTTTGCAGCATAGGGAGAGTTGGGGGTGGGCACAGCCAAGACACAGACACCGTGGCTGTCCGGGGGCCTCCTCCACAGCACTCGCTGTTTCTTCTCGTTTGAAATTCTTGTGGAGTCCACAACTTCATCCTACAGCAACATCTGAAGGGCTTTTATGTTCTAGGGCTCCTCTTAAATTGCAGCCCATGAATCCATTGGAAATAAAGTCAATCTACATGTAGTTGTCCCCTCCTTGTGGGGTTTTACAAATCATCGTGGCATTATGTCAGAAAAGCAAAACTGGGGGGGAATGACTTTCAGTGAAATCATGTTATAGTTTCATTTAAACTAAACAAAACCAACTGACAAATATACTTGAAATGACTCAGATTTCTGGTAATTTTCTGAGGTTAAAAGACGTATCTTTTTATTTTAATGAAAAAATGTATTAACAAAAACTGTCATTCATTTTCATTACCATGCATTCCAGTAGCTTACCTAATGTAGTTCTTCTGGTTTGGTCTTGTCTCAGATGAGCATGCTTGAAAGGGTGTAAACAGATATCCAGGTAGACAGACCTGTTCTTAATAGCGCTGTGCTAAATGTCCTCATTTTGGGGGAGAGATGTTTGAATGTTTGTTTATGGCCATGAGGCCACCTCCTCCCTTTCTCCAGTATACATACAGGTCCTGTTGGCAACATAAAGACAATGAGAGAAACAGATGTACACGCACAGTGAGAGAAATAGACAGGCATTCACACGTGCACATGGAGATACACAAGAGACGCATGAGTCTTAGAACAAGCTAAACAAAACAGAAACCTGATATCCATCTCAGTGTCCCAGAAAGTGGGTTAGACTGGATCTTAAAAAGACATGAATGCTAGACCTAGTTTTACTATCTAACTGAATCTTTAGAAAATTAACTCTGGCCTCAGTTTTCACCTATAAAATGTGAGTGCTGAATTAGATTTTTCTGAGGTCCCTTCCAGCTTTGGTGAATCACGTGTGGCTGAGCTTTTTCCACCACCCAATTCGTAAAGGCGATAGAACAAGCAGATCAGATGTGAACTGTGGTTATCTAGGTGCAGGGGTTAGTGAGGAAGCCTCTGCAATCAAATTACCTAGACCCAAGTCCCATTTCCATCACATACCAGATGTGAAACTCTGAGCAAGTTCTTTAGCCTCTGCGCCTTATCGTCCCATCTGTACAGTGAGGGTGGTGGTGGTGGTGGTGGTGGTGATAAAGATAAAGAAGAATTCCTCCGAGGGTTATAGCATCTACCACCTAAGCTGGCTGTGAGGATCAAATTAGTACATGTCAAGTACTTACAACACTGCCTGGGGCACATTGAGTGTCTGTTTAGCTCCAGTGTGTATCCTTTTCATTGTCACTGTCACTGCCTGAACTCTTAGAGCTCTGTGCTAGAAAACCGAGGTGGTGGTGATTAATGTTGGTAAGCTCAATTATATCATTATTAATTTCTATACCAAGCATAAATCCAGAAAACCGGGTATCCTGGAATCTGCTTTGAGGAGCACAGTACCACGTCTTTGAATAGACTACTGAAAGTACAGGGTCCGACAGAAGTAACCCCTGCCAGAGTGTGGTTGGTAGGAGAATAACGTGGGTGTAACAATTTATTGTTTTAACTTGAACATTTCACCTGCAATGTCGTATGGTAGGCTGGAGTGTGATAGTGTTGTGTTATAGAATTAATTACATGCTTATGATTTTGTAATAAGAAAGGGCGTTATTTGTTCTGGACTCTGTATTTTAAATGTTGACCTTAAAGAGTGTATTGACAATTTTGGATGAACAAGCATCTTGATCCCTTAACACTGTTGTAATTTCTTTGCGAGTGCTCTGTTGATACTATATTTCAGGGCCCTGAAATTGACAACCTCTCAAATTGTTCCAGAGTCATTCTGTTTCATAGAATGCTACCTATAGTGTGGCTGGAAAAAGTAGACTGATAAGACAAAGCAAGGCATTCTGAGGAATATGTTACGACACTCGTGGGAAGGGGAAGGCTTGGACGTAGTTGTTCTGGTGGTCTTTAAAAGCTGTAAGTGGATAGCACGTTGTATTAGTTTGCTAGGGCTGCCATGGCAAAGTACAGCACCACAGGCCGCGTGGCTTCAACAGCAGAAATTAATCATCTCTCAGCGCTGGAGGCCAGAAGTCCAGGATGTGTCGGCAGGACTGGGTTTGTGTGAGGTCTCGCGCTCTGGCGTGTAGAGAGTTGCATTCTCCCTGTGTCTTCACGTGGTCTTCCCTGTCATGTGTTTGCGTTCAGATTTTCCCTTTGTATAAAGACCCCACTCCTGTGAGATTAGGGCCCGCCCCAACGAGGCCTCATTTTAACTTAACCGCCTCTTTAAAGCCCCTGGCTCCCAGTGCAGCCACAGTCTGAGGTCCCGGGGATCAGGACTGCAGCACAGGAATTTGGTGGGACGGTGGGGTCAGGGGGATAAGTTCAGCCCATAACATGTTATCACACACAGACACGTAAAGATCCAAACAGTCCAGGAATATTTTTACCTTCAATTGAGAGAACGTTGATTTGACATTTGTGGTAAAAGCTTACATTGCTCAGTATTGTAGAATTCAGTAAAAGGAGGTTCGCTTTTATATGGTGGTTTTAGAACCTTTGTCACTAATAATAGCAAAAACAGCTCCCTTTAGTAAATGTATTTAAAAAATGGCTTTCTTCATCAGAAAATTATTTTCTAGTAGCACTTTGACACATTTTCTCCCTAGCCTAACCATGCCAGAAGTGGAACGAGAGGTACAGTTTAGACTGCTGTCACTCTGTACCCCCAAGTGGACAAGTGACGCTTCTGGAGAACCGGACATGCCGGGCGGTGGGGAACCCAAGTCTTCCAAGAGAGTCAAGGGACGTGTCGGCACCTCCCGCCCCCAGACGGGAGGTTGCTGTGCGTCTGGTTTTTACATAGCAGTGCTCTGTGTCCATATTAAGATTTAGTATTTATAAATGTGACACATGTGTTTTATTTTTTTAAATTTCATATACAGGGTCCGGCAGAAGTTAGGCCTGTTTGAGTGTGGTGGTTGGTAGGGTAATAAGAGTGGTTAATAACTTACAGCTTTAATTTGAGCTTTTCACCTAGAATGTCACGTGGTGTGCTTGAGTGTGATGTTGTTATGTTACAGAATTACCTGCTTGGGATTTCGTGATAAAAGAGTGTGTGGCAAGAAAGGGGCGTCATTTGTGCTGGACCCCGTGCCCTGGGTGTCTGAGGAAGCACAGGGTCTAGTGGAAAGCCGTCGCAAACACTGGTTTCCTGTGTTAGTGTTGGCTCTTCGGTTTTTAAGAATTCTCTGGCCTCCTCCGTTTTGGCTTTGCTTGTGTGTGTGTGAAGGAGTCTTTACATAATCGGAGCAAATTTGCTTCGTATCTCTGCTCACATCTTATCACCGACGCTGAAAACTTTCTGAATGGCTTGCATCTCAGTCACTTGTAGCTCAAGTATAAATTCCTTACTTATGATTAAGAAGCGATTTTTTTATCCAGTTTTGCAGGCACGATCTATGTAAAACAGCTGGTTTGGTTGTGTACTAGCCAAGTGGATTTAACATGTATGTGTGCAGATTTTTTGAGGTGTTTTATGTCAGGAAATATCTAAGCATGTTGAAAAATGTTATTTTCCCTCTTTCATGTCCCATGTCGTCCTCCACTTGGGAAGTTCCACATGAAGACACACACACACACACACACACACACACACCCAGATACTGGGCAGACAAACACCGCCCTTGGACTCCACCCTGCCCCGCCCAGTGTTTACATGGCTATAGAAGCTGTTTGGGGTGTTTCTTTTTCTGCCTCCGAAACTCTGTGGTAAAAAGGCAACAAAGCCTGCTATCCCGTATAATTAATTCAGAGTTCCAGAGCAAAGGCTGGGACATCCTCAAGAAGGAAAAGGCACAACCAGAACCAGAGTGAGTGGCGCCCGGGCGCCCCCCAGGGAAGGGACAAGGTCCGAAGTAAATGAACAGAGCCCAGGCGCAACAGCAGACTCCCGGGGCAGTGTCGGCGCTGCCGTGCAGAGGTCCCGGGGGGCTGGTGGCAGCTTTTTCCACGCCCGTGATTCTGGCGGCCGTGGGCACGAGGAAGTGGGTGCAGGAGAGACTCAGCTCTCCGGGCTGCTGGCTCGGACTCAGGATGCAGCGCGCACGTAGGCCAGATGGTGTGCTGGGCAAGCTCACGTCTGAAACTGGCAGGTAGCTTAAAAACAAGTCTCACACTTAGTGCATAAAGAGGCTAATTTTCCGAGTATTACATATATATATATATAACTTTGTCTTTTTTATCTCACATATACATATATATTAATTTTTTCATTGGGAAAACTATGACGCTTAATTTAGCTGCGGCTAGCTGCACCCCATCCCAGTGTATAATAATGTACCCAGCTTGTCCACAAGTGGTCTTCCGTTCAGATTTATAGACTGGCATTCCTCAGACAGAAATATCTGTGTCTCAACTCTCAGGAAAGGGAAAGTTGGGTCTCAGATTCTAACGGGGAATGAGCTGAGCATCTGGTGGAAATGATCTTGTCTTTCAGAGCCGCTTAATGGATGATGACAGTGACAAGTAACAGCTCATTTAGAACATGAGCAGAGAGTGAGTCTGCAGACTGCAGTATAGCACGCCAGAAATCTGGCGGTCGTGTTTCTGACGGTGACTGTGGAGTCAGAAACGGCCTTTTTCTGGAGATCCTGGGCCACGTAGTTTACGTGTCGGGCAGCAGTTTTTGGCAGGACTTACTCAGTGGTTTGCCTGTGCGCTGGCCCTGTGCTCTTGTCACCGACCGCACGACAGACTCGCACTCCCTCCTCGGTGGGGACGCTCGTCACTGGGTCAGTGACCGACTCCTGGTTGGAAGGCACGAGCCACTTTGACACTGTCCCTTTCTGAAAATCAGGTTTCGGCAACTCAGAGAGGCTTTCAGGCCTTGGTGCCAGAAAATACAAGACAAAAACCATGTTTTATCAAATAAAATTTAAAACCTATCTTTTTGGTTTTTGTTTTTTTTAAGTTTGCTGGGTTCAGTACACTGTCAGGACAACATTAAAAACACTTTGTATATAATTCAACATTTAATATTTCAAAATATCTTCTTCAACTTCCGTTGCCCTGGCTGGCGTAGCTCAGTGGATTGAGCGTGGGCTGGGAACCAAAGTGTCCCAGGTTCGATTCCCAGCCAGGGTACATTCCTGGGTTGCAGGCCATAACCCCCAGCAATCGCACATTGATGTTGCTCTCTATCTCTCTCTCTCCCTCCCTTCCCTCTCTAAAAATAAATAAAATCTTAAAAAAAAAAGAAAGAAAAGAAAATAGATGGGAAAAAGCAGAAGCTTGGGACGCGTAATCAGCCTTATAGACGAAGTCCAGGCGGTGGCAGGTGGGGTCGCTGGTTTGCTGATTGGCAGGAGGTGAGGGGAGGAGGACGTTCCTCACACGAACTGGGCACTTGGGAAAAGTCGGCTACACTTAGCTTGTTTTTCTTAGTCCATCATGCGTACGTCGTGAGGACTCAAGCAGCTGGGCTTCAGTCCGTTCAGGGGGAGAACGTCAGTCTCTGCTAGAGGCGTTCACAGGTCAGTCCTTGAAGTGACGTCTTAACGTGCAGAAGAGACCGAGCGCCCCCACCTTCCCTCACTGGGACCGCAGAGGGCAGCCGAACCCCTGGTGTCTTTGCCCTGTCACTCAGCTTCAGCTGGAAGCAGCGGCACTTCCCCCTTGCTTTTCGAACCAGCCTACACCTGCCAGGCCGCCTCCTCATAATGACAGTTGACATTCACAGGACTTAGAAACGGTTTATAGTGTGGTCACACAGGCAATAAGTTTCTCATTATCTTACAGTGTTGGACGCTTTCTCACCATGTTGACGGCACCTTAAATACATTCGTCAGTTTCCCCAAGTTTTAACTGAAGAAAACTCCAAGAGTTTATACTTGAGGACTAAGGTGTGACCGCCAGTTACCAGGTCAGTATCACCCCATTCTTTCCCCACCCCTACCCCACCCCATCCCCAGCAGTCTCCCCGCCCTCCTGCAGCATAATGCAGTTTTACTGTCTTTCGTACAAAAAATGTATCGCCCTGTCTGCTGTATTGAGAGTAGATTCAACTGTAGGAAAAAAGCAAACAACTGCTCAATTTTAATGTTGAGAAAGAAAGGTTACTGGAATATGCAACAAGAGTTCTTTCTATTGGAGTTTGGATTACTACACAGCGGTGACCTTGCTCCCCGCTCCTGTGTCACACTTGCACTGTGTCCACCTCACGCAGACACCGAGCTGAGCGGGTTGGTGCACGTTAGCAGAGTGGTCCAGGTACGACAATTTGTGTGCAGGCGTCATTTACAGATGTAGAGATAACAAGAATATTGTTCTTTATGCCATTGACCAAGAATAGACTTTTTTCCTGCCTAGGCCAGACTGCTTTATAATGGAAGCAATGCTAAAGATTGTTTCACTTTTATTCTTTTGTAAGGAGGTGTATTTATCACAGTAGATGAAAAACTTGGTTTAGGTACAGTCTGTTTTAGTTCTTTATATACAAGGGTGAGCAAAAATAGGTTTACAGTTGTGAGAATGTGAAACAGTTTGTTGTAGTATTACTAATTATTATAGTATTTACTTGTATTACAGTTGTGTTTATCTCTTATTTAATTGAATTCTCTAACAAATCGTTCTTGATTTTCACCCATAGAAGCTTAGAATGGAACCAAGAAGGACTTTAGAGATTATCTAGTCTAATTTTTTTTTTAATTTTACACTCCATAAATGTTTTTATTTACGTTATTTTACTCAGGCTAGTCTATCTAATTCTACCAGTGAGGAGCCAGTGCCATAACTGGGTAATCTCTTGCCCTCCGGGCCGTGCGGCTGGCCAGGGGCAGAGCTGGGACTAAGGTTCTGCACTGCTCGCCCCGGGTCTGTGTCCTGCTGACAGCCCACTGCCTCCAGGAGCCACAGTTCTGGACCGCGCAGTGAGACTATTTACGGACTGTACGGGTGTTGAAGAGAAAAAAGTAATACGCGGAAACACTGTCAGCTGTACCTCTGTTCCCACGTCCCTACCTTGGTGCCTGTACACCCAGGTGACTCCAGTGCAGTTGGTGTTCACGGGGTCCCCTTAGCAGTGTCCGTTAGCCTGTTCGACGCTGCGGAGGGGAATAATTCCGTTATTCCAGAACTGGAATAAAATGACTGGGTGTGTCCTCTGCCTTATCATCTCTCGGAGAGAGATAAAAACGTGAAGCCGTCGGGAAGATTTGGGGAGGGTTCCATCCAATAAAGCAGGTGACTCAGCTGGCAGACTCTTCACTCAGGATGCTATCACCCTCTTCTGTTTTTTTTGTTTGTTTGTTTGTTTGTTTTTAACAAAGGGCAGCTGAAGTTATTTCTGAGGTCATTGATCTTGGCTGCCCCCAATTTTGGTAATACCTTTCTTTGAATTCCTTTGGAAAACAAGAGACGATAGTAGTTACTAATAAGCCACTGACTGTTTGGCCTGTGTCAGGAACTTGGCGGTGAGTTTTGCATTTATCGTATTAAGGCGGTTTCCACAGTAACCGTGGGAGCTGGAGATCATCACCCCCCTTTCACAGATAAGAGCCCTGCAGCCGGGAAACGGGCCCCAGTTACACAACCGGGAAGGTGCAGCCCTGGCATCTCTCTGCAAAGCCACGGGCATGCCCAGCATTCCATCTTATATGACGTAACGCTTTATTGGGTTTGTTGTTGGTTGTTGTTTTGTTCTTATGTTAAAAAATCACTGCTCTGGGATATCTCCCTCAGTCCGATGTGAGAATCACTGACTAGTCTTAGGACTCACTGGTTAGAAAGTTAGCACGTGAAAGCTAAAGTTACGTTGAACGTGTTTTACCATGTTGCAAATGATTTGCCCAGCACATCCCGGGACACAGTCTAACGACACAGCAAACTAAGGGTTTTCTCCATGCTTCCCCTCACCTGAAGGCGGGAGCTCCGGAGGGAATCTCAGTGAGGCGTTGCGTGCCTCCTAACGTCGAGTGTGGGCGTGCGAGCCCAGGGTGTGTGACCAGGCGGGCCCTGGTGTGACTTCTCTGTGCTCTACAGGAAACTGTGTGAGATTGGCGTTTCGGAAGTAAGAAGTAGGAGAGGGAAACGAGTACTTGCTCTGCTTTGGGAGTTATAAAGTGTGTTTTACCATAAATGCTGGTCAGAAGACCCTAAAATAGCCTTTTGATTTGTATCTGTGTGTGGTGTGTGAGAAGTTAATCTTGTGGAAAAGATAAGAGTTTGTGCCATTTAACGTATTTCAGAAGATGCACGGCTTCATACAAGTGTGAACTTAAGTGAAATGCACTTAGTAGCCTGGCCAATGAAGATGTTTAAAACAATATATTTTTAAGAAGTTATTTAAAATTACTTTTTCATATGGTTGCATCTAAGTCTTATTTTTCTACATGGAAATATTGTGATAGATGCTCTATGTGAAAGTAGACAATTTAAAAGAAAATTTCTCCCATACTCCTGCGGACCATAATCTTTGCTCAAATTTCATTTCACCCAGTTTCAAAGGGACACCAGTTTTCAAGTCTGGTTATCTAAAGGTGGGAAATCTTTCTGTGGTCTAACAATTTTTGGTGAAATACTATTCATTGTAACACAATTTCTAGTGAAAAAAAAACTAGTGACTAAGTTATTCTGAGACCTTCTGGGATGTTTGTAAATATGCCTGAAAGAGAAAATGATAAAAATTGATTTTTGTGAGTAGCCAAGAAATCAATAAAGGGAATTTTATTTTCTCAAAGCATTTTATACTGTAATTGTTGCTCTTGTCTGTCTCTTATTTTTCTTTAATAATATCAGATTAATTCTGTGTTTGGAGATTTTGTGATTTTTGTCTCTGTTTTAGGCTTTCAGGATGAATCTGGAAAAACTCAGCAAGCCTGAACTCCTAACACTATTCAGTATTCTTGAAGGAGAGCTTGAAGCTAGAGACCTTGTTATAGAAGCCTTAAAGGTATGTCATGTGTTTTGAGAGTGGTTTCATTGGTTGTCATTTATTTAACCAGAGTATTTCTGTAGCCCTGTTGAAGTTAGAGGCCTGGGTATACTCATTGCTCCTTAGAGTGGCAGCCACCTATGGGGTGTGATTTTTGGGACACTGAAGCCTTTCTGTCCCCAACGTAGTTCCTTTAGTCTCTGTACCTGACGTCGACCTTGAACTTCGTTCTGTAGCTAAGTGACCTTCACTGTGTTTGAATGCCATCCTCTTGACAGCTTGATGTGGCCTGCTTCCCACAAGTGTATACACCCATATACCCCAGTTTGGGATGTAGTATCTGCGAGATCAGGGACCCCGTGAAGACCACCATGGATTTGCTAGACTGCAGAATAAGAATTCTGCTGTTGTTTCAGTATTTGATGCCCATTAAAATATAAAGGGGGTGGGGTGTTAACTGTACTTTGCACGGGGTGTGGCTGTAAGCCCAAAACTGCTCTAAAAGACAAGGTCTAATTTTAAAAAAATACAAGGTGGGGGCTTGGGGTGCACAGGGGGATAGCTCCTTCCCGGTGTCATAAACTTGTACACCTAGCTAGGTAAGGGTGTTTTCCCGTCTGTCTTGAGATGAGGTCTGGGGACCTCACGGCTGTCTGTGAGTAGTAGGAAGAGGATTCCCCCAAAAGGAGGGGAAACGGCCAACGAAGATGAGACTTGAGCGTGCCAAAGGAAGCAGAGTCCCCTGCTGAGTGTTGCTGAGTCTGAGTGTCCCAGAATTTGTTATAGTTTAAAATTATAGTTTAGAGGTTACATTGATGTGCATCCTAAAGCTCATTAGGTTTATGAAGTGCTTTACTGCCTTTTTCCAAAATTACCCTAGCTCTTTATATTAAGTAGCATGTTAATGTCATGTGTGTTTATATGAAGCTCCTTTGTTGAAGGTTTTTTACAACAAAGATAACTTTCTCTTTGCCTCTCCAGGAGGCTTAGAGAATGGGGGACTTCCTAAGTGACCAGCTGGAGGCGGGGGGTGGGAGTTCCTGCGGAAAGCTGGGTCTCTTCGTCTTTCCTCCCTTCCTGCGCCAGGATGGAGTGCATGTGTCCCTCCACTCATGTCTGGGTAGTCTTTTCTTGGATTACTCTAAAATTATAATTGTGATAAAAATAATATCTAAGCCTCTTATTTCTGTGTGCTCTTAAATTTAAAGAGACAGTAATTTATGTTACTTAAGACTGACTGAAAAAGACTGACATTTCTATCTAATTAAATGTGCTTCGGGGTAGCTTTTCACTGAGGACTGTGGCTTGTTTGTATTCCCTTGCAGCTTCATGACGTGTGCAAGTAGTTTCCGGTGGTTTCATTTCTCCAGAGTGCACAAGGCAGTGCCCTCGTGACATGGGGGTGCAGCCTGTCTTCCTGTCCTTTCCCTGCTTGCTTCGGTCTTGCTTTGCATGACAACCCTGTGGTTTTGGACAAAAGTCATACATTTACGCCTTTGACACATGCGTAGTCACATAGTGTTAAGGTTCTGTGCCCGAGTCTGCCTGTCGTGCCACTGAGCATAAATGTGTGGCCTCAGTCAAGCCATCCCTCCGTGTGGACCAGAGCTTCCCTGTCTGCAGCACGAGTGAATGGGTAACAACCGGTGTCGATGTGCAGCATCGCAGTTTTCACGGCATTGCAAGTGCCCCAGTGGTGTGGGGTTCCTGTCCGTTTCCCCTGTCTGTGTATTCGGTCAGCGCATGTCCTGTTCCCCAAATCCAGGGGACAGGCCAAGGTTGTCTTCATTTGAACGCCTGTCTCAGATGCCCTCAACGATGCCTCATTTTTTAATGACTCCTCTGCCAACATCTGTTACTAATATCATGGGTCACTCTGGTCGGTGACTCATTTCTGTCACATCCACCTACACTTCCCCTTGGACGCCAGTGGTGATTCTCTTCCTGTCCCCGAGCATTCCATGCTGTTTCTCTGAACCCCGTCCCCCCATCACCAGCAGCCCTAACCTGCTGAAATGCCTCCTGTTTCTCATGCTGTGCTTGTCTGGTCAGTGAAGAGAAGAAAGGGGTCCTGACCCTTGTTCCCGGTGCACGTCGTTTTTCCCGCTTCCTTTCCCCTGCGACTCCTCAACCTAGGAGGAGTCTTCAGCTCAGAACTGGCCGAGTTTCACTCTCTGCGTGGGCTGAACCAGGAAGAACTTTGTTCATGGTGCCCCCTCGTAAAACTCAGAAAGCATTTTCCAGGAGGAGCAGTAATGCAAACAGCAATCAGAGTTTATGGAACTGGGGTAATGTGGCGGTGTGCATTAGACAGACTGGCCTGCGGCTCTGCTGCCGTGTGTCCTGGGGCCCCGGGGAGCGGGACCCCAGCGGTAGCACCTCAGAAAACCCTGCACAAAACCCTGCCTCAGCCCCTCGTACCTGGGGAGGGGTGAGATAGGGGTGGCTGCCTTTAATGGAAAAATCAGAGGGAGACCTTGTTTTCCCTTTGCTTTTCAGCCTTAGAAAGCATACAGATCTACAGAGCTTCGTATGCCTGTTTTTTTAATCTCCATATCCTCAGCATTCAGCATAGCACCTAGTATGTAAATGCTCAATAAATATTTGTGGAACAGAGGAAATGGTTGTGCCATCGTGGCATATTGCTTTAAAAGATTGCCATAATATTTCAAAGTGAATGTTGCAAATCACTAAATTTTACAGTCTGCTCTTATGTATGCTATAACGCACTGCCTTCTGGTTTTAATGTTAACAGATGCTTAGGTGCTTGATGCACATGTTTTCCTAAAATACACATTTTCTGCAGGAATCCAATTTTAGTTACTTTAGGCCGCCGCTGACAAGTTGAAAGAGCAGCTTGAGAAGCAAGAGCTATAATTAAGGGAGCATTTTGATATAAGATACCATTCGGAATCGGGCACAAGTGTTGTATTTAGTCTGTGCAAACGGCTCAGAGGTAATAAAGTTATCTTCTGAGGCTTAAGCTGGGTGCAGTTTGGGTGAAATGAATAGCCTCACCAGCAGTGACGTATCTTTAAACAGTCTATTGTTAGAGAAAATAAATAGCAGCTGGGGTCCAAATTGTTTCAGTCCTTTGAAAAAAAGCAACTGCTCTAACAGATTCTTTTTTTTAACTATTTTTTTAAGTTTTTATTTATTTATTTTTAGAGAGAGAAGGGAGGGAGATAGAGAGAGAGAGAGAAACATCAATGTGTGGTTGCTGGGGGTTATGGCCTGCAACCCAGAAATGTACCCTGGCTGGGAATCGAACCTGCGACACTTCGGTTCGCAGCCCGCGCTCAATCCACTGAGCTACACCAGCCAGGGCCAGATTCTTAAAAATTAAAATGAAACCTCATTTTATTCGTGAAGAAGTTTTTGGTTTGGTTTGTTTATGTTTTGCTTCTGTAATATGTCGGGATTTACTGCATTAGTTCCATTGCTCTTGCTTAACAACAGCCACCTGTTAGACTTCTTGGGCTGATAGAGCAGCTTACTGCTTTTCTTCCTTTTAGTCTTCTTTCTTAACTCACGCTCAGTGGGCTGAAAAGGTTTTGGTCTTTGTTCTAAATAGCTGCGATTGGTGTGTTCTTTCTGTTTAAGTAAACATAGAAATAAACAGCTTATCTTTTTTTGTCTTCTTACCTCCAAAATAGATTTTTTTTTCCTGGACATAAAATCTAGGTTCAACCTTGCACCTCTAAACAAAACCTTATTGGCAGGGCTTGGGTTTACACGGGAATGTATTACAACATTCCCACAGTGTGTACGGAGACCCTACCCATAGAGTTGTGATTATGAGAGCTTCATTCATTTTCCAAAATTCCTGCAAAGTGCCAGGTGGCATCTGTACCCTTCTAGAGCCCCCACAGTTATGTTCCCTTTTTTCCCCAAAACATAAAAGCCTCCTCATTCTTCTGTCACAGCCAAGACTCGTTTGGCAGAGAACCCGGGAGGCCAGTAAAAAACATACTCAGCCTCTTCTATATTTGAAGTCTGATTGTTATACAGAGGCCATTTATGCTGTATTTGGTCCTAATTGAACTTTCTATAAAGTGATTTTCTGTTTTAGAAGGGATTACATCACAGAAAAACATTCTTTATGAAAGTCTTTCCCTCTGACCACCAGCTGCCCAGGGAGGCTGGGGTGGAATCACGCAGTTAGCAAGAGAGTCCCAGCTCACTGCTTCCAGGCAGATCTAGGAGATGGCTTCCCAGCTTGGTCTGGCTGCTCCAGAGGAAGGTGAGGGAACCTTAATCAATAGCCATTGTAAAATTTAGGAAATAGATGTGACTGCTAATAAAAATTAGATTAAATAGTTCACTTTTGAATCTCCCACCCTGGGTATGTCTGTACGTCTCAGATCTGATACAAAGCTACACTTCGCTGTGACTGAGTAGAATCTGCCCTGTATTGACTAGTATCATTTTATTTGAAAGCATCCATTAAATTGCTTAATAAACAGTAATAAATGTTAAAGTATTACAACTTTTATGTAGAATTAACTTAAGGAGTCTTGAATTCCTTTCCACTGATGTCTCAGTCATAAAGCAGGTATAACTCTTTTCAAGCTTAGGGTAGAACTCTGTTGTTTTTGGCCTAAGGCCATTGCAGAATTCCCCAAGCAAGATTTACAGACGACAACATTATAGACAGAACAGAGTTAGAAGTATATTTAGAGTATGAGACTGTAACATGTCACTGGTTTAACTGTTTTGAGTGTTTTAAGCAGCCTGGGGTTATAAATAAAAAATCCAAATGTTACGTGTAAAAGTCTGTGTTGAAACAACAAATCATTTGCAGGCGCACATCATCGTGTTGTGCTTCACTTTAGTGTTGTGCTTCACGGGTGATGCCTTTTTTAATAAAATGAAGGTTTGGGGCAACTCCACCGCAAAAGATTACGACTCACTGAAGGCTGATATGATGGTTAGCATTTTTTAGCAATAAAGTATTTTTTAATTAAGGTATGTATATCGGGTTTTTTTAGACATAATGCTGTTGCACACTTAGAAGTGTAAACAACTTTTATATGCACTGGGAAACCAAAACATTGAATCAACTCACTTTATCATGATGCTCACTTTATCATGGTGGTCTGGAACCAAACCTGCAATATCTCCAAGGTATGCCTGTGCTTTTGCTGAAGATATTCTTAAAATAATAATAAAGTGCCAGTGATATGTACAGAGCAGAACAAAAGTTAACATGTGCGCAGAGTGACACCTGCTTTTGGTCGTGGCCTTGTACCTGCTCTGGGAGCAGCTGTTACAAAAGCCGGTCTGAGGGGAGCGGGTTACATTGAAGTTAGCGGTCAGCACACGTTATCCTATATCCGTAAGCCTGTCGAGACTGTTTGCATTAAAGAAAAATATCAAATAGTAGTTTTCCTAATAACAGATCTGTGAATGTACCTAAATGGACCTCAAGTTGATAACATTCTTCAGCACTAATAAGCCTGGACCTAACATTATTCTTTGGCCAAAAATGATCTCATTTTGATGGATGATTTTTCAGAAGAGCTTTCAGGGTTAGAGTAATTTAAATCGTTAATTTAGATTTTTTTATTATTTTTTCAAAGATCTTATTTATTTATTATTAGAGAGGGGAAGGGAGGGAAACATCGATGTGTGGTTGCCTCTCATGTGTCCCCCACTGGGGACCTGGCCCACATCCCAGGCATGTGCCCTAGACTGGGAATCGAACCAGGGACCCTTTGATTCGCAGGTGGGCACTCAGTCCACTGAGCCACACCAGCCAGGACAAATTTAGATCTTTGATAAAAGGTCACACGAACATAAAAAGCTAAAACTGAGAGAAGTTCACTTTCTGCCTGGATAAAAGAATTGGAAAATTAAGACGCAAACAGAACTTTATTTGGAAATTGCATTATAAGATTTTAGATTTATATTCATAATCTTTACCATACAATATGGTTTAGGAGGGAATTAATCAGTGGCCATTCTGGGCCATGTGTTAATGTGTTTTTTTAATAGTTGGAATGCCCAGTGTTTTTTTATTCCTGCTCTTTCTGACTAACATCCATACGTGAAATCCTAGCTTTTCAGAAAAGAGACATAAAGATAATTACTAGGCACTCTACAAACCTATCAGCTAGAACATTCAAGTGCAGCTGTTAAGAGCATGAGCTTTCAAATCAGCTAGGTTGGAGCTCTGCAATTAAATAATTGCTGTGTGTTATTTTAGACCAGCTATTTACCCTGAAAGCTTTATCTATAAATTTGTATAATCATTGTGTGGATGAAATGAGATAGCAAATGCTAATCAAGGTGCTCACTGCTCATTTTCTGTTAATTATTATTATTAGAATACAGGTTTCAAATTTATCTATTTAGGAACAAGTTATGTTTCATAAAGCATACTGTGTTCCCTGATACGGTAATGTACTGTCCTTCATAAGATGAATATTTAAATCTTTGTGCATCAGCAGGGCTGGCACGTTAGCTTACTTTCCATGTGGGAATTGATGGTTTTGAGTTGGTCCGTCCCCACCCCCCACAACCAGAAGCACGTATTTTGAGCCCTGGCCGGTGGCTCAGTTGGTTGGACCATCGTCGCACACACCGAAAGATGATGGCAGGTTTGACCCCCCTGTGGGGCAGTCAGGACGCATATGGGAGGCAACTGATGCATGTTCTCTCTCACCTCGGCGTCTCTCTCTCTCTCCATCTCCCGCTCTCTCTAAAACCAGTGGAAATATCCTCGGGTGAGGATTTAAAAACAAAACGAAAGCGTGCGCTCTGAGACAGCTGGCAAGGGTGAAGGTGTACTCCAGGGCATGAAACAGGATGTCATGGTAGATTCCCCTTTCTCTCTCTGTGGTGAAAACAGGAAATACAGGGACAGTGTGGAAGCCTTTTTAGAACTGATTTTTTACCATCTATCTCTATTTCTTTATGTTTGATTTGGCCTAGTTATATTTTGGGGTTTGTTTTAAACAGCTTTATTGAGGTGTAATTGATACACAGCAAGCTTCATGTATAAAATGTGTACAAATGGATGTTTTGATACATGTATTCTCCGTGAAACTGCGACTACAGTCACGATAAGGAATGTATTCATCGCTCGGCGGAATTATCTTGACCTCCATCCATGTTGCTGTATGAATAGTTCATTTCTTTTTCTGCGGAGTAGTGAGCGGTCCATTGCATGGATGCACCACAGTTTGTTTTGTCTGTTCATCTGCTGGTGCACATACTTACTGTTTCCAGTTTGAGACTCTCAAAAACACAGCTGCTGTGTAATTCATACACACTGCCTTGTATGGACATGTGCTTTCGTTTCTTTTGGATAAATACCTAGAAAAGGAATGGCTGTGCTATCTGGTAGGTGCATGTTTACCTTTCTAAGAAACCGCCAAACTGCTTTCCACAGTGGTTGTCCCGTCTTGAGTTCCCACCGGCGTGTGTGCGAGCTCCGCTTGCTCCACGTGCTCTCCTGCACTTGGTGGGGCCGGTCTTCTCATTTCGCCTCTTCCCAGGGCGCGTAACATCTCACTGCAGTCTTAACTGGCAGCTCCCTGGAGACCGGTGACGTGGAGCCTCTTTCATGTGCTCATTTGCCACTGGTGTTGTCCTCTTTGCTAAATTACGTGTTCAAATCTTGTGCCCATTTTTTAAACTGAATTCTCTGTTTTCCCATCATTGGGTTTGGAGCCCTCCCTCTTCATCCGGCTGCCATACCTTTCCTAGGTACGTGCCTCTCTCCCAGTCCGTGGCTCATCGTTTCATTCTCGGCTGTATCTTTTGAAACATAAGGTTTTCCTTTTGAAGTTCAGTTTATCAGTGTTTCTTTTATGGATTTTGCTTTTCGTGTCAGAAATCGTTGCCTAAACCAAGGTCAGAAAGATTTTCATCTATGTTATTTTCTACTCAATCCACTGAGCTACACCGGTCAGGGCATAATTTTGTTATATTGTACAACACATGGATCAAAATCCAACCCCCCTTTTTGCATGTAGACATTCGATTGTTCCAGCACCCGTTGTTGAAAGGACTGTCTTCCTCTGTAGAATGGCCGTGGCCCCTTTGTCACAGTCAGTGTCTCGTATATTTGTGGGTTTATCCCTGGAATCTGCTCTGTCCCATTGGTCTGTCTGTCTGCCTTGATGACAGTACCACGTCGCCTGGATTACTGTGGCCTTACGGTAAGCCTGAAAACCAGGTCGTGTTAATCCTCCAGCTTGTGGTGTTTTGGGTGTTCGTGATCCTTATAAATTTTAGAATCAACTTGCCAATTGAATTTTGTCTTCCTTTCTCTTCTTTTTAGGGGGTCAACCAGAAATAACCCCTGATTAATCCCAAATCACAAGGCAAACACATGCAAGGAAGACACAATAAGAGGAAGTCAGAGTAACAGGAATGAGCCATTTCCCTTTTTTATTTGTTTTCGTTTTAGGCTGAATGGGTGCAATGAAACTCCCCGCTGCTGCAATCTTTTCTGAAACCTCTCTGCAACTGCGGGAGGATCGAGTGTCCTCAAAATAGGCAGCATGTTACAAGCAGAATTCCTCCTCTCTTTCCCTAGAGGCATAAGAAAAACAGGCCCCGGGAAGGTGTCAGTTAGATGAGAAATCTGCCTATTTCTTCTGGCACCTTGAACCCCTACATGCCACCATTCGTAATGTGAACAGTGGCATGTGATAAAAGGTTGTATAGCAAGTGGCTGATATCATACAATTATTTTAAGTGTTAGCTGTTACATATGGGGGCTCAGAGTTTTTTCTGAATGGAACCAGGAGGCTTCATTACATAAGAATGCAATCCTCTTTCTTCACAAACACCCGATTTATAAACAACCCATACCTACAGTCAGCCTTTGTTTTTTCCTTTGGCTCTTTTCTGCCCAGCACCCGGGCACCCAACCTGGCTCTTCCCTGTCACTGATTCCATCCCCTTCCCGGCGCACTGAGGGGGGAGCCTCGCCGTCCCCAAGGGAGCCCTGCCCGGAGGGGAAGGAAGAGGCTTTGTAAGATACAGTTCGGGCTTCACTGGTTGCAACTTTTTTTTAAAGATTTTATTTATTTATTTTTAGAGAGGGAAGGGAGGGAGAGAGAGAGAGAAACATCAATGTGCGGTTGCTGGGGGCTCTAGCCTGCAACCTAGGCATGTGCCCTGACTGGGAATCGAACCTGCGACACTTTGGTTCGAAGCCCACCCTCAATCCACTGAGCTACACCAGCCAGGGCTGCAACTTTTTTTAAAAAAAACTACATGCACTGTTCTTTCTCTTATTTTTCACTTATTATATCTTGGAGAATGTTGCCCATGAAGATTTATCTCTCATTCTCTTTAATGGTTGCATAGTATGCTACTGCACAGTCATACCGTTTGTGAGAATCATAGTGTGAGCAGTGGGATAGCAGGAAACTAAGGAAACATTTACTGTCATTACTGCTGAGTATTTTTACTTTTCACATAGTCTGTATTAATGGCAGAGTATAGTTAAAGAAGTGGAGACAGGCGTAGCATGTCTAGGAAGGACGTGTTATTTCCATATCCCTGATTTTCTTTCCAAAAGAGCAAAAAGTCCATTCCCACTAATTTTCAAATTCTGCTTTTGTACAGGAGACCTAGCAGATCTTTGCACAGGACAGGGACCCAGATTAAATAAGGCTGACAGTATGTAAGCAGCTACATGATTAAAATTTCAAGAAACTGTCATAGCAGGAGACCTGCCACCCTTCAAAAGTATTTTTCCTGGTTTCATTTTTATGTTTAGTTAATAATATTCCATCATTTAACGGCAAAGAGAATCTTCTGTCTCAGAGAGCCAACTGTACCCGGTGAGTTCTACGAATGCATGACTTGTAAAACTGCCGTGCCAGACAGCACAACAAAAGGCTGAATTCATTGGTAGGAATGAATATATGCTTGTTCTTACTGATTGGAGACTTCACACACAGAGCCTCTCCCGTCATTGTACCCAATAAATTTTTGTAGAATTGAATCATGCTTAATGTGGTCTCTCTCTCTGTCTGTACTCAATTAGTGATAATATGAGGCTGTTTGTTCATGCTGAGAAGCATCACAGATTATAGGGATTTCATCTCTACTTTCTTTCTCTCAGTCTAATATTTCTTTTTTTCTCTCTTTTGTCATTAAACGTAAGCTCCACGAGGGACAGGCACGTAATCTTGTTCAGCACTGCATCCCGGATATCTAGAACCTAGGCGGTGCTTCAGAAGCGTTCTGTCGTGGGAAAGGAGTTCAGGGCCTTTACGTCTAACTTGAATGCGCTGACCGTTAAGGCTCAAAGTGGACTGCTATTTATCAGTTCGTGTTTTTGAGAAGAGAGGTTAGCGATACAAATACAGTTCCGTAACTTTCACTGTCGTTGACAACTCTCACCCAGTGACACTGGCTACATGTCACCCTGCACTAAGAAGGAACAACTTGTTCTTCGGACAGGAAGTCACTGCTTTGTGTTTGTTTCCACATTTGTAGTAAAGGAAACCAAGTAACTGGGATGTGTACCTTTGTTCGCTCTGTGTTTGCACTGGTCTAAAAAAACCAAAAACTGTATTCTAGCTTTCGACTCTCGTTTTCCCTCAAAGCCCTTTCCTGCCAGGTCGGGGTGTGGTCACCTGCATTTCCCGACGGGGAGGAACGGGAGCTCTGTACGCCTTGGAGAAAATAGTATGTTTTTAAGAGTATAATGTTGCTTGTCTCTCTTCATCCACCTAGATATGCACCTAAAAACATTGTTTCCCACACGCGTCAGCCGCGGCCTCGGAGGCATCCCTCTGAATCGCGCACGTTTCCGCTCTGCGGTTGGGGGCGGTTGGGGATGGCTGGGGACACCGTCACTCCTCCCCCCGTTTCTCCCGTGCTTGCTGTGTTCCGGGCTTGCCCAGATCTCCATCACCCTCCTCCGTCCGCTTTCCAGACCGATAGCTGTGTTCTTCTCCCTCTAAAAGCTTCCCTTCCGTCTCTTGTCCTTCCTTTCCGGGTAGTGTCCTCCATCGGTGGGACAAGTGACATCAGACCCAGAAGTCATGAAGGAAAAGAACGCTGAAATGGAGTCTCGGAGGCTTAAAATAGAGCCAGACCGCCTGTCCCTTGGGAGGCTGAAACGGGGGAGGGGTCTCGGTTGTCCGTTCTTGTCCTCGATGTCATTGGCAGTTTCCTAACGGTGTGACCACCCTCGGGGATGCAAAGGAGGAGCTCGTGTGTCTCCTGACAAAGGGGACTCCTCCCTTCCTCTGGCCCGGGCACATTCCAGCCCACCGGGAAGACGAGGGCAGTCGTGGGGTGGGATTGCCTGGAGGTGACAGCAGCAGTGGCCGACTTGGAGCGCGCCCGACCTGGCCGCACGCACAGCGCCTCGCTGCGGCGATGGGCACTGCCAGTCCACCTGTGCGGTGACCAGGAGACACCCCACGGTGCACGTAGGCCCGCCGTT
Source organism: Phyllostomus hastatus (assembly GCF_019186645.2). NCBI lineage: Eukaryota > Metazoa > Chordata > Mammalia > Chiroptera > Phyllostomidae > Phyllostomus > Phyllostomus hastatus. The sequence goes on along the minus strand of NW_025334018.1, from coordinate 14,308,992 downwards.
CACTTCTCAGGCCTACCTTCCTCGCCCCTCTTCCCACTCCGTTCTCTGAGGGAAAACAGTCCTTCTCTAACCTGAGTCGCGGTCTACCTGTGTGACTGCTGGTAAAACTGAATGGCCAGCTGGCCAGCTCTGTAGAAGGCCGCGGTGGCCATAGAACTTGCCACCTTTCCAGCTGCTGACTCGCTCTCTTCACGTGTCATCCTGGATCCTCGGTTCTGCCTTCTGTCACTAGGGTGTGGGGCAGCCCGGTCCTCATTTCCCTGTGCCGCCCGGGCATCTCGCCCTCAGAGCCGTGCTGTGGCTCCAAGCCACACAGGTCCCGGGCCCTCATTCCACCCTGTCCCGACGTGCCCCTGCACCCTCCTCTACCCCACGAGCTCCCTGCTCCTGGTTACTTAATACACTTCTAACTGTGAGCACTTGGGCTTCTCAGCCAGGCTCAGGACCCGCTCCCCAGGATCCTGCATTCGGGCAGCTTGTTCCTTGCCGTGTTCTCGGAGCAGCAGTCTGTGTGTGCAGCTGATGAGTCTTGCGTGAAACAAACCTTTCAAGTTAAGGCCCATCCCACAACTGTACATTTTCCTCCCCAGAACCCCCTACCAGAGGAAGAAGATATTCTTTCACAGCTCCTTTATTAGTGAGCTCTTTTTTTACCATTTTTACCCTTGGAGGTAGCTTCTGCGGTGTCGTTGCACAGCGGGCGGAAGAGCCCGAGCCCGTCACTGACGAAGGAGGCTTTTCGGGGTGACCGTTGCTTCGAGCGTCGCAGCCGGGTACAGCCTGCAGGCTGGCTCCCTGTGGGTGCACCTCAGAGACAGTTTTGGGTTGCGTGCCCCATTAACCTTGTGGAGTTTCCTGTGATTCATTAAATTGCTGATGGTCCCATTTATCTGCCAGAGCCCGCCCACTTCCAGGGTTGGCCTTTTCCTTCCTTTCCCTTATGAGTGTGTGAGGTCTGAGTCTTAGAAAGTTCTGATCAAACAGGCCGTACTCGGTGCTCCTCTCAACGTAGGTGTTGCTGTTTCTAAAGCATTTAACAAGCAGAGGCAACTTGTTTATTTCTGCTGTTAGGCCTTAAACTTGCCTGGCAAATTTTAAGCTCCTTCAGAGCAGAGGACTACATCTTAACTTTATCACATCTGCACCCCAGATCATGGCCCACACCATCTAGCATGTTTAGTGCCCGGCCAACTGTAAGTGTCCCAGCAAAGCATTCCAAGCATGTGCCCTGCGAACGGCCCGCAGCCCAGATGGCTTTCCCAGACTTCGGCCGTGCTGGCTTCGGCTGTCTAACCCTGGTAACACGGGGAGATCGTTGTTTGTGTTTTGTTTTCTGTGTTTTGTATATTTGCTGTTAGGCTGACATTCTGGTTTGTATACTTTTATCACATTTATTAGCTTAAAATGAAATAATTGTACTGATTATATATTACTTTTAGCTATTACATATTTATCATACCTTAAACTGTTTAAAATCATAAGTCCAGGAGTCAGACTTTTGGGTTCTTCTTCATTCTACTCTAACATTTTTCAAACTTGCTTGGCAGGGACACATAGTGAAAAATAGACTTTATATTGTTACCCAAGGGACACACCAACACACCAACACACACACACCAACACACACACACACACACACACACACACCTGTGCTCTTCTGCCAAAAGAAGCTTCTCAAAACAACACTCGCCTTATAGTCCTGGGGAGCTCTGTTTCTGCATCACTCATTCCATTACCTTGGTCAGCACCCACCGTACACTGTTCCCTGTTCTCCTCCACTGCCTCGCTGGCTCCGTGACCTTAGGGGAGCCACACGGTGACGCGGTTTCTTCTCTGGAGTGCAGACACAGGGTGCCGACCTCCAGAGGAATGTTGTTCGGGTCAGCTAGGTGTGCAACACTCTGTGCTCTGCTGGGCAGGCAGCAAGGTCTCCAGTGTTAACCCTGCTTTGTCCTTTCTGCTGCTGTTATTGTTACTAAAACTATGTTGGTTTCAATTTCCCATGTTTCCGAAGCACCTCTGTAAAGTATATATTACATATAACTTAATTTTCCCTTTAATGCTCATTATATGTTTTATGTTTTTAAACTAAAGATATAATTCAGCCCTGGCTGGTGTGATCTGAGTGCCAGCCTGTGAACTGAAGAGTCACTGGTTCAGTTCCCAGTCGGGGCACACGCCTGGGTTGTGGGCCGGGCCCCTGGTGGGGGCGGTGTGTGAGAGGAAACCGCACATTGGTGTTTCTCTCCCTCTCTTTCTCCCTCCCTCCCCCTCTCTCTAAAACAAATAAATAAAATATTTTTAAAAATAAAATAAATAAACTAAAGATATAATTCAGATATTTTGCCTCTTAGAATGTAGTCACACGGAATGTATTCTTTGAAGTCTGGCTTTGTTGTTCAGTATAGTAACTTTCGGGCTCATCAGTAACTCCTTTTCATTGTTGAATCGTATTCCATTGTCTGAATGCATCACATTTTATTTCTTCTGTTGACTGATAATTTAATTGTTTCCTTTTGGGGCTGTTATGAATGAAGCTGCTGTGGACAGTTGTGTGAAGGTCTTTGTGTGGATATGTGTTTTCATTTATTTTGGATAAATACTTGAGAGGTGGAATTGCAGGCAGGCGTTTTTCTGACTTTATGAGAAACGTGCAGATTAGTTTCCAGAGTAAACAGCCACACCACTTGTGCTCCCACCGGCAGTGTGTGCGTGCGTGGGTCGCTCCGCGTCCCTTCAGCGTGTGGCGTGGCCGGCCTTCAGCCTCACCCTCTCTCGGGGCTGGGTGGGGTGTCTGTCACGGCCCGAACGTGCACCGCCCTGCTCGCCTCCCTGGCTGCTGGCCGTTCCTACTTGGTCTTCAGGCCTGCGATCCATCTGTTTGCTGTGGGGGTTATGAGGCTGGTGTCCACTCCCATTCTAAGAGATATACGGTCTCCTGACCAAAGAGATTAGGCTCTAACGCATCGTTTAAAATTATACTTAAAATCCTTAGTTTATACTCGGAGCATTAATTTGTTCAGGACTTGTTGAGTCCCTTTACACATTTTTCCCCCATTTCAAAAAGTCGTAGACCCAGCCCAGAGCTTACCTGTAACTCTTTTCAACCACATGTATTTCTTTTTTACCAGAAGTTTTCACCGGGCTCCCTGGAGTTTGCATGTTGAAGCAGCTACATTATGCTGCTTACCCATATCCCTCTGCTGTTAACGAGCCAGAAGCGCCACACGTGTAGCTAATTGTGTTACCCTTACCATCGTTAGTGCCCAGACGAATGTAGTCCACTTCAGTCCACTGATGATAAACAGTCGTCTGTCCTCCTGTAGGTGATTGCTTTTATAAATATCTATGGAGGCAGACTGACTTCAGAGGGAATCTCTGAAACTCGTTTTACTTCCGAGTTAGTTTGCTAAATGTATAAATCGATAATACCTTAAGTCAGCGATTTTCAACTGGTGTGCCACAAGAGTGTTTAAAAAAAACATGCAGCACCTGACTGTTTAGTCAGGGGCACTGACCTCTTTTCCCTTAGACTGTCGAATTAGAAAATGACAGCAGTCAACCCAACAGTAGCCATTCAGTGTGAATAGATCAAGATACATGAGGGGGACCCCCCAAAAAATGGAATTTATTTATTAAAAGTTGTGTATTTATTCTTACGTGTAAATTTCAGTCACCTTCAAAGTACTGTCCACTTGATTCAATGCACACCTATCAAGGCGTTTTTTTCCTACTCCTCAAAACAGTTTTTGAACTTGCCAATTTTGATGCCTTTTAGTACTGTGCTGTTTTTTGTTTTGCCTCTTTCACATCAGCAAAATGTTTCCCTTTCAGGACTTTTTTCATCCAGGGAAACAAAAAAGCCATTTGGGGTGAGATCAGGTGAATAGGGAGGGTGAGGCAGAGGTCATGCTGTTTTTAGTCAAAAACTGCTGAACACTCAGAACAGCAGGTGTGCTCGTAAATCACCCGTCACGAAATGGGCAAACACTTCCAAGTGTTCAAAAAAAATTCACCGAAGCCAAATGCAGCCTCTCACCACACCACCAGCTGGTCCACTGATACAGATGGGTTCCTAGAACACTCGCCCAATGGGGGAAGCCTGAAATACAAGGGACCCGCCGTCTAGAAGATAATTCCAGGGTCCCCTCTCATACTTATATTTTTGGGGGGTCAGGTCAGCAGAAATAGGTTTTGGCTATGCTGCAGAATTTTAGTAATTACTTTATGTGTGCCATGAGATGAAAAAGGTTGAAAATTGCTGCCTTAAGTGATTGTACTAAGTAAATCATAGATTTTACTAACAGCGAAGTAAAATATTGACCTCCAAAAATGATGAGAGTAAGGAGAGTCAGAGACGTGAGGAAAGAGGCTGAAAAGTAAATGTGTGTTGAGTGTCTTGGGCTTCAGCGAAATACAGGAAGCAGAAGAAGAAAGATGTGAGGAGTGCTTCTTTGAGCTCCTTACAATTTAGGCAGGAAGGAAAAAAGATAAATGGGAACTGTTTAATTGTAATGCAAGAGATAAATACTAATTCCACATTATATAGATACAGAATGTCACATAGCAGTTCAGGGCTAATTGCTAAATGAATAAGTAGTTAACTGGTTGTCACGGTTCCCGAACAACCAGTAACTACTTTTAGTGGTGTGTTACTTTGGAGTTATCTGGGGATTGGTGGATTTTGTTCCACTTTTTAAATGAAGATTTCCTGCCCCAGTCCAGTTTTACAGAATCTTTCATCTGCATGGGTAGATTTAGTCACTGGGCCTACAGTAAAGGAAAGCCTGTATTCTAAACTGCCTGTTAAATAATTCATTCCTATTTATAGCGCTTACTCTGTGCCAAATACTATAGGAAGCATCTTCCATTACTCATTTAATTTTTATAATAATCCTATAGGTAGACCGTTACTCTGATTTCACATTGAGTAATCTGAGGTACGGGGAGAGGAATGGAATTGCCGAAGGTGGCACAGGCAGAAAGTAGTGCAGCCCGGATCCAGCCCCAGTCCTCTTAGGTTCTAGAGCTAAAACCGACTCGAGAAACTAAACGTATGGAAAAGGCTAGATTTGAGAATACAGCATTTATGGTGAAATGGAAGGAGCTCTGATTTTCAGTAAGATATTGGAAATATTTTTTAAATCATGAAAATATTTGCTTTTTACTCCCCTGTTAAATTTTATACCTTTTTTCAAATATTAAAGTTCAGTTAAGTGAGGATAAATCCTCTTTTATCGATACTGTCAAATATTAAAATCTAGTTTTATTTCAGCAAATGAAAGGAATTTCCGGAACAAAGGGTACCCTTGTAATGATGTTATCTCTATCCAGAATGGTTGCTTTATTTCTTGTTGCTCAGGAAGCTATTTATAGCTCGTCGAGGACTCTAGGGTGTAAATTATTTGAACATTAATAGATTCAAGTTGTGTGTGAAAAGGATTCCTTTTAGCATGCTTTTGGTAGCATTTGTAAAATCATCTTGAAATTATGTTCTTTTGTCTTTCTGATCTCTGGCATAGAGAAAGTACTCAGATACTTTTAAAGATACAAAGTATATCTTGATAATTTACAGTATCACTTTAGAATTTTCAGTAAATGGCAAAGATTCACTCCTTTTTCTTTAATTTACTTTTTTACTTTTTAAAATTGTATTGATTCTAGAGAGAGGAAGGGGGGAGAGAGAGAGAAACACTGATATGTTGTCCCACTCATTTATGCGCTCACTGGTTGATTTTTGTATGTGCCCTGACCAGGGATTGAACCCACAACCTTGGCATATCAAGATGATGCTGTAACCTACTGAACTACCCGGCCAGGGCCCAGACAAAAATACATTCTAATACAGTCATGGTACCAGCCTGACTCTTGAACATAGAACCTTGTACTTGAATATAAGCCCCAGTTAAATAGACCTTAATTCTTCACCTTTAGATGTGGGACCGCTTTCATGTTGGTGATTATCATCCAGAGAATAAAGAGATTAATTTCCTGTGATAGTATAAATAATATTGGAAAGGGGAGAGGAGGTGACTGCTTCATGTTTCTTTTTGAAGTTCGTCAGAGCAAAGCTGAAATTTTTGGAGAGCAAGCATGGCAGGCTGCAAGGATGTCATGTGGTTTTGTTTTAAGCTTTCGGTAGTGGTGTGTTTCATTCAGCCTGTGACGGTGGGAATGAGTGAGTACTGGATGACTAGTGTGTTGTGTCTGCTGCGGGAACACCCTGTATAATTGAATCTGTCTAACCAGCCAATTATTTTCCTGTCGTCTGAAACTAAAAAGCATTATGCTTTCTGACAGCGTAGGAATTTCTGTACAATTAGAATACATATTGTCATTGAAGTGAAAATAATAAATTACAAGAAATTGATGGGTGTCAGCTATATTAATGAATTCCTCCCCCCAAAAGTCACATCAAGATCATTTACGGTTTTTTATGAAGTAGCCGACACACCATTAAAGTACTAAAACTCAGCCTTGACGGTTGTCACTAAATTCACACCTGTGGTGCGGGTGGTGGCAGACTGAGTCATCCGCCTCGTGCTCGCCAGCCTCCCAGGTGGCCCCCAACGGTTCCCCCCCAATAGTCCCATCTGTACACCGTCCCCTCTCAGTGACCAGGGTGGGTCTGTATGACCAACAGAGGACAGCAGAAGTGACGGTATGTCACTTCAGACTGTTACAAACGATCGGAACACTGGGGCTCCCGTCGTGGTGTGTCGGTCGCTGTCTCTTGCATCCCCTGCTCTGTGGGGAACTAGCCCACGTTCACCTCCCGACGCCGCACCTCCTGATGTGCACCTCCCTACGCTGCAGTGCTGGCCCGCAGCTGGGCTGCAGCCTCGGGAGACCCTGGGCCAAAACCTCCCAGCCAGCCCCTCCCAGACTCCTGACCTTCAGAATCTTATGAAATAAAAAAACGTTCACTGTTTAAGCTGCTAAATTTTGGGGTGACCTGTTACAGAGGAACAGATAACCAACATTTATCTCCGATAAAGCTCTTCTCTCATTCTTCAAATCTTAACATCTATTTTTGGTTGTTGTCGTTATTATCTGCGCTATTAACCTGTCATCCTTACAACTCACTTGATTGAGGCATTAAGTTAGTTGAAAAATACCACATTCTGTCATTTTCCAATCCAGCGTTTGGTATAATAAATACAGACCTTGAATTCACTTTGCCTATTAGAACATATTTAAATGAACTGTTTTGTGACAGGGAGCCCTTTTTAGATTATTCCACAGATTCTTTTCATTTATGTGCAAAGCCACCAATTTTGTACAACTTGTAATTACTGTGCGAGTGATTATGGAATTACTGTGAAGCGCTTCAGGACAAAACAGGCAGCTTAGCGCCTGTTCTCGGAAGCCTGAGACCTCACCAGACAAGCTCCTCGCCCATTGCTCGTAATTCAGGGATGCCTATTAACTATACAGCGTAATAACAGTGTGGGTTTTAAAAAAGTCATATTTTTAAGGATTAGTTAACTATATGCTCAAACCTGAGAGAAGGTTTCTCAGCAGCTCTGATGTCAAGGTCGTGAATGTACCCCCAGCTCCTGCTCTGTCACCCCACTTTGTCCGTGGCATTCTGAAAAAAGAAAAGGTCATAAAATAATCAGGTTTGCAGGGGTTTTTTTCTTTTGGGGGGTTGCCTAGTAAGCCATTTTCAGTACCCATAACCATCGCCTCACCATCGCTCAGCATACAGAAATGGTAACTGTGAATAAGAAATGTGTCCAAACACTTTTCTCACCGTGGATTTGCCCCAGGACATTAGTAGCTATAAATAGATACTTTCATTGAATCCTTGGTTATCAATCTCATGTTTTTATACTTGAACACAAAGAAATAGATGTTCTTGGAGAAAGGAAAACATTGGTGAGTCCCATGTTGTTTAACACAGTTGCTTTTCGAAGTGTAACTGAAAACTAGCTTTTTTGTTTTATTCTCACTGTGATTTTTAAATAGAATAATAACATATAAGTATAAACAGGCAATTCTGGAATTGATCTTATTTTCATTCTGAATGGACTAGAGCTTATTTTGAAATTTTACTGAAAATTTCCTTTTCAATTTGGAGCCGAAAAAAAAATAGGATTCTGTCTTGGAATCTGTCTTTCATGTCCCTCCACCATTTAATTCACTTGCTCTCACACACACAATAAGGTAAGGAAGATGGTTATCAGTAACTTAAAGGAACAAAGAAATTTCCCGTTTTGTATTTCCAGTATACAGGCATTTTCCAGATACTCCAACAATGCCATCTTTTTGTCAACACAAAAGTAAAGCCCAGCTCTTCTAACTCTGCATTGAACATTTGCCAGTTGGACCAACGCACATTAGTATTACTGCATAGTCTGTGACTCCTGGGACTTGAACGTGGACTGTTGAATGAAAAAAGGAAGCATCACATTTTCAGCACTGAAACACTTCTTTGTCAAACAAACTCCGTGCTTTTTTGGGTTTTGGGTTTTTTTTTAAGGGTTTTTTGTTTTAAGCATAGTCATTGAATTGTGAATTTCCCTTTTCAAACGGGTTCCTGTTTGTGGGCAGTGGTGCTAAGGAGACTAGAGCTCCTGATGAAATAATTTTTTAACTGATAAATGACAGTGATTTTCTTAACTAGGTTTCATTTGAAACTTTAAATCATCTGGTACTCTGCTGGCACTTTCGAGAAAGTTTCCTCGGTGCTATAGTAATACTTTTTTGGTAGAATGTCTCCGGAAGCTTTAAGGTCCGTGCAGTAAAGTGATTGCTGTTACGTCCCCTGCACGTGACATACGGTGCTCGTGCGAAGCAGGACTTCAGGGCCTTCCCAGCAGAGATGAGAGAAGCAGGAGCCCTGAGGATGTGTTTCTGCTCCCTGACCAGACTCTAAGCACTAGCCCGCATTCCCTGCTCACCCTCTCTCTCGTCCTCAAACTGCCCCCACCCTGAAGGGGACAGGCAGGAGAGTGGGAGAGAGCTGCCCACACAGAGACCGAAGGGCGGGTGGCGGAGGGACTTGCCAACAGCTAGAAGGGATTTGTCTGCACCTTTAATTGTAAGGGCCTCCGCCCTCCTGACCCACCAAGTGAAGTTCTGTACATACAAATCACAGATAGTCCCACATCGTAACTCGAAAATATTTGTAGCATCCTTTACTTATCTGCAGCCTCCTTGTTGGGTCTCCAAATATGTGAACTCACGAAATCATCATGCGTAGCCTGTTTTACAAATTCAGGTGCTACACCTCAGGAAGAAAAGATCAGATGTACCTGTCGGTCATACAGCATCATAGCAGAGGCAGTGAGCATGGTGGTTAAGGGGCCGGGCGTTAGGACCAGGCTGCCTGGGTGTGAATCCCAGCCTGACCCCTTGCCAGCAGGGTCACCCAGAACTAATTACCCGACCTCTCCATAATAGTTTCTCAGCTGCAAAATGGGGGTCATAGCACCTGATAGGGCTGTAAAATTTGAGTACATTCATGTTCATGTAAGTGCTTAGAACAGTGTCTAATACGTAGTAGCTCTGTGTAGTGTTTGTTCTCATTAATATTTACACTGCGTGCCCATCCTGATACTGTTTCTGCATTTAGATGATGGCCCCACTGGATTTGTAGTCAGCAGGTGACAGGCATACTAACCGGCTGTCCTTAATGTATAACTGCTAGCAAATCCCCCTCCTAAACTGTTTTAAAGGGCAACATGCAACTTGTTTTCTCTTTCCCAGGCCCAACACAGAGATACTTTCATTGAAGAACGCTATGGAAAATACAACATCAGTGACCCTTTAATGGCTCTGCAGCGAGACTTTGAAACCCTGAAGGAGAAGAACGATGGCGAAAAGCAGCCAGTCTGCACAAACCCACTCTCGATTCTCAAGGTGGTGATGAAGCAGTGTAAGAACATGCAGGAACGCATGCTGTCCCAGCTGGCCGCTGCCGAGAGCAGGCACCGAAAGGTGGGCCCGCCCGGGGGCACGGGCTGCGTAAACTCTTAGGGGGGCCTCGTAAACAGTGCCTGAGATTTCCCGTCAGCTGCCGGCTTCCGCAGTCATTCAGTCAGAGGTCCCACGGGTCTCCGAAAGAGCCTTAGCCCACCGAAGGGCCAGGGGGTAGGAGAGAAAACACGGGTCACTGCAAGTGTTAACTTTAGGGAGTGTGCCAGACACGTTCAAGACAGCATTCCTTCTTGATACGACACTCCAAACACTTGGTATGTTTTCTCAGCTCTCAGTCTTTCAAACTTTGGCAACAAACTGGGATTTGACCAAGCTTGTAACTGAAAGGAGCGGTCTTGTCTCTGTTTGCTTACTTAAGTGATAGATAGAAAGATTAACAGGTATTTGCGGAATGAGAGAGAAAAATTTACCAGACTGTAAACATGCAAGCCAATAGATTATTTTCATTTATTTCTAGTTCTTAGTTTTGTGGCATTTTACTTCATGAAAGCATACACAGACAGTCCCGAGGGGCGTTCACCTTCAAGCTGAGCTGCCTGCTAGGGAGGGGGGGAGGGGCGGGCGGGGGGTGGCTCCAAGTCTCACAGCCCCTGGTCAGGAAAGCAGACCTGTGCTTTCCTCATCTCGTTGGAATTCTAGCGCTTAGGATTCTATTCCCAGTCTCGTCATTTACTACTCAGATTTGGCCTGTAAAGCATGCTTGGCTAAACTATGCACTTTTTTTTTAAACTGTTGGTTTAGATTTATACCAACAAGTGGGGACATCGGTGCAATTAGTAAGAAGCAACTTACTCTGAAAAGCTGGGTTAGCAGCTGCAGTGTCATGTTCCTTAGTGCACTTTCCTGGGTTCCTCCATTGGAGAGCCCTCCACTTCGAATGCCTCTGACAGACAGGTCGCCAGGCCTGCGTCTTGCCCGTGGCTTTTCTGTCCCTTCACCGAGTCCAAATGAGAGACCAGAGTGCAGGCTGTTAGCTACGCATGGGCCTCAGATGTCTCATGATCCCCCTAAAAGTACGCAGAATGCCAGAAGCTTGTGCATTTTTATAGAAAATGAAGATTTCGATGAAATATCTTTAGAGACTATCTTTCATTGAATTCTAAAGTGGCCCAAGGCCCAGCACACTGGAACCTCTGGTCTGCTGAAGGAGCCTGACGACATCTGTGCCCCTTCGCACGTGACGTCACTGAGCTGTGCTGAGGGGCTGGCTGGCTGGCTGTGGTGCCCACGGAAGGGGCGGCTCTGGGGTGACGTGTGGCTCCGGGTGGTCGGGCAAGGAAGAAGTTAGAAAGAATTCAAAATTCTTTTTACAAATAAACTTTATTTCCTGTTCTTTTTTTTTTTAAGATTTTATTTATTTATTTTTAGAGAGGGAAGGGAGAGAGAGAGAGAGAGAGAGAGAAACATCAATGTGCGGTTGCTGGGGGCCATGGCCTGCAACCCAGGCATGTGCCCTGACTGGGAATCGAACCTGCAATGCCTGGTTTGCAGCCCGCGCTCAATCCACTGAGCTACGCCAGCCAGGGCATAATTCAAAATTCTTAAAACTGTATTTCGACATAAGATTCTTTGAATGTTAACTATTTAAACCAACTGCCTGTCTGATCTTCAGTGCTTTATTAAAGTAGAACACTGAAAGTCTTTTCACCTCTTATCTAACGATACGCAATTAGCAATGATCTTCGTTAGTAAGGAAGCAGGGCAGAGTTGGGATGCCCCCCACTTCAAATGTTCGGTTCCGGGCCCTCTGTTCGGTGCCCCCGATGACTTGCGAGTTTGGGGAGAGCGTCTCGGCATTCGGCTGTCCGCCTTCCTGTCCGGCTTCATCACCTGTACCTGTCCGCTCTCCTGCTGCCGCCAGACCACCCTTCTCCTGGGTCCTCCGCTAGTTCCCTGAAACCCTGTTGGCCCTGCAGCTAATTACATGCCATTGCCCTCTGCTGTCTGCGTGCCGTTTTGTGTGTGGCTCGGTAAAGCACCCCCTTACTGTTTGCTAGCACCCCGCTTGCCTTTCACCCCACGAGCCAAGGAGCTTCCTGCGGGCTCTGCCTGGGATGCCTTATCTTTCCGACTCGGGAACCATCTTAGTTGCTTAGTTAGGTAGGCTCTTAGTATTTAACCGTATTATAGCTGGTATTCCTTGGTACTTGGAAATGATTGTTTCTTAAATTCTTTAAAGGTGATCCTAGACCTTGAGGAAGAAAGGCAGAGGCATGCCCAGGACACAGCCGAAGGAGATGATGTCACCTACATGCTGGAGAAGGAGCGAGAGCGTCTGACTCAACAGGTGATTAAGGCAGAGGGCTGGCCAAGAACAGCATTTCTCAGACAGTCCTGCAGGGTGTGAATTGGTGTAACTTGAGAAAAAGGGCTTTATGGTTAAGTAAGTCCGGGAATGACTGGATTAAACAAAGTTAAGCAGGTTTCTAGCTTGTTTCTTAGGCCCTTCAGGATGCAGAAGCACATCATGAGTCTTCCAGAAAAATATAATGCATTCTGTGTTTAACAGATCTGTGTTCTCATAAAATCTTTTTTGATATAGCTCACTCACGGTGGGACTGTTGTTCCATAGAACACACTCACAGTTCTTCTGACCTAGGACTCCCAATAAGAAGTACATTCAACAACCCAGTTACATACACGGAGGCCTGAAACAAAAATACCATGAAATCCCACATCATCCTTACTGCTTACAATACACATCGATGCTTTATCTTCCACTTTATCTTTTAAAAGTTCCAGTCATGCCCTGGGCTGGGTAGCTCAGTTGCTTGGAGCGTCGCCCCATACACCTAAAGGTTGTGGGTTTGAGTCCCAGTCAGGGCACATACCTTGATTGCAGGTTTGATCCCTGATTGGGGTGTTTACTGGAGGCAACCAGTCGATGCTTCTCTCTCACATCGATTTTCTCCCCCCATTCCCCTTGCTCTCTCTAAAATCAGTGACCATGTCCTCATTCTGGTCATGACTCATTAAATTGGTTTCCCCATCCGTTAATGGGTCTCACAGTTCGAAAAATACTGACTAAAAGGGTTCCTTCAACCCTTCCCTTTTAATATGGCTGAGATGCTGGTTAAAACAGACTGCATTTGTGCAAAAAGTATGATTTAAATGGAACTATTTAATGTGTGTTTGTTTTTAAGAACAGAATTGTTACTGAAGCTTATTTAAAAGTTTTGTTTTCAGCAGCATTCATCACAGAATCTGGTTTATATAGCTTTCTGTTGTCTGTTTTGATTGCTTCTAATCCTCTGAACTCGCCACACCTAAAACACAGCAGTGGCTCGTAGTCCCACTAACAACCCTGAGACTCTGTAACACAGGCGGCAAACACAAGGCCCGCAGGCCAGATCCGGCCCTCCACCTTGTGATGTCTGGCCTGGCACCTTGTTTCTACCCAGCAGCAGCGCCGAGCTCCTTGCCCCTAGTTAAGAAGTAGTTCTGTTTATACAGTCCTAAAGTTACATTTAGCCCTTTGAAGGCAACCTCAACCCTTTGAAGGCAACCTCAAGGCTATGTGGCTCCCAGTGAAAATGAGTTTGACACCCCTGCTCGGTAAGAACTAGAGGCGCCTCCTAAATCATCAGAGCAAGATTAAGTTACAATGTGTGACCCTGGCCAGTGTGGCTTAGTCGGCTGGAGCATCGTGCTGTGGCCTAAAGGCTGCAGGTTAGAGTCCCCGCCCAGGTGTGGGTGCTTGTGACCTGTGGTCCGCGTGCGCACAGCCCCCCGCCGGGCGTGTCCGGGGGCAACCAGGCGATGTTTCTCTCTCTCCCTTCCTCTCCCTCCAAAAGCAATGAGAAAATGTCCTCGGATGAGGCTCAGGAAAACCACAGTGTGCACAGTTTTGTGGCAGGTGTCCTGATGCTACAGGACACCCGACCTGAGCGCAGGGCTTGCCTGTCGCCTTGTGTGCCAGGAACAGCTGGCCAGAGCACTCTCCTTACAGTTCTTTTTCCGTGTCGCTCCGTTCCCCAACTCTAACCAGCATGTGTGGTGGCATTCTTTCCTAGCTGGAGTTTGAGAAGTCCCAGGTGAGAAAGTTTGAGAAGGAGCAGAAGAAGCTGTGCAGCCAGCTGGAAGAGGAGCGCGCCCGCCACAAGCAGCTCTCGTCCATGCTGATGCTGGAGTGCAAGAAAGCCAGCAGCAAGGCCGCCGAGGAGGGGCACCGGGCGGGCGAGCTGAGCCTGCAGCTGCAGCAGGAGCGCGGCCGCGTCAGCGAGCTGGAGGGGGAGCTGGCCGCCGAGAGGAAGCGAGGCTTGCAGACGGAGGCCCAGGTGGAGAAGCAGTTGTCCGAGTTTGACATCGAAAGGGAACAACTGAGAGCAAAACTGAACCGAGAAGAGAACCGGACCAAAACTCTGAAAGAGGAGATGGAGAGTTTGAAGAAGATCGTGAGGGATCTAGAAGCTTCTCACCAGCGTGGTGGTTCTAACGAGCAATTAAAGAAACCAGTAACCACATCTAAAGGCACAGTGACCGAGCCCCCCAGGCTAGCGTCTGTGCTCTGCCAAACGGAGAGTTTTCAGGAAGAACGAACCCACGGGAGCAGTGCGGCCAAGGCGACGGTCACCGGGCTGCCTGGTCCCACCACTCCTCCTTTCTCTTATGCCAAAACCAATGGCCATTTCGACCCAGAGATGCATACGACCAAGGAGCTGACTACAGGCAGCAGTGCAGAAAACCAGGTGCCTCCACGGGAGAAATCTGTGGCATCAGCCCAGGAGAAAGCGGTGGAGAACGGTGGGTGTCCCGTGGGGGCCGAGAGTCCGGGCCCAGCGCCGAGTCAGCTGCCCTCCAGTGGGAGCTCACTGTCTCCCAGCAGCACCGCGTCCTCCTCGCTCACATCCTCTCCTTGCTCGTCACCAGTACTAACTAAGCGCCTCTTGGGGTCCTCGGCCAGCAGCCCTGGCTACCAGTCATCCTACCAGGTAGGGATCAACCAGCGCTTCCATGCAGCTCGGCACAAATTCCAGTCCCAAGCGGATCAGGACCAACAAGCCAGCGGTCTGCAGAGTCCACCGTCCAGGGACCTGTCCCCCACCCTCATGGACAACTCTGCCGCCAAGCAGCTGGCCCGCAACACGGTCACTCAGGTGCTCTCCAGATTCACCAGCCAGCAAGGGCCCATCAAGCCCGTCTCCCCCAACAGCTCCCCCTTCGGCACAGACTATCGAAACCTGGCCAGTACCACCAGCCCAAGAGGTGACGCCAGCCATTCACCAACACCAGGGAAAGTGTCCAGTCCTCTGAGTCCCCTGTCTCCGGGAATCAAGTCCCCGACCATCCCCAGGGCTGAGAGGGGCAACCCTCCACCCATCCCACCCAAAAAGCCCGGCCTTGCTCCTTCTCCATCCACTACCGCTCCACTGACCAAAACTCATTCCCAGGCGACGCCGTTGACCGGCACGGAAGACCTGGCGAGCAGCTGCTCTGCAAATGCTGTCGTGGCCAATGGCAAGGACGTCGAGATCCTCCTGCCCACCGGCAGCTAGTCTCCGGGAGGGGCCCCGCACTCGACATTCCGTCCGACGCCGTCCCAGCGCTCAGAGTCACCGCCGAGTCAGATCACGTTATTTATTTTGATAGTAGCTGAAACCATCTGTATAATACATTGAGTGTATTTTATCTTTTTGTATTTTTTTAAGTAGAAACTGAGGAGTTTGGATTTTTATGATTCACCTCTTTGTACCATAAAGCTACGAAGGGCACCTCAAAGATGTCTCAAGCTCGGCGGCCACCATCATGTGAAGGTAGCTGAGTACCAGGTGGTGACTTGCTCTCTTTTTTCGGGACTAGAATCACTTGACACTCATTTTTAATTATGCAGAAGTGGTTCATGCAGATTTTTATTCCAGATGAACATGTTTTAAAAGTGCCTGAAATAAGACTGCCATATGAATGTGATTCTGCAGCAAAAACACAAACCGGCTCGTTTAATTGCAGAAAATGAGATCCTCTGTGAATTCTGAATGTTGAAAACAAACTGCTTCTAATCCTCTTTTACTGTCTTGAATACCACCAGCTGCACGAGTAGCGTGGGTGTCCTGAAGGTGGGTGTGAACTCACCGCACGTCGGAGCCTTGCAGAGCCTGTGAGACGCCTCCTGATCATTAGGTAGTTGGGGTGCTGATTTTCTTGTACTTTTCAAAAATTAAGTCACTCCCAGGTTCCTGCATAAATTCTTGAATAGAAGGAAATCACATCTCCATTCAAAAAACATCTTCAGGCCTCTACTGTTGTGTGAGGAACTTCTGATTCCAATTGCTGTTACTTGAATAGGAACTGGTTACTCATTCTTGTATAACAGTTTTGCAACAGAATGAGATCTTTAATTCTGTAATCAAAAAGCAATAACTTAAAATTTCACTCTTTGTAATATTGTAAGTCAGAATTATATAGGTTTTACCAAATTGTTACACTTATTCTCCAGGCTGGCAGCACCTGGTGTCTGCATCTGTGTAACTTTTGCCTAAATGCAAGTGTTCATATATTTGTATAGACACACGCCCCTTTACGTGTTTAACACACACACACACACACTTACCACATAAATATCAGTGTGAGCATATCTTTGGAGTTTGCAATATAGCATAAAGGATGAGCAGAGATGCATGTTAAGATTACCTCCCAAAGCAACTGGACAGGTCTGGACCCCAGACAGCCAGAGGAGCGCCTTGTCCACCAGGAGATGGGGGACGTGCCCAGTGAAGTCAGGTCTTCGGGCTCATGAAAAGGCAGAGCCACATTAGCCCCGGTGTCACGGAGCTCAACTGGCCACGCAGATGAGCAGGACGGGCACTCGGTCACGTGGTGTGATGGGCCCGTAGCAAACCCGACTGCCCGAGCCCGTGTAAAAGGCTCGTCTTCTCCTGTTCAGCTCCAGCTGCTTGTTGCCATGCAAAAGCTACGTTACTGGCTCCTCCAATTTTCATCAAATCCAAATTTTCATGAGAAACATTCTCATTTTAACTATCAAGAAAACTAAAAAAAAAATGCTCAGCACTGCTAGTTAAGCGCTTCTGCAGCTGCATTTAGCCCACAAGCTACCAAGTTGCAATATCTTTTTTGTTCTAGAAACTTACATCATTTCCATCACAGCAAGTTTGTGAGGACAGAAGCTGTCCTTAGAATACGGTGCTGTGGTTGATTCCAAGTCCCTAGCGCCTGAGAGCTGCCTCCCTCCTTCAGACGAGACTGCACACGCCCAGCTCTGACGTGTGCTGACGTGGCTTTGCGTCCACGAGGACGGGGAGGCCGGGGGTGCCTCACACACGCTCTCCCAGCCATCATCTCCCCTGACGCCCTGCTGCCATTTAGGTCTATTCCCTCTGAATCCAATACGAGTTGACGGGCAGGTAGGTGGTGGAAACTCATGTGTAACGCAGTTTCCACAGCTCCGATGAAGGCCAATACTCAGAAATTAAAACCTATCGGCGCCCCAGGAGTCTTCCAGATGATGGAGGGGACACCTTAAACCGCCTGAAGCAGCCATGCACTGACCTTGATTCCCATGCGTAGCCAATGATGGTGTTGATAAAAATAGCTGAACTTCCGATAATTCCGGAGCGTTAATACCTCTCTTGCTTTAAATGGTAATCTTAAAAGTTGCATTGTGCTCTTCCTTTGTTTTGGCATAGATATATATAGAGAGAGATTATGAGGAAGTTTATTTCTTAGGAAGTGCACTGAATAATGTATTTCTTTTACAGTGTAATATGGGGGTGGGGAAATGGAAAAGAAATGTGTATTTTTGCTAGTTGCCTATCTTCTGAGATAAATAAGCACAATACTACAATGGATCCAATGATCCAGTTAGGTATTAATAGATTAGTATTTAAGTTTGCTGTAGATTGTGTGTGCTAAGTAGAAGTTCCATGATTCGCGATTTTGGTGTTTAACCCATGTTGCAAAAGCTATGTCACTGGTCAACAGATTCTGTGTAACGACGTGCAACACATAACACAAGCATTAACTCGCCATTAACATTTGTGAAGCAAATGCGCCGTGCAGACGTCTGCGTCCGTTTTGATAGCAGACTGCATTAAAGCAAGTTAAATCCTCCCGTCTGGGGGAAAGACGGTCTGGTTTGTACAGAGCGAAGAATGTTGCCCTGCAGGGCCTGTTTTGTTCCGGAAGAAGCAAGTGGTGTAGAGGGAGTGTTTGTTCATGGCTTCAAAAACCAGGTGAAGTTGGCAGCTCATCCAGGTTAGACCCCAGAGGAGCTGGGACACTGGTTTTCTTTAGTCTCAGAGCTGGGAGGAGCCCTCACAGTATCTAGTCTGTATCATTTTGAAGCCATTGGGGGTTCTGGGCCTTTGGAGAGTCTAAGAAAGGGTAGACTCTGTCCCAAGAAAAACGGATATGCACAAATTGGGGTGGTGGCTCCACAGGATCCAGAGACCCTGGAGCTGCCCCTGGCTCACGCACCCCGACTTCAGAATGCCTGCTGTCGTCCTGCCTCTAGTGTCACCAGTGACACATGCACCCCTCGTCTCCCGGTCCAGTGCCATTGCCGCTACGTTGTTAGTAAATGCAAAGTGTAGCCAGACAGAAGCATTGGTAAATCCTTTGATGTACAAGAGATGCTCAAACTGTGGATGTTGACGTATCCTGAATTTCCAGCATTTAAGCCAATTAATGATCATTTGAGCAAACGCTGGGCATCCCGTTTCCCATAGCAGCCTGCCAGCAGTGCTTCCTCATCAGCCTGTGTGTGTGTGGTTTGTAAAGAACACTTTTGGTGCTCAGATGTTGAAGCAAAATGTCGACTGTCTTTGGAAACCCTGATGTGTTTTCTTCGTACTCGTGAGTCACAGGCAGGCAATGAGCACTGTCCCACGGGAGTCGTTTTCACGTAGTTGCTGTAAAACTGGCTGAGAAAATTCGAGGACCTATGTCCAGCCATCTGCCCTCGTATCAATGGCCAATTTCTGCGTAAGAGCAGAGGAGGAAGGGAGGGGGTGTCTCAAACCCAGCTGTGCTTCAGTACGGCCTGCTGAGTGCAAGGACTCCTGGGGGTGGGGGTGGGGCCAGCGATGCAGGTGACCTGAGGATCACCTTTGGAGAAACACTGCCTCCCAGCCCTCCCTCACCAGGTCATCCGCAAGAACTTGTTCTTTGCCTTTAAAAGGCAATGGTACTCAGGGGCACGAATGCCTACTGGGTTCCGAGCTCTGAGCCGCGTTAATGCTTTGGCATACGTACTACCTTCCCGAGCTTCACGGGGGCTGTGAGGTAGTATTGGCCCCAGGTGTGCAGGTGAAGTCATTGAGAATCAGAGACTTGTACGGGGCCCTTAGTAAGTGAGGGGCCTGGACTGATGCCCCCGGGGCTTTGCTCTTGCCACGCCCTGAGTTTCATAAGTAAGACTGTCCTGCAGCTGACCCCAGGCCCTCTGCAGACCCTGGTTCAGTGGACTGAGGTGGGGCACTAGATAAGGGCCTGGTCTGGTTCTGAGAATGGCACCGGCTTCAGCCCCGCAGGGCACCACGCTGCAGCTCTGCTGCGCTCCCCGCGCCCCGCCCCCAGGAGCGGACGGTCGGACCTCACCAGGGAGAGCGGCTAATTTCCCTCCAGCCGCACATCACTGTTTGAGGGGAGACTGAAACCGAGGTAGCTGTCACAGAAGACAAGTTTTAAAGTGTCCCCTGCCCTCAGGGCACTCACAGTCTAGTTCAGAGAAGGGAAACCTGAAGAACACAAGAAGTCACAGACAACTGAGTAACACCAGGGGGGTTAAAAAGCCACGTGGGGCTGGTGAAGGCCGTCCTGGCGAAAGCACTGCAGTGGAACTGAGGAGACACGGAGTAGCCTGTGGCTCCGTCTACACCACTGAAGTGGCTGGCTCTTGAGACATTACTGGAAATGTCCCAACAGGATTGGCCTTATCCCTGGAGAGGCACCTACTTAGTTTGACAAGAGACCTGCTCAGTCATTTAACGAGGCAGACACCCCAGTCTCCCTTCAGGAAGGAAGGGTTTCTTCCCCTGGCGGCGGGGAACACTGGGCAGTGAACTCCCTCGGCTGTAAGCCCCGTGCAGGAACGGCCTTCTCTGAAAGAGACCAGTTTGACCAAGGTCACGGCTCCTTCCGTGGGCAGGCCGGTTGCTGTGGAGGATGGAGACTGGGCCCCTTGTCTCTGAGGGAGCTCTGAAGGGTCACCCCAGCTCCACAGGACTGGCTGAGCTGCAGCTCAACTTTCCCTTCCCTTCCCTCCCCTCCCCTCCCTCCCTGCAGGTTCCAAGGGTATTTAACTCCTTGGTAAGCGGGCACCTCAGTCTCCATCTCAGACTTGATGTGCCTTTCGGCATGGTTAAGTCCTCCAAAGGAAGTATTTGGTGCCAAACTCAAACAGGCCTTAAGTTGGTTACTTCACTTAACTACCAAGAGAGGCAGGTATTCCCACTGGACCCCCACGGTAACTGAGGCTGAGGCTCACCGAGGCACACGTCATGGCCCACGGTCTCCCGGCCGAGCAGGGCTGAGGTTGGGTGGCACAGCTGGAACTGAGACCTTCCCACTGGCCTTCCCGTACACCCACCTCCCACGGGCCCTACTGTAGCCAACTCTGTGGGAAAATACACGTGGAGAGTTTAGAGTATTACCCTCTGTCCTTCAGATTCCTGCGTGTGAACCCTCTTGAGACTTCTGGCTCAGCGCAGGGCACTGAGGCCAGGGCTCGGGGAGGAGAAAGGAGAGGGGTGGCTGGCCACTGCGTCAGAGCAAGAAGGAAGCCGAGAGACCCTCCATGCCAGCTCCCTCCTTGCAGAGAGAGGAGGAGGCCCAGAAGGGCCAGGTGGCTGGTGCAAGCCGCCATGTCTAGCCCCCAGCAGGGCTCGGGCGGAAGAGCTAGTCCGCCTCCCTTCTGCTCGGCCACCTGCACCCTGACCTGCCCTGAGACCGGGAACTGCTGGCTCAGCCCCGGCCGCGGCCTCAGCGCACTCCTCCTTCCCTTCACCTGGTTCTCAGGGTGTTACTGATCGATCTTGCTCACCTGAGCTGCCCCAGATTCCAGACCTTGCCCTCTGTCCACTGGCCTAGGGCTGTCCGCTGTACACGTTAGCACGAAAATCCTGTCTCCGAACCGGTTTGACAGCCGAGGGGAGGACAGTGGGGCCTCTCCTCCCGGCAGGTGCCTCCCTCTGGGGAGCACGGGCTCTGGGGAGCGCTCACAAGGTGTCCGCTCCTCGGACGTGGACATGCAGTCACTGAAGCCACGGGTGTCTGGCCCTCCCAGTGAGTGCCTGTGACCTGCCACACCTGCCAGGTGGGAGACACACCTCCCCCTCCTGGTTGCAAACACACAGCCCTCCCAAGAAGGGCCCTTTTCGCTCTCCAGAAACTCACCCCTCTCCCTTGCCGCAGTGCCCAGCCTCCCACTCCCCTGCTTCCCTGCCCGCCCAGCCCAGTCAAAGCCTCCAGGACTGTTTGGGCCTCGGGGTGGCGGGAGGGGGGGGGGTGCAGGGGCGGTGCCCACAGCACACAGGCCCCTTCTTCATCCCTGGTGGGTTCCCCCCCCCCCGAAACTTGGTGAGTCAACACCACAGGGCCACACACAAGGCTCCCATTCAGAGCTCACTTTCCTTCTGCCCTAACTCGGCTCTTGGCCTCCCTCTCTCCTTCATTCTCTGTGTAGGCCTTGTTCTCTCCCTCCCTGGGAAAGCTCCGCTCCCTGCCCCACGCCCCGCGCTCTGCCCCGCCCCCAGACACACCCTCAGTCCTCATCCACACCTTCTGGGAGTTCACGGCCCAGCTGGACTCGAACACAAAGGAGGTTGAACAAAATAGAAATGTTGAACTAGGAAATCCTCATTCGCATGTTTCCAACTGGCGTGTGTTGCCTCTGGCTCCACAGACCCTGAGCCGGGTTGAGAGGGACCCACACCCACACCCGCCTCGCCTGCCGGTCATCCATTCAGCACACGTCTGTTAAGCACTGACTGCTGCGCCTCATGCTAAGGGCTAGAGTTTCCACTTTGAGGGGGAACCAGTTTGGCAGATAGGACACCTCAAGGCAGTGCTGGGCAGGATGCAGCGGCGCCCAAATGGGTGATGGGACCCCTGAAATGCCTGAGAAATTCAGCAGACCAAGGACCCTGTGGGCTGAGAGCCCGATGTAAGGAACGGGAGAGGATACTCGTCTCCGTGGATGAGGACAAGGGGGCGCCGAAGTGGGGAGAGTAAGGAACGTCGGCCTCCGGTGGGTCGGCCTCCGCCAGCCTCCCTTTCAGCACGGGGGCGGGAGGGGGGTCAGGACGACAGGAGACGGTGTGCCGCCTTTGGGGGGAGGCACAGGGCGGAGAGGGCTGTGGGTCGCAGCGGGAAGGCTGGGCTCCCTTCTTCCCAAAGCTGAGTGGCTCGCGCCCCCTGGTGTTTCTGTTGCTGCGACTCTCCCGGCCCTCGGAGCCTCCGCCTCCCAGAGACAGGGCCCACTTCAGAGACGCTGGTGTGGCCACAGGTGCGTCCCCTCCCCCTGGCATTGCTCGGGCATCTCCTGTCCATGAAGGGTGGGCCACAGCCACAGTCCCTGCCTCAGCCACAGGTGGGAGCCCAAACTAGTGACAGGGAGACCACAGCCACAACCTCTCAGGGGTGCTGTGAGCCTTAAGTGAGCAAATCAACTTCGGAGCAGCTGGGGCCTCAGTGAGCGCTCTGCAAGGGACAGCCACTACTGTTACGTAGCTCCTGGAATGGTGACCAACACACGGCAGGTGCTCCGTCACTATTTGTTAAACGGGGGTCAGGAGGAGTCTATCGGTATTTATTTTCTTTTGTTTATTCATTTGCCCATTTAATTATGCTTCAAAAATGTCTACACTGTCTCTCCTGTGGAAACAAACAAACAAAACGAAACAATCCTTAATGAGTCAAGTAAGGAAGCGAGAGCCAGCGCCCTGTGGGAGGGAACAGAGATTCCATCCGTCCGGCCGTCCACACCACAGCCCCCACTAGGTGCCCTCAGTGACTTAGGCACCGGGTGGAGAGACAAGTTACTGGCCCTTAGGGGCTTCCGGTGCTGGTGGGAGAGACAAACACAAAGCATGGTGTTATGTGGACTATGATAAAACTAGGAACAATCTGTGGTGTGATAGTCCCCAGTGGAGTCAGGAATGGTGTCCCAGCGGCAATGATGTCTGTCCTGGTCCCGAAGGAGGGGTAGATGCCCGCAGGCAGAGGAGGGGATAAGGGGCATTGCAGGGACTGCGCACAGCACGAGCAATGCACAGAGCTGCCGACGGGCCCGGCGAGGAGTCCGGGCTGGAGGGCGGATCCGCAGCGGCAGGTGGGAGTGAGAAAGGGCACGGACAGCCCAGGGGAAGCAGTGGGACCCTGCGTGGTGGTCCTCGGGGAGCCTGCATCGAGGGAGCGTCCTGGGCAGAGGCAGGCTTACCGGAACGGTTCAGCTTCAAGGACCATTCCTGGCGCAGCCTCTTCGGTCCCTGGAGGCCCCAAGCCGTGTGTGTTCATACGGACACACGTTCGTCTAAAAGTTGCTCAAGTCAGATGGCGGCAATCAGTTCAGACGGCTGGCTCTTGCCACTCTGACTTCTCCTGTGTCACACTGTGCTGGGTGGCCTCGGAATGGCAGCCGCAGTATTTTGGGAATTCAGCTCCAGGTGAGTTGAACAAGAAACCGTGTTTGAGTGAGCTGTGTTTATGAGGCTCGCAGCCGCCCCACGTGCGCTGGTGTCTGCTACTGTCTCAGTGCAGGGGCGGCTCCCAGGAGCGCCCTCACCAGGCACACACCGCCTCAGTTTGCACAGGGACACGGAGACGCGACACCAGCCTGTGCTGCTACCAGAGGAGGAGAAAGACGGTCTTTACAGAGCTGGGAGTTGGTCTCTAGAACATGCTTCCAGTGATTGGATGTGTACAATTATAAGTGGGCGATTAATTTCTTATCAATGCCTAGTGAAAAGAAAACTTCTCTATTGTCAGGAAAATACCCAGTGATGCAGTGTACACAGTCATAAATGTGCCATAAATACGAAGAGGTAATCAAAGAGTAAGGAGTCAAAAAGGGGTATGTGTGTGTGTTTTTTTTAATTTTAGAGAATTAAAATTATTAATTCTGACCAAGATGAAACAGCAGGCACTGTATTTGTTCTCCCACCTAAAACAACTGAACATGGAGCAAAACACAGTAAACAACAATTTTCAAGACATTGCATATCAGGCAACAAAGGACAGAGAGGAAGCAGACAGTGAGAGTCCTCTGATTGCCCCAGCAGTGAGGGGCGGCAAAGCATAGCCTGGCGCCTCCCCAGGTCGGGATGGAGCTGGGGGCCGAGAGCTGGGAGGGGAGAGTACCGGAGACAAGAGTATTGGAGACCTCCAGAGATTTTCAGACACTTCCCTGGAGGCTTCAGCCGGACACTATTCAACATATTCAGGCGAGGACCCTAGCCCAAGGCCAAGGAGAGCGCCACCCCAAAGGAGCAGAGGGAACAGCCCAAGGCCAAGGAGAGCACCACCCCAAAGCAGCAAAGGGAACAATACTCAGAGCTCACTGAGACGGGAGTGGTTTCTGTTCTCACTGGCAGAATGACAAATCTCACACCTCACAGTTTGTCTCTACAATGGGGGCCACAGTTGGCTCTGGACTAAATGCTTCTCTGCTCCCACCTCCCCCACCCAACCCCCCCAAAAAAAACTACAGCAAGACTTAAAAGGATCAGATTTTTTTTTAAATAACTACATCCCAGACAAAATCAAGAATTTGTATAGAAAGACAAAAATATCTAAACCCCAGAATTAAAATTCACAAAGTCTAGCCCCCAGTCAAAAATTACCAGGCATGCGAAGAAAATAGATCCAGATCTAGACCTATATATACCCCATAATTAGGAGAAAAATCAATTGATAATTAACCATTTATTAAGTATGGTTAATAATGAACCATAATTATTCTATTGTGGTTAGAACAGAACCATATTCTATTGGTGCTATTCTACCAATAGAATTGTATTCCATAAGTTCAAGGAGACAGAGGAAAGGCTGAAATAACCAGAGACATGAAGAATACAGAAAGGACCCAAATCAAACTTCTGAGATGAAAACCACAATATCTAAAATTAAAATATATGTATATTTTAATATATAGGATGGTATTATATATATATAGGATGCTATTAATAGCAGATTACATACTATGGAAGAAATTAGTGCTAAACTTGAAAAGTAGCAATAAAAACTATATGAAACATAGAATGTAAAAGAAAGATTTTTAACAATGAACTTAGGGACAAATTCAAGTGACCTAATATAAGTTTAATCAGAGTCTCTGAAGGGAAATATTTGACCATATAATGGCCACAGTTTTCCAAATTTGAGGAAAATGAGAAACGCACAGATACAAAAATATCAGTGAAATCTGAGCATAAAAAACATTGAAGAAAACTACACCAAGGAACATCGTAAAGTGTTTAGGCCAGTAATAAAGAGAAAAACCAGAACAGCCAGATGGGGAAAAATAAACATATTATATACAGATGAATAAGAATAGTAATGACGGACTTCTCATTGGTGACAGTACAATTTTGAGGAGAGTCGAGTGATAGCTTTAGGGCCCTGAGGGGAAAGAAGCTGTCAACCTAGAGGAAATTCTATACCTAGTGAAAATGCCTGCCAAAAACAAAGGCAAAAGGAAGACTTTTCTCAAACATACAGAAGCTGAAGGAGCTCATCTCCTGCAGACTTGCGGTATGAGAAGCACTGAGGGGTGTACTTCAGGCAGGAGGGTGGTGATTCTCGAGGAATGGATCTGGACAAAGGAATGCAGAGCACTAGGCATGGTAACTACGTGGGTAAGTATTTAAGAGTATTTTCTATTTTTTAAATCTCCTTAAAAATTCATCAGAATGTACTGTGTGGTTTAAAACATAAGAAGAAGTGAAATGTTTGACAGGAACACGCAGGCTGAGAAATGGAAGTACAACGGGGTAAGACTCCTATACTTTCATGAATCAGTATATAATATGAAGGTAGACCACAAAGTGTTGAAGATTATATATTGCAATCCCTAAAACAACCAAAAGAAAAAAAGACTCATAAAGCAACAAAACTATAAACATGGACTCATGAAAAGTACTCAACCTAAAACAAAGGAAAAAAGGAAAAGGGGAATAAAGAACAGATGATATGATAATAGCAAAAATGTTGATTGAAATCCCACCACCTAAAACAATTGACTTAAAATGTAAAAGATCTAAACAACCCAAAGGCAGAGATTGTCATGTTGCATAACACAGCAAGATTCACGCATATGCTGCCTAACGATAAATCTACTTTAAATATAAAGACATAAATTGGGTAGATTGTTATAGAATACTCCAACCAGATGCCACAAAATACATATTATTTTTGAGTGCACATACAACACTCACCATTAAATGTCTAAATATTATGTTTAAAGGGATTTAAATCATACAAAGCATCTTCTCTGACTACAATGGAATTAAACTAGAAGTCAATAACAGAAATGTCTCTGGAGAATCTCCAAATAGTTAAAAAACAGCATGGGTTTTTTTTTAAGATTTTATTTATTTATTTTTAGAGAAGGGAATGGAGGGAGAAAGAGAGAGAAAAACATCAATGTGTGGTTGTCTCTCTTGTGCCTCCTACTGAGGACCTGGCCTGCAACCCAGGCATGTGCCCTGACTGGGAATCACACTGGAGACCCTTTGGGTCACAGACCATCACTCAGTCTACTGAGCCACACCAGCTAGGGCTGAAAAATAGCAGTTTTAAATAACCCATGAATCAATGAAAACAGCAAAAGGAAAATTAGGAAATACTTTGATGTGAATGAAAGTGAAAACAAAACTTATCAATATTTGTGGGACACAGATAAAGCAGTGTTTAGGCAAATACAGGATGAAAATAGGCCATGATACTGAGAACAATTCCAAATAGACTTTTTTGTGTAAATATTTTTTTTATTTATTTTTAGACAGAGGGCAAGGGAGGGACAAAGAGAGGGACAAAAAAATTGATGTGTGGTTGCCTCTTGAGCACCCCCTACTGGGGACTTGGCCTGCAACCTAGGCATGTGCCCCAGACTGGAAATCAAACTGGGAACCCTTTGATTCCCAGGCTACCACTTAACCACCGAGCCACACCAGCCAGGGCCAAATATACTTTTGAGTACTGAAACCAGATTATAGCAGCCTAAGAAATAAATAGGAGTTAAGAAAAATAAGGTGGGAAAAAATTGGATTTCTCCTTAATGGAGAGTGTAGACTCTATTTGCAAGAAGTTCAGAAGTTAGGGAGCCCTGGCTGGCGTAGCTCAGTGGATTGAGCAGGGCTGCGAACCAAAGCATCGCAGGTTCAATTCCCAGTCAGGGCACATGCCTGAGTTGCAGGCCATGGCCCCCAGCAACCGCACATTGATGTTTCTCTCTCTCTCTCTTTCTCCCTCCCTTCCCTCTCTAAAAATAAATTAATTAATTAAAAAAAAAGAAGAAGTTCAGAGGTTAGGGAAGGACAAGGGAGAGTAAATTGCTTGGAAAAAATTTTGAGATAAAGTTGGAAAAAATCGTTTATTTTTAGACCAAGTGTACTTGGTTAATGGTCAGAGAAATGTAAAAAATTCAGAGACATTATATAAAAAAAGTAAAGTCAGACTTTGAACCATGTACAAAATTCAGTCTAGGTAGAATAAAAGCTGAAGCATAAAACATATAAAGCTAATCAAAAATGTAAGGGAATATTTTTGTGATTCTTGGATGAAGAAAGGACTTGGCAAATAAAACCCAAGAAGCACAAAACCACGTGGCAAAAAATAATAGTTCTGACTGCATCAAAATTAAGATTTGTGGTCAATAAAAAACACAATAGATAAAATTAACAGTTGCACTCAAAGTCTCTTCTTTTCTTTTCCCTTTTCTTTTCTTTTTCCTTTCTATAATTGGACTGGGGTTATGGGAAGGAAACCCGCAGAAGTAAAGTGTCATTCTCATCACTTCCTACCTTGCCGGCAACGCGCCTTATCACTGGCCACGCCGACCTGGACCACCTGACTGAGGTTGCCAAGTTCTTCACTGGGAAGCTACCCTCACCGCCGCCCGCCACCCCATACCATTTATGTTCTGTCCTCTTTGGGAGGAAGTCACAACCTGTAGCCCACACATAAGGAGGGGGGGATTATTGGGGGAATTATTAAGGGACTTAATGAGTCCACCTCATTAAGGGCCAAGTAGCTACGGACAGTATTTGGAATTCTTCTGCATGGGCGATCTGTGTCTTCTCCCCATACAGTTATTTATTTACTTATTCATATCAGTACGGATTCATACGTACTAATTTTATACTTTGGGCAATAAGTTAAAAACTTTTTGTTGCTCATATTGTCTAGTGTTGACTACTGGGGGTGCTGTCAGTTGACTCCTGTGTTCGTTTTAACTTTTAACGTGGGTGGTTATGACTTACATAAACAAAAGCTCTTTGGGGTCCTTGGTAATTTTTAAGAGTGTAAAGGGATCCTGAGACCAAAACATTTGAGAACCCCACCTGACCCCCAAACCAGGTGCGGGCATTGTTTCTCTGCAGGAAGGGGCTGTAGACAGAGCAGAGGCATAGGAGGCCACGCTTGGGCACCCACAGGGACACAAGCTGCTCGGTGCCACGCTCCGCTGTTTTCGCGGAGCCTGACACGCTGGAGTCCGCCACGAGGACCCAACTCACCCCGCCCTGCCTTTCCAGGAAACGCCGCTGCGGGGCGAACGGCCCCCAGAGCGAGCCACCCGCCCGCGAGGCGGGGCCGCCGGTGTCTGGGCTGCAGCACAGCGTGGTCTTCCACGGGGCCGGGTCCCGGCCGGACCTAAGACGTCTAGTCTCCAGGCTCGCCCTCCTGGGCTCCATCAGGCCTGCGGGTGTGACGCCGGCGGACAAGAGCGCTTCTGCGGCAGTGGCGGGGCACGCGAAGGGGGACCCTGTGGCCTCCACCTGCCTGTCCGCGCAGCCAGCAGCGGGACAGCTCCCTGCTCCCGGCCCTCCCCTCGCTGGCCCGGCCGGCTGGGCCCCACAGACCCTTTCTTGTGCAATCGCACGACAGGCAGAGATAAATGGCTGCATCTGGAGACCCGGCTAATTGATACAATAAGTTCTGTAATTGTCTCAGAAATAAGGTAATGGTTTGGCAGAGGGAATACTTTGATCTTATCAGCCAAGAGAGACCTCTCCAAATGAAACTTCTGAGAGGGGCAGGAGGTCTCCAACGTGGAGTGTGAAGCCCACACCCTTGCCCCCTGTCCCTGGCCGGACACTGCAGGGTTTTCAAGGACGGACAGAAGGACCCTTCCCTCGGAAGGAATGGACAATGTGCGCACATATGCCACGTGTTGTGTGTGCAGAAGGGGTGGGTTCTGGGCTGTGCAGGGGCAGGGGGTGGTGGAGGCTGGGAGTAGGAAACCCAGATCCGGCTCAGACCTGATGAGGTTTCTTACGCAGTGAGGGCCGCCGACTGGGGCTTTTCAGGAAGGCGGGTGTGTGGAGAGCCTCGGTCCTGCCTTCCCAGAAGCTGCGCACACTCACTCACACACACACTCTCTCGCCCTGCGCCGTGGGTGTCCCTGCCTGGCAGAGGCCCCAGCACAAAGAGGATTAGAGAGATGAGCTAATCTGGTTTGTGTCCCAGACATGGCCCCAGAAAGGGACCTTGTCTACGCTGACGTTTACTGGGCTAAAGAGTGAGGAGTCCCCCTTTGGGGGCCTGCTGGCTGGCAGTGGCAGAGACTCCTTCCCACCGGGAACCAAAGGGAGCCAAGGCCCTGACCTCAGGGAGCAGGCAAGCAGGGTGGATGAGCTGTGCGGCAAGAAACAGGAGGGAGGTAAGGAGAAAAAGAGATCCCCACAGGAGGAACTAGATCTCCACCCTACTTGCTTCAAGAGTGAGGAAACTGAGGCCAGGAGATGGCAAGTGACCTGCAGAGTCATGCAAATCATGCCTGACTGAGTTGGGGGGAGGGGCACTGAGGTTTTCTGATTTCTTTTCAGGCTAGCGCACTTTGCACTGTGTTGCTGGGACTGTGCGGGAAGTGAGTGTAAGGCAGAGGGCGAGAGAGACAGGGACCAAAGAAGGAAGGATGCACACCAAGGAAAACACAGGGAGGAACACAGACACACGCACAGACTGAGAAAGCCAGAGAGAGCCAGAAGGAGGTGATGGGACAGACGGGGAGAGTGAAAGAAGGAGACACGGACTCACACAGATTCACGCAGATGGCGGGATGGAGAGAGAGACACAGACACACACTGAGAGACGGGCAATGACAGAGACTGATGAGGAGACAGATTCAGACAGGAGGAAAGGCAGGCACAGACACGCAGAGACAAATGAAGACGGAGAGATAAACACAGAGAGAGAGGAACAGACACAGAATGACAGAGCTGAGACCCAGAGAGACACAGAGCAGCCACGTGGGGAGAGCCAGAGGCAGAGTGAACTGGGGACGGCAGAGTGGGAGGGAGGCAGATAGCAGGCTCTGTAGATTCTGGTCCACTGGAGGCAGATCATTCTGGGCCCAGAACAGGTGGTGGGGAGAGAAAGAAAGCTCCATGCTTAGCTTACTTGATACATGCAGGCTGGGAGAGGGGAGCTGGAGACAAAGTGGGAACCACCATCCCTTGGGGTCAGGCTGGCCAGTGACCACCCAGGATCCCTGCAGCACACCCACTGGCCTCACACAGAACCTGGGCCACCCGCCCGGGATGGCCGGCAGCCCGCCCACTGCCTGGCTCCAGCCTGATTACAGCCAAAGTGCTAAAAGGCTCCAGACCCCCACGCCCCGCCCCCTTGGTCCCACCTCCCAAGCTGCCCCTCCTCCTTCCCCTTCTCCCCCACCTCCTTCTCCTCCTTTTCCCTCTGCCCCTTGGGGCACAGTCTACCCCTGTTTGGTCACTGGCTGGGAGAAAGGGGGTCCCTGCCCTACCAAGCCCCCTTCCCTGGTTTGGGACTGGATGCCCCTTCCTTCCAAAGCCCTCTTGGCCTGGCCTCTTTGAGACATGTTCCATGCCTCGCCTGGGACCTCATAAATACCAAGGAGAGGCCGATCAAGGCTATGTAGAAAATACAGATCCCCACCCATCCCCTTAAAATCCCTTGGGTTCTTCCCAAGCTCCCCTCTCTTCCCTAGACACCTGCATGGGGATGCTGGGAAGGGGGAGATAGGGCAGGGGCTGGGCATGGGGTGGGGTGAGTGATCCCTGTGTGAAACTGGCCCCATTTCAAATGAGACTTGCCTCGGTTTGCAAAGAAATCTCAGGAAAGGCAGCTCAGGGCCCCTAGTGCAAACAGCAGGAGCAGGAATTCCTTGACTCCCATCCAAACCTCCCCCCAGCTCGTTCTCGGCCTTCTCTCTGCTCATTACCATCCACACCACCTCCCACCCACTGGGAAAGAGAGAAGGTCACTGCCAAAAGGGCAGGAAGGGGGGGAGGTCTGGGGCGGACAGGCCTGGTGGAGTAAGAGCTGTTTATCTGCACCCAAGCTCCTAGAGCTGATCTCCACTCCCCTCCAAGGGCTAGTAGAAGTTCAAAATTGCTCAGCCACATACAGCTGAGAATAGCATGAAAGACGATGAATCTTAGTCTGAGTGGCTCCACGGGGGAGCAGAGTATGAGATGAGGCATTGGGTGAGAGGGCAGGAGGCTGGGGTGCCACCTTGAGGAAGGAGCAAGGCCTGGCTCTGCAGGCTGCATGGAAGCTGTCCTGCTGGAGGCTGGACAGCAGCAGCCACCTTGGGGGAGACGGTGCCCAGGGTTCTCTTCCAGGTCTCTGCTGACATCTGCAGCATGAGCCTCCGACAGCCAAGCCTGGCGCGCCGCCCTCAGATGGCTTTATTGTGTTTGCAAGAAAACGCCCTTTCGAGCCTCCAGTGTCATTTCAGATGCCCCTGCTGGTGCTGGGCACACAGCAGGTGCTCCGTGAGTGCCTACATGACTCCACGGAGGCCCCTCTGGACCAGAATTTGACTCCCAAATCAGTGACTCTTCCCCTGGCCCCCATTACGGTGGAGTGGGGTAGGGATGGGAGGCAGGAGCAGGTCAGGCACTAGCCACTAACCCAGCCTCTGGCCTTGACCCTCTGCCTGGAAGTCTCACAACAAGCCCTTGCGTGAGGAGCTGAACAATCCAGTAGTGTCTAAGACCTTGAGGCTGGAAGTTTATTTTAAGATTGGAAGCTCCAAAGTGGCAGATCCCAGAAAACCTCTTCTCTGGCTCTGTATTTGTTCTCCAGTTAAGTGGTTGAGCACAGCTCGGCAGTCAGCTGGCTCCTACAGCCTGGGGTTACTCCTGGGGAGCTGCGGGCTCAGAGGGGAGGGGAAGAAGACATAAAGCCCCATCTTGGGCTGTCCACTCCAGGACAGAGGTAGCCTGTGAGCACTGGGGAGAAGTCTTGTCCCCTCACCCACTTTCCTTTTGAAGCTACTAATGTTTCTGCCCAGCCCCCCCCCCGCCCCCCAGCTCAGCAACATGCTTTAATAGTTGAGCATCTATGTGCTGTGCCAAGACGGAGTCCCACTTGACTATAAAGACAGCTGAAGCCAAAGAAGGGGCCTCATAAGTGAGTCTGGGGCCCATGTGGGTGAGTCCACCCATGATTAGGGCTGATGTGATCATCTCCAGCTCCCCACCCTGCAACCTCAGGCCCATATGCAGAAATAAACACGGGGCCAGAGTCACACCCAGGCCGAGCACACAGGGGAGTCTGGGAGAGGCTGCTGGAGCTTGCAGACTGCTGCCCAGCATCGGGGTGGGACTGGCTGGGAGGAGGTGGAAGAGTGGTCCAAGGGAAGGGGCCGGGCCAGGAATGAGCCTGGGCCCACTCTTCTCCCACCTGCCCCTGTCACGAGAGCTCAATATAAAGTCTGCCGATTCTTCAAGAAATATGAGGGCCAACTAGAGCCTCCCAGACTGAGAAAAAGGACAGAGGGCAGAGGAAGGGTCAGCCAGTTGGTCCATGTGTTCAGCCCTCTCCCACTCCCGTCTCACTGCAGTCCAGCTCCACTTCCCAACGTCCCCCTGAGGGTGGGCACCTTCTCCCCTGCACCCCCTGGCCCAGCCCTGCTGCCCACCTGAACTCTGCTCCTCCACCCTGCCTTTCTCTGCTCCAGCAGGCGGGCCCCTTGCCAGCTCTGCACATCAGCCCACCACTCCCTAGGTCTGTGCTGGCCGCTCCCTCAGCTTGGGCGCCCTTCACCAGCCGTCTGCCTGGACTGACCTCTGCTTCCACAGAGTCTTTGCTGGATTGTCCTAGTTACAAATCTATTTTCCCCACTTATGGCTTTCTTACATACTATGTTTTAACATATGATGTTTACTGTTTATTGTCTATCTTCTCCCAATAAATGGCAAACTCCATGAGGGCAGAGATTGTTGTGTTTTGCTTTATTCACTGGCAATCCTCGGTGCTGGCACGGTCTGGCACACGGTGGGAAGAAATAAATACTTGTTGAACTCATGAACGCACCCCGCCCCCTGACACAGAAAGTGAGGAGTAGAGGAGCAAGAGGTGAGAAGAGGGGATAAAGGTCCCTGGGAGCCCCTCACCCCCAGCTGCCTCCGGGATGTCTGCGGCATCTCTGCAGCCAGCTGCGCCCTGTCCGCTCACACTCCCGCGTCTCTAACACCCCCAACCAACAACTGACAGTGATTTTGGGGTTGAGTGGGGTGGGCGATTTCCACAGTGTTGTTTACACCAGGGCTTTACAGTTTAGATAAACCGAGGGAAGAGGCCTGAAAGACACCCGGGGACGAGGGGCCAGGTGGGAGAAACTGAGGCTGGAGAAGGGGTTGGGGCCAGATTTCAGTCGAACCCCCAAAGTTGGAGACCCAGGGTTTTAAGAAGAATTTTTACATCTTTGTAAGGACCATTCTGCCCCCAGAAGCTCCACCTGCCAGCCAGGGAAGTGCGGGCGCGGCAGGGCTGGGGAGGGAGGGGAGGGGGAGGGGAGGGGAGGGGAGGGGAGAGGGTAAAGAGAAACAGAGAGGGAGAGTGAGTGAGTGAGTGAGTGTGTGTGTGTGTGTGTGTGTGTGTGTGTGTGTGTGTGTTGGGGGAGACGAGGGGAGTCACTCTCCGCAGTAACACCTCCCACCGCTTCCCGACTCGCCACGCCCCCAGGCGGTGCGCGGTGCGGGGAGGGAGGGCCGCTAGCAGTGGAGAGGACCAGGGGTGGAACGGCGAAGGAGAGAAATGGCTCCGGGGCTTCCATTCTTTCTGCCGGACCCCCACCCCGGCCTCTGCTCCGCAAAGCCGCCCAGCTGTTTCTGATTCTTTCCTACTCGCAGCCCCGCCCCAGGGGGTGGGGGACCGAGGCACCGGGAGAGCCGGGGGAGCCGGAGCTCTGCTGAGTCCGGGCTGTAACGGGCCGGGAGTCCGCATCCGGTCCGCAGGTGTGCCCCCTCTGTTTCGGCCACCGATTACCGGTCCCCAGGCCGGAGGGAAGCAGCAGGGCCGGATAGGCGGACGGAAGCGAAGTCTAAAAGTTTTTTGGTGGGGTGGGGGTCGGAGGAACCGGGGCAACGAGCCCTAGAGGACAGAAGCCCTACCTGAAGCCGGCTGCCCAGGGCGCCCTGCTGGCACCGTTGAACAGGCAGTAGAGATTCTCCCGCCGCTTCCCGACTGTGCCCCTTTCACGGGAGCGCAGGAACGGAGAGAGGACCCGAGGAACTGTGCGCGCCCCCCGTGCTCAGCTCCAGTGTCACTGTAGGTTGGCGGACCGGGGGAAGTATCTGCAAGCCCCTGCTCCGCGCTCCCGGCCATCGCCCACGTTAGTTTGGGGCTGCCGAATGCAGGGCGCTAGGACCCGGTGGCGCGGTGTCGGATGGGACTGGGCGCTCTGGGCGCAGTGGGGCGCCGCTGCGCCCACCGCACCCCGCCGGAGCAGGTGGGGGAGCGGAGCGGTGCAGTGCCCCGGCGTCGAGGGGCGGAGGCGGCCGCCACACCTAGGGCGCAGCGGAGGGCCGGGGCTGCGCGGGCGGAGCCGCCTGGAGGGCCCCGCGTGTCCCCAGCTTCGGCCCCGCCCCGCGCCGTCCAATGAGAGCCCGCGGCCGGAGGGGCTGTCCGCACACTCTACCCGCAGCCCCACTCCGCGCCGCCGACCCCCTGACACCGCACCCCGAGCGAGCGCCGCCGTCGGCTTCCAGACACAGCTCGCTGCGTCCCTCTCCGGGACCCTGCTCCCCGACTCCTGGAGCCCAGGTGCCCCTAGGTCCCCGGCCGACCGCGAGCCTATGGCCCCCCAGGGGGGTGAGTAGGAGCAGCCTGAGTACCCCCAGCCGGTGCCGCGTCCTCGCCCCTCCGGGCCGCGCGGCAGGAGCCTTTGGGGAGCTATGCTGAAGCCGGGCGGTGCGGAGGACGCCGCGCAGCTCCCCCCTCGGCGCTCCCGCGCCCCTGTCCCCGCTCCCGCGCCCAGACCCGCGGCCCCCGACGGCTCTCGGGCTTCAGCCCGCCTCAGTCTTGCCTGCTTGCTGCTGCTGCTGCTGCTGACGCTGCCGGCCCGCGTAGACACGTCCTGGTGGTGAGTGCGGCTCGCAGGTTTGGGAGGGTGAGGCTCCGGGTCAGAGAGGCCGGAGGCGCCCGGAGGGAAGACACCGGTCCGGTCCCGGCACCCACAGCTCCGGAGACTAGGTCGCGCCTCGACGGAGTTAGGCACGTTCCGGGACGGGCTGTCACCGAAGTTGCGGAGGGACGCGGGCGGGCAGCAGCGAGGGCGATGGCGCGGAGGGGGGGGGCGCCTTCTCCTCCGGAGGAGGTGGGTGCGGGGTATTTGGAACAAGGACGCGGGTGGCGTAGGCTTTCCAGACCCCCAGGTACTGCGTCCGTGCTTCAGCTCAGTCCTTCCCGGGCACGAGCTGCCCTCCGAGGTTCTCTGGGGCGGACTCGGAAAGCAGTCACCTATCTGCGGCCTTGCAACGAGAACGCGTGATCGCCCCCGGTCGCCGCCCTGGGAGGTGGCGAAGGGGACGGCGCGCGATGGAGGAAGAGCCTCGCTAGTCCGCCAGCCCAGCAACGCCGCGCGGCTTCGGTGAGGCCGCAACTGCCCCATTAACTCCCACGATTAAAGCAAAACACTCGGGTTTGCGTAATTTAGGCATCTGTCTCCAGCGCCTGTCTTAAGGATGCCACTTGGAACTCTGAGATCCCCCTCCCGGCTTCCTTTCCCCGCCCCGACGACCCTCTCTGTCCCCTCCGAGAACTAGGGGCTCGTGGCGCCCCAGACCACCGAGACCCGGTCCGCAGACTCCCTGCAAGGCCTTAGACTCCGGACACTTCGCCAGAGGGCAGAGGAGCCACAGAGCAGTGCAGACCGGCTGGACGTCTGCAAGGCCCCTGCGCCCAGTGCCTGGGTGGCACTCGCCTTCCTCCTCCTGCGGAGCAGGGCAGCGGGGAGAGGTGGCCTGAGAAAGGGCTCAGGCTGCTCACCTCTCCTCTCCACCCCCAAGTGGCCTCTCGGGCTGCACCGTTGCTCCTCTCTGCCCACGCAGTGCCCCTTCCTCTCTTCCCTCTGCCCCTCTCCAGCCCTCCCCCACCCTATCGCCACCTCAGCGTGTGGTCTCCTCTCCCCTCGCGCCCTGCGGCTTTTCTCCTCCGGGCTCGGAATTTTGGCTGAAAGGATGAGGGGTAGCTGGCTGAGGGGCCAGCGAGCTTGGGCCGAAGATTCCTATCATTTCAAGATGCGTCTCTTGCTCGCCATCCCCACCCCCCACCCCCACCCCCCACCCCCCCACCCCCACCCCCCCCACCCCCCACCCCGTTTTCCTGTTTCAGAAAAATCTCTCTTTTGGATCTTTTTTATCTCTGCAGTGTTGGGGAAGGCAAGGAGGGGGGTTCTGGATGGGGGAGCAGGGAGGCCCATATCTTACATCTGGCTTGAAACATTCCTTTAGAAAGGGAAAGGGAAGAAGGGGGTGAGGAGAAAAGCCTTTCCAAGTTCAGAGGGAGCTCAAAGCCACCCTTTACCCTCAAGGGCCCAGTCTGGCTGGGGACATGCCTCTTCAGTGGCCCTGTAGAGAAAGGGTGAACGTCATTATCCATCCCAGATGGCAGCCTGCTTTTAGGGACTCGCGGTTCCTTCTTTCCAGTTGGGGGGGGGGAGCGCGTCTCGGAGACCATGTGGTACTCAGGTGAGGAAGTGTCAGTCAGCCTGGTGGTTTTAGCACCCTGGAGGTGGTTCCCCGAGACCCATCTGGAGTTCTCCCGGGTCGGAATTCTGTCCCTTTGGCTAGTCTCTCTCCCTTTTTCTTTCTCACTCTACTCCTCCTCCCCACGTGGTTCATATTAAAGATCTGGGGGAAAGCACCCTGGGTGGGAGAGCTAGCTGGGGAGGCAGGCGGGGGAGGCAGGGACTCAGCGGTCCCTGTGAACTTGAGGAAGGCGGCAGCGGGGCAGGCTGGGCAGTGAGTGCAGAGGCTATTTCCATCTCCTGGCCTCTTGCCCTCCCGCTGCAGGCCCAGGTGCCTGCTCCCTGGGCATCCCTTCGGGGATAAAGTGGAAAGCTGCCCTCTACAGGCAGGCCAGGCCCCCAAGGGCATTATCTCTTCCCCTTAGGGAGAAAACCAGCAAGGGTGGCATCCTGTACAACCTCTCGAGCAGACGCTGTGGACTACATGTGGGTCCACATTCCCTTCCGGAGCAGGTCAACGCTCTCCCCAGCGCACAGTCTGCTCTTCCTCACAGCCCTTCCCTTCCTCTCCAGCCACACCTTCCCTCTCCCACTTTATAACTGGAGGAGGAAATGATGTCTCTGCATAGTCTTTAACAGACAGAACAAGAAACAGGGGCTCCTGGCATGTGCTTCCCTGCTCCATTCTGCATTCTGCAGGGGCTTGGCTGTAGGGCATCGCAAGAGCCAGACGGAGTCATGGATTCACAAAAGGAGAAGAACAGAGTGGGGTAACAACATTAACATCGTTGTTGCCAACAGTGGCTGCCATTTACTGGGCCCTCACTAAGCTCCAGACACTAAGGCTAAACACTTATGCGCATCACTTTCTCCAATCCCTCCAGTGGTCCAGTGTGGCGGATACTACTGTCATCCCCATTTCACATACGAAGAAAGTGAGGGATAGGAAGGGAGGAGCAAGAAACTCAAGTTCAACCAATTCTGAAGTCAGATTGGCCTACTCCTGGTTAAGCCTCTCTTGCCCTTGGAATGAAAATGCATGTAGACTTTGGAGTCAGATGTCCTTGGTTCCCCTGGTTCTCTGACTAGCTCTGATGGATAGAGCTGAGTATCATCACTTATTCTTCCCGAACCTCAGTTTCTTCACCTGTAACATGGAGATCTCTCTCCCCCTCTCTCCCTCTCTCTCTCTCTCTTCCTCCCTCTCCTCTCTCTCAGGATCTTTGTGTAGAAAAATGTTTTGTAAACTGTAAGGTACCATATAAATGATGTTGTATTAAGAGATTCAGGGAGGGTAATGGCTTTATCCCTGTGCTCAAAGCCCTGTTGGGCTGGCCTGAACTGTGTGCCCTAGGGAACTATAAAAGGGGAAATCAGAAGAGGCTCCCTGGCCTCATTAACAAGACACGAACATAAACCATCTGCAGCTAGACTGGCGATGTCCGCAAGGAGTGACGCTGTAATTGAAGTGAAGTTTATGACTGGCTAAGGGGGAGAAGAGGGTTGGGGGTAAATCAGAGCGGTTAGGGTTTATTCAACAAGTAGTTATTGAGTACCTACTGTGTGCCACACACTGTTCTCGGCGCTGGGGATGCTGAAGTGAACAAAACAGACAAAAATCCATGCCTTCACGGAGCAGTGCATGCAGATCAGCTGGGGATGTCGGGAAAGTGCAGCTCCTCATCCGGTAGGCCTGGGATGGGGCCTGAGGCTCTGCACTTCCCGCAGATCCCCAGGTGATGCAAATACTGCTCTGGCGACCACACCTAGAGTGGCAAGGGGCTAGAGCGATAGATAGTAGGATGTGAGTCACTCTGTCAAAGGAAGGGATAGTCAGAGTAGGTGAAGAAAATCATTCTGAGGCCGGAAGCTGGGAAGGAAGTGAAAACTTCGGGGTGGGTAGAGAGAGCTAGAGTCAGGGGTATCTCACCACTACCAGCCCGTAAACATCTTGGTGCCCCTGACAGCTGGGCTAAGTGCCTGGCACATGGCAGGCATTTTGCGGGCATGTGTTGAGCTGAGAAGGAAATGGGCTGGGGCCCTGGCTCAGGCTCAGGGTCACTGATCAGCAGACAAGCACCCTGTTCTACAGAATCTTGAAGTAGCTACTTAGTGGGGTGGTAGGAGGAGAAACTTAATTATCTTCCCATCTCAGATACTGAACAGATGTTCCCACGCTCAGTGAGGATGTGACAAGGAGGACCAATGTGGGCTACAGCAGAGTGGATTTAAGTCAGACCACAGGAAGGACTTTTTGCCAGAGTTTGGCCTGCCTCACTCCAGACTGTCTCATGAGGGCTGGATGACTGGTCTCCCATTCCCATCTAACCCCCCTCTTCCCAAGCCCCAATAAAAAACAAACAAACACCCATTGCTTAGGGCAGTACTCAGGCTGCACTGGGGAAGCAGAATGGTGGTGAGACAGGGATGGGCTCCAGCTCCAACGGTCTTGAATCTCCAAACAAAGCACCGCGGCAGTGGGTGTAACTCCGGGCTGTGCGTCAGGAGGCCCTTTCCGGCCTGGCCCAGCCTGGGGTGTTTATTTTGTTTGTTCCTGGAAGCTGTTGCCCTGATGGACAGTGCTGTGGACGCTGATTCCATGGGATTTCTCAGAGCCGGCTCAGCCCGCTCCCCCTCCCCCGGGACAGATGGGCCCCATCAGCCCTGCTGAGGTCCAGAAGAGGCGAGCTTCAGCCCTCCTCGTGTTTGTTTTAGTTGGTATCACCAGTGGTGACCCGGTCTGTGGGTGAGGGTGGGGCGTAGGAATGGGGGGGAAGGGGCACATAGAGCCCAGGGCAGTCCGGCTTTGCCCCATTACCCACTGGCCACCCTCCCTCTCCCCACCCACTTCTAGGCCCATATGGGGCTCTTTCCCAAACCACAGGCTCATTCACAGCCCAAACCAAAATCTTTCCTGTCTGTGGCAGCTACTGCCCTCCGTGGCCCCCACCTGTTGCGAAAAGGGGCGAGGAGGCGTCCCTTGATGTGTTAGGACAGGAGAATGGAGAATTCCCAGCAAATCAGGAAGGTGCTGGGTGTTGGAGAGATAAAGGGGGCGTGAGAATTGGGTGAATGGGTCAGATCTCATTTGGTGGCCTTGTGGGGAGAAAAAGTGATGATACAGTCCTGCCTTCTCTGTGAAATGGTCTTCCCGAGGCTCGTGGTGGAGTCCAGGCCTAAATGTGGAGTCCAGTGTTTAAATGAAGAAAAAATATTGCCCGGAGAAATTTGAGAATGACTTTAGCAACCCACCCATCTTTTAGTAGCCTACCCAATGACCTTCTTAAAATAGTTCATATTGGGCAAACTGGGGACTGGAATATGGGGAGTGTCACTGTCTTGCTTCACCTTGGCCTTGGGCTTCCCACAGCAATAGTCCTCTGCCCATGCAGGACATCCTGCCCTATAGGCTGGGGAGGAGGGTTTGAAAGAATCAAGACTCATCAGCTACAAAAGGCCACAGGCCTGGAAATACAGCATAAGGGGAGGAGAGCTGGGAGTGGGGTCTTCCTCCCCAGACCTCTGGTTGGGAATGGGCAATTTAGCTGCACTGGTCTGACAAGGGCTGTAAACGTTACTCAGAGTTGCCCTCTGTGTCCCTGCTCGCTGGCCCCTCCCTGTCTCCATCCTTCTTCCTCAACCCGTGTCTTCACGGACCAACCATGCAGGACATGCCTCTTACATGTGGGTGTAAGAGTGTTATCTCAGACTCTCGTTTTGTTAGTTTATTTTTCCATGAGGCTCTTAATGTTTATTAAATAAACAGGCAATGGGTTTAATGTGACATGCCCACAGCTTTTTGTGTATGTGACACAGCCTGGCCTGCGTGCTGAGAGTGTGTATCACTTTGGCCTTTGGCTGGGGAACTCGTGATGCTGGGAGACCACTCAATTACTCTTTGCAACTATATAACTACTTCTCCAGAGCTTGTGGGGACTGGTTCTACCCATCAGCCTCAGGGAATGTGGGCTGGGAAAGGGGAAGGAACCACTCCAAGGTCTGAATGCCAAAACTTTCCCCTCCTTAGTCCTCTCCTGCTGCAGAAAAGGGGCCCAGATGCTCTGACAAGACCATCTCCACCTTGCAGGTACATCGGGGCACTGGGGACCCGAGTGATCTGTGACAATATCCCGGGTCTGGTGAGCCGGCAGCGGCAGCTG
Source organism: Phyllostomus hastatus (assembly GCF_019186645.2). Lineage (NCBI taxonomy): Eukaryota > Metazoa > Chordata > Mammalia > Chiroptera > Phyllostomidae > Phyllostomus > Phyllostomus hastatus. Next base: position 14,267,757 of record NW_025334018.1, on the reverse strand, counting down.
TGCCAGCGTTACCCGGACATCATGCGCTCGGTGGGCGAGGGTGCCCGAGAGTGGATCCGAGAGTGCCAGCACCAGTTCCGCCACCACCGCTGGAACTGCACCACCCTGGACCGGGACCACACTGTCTTTGGCCGCGTCATGCTCAGAAGTAGGGGCCTCTTCCACCCTACCCAGCGCCTCCTTCCCGTCCTATGCTTGGGGTGCTGAGTGGATAGGGGAGGTGTGATCTCCTCTCCCTGTCCTATACACTACTTCATAATCAGAGAAACGGTTGTGGGCACAGCCCAGGATACAGCTGGGAGCAGAGCCTCAGGACTTTAGATATGCAGCCAGAGGCCCCTCTAAGTCCCAGTGTTCTGGGATGATGGGACAAAGCAGCAGCATTCCCGAGTGCCTCCCTCTTTCTTCTTCCCTTGCCTGTCCCTCCCCAACCCCCAGTGTGTGGGTCTCCGTGCACTGCCAGGCTGAGGACCAGGTTCTCATCACCACAATCACTGCCCTCACTCCGATACTCCAGACACTACAGTGATGGAGCACGGGATAAACAGAAAGGTGATATGTAAACATTTGGAGAGTTTGCGGTTTGGCCCCAGCTCAGCAAAAAAGGGCTAAGCAGAGCTAGACGACGGTAAACTAGGAGAAAGGGAATGAGATGGGAAACCAGAAGTATCAGAGGGACAGGAGTGAGGATTCATCAGTCCTCGAGAGCAGGGAAGGGAGGAAGCAGGCAGGGGAAGGTAGCCTATCTCTCCAAAGAGGCTGACCCCCCTGGGCTGGGGTCTCCGCTGTTGGGGAACTGTCCAGCAGAGTGGGCCTGAAAAGGCGTGGACTGGGGACGAGGGCAGGCGCAGCTGAGCGAGGGTTGGCACTCCGTGGGAGGCGACAGTTCACCTGAAACTTTTTCATGGGTGGATCCAGGGAGTTTGCAAGGAAGCAAGAGTACAGGTTAGCCCAGGAAGTCAGCTGTACAAAGAAAGAGACAGACAGTAGTGAGGGGTAGGGCAAGGGGTCAGCTGTTCCGGAGAATGATCTAGGAAGGGAGGGGCAATTTAAATAAAGAACGTGCTGGGGCTGCTCTAGGAAAGAAAAGAGAAGAGAAATTTCAGCTGGGGGTTCTGTGGGCTGAAGAAGGGGACCTTCCTGAGACACACTTGCACCCCCCTCTCTCTAGGTAGCCGGGAGGCAGCATTTGTATATGCCATCTCATCAGCTGGGGTGGTCCACGCTATCACCCGTGCCTGCAGCCAGGGTGAACTGAGTGTGTGCAGCTGTGACCCCTATACCCGTGGCAGACACCATGACCAGCGTGGGGACTTTGACTGGGGTGGCTGCAGCGACAACATCCACTATGGTGTTCGCTTTGCCAAGGCCTTCGTGGACGCCAAGGAGAAGAGGCTTAAGGATGCTCGGGCCCTCATGAACTTACACAACAACCGCTGCGGCCGCACGGTCAGTATTCACAGCTACGCCTGTGTGCTCCTGTTTGCTGGGGGTGACCGGGTGTGTGCTCATGGACTAGATGTGAAGGTGGAAGTGCTGAGGGCTTCTGGGTTCCTTCCAAGTGCCCCAACCCCCTGGACAGGACCAGTAAATGCAAGGGAGCTTGGGAATGCCTAGGTTCAGCCAGATGCATAGAGTCTTCATGAAGTGGAAAGTAGGGACAGGTGGAGAAAAGGAGGGAAATAACTCTTTAAGCAGGAAAAAGCGTACTTCCACAAAGACTGAGGAGGATGAGGGCTTGCTCCAGTCAGCCCACTGGTACCTGAGCACCTCCCATGTGCCCAGTCCTATGCTGGAAAAGGACATGCTACAGAAGCAGAAGGCATGGTACCTTGAACTCCAAAATACTCGATGTGCTAGCATACTGTAATCACCAACAGAATTCTGTGGCCCTAAAGTTCAAACAGCCTATCATGAAAAGAAGAGCATTGTAGATCCAAGAAGGCTTCCTGGAAGAAGAGGTTCTTGAATTTGATCAGGAAGAATGGGTGGGATCTGATGGGGGAAAGAACGACCAATGGCCAGCCAAGACCAGGTCCTGCAGACCTCAGAGCACTCGTGTTTTTAGTTCAAGGGATGACTAAAGTGCCCTGCCTGGCTGCCTCTCCCTTACCTGCCTGCCTCCCTCCCTCCCAGGCTGTGCGGCGGTTTCTGAAGCTGGAGTGTAAGTGCCACGGCGTGAGTGGCTCCTGTACTCTGCGCACCTGCTGGCGTGCACTTTCAGACTTCCGTCGCACAGGTGACTACCTACGGCGGCGCTATGACGGGGCTGTGCAGGTGACAGCCACACAAGACGGTGCCAACTTCACAGCAGCCCGCCAAGGCTATCGCCGTGCCACCAGGACTGACCTCGTCTACTTTGACAACTCCCCAGACTACTGTGTCTTGGACAAGGCTGCAGGTGAGTAGGGAAAGCAGGTGGGGACGTGGAGACCTAGTGCCAGCACCCCTGAGTAGTCATGGTTTGTTCATCCTCAGGAGTTAGGGAGGGGATGCTGTGGGAAGAGTCAGTCTCCTCCTGACATGAAAATCTTGGAAGGAGATCGATGACTGATGACTCGGCCTGCCAGCCAGTGCTGCCCAGTCAGAGAGGAGAGGCCGCTCAGCACCTGCAGGCCTGAGGTCCGTCTGATATACAGAAGTGAGAGAAACTGCTCAGTGACTGCCGAATGAGTCACCTGTTCTCAGTACCGAGCAATGTGTGGGCCACACAGAAGCCTAAGATGCAGCCCTAAGTCTCCGGCTTTTTACAATCTAGCTAAGGAATAAGACGTAATAGGCAGACAGATGTAACGGGCAAAAGACAGATGACTAGAGAAATCGAGAAGCTGGTTTGAAAACGTGGAATGTAAGCCGTTTCCGAAGTGTGGGGATTATCTGGATCGCTGGAGAGAACAGGCAGATATTGTCCACGCAGAAGCAGAATGGTAGGTGGTACGTGATCGGTTCCAGGAACAGGGAGCAGATTAATCTGACTGAGTGAAGATTTCCGATAAGGGAGACTAGAAGTAGAAGGATGGTTGGGATCAGACCACAGATGACCTTGAAAGGCTCTATCCAGTGTGCTGCCATTGAACACTAACGTGGAGCTGGGGAAGCAAGGAAAGAGGAGCACCCTACCAAGGCTGGCCACTGGCAGGAAGCAGCAAATATCTGTGACAGGTATTTGTGGTGCAATTCTTGGGGATGCTGGAAGGTGATATGGTATTACCCCAAGGAATGGAAGTTACCATCTCGGGTCCGATCTCGGGTTCAGATAGGGTAAACTGGACCAACGTGCAATGCCCCAAGCGGCTCTTCCCCTGGTGACTCCTGGACTCCCAGACTCAGCCTCAGCAGGCAGGACTTGGGTGAGGTGGAGTAAAAAACCTCAGCTGTCTTTGGAACTGTTTTCTTTTTTCTTTTAAAGATTTTATTTATTTACTTTTAGAGAGAGGGGGAGGGAGGGAGAAAGAGAGAAACATCGATCAGTTGCCTCTCATACACACCCTGACGGGGGACCAAACCCACAACCCAGGCACGTGCCCTGACAGGAAATCAAACGGGTGCCGTTCCGCTTTGCGGGACGATGCCCAACCAACCGAGTGAACCACCCTGGTCAGGGCTTTGGTGCTGTGTTTTCACCCATCACTGTCGTTGCTGGAGAGTCAAGTGGTTCAGAGCAAACCTGGGCACAGAACCTGAGTGGAGCTTTACCCACGTAACAGAGAAAACAGCCCGTGTACTTTACAGGGTGCTGAGACAGAAAGGTTGAGGGAGCCCGTCTGATTCCCCCAGTGATTTCCTGTGGTATAATCGAGAGGACTACTTTCCAAATGCCCGGAAGTCATTCCATCACATCCTAGGTGTAAGCCTACGCTAGCTAACTACCACACCTAGCATGCCCCTTTGGGGAAGGATCTTTGGAATTAGGAGGGAGGTGAGTCACATACGTGTTTTCTCAGAGGCATAAAATTAAGTCTCATAAAAGCCAAAGTGGGGCCTGGAATTCAAAGGGTCCAAGTCATCCCAAAGGGAATATGGAGCCAGGAATTCCCTTCAAGGCAGTACTGTCCGACTGAATCTTCTGTGATGACAGAAACGTTCTACATCTGAGCTCTCTAACACAGTAGCCACTGAGCTACATGTGATTACTGAGTATTTGAAATACAGCTAGTGTGACCAAGGAATTAAGGTTTAAAATTTATTTAACTTTAATTACCTTAAGTCTAAGTGATCTTATTTGGTCAGTGGCTACTACACTGGATGTCTCAGCTCCGGAGGGTGGAAGAGACTTCTCATGCACAGGAAGGACTTAAGACCCAACTCCTGCAGTTAGGAGAACAGTACACATAGAAGACCTAGTCGGCCACACCCTGCAGCAGTGGTCTTCTGACATTGTAACTTGTACCTTCCTATCATTGAAAAAATTTGAGCATGCACCTCTCATATGTGTATATTCACTTATGAATTATATCTAGGTTCTGCTGTACTAATATGTACATTATAAAACACAATAGCCCTGGCTGGTATGGCTCAGCGGATTGAGTGCCAGCCTGCGAACCAAAGTGTTGCGGGTTCAGTTCCTAATCAGGGCACATTACCTGGGTTTTGGGCCAGGTCCCCAGTAGGGGGTACATGAGAGGCAACCACGCATTGATGTTTGTCTCCCTCTCTTTCTCCTTCCCTTCCCCTCTTTAAAAATAAATAAATAAAATATTTTTTAAAAAACACAATACAGAATAGGTATATTTAAATCGATAGAGTAAAGAACACAAATACAGAAGCTCTAGCATTTTCCTCCCGTATCCCAGTAGGATATGCAGACTCCTGCTATAGAAGTCAGTTAATTTACTCCCCCCTTGAACTCCCAGGCTAGCCACTTTCCCATCTCTGGGAGAGGGTTGAGGAGATACTGTCTAGGATCCATCCCGTCCAAAATTCTATCATTTTATGATCTGTTGTCAGGATCTCCTTTGCCAGAATCAGGCAGGATGAGGTCCTGAGCATTTTCTGTGCATGGAGAAACACCACCCCTGCCCTTCAAGAGTCCCCACTGCCAGGGTAAGGCAAGGGATATTCGTCAGGAGTTCCTTAGGGGTATGCCTCCCCCGTGTCAAGATACTCAGTTCACCTCCTGGTTTGAATAGAGATTGTAGAGATCACACAACAGTCCACTGAGTTAGATGCTATTATTATGCCTATTTTCATATGAGAAAACTAAAGACCAGAGGGATGAACTGACTTGCAAATCACATAGCTGAAAAGTGGCGAGCGTGGGATTTAAACTTAAACACTCTGACACCAGGCGCATGCTTTTCACAGCCATACTACACTACTTTCCTGTGCAGTGCAACTTAAAGATATAAACGAAGGACCAAAATGCCAACAAGTGGTAGCTGGATCAGAGTTGTGGCAGGACTTTCTGGAAAAGATACATGATAGGCTATTTTTAAAACTTCTTATTACAGAAAAATTCAAACACACATTAGAGAGTCTTCACCTGGCTTTGACAATGACACATGCCTCAAGGCCAAGTTTTGAAGAGGTCTAGGAGTGTGCGTTGGCAGGGAGGGCACTGCTGGTGAAGCCAGTGGTCTCCGGGCAGTCCCTGCGGTGGGAGGAAACTGGCCTAGGGTGGAGGGCCGGGAGGGGATGATCAGGCCGGCCAGTGGGGTGTTTTCAGGAGAAGAGATTCTTCAGGGTTTCCTGGTAAGCATGCAGGTAAGGGAACTCAGAGCAGCTGGAGTGAATAAGCGCCAACTTGGTTCTCACTGTCTCTCTTCCCCAACCCAGGTTCCCTGGGCACTGCAGGCCGTGTCTGCAGCAAGACATCGAAAGGGACAGACGGTTGTGAAATCATGTGCTGTGGCCGAGGCTACGACACAACTCGAGTCACCCGGGTCACCCAGTGTGAGTGCAAATTCCACTGGTGCTGTGCTGTGCGGTGCAAGGAGTGCAGAAACACTGTGGACGTCCACACCTGCAAGGCCCCCAAGAAGGCAGAGTGGCTGGACCAGACCTGAACATATAAATACCTCACTCATCCCTCCACTTCAAACCTCCTGACTCGAAAGCACAAGATCTTTGCATGCACACCTTCCTCCACCCTCAACCCTGGGATGCTATAGCTTCTATTTAAGGACTTGGAGCATAATCCGGAGGGACTCTGGTGTCCTGGCTGGTTCCCGAGCCCTGGGAAGGAGTTGACAGGGAATGTGAGAAACCAAGCAGCTCTCTGACTGCCTGCTCTGGAGGTCAGAAGCGATCTTCAGAGCAAATGAGTTGCACTAAAGCACACAGTCAAGGCTCATGTTTCTCTTCCCCTGCGCTGGCTTCCTGACACTCGTGTGTGTGCATGAGGAAGGATACCTGGAGAGAGCTTCCTTTCATTCCCACCTGGCTGAGAGTGGATGGGACAGAGATGAAACCACATTATCTCTTCCCTGGGTCAGTTTGAGCAGACTTCCGTGTACCCCAAAAGAAACTCTTAGGCTACAACATTCGTCCATTATTGAGAGTTAGATGAGAGTTAGCCACAGTGGACAAGGTTCCATTCATATGCTCATATGTTTATCAACTGCTGTGTTTTGTTAAGGGAAAAAATTATATAACTATACAAACATACATTCTCTTCCGATCTCTCCCCCCTTTTCAGTCTGTATCAGACAGCACTGGCCCTTTTGCTCACTGGCTGCCTGGTCAAAGTGAGGGCATGCCATGGTACCCATGCCTGCCAGATCATTAGAATACCCAGAACATCCTGAGGAAGCAGATGTAGTAAGTCTGTCTAGGCCTTGGAATTTTATTTTTTAAACTCTCCATGCATTTAAACTCTACTGCATTTCCATGCATTCCTCTGGTGGTCAGCAGGTTGAGGGAATACGGAGAACAAGATGCACGACGTGTGGAGGTGGGAGAGGGGAGCAGTCCTGATCTCAAGGGCCCACCCGAGGCACCAGTGCACAGCAGGCGGGCAGAGAGCTCTTGCTCTGGCAGTTTGCAGGAGAGGATCCTCACCTTTGAGGCTGGGAGCGGGACCCAGTGACTGTAGAGGGAAAGAGAGCAGGGCCTTGGGGCCAAAGTGGTAAACGGCTTAGAAAGCAGCCTTTCCCCATTTATTCAACAAATCTTTGTTCAGTCAGTGACTCTCCCAGTCCTGGTGATCATCGTTGTTCATTCTGTGTTTGGCTTCAATAGGGAGTTCCTTCTAGGCTACTACCCACTGCCTAGCTAAGCTTGCAGTCACCGAGTCTCCAGAGATAGCAGATAGTCAGTGAGAGGGTATGACACTGTGATGTCCTATTTTTATGTGATTTGAACAGTGATTATTTATCTCTTGCCTGCTGACATTTTAAAGGAGCGGAGTAGTGTAGAAATTTGCAGTTATAACAGACATGGGTTGGAATCACAGCTGTTTTTGATATTTTGAAGCAAGATACTCAAATTCTCTGAGCCACTATCTTCTCATCTATAAAATGACAGTATGAAACTATCTTAGATACTAAGTTTTAATTATGCCTCAAACTCCAGCCAACAGACACTCTTACCAAAGCCCCTTAACTGGTCTAGCCCATCAAGACTTACTTCAGAACAATAAAGTATTGACAGCAGGCTGTGGATTAAGGAGCCTACACAAGGAATTCTGAATACAGCCATGCCCCCCTTCCCCAGTTCCTCTCCAACATCCCTTGGGGTCCTTGCATGTTTGTGGAACAGCTTCACTCTGCACAGGCAGCAGAAGGGAGCCATAGCTCTGGGCCATGGGGGCAGATTTATTTGGATGATAGGACTAATATTTGTGTAACCTGCTGAGACCTGTGTGGGAGAGTTTGGGGTGGTTTTTCTTTTGGCGAGGGGGTTTGCTCCGATTTCACATCCATTAACACAAAACATGAGCTAGTCAGGGCCCTTGTGGTCTGCGGTGAGGGGATTCCTGTGGAGAAATAGGACGGAGTGAGTCAGGCCAGGGGAATGTCTTCCTCGCGGAGTGGAGTCAACTGGATAACTGATGAGCCAATGGTGGGATTAGGGAGGGGGAGACTGGAGGGGAAGAGAAGAGCTTCTGACATCTAGAGCTGGGATTAAGAGGAGGAAAGTCCTAGGGTAGTGGGAAGGTGAGAGGGTTGGAGTCGGTGTGAACTCAGGAATAGAGTTAACCGAACTTACGGGAGGGTGCCATCTCGTGTGCCGGGTCCCTGGGCGAGCCTCGGGTCCCAGCTAAGCCCTGCTCTCACAAGGACATCACCCCGCTGCAGCAAGAATGGTTTCCCACGGGAAATCAACCTGAGTTTAATCTACCTGTGCTCTCGTGTCCGTCCTTTTTCGGTTCTTCCCTCGGGGAAGGAAGCCGGCCTCTTCTGGCATCTAATACTGCTCTGGGCTTTTCTCTGGGCTCCCAATTCTAATCCATAAAGACCCAAGTTTTGTGTTTTCCTATGACTGGTTGAGACACGAGTGAGCTGTCCAGAAAGCAAGAAGTTTGAAGAGTGAGGTGGACAGGGAGAGACAAGAGGTCCATGTGAGCCCCACTGCAGAGGTTATGTGGCTCCAAGAAGGAATGACAGCCAAGCAATTAATTTTTCCTCTTACTCCTCAGCTTGCTTCTGCATTCCGATTGGCTTTAGACAACTGGCGTCCATTCTGTGCTATACAAACAGAAACTAATTTATTTGGAACAAGCAGCAAAATGAGAACTTCCTTTGGTGTAGTCAGGGCTCCACTTAGTTCTGCTGCTACTCACTCACTGCCTTTAATAGCACCCTCCCGCCACCTTCCCCTATGCAACAGAGGTCTGTCCCTCACACCAGCAGTCTCTTAGCCCCTCTCCTCTCTTCCAGTCCTTCCTATGGGTTCTCTTTTCTTTTAACTTCTAATGTTTAGGTATGATGCAGGCAGAAAGTGCTATTTGGATACAAAGTTAACTGAAGAGACATTATCCTTTAAGGATCTTGGAAGCTTTTTTTTTCTTTTTTCTCTTTTTTTAGATTTTATTTATGTTTTAGAGAGTGGGGAAGGGAGAGAGAAAGAGAGAGAGAGAAATATCAATGTGTGATTGCCTCCTGCATGCTCCCCACTGAGGATCCGGCCCACAACCCAGGCATGTGCTCCGACTGAAAATGGAACAGCCCTTTGGTTCGCAGGCCAGCACTCAATCCACTGAGCCACACCAGGCAGGGCAAGGATCTTAGAATCTTTTAGAGAAGGCATGTGACTGAAGAATCTCAGCTGTACAATGTGTAGCCAGGTTCTCTTATGTAAAAGTAAGGATGCCAGCCTTAACTGCACCCTGAAGGTAAAAGCCAACCCGTGTCATCATTGCCAACCTGGATTAACAGCACTAATCCATACTCTTCCTTAGAGTGATGCTGGAAAAATGCACCCAGGGACTTGAGATTATTTTAAAGAATCAAACATTGCCTGGCCTTGAGGGTCTGTTTGCAGAAAGCCTTGTAGGTCTGACTCATGACCACTCACAGCCTCATTTCTCCTCCTCCCTTTTGCAGAGAGTAATTTCTTCCCCTTTCTCTCACCTCCCTCAGCAAGAACACCAACCGCTAAGCCCTTGCCAAATTCTCAGACCCACTTAGAACATTGGCTTAATATAAGAGAGATAATTAGAATTTTTCCCCTCCGCCTTTCCGAGTTTTTATTTCAATGCCCTCAGTGGTCACAGGGCAGAAGACCAAAGGAGGACATATTTCTCATCCCCGGGAGGCTGTCGGCCTCGCTCCTGCAGCCAAATTACAGCACCAGAGAACAATGTGATGCATTCCTGGGCAGGTTGGTGGGACCCTGGGCGCCTGGGCCTTGTGGAGAGAGGTGCCAGACACAGAGCTCTCCGTAAGCAATCCTGCAGAGCCGCCCCCTGGGTGCAGAAATGAAATACGGGAGAGCTTTGCATTACACAGAGACCTATAGCTCACACCTGGTTATTGATGGCCTTGGTGGAGGCCTCTGCCCCCACCCTCCACTTAGGAATTGCTTGCTACTATGGGGGTTGGGCATCTTTGAAGCAGTGTTGGAAAACTAGAGATGCTTCCTTTTCACACTTTGCCCTCCCCATCTGTACACAACTGTGAGGATACACACACACTGAAGTGCACATATACGGACACACATAAACGTATGTGGACATACACAGTTTTTCTCATTCTAGTCATCCTCCCTCTCCCCAACAGTAAAAAAAAAAAAAAAAAAGAAAGAAAGCAACTAGACTTCAATCAAATCCTTTAAAAATCATACCAACAACAGAGGGTAAGCGATAACCAAGCAATATTTAAAAGTCACATTGTTAACATGCAAGCAGCTGTTTGGTTTGAGGACTGGCTGTCCACTGGGAGTGGCAGGGGAAGGAGGCAGAAAGGGATCAACAATGGACAATTATCACCCAAGCAAAGGGTCAGAGACTCCTCGGGGCTGATTCACTCTGGAGACAGCAGGATTGGTGGCCTATGTGCCGTGGGCAGGTCCTACCTCTCAGGACCTGTTGTTGTTTTTAACTCTTGTTAGGTTAGAAAGCGGGACAGCTTTGGCTTTCCAGAGACAATCTCCCCAAGAGAGGTATTGGAGAGGAGCAAGCAGTAGCTTTCCTAGGGCAAATATGTCACAGTTACTGCTTCACGAACTGAAATTTCCCAAGCGTTCTTCTCTCTGGGTAACTGGCAGGTTTCAGGCAATAGTGGGGTGTCAGTAGTATCCTGCCCCTGACCCCACAAAGGGATAGAAGAGAGGGAGTGTTTATAAGCACATTTTCCTACTTCCCTTTCATGACTTAAATGATCTCTCAGCATCTTTATGCCTATTCCTGCTTTACTTAAGATGTTCTAGTCAACCTGGATTTGAGAAAGAAAGGCAAGCATTCCCTCCTTGCCCCGCTAACTCTGAACTATCTTGGCTTAAAATTTGCCTTTGCTCACTTCCACTCTGCCTGAGTTTATGGATGGAACAGCTGGACACGGGAGTTCCCTTTCTTTGACCAAAGGAGCCAAAATCTGCTGACTTTATGTCAGTACCACCAGCCCCTGTAAGCAGGCCTGACCAAAGAGAAAGGCTGAGCTGAGTACAGAAAAAAGGAATCCAGTTTAATCCACAGCTGTCCTATTTGACAACGTTCAGGGTAGGGCTTCTCCAAGAATAAATGTGGGACATTCACGAAAAGCTTTTTTATGAACAAAATGCGTTAGCAGATACATAATTCGCAACCAAATCCATGAGGGAGGAGTTACACTCACTGCACAGGTGCTGTGCAGAGAGGCTCAGTGATTTGTCCAAGGTCACGTGGGCATTGAGTGGCTCAGCCAGAACTTAAACCTAGGGCTTAGGACTTCAAGTCCTGGTTGCTCCTCAGAGACTGAGGACGCATAGGGCTGGAGGCACCACAGTCCCAGCACCTTCAGAATAAATTAATACAAATATTCTAGGAGGGTGCATCTGAGCAGAATTTACAAGAGGAATGGACTAGGCTTTCTCTAACCTCATCAACGCATCCCCTTTTTGCTATTTCAGCCACAATTACCACCACCACCACCACATGATCACTGTACTAAGTAGTCCACATTTAATCAACTCTGCCTCTTAGTTTTTTCTGTTTTTTTTTAGAGCTCTTAGTTCTTTCTATTCCTTTTTTCTTCTTTTAAATTTATAAAATATTTTATTTATTTTTAAAGAGAGGGGAAGGGAGGGAGAAAGGGAGAGAAACATCAATGTGTGGTAGCCTCTCACATGCCCCCAACTGGGGACCTGGCCTGCAACCCAGGCATGTGCCCTGGCTGGGAATTGAACCAACACTCAATCCACTGAGCCACACCAGCCAGAGCCTTTTTTTTCTCTTTAAATTAACACTTAACCATTTGTTTTAGTTTATCTGGTCCTTTTAAAGTGATGCTAAAAGTGAAGACAATAGAAGTAGTCATGAGAAGCCACGTGAGGAAGTTAAGGCTTTGGGCTTTTAAAGTATGCATTAGAATTTCCTATGGGACATCATTCTTTTTAAGAATGCTGTCAACCGTGGGTTGAAAGAATGAACAGGGAATGACAGGGCTAGGAAAGAATGAACAGGGAATGACAGTACTAAAAAACCATCCCACCCCAGGCCAGATGCCTACTCACAGCCTAGTAGAGGTCCTGGGACCTCTAGCTGAGACAGATAATTTATCTCCACCAAGGCAAGGAATACCTACCCTGCAGAGAAACCCCTGCAAGATGAGGCAGACAACAGATTTTCACTTGATCAAAAACTTTTGCTGCTCTCAACCCTTCCTCCTACCCTCATTCAAAATGTGGGCTTCTGTTTAGATCCAAGACAGTGAGACAAAGCAGCTCCAAGACGGTGTGTGCAAGGGGAGCCCTTCCCTGTGCAACCCTGGAATGCATTTTGTTAGAGATGGCAGAAGTCCTCACATACCCCACCTATCCCACCCCTGCGCCCCAACTGGGAAGGCAGGAGGGAAAGCTGCAGGAACGCAGTGTTCATCAATCACAGACCTGGGATGCTCTGCCATCCTGCCCTGGGCCCCCAGTAGAGCTGGAGGAAGAACACCTCGTGAAAACAGTCCACCTATCGGCAGGATTTGTCCCAGAGCAAACCTTACTTCTTGGTCCATCGATCTTGGCTCTCACTGCTTTCCCTGCTTCCCACCCCCACTGCCTCCGCATGTGGGCTCAGAAGTCATCATCTGAAGAATTCCATTGCTCACCTCCTGCATAACAGCACAGCCCCATGAGGCCGCACACCAGATGGAGGGGATAAAAGTACGAGGTCATGGCTTCTAGCAAGAGGCTTTTTCTTAAACTAACCCTGACTCCTGGAAAAGAGGCAGAGCAGGAGAGTGTCGGCTGAGCTGTTGACGACAGCAGCTCATAGGTCTTGTGTAAAAAGGAAGGAAAAAGCTAAGTTGGCTTTCAGTGGAAATTTCCCTTACTCCCATCTCCAGATCTACTCCTGGTTTCACATCTACTTCTTGAAGGTGTCTGAGTAGAATGCAGAGAATGTCCAACCAAAGGGTGAAATCATTCCCGATTGTAGGGACCTATTCAGCAGGCCGCCACACACACGCTGAGGAGGAGGCCAAGCCCTGAGCTCATGCCCTGTTTCTCCAGGAACACAGCCATGAGGTGAAGGGAAAGGGTACGGAAAGTGGACTAGAACCCAGGGGGAATGTTAAAGGTTGTCAGTGGGACTTCGAAATGCTTGTGTGTAATAAACACAGACAAGGGGGTGGAGGAGGAGCATCATTTCTAGAATCATTATGCATCCGATGACGGCGTACAGAAGCAATAATTACAAAGAAACGGTTTAACAGACTGAGAAGTCTCAGAATTCAGGAATCAGGTGAATGGGATTTCAGAATCAGGCCTTCTGAAATCAGGCCTTCTACAACAGTTAGCTTTTGAGTTGGATTTTTAAAAGATAAGGTATGGACAGGTTGAGGGCAATCAGAGGAACACATTCTAAATAGAAACTGGTTTACGCTGAAACTTAGAAGCAAGAATGTGCAAGCAATATATAAGGAATTTCAAGCAAGTACATATTATATACACTGGGGAATACGGAGAAATTAGAATGCTGAGATCAGGACTTAAATAATGCGAGGTGACTGTATGTGCCTAGACTGTCAAAAGGTTCAGAGTCCCCTACAGAGATACACAGCACCTTGATCTATGTCAGCAAACACCAGGGCACCTATGGGAAAGCACAAATGACTCCATTTGTTACACATATAGGGACTAAAAGAGAGCTACCCTATAAAGCCCAACAAAATGTGAAGTATCATTAACTACAGCTCCCTATCATTTGAGATTCTGGGCTAAATAAGAGATATCAAATATCCTATCCAGAATCATGTTTACAGGATTATAAATCAAGCCAAACTCTTAAGAAATTAGAATGCAAAAAAGAAATAATTTCAAATAGAACATGCATGCTTCTTTCCCTTACTCCCAAACTTAAACTTAACAGGTCTCCCGTATCCCATTTGGCATGTTGGGCTCTTGTAGCTGGCAAACTCATCACACCTGAGGCCATGGTGAACAGGAGGAGGGCTATGAAAGCACTTTGGGGACTGCAAAACCAGTTCACTAATAAGTGGGAAGACAGTTCTTGTGCACTACAGGCTGCTAGAGCAGCAGCCAAAGACAAGAGACGAATTCCAATTTCATGATTTTCAATTAGGTCCCTGGCTTCCTGCATGTGTTGAAGGTAAAACAGCTATCCATCAGGCTTCTGTCATACTTCCTAACTGAACTTCCCCAGCCTCTGAGGACAAAAAACACAAGGACAACCCTGTACCTCCACAGCACTTTCCTGGTGCCGCTTTCAGAGAGAGTATTGGAATATATATTTTATATTTATGAATATTAAATAAGCCAAAATGTGAGTAGTGTCCTAAGTTTCTGTTTTACTTAACTGGCATGATTTGGTACTGGAAGGGAGGCAGCCACTTAACAGCGATAGCACTTATTGGTATCATCTGAGTTTTTACCTCCTTCCCTAGGCAGTTTACAAAAGGTGATTTCTGAAACCCTTCACAACAGAAAAAAGCTCAAGGGTTTACATTCAACAGTGACACGACTATGAATTCATTAAGAAGCATGTTTCAGGTTGCACTATAATTTCCCTATGTAACATAAACCCATGGAATCTGACATAAGCTGATTGCTCATACTGGTCATTTTATTTACATTTCTGAATGGGAGGGATTTCAATACTCATAAAATATCTAACTGACTTATTATTTTTCATCTGTTCTCCCAGAGCAGCTATTATAAAATAGGCACAGAGACAGAAGTCTCAACTTGTATAACTGGTTAAGTAAGCAACCAGGGAAAAATTATTGCTCAAAAGCAGTTTTTAAAAAATTCAATAAGGAGCTTGTGGCTAAACAAGAGATATGGTTACTTTCAATGTCATCTGAAAGATAAAAATTAAGTAACCGTATTCTTTATCTTAATCTTTATCTGTCCCAGTCCTATGGGAGTAGATGGTACCTTCACAGGAACTCAGTGGCCCAGAGTTTACTTAAGTCTTTCTCCAGAGACCCAACATTCACAGACACAGTCTGGTATCAATGCGAGCACAGGTAAATGGGTGAGAGTGGGATTCTCCTTATACTGTGCCTAATGACATTTCAATGTCATAAATATCAATGTGCCTAATGACATTTCCCCTGTGAGAAGAAAGAACTGTCCAGGATGCAGAATTGATCAGCAAAATTCAGCTTAAAGGAGAGGGAAAAGGAGACTTATTTTGGTGCCTTAATCCAATATCCTTTTACTATTTTTAAAATTAACATGATTTGTGCCCATTAACAGAATCGGTGACTTTGGCTTTGATGGAGCTTTGGCATTAACAGTGGGCGCTGGGAATTCCGAGTGGCTCTTTCTCAATCTCTCTCCACAAAGCCCATTTTAGTCTTAACCCGAGCTAGCCCACCCTGCTTCACAATGACACGGCACTATGTCACGCTCTAAACCAGGATGTCCCTTAGCGCTTACTAATCTGTCATTATGAAGAACGAGAAGGTATAAACGAAAAAGTTGAAAATGTATGAGTATGGAGGCTTTTGCCTTATGGCCGCTAAGTAAATCTGAGGCGAGACATTCCTTATTTAAATTTTGAATTGTGGAGTGCTTCATTTTTTTTGATAAATTCTAAACTTCAGATAAATATAATGAATACCACTGTTCACAAAAACATGAACTTTGCTAGTTAGTTGTAAAGATGAAAGTCCTCCATGTCTCATTTTTAAAAATAAAAATAAAGAGACCTCTTGTTTGACTAAAAGGAATTCTAACCAATAAATTCTTCTAAAAAGAAAAGTCTTCATGAGTCTAGATTGACTTTTTGGGTCATTAAATCTTGTATGAGGCATGTGAAAATAGCTCATTGGTCACTTCTACTCAAATGAATCAATATGCAACGATGAAATAATCTATTGTTGTGGCAGTAGCCTCTGTCTTATACTAGTGCATCTCTGCCTGTCTCAAACCCCCTACCCCCGGAGTGTGAGTTATTTGTGAACCAGACTGTATTTTGTACTTCTCAAAGGTACCCAATAATGATCTGTTCACTGAGTGAATGAACAAATGAATGAATTCATTGGTATTAACATCTAAATTAATAAATTCAAATATCAAAAACTTAAGTCACAGAATAACCAGCACCATATTATAGCATGTTCTAGAACAATAGTTAATATATTGTTCAATGCTGAGTCTCTTTAAAAACCAAATTTTGAAAACAAATTAAGATAAGCCCTATTGGAGTCCTTTCATTCAATAAGCCTCTACTGAAAAAATAATCTTTTCAGGGTATCCAGAACTGAACTGCATGTTCTAGGGCATTTTTTTAAAGACGGTATTACGGTAGCTAAAGTATACCAAGAGCAAATTAGGAA
The DNA here is from genome assembly GCF_019186645.2 of Phyllostomus hastatus. NCBI lineage: Eukaryota > Metazoa > Chordata > Mammalia > Chiroptera > Phyllostomidae > Phyllostomus > Phyllostomus hastatus. The sequence goes on along the minus strand of NW_025334018.1, from coordinate 14,251,381 downwards.
GAGAAGTCTGCAAAGTTAAGGCTTAGTTGAATTAGAGTCCCTAGGCTACCAATAAAGGCTAATTCCCAAGGGGGTCACAGTCAAGTAAATAAAAAATCCAGCTGAATTTTATCAGAAGGCAAAGTTTCAACTCTGAGTACCCCAGCAACCCAGGATGAATTATGTATAAGATTAGTACAGTGCCTACATCCACACCCCGGCCAGAGAACATTCTTCTATCTCACTGTGACTGAAGGAAAAACAGCAATGTGTTTGCCTGCCAAGAATAGTTGCAGCTATACTCAGATAGGAGTCTAACAACACTGAGGGATTAAAATTTAATTGTAAAGCTGCTGCTACCTGGGAGTGAAAGCTTGGACTCTGGCTTCAGAAATAAACTGGGGATCCAGCATAGTGAATAGATGAAAACCAGAGGTGGAATGTTATTAACAGAGTGTGAGAATATGCTCCCTTCCTAAATTCTTCCCCAAACTTCTTCTCTCTCTGTATATCATAGTAATAATATGCAAGAGTGCTTAATGGGAAGACAGGCCTTTGCCATGCTTTGAAGAACAGACACACATTTCATTTCCAGAAGGCTGGAAATTACAGGATGAGGTCAGAGGGTGGTTATGTGGTCTGAATTTCCCTGAATATCAGTTCTCTTAATTTTGTTGAGCATCATCTGAGCCCAAATAGTTTCTTCTTTTGAAGCTGGCTGTCAAGACAGAGCTAAGGCAATCTTAATGTTATTACAGAACTAAGAGAGGTAATTGAATTTTTTCCTCAAATTCAGATAGGATACCATTAACCCCAATCTTTTACTAGGCCTCATCAGCATTGAAGAACACACCCTATTGATACAACTACTAGAAGTACATTTGCTACCCAAAACTCCTAATTTAGCAAAAAAAAGCCCAAATGATGATATTTTAGACCAACAGTTTATTCTTCTCTGTTAACAGCCCCCGCCATGATCCTTCACAAACTAACCTTTTGATTTTGAAAGAAGAGTGGGTTGAAATGTAAGATATATATCTTCTTACTTTACATTAAAGCTTTTTTTTAACCATTTCAGAGAGCCAATTGTATTCTTTCTGAATCATTACAAACCATTGCCTACTGTTTCTTTAGCACTACTGCCCATAGTAGACAGAGAGGCTGAAGTTCTCTGTGTACGTGACATAAATGACCTGTGTTCTTTAAGTGGCTTACTAGCGAGAACCAGAATGAAATTAGAGGGAATCAGTTTGAAGACAGAAGCAAACGTGCATTCTTTAAAGCATCCAAGTCCACCGAAGAGGCCCATACTGCACAGAGATCTCCGGGCAGCTTATTTGTCTGCTTGCGTCTCTGCCCTTGCAGTGAGCACTGCTGTACTCTCAGTGCCCTCTCCACTCTCTTCACTTAAAACTCTTCTCCACATTAATCTCCGGTAGGAAGACTGCCTTAGAAATCCATTTTACCATCACCACTCCACCATTCTGTAACCCCGCAGCATACTGTTTTTGGTTTAAAATGTATTCTTTTGTACTTGTTTGGGAATTAAGTTGTGAAGTGCCATATATACCATGGCTAACGGGCCACCCATTGTGTGATTTCGAGCTGATCACTTCACTTGACCTTGACCGACTCAGACTTCCCCATAACACTGGACGAGCACAATGTACCTCCAATGGCCCTGGTCAGAATAAGTGAGAGCGTAAGTACAACCTCTTAGAAAAAAGATAACAACTAACTGCAGTCCAAATTATTCTTGGGTTAGAATTATAATACATTATTGATTCTTTTGAGCATTACAAATTTGATTGGTAGGGGAAGGAACTAAGTTCCACTCAAGAAAAGAGGTATAAAGCTATTCAAGATTATAGTTTTCTTCTGCAACAGTAAAAAAGAAATTGAGACAACTGTAATTAGAACAATTAAAAAAGAATAATTTTCTTCTGTATCACATTGTTTTCTCCATTTAGAGGAAGGACTATGATGAGTCTCCAAAACACAGAAATGTTTTCTGAAGCAAAACCCAGCAGGTTTCCTAATGTGAATTCTAACATCACTAGTGCAGTGGGTCTCGCACAGCGATTTAGGCCAGCGTCTAGGCACAGCTCTTCTAAACACGCTGCGCAGTTGCTTTGGCCCACGTGCCGATGACCGAGCAATAAATAGATTAGCAGCAGTTACTGACAGGACGTCCCACACTTTTGCACGGAGACTTTTACTTGGAGAAGGAAAATGATTCAATTACTGCCAAATAAATTCAGGGACAGCTTTTGTGAACTTCATCTTTGGCAAACACATGTTAATAGGAAAAGAGAGTGCTTTCCACAAACTTCAAAACTAAATTGAACCCTGGGGAAGGGACATAGACATGCATTAAAAAGTACATTGTCCGCTTTTATTCTTTTTTCCTTTGAAGAGTTCATGACTAGAAAATTTGGATAAAGAATAACATTAGTGATTTCACAAATTTCTTGCCCTGGTTCTTTTTGAAAGAGAATAATGAGAAGGAAGTATGAGAAACAATACCCTTAGAGAAAACAGGGGACATCTTTCTCTTGCTACAAATATGTCAATTAATAAATGAAATCAAAAGTAGAATGTGCCAGACTGCCCAAATAAAGACTTCACTGGCACTAACAATGGAACAAAATATAAATATTTAAAATTCTGACCTGCAACACAATAGGCTCATTTTATTAGCAGGATAATCTTTGGGAAAATACTTCAGATATATTGCTGGAAGTAGCATAATTACAGAATAATATTTTATAGAACTATAAGCTTAGTAACAATTCAAGACATTTTAAAAACTGTATCAGTTTTTATGAACTTGAAAAATAATTAGTTTTCAAAGTGAAGAAACTTATCTTATTTGTCAGTTTAATTCCTGCATGTGGCCCTATGTATTCAATAAAGAAAATTATAACTATCAGATGTTTTTATTATTAATAAATCAAGTTAAATGGAGGATATTAAAAAACCTTTCACTCACAGATTTCATGCCACTTTTTATGACAATGGAAAATATAAAAACCTTTAAAAATAATATTTTTTCTATTAGTATATATCAACATATAGTTACAATTTCCTATCAACTTCCCTAGTTCTGAGGACATGTTTGCCCTGGAAATATGATGAGAATAGTTGACAAACCTCAAAAATTTTGATCACTATTCAGTAAAAGACATTTTGGCATATATAACTGCTTATTATTTTTTAAAATATAATTCGGAGAGAAAAATGTTAATTATTTTTGGGCAGGGACTAAAGAAACCCCAGTGAGACATTCTGTAGAGAGGTCTTTCGTTAGTATAACATCTGACCTTCTATATCTTTGGAAATCGTGCAACTTGGCTAATGTAGCCCTTAAAGAATTAATCAAGCAGATTGTTAGGCCCTAGTTACAGTGGAGCCAGCCAATTATGAGTTGCTCAGAAATTCATCACTGGCATGTCCAACCACATTTTCCCACATAAAGATTAGAAGAAGTATGTGGAAACAGGGCCCATTCCCACCCCAGCACAGCTATAATACGTGTTCAGTGAAACAAATGTCAACAAAGTTTTGCCTTAGTGAAACAAACAATTTATTTGGGAATCTTTCTGATTCCTTTCTTTACCATAACACTTTTTTTTTTTTTGGCCAACATTACAACTAAATAGTTAAAACCAAATTAGGGATTTTTATTTTCAAACACCCTCCTGAATTCAGAGCACTAAAGTCACATGCCACAAGCCTGAATTCATCAGTAAGTGACTGAAATCCCTAAAGACCAACACTATCTTTTCACTGTTGTGATAACACCCTCCCAAGGCTTACTAAGAAGAAAGCTTTGCTTGCAATAGAGAAGTGAGAGGGGCCAGAGTAGATGAAGACTGGCTCTCTAAGGAGAGGGCAGTGCTGCTCTTACATAAAGAAGCTCCTTTCAGATAAGCAGAATCAGATTCCAGTTCATTTGGTTTGCTGGCTACCCTTACTTTGAACCCTCATATTTAACCCAGCAGGCTTCAAAGCAGGTGAGAAAATGACCTACCACTTAAAAGCAACTTTTCCTTTTTCAGGAATTCTGACCTTGGAGAACATCAGCTCTACTATCAGCACATTCCACATCTCCAGGGATTTACGCAATTTTTTTCATTGCCCTATGTCCAATGTCAGGCTAAATTTTATCTCAGCCAGGAAAGAAATCAGAAAAAAAAAGTCCTAACTCACTGAAAATGAAGTCTTATTCCATATCACTTTATACCACACAAAAGGAGAAAGGGAATGAAAATCACGGACCATTCTAGTTTGTTCCCTTCCATTTATCAAAATCTGATACACAGTGAGGGTTATTAAGAATCATTTATCCTTAGTGCCTTGCTTCACAAAAAAGCAGTTTTTGTTAACAAATACATCTTAACAAATTCAAACTGAATTTACTTTAGCATGTGAGCTAATACAAAAAGATATTAGATGAGGAAGAGACAATGGTAACAATGAAAGAAATTTAGGACATTTACTTAAATTGCTTTGCCTTACTAACAGAAGACAGTATGTTTCAAACAAAATTTTTCATTTGTTTCTACTGTATTTAGCCATCAAATATCTGACTTAATTGAAAATCCTAACTTAGGCAGTTGAAAATCTAATAGGTTCTATTCTACAAGACAGTTTGCCACACCTAGAATGTGAAACACTTCTCCCCTTTGTATGGTCCACATATACATAAGGTATTGGAAGTATAGTACTCATAATATTGCTCAAATGGTTACACCACCATTTATACTGCAGTTTGTATGGGACATGCATTTTGAATTTACTCTCAGGACATAGCTCTCCCAGACGTGAAAGGGGGAGGATTTCCTGCTAAGCTGCACTTCGGTGACAATGACAGTGACAGTGGTGACGACAGCTAACACTCACCTGGTTTTTACTATGGGCAGACACGGCTCTAAACACTTGACATATTTTAAACTCATTTTAACCCTCACACACACACACACACACACACACACACACAAAACTTGTGAGGTGGGACTATTCTTATTTTACAGTGAGGGGGAGAAAAGGGTAAATAACATACGGGACACTGCACAGCTGATTAGCATCAGGGTTGAACTTCAAAGAAAAGCGGCCTGGCTCCAGAGCCTACCCTCACAACCATTCAGCAATGCTGCCCTTCTCTCCCTTGATAAGACAGTACTCTCCAGGTGTTCTAAATTCCTCTTTTGGGGTAGAGCAGAGCATCACTGCTCGTTTTCAAGTACCTAAGGGTCACCTAGGGATCTTGTGAAAGTGTAGATTCAGGAGGTCTGGAGTGGTGCCTGAGGTTCTGCAGTTCTAACGAGCTCCTGGCCGTGGATGGTGACGCTCCCAGTGCATAGACACACTGTGCTAAGTGGTAAAGAGGTGGGATGTGAGCCTCTTGTTTCCTTGCTAGCTGGCTGGCCAGATGTTGAGTCAAAACGTTATGTCTAGAAGCTGGAGACGGCTCATTCCATAATTATTTTCTATTAATTCTTTTTTTAAAAATAATCACTAAGTCCTTTTTTTATTCATTGATTTTTTACAGAGATGGAGAAACATTGATTTTGTTGTTCCATTTATTATGCATTCATAATGCATAAATCCTATGTGCCCTGACCGGGGACTGAATCAGCAATGATGGCATATCAGGATGCCACTCTAACCAACTGAGCCAGCCGGCCTGGACCATTTTCCATTAGTTCTGAAATGAAACCTGCCCTGGAGCTTCTGTGTACCAAATATTGGTTTGTAGATAATTTCAGTAAATACTTAGCTTTTAGGAACTTAAAATGCGTATGTGAAGGCCACAGGGACTGACTGTAAAAGTTGGCTGTCGGGCACGTTTTTAACACTGTATATCACCGACTATACAAATACCAAAAGATAGTAAATAAATGCCTGTTCACTATTCATGAACTAGAATCACAGTAAATTAATAACTTTTGGCCTAAAAAAGAAGCTTCCACTTTAAAATTATGATTATTTATTCTCAGACTCAGCTAGAGGGAGCGCTAAGGAGCTTGTGCATTGCAACCTTAAAGCCTCTGCTGGCGCACCAGTGGTCTCTCAGGGAGAGGCAGACACCGCATGCTAACATCAATGGGCAGAGCAGACAGTGAGCACACTCCGCGTTAATCTTAGGCAATACCTCATGGAAGTCCACTGCAATAGCTGCCACGTCTCTATCCCAGATTGCAGATCTCCCTCCGAGCTCTATTTCACCCCCTTCCCACTGTCCTGAGAGAAACCCAATATTGAAGTAGCTCTCTCATGGCTTGCCTGTGATCTCAAACATACAGCTGCATATTTTTCCCAGTTGTTACACGGATGGGATTCCCTCTCTAGTTCATTTTTTCCCATGCCAGACTACCCAGCAAGGTCATCTCAGTTTGAGGTGCACTCACTCCCCGCTCGGCACAACTGCAAACAACAGAGTTATGGTATGATCACCAAGCTTCCTTTTCACACTGAAAGAAAATAAGATAGTCAGTTTCCAACCCAAATATCTATAATCCCTGAACAACAGTGGAAAGTCATTCTTCTTGAAGCTTGACCCAAAATCAAGTGTGGTCTCAGACTCCTAGGCCTACAGCCAGTGGCAACTTAACACATTATACAGTTGACCTTCAGGGAAAAAGGGAAACCAGTGCTCTTTACTGCTGGTGCCAGAAGAAAACCAACTAATCTTTAAGGCACAAAATAAACTATTCTTAAGGCAGGAAAAGAAACTGTAAGGAAACAGGGATTTAGAATGGAGGTATTTACAGAAAAATACAGAAATTATATTACCAAGTGAAGGCTAGTGTTTTTATGGTTCTTAGTGCTTTTCAAATTGGGAATAAATGAATCGTGATTTTCTTCTTGGGTTTGAACTCTTATTACTTGGTAAAAATGCAAAGAAGTACAAGAAAGACACATTTGTTAAAGGCTTAGAAACTTAAAGGGACTTATTTTTGGTAATTCTACTTTAAGCCAGTGATATTAACTTCTAAGTTTACGTCAAAGAGTAAGTAATCATGAGATAGCCTCTCTAATACCAGCCCTCAAGTGCTTCCTGGACCTGGATCAGGAAACGGGGAAATATTTTAAAAGTAAAGCGCAAAACTGAAAATAAAGGTCTGTACGTGGTTGTGCATTCAGCTTTGGGGAAGATCAATAAGAACAGGCAAATATAATAACAGGGAAAACCTCTGAGTGAAGAGGCACGTCCTGTCCCCAGGGCAACTGTCCTAGCTGTCCCATCTTAGCTACGTGCTCTCCATCTTAGTCACATTCTTACATTTAAAGTTCAGCAAATACTGAGAACTAATAATTTCATTTAAATTTTAAAAGTCAAAGAGCTTGTTTACAAAATAGGGATGTTTTTTTGAATGCCAAAGAAAATGTATTTAAAAGAACAGGATTATTTTTTAGTTAGTAACAAGTGCTATCTCTACCACCAAAAATTATCTACAAAGACCAATTTTAAAATACTATGCCATTGTATTCTTCAAACTTTTAGGCAACAAAAATATAACTCAAATCACCAAAAATTTATGTTTGATATGTTTATGGCAGCAACTTTACAAATCAATTCCTGTAATTTATTAAAATAAGTTTCACCCACTGCTCAACTGGTTTAGTACAAACACATCAGAGAGAGTTTCTTTTGTGTTTACAGATACTCCACACAAGTCCTTGAGATCATACTTACAGCTTTAGCAAAAACACCCATGATTTCAGGAAACTGGTGTGTGAGAAGAGCTATCATTGCTGTAGAAGAACACAGTCCTGCTGTGAAATGGATGAAAAAAGGAAGCTCCTTCTTTGGGTAAACAGAAACATGATGAAAGGCTGCAAGGGAGAAAAGGTAGAAGTGGGTTTTATTTCAGAATACAGTGTAAGTCTTAATATTTTCAAACAAAATCTATTTTTAAAAACCAAAATGGAAATTAATTAAAAACAACAAAAAAAGAACAAGTCTCTGGCCAAGCAAGAAGAAAGTCATCGATAATTTATTCCGGTATCCACAGCGTATTTACGTAGCCAGATACTGTGCTGGGGACTGGGACTAGGATGGTATCGTGGGAAAGAACATTAATTGTAAAGTCATGCTGAGGTGGGTTTGAAAAAAAGCTTTGTCACTTATTAGCTGTGTGATCTTGAATAAGTTGCTAAACCCTCTATTAGTTGCTATGGAGTTGTTATGATGAACTTTGTAAGCCCTTAATAAATGTCAGTGATTATAATTCTTGCTGTTTGAGAGCTCAGAGACAAGTATAGTGATCAAGAGATGGACATATGGTTGGAGATTTCCCAAAACCATCAGTTACTAATTTTACCCAGTTATTCTATATGTGGCATTTCATTGAGCAGTATAAAAATCAAAGTAGAATACTAAAGCCCTAAGATTCTGAATATAAGTGAAGTCCCTTGTCTTATTTTACCACATTTAAACATTTACTCAGATATTTTTCTAATAATTGGATATTCCATTACTAATAGTATTCAAGTACTGATATTTTATTCAAAATTTGAACATACTTGAATAACAATGTTGAGATGAGCTTATGACAATGCTTCTGCTTGGCACACAGTAGGTGCTCAATAAATGTCTGTTGAACTGAAAGCTACTCTGGGTTTTCATTAGTCCAGGAAGTTGACTGCTCAGAGCTGGACACAAACCCAGGAATTCCTGATGTAATATCCTACATAAGTAAGGGATGACTAATTCAGTGCTGAATCAAGGTCAGCTATAAATTTCACTTTTTTAAACATAATGATTCACAGAGAATATTACACCTAAGTTTCCTTCAGTAGACATGATATTTTTATGTCTTATACTATATTCATAAAGTATATACCCAAAACCAAACTCATTAATAATGTTAAAAATTTCCAGGTCCTTGAGCCATGTTTAAAGTGAAAGCACAACAAATCTAATTTTAAAAAAAATTTAGAAACATTAGAGCTGTGGACAACACTGTGCTTTCAGCACCCAAAACCAGCACTCCTTTTTGCCCCATCCCTCAGCCAGGAGAGGCCAACTCCTTCCAGCAAACGTAGAAACAAATCATAGTATTTTCAAAGACAGGGAACGAATACTTATGTCTACCAATGGTTACTATAATTGCTATCATGTGAGATATAGCAAAATTAATATTGATTAAACTGTACAGCATTTTATGTTTTAAGAAGTACTTTTTAACATATATTACTTTAAAATTGTGTTAATAACCCTAAGAATAGTATTATTTCCACTTTATAAGGCAGAAAACTGTACAGCGGTATAACATAATTTCCTAAAATATGAGACCTAATAATTTATTTTTGCATTACTTTCTGTAGATTCGTTTGTCAGTCAATGTTTGGCTAATACATCAATATAATGAATGACTAGCACAGAAACACTCCCTTGGAAGTAAATTTCATCACTGGCTTGTAGAGGAAAATTTATCAGGAGGCATAAAAGACAACTAAATAGCTATGTGAACTAAGGGAATAGTTCAAGTCTGAACTTATGAGGTTCATAAGCAAATTCCAGAATGCTGTAAGTAATATCAAGGTTGAAGGAGAATTGAAACAAAAAACATTAAGTACTCCTGAGTATTAGAACTCCACATTATTAAAAATGTGTTCCTTCTACCACAGTCAGAGACAGAAAAAATACCCTAAGAACATAATATAATCAAACAACGCCCCCCTGCCCAGCATATCTCTCCTCCCCAATCTCCTGGAATTTGCAAATGAGTGGCACCCTAGAAATAATAAAGGCCTGCCAAGAAGCAAATTGTCTGTTCTTACAGCCTGTGGCTCTGATAACACCTAATAATAACCCCGACCTTATTCATATTACTATGTAAAGTTGGCTTTACATCAGGCAGCCTTTGTAATGATTTGGGGGGCGTTATTTTAGGCTAACACATTTAGCCTAAAATAATACACTTTTGAATATTGATGTTCCTTAAGTAGAGATTTGTTCCTTCGCCTTAAATAGCCTCGTTAAAAAAAGAAAAACAAAACCTTGTTCCTATTAAAATGGAAAAACAACAAGAATAATTACTGCCACCACCATCCTAGGAAAGAAAATAAAATTTCTCTCACCAATGACCTTCTAATTGCCAAAGTCAATAGATTCTTCTCAGTAATTACATACCTTACTTAGTATCTCAGATACTCCTCCTCATTTGAAAATGTTTTCCTCCTTTTAGTTTCTAGGATATCTAGTTCTGCTTCTTGTCCTGTCTCTCTGACCACTCCTTCACGGAATCTTCCAAACTCCTTATCAGCCACCCATTCCTTAGACATTTTTGTACCCCCATGGTTCTACCCTTAGTTTACTTCTCAGGCTACACAGTTTCCCTTAGTGGTATCATTCATGCCTAGAAAATTATCACTAGGCAATAAAATACTTCATTTTAAATTAACATGTGTATGTGTATAAATGGGTATAACACATGAAATGCACTGAACTTATTTACTTCCCCCACTCCTATTCCCAAACCCGTTCTTCCTGCTGTATGATGAATTTACCATTCAAGTCACCCAAGTCAGATTTAGGAATCATCCCTGACCTTGGAGAGCTAGGCACTCCCCATTTTAGCTTCCTTATAATCTACTCCATACATACAGCATTTAGCACATTGCTTATCAGTCTTTCTATTAACCTGTGAGCAACTTCGGAGTTCAGAGTCGGTAAGGAGGAAGAGGTACTAATAGTTAACATTTCCACTGAGTATGTACAATGTACCTTATGGTAAACATTATAGGTATTCATAGAGGAACAGTAAAGAGAGTCCTGGCCTTCAAGTTTAAAATCCAGAAGGGGAAGAGTACGAAGTACACAAAGTACTTCAATAGTTCAAAGAAAGGAGAGATAACTTATCTCAGAGGATGGAAGAAAATAAAAGACCCTGGGAGAAAAATATCAGCACACTCAATTTATATAATCTCTCCTACATTTTCATCTGTCTGTTTGAACTTTTCAGCTCATTAAGTCTGATGCTTGTAAAAGTACAACTTTCCTTCCTAGACTTCAATTCTAATGGCCCCAGAATTGCAAAAACTATGGCATAGGTTTATATCGTATAAGGAAACATGGTACTAGTGTTTATTACCTTCGGGCTTATTGGTAAAATCATAAAAAGCAAAGTTAACAGAAGTTCACCAGCTCACAGAGAAGTGGGCGGAGGACAGGGAGTGAGCGGAGACAAAGCCAGGCGGACTGCTGGTGGGGCAGGCTGGCTGCCCGGGCAGTGAGGCGGTGGCCTCGGCAGTCACACCCCTGTATGCGTCTGCTTCTGCTCCTAACTTTCCGACCACTCTTTTAAAATTGGGAAACGTAGTCTGTCCAGCTTCATTCTTCTTTGTGAAGATTGTTTTGCCTCTTGTGGGTCCTTTACCTTTTTGTATAAATGTTGGGATCAGCTTGTCAATTTTTGCAAAATTCCTGCTGGGATTTTGATATGGATTGTACTGAATCTATAGATCAATTCGGAGAGAACTGCCATATAAGTAATGTTGGGTCTTCCACTCCATAAACATGGAATGTCTTTCCATTTATTCAGATTTCCTTTAAATTTTCTCATCAGTATTTTGTAGTTTTTAGTGTATAAATCTTATACTTCTTTTGTTAAATTTATTCCTAAATTGTTTGCTCTGTGATTAGAACTATATTTAAAATGTCAACTTTGGACTGTTCATTGCTAGTATATAAATATAAATATAAATATAAATATAAATATTGAGTTTTGTATGTTGATATTATATTGTGTAACCTTGCTGAACTTGTTTATTATAAAGTTCTAATAGTACTTTTATGGGTTTCTTAGAATTTCCTACATAGAAAGTCGCCATCTATGAATAAAGACAGTTTTATTTCTTCTTCTCCAATGTGAATGCCTTTTGTTTCTTCTCCTTGCTTGATCGCACTGACTAGATGCCCCAGTGCAGTGCTGGGAGCAGAGGGGGGAGCAGACACCCTTGCCTTGTTCCCGGTCTCAGGGGGAGGTGCTCAGTTCTCCACCATTAAATACGGCGTTAGCTGTGCGTCTTTCATAGATGCTCTTTATTGGGTTGAGAAAGTTCCCTTTTTTTCCCTAGTTTGTTCAGAATTTTTATTATGAGTGGGTGTTGAATTTGTGTCAAATATTGTTTTTAATCTATTGTCCTTTATTCTATTAATATGGTACATTCCATTTGTAGATGTTAAACCAACCTTGCATTGTGAGGTAAACCCTCCTTGGGCATGGAGTATAATCGTTTTTATGTGTTGCAGATTAAGTTTGCTACTATTTGGTTGAAGATGTTTATGTCTCTATTCATAAGGGATACTGTTCTACAGTTTTCTTGTAATGTCTTTGTCTGGATTTGGTATCAGGGTAACACTGGCATCACAGAATGAATTGGGAAGTATTCTTTCCTCCTTTATTTTCTGAAAAGAGTGTGTAAAGTATTGATAATATTTCTTTCTTAAATGTTTGTAAGATGCCTGCCCTTTTTAATATCTTTAATCTTTGTGTCCTTCGTTGCATCTAGCATAGGCTTTTACTCCAAAAACATTGGGGAATTATATTATGCAAATCCATCCAAGAAATGGCTAAAATAATATATAAACAGTATCCTGAATTTTAGCCAAAGGTACTTTGATAATGGAGAACACTGTGGAAAACAATCTTACCACCACTTCTAAGTTTAGGAAAGACACAGTATTTACTTACTAGGTAACAGCTCTCTATCAGCAGTCTCTGTGCAGCCAGGGTAAGGGTAGAACAGATGGCCTTTCTCTAATGGGTATGGTATCATTCTAAAAGCTGAGGGAAAAAATACACATGTTGGTGTTCAATTCACACTTGTTTTCACCTTATACTATATATCAAAGCTATTCTAGAGACATTTTCATAACATTTTCAGGAAACATCTTATGTTTCATCTTTCTTTCTTAGAGACACATTTTAATAAAAGAAACAAGGTAAGCAAAAGAATGACTAAAAGGAAAAGTAAGGTTTATTTAGAGAATAGTGAATGGTCAGGCTGAAATAAAACTAAAGGGAGTACTGGATGACTAAAGGGAGACTGTCTGGGTCCCTCTGGCCTCACTCTTCTTATGACAAACACAACAGACTTGACTCTGAGCACGAATTCCACTTCCTACAGTAATCTTCACAGAACTGCAACACGTATAACTGTTGTGGCCATACTGCTGGCAGCTTAAAAGAGTCCTCGATGGCTTCTAACTTCACATGTGAGATGTCACTGTTTTCTATGAGCAGGGCTTAATTTAGATCGGAGTCACCTAAGTATAACCCTTTGGCCAGACCTGGCCCACTACTGGTTTTGGTAAACAAACTTGTACTAGAATGCAGCTGTGCTTGTTCATTTATACATTCTGTAAAGCTGCTTCCATGCTGCAGGAGTTGGGCAGTTCTGACAGAGACCACGGCCTGCGAAGACAAGCTATTTACCATCTGGTCCTCCAAGGAAAAGTTTACCCACCCTTGATCTGGCCTGTCACCAACTCTTACAGATTTAAAAACAAATTTATTTAATGATTTTTGAGAGACAGAGACAGAGACAGAGGCAGAGGCAGAGGCAGAGGGAGGGAGGGAGGGAGGGAGGAAGGAAACGGGAGGGCGGCAGAGAGAGAGAGAGAAACATGGATTTGTTGCATTCATTAGTTGTTTCTTGCATGTGCCCTGACCAAGGATCAAACCCACAACCTCAGCGTTTTTGGATGGCGCTCTAACCAACTGAGCTACCCAAACAGAGCTTGTAGACTTCTTAAAGCAGGAATTCTTATTCATCTATAAAACTAGCTAAATTGTGATAAGATTTTTGCTTTTGCTTTAATGCCTCTCTCTAAACTTCTATCAAAACATGGATTTTGTTGGGCCACAATAAAAAGTAATTATTTGTCCAACATCCCAGAGAAAATTAGTGATAACACTAGGAAATCATGCATTAACATGATTATTTAGGAAATACAATGTAAGTCACATACTTATTGAAAACCTCCGTCAATGCTAGGCACTGAAGACACATACTAGGTAAATGAGATAGAGTACCTGGTTTTGAAGAGCTTACAGAATACTGGGAAAAAAATCAGAACAAAGTCTAATAACCCAGACATGCAGCTCCTCAGTTTTAGCTGTCCCAGTTTCATTAATCTGTATAGCGTCAGTGACAAGCACAGTGTTTGACCCTGAAGTCAAAGGTTCTTACATTTTCTTGGTTCAAGGACACATGGTGTCCCCTTTCTGTCTTAGTAATTTTTTATGATGCCCATAGGCTGAAAGAAATATCTCACAATTCCACTTATTAGGTAGTGGATCCAAACAGCTTTAAACGTTTATGTTCTAAAAATGTACCAGTGATTTGGAAAAAAAAACTCATAAATTAAAAGAAGAAATCATTTCATTCTAACTAACCATCACTCCTTACTAATGGGTACGTGAGTCTGCTGAGAGCCACACAGCTTCTCAGACCCTGGTACGAGGTTGGACGGTGCTAGCTTCATTTCCTGTTCCACACTGGTTTCTGTGTGGTACTTCTTTTGATCACAAAAACTAACGAAGCCCCACCTTTGCAAAGCTGTGACACAGGAAGAAACAGGGACTGGAGAGCCATCTAACTGTGAAACCATGAGCTACCTAGAGTAATAATCTGAATGGTGTCTGACAGATGTTGATATTGCTGTGTTTCCAGCGAACATTTAAAATACCCCTTGCCGCTCTGTGAATACACTGCAATGCCCCCAAGTGCCTTAGTGCAAAGTTTGGAAACTGACGGGGTTAACCAATTGTAGTGACTGAGCACTGAATTTATTTTTGAATGTGTATGGATAGCAGAGGTGTACTTCCCAAGAGAATTATTATAAGAGTCAACTGATAAAATATTTTGATTGAGCTTCTTCATTTTCTTAGTGATTTTAAAAAGTTACAAATAAGAGATCTGGAAGTTAGTTAAGGAACAGACCAGTTCTCCCAAGAAGATATACAAGTGGCCAATAAACACAGTGACAGATCAACACCACTAATACTAGGACACGCACATCAAAACCACCATTAGACACCATTTCACACCCATTGGAATGGCTATCACTGAAAAACAAAACAAACAAAACAGAAAATAACAAGTTTGATGAGGACATAGAGAAAGCTAAATGCTTGCTTATTTCTAGTGGAACATAAAATGGTGCAACTGCTCTAGAAAACAGCATGGTGGTTCTTCAAAAAATTATACACAGAATTTTCATGATCCAAAAATTCCACTTCTGGGTATATATACCCAAGAGAACTAAAAGCCGGAACCTGAGCAGGTATTTGTACACCCACGTTCACCGCAGCATTATCCACAGCAGTTAGAAGGTGAAACAAATACTCACCGACAGTTGAATGCCTTAGTAAAATGTTGTATATACACACATTGTGGAATATCATTCAGCCTTAAAAAGGAATGAAGTTCTGACACATGCTATAACATTATGCTAAGTGAAACACACCAGATATGAAAGGACAAATATCGTCTGCTCCCACTATATGATATACCGAGAGTAGTCAAACTCATGGAGACAGGAAGTAGAATGATTACCAGGGAGAATGGGAAGAATGGGGAGTTATTGTTGAATGCACACGGAACTTCAGTTTGGGATAATGAAAAAGTTCTGGGGATGGATGCTGGTGCTAGTTGTACAATAATGTGAATGTATTTAATGACACTGAACTGTATACTTTAAAACGGTTAAAATGATAACTTCCATGTTATATGTATTTTACCACAATTTAAAAATTTTAAGAGTAGAATTGATATCAGTTGTGACAAAAGTAGTTTCATGTTATACACAACTGAAAATAAAACAAAACAGTCAAATTTAAAATATATTAGAATAGCACAACCACATTAAAAAGCTTATAAACCAAGGATTATTAGTTATCATTTTCTTTCCTTACAAATATGTAGTTTAAATGAACATGTGACAAAATACCATAACAGTTTCTCATTCTGCTTTTCCTAAATGTGGCAGCAATATAAGTTCATTAAATATCTCTTCTACCAATAAACCAAACATAACACCACTGCGTTCACAATGAAACCAATCTGAACAGCAAATCCTTACAGAAACTCAGACAATCTCATTTAAAAAGACTGCCTGTGAGTGCAATGAATAGTCGGAGAGATCAGGGTTACATTTGGAAAAGAACACTTACTGCCTTCCCACGTACACTGTAACAGATTAAGAGCACCTTCTATCCGCTTCCAGTGCTGAAGATGAAAGAAAGCATAGGCAATTGCTTCACTATCACCCCGTTTCAGAATGTGTTCTGGAGGTAAAATTAGACTTTTCATCTCTAATAAATACTAAAAAACAAAACAAAACACAGACACATCACAGAAAAAAAAGAAAAATTAAATTGCGTTAAATTCAAATATCCACAAAAATGTAGATTCAAATTTTATAAAGTCACAAACATTAAACTAGTTGAAATGACATTCAAGATCCTATTGATAAATGTATATAAAATGCTTTCTATGCAAATTCCAAGGGCGAGAATATTTCTATAGGTAACAATAAGGTGATAAGTGGCTTATATCTAAACTTGCTAAACACGAAATGGAAACTCAAGCTGAGGTAATATGTGAGAGCAATCATTTGTTTTTCCAAAAACTAATTAAGTGTAAAAATTATAAAACACCATTTTGTATCAACACTTTGTGGCAACATTCCATTTTTTTTCTCATTCCCATTTACAAGGGATGGAACTTAATTGTGAAGAAGTTCAATTAAATTAATATTTACGGAGAGCAAAGCACTTGCTTGTTAGATAATACCAAAAAACACTTTTATTGGGGAAACTTTATAATGCAATGAGAAAGATGGAGTTCTTAAATTAATAATTATAACCAGACGGTGCTAAGTGTTTTGTCAGAGGTATAAGAGTGAATATAGGGATAGGGATAGGAAGTACTAATTTTTAAATTTAGTTTTTTATAATAGCCTTATTGAGATATCATTTACATACTTCACAATTCACCCATTCACAATACACGACTCACTGGTTTTCAGTATGTTCGCAGACACGGGCAACGCCAGCACAGCCATATTAGAACACCCCATCGCCTCGGCAGGAAACCCTGTACTCGTCAGTTACCACCCCTGCTCCGCTGTTCCCTCTAAACCCCAGGCAACCAGTGATCTGCTTTCTGCCTCCATAGATTTGCCTAGTCTGGATATTTCACACAAACGGAATCACATAATAGATGGTCTTTTGTAGCAAACTGTTTCTTTCACTTAGTAAACTGTTTTCAAGGCGTATCCACGTTGCAGCATGTATCTGTGCCTCGTTCCTCTTTGTGGCTGAATAATATTCCATTGTATGGATGTAACACACTAGTTTACCCAGTCATCATTTGATGGCTATTTGAATAATGCTGCAAAAACATCCGTGTACCAGTTTTTATGTGAACATTTGTTTCCATCTCTCTTGGGTGTATACCTGGAGTGGAGCTGCTGGGTCATGTGATAACTCTAGGTTTAGGAGGTATTAATTCTGCTTAAGGGGCTGAAAATAAACCTCTTGATGGAATTTGGGATTTGAGCTGATATACAGAGATGGATGGAATGTGGATGAGCGGATTGGGGGTGGGTGGAGAAAAGAACAAGAGGACATATTCAAAGTACAGGGACAACAGTGAACACAGGCACTGAGCCAAGAGAACAAGATGCATTTAAGGGATTAGTGGGTGTGCTTGTTAAAGAAACTATAGCCTATCAATTCTTACTCATAGATGAAATTAAATTCTGTCTTAAATTCTTCAAGAAAATACTTGCCTTAATATTAAAATCCGTAACAAAAACAGTATAGTCACAGTTATCACACTAATCAAATGTACTAATTACATGAAGATGCAAAGTTAATCACTCATACATCATCTTTACTATTAAAGTGCTCAACTTAAAACAAAATCTTTTAAAATTTTTAGTTAGCTGAATACTTCCTGCAAATACTTCCCCTACGAAAATAGGTTTGAAATGATCTCTTTGGTTCTAAATAATGTGATACCAAATTATGTGTCATAAGATTCAAACCACATTAACTTGTTATAAAGTATAAAGAGAGAAACATTCCAGAGGTGTCTCAAAAGATATATTTTCACATTTCAAATTCTAGATTCCTCAGATTATTGCACAAACTAATGAGATAAACAACATAAATTAAATAGTTGAATTTGTGAAAAACACTTTGTAAAACTGCTACAAGCAGGAAGAATCTTCAAAACAAAAGAAGTGCAGTGGTTTCAGTATTTAAGCCTTAGGTGATCAATCAATATGTATGTATGCATCATATTATCATATGTAAAATCGTTGTTCTTATGAAATGTGTCTTTCCAGCACTTACTGAGCTTAACGCCCACCTTTGACGACTCTTACTCCTACACCTCAATAAAGCTGAGGTTCAAGAAAAAAGAATTAATGTTAGTCTTCATGTTTCTGGCTCTCTCCTCAAAGTGTAAGAATGCAATCTGCTCATCAATTTATTTTAGCAGATGTCACAAGCTATGAGATTATTTACTAATCCAGTTTGGGGACTTAACATTTCCCATTCAGTTTCTTAAAGGAATGCAGCAGAGGTTGTGTCCTGGTCAAGCAAAGCCCATTTGCTGCCTGGTTGGGTTTTCTCCCCTTAGTGCCTTGGGCCTATATTCAGGAGGGTAATATTCTTTCTAATCCTCTCTAATCCTTGCCCATTTTTTTAAAACACAGTAAAAGATCACTCGCACCAGGCAGCTGTGGGAAAATGGACTCAAATAGCTGACCTCTGACATGACTCCTTATGCTCCTTGCAAGTGCACGAAGAGCTTCTTCAGTAGGAAGCAAAGAAAATGCAGCCATCACAGTGAAATCTCCATCACCAGAAAGAGTACCTCAGTTTCAGAAGAAAACTTTTTAACACTTAAACCAACTCATTTGTATTAAAATTCTGCCTCATTTTACAGATAGGGAAGACAAAATATACCAAATTATTTTTAATGAGTTTTAGAACCAGGAAGCATTAAACTACTTTGTAGCCACTCAGCAAATGGTAAGCAAAGATATTCAGTTAACAATTATTCAAAAGAACTTACAGAAAAGTCAACCTAATATGTCAAGAAAATAACTTCAAGAGTTTATATGTAAAAATCTTTGTTATTTAATCATTAGTAAATCTTCCTTAGGCCACCTTCATATTTTATTATCATGTCTTACCTACTACCAAATGTCCTTTCCAAAATGGCTTTAAAACAAAGCAAATCCTATTTTTCAGTTTCTAATAAAGCACTAAAATGAAATTCCACCCTCAAAATATAGGGAAAATTTTCAGTTTGAAGAAAATGTACTTAGAGAAGGTAATTATAGGACTGTGACTTATTTTACCACATTCACAAACTGCTATTCAAGAACGTCTGCTCCCCGGCACAGGCTGTAAGTCAGCACCCAACAGAAACTACGTCCTCCATCCTCTGCTGCAGCACCTGGCACGTGATGCTGCCCGGAGTGGGCGCTGAAGTCATTAAAACTGGCTTGATCTGATATACAGAGCTAACGCGTCTTCAAACTCATACTTATATTTCAGTTTCTACTTAAAGACAGTTTCTAAATCTCTGTGCAAACCAAAAAACAAAACAAAACAAAATAAAATGTGCTACCCAGACTTCATTTTTCTACGGAGAAGAATATGAAAGGTTAAAAACTAGGGTGGTTGGTTTTGTCTTTTTTTTTTCTGCTTACAAAAAACACAAACACTGCAGACTTACACAGTAGAAAAATAATATATTACAAGATTGGAAAGTAAAAGAATAAAGGAAATAAAGATAATCTAATTTACATTTTTTGATATTTCCTTAAGGATAACATACCAACTCTATTTTTCTTAAAAATAGGATCAAACTGTCATGCAACTCACTTTTTACTTCACAATACGTCTTAGGAATACATTTTTTCCTGTCTCTGTACAGGTCTGACACACTATTTTTAATGGTTGCATGATATTCCATTAAAGGCTGAGTTATTTTATAAGTTGAGAAGTGAGGTCATGCTGGAAGTGTACTACCATCCTTAAAAGGTCAAAGATGATATAATTAAGCAAAACTCATAAAAATAGTAAAATAAATGACACACAAAATTTTATATAGAATAGTAAAACAGTCAAAATAGTCAAAACTCATAAAAATAAGTAAAACAGCTTAAAAGTTCCTACAAATAATAGGGTCCAAATTTTCCTTTCTCGAATTTAGATGGGCCTTTAGTGCAATGCAGATCAAAACTGAAGACATGTCTATTTACCAAACATTCACTGAATGCCTACTTTGTGCTAGGCAGAGTATCAGACATAAAATGATAAGTGAGCCAATGGTTCTTTTTTAAAGGCTTACAGGAAACTAAGGGAAGGACATACAGACAAAAAAAATATGACTAAGGTACCGAAGGAACAGAGAAGAGAGAGCCATTACCCCTGCTTGGGAAAAGTGGAAAACACACTGTTAGAGGAGGCGACAGATGGTCGGGGTCTTGAAGAACAAGCAGGAACTTGATGGGTCCAGAAGAGATTGGGCATATGTGCCAAGGTCGGGAGACGCGATGAGCTGGGACCAGCTCAGGAAGTAGTAGTGCTGAAGACAAGGAACGAAGCCAATGTGGCATGGAGTAGGGCTGGAGACAGACACTGGGCTCAGACAGTGAAGGGCTCTGTATGTGCAATACTGAGGGATCAATCCTTATCTCATAGGCCTTGAGGAACAAGCAGAGCTCTTTTAGCAGGATAAGATTTGCTGTTTAGGTAGATAACTTTGGCAATGACCAGAGTGGAGAGTGGTAGATGGCAGAGAGACCAGTGAGGAATCTGTTTTAATAGTCCGAGCAAGAGACAGTAAACATATCTATATGTTTAGAAATACATAGAAAATGTCTGGTAATAACCCTGACTGGTGACTTAGTTGGCTGGACGGTGTCCCACAAAGTGAAAGAAAGGTCACTGGTTCTATACAGGTCAGGGCACATGCCTGGGTTGCAGGTTTGGTCCCCGGTCATACAAGAGACAACCAATCGATGTTTCTCTCTCACATCATTGTTTCTCTTCTTCTCTTTCTCCCTCCCTTCCCCTCTTTCTAAAATAAAAACAAAAATAAATGCTTTTTTTTTTAAGAAAGAAAATGTCCGACAATAAATAAACCAAACAGAAACAGTGGTTACTTTAGAGAAGTAGAATTGGGAGTGAAAGAAGAGGGAAAATTTTACTTTATAAACTTCTGAGGGGTCTGAACGTTTTGTAAAAAGTATGCATTACTTTTATAATAACAACAACAATGTTTAAAAGACTGTGCAGTGAAGACGTGTGATGGTGACGGCAGGGTGGAGAGGATGGCTAGGTCTGGAAGGCATTTCAAAGGCTACAGTGAAAGTCGGTGACTTGGGAAGGGCAGAGGTAAAGGTTAACGAGGAGAAGAGAGTGATGAAGCCATACATCAGAATAGCTAACTAAGGAAAGAGAGGCACATTGAAAAAGAGTTAAATTTTTAAAAATTCAGTTTGAGACACATTAAAGTGTCTTAAGTACCTATTAGATACCCAGTTAAAATTTCCATAACTAGATAGGAATGGAGTGTATTGATGAGGTAGCCAGAGTTAAAAGATACAGATTTGGAGATTATCGATAAATAAAACACAGCTGAAGATAGATATAAACCCAGCCTGGCTCCCAAGCTGTGCTACAGGACTTTCATGTCACCTCCAAATCACCTTAGCATTACATCTGCAATGAGTCGGGAATTGTTTGGGACAATTTTAACTAGCATTAAACTATGAACAATATGCTCAAATAATTAACTCATGCCTCTTGCTTTTCACTAAAATTATAAAAATTAAAGCTACTTTAGAAGCTATAGTTAAAAAGACATAATGATGTATGGTCTGATGGTCTCTTTTATAACTCTAAAACCATACCTTTGCTTATACTCAAATTTACTTTAATTTTGAATTGCTTTGATCTTTATCATTTATCTGTAGATCACTTTGTTTCTACTACTTTGTAAATCTTACAACCGCTTTTGACCAAAAGCAATATAATTCTGACCTGAAGTAATGATAATGCTTTATAATCTTCCTCTTAAAAGCAGAGGTTAAGGAAAAATCTCTCTGAAGGCATCTGAAATTAAGGCACTTTGCTCTTGATCAGTCATGCACACCAAAAACCAATTTATCTCTGCAATTAGTTTTCTCGGTGCACATTCTATGAGATTGGACAGGCAGGCCGAACGCAAAGGCGTCCACATGGATGCGTGTTATGGGGGAGACTAAGGATGGTTCCTGCAAAGAAAGAAAAGAAATGCTCTATGAGTAAACTGGAAGAAAGGTAATACTCCCCAAGAGCCTCGGGAGCAAAGGGAACACGATCTTATGTTGAAAGGAGAGGGATGGGAGGCGAGAGAGGCCATCTGCCGCAGGACACTCCTTTCCACGTCGTCCTGCAGAGCAGCTCCTCCAGGTCAGTACTCCGCTCCTCAGCCCTTCCACCTTCTCACAGCACAGCCTCACTGTGCTCCACGTCTGGGTCACAGGGTTCAGCGCCACTTCCCGTTTCTCCTTTTACTCCTGCTAGGCCACTCAGAACCCCAACAGAGTGCGTGACTCCCTCTTACCTTTTAAATATGCTGGTCTAATACAGGGAGTTCGGCCAATGAAATGTAAGCCTGCTGCTAAAGAACTAGTGTCTTCAATGGTGAATGGGAAAAGTGTCATCTTATAGGCTTTGATTTCTGATCAGCCAGACATACAGAGTGTCATACTAAGAACAATTACATCTATAGTAGATCACTAACATTCATGGATTTAATATTTTCAATTTCAATCATCTGTGGTATCTCTAAACATTCTTGATTTATAAAAGCCATCATTTTGCTGGGGCATGAATTTGAATCGTGTGCCCTGAGACTTGTGTACATGTATGAATAATTTACCTAATGAATGACTCTACCTGACTCTTCAGCGTCCATATCTCAACAAGGTTCATGACTGTCCTCATGTTTGCATTTCATGGGTGAAATTAAATATTACGATGGTATTTTTAACTATGGAGATTCACAACAGTTTTGGACCATATTAATCAAGAATCTCAGCCCTGGCCGGTGTGGCTCAGTGGACTGAGTATTGGCCTGTGAACCAAACGGTCACTGGTTTGATTTCCAGTCAGGGCACATGCCTAGGTTGCAGGCCAGGTCCCCAGTTGGGGGCACACAAGAGGCAACCACACATCGATGTTTCCCTGCCTCCCTTTCTCCCTTCCTTCCCCTCTCTAAAAGTAAATAAATAAAATATTTTAATAAAAAGAATCTCAGTGGCCTATTGTAATAAAAATGTTAAAGAATACCTTCTATAATAGAAGACAAATTTTTTAAATGTGCAAAGAACCTGAATAGACATTTATCCAAAGAAGATACACAAATGGACAATAAGCACATTAAACGATGTTCAGCATCATTAGCCATTAAGGAAACACAAACCAAAACCACAATGAGACACCACTTCATCCCTGCTAGGACAACTGTAATCAAAAGACAGACAATAGCAAGTGTTGACACAAATGCACAGAAATTGGAGCCCTTCCTCACACATTGCTGGTGGGAATGTAAAATAGCATAGCACTTTGGAAAACAGTTTGGCAGTCTCTCAAAAAGTTTAACATATAATTACCATATGATCTGTCAGTTCCGCTCCTAGGTATATACTTAAGAAAAGTGAAACCATGTGTTCACATAAAGACTTGGACATCAATATTCACAGCAGCGTTGTTCACAATAGCCAAATAGTGAAACCAACCCAAATGTCCATCAATTGATGAATGGAAAAACAAAATGTGGAATATTCATACAATGGAATATTATTCAGACATAAAAAGAAATGAAGTATTGATACATGCTACATTATGCTAAGTAGAAGAAGTCAGACACAAAAGGCCACATATTATGTGATTCCAAATCCACAGAGACAGAAAATACATGAGTGGTTGCCAAGGATTAGGGGAGGAAGGAGTGGGGAGTGACTGCTAATAGGCACAGGGTTTCTTTTTGGGGTAATAAAAATGTTCCAGAATCAGGTAGTGGTGATGAATATATAACCTTGTGAATATACTAAAGACCTCTGAAATGTGTACTTTAAACAGGTACAGTTTGTGATATGTGAATTATCTCAATTTAAAAAAAAATAATACCTTCTATAAAACTCCTTGATGGTTGATAATAAAGAATATGAGACATTAGAATGGCTGAAACAGTATGCTGTGGAATAATTAAAAGGTATAACACATTTCTACTATAAAAGTTTAAAATCTAACAATTTCTATAGTACCTGAAAGATGCACAATCTTTTTCTTGCTTGGTGACTAAAAAAAATATTCATTGAACCAAAGCCATAGTTAGGTAATGAAGAACAAGTCAAAACCCATGAAAACATACTGTTCTAATTTTTAACTATTACTATTATAGTTACTCTACACTGAAATTCATTCAGTAGATTAAAAAAAGTCTGTACAGGCAATCAATATTAATGAAATATCTAAAGCAAATTCATAGCCTAAAGAGATTTATGTGATCTTTCTCTGTTGCACCTCTAATAGTTTCCAGCTTTAACAAGTTGCACAGCCCTAGACCTACAGCCATTTCTGTTGTAGTTATGTGGAAAGTTGCCAAAAAATGTTTCCTGCTAAAACAGTTTTATCCTTTGTCATCTAACTGGTAAGATTCATGTAACATTTGACAAATTTGCATATAACATTTAATAAATTTGTAAGATTAAAAGAAGGTTTAATATACACATATTTAAATGTCACTGTTCACTAGGTTAAATAAGTTAAGACCCACAGTTGAAGTCTGAGGAAGAAACCCCTAAGCCCTTTTTGTTTGCTTTGCTGTAGCTGGGCGTCAGGAACAGAGAACATAACAGAAGAGAGAGAGAGAGAACCTTTACATACTTCATCACTTGTAAAACCCTAACAAACACAGACAGCCACAAATTCCAGAGCTCTTGCAGTTCATATAACACTAATGTTATTTAAGTGGGATATTATCCAAACCTTAATCATTATCCTGTTTGATAACAGCCAGCTTAAACAATAATGTAAGGTTATAGCACCATTCTACTTAGCTGAATATTTTAACCTGAATTGTCAACTGGTTGTGACATATAGTTGAGGGGGAAATAGGTAAATTTCTACGTATAAATAAAAATGATTTTAAAATGTTCAAGTATATACACATTGTATACTTTAAAAATATACAATTGAAGTATATATAAAACAGTTTTATTGAAGTCTATTTTACATATCATAGAATTCACCATTGTAAGTATATAGCTCAATGATTTTTAGTAAATTTATACAGCTGTGCAACCATCACCATGAAAGTTCCCTTGCTCCGGTTTGCAGTCAATGCCCACCAGTCCCAGGGAACCACTGATCTGCTTTTTGTATGTATGGTTTTACCTGTTCTACAAATTACACATAAATGGAATCATACAATATGTTGTCTTTTGTGTCTGGTTTCTCTCACTTGACATAAAGTATTTGAGGTTCACCTATTTTGATGCACGTACTTATATTGTTCCTTTTTAATGCTAAGAAGTGTTCCATTTGATGGATGTACCACAATTCATTTATTTATTCACCTGTCTTTGAATTGTTCCAAGTTTTTGCTCTTGCAAACAATGCTATGACCAACTGCATAAAAGTCTTTGTATGGAAATATGTTTTCATTGCCGTTGCACAGATACCTAGGAATGGAATTGATGGGTCACATAATAAGTATATATGTTTAACTACGGAACTATTTTCCAAAGTAGGTAAACTATTTTACATGCACAACAACAATGTATGAAGTTTCTCCACATTCCTGCCAACACTTGGTATTGTCAGTCTTTGTGAGTATGGGCATTTTAGTGGGTATAAAATACATCATATTATTATTTTAATTTGCATTTCTCAATGACTACTAATGCTGAGTATCTTTTAATGTGCCTATTAGCTATTCATGTATTTTCTTTGATAAAGTGACTATTTATATTCTTTGCCCAAGTTTTAATTGAGTCATTTGTCCTGTTATTATTAAGTTGTAATAGTTCTTTATACGTTCTGAATACAAGTCCTTTGGCAGATGTATGACTGGCAAATATTTTCTCCCAGTCTTTGGCTTACCTTCCCATTTTCTTAATGATGTCTCTTGAAGAAAAAATGTTTTAAGAAGTCAAATTTATAAATTTTTTTTCTGTTATGGGTTGTGCTTTTGAAAAAATCTTTGCCTAACCCAAGGCACAAAGATTTTCTTTGGTTTCCTTCTAGAAGTTTTATAATTTTACCTCTTACATTTAGATCTATGACCCATCTTGAGTTCATTTTTGTATATAGTATGAGGGAAGGGGTCTGCATTTTTTTTTATCCTCACCCAAGGATGTTTTTATTGATTTGAGAGACAGAGAGAAAAAAGGAGGAGAGAGAGAGACATGGATGTGAGAACCATCTATCGGATGCTTCCTATATGTACCCTGACCGGGGATGGAACCTGCAACCTAGGTATGTTCCCTGACTTGGGATCAAACCTGCAACCTTTTGCTGCACGGGATAACACACCAACCAACTGAGCCACCTGGCCAGGGCTGGGTGTTTAGTTTTGTTTTTTAATATATAAACACCTAGTTGTTCAAGCACCACTTGTTGATAAAACTATCCTTTCCCCACTAAACACTGAATTGTTTCAGAACACTTGCTGAAAATCAGCTGACCATAATGGCGTGAGTTTGTTTCAGGACTCTCTATTGTCTTTCACTCATCTATACTTCAATCTTCACATCAATAATATACTACCTTAATTACTATAAAAATGTCTTTTTAAAAAGCTTTAAAATGTCTTGACATTGGATAGTGTAAAACCAGTCCTAACTTTGTTCTTCTTTCTGACAATTGTTTTGGCTATTCTATGTCCTTTGCATTTCTATATAAATTTTAGGGTGAGCTGGTCAGTTTCTACAAATAAGCCTGTTAGGATTTTACTAGGAATTGCATTGAATCTATAGATCAATTAGAGGAGAATTGTGATCTTAACAATATTAAGTCTCCCAATTCATAAGCATGGCATGTACCTTCCATTTATTTAGGTTTTCTTTCATTTCTCTTGGAATTGTTTAGTAGTATTTCAGTGTGTATGTGTGTTTCAAAAAAAAGTATCCCTAAAAGCATTGTAGATTATCTACAGCAGATTTAATCTGGAAATTAATATATATTACCTATTCAAACATTTAATTTTGTAATTAGGGCAACACCTAGAATTTCTACTGCCCCCCCAACATGTGTTGCCAGCAGTAGTTTTAAAAAATCCAACTCATATCATCAAAATTATTTATTACTTCTGAGAATACATTTTACACAAGAGGGTTTCTGAGGCAGGAAAGAAGTCCACAGTCATAGGAAGAGGTCCATATTTCCTTATTTTGCATGTGAACTAAATAAAAGTTTTGGACATCTCAGTGACATATTTAATTTGAATAGTTCTGACTAAGAACTGTTGCTCATCTTCTCACACAAGGAACAGATTCCCACCCCATCCTGGGTAATAACAGCAACAATCACTTCTGTAATGCTTACTGTGTGTTAGGCACCCGTCTAAGCACTTTAAAGAAATGAAGTCATTTAATCTCAATAACAGCTCTGAGAGGTAGGGAATATTATCCCTATTTCACACAAGGAGAAACTCGAGTCCAGAGAAGTAACTTGTCCAAGGTCACATAGCTGGTTAAGGAGTGGAGCCAGAACACGCACCTAGGCAGACTAGTTTGCAGAACCCATTCTCTTAACTACTCTGAAGACTAAAAGAGCAGAGCATTTCATGTAAAAGTATTTTCAGACCTCAGCTTGCAGTAATGGAAGGCTAGCTAATTCAGATCAATCCTCCCAGACAACTGGAAAGGCTGAACAAAATATTTAAAAAATCTAATCACACACATCGCAGTTAACAAAGAGTGAGGAATCAGCACAGTGCGAAGAGGGCAGAAGGCAGAGCAGTGAGCCACATTTGGCGCTCCTCTTATTGTAGTGACGCTTGCCGATTCTGCACAAGATGGCTAGAAGGCTGGTCAGCCTTTCTGCTAGTTTCCTAAGACTAGGGGAACAAAAGTTAAGAGTTCAAGGCTGTCAAGAGTGAGAGTCCCAGCAAAACTCTCAGGATTGGATTCAGATCCTCAAAAGCTGCGTGCCAGGAATAAGGGTGAAACAGAAATATACCAAAACTTCCATTACTCCAAGAATACGCAGGGTCTTATTTTTGCGGTAGATGGCAATGGTCATGCAAGAATTCAGGAAGGAGCCTAAGAGCTGCAGAAAGTGCTTCAGGAAGATCAGTTGTGAGATGCAGTGTTGCTGCTTTTTGCAAGCAGACAGGATTTGCCAAAAGCTATGGCCATTGGTCAGATGATGGACAAATTAGGTCTTCAGCCTCTTGGTAACAGAACATAGTATGTTCAAGCCACTCGTGCTACACAAGGAGCTGGTCTGTGTGAGGGACCTGCCTGGCTGTTGGATGAGCTTTCAAAATGCTAAATGAAACCGGGTGTCTAACCAAGGACATGTTTGACATGAGTGGTCTAGATGTGTTACAACAAAATTAGTTTGCATCTTGGTTATTGAACAGTATCTGGGACTGGTTTAGGCAGAAGATTACATCGTTTACACTTATTTTTTTGTCAATTATTGTTTACCAAGTATAATGTTTCACCTTAACAATATGTTTGGTTTTAAAGAATTCTCCTTAACTTGGGGGAAAAAAAGGGTCCTTTTAATTTTACTTCTTTTAAGCCTAAATGCCTGGACTTGGACATTGTCACACCTTTAAATAAATTTGTTTTGAATATTTTTTGAACCCATAATGAATAATGTTTTAAAGTCATGCTCTTGCTGCCCTGGCTGGTGTGGCTCAGCAGATTGAGCGCCAGCCTGGGAACTGGAAGGTTGCTGGTTCAATTTCCCATGAGGGCACATGCCTGGGTTTCAGGCCATGTCCCCAGCTGGAGATGTGCAAGAGGCAACCGACTGATGTATCTCTTGTACACTGATTATTTCTGTCCCTCCATTTCTCCCTCCCTTCTCCTCTCTGAAAGTAAATTCTTTAAATCTTTTTTAAAAAGTATTCCCTTGCTACTTTACTGACACCTTTATCATTCCTGGGACAGTCTGTTGATTAAAAAAAATGTAGCATTCCATTTGTATTTCTTTTTCTATTTTGCCAAAAAGATCTTCTATTACTGCTTGTACCAGCCAGGGAAATGTTCCAAAACACTATTGGGATCTCTTGCACTGAGGGACTTTTTCCCCGCCATTATTGACTCCTGGCTTCCACTAGCCAAGCTTACCTTGGTGTGATTTGGATTTGATAGCTAATTAGTTCTGTGCTGGCAGCAAAGAGTTCATACTGAGATTATTTTTAATACCCAGCACATTGTCTTTCTTTATATGTCTTTTATGTTTCAGGTTGCTTTTGGTATTAGCCTGACTCTTTGCTGCTTATGTTTTACTGTTTATTTGTGAGCATATCTTCATTAAGAGTTTTTGTTTTTAAAGATTTTATTTATTTTTAGAAAGAGGGAAAGGGAAGGAGAAAGAGAGGGAGAAAAACATCAGTGTGTGGTTGCCTCTTGCATGACCCCTATTGGGTACCTGGCCTGCAACCCAGGCATGTGCCCTGACTGGGAATCGAACTGATGACCCTTTGGTTCACAGGCCCAAACTCAATCTACGGAGCTACACCAGCCAGAGCAATTATTAAGAATTTTTGAAAAACTCATCAAACTCAACTGAGTAAGTTTTCTTCATAACCCATTTGTAATTACTCCTAATAAAATGACAAAATATGTTTAAAAGGCAAACAGTTTGAACTAAATTATATATAAATATATTGCTATAGTATGCAGTTAAATTGTGTTTAGAGAGAGGTTTATAGATTTAAGTAGATATATTAGTAAGAAGAAAGGCTGGATACTAATGGGTTAAATATCTATATAAGATATAGGAACTAAAGGGCCAGAGAAACTTGAAGGGAGGAGGCATGCAGAGCAGAGAGGAACGGACCAGAAAGCAAACAGCAGAGAGGAACAACAAAGCCAGGGCTCCGTTCTTTGCAACTAATAAAAGGGACAGATCCCAAGGGAGTCCGATCGAAGAAAATAATACGTAGCCAGTGTTAGAAAGTAAAAAGTGGATATTATAGCTAATCCCACAAACAGTAACAAGGTAATAAGAGGATTTTACGAAATCTTTCTGCCAACAAATTTGAGAAATTTTATGAGATAAATATCTAGAAAAATACAATTCACTAAAGCAACACAAGAAATAAGAAATTTAAATAATTATGGGATGGTTAAGGAAATTGAATTTATAATTGAACTATTAAACTGAAGAAATAAAATTTGTAATGAGAATCCTTCTCAATCAGATGGCTTTGTCAGCAAATTCCACCAGTTGTTTAAGGCAGAAATCACTTTAATTTTACACAAGCTATTCCAGAGAATAAAATAAAAGGGGCTCACTCCTTGTTTTATGAAGCCAACAACAAAGGAAAAGTACAGAACAAAAATATAAGAAAAGAAGGAAGTGACCACAATTAGTGTCAGAACAGTGGTTACCTCTGGACAAGAGGGAAGAAGCTGCGATTGGTGCAGGACAGCGAGCGGGGCCCCTGGGGGCTGGCAACGCTGTTGCTTGACCTCAGTGGTAGTCTCCACTCATTTGCTTTATAATAAACCATTAAGATGCACATTTCTGTTTTTTACACTTTGCTGTATATGTATTAAATTCATAATAAAAACTTTATCAACTTAAATTTATGGGACCAGTGTCAATTAATAAGAGGATGGTATAAATATTTGTTGACTCTCACTCTTAGACTTCAGTTGTTTTCTAGGCTCTATCTTTACTCACTCTACCAGACTTACAACTTCCATATATTCAAGAGTATCTTTTAGAAATTAATCTAAATAGCTTCCAAATTCTGTTAACATACATGAAACTGGAATCAACAGTTATAATTACAATTTTCTCACAAAGACAGCTACTCTTGAATATTCTATACTTCCTAACATGGGACATTGTTTTTAAAATGCAAAATTTAATCTTGGGTGATAACACAAAGATTAACCAATAATCTGTATGTCTGCAAGGTGCATAATATAAAGACAAATGATATGGGTACAGTTTCATCTGAGACCCAAAAAAACATCAACTCAGCCGTTTTTACGGGAACTTCCACATCTGTGGCCTATCATTGACTATTTTAATCTATTCGTTTTCAGTCTTTGTCTACTCAGCCCTAGTTCAAAACCCAGGCATCTGTTTAGATGTAAACACCTTTCACTGTAATAGGAAATTTAATCTAGTAATCAGAAATATGAATGATCTTTTATTAGGGTCAAGTCATTTTATTTATTCTCTATAACCACAGTGGAGGGAACAGCCAAGTGAACGCATTTCTAATTCTATTTTGATGCAATTACAACCCCATAGTGAACTGCTACTGCTCCTACCTACCTTTCCAAGTGCCTTTGAACATCTCCTTTAAGGTGAATAATAAGCTTCAAAATACAGTGGACTAAAACAATTCTGACTCAAATTATGGAGACCCAAACTTTGGTCTGGATACAGTCATCAATTTGATAAACTTAAATGAAAGTAGTATTGTTATTATAAAATTTCTCACTTTTGGAACATGAGGATTAAACTCCACAGCTCTATGAATTGCTTCCACAGCATTCATTTCTGCGGTGCTTAACCCTCTTCTTGAGGCTGTTTCTGGAGAGAATCTGTAAGAAAACCACAAAAATGAAGAAATGAATATTAAAAAATACATGGTTATAGATCATAATTTAATCAGAGTTTTCTGGTGAAGCCAAATAACTACTAATCAAATTATAGCCTTTGGTCCAATATATATAGAAGGTAGCATAAGAAATGGAAACTTTCAAATTTAGGCAGTGAAAGACTTCAGGAGAAGTCCATTGAAAGCACACTTTAAAGATAATGAAATATGAAAGGTTACATAGGGATTTCAGAGGATCTCACGAAATAGAAGTACAGTCTTATCAAATGTTCATGAAAAGGAAACAGACTGCAAATACTCCATTCTAATTCATATCTAGAAGAGTAATCTAAGGTGAAAGAATATGGTTGCCTTTTGGTTGGTTTCTGAATATGTTATCTGTGGAATGAAGTGAAATTTGTTAAAAGCAGTCACAATTACAAAGAATACAGAATAATTCAGAGTTATAATCTCAGAGCAGATAACATGAAACTTATTTCCCTACCACACATCTTATCATTATCATCATAGCTGCTATGTACTATATATACTGTCTTCCTAGCATTGTTTCAGGCATTCAATGCAGATCTAATCCTCACAGAACCTACACTATTCTTATTCTCATTCTTATTCTTATTCTGCAGATGAGGAAGAGACTCAAACTGATTAACGTGCCCAAAGATCCACACCTGGTATGCAGTACGCTTGAATTTGAGCCCAGGTTTACTTTAGCTCTAAAAACCTTGCCCTTTCCACGACACACAGTAAGAAGCCACAGAAACCCATACGTTTTATTGAGAAGGAAGTAGGAAGGAACACAAGCATTGTTTTAAGTCAGTGGAGAGAAAACATAATAGTGAGCTTAGCAGTCTTTCTAAGTTATTGTAGTTCCTATAACTGCTTACTTATCTGAAACAGTCCTTGTCTTCAATAGTGCTGCTGTATAACAGATTGTTGCTGACTTTGGAAGGCTTATATCTGTAATGATAATTTTCATTTTAAGAATAACAAAAATATCTACAGACAATTTTTAATAAAAATAATTTCATAGGACAAATTCAGCAGATATGACATAGAACTAAAAGCACATAGACATGTAGTGGTAGGACCTGAGCTTGAATCTTGAGTCTACTCTTTTACTAGCTATGCATCCTTGAACTAGTAGCAACACTGTTTTTAGTGTTGATGTTACACTGTAATTCAGAAGTCAGTGTAAAAGTTTAATGCATGTAGTTAAGTTGGAAAATGTTAGTGAAACGGGAGTGGGCTTTGTTTTTCTAGTAGCAACTTCTTTAACCTTCAGTTTTTTCTTCTCAAAATAGAAAAATAGTACTTTTCTGGCAGAGATGAAATTAAATTATGTCTGTGAAAACCCTCAGCACAATGGTGAAATACTCAACAAGTGTTTATAATAATCTGCTTTCAACAACACTATTCAGGGGAAAGGCATAGTATAGTTAGAACTACTATGTAAAGACTCCACCTACTCACAGAGAAAAACTAAGATTAGAAAAAACAATAGGGATATTTAACAGTAGTTAAATCCAGGTGATAGAACCGTGGGTGGTTTTAATTTTTCCTTCTATCTATAATTTTGTATTTTCTACATTTTCTTAAATGACAATTTGCTTAAAATTAAAATTTTAATCTGGAACTATAATAAAATTAATTATATAAATCTTTTCCTAAAGGATGCTCAAAATAGCCCTGGCTGGTACAGCTCAGTGGATGAAGCACTGGCCTGCCAACTGAAAGGTCACCAGTTTGATTTCCAGTTGAAGGAAACCATCGACAAAACAAAAAGGCAACCAAGTGAATAGGAGAAGATAATTGCAGAGGATATCTCTGATAAGGGGTTAATACCCAAAATATATAAAGACAACTTAACATAAAAAAATCCAATTAAAAAATGGGCAGAGGACCTGAACAGACATTTCTCCAAAGAGGACATACAGATGGCCAACAAACACATAAAAAGATGCTCAACATCACTAATAATCAGCAAAATACAAATCAAAACCACAACAAGATATCAGTTCACACCTGTCAGAATGACTATTTATTATCAAAAAGACAACAAAGAATATGTATTGGAGAGAACAAGGAACCAAAAAGCACCCTTGCACATTCTTGGTGGGATTGTAAACTAGTGCAGTCATCATGAAAAACAGTATGACGGTTCCTCAAAAAATTAAAAGTGGAACTACATGTGACTTAGCAATCCCACTTCTGGGTGTTTATTTGAAGAAATCAAAATCACAAATTCAAAAAGATATGCTCCCCTATGTTTGCTGCAGCATTATTTACAAGAGCCAAGTATGGAAGCAACCTAAGTGTCCACTGATAGACGAATAGATAAAGATGATGTCATACATATATACACTGAAATATTATTTGGCCATAAAAAGGAATGAAATCTTGTCATTTGCTATAACATGGATGGACCTAGAGGGTATCATGTTAAGTGAATAAGGCAGGGAGAGAAAGACAAATACTATATGATTTCACTTATATAAAAAATGAAATAAATGAACAAACAAAAAAAAAAACAGAAACAAACTTATAGATACAGAGAACAAACTGATAATTGTCAGGTGGGAGGGGAATGGGCCAAAAAGGTGAAGGGGATTAACCAGTACAAACTGCTGGTTATAAAATTAGTCATGGAGGTGTGAAATACAGCATACCAAATATAGTCAGATGGGTACTAGCCTTATCATGGCAATTACTTCATAAGGAATATAAATGCCTAATCAACATGTTATACACCTGAAACTAATTTAATATTGTATGTCAACTATAATTTTAAAGATAAATGAAAAAAATAATGCCCAAAATAATGTCATTAGGAGAGTAAGGCCACAGAATTCCCTTGAAGATTTTTTAGATTCTAAAGTTATACTGGCAAACGGAGAACTAAAGTAAATTGCTTTTAACTCCAGAATTCCAGAATGGTAAAAACTGGGGACCCATAAAAGTAACTGAAAACGCTGAGAAGCATATCAAAGTTGTTAGTTTAATTTTATTTTTAATGAATCAGGTCCTATCTGATGTTTTATATTTGGTTCCTAAGCTTGTTCATCATAAGTATCATAAGCAGGCCTCACATCTGATAAGTTACATATGGAAAGGATTTTTCATAAATTTCTCCATGATCCCACACTATTCTGAATCATTTCCTAAGAATTCCAGATGTTTAAAAGAAATAAACTTCTCTTTCCAAGTGTAACACATTTCAAACCTTCCTAGTCATGGGGATTCCCAAGCTAATGTGTAGAAACTTACAAATGGACAAGTGTAAATAAATGACTGATACATTCTCTTAGAGTGAAGATACCATCAGAAACATCACACCAGTTAGAACTGCAGCTTGAGTTTAATAGCTGACCTCTCAGAATGAGGAGAAAGGCTGTCTCATAAAAATTCTCTCAACTCTCTGTGTTAAATTTGCCCTGTTATAGCATAATAATAAAAATAGCCAATATATTGACTTCTTACTATTGGAAGACTGGTAAACAAAGAAATGGATACCTGAATTTAAGTTCAAGCTTGCCACTTCCTGGCTGGAAGACCTTACCCACTTACTTACCCTTCTTCAACTCCAGTTTCCTTATTTACTAACTGGAGATAGTAAAAATACTTGTCCTACGGCTCACATGATTATTGTAAATATCAGACTAGATAAATTATACTTTGTAACTCAAAAGCATTGTAAAAATGTTATTCTGAATTACTCTTATACATCTGCTAAGCAACTTCTGTTAGCCTTCCCTGACACTCCAAAACAAACGAGGTACCATCCTACATGCACAGCATGCCATGCTTTTCCCATTATCTCCCCTAACACAGCATGCTTCAGTACAACTTCTATTCATCTGTGTGTCTGCTCCACTGAACTGCAGATTCTAAGAGAGCTAAGTCCATGTCTTTTTGTTCACACTGTGTGCCAAGTGC
Source organism: Phyllostomus hastatus (assembly GCF_019186645.2). NCBI lineage: Eukaryota > Metazoa > Chordata > Mammalia > Chiroptera > Phyllostomidae > Phyllostomus > Phyllostomus hastatus. The sequence continues at coordinate 14,215,603 of NW_025334018.1, read as the reverse complement.
CTCACTCATATCAGGCGCTCAATAAACAAATCCTGACAGAAGAGAAGTTCCTCCTTGCAGGCTTTCGCTTCCAAAATTCCTGATGATGAAGATTCTTTTAAAAAATTATTTAGTAAATTCATTGGAGTGACAGTGGTTAATAAAATGATATAGGTTTCAAGTGTACAACTCTACGATACATCATACGTATATTACTCTGTGTGTTTACCACAAGTCAAACCCCCTTCCATCACCATGTATTTGATCCTCTTTATCCTTTACTACCTCCCTCCATTCCCCTTTCCTCCTGGCAACCACCACAGTATTGTCCGTGTCTATGATTTTTGTATGTTTGTCTTGTTTGTTCATTTGTTACTTTCAGTTTTATATCCCACATATGAGTAAAATCATATGGTTCTTGATTTTTTCCATCTTATTTCACTTACTAAGATATTTTCAAGAGATTCAGAAGCTTCTTTTTAAAAAATTTTTGTATTAGTTTCAGCATAGTGGTTAGACAATCACATACTTTACAAAGTGTTTCCCCCAATACTTCCAATACACATTTGCCACCATACACAGTTATTACAATTTAATTGACTATATTTCCTCTGCTGTACTTTATATCCTCATGAGCATTTTGTGCAGTAGTACCAATTCGTACTTTTTTTTAAAGATTTTATTTATTTATTTTTAGAGAGAGGGGGAAAAAAGGGAAGAAATGTTGATCAGTTGCCTCTCGCATGTCCCCAGTGGGAGACCTGGCCCACAACTCAGGCATGTGCTCTAATTGGGAATCGAGCCGGCAGCCCTTTGGTTCTCAGGCCGGTGCTCAATGCATTGAGCCATACCAGCCAGGGCCTGACTTGTACTTGGAATCCCTTCATCTTTTTCACCCAATCCCCCAACCTCCTTCCCCTCAGATGGACAAACCATCAGTCTGTTTTGTATATCTATGAGTCTGTTTCAATTTTGTTGATTTATTGTTCCTTAGATTCCACATATAAGGGAAATCATATGGTATTTGTCTTTTCTGACTGACTTCTCTTAACATAATACCATCTAGTTCCATCTGTACTGTCGCAAATGGCAAGATTTCAATCTTTTTTAGGGTTGAATAATAGTCCATTGTATATACTTGTCTGTACCACAGCTTTTTAAAAAAAATATATCATGAATTTTTAAAAAGATTTTATTTATTTATTTTTAGAGAGGGAAGGGAGGGAGAAAGAGAGAGAGAGAGAGAGAGAGAGAAACATCAATGTGCGGTTACTAGGTGCTGTGGCCTGCAACCCAGGCATGTGCCCTGACTGGGAATCAAACCTGCGATGCTTTGGTTCACAGCCCGGTACCACAGCTTTTTTATCCACTAATCTATTGATCAGAACTTGGATTGCTTCCATATCTTGGCTATTGTAAATAATGCTGCAATGAATATACAGGGATGCATATATTCTTTCAAATTGTATTTTGATTTCATACAATTTGAATATATATACCCAAATTGGATATATACCCAAAATTAGAATCCCTGGGTCATAAGGAATTCCCATTTTTAATTTTTTGAGGAACTACCATACTGTTTTCCACAGCGGCTGCAGCAATCTGCATTCCCACCAACAGTGCAGAAGGGTTCCCTTTTCTCCACATCCTCACTAACACTTTTTGCTTGTTGATTTGTTGATGATAGCCATTTTGACAGATGTGAGGTGGTATCTCATTGTGGGTTTTTTGTTTATTTTTTAGAGAAAGAGGAAGGGAAGGAGAAAGAGAAGGAGAGAAACATCAATGTGTGGTTGCCTCTTACAGGCCCCCAGTTGGGGACCTGGCCTGCAGCCCAGGCATGTGTCCTGAGTGGGTATCGAACCAGTGACTCTTTGGTTCATAGACCCGTGCTCAATCCACTGAGCTACACCAGCCAGGGTCATTGTGGTTTTAATCCCTTTTGCATCCCTTAGAAGACTCTTAACAGCAATCTGTACCAATGGATTCCAAATATTGACTGGTAAAAATGGTAAGAGAAAATCACAGAAATACTAGAATAGGATCACACTTATAATTATATAATTTAAAAAATACTTTAACCATGCTATCAACTAAGATGATATCACTTACCATCATATTTTGCTAAGACTGCCTGAACATCTGCATAGGCCTGTAACTCTAAAAGTGATTCTAGGAGATTTTCATGGATGTTCAACATGGTAAAAGGAGGAAATTCTTTCATCAACTGTATATTAAAAGGAAAAAGAAATTAAAATCATAACACAGAAACTCAATAGAGCTGAATCAAATTTATTAAAGTAGAAATTCTTTTTTTCTTAATAAAACTGTGGAGACTCAACCCTTAACAAATGTATGCATATTAAATACATATCTTTTCATAAAGACCAGCAGTTAAAAAAGTGATTTTACATTAAAATAATTGGCAACTCAAACCACATTTTAAGTTTTTTGAAGAATATGAAGGTCCAGTCATCAAATTCACTTACATCTCTCATTATTTTTACTGCTTCTCTTATTCTTCCTAATTTTCTTGCACACATTGCCAATCTTCTTTTAATGTATACCAGTACATTAGTATCTCTCCCTATTTAAAAAAAATGACACAGCTATCATTTTCGTATTATGATTTGCTATTAACATATCCATTAATTTTATGCTTACTCTAGAAGGTTTAATTAAAATTAAATTGTGTCAGCCTGGTTGGTGTGGCTCAGTGGACTGAGAGCTGGATTGTGAATTAAATTGTGTCAGAATGATAAAGTATTAATTATTGTTGTATCTGAGTGAGGAACATTGAACAGGCATTCATTATATTGCTCTATTTGTGTATATGTTTGAAGTTGCTTTTTTTTTTAAAAGATTTTATTTATTTATTTTTAGAGAGGGAAGGGAGGGAGAAAGAGAGAGAGAAACATTAATGTGTAGTTGCTGGGGGCCGTGGCCTGCAACCCAGGTATGTGGACTGACTGGGAATTGAACCTGCGATGCTTTGGTTCGCAGCCCGCACTCAATCCACTGAGCTACGCCAGCCAGGGCTGAAGTTTTTTTATATTAAAAGTACACACACACACACACACACACACACACACACACACGGAATTACTTTTACCTCTAATAATAAGTGATGTGAGAATAGTAAAGATACAAAGTAATCAGTGTATACCTGATAAATGCATTTTAATATTAACATAAAAGAAACATACATTAACAGGAAGAAAAAACACTAACCTATCATTTTAAGTTTCTGCATAAACAATATACTATTTTAATATTCTCTATTGTTTTAATGACAAAAGATTTCCAAAACAAAATTTCCATGGGTAGTGCAAACTTTTGCTCAATAGCTAGAACTAATAAATATAGAAAAAGCTAACAAATATTTCTATAACTATCTTATAACCATGTTTGAGATTATACAAGGACAAATGGCATAACTTTTTTACAGATGCAGTTTTGTTAGTTCCAGGCTGTAAAATTATATATTCCCACGATTGTGTGTTATAACATCATACATTAATGAAACAATCTGTATATATCAATATTTAGTTTAGAGAGGAAACTACGCAAATTTTAATTTCCACAAATAAAAGATTTAGAACTTAACTGCTAGCAAATAATGTATTATATAAACATATTTCAATTTACTGCCCACTATCTGCCAAAATCATGAAACTAAAACTCTCTGGCTACAAAAAAATCACAGGAAGCAGCAGTACTACAGATTCTAACATATTTGGTAAAAGTGCTTGAACCGTAACTGGGAGAATATCCCTATGAATGGAAAGAAAGGGCCTCAGTTGCTACGGCCCATATGATCTCAAACACACCAGAAGAAAATCAACCAAAGAATGAATCCATGCCAAGTACCAGGTTGGGTTTTGTGCTAAAGGGGCCACTCCTGGCACTGCATGGAGATACACACAGCTTGAAGAGCTAACCAGATGACGCTCCCCTACTATTGTTTGGGGTTAGGCTGAGGACGAAGGTTAATAGCCGGTTATCATTACGGGAAGGCTCTCGTGGCTCTTCCTGAGTTGTGCTTCTCCAATGACCAGCCCAATTCTCACATGAAATAAATTACTATCAAGTCTTAGAGCAGCACATCTCTCAACAACCAGAGCAGATCTGTTCTATAAGCATTCTCTAACTAATGCATATTTCTGTATTGTTGGCTTATAGATATTATGACTAGATTAATTATCTCTCAGGAAAAGAAGCTAACCTTAAGTATTAAGTTTATTATTGTTGTTTTGTTGTTTTGTGTTTTAAACATAAAAGAGCCATCTGCAGGGACTGGAAGGTCCAGTTCCCTGGACCTTCCAGGGACTGCAACAACCAGTTCCAATTTGCTTACTCATTTGGGCTTCATGCTGAGGACTTTGGTGCTGGCACTGCTGTGACCGCCTGTAAATAGTCTCTCCTGCCTTGAGCGCCTGTCTGAACAGCCTTTCGGCATCCACAATCGTTGTTGCTTCTTCCTCAGCCAGTAGCACGTAAGCAGTGGCACAGCTATGAAGAAAGCAAGCAAGACAATTTTAAGTAATACAGCAAGGCAATTATTTTCTCTTCAGTATGTCCCATTGCTCTATATCACAGTTCCCTAGCTTTCCCTACACTTTCCGTCTCTCAAAGAATAAAAACAACTTCACTCAATATTTTAATTTATTAGGGACATATTGGTATATTCTTTATGTCTTGTTTCCACAATTTTTCTCCTTTCCTATCTTCATTCTCCTCTCTTTACTTTCCATTCTCTGATCCTTTGTCTCATATTTTCCTTTTGTGGCAGAGAGAGGAAAGAAAAGATACATGTGTATAAAGAATTATCTGAAAAGTAGTTGGAAAGGACTATGCACTCTAGTGGTCATGCCTGCTCTCAGTCACTATATACTTTTTAACATCTGTCTCATGGATAGAGAGGTGTAGGAGAGGGTGGCAATTAGGAAGAAAGTCTCATGGCTAACGAGGCACCTTTACTGTTTGACTCGGAATCACATTGCAGTACTAGACCTCTTCCCCTGCACTGCAGATTCCCTCTTCAGGCTGCCCCGTGCCCTCGAGGCCTGAACCACAACAGCACTGCAACTGAACGTGGCCTGGCCTGCAGTGGAGTCTCCCCTCCTACACGCCTGCTCTCAGCTGTCACACCCATGCTGACTTCCAGTTTCCTTTTCTTCACCCCACTGCAACACAGATTTCTCGTCACGTCCTTTAGGTCAAAAGCTGGCTAATAAGATAAACTAACTTGTTTGAGGGCAAGAAAATAGAAACAGAAAGTTTCCTTTGTACTCCCAGAAATAACTCTTCTGGAGACAATGTCCTAGTTCTGATGATCTAAGCCCAGGTTGTCCAGTATTGTGGTCACTGGCCACATGTACTCATTGAGCAGTTGGAATGTGTCTGGTCCAAAATGAGATGTACACCAGTCGGAGTATGGTCAGTGGAAAATGCACACTGAATTTTGAAGACTTAGAAGAATGTAAAATACTTCATTAACAGTTTACTTTTAAGATTGAATATATGTTAAAGTATTTTAATATTTTGAATAGAGCTAAATAAAATATATTACTCAAATTAATTTCACCTGTTTCTTTTCACTTGTTAAATGTGGCTACGAGAAAATTTAAAGTTACATATGTGGTTTGCATTACAACAGGGGAGAAATTATTGGTAAAAGAACAAAGTGGCCACAGAACAAAAGTAATGGAGAGATAGCAATCAAATTTGAGAACAAGACAGGTTTTTCAGATGTAGAAAATGCAAATCATACCATTTCAGCATCCTTCAACTAATACTCCAATTTGAAGTATATAATAATTTCCCTAATCAACAGAAATGTCTTCATTATATTATATAGTATTAAGTTAATCTAGCTGTGTATTCTAATGATTTAAAGTAGTTTCATAATAAATTTTGAAATCAAGAAGCGAGTCCTCTTTGTTCTTCTTTTACAAGACTGTTTTGGCTATTTGAGGTCTCTTGTAATTCCATATGAATTTTAGGATCAGTTTGTCCTTTCTGCAAAAATAGCTATTAAAATTTTGATAAAGGTCACACTGAATTTATAGATCAACTTGAGGAGTACTGCCATTTTAACAATAGAAAGTTTTCAATCTATGAACATGGAAGGAATGTCCTTCCATTTATTTAGATCTCCTTTAACTTCTTTCAACAATACTTTGTAGTTTTCAGTGTAGAAGTTTTTCACCCCCTTGGTTAAATTTATTCTTCGGTATTTTAGTATTTTTTTATGTTATTTTAAGTGGAATTGTTTTCATTTCCTTTTCAGATAGTTCATTGCTAAGTGTATAGAAATACAATTTAATTTTATGTGATCTCACCTCCTGCAACTTTGTTGAACTCATTTAAAAGCTCTAATAGTTGTGTGTGTGTGTGGATTCTTTAACATATTCTACATGTTAAGATTATATCATCTGTGAATAAGATAGTTTTACTTCTTTTCCAATTTGGAAGCCATTTTCCCAGTTTCTTCTTGCCTAGTTGCGCTGGCCTGCCCCTGCAGTGCAAAGGCAAACATTCTTGCCTTATTCTTGATTTTAGATGAACAGCGTTCAGTCTTTTATCATTAAAAATGTAGTTAGCTATGGGTTTTTCACAGGTCTTTTATTAGTTTGAAGACATTTCCTTCTATTCCTTGTGCTTTTTTAGTGTTTTTATCATAAAATGGTGTTGGATTTCTTCAAAACTCTTTTCTGCATCAAGAGATGATCGTGTGGTTTTGTCCTTTGTTCTATTCATGTGGTGGCAGACATTGACTGATTTCTCATATGTTAATCCACCTTACTTTCCTGAGATAAATCCCACTCATTCGTGGTATATAATTTTTTTAATATGCTTCTGAATTTGATGTACTAGCATTTTGTTGAGGATTTTTGCATCTGTATTCATAACAAATATTAGTCTGTAGTTTTTGTTTCTTGTGATATCTTTGTCTGGTCTTGGTACGAAGGGAATACTGGCCTCATAGAATGAGTTAGGGATTTCACTTATATGTGGAACCGAAAAAACAAAATAAATGAACAAGCAGAACAGAAACAGACTCATAGATAGAGAGAATATTTTGACAGATGCCAGATAGAAGTGGGTTTGGGGGATGGGTGAAAAAAGTGAAGGGATTAAGAAGCACAAATTGGTGGTCACAGAATAGTCACGAGAATGTAAAGTACAACATGGGGAATTTGTCAATAATATTGTAATAACTATATATGGTGCCAGATGGGTACTAAATTTATCAGGGTAATCATTTTGTAAGTTACAAAATTGTCTAATCACAGGGCAACACACCTAAAACTAATACTGCATATCAACTGTAATTTAAAAATAAAAAATGTTTTAAAAACTTTTTTTAAAAGAATGAGTTAGGAAGATTTATGTCCTGTTCTATTTCTTTGAAGAGTTTGAGAGGACTGGTATTAATTCTTTAAGGGTTTGACACAATTCACTAGTGAAGTAATCTAGTTGTGAGCTTTCTTTGAAAGTTTTAAAATTACTCACTCTCTTCACTCATTATAGGTCTATTCATATTTTGTAGTCCTTGAGTCAGTATGGGTAGTTTGTGCATTTCTAGGAATTTGTTCATTTCATCCAAGCTATCTAATTTGTTGGCATACAACTGTTCACAGCATTCTCTTGTAGTCTTTCAAATTTCTGTAAGGTCAGTAGTAAAGTCCACAATTTCATTCTTGATTTTAGTATTCTGTCTTTTCTTTTTAATTAGTCTAGCTAAAAGTTTGTCAATTTTGTTGATCTTTTAAAAAAACCAACCTTTGGTTTCACCAATTCCCTCTATTGTTTTTCTATTTTCTATTTTGTTTATCTCACACTAATCTTTATTACTTCCTTCCTTTTGCTTGGAGTTTAGTTGGCTCTTCATTTTCTATTTCTTTAAGGTATAAAGTTAAATTATTGATTTGAGAACTTTCATTTTTATTAATGTAGGTGTTTACAAATATAAATTTTCCTCTGAGCACTGTTTTGCTATATCTTATAAGTTTGAGCATGTTTACATTTAAGTAATTAATAATAAGAAAGAACTTGTTTCTGCCATTTTCCTATTTGTTTTCTATGTCCTTTCCCCCCCTCATTTCCTGTATTCTGCCTTTTGTGTGTGTGTTAGATATTTTCTAGTACACCATTTTTATTTCCTTCTTATTTCTTTAACCATATGTTTTTGGTTATTTCCTAAGTGGTTAATAGTTAGAAAATCTAGTTTAAATTAATGCCAATTTAGTTTTAATATTATATAAAACTTTGCTCCTATATAGCTCTTCCCATGCCCTTTATGTTGTTATAGTCATAGGTTACATCTTTATAAACTCTATGTTCATCAACATAGACTTGTAATTATAGTTTACATGCCGTCTTTTAAGTCATATAGAAAAAAAAGAACTGCAGCCCTGCCTGGTGTAGCTCAGTGGATTGAGTGCCGGCCTGTGAAAGAAAGGGTCACCAGTTCAATTCCCAGTCAGAGCACATGCCTGGGTTGCAGGCCAGGTCCTCAGTAGGAGATGCACAAGAGGCAACCACACACTAATGTTTCTCTCCCTCTCTTTCCCTCTCTCTAAAAATAAATGTAAACTTTGAGATTTCCAGGTACCTGGGGGAGATTTTCAAAACCTTTATTTCCCAAAGTATCTCATTCAGCAGCCTTTCCTCCAAAGCTTTCTGATTTGTTTATTGTTTGCCCTGACTTTTATCCCTTGCCCCAGGCAGAAGTATTTGCCTTTAAATGTTGTAACAATTGCCCCCCCTCCCAGTGTTGCTGTGTCAGTGCTGAGAGAGTCAAGATTTAACCTAAAGGCAAGTCCCTTGAGCTACCAGACATTTTAGGTTGCTATAAGCTTTTGATTAGTTTCCAGAGTTTCAATAAAGTTGATTTACTACTTTTGGAATTCCCTACACTGCCATTTTTTGTTCCACCTTGGGATGGTCTTCTTAATAAGGATACTATGTCTGGGGGGACAGGGAAGAAGCAGGCATATAGGGGACGACACTAAATATACATTATTCAGGAAGCATACCTTCATTAATTCCAGTTAGGGCCATATTTTTACTCTTGACATTTATTTAGTATTAGATTAATACTTACTGATCTGTCCCATTTAAATATTAAGTTGACTTATGATTTAACATTTTGTCTTTTTAAAACATAAAGTTGATACAAAGACCTATAAAAATAAATGCTGTTAACATGAAAAAATTAGTTAGAACTACATTTTATTATTTTAAATCTCAACTCATACCTCTAATCCCATTAACAACTGAAGTTTTCAGGGCTGAATGAATGCTTTAAATGAATGATTTTAATGAAAAACAAAATTAAAACAGGTGACATAGTATTTTAGTATTTTTTTAACTGTCAAGTATTATCACCAATTAGATCAGCACTCTTCATGCTAAAAAGTATATCTAGCATAATTTCTATTTAAAAGCATAGATCAATTGACAATTTCAGAAGCAAATACATATATTAGTGAATACTGCAAATATTGTCTCTAGTATGAAAAAAGAGAAAGGAGACTGCTAATGACTCCAAGTGTCTTAGGAACAGACAAAAGGAAACATTAAATCATTTGCCTAGGTTTCCTTCAAAACAAACTTATTTTCTATATATTTCAAACTTACTCATTGTTTAATTCTAAAGCTTGATAGGCTGCTTTGATTCGAGCTGGAGGATTTCTTTCCCTCCATGCCTTCTGCATAACTGTAGGAAAAATATTTAAAAAAGTAGATGAGATGGTAAACATAAATAACCTTATGCAAAACATATGAAGAATGAGCTAGGAGAGCAAACAAAGACTTAAATAACATGTACTTAAATGTAAAAAACAAGAAATTGGAGTGCTAGCTCACATTAACCTTATGAGAAATGTACATTAAATTTGGAAACTTCACATGTTTGGAAACCATAAAAATATATGGTTTTTCTGTTGTATTTAAATTACAATGCATAAGGCCCTGACTGGTGTGGCTAAGTCGACTGCGCGCAGGCCTGCAAACCAAAGGGTCACTGGTTTGATTCCCAGTCAGGGCACATGCCTGGGTTGTGGGCCAGGTCCCCAGTAGGAGACTTGTGAAAGGCAACCACACATTGATGTTTCTCTCCCTCTCTTTCCACCTCCCTTCCCCTGTCTAAAAATAAAAAATAAATAAATAATTTTTAAATGCATAAAGTACTTAATCAAATTAATTAATCATTATTAAACATGAATATTTACACATCTAAATGCATATTAAAATTGAGTTCAAGTGACATCAGATTATAATCAATATAAAATTCCAGTTCTTTATCATTTTGAAAAGGTTCTTTGGGACTTCTAGAAATATATAAAACACTTAAAAACAAAGACTTTGTCTAAGCAATGATTCAATCCAGGAAGAATGTTTGGATTTATATTTTGTATTAAAGGCAGAATGGGGGATTAATTTAGAATATAGTACATTTATGGAAAATGCCAGTCTCTATCAAAGGCCCGAATTAGAATCTAAAAGAACAATATTCATTTTGCTACCTTTTACAGTATTGAACAAAATTTCACACTAAGTAAAGTTTCTTAAAAATTAAATAATGTAGATTCATGAAACTATCTGGCCTGTTTCAGGTTTGATAAGAAAAATAGAGAATCTATAAATGTTGCTTTTGGAATAAAACCTACAACTGTCCAGAAAGAATAATATGGAAAATGTTTGAGTTTTCCTTTGGAAACAAAATATTAGTCTTGGCTTAGAAAATGAGACAATATATTCTATTTGTATAACAAAAATACATTTCTAAAATCAAACATGTCACCAGTTAGCTGACAGCTAATGCTTCCTGAACTTAACAAACTGATATACATCAGCACCCATCTGATAAGAACCAGGTAAAGAATAGCATTTTGCTGAAACATTAAAATATAACATAAAATTAAGTATAACATTAGATGTCATTTTTGATGATGGGCTCTCTTCTATAAGTTACATGATATTCACAAGTCAAATTTTGACACTGAATCTTTACCAACATTTTAAATGGTTTGGTATTCTAGTATATTAAGGGTATATTATAATTTAATTAACCCATTGTCTTTTGATAATTAAGTTACACCAATTTTTTGCTAAATAGAAATACTGTGATAAACACAATTTAACAACTATCTTTGTATACCCAACCAAGAAGTAGAATGTTGTTTAAAATGTATGCATCTTTTAAATGATTTTGAATGTGTACTCCTCTCAATAAAATTGCATTAATTTACTTTATTTCAGGCAGTATAGGAGAGTGACAATTTCCCTACTTCCTTACCAACACTGAATAATATCAATCTTTGTTAATACATAAAAACTATTCATTTGCATTTGCATTTCTTTTATTTCCAGTAAGGTCTTCGAATCCACCTTTAAGCATTTTTTCTCATTCTTTCATTTTCAACTGCTCTATGCAGTTTTTCAACATTATTCCTCATAACCAGTGCAGCTCTAAGTCAAAGGGGAAATGAATTAAAGGAAGAAAATATATATTTCCTTCTAAAAAAAGGTGTAGAAATAATCTAAAGCAAAATGCTGATTTAATATTCAACTGTATGCTTTAAGAGCTCTTGATATGCTTAAAAAATAACACAAACAGTTAGCAATTCAACCAAATTTATTTATTTTCCAAGTTAAATAATATCCAACATGCTAACAAGCAGAAAAGACACTAACACAAAATCTACTAATATACTAATTCCTGATGACAATAGTCAAAAGAAATTTGTCATATCACACAGATACACACCTGTCTTTTCTGAATCTAAATCTACAGCTATAAATCATTACTTTCATGTGAGTGTCTGAAAAGATCAATATGGAACCAACAGTCCATTTCTGGATTATCATTCCCAGAGAAAGTCTGTCCTTGAGTTCAGTCTTTAGCTGGGATTTTGTGTACATGAACCTTTGCAAGGACCAAAATGGGATGCATGGTTTTAAAAGAATCAATTTCTAAAGCCTCAATTTTATATGACTCTTTCCTATAACTGATCTACCAGAAGAATGTTTCTCTGATTGGTCTATGCATCACGCAGGTTTTCCATTCTTTCCAACATCCGCTCTCCCATACCCCAAAAGACGTAGTTCTTTCTCCTACTATACAAAAGGAAGACTTTTCACCCACCCTGAATCTTTCCAAGGTACACTGCTCTACAGGGTAAAAATTAAAAATCTCCAGGTGCCAAAGGGACAATTCAAAATTCAAGTTTGAGAACTGCCATTTTAAATGAAGTAAACTATAATAGAGATTCCACCCCTCACTTGTTTCTTTTAACCGTGATGCTCTGCTTTAGAATTAGAATACTCTGGCCTGCCCTGGCTGGTGTGTAACTCAGTGGACTGAGCGAGGGCCTGTGAATCAAACAGTCGCCGGTTCGATTCCCAGTCAGGGCACATGCTTGGGTTGTGGGCCAGGTCCCCAGTGGTGGGCACATGAAAGGCAACCACACACTGATGTTTCCCTCTCTCTCTCCTTTTCTTCTCCTCTCTCTAAAAATAAATAAATAAAATATTTTTTAAAATAAATTAAAGTACAATTGACATACAATATTAGTTTCAGGTGTGTAACACAGTGAGATTTCACATTTACTTAAAAAAAAATACTCTGGCCCTTGGATGCACTTAATTCAGGTTTACTGTAGAGTGGGGAAGGAGTGATAATTCTTTTCATTTCCATTTATCACATCCTTCTCTCCCTACTATCAAAGAGTGCATTGTTCATACAGGAATGTCCCCTCACAGTAAGGCAAAAAGGACATTAGTAAAAAATTAAATAAAGGCAGTGGAATTTTTTTTTTTGGCAGGTGCCAGGACCAAGGATCACTAGCTGCCCAGGTACCAAAAAATTATGCTTCTGAAATCTCTTGATGTCAATTCTGCATGTAGAGCAATCACATTGCCCTAAAGGTGCCACTTACAACAGAAGCCCTTTTTTTGGAATTTTATTTTAGCTAAGAGATAACCTCTAGGCAAAGCTACAAGACTATCTTTCTATCTTACAATTAAATTCAGAAGAGAGACAGCTGTCATGGGAGGGCATGTTCACAGGAACTGAAAAACAAAGTCTGACTTCATCAGAAAGTAAGTCTGACTTGGTTAATAGGATTGACCATGAGAACTCACCCAGCCAATCAGGCTGTCTGGAGGACACTTTCCAAAGTTGAAAGAACCAAATACGTAGCTCAAACGATTTGACAAAAATATAATTCAAGTACATGATACCATTTAGAACATCATGGTCAAAGGAAATTGAAATTTCTAAAAATTTACACAAAAAATTTTGTTGTGGCAAAGCACATACATGTGATAAGACTCTCAAACCTAAATAATTATATTAAAATCATATGAAGTATGGGATGGATATAAATTCCAGAATAAAAAGGACATACAAAATTTACTGTTAAAGAGTATCTGTTCATTTATTTTTCAATGCATAGTGGTATATATCAAGTCATTACATTCTTTGAAATACAATTAAATATATGGTATTCTAGTTATTTATTTATTTATTTATTTATTTATTTATTTAATCACCCAAGGACACACTTGTTAATTTTTTAGAGAGAGGGGAAGGAAGAGACAGAGAAACACTGATGTGAGAGAAAACATCAATCGGTTGCCTCCCGTATAAGCCCCAACCAGGGACCAAACTTGCAACCCAGACATGTGCCCTGACTGGGAATCAAACTCGTGACCTTTTGTTTTGCAGGATGACGCTCCAACCAACTAAGCCACAAAGGCCACGGCCTAGCTTTATTTTTAGATGTCTATATTTCTAATATATCAAAACCCATATTCTTTGGAATTATTTAACCTCATGATATCAACTTAAAAATATATGAAGGGATACATAGTTTTTCAAACTTCTCTTAGAAGGTATATGAATACAAATGTTTTAAGACCACAGCTTTAGTGAATAGCTATGGTTACTATCTAGAAGTCCCCAATATCTGCAATTCTGCCCGTGAGGAGGTGAAGCCTCAATTTCCAGAGTCACTTCAGTCCTTAAAGTTCACATACAAAACTGATTTTTCACTGCTATTTCCCCAACACCTACACTTTCACCATTAATATAAACATTAAGCATATAAACATAAAGCAATTCCTTTTTCTCCTATTTACAATTAAATCATTTAATGTAACCATATCAAACATCCTTGGGTTTCTTGCTACCACCCACCTTTAGTATATTTAACCAGCAAAGAGATATCATAATGAACTCACGTAAATGCTAGAAAACTGGCTATTTTTCAGACCCTTATTATTGGTGATTTTCTTCTGCCTACTGATGCAGTGAGTAACTGTGGCAATGTGGCAGTAACGTAGTGGTTAACAGCCAGACTTGAGTTTGAAACCCAGCACTATCATTTAATAGCTAGATGACTTAGGCATGTTACTTGATTCCCCTTTGCCCGTGTTTCTTTATTTTTAAAATGAGGCTTATAATAGTACCTACCTCAAAAAGTGATTGGGAAGATAAAATTAATATATTTATATAAATTGCTTAGAACAGTGCTTGGTACATAATAAGTGCTCTACTTATTTTGTGTTAAGTGTTAACTCTTCTTAGTGACATTGCTGAAGACATCTGTGACACCAACACCGCTCATTCATTCATACTTTCATCAGAGAATAAATATTAATAATTACAGAATGCAGGTACTGTACTGCATGATAGGGATTCAAAGATGATGAGAATATAGTACCTGCTTTCCAAAGTTTCACACCCTGTTAGGAAGGAGAAACATTAAAGCAACATGATAACATTATAATAAATAAATGTTTGTGGTTGAAAATTGTATCATTGAGGTTTGGACTAAGTACTGTAGAGCTACAGAGAAGAAAGGAGATCTCAGAGAAGGCTTCCTAGAGAATGCAACTTTTAATTTGGATCCTGAAGGACAGAAACGGAAGGATAGATATGAAAGAAGAAGGCATTCAAAGTAGAAGGCTGGTTGTGATAAAGAAGTCTGTCTTTAAGTTGTCCATTTAAGAGTCTCAATACTCTTTCTCAGAAGAGCTTACAGAGAATTAAACAGACATTTCTATGGTATTTCACCACTTTAGATGCATTTTTACCTAATGATTAGAATAAAATTGTGTCCTGTTTTTCTCTACATGCCTTGTCCCCGTGTTTACACTTTGTCTTACTCTTTTTTCTTTTTGCAGGTGTTAATTTCTCATATCAAAACTGGGTACATTTTTCTCTGCATAAGTAGTTGCTGTATTTGATCTGAAAGATTTGTTTAAAGTAATAGTAAAAGCAATATTTTAATAAAACACTTTAAATTCTTTGTAAGAAGGAAAGGTAGTGTAAGAGCCCAGTTCAAGATCATAATTAGTTTCAATTCAATCTGGGTTTCTTATCAAACAACTCCATGTCTACCCCGTGGTCAGAGAGGATGCGTACCTGTGTCTGAAGGACGTAAAAAGTCAGTGTCGCAGGTGAAAAAGGTCTGATGGTCCTGAGCTGACAAATTCATGTCATAGTAGGTCAGAGGCTCTTTACCAGTCACCCAAGTGTATCTTTGCCAAAACACAAGAAAATATATAAATTGAACATGAGAGAACATCAATTTGCTATAATAGACACTTTAAAATTAAAAAATACACTGCTAAAAATTCTATTTCAGGATGTTTTTTTAAAGCTTGTTATAATCAGAAAAACAGAAGAGATAACCTATAGCAACTACTTAGAGTATAATAAAACACAAAAACTCAAAAAGGAAAATGCTAGATTATTCAACAAACACTTCTTCAAAAATGGACTTGAAGGGATAAAACAATTTGGCTTAGATATATATCTTATTAAATATACTTCAATAAACTCTCAGTGGGCTAGAATTAAGTATAAAAAGTAAAACTACAAAGAAAGGAGAAAACATGGGTAGATTTTTACTAGATGTCAAGTTGGTAAAGGGCTTTCAAAACAAAAAAGTGAAGAGGAACTTTTTTCAGATGTTACCAAATTAGAAATTTAAACTTTCATTTCCCAAAACCCACAATGATAATAGCAAGTGAACAGACTGGCTCGTAAATACATTTTTTAAACATGTAATCTCAGCCCTGGCTGGCGTAGCTCAGTGGATTGAGCACGGGCTGTAAACCAAAGTGTTGCAGGTTCGATTCCCAGTCAGGGTACATGCCTGGGTTGCAGGTCATGACCCCCAGCAACCGCACATTGATGTTTCTCTCTCCCTCTCTCTCTTCCTTCCTTCCCTCTCTAAAAATAAATAAATGAAATCTTAAAAAAAATTAAAAAAAAAGGTTTTAAAAAACCATGTAATCTCATTAGTAATTAACAAATAAAACATTAAATAAATTTTTACTTTTCATCTATCAAATTGGTAAATATACATACATTGTCAGGTGGAATATGGCCTCACACATACTGCTGGTATAAATGTAACTTAGCATTTACATTTTGGTTCCAAGAGCCAATTAGATAATATCTACCAAGAGTCTTTGCCCTGGCTGGTGTGGCTCAGTGGATTGAGCACCAGCCTGAGAACCAAAAGGTGGTGACCCAGTTCCATTCCTGGTCAGGGCACATGCCTGGGTTGTGGGCCAGGTCCCCAGTTGGGCGTTTCCCAGAGGCAACCAATCAATGTATCTCTCACACATTGATGTTCCTCTCCCTTTCTTTCTCCCTCCCTCCCCTTCTCTCCATAAGTAAATAAATAAAATATATTTTTAAGATTTTATTTATTTTTATTTTTAGAGAGGGAAGGGAGGGAGATAGAAAGAGAGAGAGAGAGAGAGAAACATCAGTGTGCGGTTGCTGGGGGTCACAGCCTGCAACCCAGGCATGTACCCTGACTGGGAATCGAACCTGCAACACTGGTTCGCAGCCCGTGCTCAATCCACTGAGCTATGCCAACCAGGGCTATAAAATCTTGTTTTAAAAAAGTCTTAAAAATATTCACACCTAGCTAGAGGAAGTGTATATGATATTATATTATACCATTCTCTCTACTATTAGTTTTCAAATTTTCCATAATCAAAGAAGATGAAAGGGAAAGGAAAAAAAACCATCCACACCTCTCGATTCAGTAATCCCAGTGCAACAAATCAAACCTAAGGAAATAATCATATATGTGGCTAAATATTTTTATATAAAGACATCACTCTAGTGTAAATGTTAACAGTGAAATAAAATCTGTGACCCAGATAGGGAAGCATACCATAAATACAACCACTGAAAATCATGTTTTTAAATAAATTTATGTTTTGAAGAAATTCTGTGAGAAATCCACATATTCTGATGTTCAAGTTTTGTTTCTATATATGCATATGGAAGTGAGACTAGATGGAAATACTGATAGCAGTTACTACTTAGTGGTAAGAAGAGGTGATTTTTTACTTTCTTTTTCATACATCTCTTTATTTTCCCATTTTCTATAATGAATATGCATATATTTTATAATCTGAAAAAAGACTTTAAAAGTCCATTGCATTATTTACATATGATTAAAAATATTTACTTCTTTAATAGTATGAGTTGCCTTGCTAAAGATTTTAGCTATTTTTGTGAGAAATTATCATAAAAAAAAAGAAAGCAATCCTTGTTCACTTAGCAGTTTTGCTACACATTCTAAAACTATAAAAATTATTTATTAACAACCTGTATTATTCCCAAAATGACTTAAAACAGTTAAAATATACTAACATGCAGCATCAATAATATAGACGAGAAGTAAATTAAAAAAGACTCAGTAAAGCACAGACAAGGACTGGGCCATGCAGTGGGGTCTGGGTGAGGCTAACATGTGACTGCCCTGTGACTCCAAGCCCTCTGGGAACACACAGTTGTTACCACTGCAGCTCAGACTGTGACAGCAATCGCTGTGAAATGCAGACTTCTACAGAGACCAGTCATTCAAAAGAAGCCTGAGTGCTCCTGATACTAACAAACTTCTCTTTAAAATCTTCATGAAGTAGATGTGCATAATATGACAACAAATAGCCTAAAACCTTTATAATGAACACAGTGAGAAATTCAAGGACCTGTCTCTTGCAGAATCCCTTACTATAGGCTAATGGCATCTCTCATAAAAGCCTAGTTTCCACATCCCAGGACTGACTGTCCTACACCATCACGTCCTTAAGCACAGGGATGACCACTTAATCATTTAGCATCCCCATCATTTACACAGCACCCCTACACAGCAGACACATGATGTTTCTTATTCAATGAATTCAATAACATGCACAGTCTATCTCCAGGTAAAACATAAAGTGTCTTTGGTCATAAATTTCAAAATATGTTTTCTCATTTAGTGCAAAAACCAGGAAAGAAATGGACACAGTAGAGCAGATAGAAAATGGCAATATAAAATATAATATAAAAATACTATATTCTGTACTGTTGCATAAATGAAGTTCACAATCACATTCAGATTCATATTTTCTAGTGAATCCTCAAATACATTTTGAAATCGAGCACATATGCATAAGAACACACTGACATTTGAAATTGAAAGGCTTTCTGCCTTTTCAAACCAGGGGCCAAATGTATGCTTGTTATGTATGACAAATGTATGGTTTGAAGCGATGTTTCTCATGATCATAAAAGTAAATGCAGTCAAGATGCTGTCAACTAAACTTTGGGCTAATACTTTACTTTATCATGCATCAGTATCTCCAACTAGGAGAGCTGTGATATGGTGACAAAAACAAGTGTTTCCATAATACTTTTACTCTAAAACCAATGCCATAATTATACAGAAAGAAAAATGTAATACCTCCTATACTCTGCTCCTCTGAAAAGGTTTAGAGGGTTTCTCCATACCTTGCATTCTAAAAAACAAAGGAGAAAAGGGAGGAAATAAGACAGTTTAAGCAAATGCAGTTAAATCTTAACTCACCAACATTTATTATATAGTCACTGTACGCCAAGGACAGTGCTAGCCACTGATAGCACAAAGACAAATAAGGCATGGATCAACCCCACCTTCACAAAGTAGACAATTAAATCTAGTAATGCCCTTATTTCTGTCTTCACAGTATTCAGTTCACAATTCAATGATAGCACTTACCATATCATAATGTGATTATCTGTTTGGTTTTAAGTTTCTCCTTTTTAAATATGAACTCTTAAAATTTTGTTCATTTCTGGAGCCTAGCACAGCATTTGAGAATAATTTTTTAAAAGAATTAAACATACCATGAGAGTCATGTAAACTACCACTGAAACTGTATGAAGTGCTATAGGAGAGATATGGTTTGTTCCAAGAGAAAAACACGAAGTGATTAATTTTGCTCTGGGGATTAGGGAAGGCTTTAGAAGGAAGGTGATGTTTGACCTGACACCGAATCACCAATCACTGTTGATGAGAAGAAGGTTGGCGGAACACTCTAAGCAAATGAAGTATCATAAAACCACTCAACGTGGTTAGGGTATAGTACAGGGTAGGGGGGTGAGAGGGAGAGCTGTAAATAAAACTAGAAAATAGAATGGGGAAATTGGTGAAGGAGCTTACAAACTATATAAAGGAGTTTAGGTATTATCCTTAGTCAGAAGTCATCGAAGGTTTATAAGCAAAAAAAAAATAACAGATACCAGATCTTTGTTTAGATCAGCAGTTCTCCAAGTATGGTTCATGGAACTGCAAAGTAACAACTCTTTTCATAACAAATGCTACAACATTAAGGATAGCTGCTTTTTTAACTGTGTTGACTTAAACTCAACCTTAAGAGTGAGGGTTTCCTTAAATATTTTATCCCAGGCACCTGACTTGCTTCACCCCAGTCCCCATCCTGAAAAGTTGCAGTGATGGTATAAAACCAATGGTGGGCAAAACTGTAACTTAGCCTGAGTCAAGGCAGTGACACTAAACTGTACTAGTTGTCATTGGATTTATTACCTCCAACATCGCTTTTTCTCGAAAGAGCCACCAAGAAAAATACCTATGGTTATAGACAGGCACCTGGCAGACATTTTCTCAAAGGTGAACAAAGGGGTCTGTCAACTTCAAGGAAGAAAAACAGCATTTGCCGTCAATAATTAAACTTGAGGTTTTGGCCCTGACCCACGGTGTAGCTCAGTTTGTTGGGTGTTGTCCCACAAAGCAAAAGGTGGCGGGTTCAATTCCTGGTCAGAGCACAAGCCTGGGTTGCAGGGTACCCCAGATGAAGCCAGTTAATGTTTCTTTCCCTCTATTTCTCTCTCCCTTCCCCTTGCTATAAAAATAAATAAAGTCTTTTTTAAAAATTTGAGCTTTTTTTTAATAAGCATTTTTTAAGATTATTTATTTATTTATTTATTTATTTATTTTAGAGAGGGAAGGGAGGGAAATAGAGAGAGAAACATCAATGTGCGGTTGCTGGGGGTCATGGCCTGCAACCCAGGCATGTACCCTGACTGGGAATTGAACCTGCGACACTTTGGTTTGCAGCCCGTGCTCAATTCACTGAGCTATGCCAGCCAGGGCCAAAATTTGAGCTTTTGAATAAATACTAGAATTTTGAAAAACCTGTATCTGCTACTGTGAGCCTGGCAATTTCCCAATGCTTAGACTTTCTGTAGTATTAGGGATGATACTAACAAACGTGATCTTTAACAACTGTGTAATAAAATGTGTCAACATTTGGCAGATGGGCATAACTCGGTAAACAAGCATTTTCTGAATGACCAATGAATCATGTTATGAAATTGTGCATAAGTAAAAGATGTGCTCAGAGTGCAAGCTACACCAATGGGTTTTAATGCAACAGAGTGAAAAGTCAATCAATACAGCTTTGGATTCCACACTGCAACTAAATTTTATGAAAGTACCTCTTGGTAAGTTTTGGTATAGTATCAAAAAAAGAATATCCACAATTTTCTAAAAATTGAACCCTTTTCCACCCTTTTCCAACTAAATATCTGTGTGAGACCAGGTTTTGTTCATATACTTCAACCGAAACAACAGGTCCCAACAATGTAGAAGCGGATATGAGAATAACGTGCCTTCTATTAAACTAGACATTGGAGAGATTTATTTATTTTTAATTTTTTAAAAGATTTTATTTATTTTAGAGAGGGGAAGGGAGGGAGAAAGAGAGGGAGAGAAACATCAATGTGTGGTTGCCTCTCACGTGCCCCCTGCTGGGGACCTGGCCTGCAACCCAGGCATGTGCCCTGACTGGGAATCGAACCTCGACCCTTTGGTTCAGGGCTCGGCTTAGAGGGCACTTTTTCGGAGACTTTCTCTGACCACATTTAAAAAATGCCAGCAACTGCACTCAGGTGGTATTCTTCTACTAAACGAATAGAATTCTAGTGGTCAAGTTTACTGAACAAATGAGACCTTATGGCAATCTATGGAATTACTCATTTGTATGATTATTATCTATACCAAATGAAATAAATAATTCAAAAATATTTCTATTTGGCTTTGAAAATTTTACTTTCCTAAATGTATATCATTACCATTTATTTTGTATTACTAGATGCATATAGAGAAAAAATATTTAATTAAAGCATGACAAAGGAATATCCATACCTGAGTAACTATAATTCTGATGTCCTTGTAAATATATTGAGAATAAAAGGCAGTGAGAATAAAAGGCATTGAGAATAAAAGAAAACAAAGTTTTCCTAACTTTGTTCTCTTGCCAGAGATGGCTAATTGTCTCTGTTCTCTCCTTTATCTAATAAGGTCCCCTAATTTTTCAGTATTAGCTGGGCATATGTACATTGAGAAAATAATCACAATTTTAACTTCCTTTACAGTGTGGCCATTTGACAAAGGTCTGACCAGTCAGAAGTAGGTGATACAGTATGCAACACTTGGGGGCAGTGGGGTGAGGCAGGGGAAAGGGTATACTTCTCCTGGCCTATTCTCCTTCCTGCTGATTGGAATGTGGATATGAGAGCTGAAGTCAGAGTCTTGGACCACAAGGCAAAACTGCATTGCTAACAAAATAGGAGTCTGAGCCTCTGCTGATTATTGCTCCCCAGTACGAGCTGTGGATTACCTATATTTACATGAAAGACAAACTTCTCTCTGTTGTGAGTTTCCCAGCTCCCACAGCCAAACACAATCTTAACTATGCAGCTCTGAAAACACATTAGATAAGTAGTCACCTGACAGATTCTGTCTGCTGGTTTCACTTTCTCTGTTGCTGGAAGGAGAGCCTGGCTCTGAAATGCCGTTTCCTGTTCCTCCCATCAGTGGTCGCAAATGGTTCACAGACACTTGCTCCATAAAAGACGTGCCATGTTTATGGAAGTACCACCATTCAAACATCTACGACAAAGAGAAAACACCCTTCCCTTAGTACAGGACTGATCAACAGATATGTGCGCTCAAATTAAAACATTATCTCAAGATGTTCCTGTTTAAGTCAGCATTTTAAATGTACTCTCCTTCCAAAAAAAATAAGCCAAACACAAGATTCCCCAATAGCACATGCTGAATTAAAGTAAAATGCCTTTTTCATAGCTTTATCATGAAATTTAGACAAACTTAGACAAAACTAGAAGGAAGACATCTGCAAATAAAATATTAAAAGCAATTAAAAGGTTTCATCTGTAGGTAATCTAACTCTTACATTACATTGTCATTTTATTCTATGTCTAGAGCACAGTTAAAGAGAAAAGCAAGTTTGAAACAACGAACCCCAGAAGGTGGATTAGACTAGGGTGAGAATGCCCACATTTGACTCCTGATTTGGCTGTCTGTTAGCTGTGTGCTTTGGGCAAGTCACTTAAACTCCAGCCTCTCAGAGCCTCAATGTCCTATTACTAAACATGGTTACACAAGAATAAGTGCCTTTTGAGCAAAAAGTTACTGTTCTAGTACTTGGCAGTATTATTAATGTAGTTTAAGAGTCAGGTTGATCCCCATTTAGAACCATTTAAAAATCAGGATATTCACTTGTTTCTGTTCCCATGTTTTACCACTGTTACAAAAAGAAGCTGGCGCTCGGTGCTAAGTCAGCAGAATGTGTCATATTTGGACACTGCAACCCTCTCAACTGCCTCTGCCTGGCTCCGTTGGGTTACAGGTTCAATGACACCGGCTTGGGAAACTTCCTGATTCCATGGAACAGAAAGCTGTATTCACACTGGATCTGTGCTTTCCTTCCAGAGGAGTCTTTTCCCTGTAATAATTCTTGGAACAACTGATCTCGTTGCTCTTCTTCAAGCTCCCGAGCACACTGCCCCTTCAGGAAGAAGTAACACAAACCACACAGCTGGCTTCCTCGTGTGCTTCAGATCTCTACTCAAGAGTCACTGTTTCCGTGAAGCCTCCCCTAAGTTCCCTGTCTGAAATTGCGGCCTTTTCCTCTGACACTTCACATGCCTTTTTCTGCTTCATTTTCCCCTTCAGCACGCATCACTAATAGTAAAAACATACTATTTGTTCTACTTATTTATCTCCTACTGCATATTGCTCTAATATAATGTCAGCTCCAAGAGGACAGGGACTTTTCTTTTTGTTCATGGCTGCTAGCCCCATGCCCAGAAACAGTGTGGCACCCAGCAGGCAGGTATTCAAGAACAAATTGCTAGGTGAATGAAGCAATGTCCACAATCACCTTCTAGACCACATTTCATGAGAACGGAATCTGTGTTTGTCTGCTTACCGTGGTATCCCCCAAAATCCAAAAGAGTGCCTAAGAGATGAAAGGCTCTCTATAAATATTTGTCAAATGAATCATCAATCAATCAGGAACTTTATACATTAAAATTATTCAAATGATTAGTAGCTAGTTTTCTATGCTTTGATTGTAAAATAACTTTAATGTCTTCCTCCTCTCATCTGTGGACCATATTCCTTAGAAAGTTAACTGCCAGGCTATTCTGCCAAAGGTGGTAGACAAATGTATTCCTTTATTTGAAGAATAAGCAAAGATATCCACAACTGCCTAAGAGATTATAATCTTTCAAAAAACTATTTTGCTGTGATCAGAAACACAGGCCATCACACACAGAGAAATCAGTTTTTAAACCTTCAGGAATTTATCCTTTGCTTTAGTAAACAACAGAATAGATTACAAAGATGCCAAAATATGCAGTAATTTTGTACTACATTGCAGCCCAATTACTCCATTGACTAAATGCTATAACATATACAGGACAGAGCTAGAAAATCAAGGTGCAGAACTTTTTCTGTCGTGCCACTAATATTTTATGCTCAGTCAGGGATGGCTTCTCTTCCTGCCCACTTTTACAGAGTTAGCAGGCAGTTAATCACCACCACATATAGCCCTGGTTTGGCTTCTATCATGTTTTACTAAGAAGTGGGATGAAACCTCTTTAAAACAACCAGAAGAAATCACAAAAACAGAAATTATTCATGTGACAGAAAAGACAGTCGTCACAGGAATCACAAAGGCAACACTGACACGCTCTCCTTCACTATATTAAATGCTGGCAGTTTTTATTAATTAATATAAGGTTAGTCATTTTCACCTCCTGAGTCAACTTTTCAACACAAATGAGCAATGATGATAGCTGCTAATACTTATCAAGCATTGTGCCAAGCCCTTTACGTGGGTTCTGCCAGTCGCCCCTCACGACAATCCATTTCAGAGAGGACACCTGCTCCGGCTCCGCGGGCCACCGTGCCAGCACCCGGCGGAGCTGGAGCTCTCACTCAGGCCTGCCTGACGTCAGACCTGCGACCCACTCCACAGCCTGCCCCCCCAGCTTCCCTCAGTGTGCGTGCATATGTTAAGTGTGTGAGTGTGTGTGTGTGTGTGTGTGTACAAGTTTGGTATGCCCAGGTGATAAAAGAACTTATAAACAATAATAACCTTCCCTGATGAAAACCCATCAGTACAGCGAGAGTAGTGATATAATTTAACCTTTAAAATTTTACTTCAATTTCCTAATTTTAAAGCTTTGGTTTAAAAAGGTAATATGCATAATATAGATGTAAATTTCCCCCCTCTTATACATGAGGAAATTAAGACTCATAGCTGTGACTTGCCCAAAGCATCAAACAGTAATTGGCAGAGTCGAGACTTAAAAACCACATCTTCTAGTTCTATGACCAACGCATTTTCTACTACATCAGTTATTTAAAGATAGTTCATTTTCTTTATTTGGACTCATATGCTATTGACTAAATATGCTAAAGTATGTTTAATTATGAGTGGGCTTTATAAATCAATAATTTTTGAGGCTTATAGTAACCCATACTTTTCATCCTGAATTCCTCAATAATTTTTTTAAGAGAAAAATCCCTTTCTTGTCCCGCATTTCACTTTAACAAAATGGTCAAGTGTTAGTCCTTGTAAAAAAAACAAAACAAAACCAAAACAGTCCAACACAGATGCTATTATTTCTACTATAGCTGGAGAGCACCACCTAGAGATGAGAAAAAAGTAGAGGAAAAAGTCATTGGCCATGCATGCCATACTTCCTAAGATTTTCATGGGTAGCAGCATTTTTCCAAAGTTTATTCAAGGAAACACTAGTACCTAGGGATGTTAATAAAGATTATAAAATTCTAAAGCTTTTTTAAAAATTAAAAGTGCTAGCTTGGTCAAGCAAGACAATGAGAAGCTGAATTAAAGTTAAATAAGCTTCTTTACCATAGGACTTCTCAGAATAACAATAGCCGAAATTTACTCTGTTAGTACCAGGCTGTTAAAAGCTTTTACATATCATATTTCATTTAGCCTTCATAATCCTATGAAGTAGATACTATTAATATCCCCACCCCCCAGTTTACATTTGAGAAAACTGGGACATAGAAAATTAATTCATAAATCACACCCCGAAAGTGACGGTTAACCTGACTCCAAATCCCTGCTCTGAACCACTCCAGGGAAGATAACTGGCAGCCAACAGGCTGAATTCAAGACAGAGATAAATTTTTAGTTTGTCTGGTGTTGCCAAGAGTAAAGTATTATGAGATTTTATAGTAAAACTTGTGTATCCAGGTTCTCTTGGAATCATTTGAAAGACCGGGAGATCTGGTAGAAATGGCCTGCAAGTCCACATGACAACCATCAGCTGCAGCCCCCCCAGAAGAAGCGTGCACTGTCAAGTACTCAAAGTAAGCAAGGAATTCAATTTTTAATCTCCACCATGTCACTCATTTTCCTCCCAGAGCACCAAACTGGGCCCTGCAGGCGTTTAGTTAACAACCCACCTCCCAGTCCCCTACAGCAGGCAATGGTCTTTTATGCACAAATGAAAATGGTCAACCTCTATAAGTGGAGAGCAGAGGCAGTGGTTTTCCAAACGCCGAACACATTTTGAGACTGCTGATCCATAAATATTTATAATTATTCTAACCATATAAAGAGATTTGATCCTTAGATAAGTGCAAAACTTAGATAAATACAAAAACGTGAAGGAAATGGAAACTACTTACAAATATTAGTCCTGATATCAAAGAAGATGTTCCTGTAAGTGCCACATAGAATTTGGGCGTCAATGAATTTAAAAACACTGTCACTGCCAAAGGGAAAAAAAATCTAAGTTAAAAAAAAATGCAGATTCAAAGTACTCCAGTTATAAATATGCAGTGTCTTTGAGTAGAGGAACATAAGTGGATTACTACCTAGTATGAGATTGATTTGAAAAAGGTTGTAATTTTTTAAAAGCTACTTTAAATTCACATTGTATTCTACCCTTTAAAAATTCACACATGTAAGGGGTTTTATAGTGTTGATTTGTTAAATAAGCAGATTAAAATAAGATAATTTAGCTTGCTTTTGATAACTTATAAATCATAATTTAGCTAAGAACTTTTGTAAATCTATAAGGATAGCTAAACCAACATCCTATTGCAGGAGACGTTTAAAACACTCCCTAATTATTTCGGTGAGATAGAAACCAGTGTTTCAAATTAGCTGGAAGAAAACAGGGTGTGTATTTGCTATGTCAGCTAGAGAGGGAAAACAGCCCAAAGACAGGAGCAAAAACTGAGAGCTCCCTCCTTGCCACTGATTTCCTGCAAGTCTGCACCAGATTCTTCTCTTCAAATAATTGTCTCATAAATACTTTGGGTTTTACAGAGAGAAACATTTATTACAGTTAGCTAGTCTCATCTAAATGGTGTGCCTACGTAACATGTAGAAAAATAAATGAGCAGCTCAATGAATAACATTTCACTGAGCATAAAAAACGCGTCAGCATTTCATTAATTAACTATTACAGAGACACCAAATTTGCAACTTCAAACAGTGTAGCAAGGCTCATTTACTTAGCTTGCTTTTTAGCATGTTAGTTGTATCTGAATTTACATAGTGCTTTTATTCTACAAAGTCCAAAACATTTCCGAACATTATCTCGGTCTTTCGTGGCATCTCATGGGATAGAAATGGGGACATTTGCCTTTTCGTGGCACAGAATAAACCACGGTACTGACGGTCACAGTCATCCCGTAACAGAAATGCTTCCGTCTTGTTCTGAGGTTGCTGTTTCAGAGCTGGGGCGGACACACTGTAAGTGCGCGGTAAGCGGCCCCGGCTCCCATCCCCCGTGTCCTGGCTCCTGCTCAAGGGTGATTTTGCAGCACCCCACGGGGATCATCACTTCCCACTCGCTTCGTACCCTCAGCCCACACTACACCGCAAGCTCTGCACAAATGTTGAAACAAAGAGCCCGCTGCGGTCCGTGGCTCTCTTAATCTTGACTATCTGTGCTTTTCTATTGTAGTACCCCAGATAAAGCCCAAAGCCAAGAACAGCCAAAAAAATCTCCAAAACGATGGCTCGACAAAACTATTTTAAAACATGAGAATGGGTGGTTATGATCACGGCATTTTCTTTCTTTTGGACCCTCGCTCTCTAAAGCGAGGCTCCGAGGCGCTCATCTTTGTTGTCGGGGTCGGCGGCCCCCGCAGACGAGCGGCGGGAGGCTCAAAGGGAGGGCTCCCACCAATGGTGGCGGTGGTTGGGGGTGGGGGGCGTGTACGGACGCTGCGTCCAAGTCTGCAAGGGCTCCCCGGTCTGTCCTACCGCCCGAGGCCGGCCGCTCGGCGGGTGGCGTCTCCCCGGGTAAACGAGGACAGCAGGCGGAGGGCGGACCTTAGCTCCAGGGAGGAGCCGGCGGCCGCAGCTGGGGTTTGACAGTCAGCTGCGGGCTTGCGGCCCGCGAGAAAGATCCCGCTCGGTCGCACCCCACCGACTCCTTCTCCGAAGCCCACCGGGGACCACTGAATCTCTGCCCTTTGGCCCCCTGCCCCCGGGACCTCTCCTGGCCCCCTGCCCGTCCCCGGAGAAGTCTGGGCCTCTCACCCGCTGCCAAATTCTCACACAGCCGCAGCGGGACCCTCAGAGCGTAAAGCAGTCCCAGCCCCAGCCCCACCACGAACCACAGCGAGACCCCAGTGCCCGCCAGCCTGGCCCGCAGCCGCTCCCTCCAGCCCAGCGGCGGGCTCAGGCCGGGAGCAGGTGCCGGGGGAGAAGACGCAGCAGTCGCGGCTTCAGCCAAGCCGCCACCGTCCGCCATCTTGCCGCTCCCTCAGGCGCCGGGCGCTGGGAGGGGGAGATGGGCAGGAAACCCGGCGTCGGGAATCCTGGGATAGTGGTGGACCTGAGGTTGGCCTCTGTGGAGGCTGAGCGGCCCAGGGGACGGGGACCGAGAATTGGAAGGTGAAGGAGCGTCCCCGGGCTGGGGCTCCCTCTTCCTTCCGAGGGTGGGAAGGGGTGGGGAGCGGCGCCTACTCCTGCAGAAACTAGGCTGAGATGCGACCCCGGGGTGAAGTGGTGTTGCTTCCATACGAGTGAGGGTCACCCTTCAACCCCGTTCTCCCTTTTCCTGGGCTTAGAAAAGCTACCGATGGAGCAGGGCCGAGCCGCACTTCTTTTGGACTCGTCTGCCATGGAAATCACTGGTGCTGAGAAAACCTATAGGAATAGCAATTGCTCTTCGGCCGCATGGAGCTCGGGCAGTCGAAACACGCGCCCTCCATAGATGAATGAGGAAATGTATGTAGCAGCGAGAACGATATTAGACTTGAAAATCACTTAAGGCAAAGGCGACTTTTTGGGGTGCCGGCGCCCGTAACTGACATGGCGCCCTCTGGTTCGGCGTTTCCGGGTGGGTCCTTCGCACGGCCCGGGCGGGTCTTTGCGACGCGCCCCCTGCACCCCGCCCCAGTGCTTCCATCACTCGGCTTCCTTCCCGGCCTGCCTCGCGCCCGGGCCGGGCTGGGCCAGAGCAGCCAAGATGGCCGACTTCGAGGATCGGGTGTCGGATGAGGAGAAGGTAAGGGGTGCACCTCTCTCACTCTCACCTCCTCCCGCGACAGGCAACTGGGGCCCGGCCCGGCTGCAGTGGGATCCCTGGAAAGGACCCCAGCAGAAAGGAGCTTCTTAGCCCGTGCTGGCATACGCCTGCAGCACTTGGGACGCTTTTCTCTCGAGGGGCTTACCCCGGCTCACAGTGGCCGCAGTTCCCCATTTCTCGACTCCTTCCCTCCCGGGCCTGAGGCACAGCCCAGTGGCCCTCCTGCAGGAGAAGAGATTTTTCCCTTATTGAATCGTGGCTATGGAGTCGATGAAGAGAGGGGACGAGGGTGATGTCGCGACGTATTAAGGGGCGGTTGCTTTACCGCCTTGAGCTGGTAGGGCTTCCCCCATCCCCCCATTTTTAGGTGTGATTGGGGCGAGTTTAGGGCGAGCCACTTCCTGGTCAGGGTGGCCTCTTAACTTCCCTTTTGCTCCTCCTTACCAGGAAGTGATTTTGCTGTCACGACTCCTCGACAGACCGAGGTCCCTCTCCGTCCCTTCTCACAAACTATAAGCTGAACTAGTTCGCAGTCAGATGTGTAAGCCTCATGCAGGATTCGAGCACCGCTCTTGTCCCTGTCGACACTCCCCGGATTGTATGTCTGTGCAGAGGGCCCCGCGGTGACTCCCTCCCTCGCGTCTTACATCCTCTTAAAGATAGTCATTGAAAAAATAGTTTTCAATTTCTTGTTAACCGATTGAGCGTAGCCAGCGGATTCTTTTTTTTTTTTTTTTTTAACTCCAGGATGGTT
Source organism: Phyllostomus hastatus (assembly GCF_019186645.2). Taxonomy (NCBI): domain Eukaryota; kingdom Metazoa; phylum Chordata; class Mammalia; order Chiroptera; family Phyllostomidae; genus Phyllostomus; species Phyllostomus hastatus. Next base: position 14,185,652 of record NW_025334018.1, on the reverse strand, counting down.
TTATAAGGCCCAGAAACCTCATGTTGACACATTCAAGTCTGGACAAAAGCATCGTGGCTTCTTTGATGCTCCACTGGGGTGTCTTTGATTATACTTGAATTTGTCAGTGTGTCATTTGTGTACTTGTTTTTTCAACAGTGTCTGAAGTGTAAGAGCATATTCTGTTAGGTAGAATTTTTTTTTTTCTGACAACTGCACACCTTTGTTCACAGTTTATCAGGCTTTTCACGTGATTTTAGGGCCTGTAGAAATGAGACTGATTTCACTAGATGACTGTAGGACAAGAGTGATGTCTTTTGTTTCCTATAGTGTCTGTTACAAAATGTGCGCCCTTGAGTGTTCTCTACATGTACCTCGGCTCTAGAAACAGAATTCTTCTATGAGAGAGATTGGGATGGTGGAGGGGACCGTTTATGATCCAGGAGTCCTCTGTATAGAATAGTCTGGTATAGTATACCTACATGTGGCATGCCTTCTTGAAATGCACTTTAGTGTTAAATGTTCTCTTTCTTGGAAATTCTCATGCCTGTGTAAGTTTAGGGGGGAAAGGCATTTTACATGAATTTGTGCTGGAGAGAAAACTATAATAAACGCTTGTTCTAAGGCACATAGTTAAGATTCAGGTGAAATTAAATTGCAGTGAACTTCAGGGCAGGACACAACACTTGTGAGCCCAGCGGGTGGTCCTCGTATTTTAAGAAAAAATATTGTTACAGCACAGTTTCACTGAGCATTTAAATAACAGTAAACTTTGAAGTTTATTATGCCCAAACAATGCTACATTTACCAGTGTTCTCAGGTGTTTGTCTTTGACACTGGGTTAGAATGCCTTTTTAATTAAACTTAGGACAATATATACATGGATTTCAAAGTGCAAATTAAGATGCCTGTGAACAGTGACAGTGTTTATAATATTAATAGTGATTTTATGATTGCAGATACAACCTGGTTCTTCTTATTTCCCAGCATGCTGCTTTTGTTGCTTAATGAATGGCAAAATTAGCAAATCACAATTAGTAAGGTAAATCTGCCCAAAAATGTTGACGAATTTGATGTTCAGTAACCAGTTTTAGATTAACCACCTGTCTTCATTAGTGTGGCTAATTAAGAATAACTGATATAGTAAGTGTCCCAAGGAATCCATATAATTTGAAGTTTCTGAAATTTGTTAGGTTCTCATTTACAGAGCTGAAACTGATGATGTATTTCTCTGTTGTGGATCTCTAAGTAAAAAGGAAGAGCTTTGACTTGTAAGATTTCTTCAGTTCTCTTCAGCTTCATACCTGACTTGCCTCCTCTTCCCCCAGGCTTTCTTTTAACGGAGTTCAAGAATTGAGAAAGTGTTTTTCTAACAAGACTCGTTGAAATTAATATCTTAGCATTCAGAAACAATAAGTTACCCTTAAGTGAGATTTTTATCCTATAAAATTTTAATTGCAAACAAATTTTTTAAAAGATTTTATTTATTTATTTTTAGAGAGGGAAGGGAGAGAGGAAGAGAGAGGGAGAGAAAGAGAGAGAAACATCAATGTGCGGTTGCTGGGGGCCGTGGCTTGCAATCCAGGCATGTGCCCTGACTGGGCCTCGAACCTGCTATGCTTTGGTTTGCAGCCCACGCTCAATCCACTGAGCTATGCCAGCCAGAGCTGCAAACAAAATTTTTAAAAAGATATTTTTAGCCTTAATTTGTATTGATTCTTCCTTGAAGGAACTCTGAAGTTTCCATTTTTTCTGTTTTTAAGACTTCAACCGCATTTGATTTGAGTTTTTTTAGGGCATGTGTGTCTTGATGCCAAATATGTTTTAATACAGCTTTTTATCTTTCTTACATTTTCCGAAACCACTGAACCCAGAGGTGAATTTGGTGATTTCCTTGCAAGTATTTCTACAAAAGCTAGTAAGATCGACCATTCTCATAACTAACTGCTGAAGTTTTTATCACTTTATAAAGAGGAAGTTGGTTTTTTTAACTTCTGCATTGTTACCTGAAATGGTCATGATGAGCTGCATAAATAAAACAGGAAGTTAAAAGCATAATAACTTGTAGAAATAAATGCCTTTAGCCTTATCCTCTAGTTCAGTTTCTGAGAATGAATTCTACTCTTCTAACTACTAGGGCCCTTCAAGTTACTTGGTTCCAAATGCTTAACAGGACCAAAATGATAAGGTAACATAATTAGGAAACTTGACATATGAGATGAACTACTTGTTTGGGTTCTTTGCATGTCTATTTCCTTAATTTCATGATTCAGCATTTTTTCGTCCTCAAGATTGTATCAGCACATAATGACTCGAAGCTTAGAACTGGATCACTTGGCCCCTTTTCTTCCTGTCTCCTCCCAGTCCAGAATGCTTGAATGTCTTAATAGCCAGCATTCTCTTAGATCTGCAGTTAGGCTCAACACAATTTTCTTTATAGTTTCAGCCTTTTGGTTGAAAATCGGCCCAGGCTGCCCACTGCAGCCACTCTGCTTCCTGTCACAACGCTGCTCTCCCTGCGAATACAGGGAGTCCTGCCGTTCCTATACCGTGTTACTTTGTCGGCTGGTGCTCGCCACACTTCTCACAGAAAGTCTGTAGGATTTAAGAGCATTCACCAAGTTGGTGAGAGCGCTGTCTCCATGGAAAGCTGATTCATCATTTTTTAAACAAATGCAGAGAGAATTTTAAGGCTGAAAAAAGTGTGATTAGCATATTTTTTCCCTTTAGCTTAACTAGTGGTAAAATTTGTGTACAACCTCAAAAAATACCATAACTGAAAAATGGATCTATATGCTTTAAGTTTAGATAATGGTACCACCTTTAAGGCACTTTTTGAGAACAGGTTTATCAAAATTATTTAGGAGAGATGTGGAAAATATATATGAATATAAAAAGGGCCCAGCTAGAGCTCATGAAAAATACCTAACGCTTTGAAAACTAGATCCTGATTTTGATTACCTCCTTAACTTACTAGATGAGTTATTACCCTTATAGTAAGCCCTAAAGCTTGTTTGCCGTGGCATTTTCTAACAAATCGATTGGTATTAACACTGCCATTCTTTTATCTTTACTTTTTTTTTTCCAGTTAGCTTTGCTTAGTAGTTTTCATGTAATCTGTCATAAAATCCTTGGACGGGGCATAAAGTCTGAGGAGGTACAAACTCACTTATCTGATCTTTGGTTATGTGTGTAGGTTTATCATCATTTCTTTTAGACAATCCAACTATTTTATTAGGACCAACCTTAATGCTAAGCAAAGCAGTATAATTTGTCAGAAAATTCCTACCCCATGTTTGTCTGTCTCAGACGCCATGCTTTTTTCACTACACTTTCTTCCACATAACAGTGAATGAAAAGAAAGAAAAAAGAGGCCTCCACTGAATGAATTATAAGTGAGGTTTTACGATGTAGTGGGAAAGAATGATTCTGGATGTCAGGAGATTTGGCCTCTCCCTGCAGTGCGATTCTGGAAAAAATCACTAACCTCAATATGCCTCAGTTTTCCTCTAAAATAGGGAGGTAAGGGAAATTGGGTAAAACCAACCAAAGTTTAATGAACTTTTTCAAACTCTAATTTTAAAAAACCTGTTTTAAATATTGAAACATTGAAATGTTTGCGGAGTTTCTGTCATTGTCTGCTTTTGCACATTTGCCCTGATAATGAAACAAATTCCTTGGTAACTGAAATGATGTTTTTTTACCTAATGCCTAGCATGGGATCCAGGTACACAGTGTAGGCACAACCTATTGTTAACAAAGAGACCAAGCAATTACATCTTCACTCATTCTAATATTCACCCAGCTCCTCTTCCTTCATCTGCCTCTCCACCCCAACTGTTTCTGATGATCTCCAGGTGTTTCTTGTGTTTGGGAATGTGTCCACACTCGGGGTGCCTCTTAGGGCATTTATTGCCCCTGAGCGTCCTGCTGCCAATACCGGTGCCCTGCCTTGTCACTGCTGGGAACATTTGACCCCCGTACCCCTGGGAGCATTTTTCCTAGTAAATCCTATAAAGCTGCAAAGCCTTAATGTATACCAAAATGACTAGCGTTGTGAAACCCCTAATAAAAGTATTTCCTTCATCTGCCCTAAGTCTCTTCCTCTGAGCTCAGAAAAACACACTAGGATCAGATATCATTTGTTCTCTCTCCAGTGTACAAATATTTGGTTCAGAGTATAGGTAACTAAATAAGTAAGTTCTTATGCGGATCAGCTTCTGAAAACAAAAAGCCCAGATAGGGGAAATTAGTCATCATACTGAAGGCAACTTGACCGCTTGGGGATTTCTGAACTAGGTGATAATGCGCACTTACTATTTTCCCTTCTCCCTTCATCAGAGCCTCCTTTCAGCCTCAGCATTTCTGTTCATCCCATTATTCACTTTAAGTCACACAAACTCAGAACGCTGGCACATTTTTCGCCTTAGTTCTTCCTTTCATGTTCAGTTCGTATTCCAGTCAGCTTCCTCTTCCTTCCTATTATTAGATATAGGAACTATAATCACGTGTTTAAAATTAAAATGGTAGGAAAAGGCATAAGTAAAAAGTCCCCTCCCAGCCACTCAGTTCCTCTGTGAGGCAGCCACTACACCAGTTTCTTTTGTATCTTGCTTTACACTTTATGACATGTCTAACTTGTCCACATTCCCTCTACCACTGTCTTCATTCAGGATCTTTTCTTAAGCTTGCATTATTTTTAATGCATTTTTAATTGTTCTCTTTGCCTCCAGCCTCTCCTTTCCTTCTGCATTTTTGTGGTTTACTGAAATTCTTTACTAAATTTTGACCTGTATATAAAATTTATCTTTGCTATAACTCCACATATTGTTAGGGCAGTGTGTATGAAATAGAATGATTGGCTGGGTGGGTCATATGGCACAGTGTAAGTCATGGTATAACATATAAGCAAGAAGACAGGTGATGATGGGTTTGTTGGAATTTGAGAGAACCTTGCTTTGTGACTAATTTGGCCTCTACACAACATTTAAGTGCTCATTATGTGCTAGATACTGGGTTAGCCAAAAGTTCTTAGTTTTTTCTGCAGATGGCTCTAGTAGTGCTTAGTTGTCTTTAACTGCATTCGAAACAATTTTGTTAGATTGTATTGTGACAGCTGTCCTATCAGCATGCATTTTAAAAAAGCTTATCAAAATTGGTGAATTTTTTGTGCAGCCGTTGTAATATTGAAGATGGAAGAAGATATGCAACATTTTCAGCAAATTTTGCTGCATTATTTCAAAAAAGGTAAAACTAGAATTGAAACAGAAAAAATTATTAGTGCAACGTATGGAGAAGGTGCTGTGACTAATCGAACATGTCCAAAGTGGTTTGCCGAGTTTCTTGGTACTATTGACATTTTGGCCAGATAATTCTTTGCTGTGGGGCTGTCTTACACATAGGAAGATGTTTAGCAGCACCCCATTTGAGATTAAAAACATGACCAAATGTCCAGAACTACGAATAGCAGAGCAGACACATTGATGGAACCTGTTTACAGGCCTGTGCTCTTGCCCACTCTGATTCCTTTGGGTAGACAGTAAGTAATGAGTTAAGACAGCAAGCAGTTCTACTGAACTGTTGACGCAGCCCTAGGTAGGCAGCAGCCTAGTTTAATGGTGTAGTAACAAAGATATGTCTGTAGGCACTGAAGCATTGCTGTTTTCTGGTTGTGACTGCATTGTAGTTACTGCTAAATTAGCTTAGTGCCACTAAAAATGTTAGTATTTAAAATGTGTTATAAACTCAGTGCTGAGAAATGTGACTTTAGGAAAGTCCTCTGGACAAGGCCAATGGCACTGTCTTAAGAAGCTATGACAGTACCTTAGAACACAGCTGAATCAAAATGTTGGGGACCAGTGCTCAGGCATCTATTTTTAATAGGCTTCCCAACACTTCTCTCTAAATCTTAGTCCGCTGCCTGTTAGGCTCAGAAGCTTGAGCCATCAGGACACTAAGACGATCTCTCGGGGACAAACTCATATTAGCTAGGTTGCTGAAACTAATGTATAAAAGTATAATAACAGCTAATTTAGTAAATACAGAGGCACTAGATTCTGTTTCCAGGTGGCTCAGATATGGGAAATTAAATAATATTTTTCTCCAGCATGGAGTCAGGATCAGGAAAGTTACCTGTATAGTCTAACATTTTAATGGCATTTTCGTCCACAATAAGGATATGTACCCAGCACCAAGACCAAGCAGGACTTTAGGTAGGGTACCCTCGGGGGTGTCCAACCTTTTGGCGTCTCTGGGCCACACATTAAGTACATTTCAACACATAATCACAAAAATATCTCAATATTTTAAGTAAATTCACAACTTTGTGTTGGGCTGCATTCACAGCCAGCGGGCTACAGGTTGGACACCCCTGGCAGAAATGGACATTGTTTCTCTAGACAGATTTTACTTGGCTAGAAGGAAGCCCTGATCGAAAATCTGGTGTCACAGCTTCCTCTGCAATCTTTCCCCCTCTTAGTTAATGACACCTTCGTTTGCTAGTTGCTCACACCAAAAAGTTTCATGTCGTCTTTGACTCGTTTTTCTCACAAGCCACATATAATCCATCAGCAAATCCTGTGGGCTCTGCCTTCAAAATATACCCAGAATTTGACTGGTTTTCACCACATCTTTATTCTAAACACTCTGGAAAATAAAAAATACCACTGGGAGTTACCACCTGGGTTATCAAAGTAGCCTTCTCTCGGGTCTCCCTGCTTTGGCTGTTGCCACCCTCCCCCACCCCTCGGCAGTTAGCATAACTAACGCCCTCTGACTCATCCTCCCCTCCCCTTTTGTCTGCAAATCCTCTGTACCTACCTGACTGGTCTGTTGACCACTGGCTGCTTTTTCCCCATCTTTTTTATTATTATTCCCTTCTTATTGGGCCCCTTCTCCCTTCTCTCTTTCCTCTCCTATCTAAAGCACTTTGCAGGGCTCAGCTTAGGTCTCAGCTCCCTCTTCCATGGGGTGTCTTGGACCAGCTCGGCCGCCTCCAGGGCCCGTCTCCGTCTTCTTCCTCTGAAGTCCTGTGTTCTGTGTTACCTGCCTGTATTGCTGATTTGGCAGTTTTGCTGCTTTGAATTATAGTTATTTTTAAGTTATTGGCAGGTCTTTATTAAAGGCAATCATTTGCATAAATTGTTTTGCTAATAGTGGGAGAGTATACAAAGATTTCAAAAGCTAAGGTGCTGACTGTATGCTTACCTTAGTTAACTCGTGTCCACCATGGTGATGTACACTTACTAGTACCTTAAGGTAGTAGTTCTCAACCTTGGCAGCACATTAGAATTACCCTAGGAAGCTTTCAGAAATGCAGATGCCCAAGCCCTACCCCAGATCTATTACATCAGACTCTTTGAGGGTGGAGCTCAGGCATCAGTACTTTTAGTGACTAAATAACAGTATTTTAGGTGGTTCTAATGTGCAGCCGAGGTTCAGAACCACTGGCTCAAGGCCAAAAAGAATTTGTGGACTTTTTTGGCTCTTATCCTCTCTTGTATGTTGTAAATTTTATGCTTAAATATGTCGTTTTTATACTATTATACTAGGTGGCATAAGATCGTGATGACCCCTGTTAAAGAAAAAATTATTCTGGCACTAGTTAAAATAATAATAAGATCCAGCTGAGCTTCAAATAAAGCAAAGACCATTGGGGATTTATAGCTGGCAAATAGAGTGAGAGGGTCAGTGGGTGGAAATTACCAAGAGGAAACGTTAAGGGCAGAGGAATTCTTGCTGGAGGCAGGTGGAGGGCTTGTGTACATCAAAGGTGGGAGGTAGAGAACTTGATCAGGTATCAAGGGTAATCAGATATCAAGAGTGGGGCGATTTCTCAGTAAACAGAAGACGGCCAGCAGGCAGACAGGATGGGGCCACGAACAAGGTCTGGTTGAGAAGAGAGTTCAGAGGAACCTGACTAAAAGTTTGGTGGAGCTGAGAGTCTTTGGGACTCCATGTGTGTTATATAAATACTTTAATAAATCTTCAAGTGTTTAAGACATAACAGAAGAGCAACTGTTCCTCAGAGTTGGTGGAATTTTTAGAAATGAAATTGCTTTGCTTAAAACAAACTTGCCTGCCTTCCCTTTCTGTTTATATCTGACAAAACTTATAATTGGTTACTAATGAGAACACGGTTTCTAAGAACTACTTAAAATGACTTTTAAAAGAATAAACATAAAGCAAATTATTTGGAAATAAATTTCACCATCCATTTTTTATAATACTGATCCTAATTTAAGATATGCTTTTTAAGCTGTAGCCCTTCCTGATAATAAAGCAATATAAAGTGCACTACTACATCTAAAATTTTATTTCTTAGTGCATTCTGAGTCTTTTTGGTGTTTCCAGGGTTAACATAGGAAAATAATATTTAGCTTATTGGAAACTATTTTTAAACATAGCTAAGTTTTATTTAGTAAAACCAATATTCCATTCAGTCCTAAAGATCACTGAGGATACATTTTTTGTAGAATTTACAGCCCCAAATTAAATTTCTACTTGCCTCTGAGAACGCTCAGCCAGCACGGATTTTATTTGATAAAGGCAGTGAAACTGGAATTTTACAGTTAATTTGATACTGAAATTAATACATGCCACACCTGTTAAATGATTGGCCAGTTTATTGTTGATATTTTGCAAGTCCTAGAACCAGATGAGAAAATAAATGACACTTAAGCAAGGTGTGGTTTTAAAAAAATTTATTCTTTCATCTTATCAAAATTAATTTCTAGAGGTAAAGAGGGATGAATAGGCAGAGCACAGGATTTCTAGGGCAGTGAAAATACTCTATGATAATGTAATGGTGGATACATTTAATGCATTTTGGGTGATAATAACGTGTAAAATGTAAGTTCATAGGTTGTAAGAAATGTACCACTCTGGTGGGGATGTTATTATTAACAGAAGCTGTGCATGCAGGGGACAGGAGGTATATGGGAAATCTCTGTACCTTTCTCTCAATTTTGCTGTGAACCTAAAACTGTTTTCTAAAAAAAAAGGCTTAAAATACAAAATAAAAATAATAACATCCTGAAATCTTCAAATAGAAAAAAACTCCCATTGAATTCTGTGCAAATAGAACTTAACTTTCTTACCAGGATAACAATAAGGTAATCTTTCAGAAGGAGAAATGCAACTGTTTATCCTTGAATACTTCTGGAATAATGTAAATTTTTTAAAAAATACATTAAAAAATTTACAAAAGCACAGTTTACTGGTATACTTTCCTGAAGTATAACCAAGTTGAAAACATTACGTTAACTTTGAAAGATGGTTTTTTTTTTTTTTAAAGGTAAGCGAAGCAGAGACATTTCGAAAACTTTTTTTGGTCAGTAAAAACGTTGCTATTTGTAGTTGTTGATGAAGATTGTAATAATGGAGAATATAAGGTGACTAGGACCTAAAGGTTTAAACAAGGGGTGTGATGAAAATTTTATAATCTACTAATTGCTCTCCTTTTATCTGTTACTCTTCATAATTCTCTTACTATAAATTTTATTTCTCTAGGTACGCATAGCTGCTAAATTCATCACCCATGCACCCCCAGGGGAATTTAATGAAGTATTCAATGGTGAGTAAAGATTAGTGTTTAGTTATTTAAGCCCTCTTTAGTAACATATAAGCGCTTACTGAATACTTGCTGTCTCTTTTAATCCTTACAACATATAGCTATAACTAAGGAAATCAGTATTCCAAGAGGTTAAAATAATATATTCAGTGTCACCCAGCTACTAAGTCATAGCAAACTCAGGTCTCTGTCAAAAGCATAGTCTTAACCCATACATTAGGATACCTGTCTTACATGAGAAAAGATTTAAAGTAGTTTAATATCTGTCACATTATAAATCATAGCTTCAGTTTTTTTAGTGCTTTCACTCAGGAAGTGCCGTAGTACAGGAGGCTTTCTAGAGGCCCTGGAGTTGAACCGGCTGCATCTGGGAAGCTTGTTAAATACACACAATTCAGCATTATCATCCACTAAAGATTCTTGTTCAGTAGATCTGGGGTGGAATCTGTTTTATCAAGTTTTGCCAGGTGATTCTGAGTCATAGCCGGTTTGGGAAACACTATTCCAGTACATTTACAACCTTCCATATTATTCACCATCTTAACACAACTTACAGGATGAAAAACATGGGTGAGGCATCTTGATCTTCATGGTGAAAGGGGTCATCATAGTCCTGGTTGGTGTGGCTCTGAGGAGGTTACCTACTTGAGAGGGACTGTGGTATTTATTCATCTGTGTCTGACCAAGAGCCCTTACATATCATAGAATAATCAGTAACCTCCACTGATAAAATTAATTATGCAGAGAAAGAGTAACTAGGAGAACATACAAACCTTTACTGTAAAGAGTAAATAATGCAACAGGAAAAATGAGGACATTCTTTTTCACAGACTTGTTTGTGGATTTTGAGCACTAACGGCAAAGACAGACAAATGCAGCCCTGCTTTCCTTAGTCTTTCTTCCACCAAATGTGGATTTTCCACAACTAAGCTGTTGGAAAATTCTTCTTTGACTTGAACTTTATCTGGCTGATTACCTCAGATAAAGTCTTAATAATATTAATAGTCTTTATAGCTAGAAGTTCCTTGTTTTATTTTTTTTAAAGATTTTATGCATTTATTTTTAGAGGGGGAAAAGAGAGAGAGAGAGAGAGAGAGACAGAGAGAGACAGAAAGAAACATCAATGTGCGGTTGCTGGGGGCCATGGCCTGCAACCCAGGCATGTGCCCTGACTGGGAATGGAACCTGCGACACTTTGGTTCTCAGCCCGCGCTCAATCCACTGAGCTACGCCAGCCAGGGCTCCTTGTTTTATTTTTAACAACTGAAAATACTTTACAGTAATATCATGGAAGTAATTGATGCCAAATCATTAGATTAAGAATTGGCAATCTACTTGTGGCATGAGGGCTGGTTTTTCTTGGCTTGCTATACCTCAGCCTCTGCCAACCCTTTCCTTCAGAACCTGAGTCAGTGGCCTTGGGTTTGTAATTAGCCCACCTTCTTAGTGTTAATCGTTGGTAGTTTCCAGTAACAAGGACCCTGACCTTCAAAAAAAGAGTAATGAGACTCTTGACACACAGCTTTTTAAAAACTTTGCAGGGCCCCACATTAGATTATTCAAAAAAAATATGTTCAGCAAATTCACCACCACTGACTGAATGGTGCCCAACTTTCTTGGTCTGATGTTAGATAAGTCTGCAATTCTTAATCTAATTTTAAAGGATTCTTTTAATGCAAAATTAACAGTCCTAATTTTAATGTTCTGTAAACTATGTTTTTCATTAGCTATGAAATTCCTTGAGAATTTATTGGTGGATTATTTATTGCACCACAAATAATTACATGCAAATCTATGAACAGCAGCATCTATTCATTTGTATTTTTAGATACAATATAGCCAAAGACTAACCTTCCAAAGTCTGATTTTTTAAAAATCTAATTTAGAAATATGCTAAAATCTCTTAAGGTTGTCCTCCATTGAACAGTCTAATTTTAACATCTTTTTTCAAAGATTTTACTTATTTATTTATATATTTTTAAAGATTTTATTTATTTATTTTTAGACGGGGAATGGAGGGAGGGAAACATCAATATGTGGTTGCCTATTGCACCCCCTACTGGTGACCTGGCCCAAAACCAAGAATCCAACCAGCAATCCTTTGGTTTGTACGCGGGCGCTCACTCCACTGACCAGTACAGCCAGGGCTGTAACTTGAACATCTTTTAACATTTTTTTTCTTCCTCAGATGTCCGGCTACTACTTAATAATGACAATCTCCTCAGGGAAGGGGCGGCACAGTAAGTATCTTTTAAAATCTACTTACAATGTCATTCTAATGTTGGATAAACTATGTTGATAGTAAACTCATACTCTGAAAACTAAGCTTAAAACACTCTAAATAAAGCAATTGGTTTTAGCAGTTTTAGTTGTTCTTGTAGAAAATATGTTCCTCCAAAAGGTTTACTTCCTTAAAGCTTATTATATCATTTTACTTATTATTTCTTTATTTTGGTACAAATTTCCCTCATTAGAGCGAGTTGAATGTTAGCTCTTAGGTTTTCCTCTATAGTTCTTTTAGCTCCTGTTGAATTTTTTAAACTGCTAGTTATATAAAGATTAGGCTGCTATTGAGGAATGAAAATGTTTCTCAAATTGCCAAAGAGTAGCAGATATTCATCAAGTGACTTTATGGTAGGAATTAACCGTACAGTAATAGCACGATTATTCCACCCAGTCATTGACTTCTTATCACTGTCAGGCTAATTAATCTTTATAAAATATAATTTTCATTTTGTCTTTGTCCTTAAAAAATTATAGTGATGTGGGGGTTTTTTGTTTGTTTTTGTTATGCTTTCTTCAAATCTAAACGCTGTCTAGCTTTCAAGGCCCCCTCTCCCTGGCTTTATCGCTACCGTCCTTTACTGTTCAATACAAAGTTTTATTTCAGTGACTGTGCATCCAACAGGCCCAGGGTTCCTTTGTAAAACGTGATTGGATAATGTCTGGTTAGGGTAGGGTGGAGAGAGGGGGTAAGGATTTTGATGCAGAGCACCAAATAATTATGAATGCGTTTGGTATGGAATGTAATTGGTTTAGATGTTAACTGTAGAAACAGCTTTAAGAGCTGCTGCCTGGGAAACAGTCATCTTCTCCTGCCCTGTGCACTCTGCTTTTTAGGAACTCAGTTTGGGACCAGATTCTATACACCTAAAGTTTGCAGTCCTTCACTATACTTAGCACCATGAAAGATATCCTAATTATACATTGATTTAAACACAGACTAAAAATATATTTTCCTTCTTATTTTTCTTATATGCAGAGACTCTGCCTTAGAAAAAGACCTTAATGATTTGCTAGTTCAGCCCCTGTTCACCCTCTGCCCTTTCATTGAGAGAATCTCATCTACATTTTGTCAACAGATGGTTATGCAATCTGAATGCTCCTAATAATAAGGAATTCGCTATCTTACAAGGCAAGTTCTTCAGTTTGCCAGCCATATTGGTCTTGGTTTTGTCCTTGAGAGCTATCCAAATAAATCTACTCTATACTTGATAAGGCATTGCGGAAGGGGGGATGGGAATGGAATGTCAAGTCCCCAGGGTGAGTGCATCCTTAGCCTTTTGCCCTATCTCCAATTAGGAGTGACAGTAAAATCTGATGTGTAGTTCAGATGCTTCAGTTGTTTTAATTGCACTGACAATAAAGCCTTGTATTTATAAATATTCTGGTTCTTATGGACTCTAGATTCTTGGAAAACCCCTTGCTAAAAGACAGTTGTCCTGTGCCCAAATGATTGATTTTCCATACGAATGAGGAATTCCGTTTTATTTCCATGATGAGGTGCTCTGGCCCTGTGGCCCTAGTCCTCGTAGTTAGCGCTCAGTAAATGTTTCTGTAATCATCATCCTCATCGTCGTTGCCTTATGTGAAAAATGAAGAAGGCCTGAACAACCCAGGGTTTTCCCTCTTCCCTGGATTTTCACCAGGAGCATTCTCTGATAATTCTGAGCACTTCTGCACTATGTTTTATTCTGAGAGAGACTGGAAGTTATTAGAGTATTTTGAACAGAGAATGACATGATGAGACATATTTTAGAATAATCACTGGCTGCTGTGCTCAGAGGGGGAAAAGACTCAAGTAAAACGAGTACCTAGAAGACAGAGTGGTGCTGACACACATGGTGGCAGTTTGGACAAGAGCAGTGATTTTCAACCCGTGTGTTGTGAGAATACTTAAAATGCGCAGTACCTGACTATGTAGTCAGGGGCACTGACCTCTATTCTCTTAGATTGTCAGATAAAACAAATGACAACAGCTAACACAACAATAACCGTCTGGTGTGAATGATTCAAAATTATACTTTTTTTGGTCAGATCAGCAAGAAATATATTTTTGGGTGTGCTGCAGAATTTTAGTAATTTATGTGTGCCATCAGATGAAGAAAACTGAAAATAGCTGCCTTAGATTGCCAAATTAAAAAATGACAACAGCCAATACATCAGTAGCCGTCTGGTGTGAATGCCCTACCTTGAACCATAAATATGTAGGTTGTATAATCGAGTTGTATTGTATTAGTTGTGTCGCATAATGTTACATCTGATTGGTTAATTTCTGGTACCTAAAATCCTGTATACAAGTATAGGCACCTGATTTTTTAAAAAGTCACTTTGAAGCAAAAAGGGTAGGTAATTACTTTTTTTTTTTTTTAGTCAATCAAAATTATACCTAGAGTGCTCTAGAGTGATAGTGGTAGGATTGGTGAGAAGGAGCCAGACTCTAATAGGTACCCAAGGTCAAACCTACAAGAGTTGCTGGTGGGTGTGGAGTGTGAGAGAAAGAAGAATCGAGGACGAGCCCTTGTTAACAAATGTTGGTATTGGTGTTTGTGATCTGTAGTCTTAGGACATATCCTAGAATGAAGTACTAATTTACTTCCTACTTCTTAAGCTTTAAAAAAAATGTGTGTGTGTGTGTATATTTATTTGTTTATTTATTTAATTTACTCACCATGAACATAATCCTTTCTGAAGAGCCAGTGTGTTTAGACTCATTGTGGTACATGGGGATGTGGCATTATAAGGAAATGATTCGTTAAAGACATAACAATAACTGAAGATGAGACGATTGAAGATTATCCTTAAATATTTGAAGTTTAAATATTTGTTACATTGGTTTCTCTTGACAAGTCTAGGAAGAAAAGTTCAATGCTTTGTTGAAAAACAATGGTCTAGCAGATGTTTTTAGCAGGTTAAAACTGGGCTTAGAGGTGTTTATTTCACTCTTCCCTTGGCAAATGAATTCTGTGAGAGGACTGATACCTCATAAGAATGTTATACTTATGTGTGTAACACACACATAAGTGTAGTACACTTATAGTGACTTTGTAAGATATACTCAGAAGAAGCCATTGAAAATGTAGTTTTATAAATCTAGCACTGAAAAATAAATAATATCAGGCATGTACTTTGAATATTTATTCACATTCTTCCTTTTTTTTTTTAATGCCCTCTACTCTGCTTTGCATTTTCCTCTGAGACTTGACTTACACTCAGCTCTGACCTCACCCTCTCCCCATGTCAGATGCCTTCTGGTACATTTAATTAGGGCCTCTCCTGTCTTGTCCTCCCTCGGAGCCCGGAATAAAGACTGTGACATTCCCCAAACAGTGCATAAATGAGAGATTTTTTTTCGATTTACTGAAAGCTTCTATCTAAACAATGAAAACTGTTGGTAATTCACAATAATCAGGTAGCTTATAGCTTAGGAATTATCCAAGTTGGAGCTTCAGAGTGGAGAGGAAAAGGAAGTCTCAGAGCTCAGGCCCTCCGAGCCGCGGTGGAGAGGAGTCCCTGCCCGGAGCTGGAAGGCAGCGTGATGTCACCAGTTGTCCGGAGGGAACGGGGAGGGACCAGGGAGTGTTTTCACGTTCTCTTCCACTGCTACGTGAAATACCTTTGTGTTTATTAATATATAATTCTTTATCTCCCTGTCTCTCCCCACCCCGTTTTTTAACTTTTTAAAAACAGTGCATTTGCCCAGTATAACATGGATCAGTTCACGCCCGTGAAGATAGAAGGATATGACGATCAGGTAAAAATTGTTCCTATTACATAGGCTCTGCCTGAAAGGTAATAGAAGTTCAATAACCGAAGTAGATGTCTGAAGATAAGATGCGGAATGAATTCATGTCCTAGTTTTTGTGGCTTTTATAAATATCTACATATTAGGAAATTCTTCCTCTCTCTGATGATACTAGCAGTTTCTTTGACCGGAAAAGAGAGCTGCCCCTAACATTTAAACAAAAGGAGTGAGTTTTATACAGGTAAAACTCTTCTAATTCTTGGTAAGAATAACAGGAGACATTAAAGGTAATGGGAAAACAAGCATTCCTATTCAAATATAGAAACAAAGGACACATTCCCATTGTTACCATGGTTATTAACATTGTACAACAGGGCTTTGCAAATTTAATAATGTGCTCTTCACAGGCAATATGGCATTGAACACCAGGTGCCTTATCAAAGTCTGAGTCCCTTTGAACACACAAGTCCACAGAATTGACCCGTGGAACATCAGTGTATAAATATATGAAAAGATGATTTGAAGCAGGGTTTTATAATAGGGAAAAATTGGAACAATCTAAATGTCCGGCATTAAATATCTGTAGACGAAAATACTCTGTAGACATTGAAAACTGATAATAAATATTGATCTGGGGAGACATTCATGATGTATTCATCTAAAATGTAAAACAGCATATGTATAATTTTGCTTGTTTATTTTTACAGATATTTAAATGAACAGATATATACTGTATTAGAATCAGTGCATCTTAAATTCTTGAAAGGTGCATCATCATTTCGTGTACCACTGAGAAAGAAAAAACACTGCCAGTTAAACTATGACATGGTCCTAAATGCCATCAAGTATAAAATGCATCCGATACTAGGTCATGAGGGGAATGGATACATCTTAAGAGGCAAACAAACAAAGGACATGGCTCTGTGCAGAAAAGGCAGTGTGGGAAAACGTACACCAAAACCTCAGCTGTGTGTGCTGGGATCACAGTATTACTAGTTTTGTTTGGTTTTTATTTGTTTGGGTTTATATTTTTGTTTATTTTAATTTTCTCAATGAAATTAGATTAATTACAAGTTGAAAGAATACTGGAAAATAAATGATAAGTATTGCTTATAGTTGATACTGTATATTTTTAAAATACAGAAAAGTTATTAAAAGAATAAGGTTTATATCCAGATAGATACACAATATAAAAAATAACTTTTCAACATTCTCATATAAATAGTAACCAATTTTAAAATGTAGTCAAAAGGAGATCAGATTCTTAGCCATAACAGCAATGACAACAAAAAAGGTATTACTTGGACACTAAAAGAAAGATGTTTGAGTTACTAGATGTCATCACTGCATATGACAAAGAATCAACTCACAGTGCGTTAACTAGATGGAGATCTTATTTTTGTCATGTGCGGGTCCACGAGTAATAGTTAGGGCTGATACGGCCGCTCTGTGATGTCATCCGAGACCCAGATTGCCTCCAGCGCTGTTCCGCTGTCCTTAGGTTTGTTCTCAAGACGGCTGCTCCGTTTCTGGGCAGCGACTCCCTGTTCCAGGAAGGAAAAAGGAGGTAGGCGCGCAGAGTACTATTGGCCATTCCAGAAGCACCTTCCATGGATAAGTTATTGCCAGAATGCATTCCATTCTTAGCTAGCAAGTGTCGTCTTTTTTTTAATTGAACACATTACCTTTTTTTGAAACCTTTGAGACTCTGTTAAGTAAGGGGGAGAAAGTGGACACTGGGTGGGAAACCGGCAGCAGTCCGCCTCACAGGTCATACCCACTCACCCGTACATTTTAACCAGAAATAAATGGAAACCAGATGTAAATGCCACGTTTCTGAATGAGAAATACAAATAGTATAGAAAGCTTATCTGAATAAGAAATAAGTGATATGGGAACCGTTGTTTTTTAAATAGATTTCATATAATTGCTATGAAAATTGTAACCAGCCATACAGAATTGCTCTGACAAAGAACGACAGTGCAGGAAGCCTGACACTAGCAGACGTAAAGACAATGCAGTGGTCATAGAGCCCCTAAACTTAAGTGTCATAAAACAGAAGGGAAAGGAAACAATTGATCAAGTTTATGAGATTAATCTACCACTTATTTTCAGTGCCAGCTATGTATCTAGGTTTTTTCTAGGTTGGGTTTAAAGGTTAACTTTTTTTAAAAAGATTTTATTTATTTATTTTTAGGCAGAGGGGAATGGGGAAAGAAAGACAGGGAGACAACTATCAGTGTGTGGTTGCCTCTAACATGCCCCCTCCTGGGGACCTGGCCCACAACCCAGGCATGTACCTTGACTGAGAATAGAACCAGCAACCCTTTGGTTCTCAGGCTGACACTCAATCCACTGAGCCACACCAGTCAGGGCTGAAGGTTAACTATTTTTTAAAACAAACAAAAACAAATGTAGGAAATGGAAAGTGAATCAGAACTTGAGTAATAATGAAACATTATAAATGTAAGAAAAGTTTATAAAAGGAAGTGACTTCTCAGTAGATGAGTGGATTAAAAAACAGTGGTACATTTACACAATGGAATACTACACAGCAGGAAGAAAGAAAGAATTCCTACCTTTTGTGACAGTGTAGATAGAACTGGAGAGCATTCTGCTAAGTGAAATAAGCCAGTCAGTGAAAGACAAATACCATATGATCTCACTTATAAGAGGAATCTAATGAACAAAATAAACTAATTAGCAAGATAGCACCAGAGGCTGGAATCACAGACTAGACTGAACAGTGGTTAAGAGGGGCGGAGAAAGGCAGGAAGTGTTTGAAAGAAGGTGAAGGAATTAGGGAACATGTATTAAGGACCCATGGACATGGACAGTGGTGTGGGATTGAGTATGGAAGTAGGGGGCAAAGGGGGAAGTAATTGGAACAACTGTAAAACAAAAATAAAAAGTTTTTAAAGTGACAGACGGGAAAAAATAGAAAGTGACTTCTGTGTAACAGAAAGTTTTACAAATAAGATTTAAAAAGCAGAAGATATTGACCTTGGCTGGTGTGGCTCAGTAGGTTGAGTGCAGGCCTGCGAACCAGAGGGTCACCAGCTCGATACCCAATCAGCACAGGCCTGGGTTGTGGGCCAGGTCCCCAGTAGGGGGTGTGCAAGAGGCAAGCACACATTGATGTTTCTCTCCCTCTCTTTTCTCCCTCCCTTCCCCTCTCTCTGAAAATAAAATCTTTTTTAAACTAAGCAGAAGGTATGTACCTCAAACATGATAGATAAAAAGGTTATTCAAATACCTAGGGATGATGCCAAGAGATCAGTGAATAAATAAGCAACAGACATGAACCAGTTGCACTCAATCAGGAAATACAAAGCAAACTTGGAGAATTGTTAGATTGCCTAGTAATAGTAAGTTAAAGAAGTGCAGATTAAAATTTTAATGTGATATCTTCAACTTTTAGTTACAAAAGTGGCAAAATTAAGAGAAAGCCTTGTAAAGGTTAAACTAGAGAATAATTACATGTATTATGCCTACTGTCATCATAAACAAGCTGTTTAATTAAGTGTAGTCTGGTGATAAGAGCAGGAACCTCAAAACTACAAATTCTTCCGAAGAAACTTTTAGAAGAAAACCTTACTTTAAGGTAGAATATATATAGTGACTTCTTTCTTGTTGTTGTTTAGTTTTTATTGCATATAGTGACTTAATGATAAAAATATGAATAGCTTAAATCTTCAGTTCAGAAATGATTATGTATACTATGGTATGTCAATATTGTGAAATGCTGTATAATTATTGAAAATGGGAGGTTATTCAAAAGACAGATAACAAGTTAAGGAAAAGTATTGATATGTGGAACTCAAATGACATGCGAAGGGTTAATCTCCCTAATTAATAAAGAGTTATACTGGAAAAAGACCAAAAACTCAGTAGGAAAGGAGGACAAATTATCTGAACAGACAAGTCACAGAAGAGGAAATATAAATGACTCTTTGTAAAAGGTAAAAAGAAATGCCAATTAAAGTTTCTGCTGATTGATGATGAACTGTAACTTGGTGTGGTACCTGATAGAGGACAGTTTGTCAGTCTCTATCAAAGTTACGAATGCATTTATCATTTGACCCAGTCGTCCCACTTCAGAGAATGTATCCCACGGTTGTACTTGGCACATGTACACAATTTGTACATAATGAACATAGAAGGACATTCACTGCAGTGTCCATAATAGCAAAAGATTGGAAACAACCCAGCTATCCATTAATAGGGGACTGGTTGAATAATTTTTTTGTGCATCCATACAATGTGGTAGTGTACAATGCTGTAATAACAACCGAAGAAGTTCTCTAAATACTAATAGGGAAAGATCATCTAGATATATTCAGTTAAAAAAAGAAAAAGAACAGTCTGGTATGCAGGTTTTTGGATAAAACAAATGGGTGGAGAACTAGAGTACACACTCGTATTTGCTTGTATTTGTAAAAAAGAATGCTGAAAGAATACTCTGAATCAGGGATTGGCCCTTTTTTTTTCCTGTAAAGGGCCAGCTAGTAAATATTTTCACCTCTACAGAACAGTCAGTCTTAACTACTTAACTCTGCCATTGTAGCAGGAAAGCAGCCATAGGTGATAGAAAAACCAGCCAGACTATGTTCAATAAAACTTTATTTACAAAAACAGGTGGCACCCCATGCAGAGCTTGCCAGCTGTTGCTCTAAATTAATAAAGTCATTTGCCTTGTGGGGAAGGGGAAATTTGTTAGGAATTTGGTGCATGGAAGAAAAAAGTGAGAGCTTTCCTCTTTACATATTTTTTCATTTTTGATCCATGTGAATATATTACCTATTTTAACTGCTAAGTGTAATTAATTACTAGAAAAGTTCCATGAAATATGTACAGTGGAATACAAAAGTGTACACATAAGTTATTACAGCTATGTATAAAGTATAAACGTGGGTGATATATTAGAAACCAAGAAATGATGGGTATTGTTATGATGGGGGAAATGTTGAAATTTAGAGTTGACTAGCCCATTAGCATAATATTTTTATAAGAATAAAAATGATTTAATTGAAATATTGATATGAAAGAAGCCTGACTGAATGAAAAGTTAACTGTCTTCTTCAGAATTTTTGTTTTATAACATGTCCAGAACTGTCTTTTTTACAGTTACTCATATTTGTGATTATTCTTTGGAAGGTCTTAATTACAGAACACGGTGACCTGGGTAATAGCAGATTTTTAGACCCAAGAAACAAAATTTCCTTTAAGTTTGATCACTTACGGAAAGAAGCGAGTGACCCCCAGCCCGAGGAAGTAGAGGGAGGCCTGAAGTCTTGGAGAGAGTCCTGTGACAGCGCCCTGAGGGCCTACGTGAAAGATCACTACTCCAACGGCTTCTGCACCGTTAAGTATCTGCCTGCCGCGCTACTGGAGAGTGTTGTGTTTCTCTCACTTCCCGCTCCTTTGGGCAGCCGAACAGCACTTCTTTCTTCTCAGTTACAGTCTCCCCCGCATTTTACTCTCTGAGTAATTTTTGAAAAGGGTATAAATGGAAAATTTTATATGGCACGTTCTTTTGTTAAATCCCAATGCATAAAAAATTTAAATCTCAGTGTATTCTATTTCATATTTTATCAGAAATTACCTTACTCCCTTCCAAAACAAAAATCACTGAAGGTCTTTTAGCTTAGACATGGAAGAAATTAAATTAAGAATGCAGGAGAGCTATCGGCCACATTTATGGCTTTTTGTTACAGGTATCTTTACTCAAAACTGCTTGTACTTGTGTTGTACTTGTGCATAGATGCTTCATTGGACAATCAGAACTATTGGAACTAAACAATTTTTTGAAAACTCAAGAGTAATTTGACTTCCTTTTCCTACCTCTTAGATACAAATAAATAAATAAGGCTATATCATGATTTTTCCTTTGTAAAATTGTGGCATATTATTAAGAAAAGTGTCAGAATATTTTAAATATGTAATGATAATGAGTTCATTGGCAGTGTGGAATATTATTTATGTAAAAAAAAAAGAAACCTCCCTGGCTGGTGTGGCTCAGTGGATTGAGTGCCAATCTGCAAACCAAGGAGTTGCTGGTCAATTCCCAGTCAGGGCCCATGCCTGGGCTGCAGGCCAGGTCCCCAGTAGGGGGCGAGCAAGAGGCAGCCACACAATGATGTTTCTCACCCTCTGTTCCCCTCTCTAAAAATAAATAAATAAATCTTTTTAAAATTTTTTAAAAAGAAATACATTTTAAAAAAAAGAATGTTGTTTAACAGCACTTACTTTGAAACTATACTAACTGGTTTGACTCCAGCCCTGCCACTTAGCTAGTTGTGTGAGCTTGTGCTAATTATTTAACATCTTTGTGCCTCAATTGCTTCATCTGTAAAATGGAAATAATAGTTCTTGCCTTCCTTGTAGAATTGTGGGAATTGAATGAGTTAATAATGCATATAAAGTGCTTAGAAAGTACCTGGCACAAAGTAAGCTCTGCATAGATGTTAGGTATTGTTATTATATGTTTGCTTGTTTATTTTGTTTTAACTTATCATGTATTAACCTATTCCCTATTCAAAGTTTGTCACTACCCATTCTTAACTGAGAGAGCTGTCACGCCAAATAACCCTTGTTTCTTCTCTTAGCTAATAAGTGGCAGAGAGTCATGGGATTGTTGTGACAGTGTCTGCTGTCCCCAGACAGCTCAGATCCTCAGCTGTTGTGTTGTACAATTCTTAATTTCATCTCCGTATTCTCTGATATTTTTTATATAATGTTTCGAACCTTTCCCCTTGTCCTTAAATGGGTATCAGATCCCTCACATTTTAAATAGGATGGAGATTGACCTGAAATCTGTTTCTCTTTTTCCCACATTCAGAAACTTTCCTTTTCTTCCCTTGTATCTGAGGAAGAAGGATCTTTATTCTTGATATCTTGTTTGTTTTTCTTTTTTTTTTTCTTGATTTTATACCCCATCTCCTTCAAGGTGTCTTTTTTTGACTTTTTCCTCTTCTGATATATATCTCTATACTTAGAAATGTTTTTATTTCTCCTGTCCTTAAAGGGAAGAAAAACTTTTCCTCCATCCTAATAATTCCCATAAGTTACTTTTCATTCTACCATGCCCGCTCTCGCCCCACTCCCCTCACCTGCAGACACACGCCACCGAACTAGGGAGCGTTCTGCTTCTACTGGTATCAGTTCCTCATTGCCTCTCTGCTTTTTAACCCTGTGGGTTTGGGCTTTAGTCTGCATTCCACAAAGATTGCTCTGAGGTTACTGATGGTTCCTGAATTGCCTGACCCAGTGTCCCCTTTTTTGGTCCTTGACTTCTGTATGGCATTTCACACTGAGGCCAACCAGCTACTTCTAGAAGTTATCTTTTGCTTAGACTGCTCTCTCGACACCCTCTAATTATTCTTCCTCTGTCTCTGTTTATTTCTTCTCTGCTATTTTTGTAAATGTAGATATTATGCCCCATCACTGTGTTTCTCTCTCTTGAAAACTCAGTTTATTTAATGTAGGGAAAGTAACAGAATTTGGTGTCAGGAAAGAATTGGGTTTGGGTTCTACTTTTACTACGTACTTTCATTACTTTCTGAATGATCTTGGGCAAGAAGAAGCTCTCTAATCTTCAATTTTATCTGTAGATGGTAACTGTATTCCATCAGATTTATCAGAACAAGGGAAAAATACATGTGAAAATCTTTTGTGGGCTGTAAAGTACTGGTTTTTGTTTGTTTATTGACTGAATTTTAGAGAGAGAGAGACAGCGATTTGTTGCTCCACTTATGTATGCATTCATTGGGTGCTGCTTATATGTGCCTTGATGGGGGGTGGAACCAATGACCCTGGTGTATCAGGACAGTGTTCTAACCAGCCGAGCTCCCCCAGGGCTGTTTACTCATCTTTCATTCCCAGTCTGTGCTTATCAGAATCTCATCCATCTTATGAGGCCTAGCACCTCCCATGTACCCTAAACCAGGAGCAGCCCTTCCCTTGGTGTTCACTGCACCACTGTCCCCTCTAGAACTAATAAGTTCTGCTTCGTGTTCATGTCCCGTGAATTCTTTTGAGCTTTCACTCATCCTATCTGGTTCTTTGTCTCCTCAAAAGATTTAGTGATTTAGCACACTGCTTTTATACAACATTTGTTGTTTAGATCAAATATGTTTTCAGAGTCTAACTGTCTTTTTTTTACAATAGGTTTATGCTAAAACTATAGATGGGCAACAGACCATTATTGCATGTATTGAAAGCCACCAGTTTCAGCCTAAAAACTTCTGGTAAGAAAGTAGATGTTCTGTTCTATTTGTATCTAGTTTATATTGGAAAGGAACCAAATGAGTAGTTGAGACATGATTTTTAATCTAACTAGCTGGGGGGTCAATTATTCGACTAAAAGGAGTCAGCTTCCTGTCTCCAAAATGAGGGATTTAGACATGATTATTTAGATCTGTTCCACTGCTAACATTTACAATTTTTTAAAAAAGTACTCTTATATTGAGTGAGAATAAGTGATTAATAAAGTGCACAGTTGTGAGTTTTACTTCTGTTTGGTAGTACTGTAGTTAATTGCATAACTCAGCAGCTCATCCATCCGTTTGTGGAAGACCTCCCATGAGCAGAATCGGCATGGGTTTCTGCTCCAGTGTAAAAAAATGAAAGTCAAAATAGCTTGGAGAAGGCTTATGATTCGGGCACTTGTATACAAACTTATATTTGAGTGGACAGAGCATTGGATTTGTTAAACTGGAAATGACTTGTTTCTCTTTCCTCTTTCCGAACTTATCTGCCTTAGTGGGAAATCAGCCTTTCCTTGTGCTTGGTGCCCGTCTGCAGTGATATGTGTGTGTGTCTTTTACTAGGAATGGTCGCTGGAGATCCGAATGGAAGTTCACCCTCACGCCACCTACAGCCCAGGTGGTTGGAGTCCTTAAGATTCAGGTAAGATTCCAGCATGTTAATAGGCCATGTTAAAACATCACATATTGCAAAGCAACTTGCCAGTTGGGATTTGTTGAGTTATGCTCCATGCAGATGCAAAGGGAGACCAGTGGTAGTGAATAGAAATAGAAGCCTCCTTCCTGAGGAAGTAAAGAGCCCTTCTGGCTTGATAAAGGAGAGTCATGTGGACTGTACTGCTTGCTTATTGTTTTCCTTTTTCAAAGATAACCTAAGATCTTCCCAGGAATGATCAAATAACAGTTCTAGGAAATGAGAAAATAAATGATTAAGAAGTAACTGTATAGCAGCTGCTGTAAACTTTTAAGGTCTTTGTTGTATGTTATCTCGTTAACGGTGTACATGTAATATATTTAAAACCTAACTGTTGGGCCCTGGCTGGTGTGACTCAGTGGACTGAGCACCAGCCTGTGAACTTAAAGGTCGCCAATTTGATTCCCAGTCAGGGTACATGCCTGGATTGCGGGCCAGGTCCCCAGAAGGGGGCATGCGAGAGGCAACTATTTCTCTTTTGTTTCTCTCCATCTCTGTCTCCTTCCCTTCCTCTCTCTCTATAAATAAATAAAGTCTTTATTAAAAAAAAAAAACTGGGGTCTGAAGAAAGCTACATGAATGGGGATTTTTTGTTTATTTTATAGTAGTGAGAGAAAGTCTAGTAAATAAAACAGGGACTAGAGAGAACGGCCAGGAGTTCTCACATTATGAAATACAAGTAACCAAGCAGAGTAGATTTCTAATGCTGGTGTCAAGACAGATGGGCAGGGGAATGAGGAGCTTGTCCACTCATGCGATGCCTATCTTTCTGGTTTCCTAGCAGAGGTCTGACACTTTGAAAATTCAGGGCAATTTAATGCTTTTTAAATGCAGTTTAACGCCCAACTAATTCTAATACCAGATTAAATAGTTATTGATAACTGAGAAGATCAGTACCTAATTATACCTCTATTGTGTTGTCTTGCTTTAATGAGTTAGTAACAGTGGCCTTCTTAAATGGTATAACTTAAATCACGTAGTAGATGTCGTCTGTGCTCAGTCTTCCCATACATACTGATAGCTTCGTGCTGTACCGGAAGCTGCAGCAATCTCTCTGGGAGCTCTTCCTAGCCACTGGGACACGCCCGTCTTGGATGAGGCAGGCTGGAAGTGGTACGTTCTCCGTTCTGGAGCAGTCCTTAGTGCCACACAAGAGTTAGTTGATAAATAAGTATGCCAGCTTTCTCACCCCTCCGGTGAGACATCTCTGAAGCATACTCTGTTCAGTCCCCCAGAGTCGAGTGCCCGCAGTTGTAACCTGCTCTTTAATGCACCTGTGACACCCTCTTCCCTTCTGTGTCTCACTTCCTCCGTCCTTGCTAATGCTTCTTGAGATTACCTCCCAAATGAACTGCTTCCTGTCTAAGACAACATAGCGTTCTGTTTCTGCTACCGATGAGTAGCCTGCTGCCTCTAGACATCTTGTGACTGTGGCATCGGCACTAACCTAGCAGCTTACTATGAATTTATGTAAGTGAATTTACCTTCCTTCTAGAAGGACACAGTTACTTATGTTTCAGCTTTGCCAATGCACACCTATAAATTAGGAGCACACGTCGCAAAAGATGAGGATTTTTTTTTTTGGTTTTTTGTTTTTTAAGATTTCATTTTCAGAGAGAGGGGAAGGGAAGGAGAGAAACATCAATGTGCAGTTGTCTCTCATGCATGCTCCCCCACCCCCACTCCACTGGGGACCTGGCCCGCAACCCAGGAATGTTCCCTGACTGGGAACCAAACCGGCGACCCCCTGGTTTGCAGGCCAACACTGAATCCACTGAGCCATGCCAGCCAGGGCAAGTGATAGTTTCTGATCAGACTTTTATAACAGGGCCTGGTACCCACACCTCATTTAAACCTTTTAACCACAGGTTGTCTGATCACGCTTTCAGAAAAGGCTCACAATTTACATATTTTTTTAAAAATCAGTGTGAAAATTATGTGGAAAAGTCATTAAGGTATATAGCCTTTGGGGTGTTTTATAAGCAAAGGGGTACTTCTAGGAGGACAACAACTTCTGAAGAATTATGTTGGTGATAGTCCATGCTGAGATCTTTGTTAGTGGATGAGACAGACCTAGAAAAGGTTTCATCGCTGTCGGCAGCTGGGGAAACCCCAGCCAGGCCGCGGACGTCGGATCTCACCGCCTTCCAGGCCCTCTGCAACTCCCCAAGCCCCTCAGTACAATGGTTTGACAAGCCCCTTCACAAAAAAGAAAACATTTTTTGTTTTGAAACAGGTCGAATTTAAGCTAAATTTTTCATTAGTGTGCTGGGTAATGAAACATACCTTCTGGAATTTTTCCATTGAGTTCATAAACAGGGAGATTTACTGTCCTTTCCCTATATTCCTGTCCATGACCTTACCTCTTCAGAAGCATGATAGAAGTTCAGACCAATTGCATAATCTTTGTTCTGGGACAAAAAGATGTTTCCTGCATACCTCCTTCCGTCACATGGGTTCTGAGATATGTCTCAAACGTAATCAAACGAAACTAGTGTGTGGGTGGGACCCACCTGTGTTTTTAACATCCTCATTCTTGTCTGTTGGAATTTTAGACTTGACACGTCATTACTTAGCCCAGTCTTTTTTGCCCAAATCGTGGCTGTTCTGATTTTTGCATGTAAATTTTACAGGCGTTTATCAGCTCCCTGCTTTCCTGATGTAGTCTTAAATTGTCTTTTCCCCTTTAACCTCTTTTAGAAAGCCACAAGATGAAAATTTAAGGGTTTGATAGGGTACGGGAAGCTTCTCTTGCCCTTCTGGACTGTCAGTTACTTGTCCTGTTAAGGAAGGCTCCTGTTCTGTGCCCTTAGATATGCTGTGTAGTGGGCTGCTGCTGCCCAGGGAAGCCCTCTTGTTTCTGACAGGATCGTGGCCTAGATGTGGTTTGACTCCTTCCATCCCCTTCCGAGGAAAGCTTAGAAAAGCCCTTCCCTTCTCAGACAGTTCTTCCTGGATCGGGGAGTTTCTGACTTTGTACAAAACACAGCACTAGGGGGTATTATGCATGTTGGATAAGGTTTTAGTTGTGGAATTTGACCTAGTTCAGATTCTAGCTCCTTCTCTCAGTAGATATGTGAACATGGGTGAGTTATTAGACTGCTTTGAGCCTCAGTTTCTAAGTCTGTAAAATAGGATTAACAGTGGCTCCTACCTCAGAATTTTTGTAAAGATTGCATGAGATAACATTAAGTAAAATGTATTGCGCAGTGCTATTGCGTAGTGCCTAACACATAGTAATGACTCAGTGAATAATAGCTGTGGTTTTTGCTCCTTTCTTCTCCTTTTCTGCTTTATCTTGTTTTTTTTTTTTCCCCCCTTTAAATATCTCCTGGTGGTGGGGACTGGATGGAGGAAACAGGCATTACCTGGACTACTGTTCTGGCATTATGCCTTCAGTTTCAGTTTCCTCCCCTTTATTCTGTTCATAACACGTATAAACTTTCTAAAACATTCCCTCTTCCTGGGTCCCCATCACCCACAATAGGTTAATGCTGGAATTCTTTAACATGGCTTCTAAGACAGGTTGCTCTTCGCAGTCTGTCTGCAGCCACCTCATAGCGCTGTCTCCCGCCACACTCCCCTCTCCACACAGCCTCACCTGCAGTCAATTCTTCCCTTATCTAACCCGCTGTGCTCCATTCGCATGTGCTTTTTTATCCCTTTGCTGGGTACCCTTCACTCCCTTGTCCCCTGGGTGACAGCTCCTGTTCCAAGACCCTGTGCACCTAACAAAAAGATATTATCATCTTGTCCTAGATGGCTGAATCTATCTTGTAAGTGGCCAAAACATCCTGAGCCTTACATGTTATTGGTTATTCTGTCTTGGGTAGCCCTCCTTCTTGCTAATTGTTTTCATAATTGTAGCACCCCACGTTACCTGAAATCCTTAGAACTGCTTTTGTCCTACTTATTCTGTAGTCTAATTTACCAATAGAATATTTGTTTTTCAATCCTGTCTGGACCCATCAATTAAGATTTTCCAGCCCTGGCTGGCGTAGCTCAGTGGATTGAGCGTGGGCTGCAAACCAGTGTCGCAGGTCCGATTCCCAGTCAGGCCACATACCTGGGTTGCAGGCCACGGCCCCCAGCAACCGCACATTAATGTTTCTCTCTCTCTTTCTTTCTCCCTCCCTTCCTTCCTTCTCTAAAAATAAATAAATAAAATGTTTAAAAAAAATGATTTTCCTGCACTTGGACTTACCAATATTGATGTTAGTATATATGGAAAAATGTGTAAGGGATTAGGACCCATTAAAATTCCTTGGTTTTCACAGAGAAAAACAAATGTTGAGTGATTTTATCTTATTTATTTGTGGGGGGGGCGGCGTCAAACCAATTTACTGAGCGTTGAAGGGCTGGGAGAACAAGCACATCTGATGTGCTTGGCCTGGCTGGGATCTCTCCAACTTCACAGCTGCCAAAAGCTAATGATTTTATTTGAATACTGTTAGGAGTGGAATCTTAGCCCTGGCCAGTGTGGCTCAGTTGGTT
The DNA here is from genome assembly GCF_019186645.2 of Phyllostomus hastatus. Lineage (NCBI taxonomy): Eukaryota > Metazoa > Chordata > Mammalia > Chiroptera > Phyllostomidae > Phyllostomus > Phyllostomus hastatus. The sequence continues at coordinate 14,156,622 of NW_025334018.1, read as the reverse complement.
GGAGTATCGTCCCATAAACCGAAAGCTCGCGTGTTCTGTTCTGGCCAGGGCACAGGCCTAGGTTACGGGATAGGTCCCGGGTCAGGGCACATATGAGAGGCAACCAGACAGTGTTTCTCTCTCGTATCTGTGTCTGTCTCCCTCTCTCCCGCCTTTCCCCTCTCTAAAATCAATAAGCATCTCCTCGGGTGAGGGTTAAAAAGAGTGGAATCTTATTTAAGATCTTTGGATCACAATGCCTAGTACAGTGCCTGGAATTCAATAAAACATAATAAATGTTTGTTGAATTTAATAATCATTTTGCCCTGGCCCTGGCTGGGTAGCTCAGTTGGTTAGAGTGTCGTTCCAATACACGAAGGTTGTGGGTTCAATCCCCGGTCAGGGCACATACAAGAAGCAACCAATGAGTGCATGGACAAGTGGAGCAACAGATCAGATTTTTCTTTCTTCCTCTCTAAAATCAATTTCTCAAAAAAAAAAAAAAAAACAAAAACAGTTTTCCTGCTAAGAAAAGAGAATTCTTAACTTTGAGTGTTCTGTGCATTTTAACCACCATTGTAAATTACCATTGGTCATATTAATTATTTGTTCAGCTGGTAAAGATTGGGAATGGCTTAAGGCATGGATTTGTGCCCTAAGCAGTAGGTTTCTGCATGAACTGCACATAAACCTCCTGCAACGTTGTCTCACACAGGTACACTATTATGAAGATGGCAATGTTCAGCTGGTTAGTCATAAAGATGTACAGGAGTCCGTGACCGTTTCGGTGAGTGGTACATATTTGATGTCTGCCTCATTTGTGTCTTGTTTCTCTTTTAAAAATTAGTTCTGATCCTGGGGACTGACTCTGCCATTAGAAATTCAGTTCGTTTTTCCTGGCTGGCGTAGCTCAGTGGATTGAGCGCGGGCTGGGAACCAAAGTGTCCCAGGTTCGATTCCCAGCCAGGGTACATTCCTGGGTTGCAGGCCATAACCCCCAGCAACCGCACATTGATGTCTGTCTGTCTGTCTGTCTCTCTCTCTCTCTCTCTCTCTCTCCCCCTCCCTTCCTAAAAAAAAATAAATAAATAAAATCTTTAAAAAAAAAAAAGAAAAGAAATTCAGTTCGTTTTCAATGCTTTGATTTTGGTAGCTTATAAGACTGTATAACAAACCATCTGTATTAGTTCAAAGTCTTTGACTCAGAGTAGTGGGCTTAGAGAATTCAGACCTTCTTCTTTCTCTTTCTCAGTTTTGAGATTTGCTCAAGGGCAACAGTGTCATCGGTCAGTGAGGACCGGGAGGAAGGCAGGCTTGCCAAACCGAATCCTGGCAGGCTGTGTTCATATCATTAGAGAGGCATTTTTAGGGGTATTCAATCAAAAGTATTGTGTCCTATACCTGGAAAGAAGGGACATAATTTTTCTAGTATTCTCAGTACTTCTTTATATTCGCAAAAGCTACTGAGCACTCGCATGCAGCTGTAGTTTGTGCTTTCTGTCTGTCAGTATTTCTCTTATTAGACCTGAGAAACCATGTGTGGTGCCAGATGGGTACTGGATTTGTCAAGGTGGTCACTTCGTACGTGTTGTGCCCCTGAAACTAATGTAATACTGTATGTCAACTGTAACTGAACACTTTTTTAAATAAAACATTTTTAACACAAAACAAAGCTGAGAAATGTTAAAAAATAACAATAACAAATCCACTAGTTATTAACCTAAACAACATTTTCATTAAAAACAATTGTATTTTTCAAACCAAAAATAATTAATGAAAACAATGGCAGTGATTCGCATTTTCACAAATTATGCAATGTCTGGCCCTAATAAAAGAACTGAATCTTCGTGTGCTTCACACATTCCATTGGCCTCAGAGTGATCAGATCATCACACATGTGGCTCCTGTGAAACTGCATTGTGTGTGCACAGGAGTGAGAGTGAAAAAGACAAGTAACTTTCTATTAGTAACTGTTCTAGTTGTGAGTACCTGAAAGAATGCTGAGACTGCTGCTCCATGCATGAAATCTTACCCTCCTATCTTTAATTCTGTTGTACTTATTGGTGAAAGGAAGAGAGAGATTCAGTTCATTTTGTACCTGTATCGCATAAAAGCAAAATGTGATTGGTTGGTTTAGCATCATAGGTAGCAAGTAGAGGAGTATATGAGCTTAACACATACATGACTGATAATGTCTGTCTGCATTGTTACATGACGTCTTATGATGTCTTTTGGGCATACCGTGATAGGTGGGAAAGAGCCTGGGTTTGGGGGACAAAAACCGGACTCAGATCCCATCTTGATCATTCAGAAGTATATAATTTTGCTCGAGTCACTTAAGAGGATTCTGTTTTCTTCTGTGAAGCATGTAAATGATAACAGAGCTTCCCAGGACTGTTGTGGGAATCAAAGATGATAATGTGCATAGAGCACTTGATAAACTATAAACTGTACAAATGTTAGTTAAGATGGGCTTCTGTTTTTATTCACTGCTTCCACATTTTAAAAAATTCCTATTTTTCCCTCCGCTAGAATGAAGGCCAAACTGCCAAGGAGTTTATTAAAATCATAGAGCATGCAGAAAATGAGTATCAGGTAAGAAGATTTGGAACTGATTTTTGTAGATCCACTGTCCAGTTATTTTGCTGTTAACATATTTTGTTAGACTCCTCTCTGTCATTTTAACATAAACATATGTGTTCATTGTTACTAAGTATGAAGAATTTGCAGACCTTGCAACTTGACATTGTGCTTCCAGTCAAGGTTTTGATATTGAACGGGACTGTGGCCCTAGTTTAAGAAATTATAAATACAGGTGGGCTTCTTAACTAACCCATTTCAGAGATTGGAGAGGAGCTCAGTAGTAGTGTATCCTGTCTGTCTTTCGGGGGCTTGGCCATGTCCTTTGACCTTAGTTACTTTCCTATTTACAGTCGTCCCCTTTCTGGTCAAGTAACTTATCTTTAATTATCTATTGCAGACAGCAATTAGTGAAAATTATCAAACAATGTCAGACACCACATTCAAGGCCTTGCGCCGGCAGCTTCCAGTTACCCGCACCAAAATCGACTGGAACAAGATACTCAGCTACAAGATTGGCAAAGAAATGCAGAATGCTTAGAGGCTGAATGTAGGATTCTTCAGTATGTGGAAAGAAAGGTTTCAGTGTATGGTCATATGGTAAATAAGTGATTTATAAACAAGAGTGATATTTTGCTAGGGCTTTCAAAATTAACAGGTTTTCTAGCCCCATGGAATACTGTTGAACCTATAGCATTGTCTTGATGCTTTCGTGTTCTCTGCCTTGTAATTTTCTGTTTTCACTATATGTACTTGTAAATCTTTTTTTTTTTTTTAATTCTGCCACATTTAATGATGGAGGAAGGGATCTATCCTGGAGTCATTTTACTGTTTAGAAAATTTTCCTAGCCTTGAAGCCCTGTTGCTGATGTAGACAGGTAATAAGTTCAGTGCTGTTCTACCCCATCCTTGCAAACACTCCTGATACTTCCGCGGTCTGTCCTGACCCACCACCAGCTAGAGGCTGTGCGACCAGCAGTAGCCGAGGGAAGACACATGCACCCTCCCCCTCTGACTGCTCTGACCATCATCGATAGCATCGCATCACTGTAGTTTTCAAAAGTTCGGACTGGGGCTTTTCGGGTCCTTTTGCTGGGCAAAGGAAGTTTTCTGGAAATTCCATTATAGCCAGCTTCTCTGGGGAAGTTGTTTTTAAATCCAAAGACTTGAACCACATTCCCTGCACATGAACGTGTTTGCTTCTTCTCCCCCCTCTCATCGTCTCCTTCCCATCTAGTACCATTATAGCTGTAGACATTGCATTTTTAGCAAAGTTTTACCCATTTATTATTATTTTTTTAATATTCAAGAACTGCTGACATACAAGGGACTTGAAAAGCGCAGATGAAGAAACAGTAGGTATCTTATGCTTTAATACGTTGTGGCAGGATTGTACTGTAAGCAAATGAGTCAAACAGCTATGTAAATCACAAGCAAAACCTAAAAATGAACCAAAGTGAAAAGGATAACTTCCAGGCAGTATCTTTCTATCGTAACCTATTATTTAAGGGAATACTAGTGATTTGTTCTAAATAGGTTGTAAAATTTGTTCCAAATTACTTTTCCTCAGCCCTGCCTGCCAACAACTTAACTGTGATGTAGCACCCTTCCTTCCCAGGTGTATTGGCAGGTGTACCTGTGATCTCAGAATATGCAGGTGACATAGATATGATATGACAGCTGAAATGGTGGACTCATTGACATTGTTTACACTTCTATGACCAGGCCTTAAGGGAAGGTCAGTTTTTTAAAAACCAAGTAGTGTCTTCCTACCTATCTCCATATACATGTCAAAAAAGAAGGGTGTTTGTGCTTCAGCTTTGTTTTTGCTCAGTAATATAGTCAAGCAAGAGTTTGTTTCCAAGTGACCTATTGAGCTGTGTAAGCATTTTTGTTTATTTCAAATAAAATACATTTGTATTATTTGTTATTCATGCTATCTATCCATCCATACCACACTATCGTCTGTATCAGGTAGTCCGGTGGAAATATATCTGTTTCGTTCTTAAATGGTCTGAGTCTCCTTCTTGATCCATCCATCCAGCCTTTGTTCTCAAGTTAAGATGTGGAACGAACTGTATTTGAAGAGAATGTTCAGGATGTCTGAAATTGGATCCTACCTTCACTATTCTAGATACAGTGAATGTTCCAAGACTTGCCAAGAACAGGTCCCTGTGGATCACACTGCTCCTCCCTTCACTCAGGCCTGGCCGGGTAGTTCAGTTGGTAGAATGTCATCCTGATATGCCAAAGGTTGTGTGTTTGATTCGCCCAGTGAAGGCACATACAAGAATCAACCAATGCATGCATAAATAAGTGGAACAACACATCAAGGTTTCCCTCTCTTTCTCTAAAAAATCAAAGACAGACAAGAAAGCAGATTCTCAGTGTGGTGGTTGTCACTAAGCAGGAAATAGACATGGAAGAATCCCTATAGCTCCAACTTGGGTAGTCTATTTCCCATTGACTTACCTCTCTACGTGCTGCTTGCCTTCCATACAAATCTGACTTAGCTAGGCATGTGGGAAGGGCTTTTATCCTGGTCTCCAACAGAGAGCCAGAGGAGTTTCAGTGCTTCACCCTCCATCCAAGGTCAGTTCAAATCCCCCCCCTCCCCCTTTTGAGGGGCATTTAACTGTGTTACACTCTGTACTTGGAGTACAGACAGATTCAAACATTCTGGCCTGTGCCTTTAACTTACAGTGTGCCCCCAGGCTATCCCATGGATTTCCTTAGTCCCTACAGACTTGTAAGAACTTACTGTTTTGGCCATTAAAGCCCTGGGTTACTTGCACAATTAGGAGAAAGTCAACCCTCCTTGCCAAGTCCTACAGAGACCTGACTGCCTCAACCTCCTTCTGGAGAATATGTGCGTGAATGATGTCTGTTTTATCACACGCTGCTGAAATCAACCCGGATGAAAAGGAGTTTTCTGTGAGGCCTCACTTCTGTGTTTGGGTTTGAAATCCCACTGCCAAAGACTTGCATCTGAGCCTGGGCGGCTGTGCTGTTAGCTGCCTAGGTCCAGTACCCGTTGTCTATTTTATAATCTAGAACTTTGATGCTGGACTCATACAGGTTTGTGAGATAGTTGGCAAACCTTGGCACATTCTCTCCAAACTCACAAAAGACTGATACATAACTGAATGCCAATTTATGATTTTATAATTCTGTATCGAGCTAGTGAGCACTTATGGGAAATTAAAGAAAGGAAGATTGGTAAACAGAACAAAAGTGCATGGTTCATCAAGACAAGGTGAGCCACCTATAATTCTCCCTTGAACAGACAGGATATACATAAAAAGAGGACGGATCTAAGACTGAGGGCAGAAATCAGCCTCACACTTCTTCAAATCCAGCATCTCCAAAAGCATTCTGGTAACATATATGAGTGTACAGTCCTCATTCTTCACAGTAGTTATGGTCTATACGGTTGCCACCAAACAGTGAATTAGCAAACTGTTCCTAGGGTGAGAGGAACCCCGTCCTGTGGAGTCCTCCTGGTCAAGGGGGACATAAGCTGTCCCAGACACAATCGGGGGGAAAGGGGCTGGCGATCCTCTCTAAGTGGAGAATGCCCCCGAAGCCTTCTCCGAAAGGGCTTTTATTGAGACCAGTATGTGTAGGGGTATATAGCATACCTATACAGCTCATCCATGTCAAGGGGCTACTGTTACAGATAACAACTGAAGAAACACAGAAGTCTGCCTCGGGTCAGGGCTTGCTAGACGTGCTGATGCAAGAGGGTCCTTAAGGCATGCTTCCTGAGATAAGGAGTTCAGTCCTTAGGCTTTGAACTTAAAAACATCTGGTTTATACCAACAGGGCTATACAAAGCAAAGCAAGCTTCAAAGGACACAATGCATTCTTCAGACCTGATTTTCCACTGGAAACCTCAGTGCTAGCCTTGAGTCATGCCTGCCTCCTGCATTCCCGAAAATTGGTCAAAGCTTACAGGTCTCTTTCAAGGCCTCGCTTGAGAGGGGCCACAGTCTCCGATACCACACAAAGTGGTCCCCAACACTAGGGGAAATACAAGGTGAGATTCCTGTGAGCTGCTGGTCACCACAATTTTGTTAGCTGATCAGTACACAAATATCTAACATCCGTTTATTCGCTGGCATTGGACTCATGCCCAACAGCGCTGTAATTCATGCCCGAGGTTTATCTCAAGGAATTTTCTCTACAGGGCATGTCACAGCCTTCTCTTGCTTAGGAACAGCAAGCACTTCAGCACTGTAGGCTTGAGGGCCATTTTTGGCTATGAAGTCACCAACAAAAAGGACAGAAACGCCAAAAATGTGACCACAGAATAGATCACAAAAAGGGCATGTGTTTATCCTATGAGCTGAGACAAGAAAGAACATCACCTTTGTTCCTCCTCAGCTGGGAACAGGCAGGCAGCTGGGAACAGGCAGGCACAGAGGGTAGCTCATGTTTTTTCCTGCTCTGGACGGGTCTGTGAATGACTGTAGAAGTACTGCCGGTGTTCATTTTGAGGTTCCAGGTAAGTGGTAGTGAGTAGGTGAATTTGTAAATACAAAATTCGTAAATAATACCAGCCTCTCCTTTGATCTGTGTTAGACTAACTTCAGCATTTCGGTTTATGGGCTGTTTCTAGCTGCCTTCAGGATTACAGTCTAATTGGAACACAAAGTTAAGAGAACATTCAATGCTGAATTGATGAACCCAGGTTCACCATGGAGTACTGAAAAAATACCGGGCTTTTCATCTTCCAAGTAGATCTCTTGTAAAGCTACAAAATTTATTCCAGTACCATCACTGGCCCAAGTTCACTACGAGATGGCCTAAAATCAACCGTATTTCCTTAAAGTTAGCTTCTTGTTTGTGCAGAAGGATCTGGGGAAGGCTTCAAGAGTGAATGTGCCCTGAATGGTGTTGCTCAGTGGGTTGGGCAGCATCCCACAAACCGCAAACAGAAAGGTCGCCCCATTTGATTCCCAGTCAGGGCACATGCCTGGGTTGTGAGCCAGGTCCCCGGCTGGGGGCCTACAAGAAGCAGGTGATCAATGTTTCTCTCCCTTCAATGTTTCTCTTCCTCTCTCCCTTCCCATCTCTCTAAAAATAAATCAAATCTTTAAAGAGAGAGAGAGAGAATGAAAGCTAAGCTGAATGGGAAAGATGGAAAGGAAGACCATTCTAGCCAGCATGTTTGAAAAGGGTTACAACTGCACGTAGAGTGTGTATTTTTCCCCAGAGGAGGTCTAAAGAGGTTCCACTGTAAGCAAAGCCACACCACCCTTCTACCTGTTTTGACTAGACTGTGGCTGTTCAGGTTCTGAGAACGTTCAGGAAACAAGCCTAACCAGACAGGGACGAGGTTATGTGTCCGATAACGGGGACATCGCTGACTCGCTGACCAAAATGCAACCAGACATTCGCTTTGGGTAAGGTAGGCGGTAGGTTCTTGAAATGGCAACAACGCATGTCAGAGGAGTTCACTCTATTATTCCCAGGCCTTGCCGGGTGTTTGGGGGAGAAAAAGGTAAAATCCTTGGCCACTTTCCCAGTTTTCCCCTCTACTGTGGATAATCAATTTTTAAGACAAGGTTCTCCCCCGCTCTGCTTGCCCCATCCTGTAGCTTTGGTTCCCACTGACTGCATTTCCTCTTGCTACAGTCTGTTGTTCCTGGCTGTAGTTGGCCCTTGGCCTGGAAAAGGTACAAGGGTAGCCCAGCTGGAGCACCACCTGGGGTCTGGACCTTCCTCACTAGGTTAGACTGTGTGACCTCCTGCAGGGAATTCCTTTGGAGAGCAACACTACTTTTGATATATTTGGAACCCTGGTATATTGGTTTAAAAAAAATTTTTTTTGTATAACTTTTATTATCTTTGCCCCTTCTAGTGTGTTTTTGTTATGCCAGAAGACGCAGAGTTGCCAAGACTTGTTGTTCTACGTTTGTTGTGGCAGCCCCACCCCCTTTGTTTGTCTTACTAGTCTTTTTTGAAGCATGCTGGTCTTCTCTTCCTGGCACTGATGCCGTAGCCTCTTACTCTCAAAAAGCTAATATTTTGATGATTGGGGCAACCCTTCTATGATAGTAGCAAAGGGCAGTGAAGGCTGGAGTGCAATTAAGGGTTCAGAAATATGGCTCAAGGGTAGGATCGCCAGCCTTTTCTAAATAACGAAGCCTGTGTAGCAGAGAAAAGTAATGATTTGTGCTGGCGGAGCCCCTTGTCCTTCCCTCCCACACATACACACCTTTATCTCGGAGACACTTAGTTCTTTCCCTCAAACTTCTCTGGCCTTTTGCCTTCCTCCCTCGGTCTGAAAGCCCGAGGAGGGAAAATGGGGGAGGGAGGCGTGCTGCTAGCTTCCGCACTGGTTTATGCCCCTGGCAGTCTGGGGGAGGTGCTGCCCGAGCTGTCCTAGACCTGCAGCCGCCGACCCGGTCCCAGTCCCTGCCCTTTGCTCTCCGGCTACGTCCTGAATCCCCGGGCTCTGGCGGGTGGGCGTGGGAGCAGCCCTTGCTCAGGCTCCGCTGACCTCCGGGACTGATCCGGGGGCCCCAGAAGGTACCCGCCTCCCTAGTCTGGCTGAGAGCCAGGGGAGGGAGACTGGGGCCAGGGGAGGGCCCTGAGGGAGGGGTCAGACTCCTTAGGAAAGAGTTAAATAGGCTGAGAGGGAGGGGATAGGACGGAGACCGTAGGGAAGGCTCAGGTAGGAAAAGGACAGAGAAGGGAAGCCTGGTGGAGACAGGCGACCCTGCAGGGTCAGAAGTCAGAGTTAGGGTATTTACCCCCTGCTGTACCTTCATCCTAGGGCCGCTAACTTCCTGCCGCGGCTCCGAGTTTCAGTTTCATTTCCACGGACCCTCTTGCTTGGGCCGCACCGCCGCCGCGATGCCCAGTAAGTTCAGCGTCCGGCAGCTCCGGGAGACGGGCCAATGCTTCGAGAATTTCCTGCTCGTTCAGGGACTGGACATGGAGACAAATCGCGAGCAGCTGCGGATCATTTATAATCAAAACTTCAAGACCAGGTATGAGCCGGCCCCCTCCCTGGCCAGAATCGCCGGCCCGGCTCGCCGCCACGACCCCCGGCGGCGAGGCCACCCTTCCCGCGCGAGCGCGCAGGGACGCCGCTCCCGCAGTGGCTCTGGTCGGTCCTGGGGCAGGGGCGGTGCAGACGTCCCCTCCCGCTTGGTGCCCACGCCCCTCCCGCGTCTGTCGGAGCCAGCCCGCCAAGCTCTGCCCTGGCCGGGACCCTGCACCAAAGTCCCCGCGGAAAGCCTCCGGCGCAGCCCGCTCCCCCCGATGCCCCGGGCGGGGTCCTGCTCTAGGGGATCCGCGGGGGGGGGGAGGGGCGCGTTGCGGGGTGGGGGGGGTCCCCGGCGTCGCGCAAGCGCGGGGAAGGTGGTTTCTGGTGGAGGTGGCGAGCTGAGGCGCGGGCTGCACCGGCATTCCCCCGCCCCCTCGTTGAGGGGCTGCTTCTTCCGGGGTCCACTGTCCATGAGAGATGAAGAGTACAGGGTAGGAGGGAGAGCCTCAGGGGGCTCGGAAAGCAGAAAAGGCTCCATCTACTTACGTGCCAACCCCCCATTAGCACCTGTGGCTTCTCCATGGAGACCGAGCACCAGGGCCAGGGCCAATCTCCCGTGGGCGGGTGGGCGGCGGCGGCGGGCCGATGCGCGGGGGAGGGGGGGCGGCTGCTTCTACCATGTGGCGGAAGGCTGTTTGGTTCCTTTTTCTGGTACCATCCAAGTAAAAATCAAAGACCTCTCTGTCCAGCCATAGAATTGTGCTTCAAAAACGCCACTAGCAACAGGCTGCAGAAAACCAAGAAACAACGGGGATAAATGCGAAGACATACAAATAAATACGGGGTTAGGCTTAATAACAGACCTGAGAAAGACTGGGCTTTAGCAGACTGAAAGCCAGTATGGCTGTAGAAAGAGCAAAAGAAGTGTGGGACTGTGTTAATAGACGTGTGTTTTGGGTGGAGTGACTCCACATTGACCAGATTACATCTGGGATATTGTTTTCAATAATGAGTGGGACATTTTTAAGGGGGACATTTACAGGCTTGAGCAAAGATGAGACCTGTTTGTGCTCCCACACTGTGCTGGGCACTGTGGGGAATAGATGACGATTACCCAATCCCAGGGGAGCAATAGCAGCTATGATACGCATACAGTATACAAGGCAACGCAATGAAGAAGATGGCATTGACCTTGGCATTGAAGGATAGAGTTTTAGTATTTGGAGGAGGAGGAGGCAAGGCTTCTAAGTTGATTCATAGTCAATTGTGAGACCCAGTCCAAAGAAACTGAAAAATGTTTGCCTTGGAAAGAGGAAAAATGGACCTTGCAAATTGAAAAAAGAAAAAAGACTGTCATGATGGAGAGGATTATATTTCTGTGTCATTCCATAAGGCGAATCGAGGTTCACGCAACACGCCCCCCTGGACTCCCTATGCCAGGTGGAGATTTCCAGTCTAATTGGACTCCTGTTTTAAACCCAGGCTGGAATGCTGTGACGTCAGCCCTCATCCTCCCGAGGGAGATTCTTTGCTTCTAACCCCTGGGCTCGCAGAGCTCCTTCTTCACACCCTGGTTAGAGCCGGCTTACACTGTGCCTGCTCTGGAGCTGAGCTGGTCTGGTCGAGATTGTCTTCCCCACCAGACTGTCAGGACCTCAAAGACACAGGCTTTTCATTATATTTGTAACTTCCCTCAGTCCCCACCCTAGAGCATTGTACCTAGTAGATGCTCATTAAATGCTTGTGGAACCTAATGGAATTATTCAGTGGAGTTGATCTACAAGACAATAGGCTGTAGGGGATGTGTGGCCAGCGCCAAGCCCCCCCACCTACTGTCAGGAATTCCAGGGAGATTCCTACACTGGATGGGATTGGCCCTCTCCACCCGGTTATCTTAGGGTGTTAACAAAATGCTCTCCTCCCAACTCTTTTGTCTTTCCCTTCTGTCTCTATTCATGGGCAAAAGCTACTTAAGGAGGCTCTGCACTGTGCCTGTGCCTGCCTTCTTGCCTCTCAAGAGTGGAGTGAAGCGTGGAGGATGTGTAGATAGACATGTGATGCAGTCCTGCGCTGGTGTTTGGAGAGCTGGAGTTCAAACCCTGGTTCTGCCCTTCACTAGATGCCTGAGATGTTGGACAACTCTCTGTTGAAGAACAAGAATTCCACTGAGTCCATTTTAAAGATCTAATTGGCTTTATTGAAGGATTCATGAATCAGGCAGCATCCCATTTAGCAAAACAGGCCCTCTAGCAAGTTGTACAAAATAGGTTTTTTAATTTAATTTTATTTTATTTTATTGATTGATTGTAGAGAGAGAGATGTCTATTTGTTGTTCCACCAGTTCGTGCCCTCATTGTGGCTTCTTGTATGTGCCCTGACTGGGGATCGAACTACAATCTCACTGAGTCCTGTTCTAACAGGACTCAGTAAGCAAATGAGCTACCTGGCCAGGACCCAAATGGAAGGTTTTTATAAACAGGAACTGGATCGGGCAAGAAAGTTATTAGCAAAAGAAAAGAAAAGATGTTTCTGGCTGGGACACCTTTGTGGGGCGGTAGGAAGGCCTGGCAGCTGGGGTCTTATCAGGCCCATTACCCCGCCAGTGCTGATCAGGAAATTCCAGACTGGGCGGTTTGCAGTCACAATCCCAGGAAAGGCTAACACTGCTGTCCAGTCCTGGTTTATTGTCCTGGGGGCAGGGCACTCCACCTTGGGCCTGTTGTTTCTTTCTCTTAACATCTCTGTTTTCCAACTGATGTAAAATAAAGCCTTTTTCTCGGGCTGCGGGAAGCCAAAGTGAGCTGTGGTAGGTAAGGCCTTTATCAGGTGTAGCCTACTGCTCGGGCTGTGGGACTGGTGGCTATCATTGTAGTGCAGTGAGGGTTGGAAGTCCCTTGTACGGAGGAGGGACTAGCGTGCTGAAAAGTTTCATTTCTTGGCCAGGAGACTCATTCTTGCATCAACAAATATTGGCCAGATGCCTCCTGAGAGCAAAGTGCCACACATGTGAGTCACCAGAGGCACCACGGAAAGAACCTCACTGTCTAAGGAAGGATGTGGCGGTTTAATACATTATTTAAGGACTGTTCTGACAAGTACTTGTAAGAAAAAGCCCAGTATGCATGTCTTATGCTTGCAGGTGACCTAGTGTAGGAATTTGAAGTTTCTGAGAAACAGAGACGTTTGAACGGAATCTTGAAAGATAAGCAGGAGTTCGCAGATGTAAGGGGCAGGGACAGCATTCCAGACTTTGAGTAGCACCTTCAAGGTCTTGGGGTGAACTTGGGAGAACCGGGTGACGTGAGGCCAGCAGGAGGAGGCAGGGGCTGGGTGGGGCAGGGCCTTGTGGACCCGTGGAGAGACATTGTGGGGCTGGTTTGTTTTCTCTTTAATCTGGACAGAAATAGCAAAGCGCAGAAAGTGCCGAAGGAGGAGACCGGCAGGATCAGGGTTTTGGAAAGATCACTGGGGCTTCTGGCGCGGAGAACAGGTCGGTGGCTGGACTTCTGTCCACTGAAGAAAATACCTTTTATTCCCGGGCCTGATACACACTATTTTCACAGAACAATCTGTGGCCTTACTCGCTGCTTTCTGGCATTTTAAATTCTGTCTTCATTTCAATTTTATAAGATCCTAGTCTTGACCCACTAATGAGAGTTGCAACCCAGAGTTTGAAAAACATGGAATTCGCTGTCCTTTTAATTTAAGGTCACTTCCAAGTCTGATACTACATTCTGAAATACTACCCCTCTAGCTATTACTCTTTCTTGAACCGGCTCTAAAAAGATTAGTTATCTAACAACAGGGGGCGGAGCGGGGCCTTGCAGACCTGGGATGTTCACGGTGATAAGGGTGGGGGCGGGGTTCCAAGCTCCAGGTAGTGAGGGACTGAGGTCGACCAGGAAAGAGGGATTGTCCGGAGGCCCATGCTGGGGAAGGATCTGTGCCTTACTTTCTTCTCTGAAATGGACCGATCGCAGTGTTGTGAGGACTAAAGGAGGTTCTGTGTGTTGGTACCTAGAGAGGGCTTGATAAATGTTTTCTGTCGTTGACGTTATTGTTATTTGTGTCACCATCATTAATGTGGAGGATTTAAGCACACCGTGCTAAAGCTTTAGACTTAATCCCGCAGACTGAGGGGTCATAAATTGGGGGACCAGATCTGATTTGTGTTCACGGTGGACGAGGAGACAGAGGGGTGGGAAGGAGGAAACTCCAGAGGTGCCCCAGCGCTAAAATAAAGGACATCATACAGGACAGAGACCCTGTTCTAAAACCGGTTGTTCCCGCTTTCTGGAAAAGCACTGAGTCATGGTGAATCACGGTGAATCATGACTATACCCGTGCAGAAGATGCTACGCGACCCCTGCTTCATTATAACACGTTATAATCAGTTAACGTTGTGGGACCCCCTTCTCCGGTGGCCAGTCAAAGAAAATCATGGGAGACCACATGTGCCGTAGCTGTAAAGTAATGTATTTACTTGTACATGAGCAATAAAAGCCCGCCCAAACTAGCCAGGGAAGATACGCCCTATAAGAATAGAATCCCTCTAGCCCCTAAGGTCAATCTCTGCTCGGAGCTGGCCCACTCCCATGTTCTGTGGAGTGTCCTGTCGCTTAATAAATCTGCTCTCTCTCTTTCTGCTATAAAGTCTCTGTGCGTTCAGTTCAGTCCTTTGTCAGCGATCACCAAGAACCTGGTTACCTGTGCCCACCTGTGACACAGAGAAATGCAAATTTAAACAGGATACAATCGTTTCCTAATAGGTTGTCAGAAACTTAAGGGACTGAAGGTTTCCACTGGGGTCTGGGAAAAGGGTGTTCTCAAATTCTTGTTAGTGAGAATGCAGGTTTGTATAACTTATTTAAAGGACAGTCTGGCAGAACTTCCCAAAGAGGTAAAGGTTCATGCCCTTTGACCTTGTGTGGAAGTAGGCCCTCAGCTTTCCCTAACTAGTTCCTATCCATTTCCTGAGCCTGGCTCTCCCAACTTCCCAGCAATTTTTTTAAAATGTTATTTATTTAAATTTATTTTCAGAGAGAGGGAAAGAAAGGGAAAGAAACATTGATGTGCAGGAGAAACATCATTCGGTTGTTTCTTGCACATCCCCTCTGGGGACCTGGCCTGCAGCCCAGGCCTGTGCCCTGACAGGGAATTGATCCGGCAACCTTTCCGTTCACAGGCCGGCACTCAATCCACTGAGCCACACCAGCCAGGGCCCAACGTGCCAGCAATTTTAATAAAACTCTTATCGCTTAAGTCAGCCATCATTTATCTTGTTGCTTACCAACTGATGACTCCAAATGTACACAGCCATCTAAAAGTAGTGTAACCATTTAAAAAAGAATAAAAATAATTTAAAACTTAAAAAGATCCAAGCAGTGTGGCCATGTATTCACATAGTTAGTTCCCTTTCATTACCTTTCTTGCTTTACGTAGCTTTTCCAAGTTGGGACAGTCTGTAGACCCTGGCACCTAGCACTCCAGGCCGTTGCTCAGCGGTGCCGTGTGCCAGCCAGCTGGCCGATGTTGGCATTGCCGTCTGTCTCCTCTGTGGACAGCACTCTGGAGTGATCCGCAGTTTCTTTCACTCGTCCTCGCAGCAGGTACCTGCTGAATAAATATCAGTGCGAGGTGTTCCAGTTGCATTAAGTGAATTTTTATTGCACAGAATAATATAGTCATTATACTTTCCATTAAAAATCAGAATGTTATGATATACATTTAGTTTTATAAGAAACTACAAGGCCTTTTCCCAACATGATTGGACCATTTATCCTCCAACCCACAGTGCATGAATGTCCTGGCGTCCCCAGATCCTTGTCAGCATTTAGTGTTGTCGGCCTTTTAAGTTTTAGCCATGTGAGTGCATGGCACATTCTTTTCCACGGGTGCATAGTATTCCATGGAGTGGGTGTTCACAATTGATTCGGCTGTCTCCCTGTTGATGGGCATGGGTTTGCTTCTGGCTCTTGGTCACTGTGGACAACTCTGCAGTAAGCGCCCCTGCACATATGTCCTTACACGTTTGTGCTTTCTTGTCATGAGATCCCTGAGTTAAAGGGCACCTACATTTCAAGTGCGAGGAGGAGATACTGCCAGGTGGTTTACGCAAAAGTTGTAGTACTTCCCCTTTTACTTCATTTTCCTATATAATAACAACATGTAGTGGCTGTTTTCCATTTTTGTTGGTCTAATGGTAATTTACAAGTGGTATTTTGTTTTTACTTTAATTTGCATCTCTACTTCTGAAGCGTCTTTTAAACTTTTCCAGGGTGGTCATCTGGATTTGTTCAAGTTAAATATTCAGTTTTTCTATTGAATTGTTCATCTTTTTTCCCCTAGACATCTGGGTGATTACATGTATAATACAGGAATTGGGTTTTGTTTTGTTTTGTTTTTTAACCAGTATGTACTAGGGTTTTGACTTAAAAAATATTTTTTGTTTATGGCTGTCACCTTAGACCAGGGAAGGATAGGTGTGTCGGGGTATTAGTGTCAGACACGGGGAATGACTTGAGAAATAGGATGGTGGCAGTCCCCCCCAGTGGAAGTTGTAAAATTTTTGCAAGGTTGAGTTCCTCCTGCCCCTGTGCCCACACAGAAATTTCCAGAAGTAGGCCCTGGCTGGCATAGCTCAGTGGATTGAGCACGGGCTGCGAACCAAAGTGTCACAGGTTCAATTCCCAGTCAGAGTACATGCCTAGGTTGCAGGCCATGACCCCCAGCAACCTCACATTGATGTTTCTCTCTATCTCCCTCCCTTCCCTCTCTAAAAATAAATAAATAAAATCTTTTAAAAAAGAAGAAGAAGTTTCCAGAAGTAGGTGAATTTACATTCGAATTTTGATCTGGGCTTTTCTCAAAAGCCAGATCTGGCCTTCCTGGGCCCACACTGTCTACTGGCAACAACTGTCTGTAGATGAGGGGTAAGGGGTGTTATCCTTCTTACAGCGATGACTCGGCCGTGGGCGGTAGAGGGGGTGCGTGGGGGGGGGCCTGAAAGCCAGAGGGTAGCAGAGGTACTTGAGGAGCCTGGCTTCCGTCTGCATTTGAATCTGTGCCCAACCTGTGAGATGTAATGACTTACTGGCCAAGGGGCCCTGCTGAAAGTTTCTGATACTCTCCTGATTTGCTCCTTTATGACTCAGCAGCCGGTGGGCGAGGCTGACACCTTATTCAAAGACTTCCTCCTGATACTCCTCTCTCTCTGGGGGAGGGGAGTTCTCTCTTTTTCCCTTCCTCCCTGGGTGGCCTCCTCTGTCCTCAGAGTACTCCCACCACCTGGGGAGATCCTAAACACTTCTGTGGCTGGCGCCGCTGCCCTAGGATTCCCTGACGTCAGGCTCTGCTTTGACTGGGGCCTGTGTTCTCAGCTCGAGCCACCTGCCTCTGGACCACAGGAATCTCCAACTGAGCACGTCCAAGTCCACATGGCGTGGTCAGTCCCTCCAGCGTCCTCCTCCTCCTGTCCTTACCTCCTATCTCAGGACTGGCCCCTGAAGCCAGGCCATTGATGTGGGTATTGTCCTCGACTCCTCCTTCTTCCCCTCTCCCTTCCCCCTCCAGACAGTCACCAGATCCTGCTGATTTTACATTCTATTTATGATGCCATCCGGCCCCTTTTCTCTCCTCACCACTGTTCGGGCCCTTGCCATCTTCCAGATGGACAGTTGCTGTGGCCTTCTCCTAACTGGCCTCCTGCCTACAGCCTTGCCTGCAGCACGTCCACCCTCCAATCCTGATGGCAGAATGATCTGAAATGCAAATGTGGCCTTGCCACTCCCCTGCTTGTAGCCCACCACCCGGGTGGCTCTGTAGCCGCAGGGTAGCCTCTGACTCGGGCTGAAAGTAAGTTGTCGCTGCTCTTCCTCCTCCTGCTGTTAATACCGCTGTCACCACTAATACGAACACTAATCATCATCGCTAACATTTCCTGAGCATTTTTTTCTTTTGTCTTTTCAAATGATTCCTTACCTCTTTTAAAACAAATCAGAGCCAATACAGAGTTTTCCGCATAGTGTCGTTCTCATTTGTTTGGGATGAAGGGAAGGGGCAGAGTTCTAGGCAGGAGCCACCAGGAAAATGCTTCTGACGTGAATTCTCCTCCTATACGCTAGTGAGTGCCCGAGCTGATGTGGTCTGAACAGTTAAACAGTGATTACCACGGTTCTTGGGGACTAGGGTTTGCTTTCATTCCCTAGAAAGCAGTGAAGGAGGGTTGTCAGCTGTCCAGATCTTGAGTATGCCCGTGTCCTATGTCACATGTGGAGATGCCCTCTGGCTCCTGGGTGCCAGTAAGGAAGCAGGACTGCTGGCCTTCAAGGTCAAGTCCAGGCTTGACGGCCTGGCGGACAGAACTCTGCGTGACCTGGCCCCTGCCCACCTCTGCTGCCTCCTGCCACTCCTTTCCTCGCACTTGTCACTCTAGTCCAACTAGACTGTGTGTGTTACTAATCCTAGCGTGCCTCACTGAGGTCTCTTTATGTGCCTAGCACTGGGTGTGATGTGGGTCACTACCCAGCCCATCTGGGGTAACCCTCAAACCCTGCCAGGTAAGTCTGTCCTTGTGCCCACTTTTATAGAGGGGGAAAGCGAGGCTCTGAGAGGCGAAGTGACTTGGAGTGACCCAGCTAGCAGCGAACAGGTGGTCCCCCGGCCCCTCAGTGCTTGTCTTCGCCTACCCCTCCGCCTGGTCGGCACTTTGCACTCTCTCTTGCACCTGCCCCTGGCTGCTGGGGAAACCTCGTGGTGGCCCGCCCCTGCCCTCAGGCTGGGCTCCGTGTGCCCCAGACTGCCGCTGCCCCCCATGCGTTGGGGCTGGGGTTGCCGCGCTCAGTCCATGCTCTTCGAGGCAGGCCTGGGGCTCTTGCCGCTCTGAACCCCCAGCATCCAGTGCCTGGCACATAATGGGTCTCTGCAAGTGTGTGTTGACTAAACCAAATTTCAGGCACGGGATGTTGAGCTCCTGTCCTCTGACCAGTTTTCCCTGTCTTTACCTTCTCTAGGTGCAAAAAGCCAAACTACCTTTGATCTCTGGACAAGGATCCTTTCTCTTTCTGCCTGGGTTCCGCCTCCGCGCTTTGGCTTGGGGTAGAACGTGCTGTCTGCTGGCCCCCTTGCCCGCGCCCCCAGACACCAGTTCTCTCGCTCCGACCTCCCTCACTGCCCCATCAGCCCGGACCCCACATCCAGCCTCTCGTTTCCTTCCCCTCAGTCCTGGTTCTTCCTGCTGGGGTGCCTGTGTCTTTTTCTGCCCCCCATAGTTCCCCCCCCCCCAAAAAAAAAACTTCATTTCATCCTCTCTCTTAGTCTCTAGTCGACAGCCATGATTAGGCTTTTTTCCTCAGAAATGCATGTCTACAACCTGCTGTGTAAAACAGTCGAATTTTGCCTTGGGAAGTCCCACTGCCTTTCCTTAAAACATTAAAAATTCCTTCGATCCCTGGCCTGGGGGCTGCTGCTCAGCAGGGCCGGTGCGCCCCTCACAGAGCCACCCGCAGACGCCCTCCCCAGCACGCTGCCCGCGTCCCCCGCCCCGCTGCCCTCCCTCACTCCCCAGTCTTCTCTGCTTCTGGCAGCTTTGGGAAATCCGTCCCTGGCTTCTCCTCCATGCTGTATGGAATGAAGACCGCCAACCTGGCCTACGTCACCAAGACACGGGTCAGGTTCTTCAAACTTGACCGCTGGGCCGATGTGTCTGATCTCAGCACAGACCACAAGTCGCTGCTCGCCAAGATCTTCCATGACAGGTGCGGAGGGGTGTGGGGGTGAGTGTGGGGGGAGCTATCTGTCTGAGAAAGTGTTGGGGTAAGCGCCCCCCTAAGGAGTGGGGGAAGGGTAGAAAAGGAGCTAGCCAGGCCAGGGCCGGGTGTGCTTCCCTTCACCACTGCCAATTGGCCAGCCTCCCCAGCCTAAAACTTGCCCGAGGGCAACATCCAACCGGACCCTCCTGCTCCAGCGCCCCTTGCCTCCTGCTTTCCCCAGGGCTGAGTACCTTCACGGAAAGTATGGGGTAGACGTGGAAGTCCAGGGACCCCATGAAGACCGGGATGGGCAACTCCTCATCCACCTGGATTTGGAGCGCAAGGAGGTGCTGACCTTGCGGCTTCGGAACGGAGGAACCCAGTCCGTCACGCTCACCCACGTCTTTCCACTCTTCCGGAGCCCCCAGTTCACCTTCTTATACGGAAACCAGGAGCTGCCCTGCTCCCTGGGCCCCGGTGAGTGGGTTTCCGGTGGAAGGAGCCTGGGGTG
This sequence comes from Phyllostomus hastatus, assembly GCF_019186645.2. NCBI lineage: Eukaryota > Metazoa > Chordata > Mammalia > Chiroptera > Phyllostomidae > Phyllostomus > Phyllostomus hastatus. The sequence continues at coordinate 14,136,803 of NW_025334018.1, read as the reverse complement.
GACAGGGGCTTGCCCGAGGTGGGGGCTGGTGCTTCCAGAACGACGGCAGTGCTGTCCTGTGGGCTCCTGCCGGGGATGGGGCTCTCTGGGGGGTGCGTCCAGGACAAGGGTCGTGTCGGGGGACCCCTCTCCCACCACACTCCCGCTCACTCAGGCCCCCTCCCCCAGGTGACTACTACGAGCTCCGCGTCCACTGTCAGACCAACTTCGTGGGCTACTTCCCCGCCACGGTGCTCTGGGAGCTGCTGGGACCCGAGGACCCAAGGTCCAAAATCGCTGGCACTTTCTACATCGCTCGCTTCTTGGCTGCCGTCGCCCACAGTCCCCTGGCCGCACAGCTGAAGCCCACCACGCCCTACAGGCAGACCCGGGTCACTGTAAACCCTGTCACGACCACCCGGGTCGAGGAAGGACAGAGGCCGGACCGGTAAGCTCTCCCCGCAACCCTGGCCAGGTGGGGGTGCCCCGACACGACAGTGGGGGCCCGGCTGGGAAGGGCACGAAGACAGAGGAGGCCAAGCTGCTCTTTCCTGACTGTGAGGTCTTCGCTCCTCCAGGCCTCGGGGGCCTTTTCTGTCCAGGGAGAAGGTTACAGATAGGAGGACAGCATGGGAAAAATTCAAGGCATTTCGCCCTGTGGTGGATTGCCAGGCTGCCCCATGTAGACACCTCTCTCCTTCTCTAACAGCCTTGTTTACTTACCGTACAGTTCGCCCAGCTCAGTGGTTTGCAGTATATTCACAGATGAGTGCGTCCATCACCACTGTCTGGTTTAGGATGATGTTTCATTGTCCTAAAAAGGAACCCATCCCCGTCACCTCTCACCCCTTTCACACCACACCCCACCCCGACCCTGTTCCCTCCCAGCCCTGGGCAACCACTGCTCTGCTTCCTGTCTCCATACAGTTCCCTTTTCTGAGCATTTCAGGTGAATGGAATCATGGAATTTGTGTAGACATATTTTTTTTTTACTTTTTCTTTTTAGTTTGTATTTTTATTTATTTTTAGAGAGAGGGGAAGGGAGGGAGAAAGAGAGGGAGAGAAACATCAATGTGTAGTTGCCTCTTGTGTGCCCCCAACTGGTGACTTTGCCTGCAACCCTGGCATGTGCCTCAACTGGGAATCGAACTGGTGACCATTTGGTTTGCAGGCAGGTGCTCGATCCACTGAGCCACACCAGCCAGGGCTGGTACCTATTTTCTATGAATATGTATTGTTATATAGATATGTATGTATTATGTATATATTTTTAAAATTTTCATTACATATATATTTTAAATGCTTCCAAGTATCATGTCTTTCCAAGAACTGAGAATGAATGGTCCACCCTTGGGCTGAGCAGCCTTAGGAGGTAGTGAGTTCTGCCTCCTTGGGCGAAGGCCGCTGACCCCTGAAGCAATGGCATTGAGTAGGATTCCTGCATCTCCCAGGGCGGGGCCCTCCCTGCATCTCTGAAGTGGGGGTCTTGGGGTTACTGACGGCTTCTCTCCCCCTACTCCTGCAGCACAAGGGGCTATGACCTGGAGCAAACTTTGCCCCTGGGGAAGTACAACCCCCCCTCCCAGCTTCGGCAGCTGCTCCCCCAAATTCAGGGAACAAACATCTTCACCGCTCCAAAGAAGATCGCTGAGATCAAGTAAGTGCCAGCCCTCTGCACCCCTCGTGGTCTCCGCGTCGGTGCCCCGCTGGCTTCCCACGCTCCGCACCTCTGTCCTCCGCCTCCCAGGCTCCGCCCATTCACGATCTCCGCGCGCACTGCACGCCGGGACGCTGTTCCAGGCGGAGTAGTCACGTGAGGGCCTTGCCCACGCTACTGAAGGAAAATGAGTATTTCTCCTGAAATTTCTCAAAAGAACGTTTATCTTAAAATTTCCTATAAGGAACATTTATTGTGTAATTTAACGGAGTGATGAGTGCCATGAAGAACTGAACTAAAGCCCAGCCGACACTAAGGCTGGGTGAGGGGTGGGCTGCCCTATTTTGAAGAGGGCCGCGGTCGGTCCGGGCCCCTGGGAGAGAGTGACATTTGAGCAGGGAGTGACACGTGAAGGAGGTGAGGGTGGGGGTCACGGGAGGATCTCGGGGCTAGGGTCCCGTGTCCGCTCAGGGATGAGGTGGAGGCAGCGGCACTGCGGGGAGGGAGAGGGAGCCGGGGGTCCCTTCTCTGAGGCCCTTCTAGTCCTGTCTGATGGCGGCTGCTGGCGGAGTCCCAGAGCTGCGGTCGGGAGAGGGTGGATGCCCCTGGGCGTGGGGGGTGGTTGCCTGACCCGTCCTCCTCCTGTCCTCCCCCCAACCCCAACCCCGTCACTGCCAGGGCCCAGCTGGAGACAGCCCTGAAGTGCACAAACTACGAGACGAAATTCCGGCTGCTGCTGCACCTGGAGGAGCTGCAGATGGAGTATGACATCCGGCACTACGACCTGGAGTCGGTGCCCATGACTTTGGACCTCATCAACCAGAACCCCAGGCTGCTCACGCTGGAGGTCAGGGCTGGAACTGGGGGCTGGGATGTGGGCTCAGCCCGCAGGCTGTGGGCAGAACACCGCTCCTGCGGGCAGGGCTAGGCGGGAGGAAGGGCGAACTCGTTTGTGCCCCAGAGGGCTCAGCAAGGGGCAGGGCGGTGGGAGGACCTGGGTTGCAGTCCAGGCCTCGCTGCCACCAGCCGTGTGGCCTTGGGCAAGCCCCTTGCCTTCATTCCCTTATCTGAAAAGCACAGAGCTGGCCTAGAGCTCAGAGCTCTTTCCAACTCTCAGATGTCGGACGTGCTCACAGAAGCCCAGAATTACATGGGAATGGATTCCTGCGCCCAAGTACTGAGCAAGGGACCTGGTGAGAAGCAGGAACTGAGTTTTAAATGAGATTTTAAAGACACAGTAGGAACTGAGCTGGCCAGGAGGGCAACTGGACAGGCTGGACAGCTGCTCCCAAGTCCTGGGATCATGCGTTGGAGGGTTTTCAGGACCCCTGTGCTTAGCAGCTCTGGGCAGCTTGGACAGACTTGTTTCTTCCCTTGTCTCCTGACTCCTCCGCTTTTTGGTTGGAGAGGAAAGAGGCAAAGGTCCCTGAGTCTTGGGTGGAAGGGGACCGTCCAGAGGGCCTCCCTGAGATGGACTCTTGCTTGTGTTCAAACACCACAGGTTCCTGGGGTGGCCGAGAGCCGCCCCTCGGTGCTCCGGGGAGACCACCTGTTTGCCCTTTTGTCCTCTGAGGCTCACCAGAATAACTCGGTCACCTACAAGGGCTTTGTGCACAGGGTGGAATTGGACCGTGTCAAGCTGAGCTTTTCCACGAGGTGGGTGTGGGGAAACCCCGAGCTGCCAGAAGGGTCTACAGACATCTCCCTCAGGTCAGGGGAGAAGGGGTGCTTCTCCCTGAGATGAGTGGGACCCCAGGAACAGGACAGGAGGCCTTTCTCCAGGGGAACCCTGAGGTGCCTCAGCAGCTTCCTCTCCTCAAGGGACTGTATGAAGGTCTTGGACAGTGGGAGTGGAGTCAAAGTAGGTAGAGAGTCCTGGCCTTTTATTCCCTACTCTCCTAACTGGAACTCTTCCCTGTCTCTCTCCCTTCCCAAAGCCTCCTGAACCGCTTTGTGGATGGGCTGACCTTCAAGGTGAAGTTCACCTTCAACCGCCAGCCCCTGCAGGTGCAGCATCGGGCCTTGGAGCTGACGAGACGCCACTCGCTGTGGCCCACGCTCTTTCCTAGGGCCTCCTGCGGGGTCCCGCTGCTGTCCTCAGAAGTGAAGTTCAAGTGAGACTGTGGGCGGCGCCTCCGGGCTCCTTGGAGGGTGGGCCTGGAGCCGGGAAGGCCTCCGGGACACTGGATGACTTCGTGTTCCCGGCCCTTCTGCAGGCTGTACGATCGCAATCTGGAGTCGAACCCAGAGCAGCTCCAGGCAGTGAAATCCATTGTTATGGGCACCAGCCGTCCGGCCCCCTACATCATCTTCGGGCCTCCAGGCACTGGCAAGACGGTCACCGTGGTGGAAGCCATCAAGCAGGTGGGTCCTGAGTGAAGCCCCGGGGCCCCCCCCGCCTCGGGCTGCCCAGGACCGAGCAGTGGTCCCCAGGTTCTGGTTCCTTCCAGCTTCCCGCATGCCTTTGAGCTGGCATCACAGGTCGCTCCAGCAGCTGAGCGTTGTGGCGGAGGTGGCATGCTGCATAGCTCTCGCGGTCACTGTTCGTGTTTCAGCCCAGCAGTAAAGGGCTGTTTGGACGAGCAGGGGTCCTGGGGGCAGAACTCGCCTTTTGTGTCACCGCTTCCCTCAGCTTTGGGAGGCAGATGTCACACTGCACTGGCCTGAGTCATGGTCACACCTGAGTCTCCCCCTGCCACCTGGAAGCTGCCTCCCATGTCGCTTATCCCTTCCCCCCTCAGGTGGTGAAGCTTCTGCCCAAGGCCCACATCCTGGCCTGCGCGCCCTCCAACTCAGGGGCTGACCTCCTCTGTCAGCGACTCCGGCCCCACCTGCCCAGCTCCATCTACCGCCTGCTGGCCCCAAGCAGGGACATCCGCGTGGTGCCCGAAGACATCAAGGTACCTGGGGAAGCGCAGGAGGCCAAGAGGTGCAGGGTGCTGGGAGGCGCTCAGGGGGTCACTGAGGCAGGGACACTGGCAGACCTGGATTCTGAGGCCCGCTGTGTGGCCTTGCCTGGGTCGGGCCGCCTCTCTGGCCTTCAGTTCCCCCGGGCATGAAGTGAGAGGCGAATAAAACTGCCTGGGGACCCAGAGTCAGAGTCACCGGTGAGAGTGGGGGGCCACCAAGCTGACTCCCCTCTCCCTTCACACCCACAGCCCTGCTGCAACTGGGACCCGAGCAAGGGGGAGTACGTGTTTCCCTCTAAGAAGAAGCTGCAGGAGTATCGGGTCATAATAACCACGCTCATCACTGCCAGCAGGTAGTGTGAGTGTGCACGCGCGTGTGTGCAAATCGTGTGTGCGTATAAGAAAAGAGGTGGCAGGCTGGGGAGTGGGGTGTGGGGCCAGTTGGGGTGAGCGTTCAGGTTTGGTGGCCCAGTGCCCAGGGCTGACCTCGGCCTGGCCTGGCCCCTCCCAGATTGGTCTCGGCCCAGTTCCCCATCAGCCACTTCACGCACGTCTTCATCGACGAGGCCGGCCAGTGCATGGAGCCCGAGAGCCTGGTGGCCCTAGCAGGTGAGGGGCTCAGGGTGGGCTGCGCAGGGGCTGCCCACGTGGGGTTGTGGAGGCCCTGCCGCTCACCGCTCTCCGCGCACTACCTCGCTTCCCAGGGCTGATGGAAGTCAAGGAGTCATCCAATGACCCAGGAGGACAGCTGGTGCTGGCAGGAGACCCCCGGCAGCTGGGGCCCGTGCTGCGCTCCCCCCTGGCCCAGAGGCATGGGCTGCGGCACTCGCTGCTGGAGCGGCTGCTCACCCACAACCCCTTGTATAAGAAGGGCGCAAATGGCTACAACCCCCAGTTCATAACCAAGCTGCTGTGCAACTACAGGTATCGGCCCCCTCCCCCTCCCACGACCCCCTGCCTCCACACCCTGTGCAGGCCCACTGAGGGCTCCCTCCTGCGCTCCTGTTGCTCCAAGCCTGTGCGTTGCAGAAGGGCTGTAAGCCGGGCCGGGGGTCTCCTGCCCGGCCCCATCACTGCCCCTCCTTGGCTGTGTGGCTTAGCAAGAGGCTCTCCCCCTCGTGCTTCCCTTGTGTGTGAAGGCAGGGCCACCGGGTCCCAGACACTGGGGTGTGTCTGGTGCGGGTCCCAGATGAAGTTTGGGGGCAATCCAAGAAGTGAGGAAAATAGGGACGATGTGGTTTTCCATTAACCTCATTATTATTTATAGACCTGGCCTTCCTCTCAGCAAGTTCGTGCATCTGAAATGCTCAGATGAACCCCAAGTCCCTAGTTGCTTGGAGGGACCACAGAGCGTCCAGTCAGCGCTAGCTGCTGTGCTGGTACTGCTTGTGTTCGTGGACTCCACACATTAGCTCAGCAAATCCTGGTGACAGTACATGATCCTTGTGTGTGCATTGTTCTTTCTCAAAATTGAAACCTGAGGATGGGTTTCTGACTTATTGCTTTCTTCTTTTAAACTTGGCTGGTCTGAAATCCACAGACCGGGTCCTCTCCAGAAGCACATGTGGCTGTTTTCTGTGGCTTCCAGTCCTAGCAGCAGACATTGTAGATGAGCGAGCCTACTGTGCAGAGGGCTGGGGGCAGGGGGTGCTGTGATTGAGCCCAGCGCAAGTGGGGCAGGGTCCCTGAGGGCGGGGCAGCAGTGGTACAGCCCCGGGTCTTGCTCTGCCTTCCTCCCCCCGCCTCCCAGGTCTCACCCCACCATCCTGGACATTCCGAACCGACTCTACTATGAAGGGGAGCTGCTGGCCTGCGCCAACATTATGGACCGGGAACGCTTCTGCCACTGGGAGGGTCTGCCTCAACCGGTGAGGGGCTCCCACCTGTGCACCCCGCCTTCCCTCCTATTGAAAGTACAAGGAAGGAGGAGGCTCCGAGTGGAAGCCACAGCCTGTCTCTTCATCACCTTGGTCTGGGGGCCCACGTAGCCTGGAAGAGCTGGATAGGGAGGGGAGGGATGGTAGGGGGTGTGGCTGAGGGTTTCCCCCGACTGTGTCCAGGGCTTTCCCATCATCTTTCACGGTGTAATGGGCAAGGACGAGCGTGAGGGCAACAGCCCGTCCTTCTTCAACCCCGAAGAGGCTGCCAAAGTGACCGACTACCTGAAGCAGCTCCTGGTCTCCTCGTCGAAGAAAGGCAAAGGCTACCTAAGCCCCCGGCACGTGGGCGTCATCTCCCCGTACCGGAAGCAGGTTGGGCCCTCCCCTGGCATCCTTCCCCGCCCCCGCCCCCAGACGACGCCTCATGCACAGCCAGAGCGCCAGGTCCAGGCTCCAGGCGCTCGGGCCTGTGCTGGTCCCTACCTGGGAGGCCTCCTGCCCGCCTGACTCCCTCTTGCACAGCGGTAATGGGATGAGAGAAGGGTACCTGTCCCCCTCTTCCAGGTGGAAAAAATCCGAGAATGCATCACCAGACTGGACAAGAAGCTTCGGGGACTGGACGACATCAAGGACTTGAAGGTGACACAGACCACTGTTTCACATCCACTCTCTGCCTGCCGTGCCCTCCACTTCCCCGCGTCCAGCCCAGGGGCCTCCTCGGGCTTCTGTCCTGATGCTCCAGGCCATGCCCCCCTCCCTCCCCCAGCTGCGATCCTCCCCAAGCCTCTCCCTCTGAAGATCCCGACCCGTGGTTCGGGATGGGACCGTCATGCCTGCGTGTTGAGCAAGCAGCCCCACGCCCTTCTTACGGTCAGGCTGGTTGGAGGCCTCGGCCCTGAGGATAAAGTCCGAACTCCCTGGCCGGCCTGCCGGGCACGTCACATGAGAGTGTCCTGCTGCCCTCTCCTGCCCTCTGGGACGGGAGCTTCACTCTCAGTGGTGTTTCTCCGCATTGGCTGCAGATAACAATTGCCTGGGCAGCGTCTGGTACTGCCTGTGCCAGGGCCCCACCCAGCCAATTAACACAGCGATCCGGGGGCAGAGCCAGGGCATCCAGATTACTCCCAGCTCCTCAGGTGACCTCATGTGCAGCCGGGGCTGAGAACTTGAAGAATTAGGGGCCTCTCCCCTGGAAATTCTGATTCAGGAGGTCTGGGTTGTACAATATATTTTTAACAAGTATTTAGTGAGTATCTTCAGGGGACTTTGAAAAACACTGCTGAGTGTTTTCTTTCCTCAGAACACTCTCCAGCCCCCGTCCCTTTGACTGGAGCAGCTTCCAGACCAATTTCCTGTCCCCTCTGCTGCCCATGCGGACCCCGGCTCAGTCCCAAGACAAGTGCCGGGTGACCTCTCCACTCCCGCCTTGGAGCTCAAGCTCCCTGAGGCAGGGCTTGCTCCAGGCTGCCCTGCCCCCAGGCTCAGGCACTGCCCTCCCTACTCCAGGTGGGCTCCGTGGAGGAGTTCCAAGGCCAAGAGCGCAACGTCATCATCATCTCCACCGTGCGGAGCAGCCAGAGCTTTGTGCAGCTGGATCTGGACTTCAGCCTGGGCTTCCTCAAGAACCCCAAGGTTTGTGGGCCGGCGGGGGGGGCAGGAATTCTTCCTTCCTTGGGGCTCTTCCCTCCCGTGATGGCTCTACTTCCTCCTTCCAGAGGTTCAACGTGGCCGTGACCCGGGCCAAGGCTTTGCTCATCGTGGTGGGGAACCCACTCCTCTTGGGCCATGACCCCGACTGGAAGGCGTGAGCATTCCCACCCCATCATCCCCCCTTGGCGGCCACAGCCCCCAGCTTAGGGCAGCTGTATCTTCGTAGGCACCTCCTCCCAGTTCAGTCCATCCTCAGACCTGCCCGTCTTCATAGCACCCCCATTTAAGTCACCTGGCACCACCTGGCACTCAGAGGCTAAGCAGCTTATGCAAAGACACTGGCCGATGTGGGGGGACCAAGACTTAACCTCCAGCCTCTGCTGGTGCTCCTCAGCCAGGCGCATTGTGAGTGTCCCTGTCCCCCACAGATTCCTGGACTTCTGTAAAGAAAGAGGGGGCTATACCGGGTGCCCCTTCCCTGCCACACTGGAAATGGAACAAGGACAGAACTTACTCAAAGATCTGAGCAAGCTCGGCTCCTCCTCTACCTCAGGTACGGCTTGGCGCCAGGCAGGCCAGGCCCGGGCCAGCACTGGGGTGCAGGTAAGGAAGACAGCTCCCTTCCTCTCACTCCTAGGGCCCCCACGTCACAGCTACCTCTCCCAGGACCTGGAGGGCGAAGGCGACCTGCCCCTGCAGGTGGAGCCAGAGTGGAGAAATGAGCTCTGAAGAGACGCAGCTGGCTTCCAGCCTCCGCACACCAGCCAAGCCTTACCTGCCCCCCAACCCCAGACCTGAACCCGGCCTAGCTGCCCCTCTAAGGGACAGGAAAGCTGGGGGAAGGAGTTTACAATCCGAGACATTCCACCCCTTCCCCTGCTGGAGAGAAGAATAGACCAAGAGCTACTGATAGACAGGCAGGGGAGGCAGAAAAATGCTGAAAAACAACCTTGTTCTATGCAAAAGCGTCCATGTCTTCTTGGCCTGGCCCCTGCTTCGGGAGCCCCCAGACTGACCCCACAGGGGAAGGTGGGACACTCCCCAAGACCATACCCTTTCCCCTGGAGAGGATCCCAGCCCCCACACCCGGAGAGGAAACCCAGTGGGAGGGGGCAGGGAAGCCACCCACAGGCTTCTAAGTTTAGCCCCTGCTCCAGACCACTCCCCTCACCCGCCTCCAAGGCCCAGAGCCAGGCATGACCTCATCCTCCGCTGCTAGACTCCACCCTGCCTGCCCAGAGTCCTGCCTTTGCAAACGGGTGGGGGGCAGCCTGGTGTGTGACTTGGAAAAGAGGAAAGGGGACTAGAGGCTGGCAGCCGTGACAGGGACCAGGAGAGAAAGACAGGAAGCTGCCATACTCGTTGAAGCCTGTGGCCTTTTTATTCATGCCTCCCACCGCATACACCCAGAGACCAGGCCCCTGCCCAAAGCAGAGACAGCAGGGGCCCAGGGCCCCACCCTCCAAGCCCCCTACCCCAGACTGGCTTCTGCTTCTGTGTGCCAGAAGTGCATAAAGTGCTGGTGTGTTGTTATGATCCTCTGGGAAAGGCCAGAGGGATCAAGAGCCCCACCCTGATCCCCACCCCTGGACCCAGGCAGCAGCAGAACTCTGCTCTGGTAGGGCCGGACGTGGCCCTAGGCACCCAGGGTGCTGGGAGGGGCGGGGGGAGGGCCTGCCACCACCAGGGCTGGGGCCTTGGGACACGGATGCAGTCCTGGGCTAGCGGGAACCGGAACAGGGGGCCTTCAGCACGGAGCCCTAAGAGGGTGGGAGCTGGGGGGGGAGGGGTTGTGCACCCCTGTGGAGGGACTTGAGGTGTGGGAGGAGGGAAGGTTTCAGAGAATGGGGCAGCCCCTCCGGCGCTTATTCTTGCGGACCTGGAGGCCAGCCCGAGTGGCCATCTCGAAGACCTCCCGCACCCCCTCCTTGGTCTTGGCTGAGCACTCGAGGTAGCCAAAGGCACTGATCCTGTTGGCCATGTCCCGGCCTTCCTCCGACCGAACGGGCTCCTGGGGGAGGCGGAGGGAGAAGGCAAAAGGAGCTGGTGGGGAGGTGTGTCTCACTGCCACCCCCAGAAGCGCAGTGACCAGAAGAAATCTCTCCAGCAAGCACTCAAGGCCCAGACCCCGGGCAGCTTCAGGGCTTATGTTTACATTAAAATTCTCTCCTTCAGCCCCACACCCATGGTAAACCCTCCTCACCTGAATAGGTACCTAGCACCTCCTAACTGACCTCCCTGCCTCCACTCTTAATCCTCACCCAAGGAAATGTTTATTGACTTGGGGGGGGCGGGGAGAGAAACTTCAATCAGTTGCCTCCCATTTGCATCCTGACCAGGGGCTGAACCCAAGACCTTTCAGTGTACGGGACAGGGCTTGACCCAACCGAGCCACTCGGCCACGGTTCCACTCTCAGTCTCACAGCCACACCGTGTGGCTGCCCGAGTAACATTCCTAACACAGACCTGACCACATCTGTCCCCAGTTTAAAGCCCTGGCTTAACTATCCTCAGGAGAGTCCATACTCTGTATTTCGGCAGCATTCTCTAAGAAAGCGATCCTCTGGCTAGAGAACCAGTGACCAGATCTCCTGCTAAGCCAGCTCCCTCACTCTAGGCCTTTCTTCCAGACACGGATTTTTCTTCTTCGTCTTAATAGCTCCAACCCCAAACACAGACAAATAAAAGGCCCAGTGACTTTGGGCAAGTCACTTCCTTCTCTGATGGCTGCACCAAGCACTGGATCGGACACTAGGGGCCCTTCCGGTTCCCCCTCACCAGGGTGGGCGGTGGGCGCCAGCGTCCCCTCCAGCAGGCTCTGGAGAGAAGGCCCCCTTCCCCTACCCCAGCCTCGCAGCCCCACCCACCTGCTTCATCTTGGCCAGCTCCCTCCGGGTGTGCTCGTCCTGCCTCAGGTCCTTCTTATTGCCCACGAGGATGATGGGCACATTGGGGCAGAAGTGCTTCACCTCCGGAGTCCACTTCTCAGGAATGTTCTCTGCACAGACAAGTCCCAACAGGCGTTGGTGCCCCGTCTTGGGCTAGAGAGCAACCCCCACCAAGCCCCTGGTGTCCCCACCGCAGAGGCTTAGAGGGTATTCAGCATGACAGTCCCTTTCCCAGCTCAAAGCCCCTTCCCTAGCCCTCCCACGGGCCAGGGTTCCCACAGTGAGGGCAGCTAGCAGCCCCCAGCGCCCCTCCCCACAGCCTCGGCCTCGGAGGAAGGCCGGGATGAGCCAAGGCGAGAGCTACCTCGGGTCGGTTGATTCCAAGGGGCTCTGGCCCCCTCCCTCCAGCGCCCTCACCCAGGCTGTCCGGGCTGTCGATGGAGAAGCACATGAGGATGACGTCGGTGTCCGGGTAGGAGAGAGGCCGGAGGCGATCATAGTCTTCCTGCCCCGCTGTGTCCCACAGGGCCAGCTCCACCTGCCGTGCAGGGCCGGTGAGTGGCCAGCCTGAGCGCCCAGTCACCCGCACCCCACCACCTAGAGGTTCTCAGGGAGGCCACTGGTCCTCGAGGCTCACACACAGCTGCTGAGTGCCTGCCACGTGCCAGTAGTGCGATTCACTGCCACCCAACACAGATTAGGGGATTTTTTTAAAATCCTGAGACATCCGTGCACGATCTTTGGGACCTGTCTCACCTGCCACTGTGAGCACCCCTATTACCTAATCCTCACAGAAACCGTTGAAGGAGCCTTGTCATTACCCCCATTTTGCAGGTGGGGGCGCTGACGCTCAGAGGCCAAGGGCGGCTGTGTGGAGAAGCAGGTGTGTTTAGATTTCCTGACTGTGGCTTCACTTCCTGACTTTCATTGGCAACAACAGGGAGAGGGGAGCGGGGCGTGGGTGGTGGAGGAGGACGTCCTGCGTCCACAGGGGCGGGGCGGGGTTCCAGGCGACAGGGGAAGGGGCTGTGCCTTCTTCACCTGCTTGCCGTCCACCTCTATGTCCGCGATGTAGTTCTCAAAGACAGTCGGGACGTAGACCTCGGGGAACTGGTCCTTGCTGAAGACGATGAGGAGGCAGGTCTTCCCGCAGGCCCCATCCCCGACGATCACCAGCTTCTTTCGGATGGCAGCCATGGCTGGGGCTGGCAGGGAGAAGGCCGTGGGGATTTGGGGAGAAGCCTAATGAGTCCAAAAACACTTCTCTGGCCCCCCCCAAGACCTCCCGGGAAACTGAGGCATCCAGCAAAGGGACAGAAAGGGGCTTGCTCGGGCTTATGTTCTTGCCAAGAACCAATTGTTCAGGCAAACTGAGCTTGAAATTCCGTATCTCAGGGCCAGGTCTTCCCCAGTGGGTAAGGACACTGAAGCGGGAGGTAGAAAAACCGGCCACTTGGGAGCCAGACGACATGAGGTCCGACCTAGTCCGGTCGGCAGCGGCGGGACCCCGGACGCGGAGCGGGTGCTCAGGGACGCGTCCGGAAGAGCCGGCCTTCACCTGCTCTACACATCAGGGTTTCCGAACACACCTCACTCGGCACCAGGATTTTGACACTTTTAAGATTTAATAATCGCCAAGATCCAATCTAGAACACACGGTCCTGTCCCTCACCCAGCACAAGCCATGCCCTGCCCCGCCACAAATGTGAAGTCCCTCCCCAAGGCCACAGGCCAGAAGCACAGGCTACCACGGGGTAGGTGGGTAAGAGATACTTCGGGGCAGTTTGACAAAAGTCAGCTCCCTCAGTCCCAGAAGCGTAGAAAGGAAACGGAGAGCTTCCTATTTGCACAAATTAGGAAAGCGGGGCTCACGCACGTATTCAGCAGAGTCATGCAGGCACCGCGTTCAAGGCAGGGCTGTGTGACTTTTCTACGAACCACCCCAGAGGTGGAAGGAGCAGAGGGAGGGAACCCAGACAGCGAGGGCAGCGGCAGCAGCCGGCAGGCTTCCCTGGCCCACCCCACCCCGGTTCCCAGAGCCCCGAGTCACACAAAGGAGGCTCAGTCCCCGCGCTGCCCACAGCCCACACTCGGGCAGCCTGCCTTCCTCCCCCCCTTCCTCCTGGGCCTGGCAGCAACACTGGGTCACTCAGCCTCAGGCAGGGGACAATGACCACACTGTAGGGAGCCACACATCCAAGCGGAGCGACAGAATAACCCACTAGGGAGTCACCTCCACCCACTCCGTGGAACAGCCCCTTCCTCCCCTCTGTCCAGCTCGCTCACCCAAGGCCCTGTGCACCCCTCCCTGTGACTCAGGGCAAGGAGTCAGCTTCCCGGGGTTTCTCCGTCTCCACCCCCAACACGAGCAGCGCGCATCTGCACAGCTCATCACACCTTCCCAGCTCCCCTGCCCCTGAGCTGAGCCTCACTTCCTCCCTCCCAGGGGAAAGGAGCTGACCTCCAGCCGGCTGGAGTTCCCAGGCGCTAGGCCTGGAGGAAGAGAGGGGAGGAGGGTCAGATGAAGTTGAGACTGTTGGAAAGGCTGCTGGGAGGAGCCCCCCAAAAGGAGACAAATGAGAGCCAGTCCCAGGACCGAACAGGCAGGGAGTAGTTAAGAAAGAAGGGGAAGGTAATCTGATCTCTGCCCAAAACCTGGCTTTTTCTCTCCGTCCCACATCCTGTCAAACTGGGCTGAACTCCTTTTCTCCCCACATACCACCACCTCACACCCCTCTCTTGGTCTGCCCTGCACGAAGCCAATATTCCAGCCCAAGGCCCATTCTTTTGTAACAGGGGGGTCTGGGGGCCTCCCCCCACGCCGCACACACATGCTGCAATGAGGGGAAGTAGATATGATATGAGTCAGAGAGAGTTTACAGGAGTTGAAAGTACACAGCCGCATTCTCTCCCACTCAAAAGGGGCTCTCCCTGATACCCCAAAAGACAGGCAAGAAGGCATCCACCATGCCAGTAGATCCCCTCCAAAAATGGAAACCATCCTCCAGAAAGGGGGTTCCTGGAAATTCAATCCTGGTGACCAAATCTCCCCACCCGGTCCCCTCCCTCCCACGAGTTCCTTTGGTCCAGCCGTGTGGGAACAGGCTGGGGTAGCAGCCGAAGCAGGGGATGCGCAGTCTCGGCGGAGGGCAATCACCAGTTGCTCAGGCTTCGGTGTGCCACTACCCTCCCCAGCAGGGCAGTTTAGGTGGCAGCAGGCAGCTGGACGGGGACATGGGCTAACTGGCCTGGAAGCGCCCGGCTCTATCAGAAGCCTTTCCCTTCAGGCTCTGGTTGGACCAGAAGAGCAGCTGGCCCAGGCCAGGACTCTGGGGCCAAAGGCCAAGATAGCAATGGCAACAGCTCCCAGAGAAGCGGCCCCACCGAAATTGCCCCATAGACCCTAAGAGGGGCAATCAAACCCCACCCTGCACCTGGAATGGAGCCTGGAACCCCTGGGGCCTTCTCCGAGGCCAGACAGACGTCCGCCCTTTCCTGGAGCGTTCTCTTCACTTCCAGATGACCCAGGGCCCCGCTGCTCCCTGCCAACCACCCTGAAGGAATCGGATGCCTCCTCCTCAACTGGAAAACCAGGGCTCAGCCTCGGGTCTCCCAGCCCAAACCAGCAGGGGAGTGTGAGGGACAGGGCTGGAAGGAAGGCGGTCCTTACACCTCTCCCTCTCTCCCTCTCTCTCTCTCTCACACACACACGCACACACACACACGAGCAGGATCCTCACTAATCTCCCCTGCCTCCCACCCCAGGCTGGCTCCTGGCACCGTCTAGGGCGGTGTCCAGACCCTGCCGAGTAGTGGCAGCCCCCACCGGTCACACCCCGCCCCTAATCCCGCCATTGCCCCGGCCCCGCCTGGGGAAATCCTACGTCCACCCGGCCTGGGCCCGGACCCACACCCCACCCCAGGTCCACCTCCGGCTGCCGGACCCCGGAACCGCCCGGCCTGCGCTGGGGCTCTCCCGCGGAGCTCCAAGTTGTCCCCTTGCCCGGCGGGGCAGGTTCCGGAAAGCCGGGAGGGGAAGGGAAAGGACTCCGGCTCGGACGCCGGGAGGGACGGGCCCAGCGGGGCAGCTCCCAGGGGCCCTGGCTGTAGCCCAGGCAGGGCCGGGCCGGCCGGACCCCCGCGCAGCCCAGACGCCGCGTCCTAGCGGAGGGAAGGCGGCCGGCACTCGGGCCCCAGGCCCCTCCCCAGCCGGCGCCCCAAGCGGAGAAGGGCACAGTGCTCTCCCGGGGACGAGCTCCCGGGACGCCCCGCACCCCCAGCCCCGGGCCCAGGGTACCTTCCGCTCGGCCGCCTACAGCTGCGCGGCCGGTGCCGGAGGCAGAGACTGACCCGAGGGCCGCGCCCCGCCCTCTTCCAGCCCGCGGAGGGGAGGGGCGGCCCCGGCAAAGGAGGGGCGAGCCCGGGCTCCTCCCGTCCACCGTCCCGGCTCGGGGCCACCCCACGGATGGTCGCCCCTGCTGGTGGCCCGGGCTCGGGGGAGGTGCTCGGACTGGGGAAGAGCGGGCGGCGGGGCCAGGCGACCCCCCGAGGGCTCTCCCCCTGCTCCGCTTCCCAGGCCCTAGGGGCGGACCGGCGTCGGGAAAGTTGAGAGGCGCTCGGGGTGGGGTCTAGGAAGGGCCGCTGCTGCCCTCCCGTGGCCGCCGAGGCGCCGGCGCCTCCGCCACCTGGGACCTCCCGGGAGGCCGGGACTGGGAAAGGGCGGTTTCCCGGGCGCCCGAAGAGGGGCCTGCGGAGAGGCCCACCCTCTGCTTCTGCACGCGTTGCGGAGTCAGTGCAGCCCAATATCACCCCCCAAACCTGAGATCTTTTCAGAAACTTTGAGACCGAGGCCACCGTTCCACTTCCCAACTTCCTTCCTTCCCCCACCTGGAATTTCCAGGAGTCCAGTTCCCACTCACCTATCAAAGGGCGCTCCTGGAAATCCAGATCCCCGGCTGGGAATTCAGTTCCCACCACAGCAGTGTTTCTGTGCCGCTAGGGACACTTCTGGTCTGGTCTGAACGAACGCTTTGGGTTTGTACCTACACGCGTATCACCTTCCCTGTAAGGTGGCTGAGGAGGTGGATGGAGGATGAGGGAGTCTACCAACATTTTACTAGCTCGTGCTGTGTCCACTACACAGCTCTGCCGTTTTACTACTCACCACAGGCCTCTGGGTTACGTATACCAGTCCCCCTTCGCCTGTGAGACACCAAGGCTCAGAGAGGTCACGTGGCTTTCCCCAAGATTTGCGATTTCTATGTAATACAGCAAGAATTCAGACATAGCCCTGCCCAGTGCGGCTCAGCTGGTTGGGCGCCCTCAGGCAAAGTGGAAGGTCGCTGGTTTGACTCCTGTCAGGGCACCTGCCTGGGTTTGGGGTAGCGTCCCCAGTGGGGGCCAGTACAGAAGGCAGCAGATTGATGTTTCTCTCTCCCATTGATGTTTGTCTCCCTCCCTCCCTTTGAAAATAAATAAAATCTTATCAGACATCGGGGTTTGTTTGGCTCTAAAGCTGGTGCTCTGTGCCTGCTGCCCCTCTGCTCCTCCAACCTGTCCCCTTCCCACTGTCGAGCAGGGTGTGACACTTTATAGGTTGTCACCAAATACGTGCTGAATGAGTGTTGGGAGTCGTATAGACCTTGAAGGTCTGGCGTGCCACCCGCACACTCGGTAAATCAGGAAGCCAAGGACCAAGGTCCAGAGCACTTTGGCCCCCGGGCCTCGAGTGAGCGCCATGTGTTCGCTTTAGATCAATCTCTGCCTTCAAAGGCCTTAGTCTGAATTCAGACAAAGTCGAGATAACTAACAGTTACTGAACCCTTACTGCATGGGCCAGGCTCTATGTCCATGAGCCACTTTAGTCCTTACGACCACCTTACGTGGTAGTTATGGTTTTCTCCATTTACTGAGAAGCAAGTTGGGGCTCAGAGAGGTGTCACAGCTAGTGCTGGGTCTGGCCTCAGAACCCAGGCAGCAGGATTCTGGAACCCCAGCTCTGAGCTGCTACTCCACACCGGTTCCTCCTACAGACAGTAATAACAGAAGAGGCAGTCGCTGTACCGCGCGCATGCATGCGCCATGGGACGCCCAGTCCTGAAGGACAGGTGAAGTGTTCGAGGTGATGTGCAGGTTTGAAACGGGTTGGAGCCACCACAGGCTCTCTGCAGAAAGGAAACCCCCGGAGAGTGGTGGTGGTGGTGCAACAGGAGGCTGGAGGAGAAAACAGTGGCCAGGACACGAAGGTCCTCACATGCCACGTTCAAGAGCATTCTTCTGAGTGGCAGTAAGGAGCCACTAAAATGTTCTCTCAAGGGAATCGCCGACTCAGATTCACACTGCAGAAGGGACACTGTGTCTGTTATGTCCCCCGTCTACTGGGGGATGCAGGGGAGGGGGCTGGAGACAGAGGTAGGAGACGAGTTAGGGGAGCACTACGGTAGTGACAGTAGGGGTGCAAATAAGTGGACAGATAGGAGATATTTCAAATATATCCATTAAAAAATCCTTAGTGATGAACTTGATGAGGAAGAGCCACAGGGAACCAACTTCAAGGCGAACTTCCAACGTGAGCAGCTGAGCTGGCGCCCACTGAGGTGACGAGCCAGAAGGCACAGTCTGCTGGGAACACGGTGACTTCGGTTTGAGGCAGGTTGGGCTGCAGCGCCTGAGGGCTGCCCTGCTGTCCCGGAGACCGCAGAGGTCTGGGCGGGAAGTCCCGACTCAGACAACACCAGGGGATGGATGAAGTCACACAATGGAAGACAGTACATGGAGCGGAAAGGGCAGAGGGGAAAACCTGGGAACACCCCATTTTTAGGACCATCCTGGTGCACCTTCTCCCACCCCAAAGCATCTCTCGTTGCCTTTCAGTTTCTAATCAAAGTACACAGAGACACATTTTTATCCATCTGATTTATTTGTCAGTAGCTATAGTTTTGGGTTTAACCAACACCCCTTCTTTAGCTAAATTGTCACTAAAGAAGGTCAGGGGGACAACTTTGGAATTTGGGTTGGGAGCAGGTGAAGCAGGGAGAGGTTAGGATGCTGGTGGGAGGGTCGGGGCCGAGCCCCTCAGGAGTAACAGCCTGGCCCGCCCAGGGGGATGATGAAGACTGAGATGTCATCCCCGGAACCCAGCTTGTTGTTGGGGAGACGCCAGCCACGGTCCCGGGGGGTGCCCCGGGCCCCCAGGACCAGAGCTTGGGCCAGAGCTGTGTACCTGCCAGGAGCACACGTGCACATTCATGTACCGACATGTAATGGGGAGACAGATACACAGGCCCTCATTGCGTCCCTTTGCCCCGTCCTTCCCCACTGTCATCCCTCGCTGCCAGTCAACCCCTACCTGCTGGGGTCATTGGGCTCATAGGTCGACAGCACCCTGTCCACGGTGGCAGCAACCTCAGAGTCACTGGTGACATCCCATAGCCCATCTGTTCCCAGGACTAGCACGTCATCGGGGCAGTGCTCGTACTGTGTCAGGTCGTACACTCGCACCTGATGGGGAAAGCGGGTGGACAGGGAGCTTGGAAATAAGGGACCTGGGGCGAGAGCCAGCCAGAGCCCCGGAGGAGGAAAGGGGAGGTTAAGGAGGCGCCCACAACAGCTCACCTCTGGGAAGCAGGAGAGGAAGGGCTTGATGGGCAGGCTGGAGCTGCAGACCTTGAGGTTGTGGTCTCCTAAGCCCCGGGTTACCCCAATGGTGGCCATCACACGAGCCTAAAGAAAAGGAGGCAGCAGTGCTGCTAACACCCTCCCCCAGGCCCTGAACCCATGGGCCCTCCACCCCTGCCCTCAGGCGGGACCTCCACCTCCCTAAACAACTCATGGCCGGTCCTCCTGCCCTCTCCCACCTCTATCATGGAGTTTACCTTTTTGCCCTCCCCACAGACCAGAGGAAACCTGAGATCCTCCAGCTCGATCTTTTTGTAGGCCCTGGGGAAGGGGGAGTAGAGGAGGCATCACCCGAGGCATCAAAGCCCCTCTCCCCTGGGAGCCACGCCCCTCACATAAACCCTGAGAAGGGCCACATCCCCCCAGCTCCCAGCCTGGCCAAGCCTCCAGATTCCACCTTGCTGCTGGCCAGGGACTGGTTGCGTTGCCATGGGAATGGCCCAGCTTTGAGGGAAGTGTTACCAGCCGGTCATGTTCTGGTCCCGGTACAGCATCCTCTGGCCCAGCTCCTTGGGCTGAACCCTGCGGGGGAACTCGAGGTGGGTGAATTCACCACCCAGCAGCTCTGGTTTCAGGAAGCCCTAGGGTTGGGAGTGGCCAGACAGAGCAGAAAGCCAGGGGTTATTACGCTTACCGCTCCGCCTGGTGTCTAAATGATCTTAATTATAGCAGACTCTTAAATGGAGTTTACTAGGTGCCACACACTGTGTAGCACTGACAGATATTAACTCAGTTACTGAGCACAACAACCCTTAAGGCAGGAACTACTGAAACAAGTTAAGGGAATTGTCCAAAGTCACACAACTAGCGAAGTACTCAAACCAGGATTCAATCCCAGGCAGTCCAGCTCCAGCCAGGGCCAGGGCTTAAAGCTCTAAACCATACTCCTGTCAGGGGCCCTTGCTGCTCCCTCCCACCTCTGCCTCCACTTCCTTCCTCAGCTGGGGCCACAGTGGGAGCCCCAGCGCAGCCCACGCTGCTTCCTGCTGAGGCTTCCATCAGCTCAGCCCCACTCTCCTCCCACTCCTTGCGGTAAGGAGCTGTCTGTGCGGTGCGGGTGGGGGAGTCCTCAGGACCTAGGGTACAGGCACAAGACTCAACGGAGAACAGGAGTCAGGAGTTTAGTTCCTACTTACAAGCAGCTGAAGACGCTGGCGCTCAGTCTCCGGGGTGAATTCCCGGGACATTGGAATGATTTCACCATTCCGGACGATGATGGCTCTGCCCAGGGAAGGGAGAGGTTGGGGTTTAGCTCTCCTCGGCCCCCTCGTGGAGATTTCCAGAAACACCAGGCCTTCCCCATAACGACCCTGAGAACCCCATACCCCCCCCCCCATCTTTCCTCCCCAGGCGGCTCTTTCAGGCCCTCCTTTAGGTCTTCGACCCCTCCCACCCTGCTTGCCTTTGGATTTAAGACCCACCACCTCACTCTTCCGTCTCCCCATCCCACAAAGTGTCACCCCTCTAGTCGTTTTCAGAGCCCACCCCATACCTGCTGTCACCTGCATTGGCCACGTACACCTTGCCTAGCAAGTAGACCACAACCAGTGCACAGCATCCTCCCTCCACTTGGTGGCCTCGCCGCTCCCGGGCCATCTGCTCATCCTGTGGTGTGAGGAAGGGTCAAAGGGCGGAGATGAGGAAGAGGTTCCAGGCATGCAGCCACGCCCCTCATCTGCAGAGGTAAACCCGCCCAGCCAAGCTGGAGGATAGGAAGGGAGACATGGGCAGAGCACGCTCTCCTTCTTCCCCTCTGAACCAAGCCCTCAAAGGTGATCTAGGTTCTCAGGGTCGCCCCCTCAGGCCATCTGACTCCCACATAGAATTGACCAGAGTGTCTATGTATCTAGCTAGCAGGCCCCCCACTCACCATGAGCTGGAAGGCATTCTCAATGGCCCCCACTACCAAGCTCTCGTGGGTCACTTCCTTCTGTGAAGACCAGCAAGACTGAGGACCAACCACGTGAGAGGGATCCGAGGAACCTGGGGTCCCTGGGGTGGACGGGAGGCAGAGGGGAGGTGGCGAGGGGTCCTGGAGTATCTCTACTAGGTCCTTTAGCTGCTCTCGAATGTGGCGATGCAGGAGCCTGGAGGCCATCTCAGCAGCTCCGCCCCCTGCATGCCCATCAAACAGGCCCCAGTAGTAGAAGCAGAGACCCTGGTGGAGAAGTAGAGGACGGTGATTGTGTGTGTGTGTGTGTTATGAAGGGAGAAGACCAAGCCTCTGGGCATGCGTACACACATCAGAGAAGAGGTCAGAGCTCAGTAATCAAGGCAAATTAGATTTATTCACTCGTTTACCAAGGGCCTACTTTGTATCAGAAAGTAAAGCATCAAAAAAGCCAAACTCAGGGGATGCTCACATATTTATGGAGGATGTAATTAATTACCCACACTGGCAAACTAAATCACCCATAAATATGTGAGCATCTACATTTGAAGTGGAAACTAAATTCATACTGATGTGGTAGAATCTAATGGGCCAATGCCAGGGAGAGGCACTCTGTGCCAGATGATGGAAAGCTAGTGAGTGAGGAGGTAGGCCTTCCACATGTTTCAGATTTAAAACCGGATGCCTAGAATCCCTGGGCAGATGTGTCACCCTGTCTTCAGAGGCTAGGAAGGGGGGTGGGGGCTTACCTGCGCTGGGCTAGGCTCCTTAGGTGGCCCTGCAATACTCCTCCGACCTTCCACATACACCACTTCACAGCAAGCCTGGTCCTCATTGTGCCGGCTCTTGCCAGCGTTGATGACCCTGCCAGGCCAGAGTGACCACATCAGGTTGGACACCAGACTGGGCCCTGGAATAACCCCCATCTTAGACATACACACTCTCTCCGGCCTGCTGGCCAAGCTGAGAAAGGTCATAGCCACCTGGGATCCAGGCCAGAGTGAGGAGGAGCTGGGAGGCAGGGCAAGGCACAGGGAGTTCTGTCTGGGTGTCAGGCCCCACCACCTAGTAGAAAGGCCAGCAACAGCACCTGCCTGCCTCAGGTCCCCATCACTGGCTAAGTGGGCATCCCTAACGGTGTTGCAGGCCTGTTGGGGGCATGAGGTTTTACTTCCTCGCTTGTCAAGACCCCATCTCCCACCCTGAAACCCAATCAATTCTCCTAGCGCCTCGTCCACAGCACAGCGCCCTCATAGGCACACCCCACCCTTAACCTAAAACCACCTAGTGAAAGTTTCCACGCTTTGGCAACGAGGAAGTGCTCCAGCCCAGATCCGGAAAGAGGAATAGAAATAGGGTAGGAGTGAAGCCCACCTGGACTGTGCAGGAGTCCGGTAACCACCAACTCTTCCAAAACAGGAAGCTAAAGAGATGGTGGTGGGGCCACGGGTCCGTCAGCCACCACCCTCGGCGACATCAGCACCCCCATCTCCCGGAGCGCTCCGCTTTCCCAGCACGGGCCGCCTGGGAGCAAGCGGGCTGCTTCCACCCGAGGTCCACTTCCTTGCCTGGCCAGCGCAAGTCTGCCCGCGGAGGGGCGTTCAAAGGGGGCCCTCCGCTTCCCCGGGTGACCCCCGTCCCCGCCCCAGGAGAAGCCAGCGGCCGCCAGGTGTCGCGGGCTATTTCTGGGTGTGGAGGGGGAGGGGAACGATAAGAGGACAAGGAACTGGGGCGCGGTGGTCGGGAAGTCCGGGACCGAGTCTCCCAAGCCGCCATCTCCTCTATTAAAAGAGCCCCCCGCTCCTTGAAACTCTTCCTACGATAGCCATTAAACTGCTGGGCCGAGACTGAGAAAGGGTCAACTCATCCTATGGGGGGCCCTACACACTCTGGGCTCCGGGAGGGAACAAGGTCCCTGAGGCGGCACGAGCGAGCGTAGTCAACGACCTGGAAGGTCCTGAGGAAGGCTGCACCGACTGGGGAAAGGGCTGGGAGGAGGTGCGGCCCGCAGCCCAGAGGATAGCGAGGGGTCTGGGAGAAGAGAGCTGCTGGCACCGAGCGCAACGAGGGGGACCACCCCAGCTCCAGGGATGCTGAGGTGGGGAGGGGGTGGGGGTGGGGCTCCCATCCTAATTACGGGGACCCCAGGGACGCTCACTCGGCGTAGCCCGTGCTCCAGGGCAGGCGACGGCCGGTGTCCGGGGGACTTTGCACAGCCCGGCCGGCGTGGTCATCGGCGCGACGCAGCCCCCCCGGACTCAGCTGCAGAAAGGTCGGTCGGGAGAAGCTCGCTCGAGCCTCTGCTGTCTTTGCGGGTGCCGCGCTCCCGCCCCCAGCCTTCGCCGGAGGGCTCTTGGGCGCTTCTGCAGGGGCGGCGGGCAGCGCCGAGGTCGCGTTGGGCTGGTCGGGAGACTTGGGGCGCGGGGGCGGGGCGCCCCCGGAGCTCACCAGGTGCGCCACGGCTGAGCGCACCCGGTTTAGCATGCTGCCACCCTGCCCCGCCCTCGGCCTTGAGCCCGCCCCCTAGGGCTCGCGGTGGGCGGGGCTCGCTCCCGCCCGCTACCCTCTGCCATTGGCTCCCGGCGGGCAGGGCGGGTTCCTGGCAGAGCTTCCTCCTGCTGTGGGCCACCCCGGAACCGCCTCCTCGGCTCAAAGCCTCTTCCCTCCCCGTTCCGCCTTAGCCCCGCCCCCGTTTCTTTCGGGAAGGATCGGACCGCTGTGGTGGTGCGGGGACGGAGGGAAGGAAACCCTATTTTAGCCGTGCTCTAGATTAGACACCAGTAGAACCTCCCCATTGTGACGGGAGGGTGGTGTCTCCTTGCCCTCGGTTCGCTGTGGCCTGTCTGCCCGAAGGGTGACGGCGCTGACGACCTCGAGCGAAGCCAGCCGCTTCGGGACCACCAGGTGTGAGTCACCTGCTGTGACAACACCTCTGGCTGGGGCGGCTGGAGTGAGAGTGAGGGCGAGCGAGCTGGAGCTGGGTGTGGTGGGGTCTGGAGCCGCGATCATGCTGGACTCGGGAGCTGCAAGTTCCCGGGCTCCGTGAAGACCACCTCGATCTGGGAGAGCGGTTGCCGTTCCTGCTCCACTTTCCTTCTCAGCACCCGATTTCCCCCGCAGTTAGACCTTCCCTGACAGTGGCAGTACTAGTTAGTAAGGATAACAACAATAACTACCATTTGGAGGACTTACTACTTAGGAGGCCCTCTGCGAAGTACTTTCCATATATTAGTCCATTTATACTACATACCAACCCTTCAAAGTAGGTTTTTACTTTGTTTCTTTTTACCGATGATGCTCCTGTCATTTTATATGACTTACCCTAAGAGGTCACACAGCCAATCTAATATTCACACCCATGGCAGTCCTTGGACGCCCAAAAGCAAGAGCCAAGCTGATTTGTCGAGATCAGGGAGAAAGGGTTAAGAGGGAGGTGGGTGGTAGAGAGAAGAGTCGGGGTTCCTCCTCTCCCGCCCTCCCTCCTCTTAAGACAGAGGCTGCAGCCTGGGGATGCTGAACAAGTTCCGTGTCTGCCGCCAGGGGGAGGCAGAGGCCAGGTTAAGCTTCCTGCCGGGAAGGGGACTTTGGGATGGGAATTGATTACTAGGCCTCCAGAGATGCCTGCTACCCCACCCACAGCACAAATGGGCACAAATGGCCCTAATGCAAGTCAGTGGTAGCACCCAGCTCATGGTAGGGACTCCACCTCTAGACTTTGGAGTCAGCATGCTTCCTGACCATAAGACTCTCTGTGCAGGGGCTAAACAGTGCCCCCCCCAAGGGTGTTTCCTGGCAGCTTCCAAATAAAAATCTCACGATGATCATTCAGTTTTTTTAACTTTTTGTGATTATGCCTGCACTCTGAGCAGAGAGAGCCAAAGGAAAGGAAGTCACACACACACACGCATACACACAGATCAGTCCAAAGGCACCCAGAATGTCATAGGTGGATTAAAAAAACATGCTGGTGCTATGGGTATTTCCTTTCTGTTTGAGAAAAACTAGAAGCAATGCTCAGAATAATGGCATAAACAGCAGCAGCAAGCCAGAGACTTAAGAAAAAATGTAACAGCCTGGCTATTTTTATTATTCAGTGTTTCTGGGACAGTTTGCTTACCACTTCTCTGTGCTGCCCAGCTCCCTAATCCCTGCTCTTTGCAGCACCCAGCAGGGTGTAGCTGCAAGTGGGCCACAGGGCCAGGGCCCAGAGACACCTAGTTCCAGCACCAGATGGTCAGCAGGGATGTCAACAGCTCTCTCGGGCTCCAGAACAGCCTGCTGGCTCTCTCCTCCCTGAATTTCTCACCTCCTGTTCTGGCATCATCACACCTCATCCTCAGACCGCCCCAGAACCTGGTGAGAAGGCCGCCACCTCTGCTCCTCCCTGAAGCAGCAGAGAATGAAAAGGAAAAAAAGTGTGGGGTGGTAGGAAGAAACAGACTTGTGAGATACTCTCCTCTGCTTAGAAATGAGACCCAGGCCCTGGCTGGTGTGGCTCAGTGGGCTGAGCTCCAGCCTGCAGGCCTATGGGCCTGCTGACCCAAGGGTTGCCTGTTGGATTCCCAGTCAGGGCACAGGCCTGGGTTGCAGGCCAGGTCCCCAGTAGGGGGCGTGCGAGAGGCAACCACATACTGATGTTTCTCTCCCTCTTTTTCTCCCTTCCTTCCTCTCTATCTCTAAAAAATCATGAAAGGAAGGAAGGAGGGAAGGAAGGAAGGAAGGAAGGAAGGAAGGAAGGAAGGAAGAAAGAAAGAAAGAAAGAAAGAAAGAAAGAAAGAAAGAAAGAAAGAAAGAAAGAAAGAAAGAAAGAAAGAAAGAAAGAGAGAGAGAAAGAGAGAAAGAAATGAAACTCGGTGCTAGGGCCTCGGGTAGGGAGGGGACTGGGCATTCTCAAGACAGGGCCCTGTACCCAGTGGCTTGGAGCTCAGAACTGGGCTCCTTCCCCTGCCAGTCCCCTCCCCATGACCTCACCCCAAGCCCTCTTAACCTAAGAGGGTTGTCCCTCTTCTCAATAGACAAATTCACACACCACCTCCTTCTTCCATTTGTCTAATACCCGCATATCCAAAATTTCACCCTATAAACAATTATAAAATTGCAATTATATTGCCGTTTTTGTGAAGAGGAAACTCTGTCTCAGAGTCTGGTTCCCAAGTTGGTGTTCACACCCCTCATCCTTGGGGACCTACCTGCTGCAGCCTCCTGCCTGCCCCCTCTCTACCTCCATCCCTCCCCTAGGCCTTCCCACGCCTGAGGACACCACTCCTAGGTAGGGACCATCTGCTTCTCCCTCCTGGATTTCGACATTTTGACAGCCGGGGGCTCATGTATCAATCTACGTGAGTGTTGTAGAGAAGAATTTTGTGCAATGGTGGGAGTATTCTCTATCTTTTGTGCCCAGTACAGTAGTCCCTAGCTACATGTGGCTACTGAGCATTTGAAATGCAGTGAGTGCAAAGGAGAACCTCAATTTTTTAATTTTATTTCATGTCTTTTTATGTTTTACAACCACATAACGGTTAGTGGCTACTGTATTAGACCGTGCACTTCCAGAATCTTTAAGGTTCAAAACCCCTGAAAGTCTGAGCAGTCACTCCTCACACCCTGGTCCCCCGCCCTCCTAAGCCCCAGTACCTGGTGAGTTTTGAAGGCCTCTCACCTCTCTGAGCGACCCCGGCCCGCAGAGGGATGTTCACCCTTACCCCACCGCTGGCGCCGGAGGGCCTCTGGTCCCTCGCCCTGCCTCGGCCGCCAGGGGCCGCTGTGTCCGGCTGCGGCCGCCGGACGGAGCGCTGGGCTCGGCGTGCCGCGCTGTCCCGAGGAGGCGGCGGCGCCCGCGCGGAGCTGGCCGACACCAGCGGCGACTGCGCGCTCCCGGGCCAGCGGGCGGGAGCCGCGGAGGGACCCCGGCTGCGCTCTGTCGAGCTGGCCGGGTGCGCCCGGAACTGCCCCCCTGCGCAGAGCGGGACCCGACATGACCGTGATGCCAGTTTGGCCAGAGCCCCGCCGCCTCGGGGATGCAGCAACTTGGTGAGGGGCACAGGGCTGCGGACTAGACTGCTCCAGAGCTGGGCGCTCCCGCCGGAGGGCTCTCGGAGTGCTGGTCTCGGCCCAGAGGCGAGGACAACCTCAGGCCGGCGGGTGGGACCAGTGGCACCGCCGTGGGACAGGTAGGTCCCAGGGGTGGGGGCTCAGGATTTGGAGTGGAGGCGAGGGGAGGTAGGAAGAGGTTAAAGGTTCTTGCGGTTCACATCCTCAGCCCCCTGCTGGCTTGCCGGCTGCTACTGGGAGTCGCTGTAACCTGGACTGGTTGGGAGAAAACAGGTTGGAAAACTGAGTCAGGAGCGTGAAAGCCGGAGAACAAGTCCCCAAACCCTCTTTCTCCAGCCGGCTCTGAGGGAGGGAACGGAATGCTAAAAACCAGCCTAAATGTCCTCCGCAGGCCTTTGGGGTCCTGGGGTTCACAGGAGAGTTGGGTTGGAGGGCGTGGCTTCTTGGGAGAAACGGGATGGGGACTGGAGGTTCCGGATGGGGAGGGGAGATGCCGAGTCAGGGGTCAGGTCCGTCTGCAAGGGTGGGGAGCTGCCTGCCCACAGAGCCACCCGTTCCCCGGGCATCAGCACCGCTTCCGCGCTCCGCCCCCTTGGTCTTCTCTGGGGACCTAGGGACCTAGGACACAGAGGTCTGGACTCTCTTCCTGGGCCACATCGTCCTCTCTGCTTCGGCCTACTGCCTTTGGAGGCTGAGGGAGGAGAGGTCTTAGGAAAAAACGGAGGAGCTGTTAGGGCCTCTGTGATTCGAGAGCCGGAGGACTCCCATTCTGACCGCTGGGAGCGGGGTTCATCGGGGTGAGGGTGGCAGAGTCCAGCCTTCTCCAGACAAGTCCAGGAAGCAGGTGTTGAGGAGGCGGGAGGTGGATGGAGGCAAAGAGAATTCAGGACCTCAGGGGCCCGTCCCAGGTGCTTGCCTCAGGACCCCTGGCCTTCAGCTCCCTTCCAAGGCCAAGGCCAGGTGGGTGATAGACGGTGTTGGTTCTGAGATGCCTCCTGCCTTCGGGCCTGCTTTCCTCCTGGGACAGAGAAACTCCTTCAGCTGCGCTCCTTGGGCTCACCACACCCTCAGAGTTCCCAGAGTCTGCGGGGACCCCGTGGCAGAGGAGAGACCGCCCCCACCCGGGCCCCTTGGGGAACAGCCCCAGAATTGGGCTCTGCTTCAATGCTCAGCCCACCCCCCTTGCCCTCACCCAGGCCCCCCTTTGTCCCCTGCAGGCCCGTGGGCCCCCTTTGTCCTTTGCAGGCCCCCATGAATTTTTCCTACTTGTCTAGGTAGAGTGAGTCTGAGGCCAGTGGATGAACAGGCAGAAGCTGAGAAATCCCCCAAAAGGTGAGTGAGGAGACAGCTGAAGATGGGGAGAAGGTGGGGGGGACAGAGATCCAGCACCCTACCCAAGGGAGCGGCCGAGTCCCGGCATTTGGGTTGGCCTCTGGAGTTCCCAGCACTGTGCTGGCACCTGCGGGAGCCCAGCGATGCCCCAGAGCGGCCCCCAGCTGCTCTGTGCCTCTGCTTCCCTGGGATTCCCTGCATGTCTAGCCCATCCCCTGGGGTGGATTTGGGAGGGCGAACCGTTGCAGGTGGGGGAGGGGAAGGGGCAGGGAGGAGGCCAGTGGGAACGTAGCAGACTGCCGACCTCTGCTGCCCACACCTGCCTGGCCGTGGGCAAGTCATCTGACTTCTATTAGCCTTGGTTTCATTTCTTCCTTTTTAAATTTAAATGTGTTTAAGTTGAATTGCTAGGACATTCCCACTGCTCAAAACCCAAAATGTGAAAGAGTGACAGGGACAAAAATAATTCTCTCTCTTCCTTTTACCTCCCAGCCAAACATTTCCCCTTCTTGGTGGCAACCTGCGTTATTGGGATATTTTTGTGCATTTCCAGAGCTAGCTTTCACATACTTGAGGAACGCATGTTGTCCCTCCCTTTTATACATCTTATGGGTTTTTTCTTCAATCCTCACCTGAGGATTTTTTTTTAATTTTTAAAATAACAGCTTTATCAAGATACAATGTACATACTATGCAGTTAATATATTTTAAGTGTACAATGAAATGTTTTGTAGTATATTCAGAGAATTTTGTACAACCGTCATCGAGGATATGTTTTGAAATTGATTTTAGAGGGAAAGGAAGGGAGAGAGGGGCGGGGAGAGAGAGACATCAATGTGAGGGCAGCATGGATCAGTTGTCCCCGCATGCGCCCCAACCGGGGGTCAAACCTGCAACCTAGGTTTGTGCCCCGACCCGGGATCGAACCTGAAACCTCTTAGTGTCCATGATGATGCCTCAACCGCCAGCCAGGGCCAGGGCTACACAGTTCGTACACGCCATCCTGCACTTCGCTTCCCCCCCTCACTGGTGGGCTATTGTCAGTGCCCCGGCACATAAAGTGTCTCATTCTTTTTCACAGATGCCTGGACGGGACTGCATTTGTACAGATGCTCCCCAATATATTTAGCCAGTCCTTCACTGATGGTTCTTTAGGTTGTGTCCGGGCTTACTGAGTATCACTTTGCTCATCTGTAAAATAGGTACAAAAAAAATTCTACTTTGTTGTGGGGCAGCCGTGAAGGAGTCCAAACTGTTCTGAACTGCCTGGGTCAAGCGCTCTAAAAATGGGAGTCAGCGTTAGTGTCCCTCCCGTGTCACAGCCATCTGTGGCACCACGCCTGGCTCCTCCTTCAAGACCCCTCCTAACTGTCACCTCCACAAAGCTTCACAGCAGGATGGTCTGCCTTCCTGCTCTCTTTCCTGCTAGGAAGGCGGTCACTGCTTTCTACAGTGAGTTTGGGCCAGGCTGAGAATGCCTGGGAACGAGGTGTGCACTGCCCACCTCTGTGCCTCCCAGGCACCCGGCACAGAGGCGCTGGGGCTGCGCGCTGAGGGGCTCCTTCGAGGGGTCGAGCGAGGGGTGCGCTTCTCTCTGCAGGATGCGTGAGAGCGCCGCGTGGAACTGGAGCACAGGCGGCTGGCTGCTGGCACTCTGCCTCGCCGGGCTGTGCACCCTCCTGGCCTCGGCTTCCTTGCAGTCTCTTACTGCCACAGGTTTGGGGGAGGTGGCAGGGCCTGGGGAGGGGCTTTCCCAGGATTCCTGGGGAGCTGGACACCCCCCATCCCATCCCACAGCAGGCAGATCTCTGAGGTGGAGTCAGATCCCTAGATCCCGGGGGTTCTGGCTGCTCCTCTTCTTCACCCGGGAAACTCTGCCCCCTCTGCTGTCCCAGCCCTGAGGAGGGGTGGGCAGAGCCATTGCCCACCTTCCCTTGCGGCCCTGGAAGGTGTTCTGCAAGGAGAGAGCCACTCCCCTGCCCCCCACCGTCCTGCCCAGCCGGCCATGGGGGCTTAAGTCTAGCCTCTGGCCTAATTCTGTGGTTTTCCCTTTGGGTCGGCTAAAGCCTGTGTAAGCGGATGATCCTTCCCACGCATTGTACGCCCTGGGGCCCTTGCCCTCCTGGAGGAGGCTGGGAGGTGTGGGCTGGCGTGGAACTTCATCTTTCTTCTGCCCAGGGCCAGGCTCTGCCAAAGGGCCTGAGTGGCCTCACACTGAAGCAGCGGGACGATTTCCTCTGTTCTCTCCTCCCCTAAGCTGGGAGGAGGGGCTGGAGGAGTCCGGAGGTGGGGGGCGGGGGAGCCGGGTTGCAGGCCCAGCCTGGCGTCTGATTCTGCGCTGGCCCCTGCAGTCCCCGTGAAGCAGGGCACCTGCGAGGTGACAGCTTCTCATCGCTGCTGCAACCGGAACCGCATTGAGGAACGCTCCCAGACTGTCAAGTGCTCCTGCTCCTCTGGCCAGGTGGCTGGCACCACCCGGGCAAAGCCCTCCTGCGTGGACGGTGAGTGAGAGGCCGGGACCTGGCAGGGAGGGCCTGATCAGAGAGATAAGAAGGTCTGTCTCGGCCGCACCATCTGCTGAGGATACAATTCCCTACCCATCTCAGGGCTTCCCCGTCAGCTCTCAGATGATGGGGCAACCTCTGGGGAGGGCAGACGTGACCGTCGCATTTCATAGAGGAGGGAAGCACACCGGGGCCGCCCTCTGGCCGGCGCCACTGCCCGGCATGCACACAGAGGGTCCCCGCACCCCGATCCCCTCACACCTCACCTCGTGTCGGACTCACTCCCGCAGACATGGCCTTCTGCCCTTCCCCACCCTCCCAGCCCTCCTCCGCAGGCCCTCCTCTCGTTCTCCCGCCAGCCTCTGCCTCCCGTCACACAGGCACGTGTGAGTCTCTGGCCTGTGCATCCCCTCGCTCCCACCCCCTTTCCCACGCCTCCCCCCCCCCCCCGCTCATTTTCTCACACTCACGTGGCAGCGCTGTCAACGTGCCTGCCTCCCTGTGCACCACTGCTCTGTGGACCCTCCCAAACGGGTCGCACTCTTGCTCACAATACCCAGGGTGTGCTGGGACGGTGCCTCTCTGCTCTGGACGGTCACCCTCGAGTGACTCATCTCGAGGGTCACTGTAGGCGCCATGTCCCCGGCCTTCGCCCTGTGCTGTCTCTGGTGAGATGTAGGGGTCAGTGGGATTGAGGTTGATACGGCTGTGTGTCCGGGCCTTTCTGGGCAGCCCGAGGTGGGGGAAGGACAGGGAGCTGCAGGGCTCTGAGAAGCCAGGGATGTGCAGAAACGTGCACTTCGTTCCGCACGGACCTCTCCCCTGACCCCTTGACTGCTCATGCGCGCGGTGCTCCCAGAGAGCTTAGCGCGGCCCTCCGTGCGCTCTGCGCCCGCAGCCTCCATCGTCCTGCAGAGGTGGTGGTGCCAGATGGAGCCCTGCTTGCCCGGGGAGGAGTGCAAAGTGCTCCCGGACCTGTCGGGGTGGAGCTGCAGCAGCGGACACAGAGTCAAAACCACCAAGGTACCCAGGGGTGGCCACTTCAGCCCCTCCTGCTCCCCTTCACCCGGGATGGAAAAGGGCGCGCAGGAGCCCTGGGCAATGTCAGTGAGATCAGGAGCCGCGTGGGCGCATTTCCGGACAGGCCCCCAGCTCTGTCTGGACGCTGGGGCCTGGAGTCAGGGCCTCTGGATTTGAAATGCGTGCGTCCTTGCGGGCAAATTTCCTGGCACGGCATGTGTCCAAGTTTCCTCCCTGCCTGGAGTGAGTTTGCCTCCCGGAAAGTGTCAGGTCAGTAAGAACAAAGTAGAGAATTGAGGCAATTATTGAGATAACTCAGAGGCGGCTCTAGTAGCCCCTCTGCCCGCCCACCCCTGCCACAGGCCCCGCCCCACACTCCCAGGATTCCCAGCTCCCTGCAGTTCACCCCTGCCTTCCTCTAGTCCGACTGCCAGGCCCGGGAGATTTGCTGCCTGGCCCGCAGAACAAGGGGCAATTAAAATTTTATCAAATGTGTCAGCAAGTCCACGTGTGTCACGGATAATTAGTTGCATACCTCTGTCATCGCCATTTGTACACATGGTGTCACTGTGGGACAAGCCAGAGCTCTGCCCTGCCTTCCCTCGCCACCACCACACACAGCAAACGTGCAGGCAAGCAAACAAACGAAAAGAAAGGCCGGCTTCGGGGTTCTGTAGAAAGCAGCATTTTCGGAGAGCTCAGGACAGAGAGGGAGCCACAGCAAGAAGGAGAGTGGCTGGGCATATAGGAGAGCTTCCTGTCTGCAGGCGGGCAGGAGAGACAGCTGTGCCGAGTATACTGAAGACCAGAAGAGAGGGCAGCCCCCTCCACTGAGCTGCTGACATTTGTCATTACTTCATAGGTTTGGGTTTGTAGGCTGCGGATCACTGTGCTTGCAGTTTTGGTAACTAACCTGAAGCCCATTGTGGTGAGACAAGGCCGATTTATGTTTTCCAGGGCCGCCTGGCCACGTTCCTCCAGGCTGGACTTCACAGGGGGAAGGGACGGTGGCCACGACCTCTCCACAGCCTGCATGTCCTGGGGGTATCCATTTCCCTTCTTTAACCTTCCCCTCACCCCGCCCCTGCTTACTTTCTAGGTGACACAATAGGTGTTGGGGTCACCGCATGGGCAGGACAGCTTGACTGGTCTGTGGACTGAAGCATGGTGTCCAGTTATCGGCCAGCAAACGTGGAGGTTCCCCTGCCTGGACACGCACCCCGTGCCACACACAGCGTCACTTTCTCCAGGGGCATTTCAGCTAAGCTGCTGAGAGGATGTGGACACATCTCCAGCCACATACCTAGTGTTGTGCTGGGCTCTCCCTGGGCACACAGATGAAGGTCAAGGTACAAGGCCTGCCTTCAAGGGATGGCCAGTCAAGCTGGAGAGTTGACGGACGACAATCTAGATCATTTAGACTAAAGCGTGTGGTGCCAGACTGTGGCTTCCAGGTCATGGCCTGTGGGCATGTGGGGGTTTGGGGATGATATTCCCACAGCTCTCCAGCCACCCCTGGCCACAGGGCACAGAGGCCAGAGGTCATGTTCGCCACCCACGACTCCCCTCGTTCACATAAGCCCAAATCCCCAGCAAGCCGCTGACGTGCTGGAGGAAGACATTCACCCCCACGCCAGCCTGGCTGTACCTCCTTTGGCTTGACTTGGGGACAAAAGGTGGAGATGGAGCCAGACTGGCCAGCGAAGCTTCTGCAGGGGCGCCCCTGGTTTCTGGGCCGTTCCTTGGGTAGAGGATGGACAGGACCTTCACTCGGCCGCCATCCAAACACCTTGAGCTTTTGTTTGCTTGTTTGGACAGATGAGGACAAGTCCCAGAGAGGAGAGGAGGCTCGCCCGAGGCCTCACAGCCTGGACCTCCGCTGACCTTCCCACTTAGCCTGCAAGTGGGAATTTAACCTGGGCCTTCCTTGCTGCTTTTGTCTCAAGAACAGGAACCTTCAAAGAACTGGCTGCTCAGCCGCAATATTTTTCTCGGGAGAGCCTAGGGCAGGAACTTTTACCGAGCGAGGTCCCTGCTGTCCCATCTGAAATAAAACTGAATTCCTACACGCCAGGATGTGGGGCCACTAGATCGCCACTGTGCCCTCAGCTCCCGAAATTCCAGACAGGGCCCGTGACAGCCCAGAGGTCACTCGGCACAGTGACAGCCAGGACACTCTGAGCCGGCAGCCCCATTGCCCGCTCTGACCCATCCCTTCCAGAGTCCTTTGGCTGTCACTCTCAGAGGCTCTGGCTCTAAGAGAGGGTCTGGGCAGGGTCCAGGCTGGTCAGCCCTTCAGAGGTCCTGCTGGGCTGGGTGGAACCTCTGTCCGGGGCTGAGGGTTGGCCCGGTTGGGCTGCCACCCAGGCTCCAGGGACCCAGAGACATGGGCTGCTCGAGTATGTCATCAGTAAGAGAACTGAAGCCTGGGTGGCAGCTGGGATCAGCTGGGACGGCCAGGACTGCGGGAGTTGTGGGGGGGGCGTGAGGGAGGGGAGTTAGGGAGACCAGACCAGCCTGAACAATGCTGAATTCTGACCCTCAGACCAAGGGCTGGGGCCGAGTCTCTCTCTCCCTATCTCTCTCTCCCTCTCTCTCTTTCTCTCTCTCTCTCTCTCTCTCCCCTTCCTCCCCACCCCCTGCAGGAGAACCAAAACTATTCACCCCCCACCCCCCAGGGCATCTCTTCTTGTGTTTGTTTTGTTCTGTCTGGGGCAATGGGGGGAACAATGGTGCCAGCTTCTCACCAGACTAGAGCTCTTTCTCAGAACTAGAGTTCTGACAACTGTGAATCTCAGCACATAGTGGGGTCCCGGGCCGGGTGGTCAAGGAGTAGGTCAAAGGTTCTCATCGCCTTCCAGGCTGGGAGTAGGTTAAGGGGTTGGCGGACTTTCTAGAAAGGGCCAAATGGTAAACATTTTAGGCTTCACCCAACGCGTACAGTTTCTT
Source organism: Phyllostomus hastatus (assembly GCF_019186645.2). Lineage (NCBI taxonomy): Eukaryota > Metazoa > Chordata > Mammalia > Chiroptera > Phyllostomidae > Phyllostomus > Phyllostomus hastatus. Next base: position 14,102,416 of record NW_025334018.1, on the reverse strand, counting down.
TGGTATATTTTTCTTCGGTGTTGTTTTGTTTTGTTTTATTTTTAAGATTTTATTTATTTTTAGAGAGGGAAGAGAGAGAGAGAGAAACATCAATGTGCGGTTGCTGGGGGCCATGGCCTGCAACCCAGGCATGTGTCCTGACTGGGAATCAAACCTGCAACACTTTGGTTCACAGCCCATGCTCAATCCACTGAGCTACACCAGCCAGGATTGTTTTTGTTTTTAAAAAACTTTTAAAAATGTAAAAGCTATTCTTAGCTGGAGGGCTGTACGGAGCCAGGCCCCATGCTGTTTTGGGAAGGTGGCCAGCCCCGGTGAGCCTTTGAAGGCGGCCACCCCTTACATCTGCCTCTCAGGGCCGCTCACCAGCCTCCTGACCTGCCTTCTCCGCAGTGGGAACCTGAGCTCGAGGTCTGGGTCAGGTTTTGTTTTTCTTCTAATGCTCCTTGAGAGATCGGTGAGTGAATTATTTAGGCTACTAATGAGACCACTTTAGCAGAGTCAGGCGATGCGATGCGAGCCTGCCCTCCTGGAGGCCAGGACATGGGCTTCTGCACTGCCTCCTGCCCCTGGAGCCTGGGTCTGGGAGGGAGGGAAGGAGAGGGCTCCAGCCCCCTGCCCGTCTGCTGTGTCCACAGGCTGCTGGGCTATGAGCTGGGGCAGTCTGAGGTTGGGGATGCTGCTGTACACACTCCACCCCCCTGGGCTGCCGACCACCGCCAGCCCCTGCCCTGGTCAAAGTCCAAGCTCCCTGGCCTTCCCTGGTCTTCTCTCATCCCTGCTTACAGAGACCTCTTTCCTTCGGCAAATGCCGGAATTTGCTAATTAATTTTTAAAAGACTTTATTTATTTATTTAAAAGACTGTTTATTTATTTAGAGAGAGGGGAAGAGAAGGAGAAAGAGAGGGAGAGAAACATCAATGTGTGGTTACCTCTTGCATGCCCCATCCTGGGGGCCTGGCCCACAACCTAGGCATGTGCTCTGACTGGGAATCAAACCTACAACCCTTTGGTTCACAGGCTGGTGCTCAATCCACTGAGCCACACCAGCCAGGGATGCTAATTCATTTTTTATCCTCTCAAAGCCTCCATTTCCTCCGGACCTATCCAGATATTTATCTGGTGGGCTTTGAGGGATGTCCTTTGCGTGGCCAGGAGAGTGAGCCCCACCCAGGAGGGTCTGGTGGAGAAGGGAAAGCACCCCATCTCCCCACAGTAGCTCCCTAGGGTCCTGCTTCCAACTAAGTCAATATGTGTGCACATTTTATAGCTACTTCAGTGGCAGTTTAGGAATGCAAATACATTTTCCTGGAGCACAGGCATCCTGGAGTCTTCTGTCTTCCCCTTCTTGCCTTAGTGGGATGGGATCTCAGATTCCCCAGAGTTAGCCTGTGTCCCCAACCCCCTCCTTAGGAAGGTTGCCAGCTACAGGAGATCATGCAGCTAATTTCCATGACCTCCTGGCAGTTTTCATTAGTCTGTGAGTGACATCCTAATTAATGGCCCCAGGCAATTGCCTACAGTGGAGGCTGCAATTTCCTAAAATCACACGCTTAGAGCTAGAGGGAATGTTAGAGATCGGTTAGCCAACTCCCTCATTAGACAGACAGGAGAGGGAGGCTCAGAGAGGCTCGGTGATTTGCTCAAAGTCACACAGCAAGCTAGTGGTTCGTCCTGCCCAGTGATCCAGACAAGCACTCTTTGCACAACTGCACGTTGCCTCTTTCCTCCACTGCAGATGAGGAGGCAGAAAAGAAGCCAGAATTTTAGCAAGGATGGATGTGAGAGTCTCATTCCCAAATTACCCAGCTGTGAGTGCCAGGGGACAGAACAAAGAATGGCAAGGGTTTAGAGATATATACACAGAAAGAGGGAAGTGGGGACAAAAAGAAGAGATTGAGACCACTCATTCAGAACATCGAAACACAAGCATAGCACAAAATAATTAGAAAATTGATGCCACATCCAAAGCGGTTGATTTTTGTCCTTTTTGCAGGAGACAGACTAGAGCCCCCAGCAACCTCTGGAAGACCTGTGAAGCCAGTCTCAATGGCTTCCGGGTTCTTTAGACCCTAGTGTGGGAGTCTGCAAACTAAGGCCATGGACCAAATCTGGCCCATGACTTTGTAAATAAACTTTTATTGAGAATGTAACTGTGCTCATCTGTTTATTATTCTCTATGACTCCTTCCTGTCACAACAGCAGAGCTGACTCATTGCAAAGAGAGCATACGGCCCACAGGCCTAAAATATTTACTACTGGACGCTTTGTAGAAAACTTTTGCCAATCCCTGCCCTCGCATTTTAATCGAATCTTTCTCAGTACATCCTTACAGACTGGAAAATGATGACTCTGTTGTGTTTCTCAGTTTGGGATTGTTTTTCCTGAGGCTGTGCCTGTATCTCCTTTCATCCCTTCCGATGCTGTTTGTGAGCTCTAACAACCAAAGAAGCGAAGGCGTGAAGACACAGGCCAAGTGAAAGACTTGAAGCAGATGAGTGCCTCCCTAATATGCTGTCACACCCCAGATCCGTTCAGTTGGTATTTCCCAAGTTCATACAACTGCTACTTTTAAACTTAAAGTAGCTGCCTGCGCACCTGAGTGTGGAGAGGTCGTTGTGCACGCTCATATGCTGTTGGCGTTTCTGAGCCTTGGTGGGTTTGAGTATCTCCGTGCCCATGAGCAAGGCTGACATTAATAATATATAAGTAGCTCAGTGCAGGGACTGACTAATCAAAGCAGATGCCAGCCTGTACGTCAGACCAGGGCACGTGGGCTGCACAAAACCTGGCATGTTCCCACCCACCTGCTGTGGCTGAGAAGGACTCCAGGTCAGGGAAGAAAGGCTCATTCCTCTCTTCCCCGGGTGTGAGCAGCTGCTGCTTCCTGACTTCCTTGGGCTTGTGATTTGTCCCTGCGTGTGGGCCTGGGTATGTGCACGGGCACAGAAGCTGGATGGACTCAGATGGCTGTAAACACTGTATTTGGAATAGACACGTAGACTGGGCATAGGGAGGATGAGGCAACAGCCTTTCAAGCCTCAAATGAGGTTACAAACTCCCCTTCACTCTGGCTTAGGGGAGGAGGGGTCCTACCATTTCCAAAGGCTGGATTGACCTACGTGCTAGGTGACGGGCAGTAACACCATCACTTCCATTAGCGAGTGCCTACCATGTGTCGAGCTCCATGCTGGACTCTATATAGTTGACAGGATATTAAATGGGAGTCTTCCCATCTCAAAGTTTGGAGAGAGGCCCCAAAGGTCAGGAAAAGAAAGATAGGTTTCACCTATTCTCAGCTATTCCCACATATTAAATCAAGATACTAGACTATTTCTACAGGTTTGTAAAAGGAATGGTCAATAACAGTCCATTGCCCACCTCTAGACTGTGTAGGATAGGTCCAAGGATTCAGGTTGAAAGCAGGCGATAATGCAGATCTGTCTGAAATTGCTTCTTCCTCCTCCCTTAGCCAAAGGCAAGGTTTAGATGTTGGTTCTTTCTTACTATAACCCATTTATGAGGGGAATTGCAGAAAAGAACTCCAAAAGCTTGACTTGAATTGATTGGAAGACAGGGGACAGGGAAACTCAGCCTGAATACAATCAGAAGGCGAGTGGCTGTGGTTGGCTTGCAGTCCTGGATAGTCTTGAGAACTATCTTGGGAGCGAGCTGCACCTGTGGAGCTTAGCAGAACATGGAGGTTTGCACGTTTTCCAAGGGCCAGATGTGGACTGCCCAAGGGGGCTGCCTGGAAGGGTGACCCCAGGGAGGGAAAGCCTGCCGGAAGCCACTGAAGCTAAGAGGGCATCATAAGGGGCCAGTGGAAGGAGGTAGCACCCATATCAAGGGACCTCTAAGTAGGAGAGTCCCAGCAACAGGTTCTCTTCCAAGTCAGTGACTAATATGTAGTCCTGTGTCTCCCATAGGTCAGGTTCAAGGGCAGGAAAATCAGGGCGTTGAAATGGGGATGGCTCCACTCACTGTTCCACCTAGTGACCCACTAAGGGAATCTTTGCTTCCCAGACCCACAACTGGGGCTCTTCGGTTTCAGAAAGTGATTTATCTGCCTAGGTTAATGCAATGTTAGCAAAATATGTTACTATAGATATCTTTCAGTGACTGCTTTAGGTGAGGTGTTCGCTGAAAACAAAGGGAATGTGCAATGAATCACAGAGAAGGAAGTTAAAAATACCAGCTTTGGCCACATGACCAGTTATGGAAGTGAACATTCTCATATTTCTTCCTTATATTAATATGAATGTATTAATTTACACAATAAATAACTATTTTCTTCCCTTTTCTCACTCATGAAAGTGACCAGGACTATTAATTACCTGAAAGCAACCAGAAGAATAAAAAGAAGCTGTATATTTTTTACCGTGAGCCCACAAAAATTTGCCCACATGTTGAGGTCCAAGGTAAAGAAAGGCATGATGAATACAAGTGTTTCTTGCAGGAACCCTACCATGTTATTTTAATTCAGTAAGTTGGTTTCACAAACCCTGAATTATTATTCTGCTCAAGCCCCACAGAGGTGAGTGTTATTAGCAGTAGTTTGCAGATGCAAATGCTCAGAAAGGGAGAAAAAGTCTGGGGACCTTCAGGAGCTGTCTTGTGGGCCCAGGACCCGGAGAAATCACACGATAAGAAAGAACTGAGGAGCAGACTTTTTTAACGTGAAATGTTTTATTTTCATAACAATTCCAAAAGGTACATATTACGATTCTGATTTTACAGACAGGGAATCTAAGGCTCAGAGAGGTTAGGTAATTTGCCAAAGATCACACAGCAAAAAAGGCAGACAAACCAGCGTTTGAATTCAGGTCTGCTCAGCTCTAAAGCTCATATCCTTCACCACACATGGGCTGTGTCCCGGCCACCTCCCCTGGGGTTGAGCTGCCCAGAGTCTGAATGCTTTATAATTAGAGCTTAGGGACGTTGAGATGGGCTAGGGGGTGGGCCGGTGATAAGTGCAGTCAGTGATAGAGGTGCGTCCTCTGTGCTGTGAAAGAACCTATTTAGAAAAGAAGTGAAACTCAGCATGGGGAAAGCATCCTGAGTCCAAGTCTTCAGAGTTGAGTGGGAATTAGCCAGGTAAAAAGTGTGTGTGTGAGTGTGTTGGGAGAAACTGAGAGTAAACACTGAGTAGGAGAAACACGTTTGCAAAGGAGAAGGGCTTGTGATAAGTTCGAGGAAGCAGTCTGCTGTGGCTGGAATACAAGGGGTAAGGATAGATGGTAAGAGATGAGGCTGAGAGTTGGCCGAGGGTGAGTTGAGAAAGAAGCTGGATGCCATGCGGTTCTAATTCCACCTCAAGACAATGGAGAACCTTGCAAGGGGTCACCGCAGGGGCAGATTCTAATACATGGACAAGCAGCATCCATGTATTAGAGACAGGGCTGCGTTGACCCCGAGAAAGAACGTATCCTAGTGATTGACCCAAATAATGGAGAGTCCGGAAGCCACAATTTGCAGAGGCCTCTCACTCACACAAACTGCATTTTGGCGGGGGTGGGTGACGCGCCGGGGGTGGGTAACGCGCCGGGGGTGGGTGACGCGCTGGCAGGGGTTGGCAACCCACCGGCTGAGCTGCCAAACCTCCTCCCCTGTGTTCCTGCCCCCTGAGCCTAACCTTATAAAGGAGTTCTTGGAATTATATTTTAACCAATGGGCAGAAATCTGCCCGGTCCAATAGAGCAGCACAGCTATAGTCTCATTTGCATATTACTGACCAATCAGATGGATAGTACATGTGATTCCAACCAATCAGGATAGTACAATTTGGACCAATCAAACAGTGCATATTTGGATTCCTTATTTACATAAAAATGGACCAATTAGAGACCAGGGCAGGCACTTCCTCTATATAAGCAAGCTTGCTGTTCAGCTAACAGCAGCACACTTTTAGTTTTCTGTGGGTCCTGTGTTCCCAAGGTTTGCAGACTGTTTACCTGAATAAAGTGTTTCTTTGTACCACACCCCAGACTGGGGACCCTGTTGGCACTGGATTGGTGGCAGCAACCTTTTGCTGACAGCTGTGAACCCAGATGACAAGACGGATTTGCAGTCAGGAAAACCAGTCAGAAGTTTTGGCAATGGTCCAGGTAAGAAATAATAAGACTTTGAACCAAAAGCAGTGGTTGCCTGAGGGTGCAGCATGGAGAGGAAGGAAGATGATATTTTCAAGCTCTGAGATGTCTCCACTCCCTCATGGATGCTGCTTGTCCCTCTCCCCCAGTCACAGAAGTGTGAGTGCCAGCCCTGACCCCTCCGTGCACACGGCAGGTGACTGCCTCTGTGCTGTTTGAGAGACATTGAACGCCCAGCATCCAAACACGCTACCTTCTCCAGGGCCCGTAACCCCCCATTGGGTTCCCTTTTTTTGGCAGTAATTCACACAAAAACAAACATTTCTGAGCACTTCCTGGTGCTTTCGGTTAATGACGTCACACAGGACCACCATTCAAAACTTAGCTGATTTCGAGGAAAGCCTGGGAAACGAGTTTGGATAGTGAGTGTGGCAATTCCAGGGGACCAGGTGCCCGGGAATTCCTGGGAAAGAGGAGGCCACACTGCCTGGGAGACGGGCTGCTGGGGTCAGTCCAGGAGGCCTGCCCTAAATAATTCCTGCCTTTTGTTTCCCAGGGGATTTGGAGCACTGGTCTTCCATTTCACTCTGGCGAAGGTCAGGTTTCTCTTCAGCCTCTCTTTATGCACTTGAATTCCCAGAGCCACCCAGGGGTGTTCGGCCAGAGCCCGGGGGCAGGGGAGGAGACATGTAACAGAGCATCTCCTTGGAGGTGTTTTCCACGAGGGTTGGAGGTGGATGCTGAAAAGCTGTTGGTAGCTGGCCAAGCTTCACGTGGGCCGTGGAGGCAGCTCTGGGCCTCCCCCACATTGCAAGAGCAGCATGAGCTGCCCCATCCCACCTTGCACTGTCTCTTAGCACTCCTTAGGGACTGAGCCAAGAGGCATCGCTGGCCCAGGGGACAGGAACGCTGAATTTTCCTCCTTGGGAGTGATACCTGGGACAGTCCTCACGCTGGAGGACTGGGTTGGCTCCGCCGCTCCCACGTGGGGAGGGCTCTTTCGCCCCCACCCGCCAGCACCCAAGCGCCTGCCTGGTGGTAGCTGGCCACCAGTCACTGAGAAGTGCAAAGCGTAAAAAAGCTAATGCTTTTAGTTGCTGATTTTTAAAGACTAAGACTTTAAACTAAAAGCTGCTTAGTAAGCTGACTGAACATCAGCAATCTTTCCAGAGAAACCTTTTAATTAAGTTTACACAGGACCAATGGGTTGCAATTGCAGACTGTCAGTGAGAAGGTGGGGGAGAGGGCGCGGGAGGTGGAGTGGGGGCCGTGCGTGTGCAGGTGCGTGTGCAGGTGTGTGTAAGATTTGAGGAAGGGGGGTGTGTCTGCGGTGAGCGGTTCTGCCAGCAGCGGCAACCGCAGGACTGGGAGCGTCTGGCCCGGAGGGTCTGGCGGTGCCCTCCCTGGAGCCCGCGGGAGATTGGGGGGCGGCGAGCTCCCTGCAGCGGGGTGGGGGGTGCGGTGTCCATCCGAGGCGCCTGGGGAGAGATCGGTGCTGCGCCGTGGGCCCGGGGGGCGAGTAGCGATTCTGAGCGGAGGGTCCGTGGAAGGTGGGCTGAGTCCTAGGACGGATTAGAGGGACTCGACGGTCGGGTCGGAGCGGGTCACCAGGGAAGGGGTCTTTCCGCCAGATCCCCCCGCACAATTGCAGCTTCTCCTCTCTAACCTGCGTCCCGGGGACCGCCCTCCCCGCTCCTGCCTGCCCCCAGTGCCCCGCGGCCCTCTGTGGACCGCGCCCTCGCACCCTCCCGCGGACTCCGGCTAATCTAGGCTCGAGACAAGAGGGTGCCTTTCCGGGACTTCGGGGAGGCAAGGGCTGGGCCCGGTGGCGTGGACGCACACTTGGAGTCCTTTGGGTCCATCCCACCTCCACGCGCGGTTACCGAGGCAAGTGGGGGCGCGTTTCCGTTGAGTACCCTGGATCTTCGCAGTTTGCACGCGCGACACTCTCTCGCGACGGGGTGGGTCTCTGCCCCCCCACTACCACACCCTGCGAGGACGCGATACTGAGGGGCCTCGCCTACCTCTTCCCTCTCCCACTCTCCTGTGTGACCGAACTCCTGCCACCACCTGCTCAGGAGTGCACTCCCGAGCTGCTAACGGTGTTAAAGCTCTTGGACTCCTCCGTGGCGGGCCCCGTGGCACTGCGGAAAGTCTCCTGGCGGGAGGCCCTGGGCCCTGTGGGTGCTGCCGAAAATGTGCAAAAGGTGAAAATAGTGTCCGTTCAAATTGAAGCCCAGTGGAATGCTGGGCCTCCTTCTTAAAAATCAGTTTTATCGAAGGGCGAGGAGGTGCGGTGAAGTGCACCCGTTTCCTGTGGACGTGCTGGCGAGGTATGACGCACTTGCATGCCGCTGCCGTGATTGAGGTACAGAACATCTCCATCTGCCCCAGAGTTCCCCGTGTGCCCTGACCCGCGTGGCTCAGCTGGTTGGACATCTTCTGCAAAGCGAAGGGTCACCTGTTCGATTCCCGGTCAGGGCCCCTGCCGAGGGTGCAGGTTCCGTCCCGTTGGGACACCTGTGAGAGGCTGCTGATCCCTGTTTCTCTCCCTTTCTCCCACCCTTTCCCTCTCTCTATAAATAAATAGGTAAAATCTTTTATAAAAAAAGGTTCCCTGTGCCCATCTCGGGCTATCCTATTAATCCCCCCCTCCCCTGCACACACATACTTCCTTTGATGGGGTTTATGCTGAACAGTACTGCGGGTTATAGTATTTCAGTTTTTTGTTAGTTGTTGTAGTATGCAGACATACAATTGATCTTTGTATATTGGCCGTTCTATACACCTATGTTAGTTCTAGTAGCTCTTTATTTCCCTTTTAATCTTTATTGATTTATTTTAGAGGGAGAGGGGAAGGGGAGGGGGACAGAGAGAGAGAGAGAAACATCGATTTGTTGTTCCACTTATCTATGCATTAATTAGTTGATTCTTGTATGTGTCTTGACCGGGGATTGAACCTGGAACCTTGGCACATCAGATGAGTTATAGTAGCTTTATCAAGAAAAAAAAATTCCACCCTGGTTGGTGTGGCTCAGTGGACTGAGTGCCAGCCTGCCAACCAAAAGGTTGCCGGTTTGATTCCCTATCAGGACACATGCCTAGGTTGCAGGCCAGGTCCCCAGTTGGGGGCATGTGAGAGGTAACTGATTGATGTAGCTTTTGAACATTGATGTTTCTCTTCTGATGTTTCTCCTTCCCTTCCCCTCTCTCTCTCTGAAAAAGTAAACAAATCTTTAAAAGAAGATTCCTTGGGTTTTCTAGATAGACAATGGTGTCACCTGTAAATAAAGATAATTTTACTTCTTTCTAAGTCCTGGCCTCCCTCAGCCCCTGACCAGGGCTGCTGGAACTGTCAAGGCTTCCAGAGAGGGCTTTGCTTGACTTCTCTGTGTGGAGGAAGTAGACTCACAGCTCACCCAAGAGGCGGGGACACACAGTGCTTGGACTACGGCCTTGGAGCCAGGCCCCTGGGCTCTGAACCAGGTCCCACCACTTACTGGCTGAGTGTCTTTAGGCAAGTTATGTAACCTCACTGTGTCTCAGTCTCTTCATGGTTACAGTGGGGCTAATCATAGTGTGTTCACTTGATGTCACATGTCTGTATAGAGCACCTGGCATGAAATAAACATTTGCTTATTTTAAATCTCCCTGGAAGGGAGAGGGGAGGGCTGGGGATGTGGGCCGGAGGGAGTATGCTGTCCCCGCAAGGAAGAAACTACTTTTGGGATGCTGTGCTGCAGTATCTCTTCCTGCCCTTGGATCAGGGAAAACTAAGTTGCTCTGAAATTGATATACAGATGAAGGATCTAAGAGGGATTTTCCTTTAAGGAGAAATTGGTCTCTGGCTAATATGTAATTATGGGAGATGCAGGTGCTGCGGGACTGCCTGCTGATCCTCCCTAACCCTCCTCCTCCCTCCCCTGACCCCCTGTACCCCTAGAGGCTCCTCTGAAGCAATCCCCCCCCCTACCTCCAGGCCAATGTCCTGTACTGACACTACCTTCCAACACACACTAGCCCAGTATCTATTGTACACCTTCTGTGTGAGCTCTGGGTCATTAGATATGCACTTGGAGGTGGGTATTTGTCCCCTGTGAGACCCTGATGACCCTGGGTGGAAGAACAGCCTCTTCTTCCCTCCCTAAGGTCACTCTCGTGGCATGGGAGGGGTGCTCACAGCAGCACAGGAATCATCTCCTGCCACGCCCTCTTCCAACCATGTTTTTGACAAGGTCTGAACATGGAAAGAGGGCATTCAAGGAATCCATCTTCCTGGAAGAGAGCGTGGCATACAAAGGGGGGCGGTAATTTTTTGGGGGATTGCTTTTAATAATTTCCTTGCTAATATTAATCATGGTCTTACTTTGTACCCTGATTCCCATAAGAACAGGACATGAGAAGAAAGAGGCTCAAAAAGAGTTAATGATTGATTTTGAGGGAAATTCTGAAGGGACAACTAGTTCTCCCTAGACTATTGAATCATGTCCAGATTGTTTTAAACAAGGAGTTTATAAACCTGAGTAAAAAATTACCCCCGATTGTTCCCATAAAAGAATTCATAAATCAGTTACAATAGGTTGAATTATTGGCTGACTTTCCCATGCCTGTTCCTTACCCATAGATACAAAGAGTCTCTCTAGAAAACAAGAAAAAACTATATAGACCCTTACCCACAGCCCAGGGATACCCCTGGGTAGCATATTAGATTATTGGCAAATTATGGTATCCCCCAAAAGGAGCTAATGGTCTCCAGAGGGTTCCAAATCTCCCATTGCCTTATATAGGAGCATATAATGAGGGTGGCATTAAAATGGTCAATAAGGATAAAGTTCAAGTGCCTTATAATAGTCTAAATTTCATGGAAAGGCTAGCTCAAAGCAGACCTCCCTGGTGTTTATTAACTAAGAAATAAAAAGAGTTTATTGTAGCTGAATTTCCTGTTTATCTCTCCTTACCTGTTTGTTTTGGAGATTAAAAGGTGGTGGGATTGTTAGATATCTGTATCTCAGGTTTATTGATTTGCATAATTCCAATGAAGTTGTATGAAATAATTTCTTGACCAAAGAATAAAATCCCCTCTAATGAAATAGCCCCTGAGTGTCTAAAAGTTGTTGGAGTAACAGCCTCACCTTTACCTTGAATAGGAGTATATATCAAATAAAATTAGACAGGCAAAGAAATAAGAAAAGCTGGTTAACTATTACAAACTAAGCACGTAGAAACAGTTACCAGGGAGTTAGAGTCCATGGTACATAGAGAAATATTTTAAACAGAAAAGGTAAATAGGTAAGTTAGACATCACAAAGGCCTTATAATAAATTTCCTATAACCTCTATTCAATTTAGCATATCCTTTTGCCCCATGACAAATTCTGAGAATTTTAATAAACAATAAGACATTCAAACTTTGTATGTACAGCTATTTCTAATTGTCTGATTTATGGCTCTCCTGGTTAAAATAATCTTTGTTTAATATAACTGAATCTATGGGAATTTTTGTATTTTTCCTGGTTACCTTTGTATTAATTTTTTTCTGCTTTACCTAATCGCAAATGTCAATCACTGCTAAAAATGAAAGTATAAAAACCTGCTTGTACTTGCAATGAACGGAACAGAGCATCGCTGTCCTCTGCGGTGTGTTTTCATCTGTCTCCCATCGCCGACGCCTTACCCACCTTTCAGGAAACCCTGGACCTAGCTGCGGCTGGACCGCGGCAATCTCCATCATTTCTCAGCTTTCCCACTCTACTCTCTATTCTGGGCTTCTGTGTGCTGGTCCTCCCTGGGGGTGGGGAGCGTGTGAGAGAGACAGACAGACATTGTGGCATTCCGACCCAGGCAGGAGAGCAGAGAAGAAAAATTTAGCCCCGGTAGGAAGACATAGAAACCATTAAAACTGAAGCAGGTATTCAGGCAGGCTCAGCCACCAAAACGTCACTGTGCCTGTAATTATAGGTAACAGAGGACTCACAGAGCTCCAAGTGGCCCTGCTCATTGCTGGATGCACCCAGCCCTGGGCTCCAAGGAAGGCACTTGCAGGCCAACCTCTCAGGCTAATGGGAAGCCCCACCCCAGTCCTTCTGCCCCTCAAGGACACTGCTGCATTTATGTGAGGCAGTGCCGGGGTCCAGCCTCGGCGGGGGTCTCAGGGTCCCCAAAGGATGCACGGCTAAGGCGAAGAGACTGAATCGAGATACCGGGTGGGGTTCCGGAGGACAGCCAGGCTTTTTGGGCCTGACTAACTCACTGAGAAAAATCAATCTTTATTTTTATAGGGGAGGTTATACAACATTCAATGCATAGTGTGATTATTAAAACAGAAATGGTTACCACAGAAATAATTTCTAAAAGCACAGAAGATTTTACAGATTAGTCATGTTAAACAAAGAAATAACCAAAAAGTACAGGAAGTCCCACAGATCAACCATATTAAACAAAGGTTATTTTGACCAAGAGGGTCATTAATCAGTTAGCCAACGAAGCTATACAGGCACAAACTTTCAGATGCCAATTAGTAACTAGGTATCTATTAAAATTCTAGGAATTGGTTTAAATTAAAAGGGTGCAAGGGGTGATTTATAGGTATATAGAAATAAACTATTATCCATTAAAATTAAATTTATCTCAATCAAATAACTAGTTTTTGGCCTATATATTTTGATTTATACATCTTGGGGAGGGGCCATGTTTTGTGTTCATTTCCATGTATTGAGATTATTATTCTCAACTAGAACTCCTTGTTTCTATACATTTCTGTCCAGGGTATGGGAGGGTTAGTGGCTCTAATAAATCTTAAGCTTTCAGGTGGTGACTCCCTAGGAAACATTCCTAGCAACAGCTTCCTTCAGTGTTCTGGCAGTTGGTCTGCCCATAGTTTAATTTTGTCCTTAACTTCCCAGGTGAGGGAAACAGGCAACATTCGGGTTGCTAGGGGTCTCTATTCTGTGGTCAACAAGTCATTTCTCGAAGAATCAGAGGCATTGCGCAGATTTTTTATTATAACACACAGGTATGTAAAAATCCCACCCCCTATTGCTAGCAGGGACAGGCACACAGGAAGAGACAGACAGGAGATCTGGCCACAGTCCCCTCTGCTGTGCAGATGTGTCTCCTCGGACCCGACTGTGTCAAAGGTCAGCTGTTGGTCGGCTCCTGACAGGGCAGGGACTGGAGGTGGAGCTGGGGGGTGTGGGACTCCACTGGTGACATTTACCAAAGTCATGAATTAAATGAACATTGTAATTTGCTGATTAAAAATTTAATTCTTGTCTTAAGGTCAAAAAACATCACAGAATGTCAAACATTGGTTGCAGAGAACTTGACAGAAATGAGAGGGCAGGGGAGTGGAGAAAGCCAGGCTGCCTTAGCTGGGGGCGGGGCGTGTCAGGCTGCTGGGGCTGGGGAGGAGGGGAGGGTGAGAGGGGGGAGGGCTCCCTGCTTGGTGAGGGAGCTGAGTGGGGGTGGGCACTCCCAGACATGCCCACGTGTGGGGAGGGAGAAGGAGCTTGGGATTCAGAGTGAGGCTGACCTGGGCTAGCGTCTGGCAGCGTGGCTTGGGCACAAGCAACCTGCCTGACACAGAACAATTGCAATGCAGCGAGGTTTTGTACCAAAGCACAGGGCTGGGATCTAGGCCCCTTTCTGGAAGTCTGACCACTCCCTCCCCCCAACCCCCACAAGAAGAAAAACAGAAAGAAAAAGAAAGACATCTTCGCTTCTCCTCTTTCCTTCTTCCTTCACTGCCTCCTCGTCCTCCTCCTCTCCCAGGCCTGAGTCCTAACTCAGCGGGACGGGGGAGAACGGTGGCGTGGAGCGGCAGGACACTGCGCAGAGCGGAACCAGGGAAAACAGGTTCAGGGCAGATGGGACGGGGGTGAGGCGGCTGGTGAGCACTCTGGCCACGGTGACCTCCCTCCCGTCTCTTATTTGACCCCTCCCAGTGGACTCCTTGGTTCTCAGAAACGGGGGTCCCGGGCAGGCCCGGTCTGGGGGAATAAGACAAACAGAACGGTCACAGTGGTGACACTCGCGGAGCCACTAGTCAGGCGCTGTCGTAGGCACTTACAGGAACTATTCAGTGTCCACCATAACTCTAACCCTGAGAAGTAGGGCTTCTGTTCCCGCAGCCCAGGAGGGGACACTGCGGCCCAGAGAGGCTAAGGCACTCGCCCCCAGGTCAGACGAGGAGAAGCAGAGGTCTGGGACCAAATCGACCCCATCTCTCTCCAAAGCAGCTCTCAAAGGGTGTGCGCACGTGCGTGCACACGTGCACACGTGCTTGCGCCAGTGCGAGCGCGCACGCACGCATGCGCACAGAGGCCTGCAGGTGAGGCGCGGGATGAAAGCCGCAGGAGACTGTCCTCTCACGCGGCCCCCGCTGACAGAGGCCTTTCTGTGTCTTCCTTCCGTCACAGGGCTCCAGGGAGGCAGCTGAGGAAGGCCAGGTGTTAGTAACGCGTGGGGCGTGCTTCTCCTTTCGCTAGCTTCCGGTTTAAACTCCGCTTTGTTAGAAAACAGTCAGAGTCCGGTCTGCTCCGTCACCTCTGCAACGCGAATTTCCGAAGCCTGGAGTTGGGTGAAACAACCTTTGCGGGGCTGCTGCCGGCCGCGGGTGGGAGCCGCGCCGCCTCTGGGGTGCCGGGGTGCCCGGCCCGTGGAGGCTGTAGGCCAAGGGGCTGAAAGAAGGGGCTCATCCCCGCCTTTCTCTGCCGTTTGGCCGCAGTAACTTCCAGCGACTGATGAAGTGAACAGTTCAAGTGCTTTTCAGTCTAAACTCAATTGCACCAAATAGTAAAGGAGAGGGGAGAGGGAGTAAAACATTAACGAAGCTCGTGTAAGTACGAAGCTTCCTTTCCGCGGAAAGTCAAATTGCCCTGCAGAGGACAACAGCTTCCGCCCGTCGAGATCCACCAGGTGTGTGTTCTCCGCACCGATCGCTCGTGGGGCGGGCGGCGGGCGGCAGGCCCCTGGCACGGCAGACGGAGCGGGCTGATTTGGGACTCGAGTCCGGTTCTGCCGCTTACTTGCCAGCCGCGTGGCTCCAGGCACGTGCCTTCACGTTTCGGAGCCAGTTTCCTCATCCATGAAAAGGTAGTTAAGTCCTGCTTTTCAGAATCAGTGTGACGGATAGAGAACAACGTGCGTAACCCTCCCCGTGCGGCAGGCCCGCGGCCAACAGCTGTGGCTGTCGTGTGCCTGCCTTGTGGGCTGAGCGTGGGCACAGACCGAGGTGTGCGGGTTCGGAGCAGAACACGCGTCGCGTGGGAGGGTGGGGGTGTGGAGCGCGGCTGTGCGTCGCCCGAGCTCCGAGCGTCTGTGAGGCCGGGACCCCTCCGTGGGTCACACAGTCCGCATTCTCCGTCCTCCGTAGAGGCCCGCAGGCCAGCGCGGGGCGGGAGGAAACCTCGGAGGGGCGGCCTCAGGGCCGTGTGGGAGTGCGGGGGCGTGGCCCCCTTCCCTGGCAGCAGCGGCAGCTCTCAGGTCCTGACTCTGGATTCTAGACAGCGCTTCTCTGCCTTCATCGGTCCCTGGTGACTTGTTAAAAGACTTCAAAGGAAAAACTTCAGACTAGATACCTCGCTTACCATTCACATTTCTTAGCACTGAAGATGTAACCGTACAGAGCATGTCTGTGAATAGTAATGAGCCTCTTGAGAAGCAGAACGAAGAGGATAGAAGAGACACAGTGAGCTGGGCTGCTCCCTGGACAAGGACGGCAGAGGCCATGATGGGGTGCAAAAGGCACTGGAGGTGTGGGCTATGACCCAAGGGTGGTCATCTAGGGTCCCACCCCACCCCCCAATCTTTCTTCCCTGTGTCCACTAACCCCAGCCACTGGTGTCTGCATTCCTATTTTAATAGGGACCCCTAAAAAATGCATCTGTATTTAGCACCAGGTACATTTATAAATATTTAATTCTCACAAGATCCATATGAAGTAAATACTTAGAAAATGTCCTCACTTTATAGATAAGAAAATCGAATATCAAAAGGACGCATCTGGGTCTGTCTCCTGACAGTGGATCAAGCTGCTTCTGTGCTTTGGGTATTGAAATTTAGTTTGCTGTTAGTGAACTGTTTGAATTTTCATTTTCCCTATTGATTGCCATGTAAATGGCATGCTTACTAAAATGCACTTTAAAGACACTGGTAGTTACAAAGAAAAACAAATAATTTCTAATTCATAGTGATCTCTATAGTTTCTTCATGGCTCTGATAATTACTGTAGCTAATGAGATGCTCTGTTAGGAATTTTTTCAACTGTAAGAAACAGAAAACTTGACTACCAACACAAAGAAAAGAAGTGTTTAAAAAATAGTGTTTTTTTTCTTGTGTATCAGGAAGTCTGGAAGTAGGCAGCTGCCACTGTTAATGGTTCAGCAATGCAGCCACATCTTGAAAGTGCTCTTAGCCTTTGCCTCGAAGTCAAAAAATCACTGATGCTGCTCCAAAAATCGCAGCCAGGTTGAAAGCAGTAAGAAGAGCAGGGGAGGCACTAGTATCAACTGTTCCTTTATGAGAAAAGAAAAAGCTATTCCAGAGGCTCCTGGCAAACTTCTGTTTGCAACCCATGGGCCATAACTGGGTCACATAGCAACGCCTACCTTTAAGGGAGGCTAGGAAAAAATTTTGCTCCCCCAGACTCCAACTGAAGTGGGTCAGGCAGAAGAGGGTTGGGAATGGGAGTTGGGTTAACTGATCATTGTTGTCCCCCAGAGATGCCATGCTGATTGGCTGAGCCTTTAGACCAGAAGGAAGAAGTAAACATTCAACCAGAACACAATAAAGAAACAAGAATTCAAAAAAATGAGGAGAGGGTTAGGAACCTCTAGGACAACTTGAAATGTTCCAACATCCGAAGCACAGGGGTGCCAGTAGAGGAGGAAGAGCAAGAAATTGAAAACTTACTTGAACAAATAACGAAGGAGAACTTCCCCAATCTGACAAAGGAAATAGACTTCCAGGAAGCTCAGAGAGTCCCAAAGAAGTTGGACCCGAGGAAGCACACACCAAGGCACATCATCATTAAGTTACCCAAGATGACAGATAAGGAGAGAATCTTAAAAGCAGCAAGAGAAAAGGAGAGAGTTACCTACAAAGGAGTTTCCATTAGACTGTCAGCTGATTTCTCAAAAGAAAGCTTGTAGGCAAGAAGGGGCTGGAAGAAATAGAAATATTCCAAGTCATGAAAGGCAAGGACCTACATCCAAGATTACTCTATCCAGCAAAGCTTTCATTTAGAATGGAAGGGCAGATGAAGTGCTTCCCAGATAAGATCAAGTTAAAGGAGTTCATCATCACCAAACCCTTATTATATGAAATGTTAAAGGGACTTATCTAAGAAAAAGAAGATAAAAAATATGAATAATAAAATGACAACAAACTTACAACTATCAACAACTGAACCTACAAAAAACAAACTAAGCAAACAGCTAAAACAGGAGCAGGATCACAGAAATGGAGATCATCTGGAGAGTTATCAGCAGGGAGGGGGAGAGAGGAAAGTGGGGGAAAAGGTACAGGGAATAAGCATAAATTGTAGGTAGAAAGTAAACAGGGGGAGGTTAAAAATACTATAGGAAATTGAGAAGCCAAAGAACTTATATGTATGACCCATGGACATGAACTACGGGTGGCGGGAATGTTGTTTGGGGGGAGTGCAGGGTGGAGGGGAATAAAAGAAAAAAATGGGTCAACTGTAATAGCATAATCAATAAAATATATTTTTTAAAAAGATTAATCAGTACAATAATGTCCAGAAGTAAATGTAAAGGCTCAAGAAAAAATGAGATTTTAGGTTAATAACTTTAATAGGTTGATTATAAATTAATACACAAAAACAAATTAACAAAAGAAAGAAAATGGATGCTAAGGGGGCACGAGTGAAAGATGCCCTTTACCCTTTGTATCAGTTAACATTTCCTGTGTAACAAGCCACCCCCGACTTGGTGGCTTAGCACAGCATTTCCGATGTCTCGCAGTTCTGTGGGTCAGTCGAGCAGTTCTGCTCTGGGCCTGCTTAAGACTTCAGGCCCCATTCCACTCTCAGAAGTGAAATAGTAGCTACTATTGAATGGGTACCTACTATTTCTTAGACAGTGGCATTAGTCTACTTACATATTCCTCACACTTTCCTTCTTTCTTTCCCTATTCCTGATATTTTAAAGGACCTATATCCTAAGTAATCATTTTTGAGGTTCAGCACTGGGTGCTTCACACACATCATTTTGTAAAATCCTCACCAGAACCTTGTGAGGTATGGTGTCCATTTGCAGATGAGAAACTGAGTTCTAAGAGGTCAGGTGGCTCTAGGTCCCTTAGTTCGTGATTCTGGCTAAGGGTCTCTGTATTCCGTGCATGATGTTGTCCCTACCCCACAGCTGTCTCCTGGGCCTACAGGAGACAGAACAGGCTCGGGCCCTTCCCGAGCAATCTGGTCGCTGCGGAAGTTACTGGAAACTTCCTCTTCTCCCTCGAAAAGTAAATGAAGTGCCAGCAACTCCTGAACTGAGGATCCCAAGTCCCCTCAAAAAGCAACCCTCTGTCTTAATTGTGATTATTCATAATAATTATGATTATTATTTGTAGTCCTGTGACTTGTGTTTTCCAGTTAAATTCTCCAACAGACCTCAACCAACACAGTTCTCTGATGTAAAGACATCTGTCAGGTGGCCGGGGCTCAGGCTGCCCAGGCCTCTGACATCCCTTGAGGTGGTGGAGCCCCCCTTAAAATGGCAGGGTGGCAGAGGTCTCATCCTGGACGGCCACAGGGGCTTTGTGTCATCCACAGCTGACAGCAGTGAGGAATTGCTGCTGGGAAGGAATTAGACCACCATGGGGGGGGGGGCGGTCTCCTGCCTCATCGCTGTGGAGCTCCAGGGTGGCCCCGTGGGCAGGGGGATAACTGCCTTCATCCTCCTGGTGCAGAACGGGGGGCAACATTTCCCCAACTCCCCTTTGGGAGAAAGATCTCCATAATGCGTCTCTTGCCATTGCTCTGAACTCAATTAGAACTTGAAGTATGATCGACTAGGAAGGTGGTAGCTCTTGTCATTTTAAAAATCCAGGCCTGCCTGTGTCTACTTGTGATTGCATAGCAACTCCTCACTTAGTAGGGTCTGTGACTTCAAGCAAAACGACTAATAAAACCCATTTCACCACAGGCTGATTGGTACAGGCAGGAGTCCAGGTCCTCTGGGGCATCTCGTCGATGTTGTGACAAAACGACACTGAACCACAAGAGGACCTTGACGGAGGACCTGCCGCGCTGGTGAGTACGCAGCAGCAACAGCGCGATCAGAGAGCAGGGAAGGGCAGAGGAGGCTTACCCATTTAGAGCGCGTTTTTGCTCCTATCTGTTGCTGTACCATAACAAACAAACATCCGCTGCGTTGTGATGACAGTGTCTTTCTAGAAGGTTAGCACGTATTGTTGGTGAGGGTTAATTTGTTTAACTTCAATATTAAAATAAGGAATGTGAGCTGCTCTTGGAAATTGTCATATTGACTCTGAGGGAAAATCCCCACGGTTCTTTTTTGAAGCTTCTGGAATTAAGAATTTTAAAGAGGATCCTAAGACTACAAGGCTTAAAAACACATTGCAACTATTTACAGCAACTAATTTGTGCGAATCGGGAGTTTTGTCCCATGTGGCTGAGGTCTATGGCTGAGGTCGAGTTGGGAAGGAAACGGGATCCATGGGTCTGAAACTACCATCCAGTACTTCAGTTTCAGTTTTTTCTGTTCATCAAAACTTGGTGGTTATGGTTATTGCCTTTAATAAGTTAATATTATAAATTTTCACTTATAAAACATGTATTCTTATAAATTGTACAGTGATAAATGTATATGAATTACATCAGTGAAAGCTTATTTGTATAAACACTGGTCTGTTTTACATATTGGCGCTCTGCAGGAAATTGAATTTTGAAAAGCGTTCCTTTGCTCTCCCTTTATCTCGCTTGAGCTCCCAGCAGCCGTGGGCCCAGGTTTCGTTATCATTCCCACTTTACAAACCAGGAAACAGGCTCAGAGAGGTCAGCTGCCTTTCCCAAGGGAAATAGACAGACACGTAGGAGGCAGACTGGGACTTGAAACCAGTCCTCCCAAGTGCGAGTCCAGACTCCTTTCCACGGCCCCGCATTGTCCCCCACTGCTCTCCCCACTATTCCCAAGCCCCTGGGAAGGTGTGCTCACCAGGGGGGCGCTCAAGGCCAGGACAGACGGAAAATGGTAGGAGGAAGCAGCTGTTGCTTCCTCCGGCCGGAGGATTCTCCCCAGGGGCCCAGAAGGCTATTTCCGGGGCGTGTTGGCAGGTTTTGTCCCCAGAACTTAACAAACTGAATACTCCACCCAGGAGTCAGGAGGATGACACAGGGACTTGCACCTGCCAGGAGTTCATGGGAGGGAGAGGAGCCCAGTCACTCTGAAACCGTTCTGTGAATGCGCCCGCTTGTCACTTTGGGTAAGTGTATTCTGGCCGCAGGGAGGAACTGAAACATAAACCTCTTTTCCCGGGTGGGGCTTAATGCTTCCTTGGGTTCTAGAGGCTTGAGTTAGGGCAGAAAGCTGTGACTTGGCCCTTTGACACAGCTCTTTGGCATGTGCACACCGTTCCTCTTCCAGAAGGAGAGTCATCAGAGGCGCAGGGAGGCTCACTTTCGGACATTGCCCCCCTCGCCCCCGCCATCGGCCCCCAGCAGGGCTCGTTAGTGGGCACACACACCTGATGCTTCCTGCTCCAGACCTGTGGGTACCCTGTGGCAGCTGGAGGGAGAGGAGTGTCAGCCAATGTCTGCCCCCCCCCCCCCCCCCACCTCGGCTCCCCGTGTGTGTTCTCCCAGGGTCCGGCTGTGACCTTGGGGCCCTGCTGCACTCTCCCTCCCATACTGCATTCCCTGAGTTTCACGCTGCCTCCTTCCTGGCCGCGAACTGCACTAGGAAGTCCCACCTCCCCTTCAAGTGTTTTGTCTCTCCAGCACTAGACTTCCCTTCTCCTGGGATCACTGTTGCTGGAGCGCTGCTTCCCCTCTGCTCCCAACCACGTGCTCTGGGGAGAGCTGCCCCCTCCCCTGCCCCGCCCCATTCCTCCTCCAGAACCACACAGCCGGGCCAGAGGTTACGGGCTGGGTCCCTGCACGTCCGTCATGCATTGGCATTTGCTCCTGATAGACTAGTAATAGCTAATATTTACTGAGCACTGTTGTAAGCACTTGACTGATACTAACTTGCTTAATCCTTGCCCTAATCTTAAACACCGTTACTAGCCTAATCTGCAGATGAAGAGACAGAGTTTAAGTGACATGTTCAAGTTCACTGCAATAGAAAGCAGCAGAGCCAGGGTTCAAACTGAGGTAGTCTGGGTTCCCCTCCTGCCTCGTCCGTCCTCTTCTCTTACAAAGTTTCACACTGGCAGAAAGGCAGGCAGAAACGTAGAATGAATTCCCAGACGCTCACCACCTGGATGTAATGGCTGCTAACAGTTTGCCAGACCTGCTTCGTCCGTTTTGTAAAACCTCTCATACGTAAGGACTTCAAGAAGTAACACAGCCACAATAGCATGATCACACTCAACTAAATTAACGGTACTTTCTTCATATTATCTACTACTCAGTCCATGTTCCATTTGTTCTGATTATATAAAAAATGTTTTCTTACAGTTGTTTTATGCAAATGAGGACCCAATGTTTGCATATTACCTGTGGCTGAGACATCTCTTAAGTCTCTTTTAATCTATGACACCCCCCCTTGCCTCTTTCTCTTAAGCCGTTAACTTGTGGGAGAAACACGGTCATCTCATGTTGTAGATTTGGCTGATGGTACTCTCATGGTGTGGTTAAGGTGTTACTTGACTGTAAACTGGTGTTTAGGTCTGGAGTGATGATTACTGTAGAGTAACCGCTGGTGCCTCTCCGTTGCCCTGGGCATTCATTTCTGCATGCCACGGTTGGCGTCTCCCTGCCTGAGGGCTTTTGTCTCACTGTGACGCACGCTTACTCGGGCTCCGGGCAGGTCGAGAATGTGGGAGAATCGACGTCCACAGAGGCAGCCCTCAACCAATGGACGGAGGCCCCGGCCTCCTCCTGCCTCAGTTGGGGTGACTCTGACATTTGTCCTGCACTGCCCACATTCTCCTGCGAGGTGCAGCTGCACTGCCCACAGTGTACCTGTCTCACCTTTCCATCCCCTGCTGGAGGTTCCTGGGGTCACCTCCCCGAGAAACCAGTTAAGAGAATCCTAGCCTTGGGATCCTCTTCCCAGGTGACACAACCCAAGACCGTTAGATTCTGGTTCACGTTCCTTGGAATGCATGCCTCCGTGTGCTTGCCGTGTTCCAGGCCCAGTGTTGGGTGCTGGCAGCACAGAGAACACCAGGCTGGGGCCCACCCTCCCGGAGCTCACAGTCAAGTGGACAAGTGTGACCTAGAGTCATTAGAATTCAGCGGTTCATCACTCACTTCACTGTCTCCATTTTTCATATGAGAGACTGCGAGGGCTGTCTGCCCAGGCCTGGTGCACGGCATGACGAGGATGCACATTCAGGTCTGTGTGGCTCCACGAGCATATTTTTTTCTCCTTTGGGTGGCCAGAAACTCCTGCCTGTTTTGTGTCCTGGTGTTGAGGTCTTTGCCGTTGCTCATTATGTCTCCCCCGGACCATTGAAACGTCCTCCTGATTGGCCTCCTTGCCTTGCTGCCTCCAGTTCGGCTTCCGTCCTGCTGCCACAGTGACCTTGGGAAGCAGTAAGCAGGTCATGCCGCCGCCTGCCCAGCGGGGTGAAACCCAGTCTGCTCAGCAAAGCCACTGAGGCTTTTCGTGGCCTGAGCCCAGCCCACATTCCCGGCCTCATCACTCAAGGCACATCCCACCTCCAAACCTGAGTGAGCCCAGTCCTGCTGACTCATCTCAGGTCCCCAAACTGACACTGGGCAAGTTTCTCAACCACACTGGGCCTCGTTTGTAAGGTGGGGATAACAATAAAACTATTGCGTAGCGCCGATGCCAGCATTAATTGGAAGATTATGTATGTAAAGCTCTTACAATCCTGCCTGGAATGTTCACACACCCAATAAATGTTGGTGATATCAGTTTTATTAATATTGAGATGACTTTCCTCCCTTTTGGTCTAGCAGACCCTACTCATCTTTCAAGGCTCACTGTCCCACCATAAAATCTTCTCAGACATCCCCGAGTAGAACTGGCTGTTGCCTCTGTGAGCCCTCACCGCGCAGAGACTGACACCATTCTGTTCACTCACCAGTTAACCTGTCTGTCTCCCTCCTGATCCGAGAGGCCCTGAGTACAAGGACTGCGGCGTCTCACTGATCTTATTTTCTAGGACTGAGACAGTCCTGGGTCCTGTACTCAGTAAACGTCTGGCCAGTGGATGAAGGAAGGTTACTGAGCTCCTCTGGCCAAGGACTTCTGCTCTCTGGACAGAGGGTACCCAGGGTCACTCCCCGGACCCCGGCCTGGGATCTTCGCACTGCACCTGGGAACGTGTGCCTCTCACTCCTGGGAAAGAGGCTGCTCCTCTCCCGTCATTCCTGCTCCCAGCAGCTGCCCCCCACGCCCCACCAGCCCCAGCATCTGGCTCTGCCTGATGAAGGGCCGGATTACTAATTACTCTCATTCAGCCTGTCCAGTTAAAGCCTCACCCCCAGCTGTTTGTGTTTTATCAGAAGCTTTGGTACCCTCTCTCCGCGGCCCCCAAAACCGTGTTTGGAGAGGAGATTTCAGTATGGGACATTCAGATCAGCAGCAACCTATCTCCAGGCTTGTTTTCATCTCCTTCGGTCTCCTTACTTCCAGGCACGAAGGAAGCAGATGGGAGCCCGTGGAGGGAACCAGGAAGATAAAGGGAGTCCAAGAATTCATTCTTCCCTCTCAGAACAAATTAATTAATGTCTGAGTAAGTCTGAGTCAAGCTCCACTGGAGGGGCTGGAAGCAGGGGAAGGATTTAATGCGAATAATGAAAGCTCTCCTGGATTTAGGACTAAACACTTCAAGCTCGGTTATCTGTTCTCTCCCTCTCTGTTGCTTGGGGGCTATTGCTGGGCGATCAGGGCCAGCATCTATCCCCTGTCCTTGGAGACCCAGCCGGCTTCCTCTGTTCTAACTCTGGCCCCAGCGATTGGCATAATGTTGCTCTCAGTGGAAAGACACGGCTTGGAGTCTGGGTGGGACCCAGTGTGGGTCCTGGCACCACCGCGATCCAGCTGTGGCTCTAAGCAAGTCATCACTCTTCTCTGGGCTGCAGCTCCCTAACTGAGAAATCGGGAAGCAGGATCTCAGCCCTGTCTCCCTCACGCGGCTGTTGTGAGGGTGGGGTGTGATTGTGGAAATGGCCTGTTTACTCGCCCGACCCTCCCACTCCACCACGCTCCACGGGCCAGAAGTGTGTCTCCTGTTCATCATCGTGTTCTCTGCACCTGGAGGAGTCCCTGGCACAGCAGCTCAATAAACTGTGCAGAATAAATCATTGTGAAAGCGTCTCCTCTGCTGTCAAGTGCCCTACACAGGACTGTGTTTGCTGCGGCCTGGCGTGACTGATGGCCGGCCGGAGGGAGAGGAAGGAGCCATGGACCGGGCTGCTCTCCCGCCACCGTCTTCCCACCAGTGGGTGTGGGTCTGTCCTGTCAGGCTCACACTTCGGTCCTTCCGATTTCCAAAGAATTCTGAGCTTTCCCTTTCAGCTCTGGCTGGTGTGGCTCGTTGGTTGGGTGTCGTCCTGCAAACCAAAAGGCTGCCAGGTTGGATTCCCAGTCAGGGCACACATCTAGTTGAGGACTAGGTCCCCAATTAAAGGTGTGCAAAAGGCAACCAATCGATATTTCTCTTGCACACTGATGTTTCTCTCCCTCTTTCATCCCTTCTTTCCCCTCTAAAAATAAATAAACAAAATCTTTCCCAAAAAAGAATTGCAAAGCAACTTTCACATACACTGTCATACTTAATCTTACACCACCTGTTGAAGAGAGCAGGTCAAGTGGGGAAGCCGCGGTGCAACCTGGTGAAGTGACCGTCTCAGGTGCATGCCGTGGAGAAACGGCTCAGCCCCCGCCCCCCCGGATTCACTGCTCTCCACATTTTTCACATACTGTTCCCACTGCAGATGCTCTTCCCTGTATTAACTGCTGCTGAAGACTCAGCTCCAGGGGCAGCTCCTCTAGGAGCCCTTCCTGGCTTTCTGAGCCTGGGTTGGACATCTCGTGCACTCCTCACTCTGCATCTTGAGTTGACTCCTCTCCTAGCCCAGACCGGGGTGGGATCCAGCCTGGGAGCTCCCAGAGGGCAGGGCCACCTCTGTGTCTGTGTACCTGGCACACAGCTTTAGGGATGTCTGATGA